>NC_086452.1:32601655-33884155 GCF_028390025.1 Pseudophryne corroboree
TGTCCCGATTTTCGTGGGACAGTCCCATTTTTTTGGGTGTGTCCCGCTGTCCCACCCGCGGGCCGCAGTGTCCCGCGGTGGGGGGGTGGGCAGTTGGGAAGCTCCTGTACTCGCTGTTCTGCTTAGCAGAGCAGCGGTGAATAGACGCTGTGCGCATGTGTGGAGACAGAGGGAGAGGGGGCATCAGGGGGTACGGATTAAGGGGGAAGGGGCCCGGCAGCAGAGCCCGTACCCCGGGCCCCACAGTTTTAGGGGGCCCCCCGGCTGGAGTAGCTCTGTCCCAGCTCTGAAGCTCCCCCGTCCTGCTAGCAACAGCAGCAGCATTGTGCTACAGTCAGCACACGCTGCTGCGTGTTGGCAGGTCTGTGGTGCTGCTTTCTTCTGCCTGTGCGGGTGTGTAGGGGGGAGCGACCACCCACTCTGGATTTACCCCTAGCTGAGGGTCCAAAATCCCATTAAAAAACAAAACAAAACAGGAATTTGCATAAGGGGGCGTGGCCACGCATCCCGCGATTAGGCCACGCCCTGAACCAGCAGCAGGCACAACAATGAGATAGGGCCCCCCTGTCTCAAGTGCCCTGGGCCCCCCGGATTCATAATCCGCCCCTGGGGGCATGAGCACACAGAGCGCTGGGCATGCCCCCTCACTGACGACAATGGGGGCGTGGCCCGCGATCGTGGGTCCTCCCACGAAGCCACGCCCCTTTCGTAGGTCACGCCCCTTTTCGCCGTGCGTGTGTCCCACCTTCTGCCTGAAGAAAGCTGGGAGGTATGCACCCGTCTGCCTGAATAAAGCTGGGAGGTATGCACCCCTGCCTGTGCCATGCCCATACCATCTGCTTCTGCTCCTAGTCTCCTGTAGATTTGCCCAGATATGTGACTCATTTGACTAACTCCGCCCAGTGTTGTGACTCCGCCCAGCGTTAGCAAATGAGGCACAAAGTCACAGATCTGGGCTAATATATAGGAGATATATATATATATATATATACACACACACACACACAGACACACTAGTTTTACGGACCCAGCATATACTGGGTCACCTCAGTCCCCACCCCCGTGATTGGCTCCACCCAGTTCTGGAAACCCCCCCATGCAAATCCTGCGTTTGCCACTGTTGTTCCATAGCATAGAGTCATACCTGTAACCAAAAGACCTGCTTCTGGTGTATGTCACCGATAACACTGACCAGAAGCAGACGTACCCGCCGAATGTTGTCTGTGAGGTGAACAACATGCTCTATGAACCTTTCTTGACACTGTGCAGAGGGTAGCCGGCAACATGAATGCATTAAATTCTTCAGTAAATAAATCGCAGTTGAGCGAAGGAAAATCGGACAACCATTGCCTCATACCTGATAACAATGGAATGTTTCATGAGCAACCTTAGTAACCGTCTATGGGGGGTCATTCCGAGTTGATCGCTAGCTGCCGTTGTTCGCAGCACAGCGATCAGGCTAAAAATGGGCATTTCTGCGCATGCGTATGGGCCGAAATGCGCACTCGCGTCGTACGGGTACAAAGCCCGTTGTTGTGCACAGGTTGTAGCGAAGTTTTCAGTCGCACTGACGGCCGCAAGAAGATTGACAGAAAGGGGGCATTTCTGGGTGTCAACTGACCGTTTTTAGGGAGGGTTTGCAAAAACACAGGCGTGTCTGAAAAAACTCAGGCGTGGCTGGGCGTTTGCTGGGCGGGTGTATGACATCAAATCTGGACACGAATAGGCTGAAGTGATCGCAAGCGCTGAGTAGGTTCAGAGCGACTCTGAAACTGCACAAACTGTTTTTGCAGAGCTCGGCTGCACAAGCGTTCGTACTTCTGCTAAGCAAAAATACACTCCCCAGTGGGTGGCGGCATAACGTTTGCACGGCTGCTAAAACTAGCTAGCGAGCGATCAACTCGGAATGACCCCCATAGTGTGTAGATATTGCCTTCCTAGTAGCCGGTGAAGACCTCAACAAATGGTCTAGGTCATTGGACCAATCTGTCTCTGAAAACAATGCACTCACTGATTGCAGAGTTGCTGGAGATATGCCGATGGGTATCGTTGAAGTATCAGTAACTTTTGTTTAGCTTGTACAAACGATAATGGTTTCTTGGATACAAAATCAAGTACACAACAAACATCCCTAAGTCCCTCCCGTATTCCCAATACTGATATATATTGATTTATGGAATCATATTTATGAATATTAATATTTAATATATCATATATGGTATTTAATATATGGATATATTTTAATTAATATGCGTTTATCATATATATCCGCAAATATATTATGTCAGGCTTACTAAGTGGCTGAAAAAATAAGATTTTAATTACCGATAAATCTATTTCTCGTAGTCCGTAGTGGATGCTGGGGACTCCGTCAGGACCATGGGGATTAGCGGCTCCGCAGGAGACAGGGCACAAAACTAAAGCTTTAGGATCAGGTGGTGTGTACTGGCTCCTCCCCCCATGACCCTCCTCCAAGCCTCAGTTAGGATACTGTGCCCGGACGAGCGTACACAATAAGGAAGGATATTGAATCCCGGGTAAGACTCATACCAGCCACACCAATCACACCGTATAACTTGTGATCTAAACCCAGTTAACAGTATGACAAACGTAGGAGCCTCTGAACAGACGGCTCACAACAATAACAACCCGATTTTTTTTTTGTAACAATAACTATGTACAAGTATTGCAGACAATCCGCACTTGGGATGGGCGCCCAGCATCCACTACGGACTACGAGAAATAGATTTATCGGTAATTAAAATCTTATTTTCTCTGACGTCCTAAGTGGATGCTGGGGACTCCGTCAGGACCATGGGGATTATACCAAAGCTCCCAAACGGGCGGGAGAGTGCGGATGACTCTGCAGCACCGAGTGAGAGAACTCCAGGTCCTCCTCAGCCAGGGTGTGCCCCTGACCAAGTAGCAGCTCGGCAAAGTTGTAAAGCCGAGACCCCTCGGGCAGTCGCCCAAGATGAGCCCACCTTCCTTGTGGTATGGGCATTTATATATTTTGGCTGTGGCAGTCCTGCCACAGAATGTGCAAGCTGAATTGTACTACACATTCAACTAGCAATCGTCTGCTTAGAAGCAAGAGCACCCAGTTTTTTGGGTGCATACAGGATAACAGCAAGTCAGTTTTCCTGACTCCAGCCGTCCTGGAAATCTATATTTTCAGGGCCCTGACAACATCTAGCAACTTGGAGTCCTCCAAGTCTCTAGTAGCCGCAGGTACCACAATAAGCTGGTTCAGATGAAACGCTGACACCACCTTAGGGAGAAACTGGGGACGAGTCCGCAGCTCTGCCCTGTCCGAATGGACAATCAGATATGGGCTTTTGTGAGACAAAGCCGCCAATTCTGACACTCGCCTGGCCGAGGCCAGGGCCAACATCATGGTCACTTTCCATGTGAGATATTTCAAATCCACAGATTTGAGCGGTTTAAACCAACGTGATTTTAGGAATCCCAGGACTACGTTGAGATCCCACAGTGCCACTGGAGGCACAAAAGGGGGTTGTATATGCAGTACTCCCTTGTCAAATTTCTGGTCTTCCGGAACTGAAGCCAATTCTTTCTGGAAGAAAATCGACAGGGCCGAAATTTGAACCTTAATGGACCCCAATTTGAGGCCCATAGACACTCCTGTTTGCAGGAAATGCCGGAATCGACCGAGTTGAAATTTCTTCGTGGGGCCTTCCTGGCCTCACACCACGCAACATATTTTCGCCACATGTGGTGATAATGTTGTGCGGTCACCTCCTTCCTGGCTTTGACCAGGGTAGGAATGACCTCTTCCGGAATGCCTTTTTTCCCTTAGGATCCGGCGTTCAACCGCCATGCCGTCAAACGCACCCGCGGTAAGTCTTGGAACAGACATGGTACTTGCTGAAGCAAGTCCCTTCTTATCGGCAGAGGCCCTGAGTCCTCCGTGAGCATCTCATGAAGTTCCGGGTACCAAGTCCTTCTTGGCCCATCCGGAGCCACGAGTATAGTTCTTACTCCTCTACGTCTTATAATTCTCAGTACCTTTGGTATGAGAAGCAGAGGAGGAAACACATACACCGACTGGTACACCCATGGTGTTACCAGAACGTCCACAGCTATTTCCTGAGGGTCTCTTGACCTGGCGCAATACCTGTCCAGTTTTTTGTTCAGGCGGGACGCCATCATGTCCACCTTTGGTCTTTCCCAACGGTGCACAATCAAACAACTTCTCGATGAAGTCCCCACTCTCCCGGGTGGAGGTCGTGCTGAGGAAGTCTGCTTCCCAGTTGTCCACTCCCGGAATGAAAACTGCTGACAGTGCTATCACATGATTTTCCGCCCAGCGAAGAATCCTTGCAGTTTCTGCCATTGTCCTCCTGCTTCTTGTGCCGCCCTGTCTGTTTACGTGGGCGACTGCCGTGATGTTGTCCCACTGGATCAATACCGGCTGACCTTGAAGCAGAGGTCTTGCTAAGCTTAGAGCATTGTAAATTGCTCTTAGCTCCAGTATATTTATGCGGAGAGAAGTCCCCAGACTTGATCACACTCCCTGGAAATTTTTTCCCTGTGTGACTGCTCCCCAGCCTTTCAAGCTGGAATCCGTGGTCACCAGGACCCAGTCCTGAATGCATAACTGTGGCACTTTAGTAGATGAGCACTCTGCAGCCACCACAGAAGAGACACCCTTGTCCTTGGAGACAGGGTTATCCGCTGATGCATCTGAAGATGCGATCCGGACCATCTGTCCAGCAGATCCCACTGAAAGGTTCTTGCGTGAAATCTGCCGAATGGAATCGCTTCGTAAGAAGCCACCATTTTTCCCAGGACCCTTGTGCAATGATGCACTGACACTTTTCCTGGTTTTTGGAGGTTCCTGACTAGCTCGGATAACTCCCTGGCTTTCTCCTCCGGGAGAAACACCTTTTTCTGGACTGTGTCCAGAATCATCCCTAGGGACAGCAGACGTGTCGTCGGAGACAGCTGCGATTTTGGAATATTTAGAATCCACCCGTGCTGTCGTAGAACTACTTGAGATAGTGCTACTCAGATCTCCAACTGTTCTCTGGACCTTGCCCTTATCAGGAGATCGTCCAAGTAAGGGATAATTAAGACGCCTTTTCTTTGAAGAAGAATCATCATTTCGGCCATTACCTTGGTAAAGACCCGGGGTGCCGTGGACAATCCAAACGGCAGCGTCTGAAACTGATAGTGACAGTTTTGTACCACGAACCTGAGGTACCCTTTGTGAGAAGGGCAAATTTGGACATGGAGGTAAGCATCCTTGATGTCCAGGGACACCATATAGTCCCCTTCTTCCTGGTTCGCTATCACTGCTCTGAGTGACTCCATTTAGAATAGGTCTCACCGAGCCGTCTGGCTTCAGTACCACAATATAGTGTGGAATAATACCCCTTTACTTGTTGTAGGAGGGGTACTTTGATTATCACCTGCTGGGAATACAGCTTGTGAATTGTTTCCAATACTGCCTCCCTGTCGGAGGTAGACGTTGGTAAAGCAAACTTCAGGAACCTGCGAGGGGGAGACGTCTCAAATTTCCAATCTGTACCCCTGGGATACTACTTGTAGGATCCAGGGGTCCACTTGCGAGTGAGCCCACTGCGTGCTGAAACTCTTGAGACGACCCCCCACCGCACCTGTTTGTACGGCCCCAGCGTCATGCTGAGGACTTGGCAGAAGCGGTGGAAGGCTTCTGTTCCTGGGAATGGGCTGCCTGCTGCAGTCTTCTTCCCTTACCTCTATCCCTGGGCAGATATTATGGGGACGAAAGGACTGAGGCTGAAAAGACTATGTCTTTTTCTGCTGAGATGTGACTTGGGGTAAAAAAGGTGGATTTTCTAGCTGTTGCCGTGGCCACCAGGTCCGATGGACCGACCCCAAATAACTCCTCCCCTTTATACGGCAATACTTCCATGTGCCGTTTGGAATCTGCATCACCTGACCACTGTCGTGTCCATAAACATCGTCTGGCAGATATGGACATCGCACTTACTCTTGATGCCAGAGTTTCGCATATATAGAAATGCATCTTTTAAATGCTCTATAGTCAATAAAATACTGTCCCTGTCAAGGGTATCAATATTTCCAGTCAGGGAATCCGACCAAGCCACCCCAGCGCTGCCCATCCAGGCTGAGGCGATCGCTGGTCGCAGTATAACACCAGTATGTGTGTATATACTTTTTAGGATATTTTCCAACCTCCTATCAGTTGGCTCCTTGAGGGCGTCCGTATCTGGAGACGGTAACGCCACTTGTTTTTATAAGCGTGTGAGCGCCTTATCCACCCTAAGGTGTGTTTCCCAACGCGCCATAACTTCTGGCGGGAAAGGGTATACCGCCAATAATTTTCTATCGGGGGAAACCCACGCATCATCACACACTTCATTTAATTTATCTGATTCAGGAAAAACCACATGTAGTTTTTTCACACTCCACATAATACCCTTTTTTGTGGTACTTGTAGTATCAGAAATATGTAACATCTCCTTCATTGCCCTTAACAAGTAACGTGTGGCCCTAAAGGAAAATACGTTTGTTTCTTCACCGTCGACACTGGAGTCAGTGTCCGTGTCTGTGTCTGTGTCGACCGACTGAGGTAAAAGGACGTTTTAACGCCCCTGACGGTGTTTGAGACGCCTGGACAGGTACTAATTGGTTTGCCGGCCGTCTCATGTCGTCAACCGACCTTGCAGCGTGTTGACATTATCACGTAATTCCTTAAATAAGCCATCCATTCCGGTGTCGACTCCCTAGAGAGTGACATCACCATTACAGGCAATTGCTCCGCCTCCTCAGCAACATCGTCCTCATACATGTCGACACACAAGTACCGACACACAGCACACACACAGGGAATGCTCTGATAGAGGACAGGACCCCACTAGCCCTTTGGGGAGACAGAGGGAGAGTTTGCCAGCACACACCAAAAACGCTATATTATACAGGGACAACCTTTATATAAGTGTTTTTCCCTTATAGCATTTTAATATATATATACATATCGCCAAATAAGTGCCCCCCCCCTCTCTGTTTTAACCCTGTTTCTGTAGTGCAGTGCAGGGGAGAGCCTGGGAGCCTTCCCACCAGCCTTTCTGTGAGGGAAAATGGCGCTGTGTGCTGAGGAGAATAGGCCCCGCCCCCTTTTCGGCGGGCTTCTTCTCCCGTTTTTCTGAGACCTGGCAGGGGTTAAATACATCCATATAGCCTCCAGGGGCTATATGTGATGTATTTTTAGCCAGAATAAGGTATTATACATTGCTGCCCAGGGCGCCCCCAGCAACGCCCTGCACCCTCCGTGACCGTTGGTGTGAAGTGTGTGACAACAATGGCGCACAGCTGCAGTGCTGTGCGCTACCTTCATGAAGACTGAAAAGCCTTCTGCCGCCGGTTTCTGGACCTTCAATCTTCAGCATCTGCAAGGGGGGTCGGCGGCGCGGCTCCGGGACGAACCCCAGGGTGAGACCTGTGTTCCGACTCCCTCTGGAGCTAATGGTGTCCAGTAGCCTAAGAAGCCAATCCATCCTGCACGCAGGTGAGTTGAACTTCTCTCCCCTAAGTCCCTCGATGCAGTGAGCCTGTTGCCAGCAGGACTCACTGAAAATAAGAAACCTAAAAACTTTTTCTAAGCAGCTCCTTAAGAGAGCCACCTAGATTGCACCCTGCTCGGACGGGCACAAAAACCTAACTGAGGCTTGGAGGAGGGTCATGGGGGGAGGAGCCAGTACACACCACCTGATCCTAAAGCTTTAGTTTTGTGCCCTGTCTCCTGCGGAGCCGCTAATCCCCATGGTCCTGACGGAGTCCCCAGCATCCACTTAGGACGTCAGAGAAATATATGCAGTCCTTATATATATGACTTATGAAATTATGAAGTTAAGATTCCTTAAAGAGAGTTCAAGCTTGAATATTACCGCTCTTTTTATATGATTATTTATTTACAGGCAGATTAAATCGTACAGAATAAGATATACACAGTAGTGATATATATACTAATTATTTATCTAATGCTTCCTTCGTTATATAACATAGAACATGACATAAGTTTCACAAACAGTTTCAATTGCTAACATAAAGTGTATACTTGCAAGTTAAAGATTGCCATCCCAAGGATCATTCCTTCTGCATCTTCTCCATGACTTCTCCTCCTCCTGACTGACTTCCTTCCTTCTCTCCTTCTCCTTCTTCTAACCCCTAGCTAAAAAGTCTGCTCCTTTTATCCCATATTTTACCAATTCAAACTATCATATTCTCATAGTTTCCAATGGAATAGATAATTATAGGTTTGTCAGATTCCAAGGTGTAATAAAACGTTCTCTGCTCCAAGTTGGATATTCTGCTCAAGCAGGTATGGTGCCATAAACGTGTCCTTTCCTTATACTGTACATCAAAGACCTTCCTTTGGTTTTTTTAAGTGTAACAATATTTGTTTGCCTGAAGCATGTTTTATCAATGGATGTGATCTCTTTTCGTAGTAGTTAATTTATGGTCCCTAGCTTTAACCTCTACTGGACAATTGACCAGCTAGTTTTATAATTGCCACAGGTATTGCAAATCTTGATTCTGATCTAAATGTACACTTGTGGATTCCAGTGTCCATTTGATTGTAAATGCATTCCTTGTTATACTGTGACCTCTCTAGCCTTATTTATGGCTAGAGCAGAATAAACCTGTTCCCTACACTATGTTTTACCATCTCCTATATATTAGCCCAGATCTGTGACTTTGTGACTCATTTGCTAACGCTGGGCGGAGTCACAATGCTGGGCGGAGTCAGAGTCACAGATCTGGGCTAATATATCGGGATCTAGGCGTGTCTCCTGGCCCTTTCAGTATGTCATTTGCAAGAGAGGAGGTGCGCTGTATGACCCCAGTCGTGTGATTGGCGGAGTGTCTGAGTAGGGGTTGTGATCCCTCAGACCTGTTAGCCAATAACCGGTCGGCGGGGCGTGGCGGCAGTCAACTGGCCACTGTGTGCTTGGCTAGAGGAGGACGGGTAACGGCCCGCAGCAGCAGAAGACTCGCCGGTCAGTCTGAGGCGGCGGCAGCAGAGGACGAATCCGCCCGGGGAGGAAGAGAGCGGGGAGCCGGCACCGAAGAGGAGGACAGGTAACGGCCCGCAGCAGCAGAACACTTGGCCGGTCAGTCTGAGGCGGCGGCAGCAGAGGACAGATCCGCCCGGGGAGGATGACATCGGGGAGCCTGTGCCGACGGAGGGAGACACGGAGACACGCAAGTGACCCGCAGTGCACAGCGGCTGCAGCACCTCCTCCCCTCCCCACTGTCTGTGTATATACCTGCTCTATGTACTCCCTCCATACACACACACACACACATCTACACCCCCCCACACACACACATACCTGCCTACCATATGTACCCCCTCCATACACACATATATCTGCTGTACACTCATACCTACCTTTGCCTGCCCTATATACCCCCCACTCATATACGCCTGCCCTATGCACCCACATACACATACCTACCTGCCCTATGCTCTCCCTCCACACACACATACCTACCTGCCCTATGCTCTCCCTCCACACACACATACCTACCTGCCCTATGCTCTCCCTCCACACACACATACCTACCTGCCCTATGCTCTCCCTCCACACATACATACCTACCTGCCCTATACTCTCCCTCCACACACACATATACCACCTGTGTAGGACTGGACGCCCCCTGTATATACCCCAGGTGAAGGCAGCTCTGTGGTCCCTGTGCCCTGGCTGCTGGATGCCGCTCTCCCCTCTGACTCCTCTCCCAGCACAGACGGCCTCTGCTCCGTGTGTTTCCCACTCCACCCCGTCTGCATCCTCAGACTCTAGGCTGGGCGGCGGTGTAAGCCTCATGCCGGTCCCCGGCCTGACCCAGTGACCGCTCCGGTGCCACCTGCCTGCGGGGCTGAGGAGAAGCTCCGGTCAGCGGGATGGAGAGAGGCGAGCTGGCCAGGGAAGGTGAGGGACCCGCGGCGGGAAGATGAGGGACCCGCGGGGAGGTGAGGGACCCGCGGCGGGAAGTCTCTCCCGATACCCCGACCCCATTATACATACCCCATTCCCATTATATACACCCCCCCACAGTGTACCCATCCCCATTATATATACCCCCCAACGTGTACCTATCCCCATTATATCTTCCCCCCAACGTGTACCCATCCCCATTATACCCCCCAATGTGTACCCATCCCCATTATATATACCCCCCAATGTGTACCCATCCCCATTATATATACTCCCCCACAGTGTACCCATCCCCATTATATGTACTCCCCCACAATGTACCCATCCCCATTATATATACTCCCCACAGTGTACCCCACCCCATTATATATACCCCCTTATACTCCCACACCCGCCCTTCCCCACACCCGTGGCTCCCCCCCATCTGGCCCTTCCCCCACCCACAGCTCCCCATACCCCCTCCCCCATCCACGGCACCCCTACACCCGCCCCTTCCCCACCTGCGGCGCCTCCGGACCCCCCCCGCGCCCCTTCCCTCTTCCCCACCCGCAGCGCCTCCGGAATCCCTCCCCCATCTGCGACTGCTGCACCTGCCCCTCCCCCAACCACAGCGCATCCGAACCCCTCCCCCATCTGCGGCCCCCGCCCCCTCCTTATCGCAAGGGCCCTTTCGTCGTGCAATTGTAATACTCCATATAATACAAATATTGAATGCCGGAAATGCGTTCAGGAGTTAAGGGGGCGTAGCCCCTTGCGACGGTGTAAAGAGCACCCGTAGGGCGCGATGAATCACCTAGTCTTGCAGTAAAACACAAATATACAGTTAAATATATAAACACATATACAAACCTAATTTCTTAAATTAGCTACACATTACCTCATACATTCAAACTTATTTCATATCTATTCCTTACTATATATATCCAGTATACTGTTCACTATGGTTACATCGCCTATTTATAATGAATTATATTTTGATTCAGACAACATCCATTGCCCTAATATTATATTGAGTGCGGACAATTACCTATATGGCAACAGTCGCCCCCTTGTGGCCATGAGAAATTATTTTGATTGGCCACATATAAACTAGCGTAATTGCTTCCAAATACATTTTCAAAATATTTTTTCAAAACATAACTTTTGTTGTAACCATAATGTAAACCATAAGTGTAATAATAATAACCATTGTGATTTTAAAAATCTCTAAAAATTCTTAGCTTACCTAACCTTATTTTACTTTTTAGCTAAAGCAGACCAGACTGAGGTTTTTATTCAGTATTCATGAGGAAAACTAATTTCTACAGACATTTGGAATACCATAGCCCAATTGTAGACCTTTTTTTCTGTATCTGGATCAGTACGTTTGGACATTTTTGCTGTTCTTGGCTGTAGCAATTTACTGGGATAAGACTGTCATCTGCGTGGTTTGCTTGCAATTGGAGACGCCTTGCGTTTGCATTATGGAGGCAGTTGAAGTAGAATTCTTCATAGCAGCTGCTCCTTTGCTTGCCATTTCGCTGTTTGAGGCAGAGGGCTTTGTACGTCGAGTGCTGTGTATTTTGCGTACCGTGATCTTGAGTTTGCAACTCAATACTTGTGATGTCCCTCGGTAATGGTCTTTATACAGTCCTTAGCAGTTCTGTTTCCTTTGCGTTTATCCAATGCCGCAGTTGTGACCAGTGTCCATATTGCTTTGCACAAAACAGGTTGTGATTTTGAATAGAACAGGCATATATGAACCAGTCTTTTTTTTATTTTCTTTCTTTCTTTCCTTGCTTGTTAATAGTAGGTCTTAATTGTCTTCGGGCAATAGTACCACAAATGGCTGCGAGTAGTACACCTACTCTGTTTACTGTATTTCCTCACTGAATAAATTGCCATGCAGTCTTAAATCTCCTTATGCTACCTTGTCTCTATTTTATATATCTCAATCTAAAATAACCCTATACCAGTTTAACCCATATAAAGGCGTTTCCTATCCTACCTATATTTTGACTGATAATGCTATTTAAAATGATTTGACATGTCTATGGCAACATCCTATCAATACAATAAATGAATATAACTTTGCTTCAAACAGATACAGGTTGAGTATCCCTTATCCAAAATGCTTGGGACCAGAGGTATTTTGGATATCATATTTTTCCGAATTTTGGAATAATTGCATACCATAATGAAATAGCATGGTGATGGGACCTAAATCTAAGCACAGAATGCATTTATGTTTCATATACACCTTATACACACAGCCTGAAGTTCATTTTAGCCAATATTTTTTATAACTTTGTGCATTAAACAAAGTGTGTGTACATTCATACAAATCATTTATGTTTCATATACACCTTATACACACAGCCTAAAGGTCATTTAATACAATATTTTTAATAACTTTGTGTATTAAACAAAGTTTGTGTACATTGAGCCATCAAAAAACAAAGGTTTCACTATCTCACTCTCACTCAAAAAAGTCCGTATTTCGGAATATTCCGTATTTCGGAATATTTGGATATGGGATACTCAACCTGTATTAAATATCATTTAGGAATGGCTTTAAATATATCTAATTCCATCCAGTATTATGTTATATGCAGCCATGTGCATATACAGTGACCCTGTTATGCTACAATTAATTCTCTTAGACTTGTTACAGTCTGTATTAAGAGAATTAATCATCCCACTTAATAATCTTGTCCCAATTTGTTGCAACGGGGTATGCCATCCTTCATTAGATATTTAATTACTTTTGAAGCTTTGTGAAGGAAGCATAGGTAGTATCTACTGTGTAATATATAAAAAAAACATAAAATATTTACAAGGTATATAATACAATGATATAATATATATATATATATATATATATATATATATATATATATCTATCAGACAAATGTTTACATATATTTGATTAAGGTATATGAAGGGATGACAGAAAAAGGATGGCTGCGCTGCAAGGGAGAAAGAGCAATGATCCACTAAATGTGTACAATTTGATACATTTATTAAAAACAAATTTATTAAAAGCGCTAACTGATTAAAAAACAGTAATATTCTGTACATTTAAATGTGCCATGTGCATACAAAAAATATATATGAAAAAATAATTTTTTTACCCAGAATAATGGTTCAGGACATGTATCATAGAGCTCTATAGGATCCGTTCCAAATATCGCCCTGGAGTGCTAAAGGTCCAGTTATATTCCACTGTGGAGAGTCCCTTTTATAAGGTGTTTAGAGAGTTCTTTTCAAATTCCATATGCCGCTAGAGGATTAAAGATGGAATACAGTGTCCCATGTGCAATGAGTACCTCATGCAGTGCGGTAATTGGATGGTGCCTCTCTGGGACTCCTCTGGAAAGCTGGAAAGATTGGTGAGGGCTGGTCCGGATCTAATTGAGAAGAAGTCCTGCTCCAATGGGTAAAAACCTGACGCGTTTCGCTGCGTATGCCTTGCAGCTTTTTCAAAGGTACCTTTGAAAAAGCTGCAAGGCATACGCAGCGAAACGCGTCAGGTTTTTACCCATTGGAGCAGGACTTCTTCTCAATTAGATCCGGACCAGCCCTCACCAATCTTTCCAGCTTTCCAGAGGAGTCCCAGAGAGGCACCATCCAATTACCGCACTGCATGAGGTACTCATTGCACATGGGACACTGTATTCCATCTTTAATCCTCTAGCGGCATATGGAATTTGAAAAGGACTCTCTAAACACCTTATAAAAGGGACTCTCCACAGTGGAATATAACTGGACCTTTAGCACTCCAGGGCGATATTTGGAACGGATCCTATAGAGCTCTATGATACATGTCCTGAACCATTATTCTGGGTAAAAAAATTATTTTTTCATATATATTTTTTGTATGCACATGGCACATTTAAATGTACAGAATATTA
The DNA here is from genome assembly GCF_028390025.1 of Pseudophryne corroboree. Taxonomy (NCBI): domain Eukaryota; kingdom Metazoa; phylum Chordata; class Amphibia; order Anura; family Myobatrachidae; genus Pseudophryne; species Pseudophryne corroboree. The sequence continues at coordinate 32,615,523 of NC_086452.1, forward strand.
CTGTTTTTTAATCAGTTAGCGCTTTTAATAAATTTGTTTTTAATAAATGTATCAAATTGTACACATTTAGTGGATCATTGCTCTTTCTCCCTTGCAGCGCAGCCATCCTTTTTCTGTTTTCGTAATATATTGGGAGTGACTTCCCTCTCAAACCAGGCTGCCGCTTAGCCGAGCATCTCGCCTCACAGCGCCCGAATACCCTTGGGTATACATTATCCTTTTTGCATATGAAGGGATGAGACAGTTCTGTATAATCACAGTGATGAGATGTGCTGTACACTGTTGTGGGGGTGTATATGTAGTTTGAAAGACAAGTAATGATTACTTGTGATGAAAGGGTTAATGAAAACCTTCCCCTTTCTTGTGAAACTGGAAAACTCCTTGAGGATTTGTCCATATATCAGTCTTTAGGGATGCTATGTAGATTTTGCTGGATAGCAGCGATGAAAGGGTTAATGAAGACCTTTTCCCTTGTAAATTGGAGTCTTTTTGGAGTCTTGCACCATTCTGTATACAGGTTGCCGGGTTTACTACAATTCAAACAAAAAGACATGCAATGAATATCATGGCTATTTACATACTGATTCAGTATTGCTTGCTATGCATTCTGTCCTATCTGCTGCATGTTATCAGGTACAGAATTTACCAATGTGTCTTTAAAGATTGAATAACAAACAATTGTGTCTGGCCTGTGCCAATCTTTCCTGTCACATTGTGTGTCAATGACAGCACAATTGTCACTGCACATATGATGCAGGTTTAATTTGGAAACTGTGGCTGTTTGAACATCAAACCAAACAATGGTTACATTGGATCTAACAAGTAAAGGAATGATACTACCGTATTCACTTGTGACCATACTCCCTTGTGACGCAGCCTGGGCCCAGACTGTCTCCAACCATAGCGTTTGCTGCTTGGTGTGGCTCCTTAGTCTGGAAGAATCTTGGAGCTTCTGAAAAATATTCTTGTGGGGGGAGAAACTTGTTAGACTTTGCCAAATATGTTTTGTAGGTCCCAGGTCCTTCTGTTTGTCCATACTTTTGATAAAATGGTTATGGCACCAGGGCATAAAAACATTCTCATCCTTGTGATCCTTTTTGTCATTGTTAATTGGTGTGTGGTTTGCAGAATGACACTCTGCATGTGGTCTCTCTGAGAGCCTGCAAACATTTGCACCATCACTAGATTTTTCTGAGTGTTGTGTGGGGGTTACAAAAGTTTGGGAACTTTGTTTGTAAACATGCATTGCTGAATTAATTTTATGGATTTTCCCTTTAAACATGTTCCCAGGTGAATACATTTCAGGGTTTGCAACTCTGGTTACCATTGGATTTGTCACCATGGAGAACTTCTCCACCCCTGTGTGCACTGTACTGCTGCTATCAGTGTTTAAAGGGGGGTACTCACGGGAGAGATGTGTGCTGAGCAATCTTAACACAGACCGCTCAGCACACATCTCTCTCCCGCTCAGCACAGCGCGATGTGCTGAGCGAGGGGGAAAGCCGACGGGGGGGCCGCTCACTTCACACAACGGTGAAGTGAGCGACCCGCTAGATTGAGCCTGCATGCAGCTCAATCTAGCATCGGCGATAGCGATGCGCGGGGCCGCGCATCGCTATCGCTGGAGGGCATACACACGGCAGATCCGTACTTAAAATCTAAGCAATCTAGCAAGATTGCTTAGATTTTAAGCACGGATCTCTCCGTGTGTACCCCCCTTAAGTCTGCTGACAATTCACCTTTGCCTAAGGGCATAACAAATTCTTCATCCACATTGGGAACTCTGAGAGTGCATTCAATAGAACACACATAACCTGAGTTAAAATGATCCTCCCCCTTCCTAGAAAAAGTATAGGGGGCATCTCCTATTGCTCCTACATTTGTTGCATTGATGTGCTGTTTGATGATAGACACATCCTGCACATTGTTACTTTCTTCCTTTACCAAAGAGGCTGTTCTGCTGGTGGTCTGTGTGACCATAGCAGACTCGCACATGGACAATGCTGTGCTGAGTCTCACCTACATCTACAATGTTCTCCCTTGTACTTTCTTTTATCTCCTCCTGAGAGGTCATGACAGTTTGCTTACAATCTGCCAGGCTTTTTGCCCCACACTTTTTCTGTTTATTTTCCTGTTTAAGGGACTTAAATAATGAATGCATTTTTGCATTAATGGTCAGGCACGCCTTACGAAGACGTGAACCTGATTCTTCTTTACATTTCTGTTTGGCTTCTAAAGCCGCAGTTCTGCGCATTTTTCTTAATGCTACAGAAAACTTTTGCATTTTTAACATTGCAATCATTTACAATGCTAAATTTTTATATTCTTTGTTTTTGTACTGACGGTATCCTCTCCTTGAGATTGACCGGTGTCTTAAGGTTAAACTCTAATACCTGGTACATATATTCATTTACTTGGAAATACTCATTTCCACTGTGCACATTTTCTATTCTAGGCCTTTAAATTCTAAAGTTCTCATTTGTAACCTATTCCACTGTGATCTTGTAAACTGCCAGCAGGCTTATAGCCATTGGTGCTGCTTCCTAATAAATATTATGTTAGTTAAAATAACGTATATTGCACTAACACATTTATCCTAGGTTATACAGAATACAAGATAACATTACACAATGGTAATAAATTTTCATAGATACATCCCCACCGTGATTCTGCAGATTTGGTAGCCAGCTTATAGCATCTGCTACTCCTTATAAATATTATAATCAGATAATCAGATTCAGTAATAACAAGTCCAATTCGTGGTCGCCAATATTGATTTATGGAATCATATTTATGAATATTAATATTTAATATATCATATATGGTATTTAATATATGGATATATTTTAATTAATATGCGTTTATCATATATATCCGCAAATATATTATGTCAGGCTTACTAAGTGGCTGAAAAATATATGCAGTCCTTATATATATGACTTATGAAATTATGAAGTTAAGATTCCTTAAAGAGAGTTCAAGCTTGAATATTACCGCTCTTTTTATATGATTATTTATTTACAGGCAGATCAAATCGTACAGAATAAGATATACACAGTAGTGATATATATACTAATTATTTATCTAATGCTTCCTTCGTTATATAACATAAAACAACATGACATAAGTTTAACAAACAGTTTCAATTGCTAACATAAAGTGTATACTTGCAAGTTAAAGATTGCCATCCCAAGGATCATTCCTTCTGCATCTTCTCCATGACTTCTCCTCCTCCTGACTGACTTCCTTCCTTCTCTCCTTCTCCTTCTTCTAACCCCTAGCTAAAAAGTCTGCTCCTTTTATCCCATATTTTACCAATTCAAACTATCATATTCTCATAGTTTCCAATGGAATAGATAATTATAGGTTTGTCAGATTCCAAGGTGTAATAAAATGTTCTCTGCTCCAAGTTGGATATTCTGCTCAAGCAGGTATGGTGCCAGTGCCAGATTAAGGTCCACATGGGCCTGGAGCTGAAAATCAGGTAGGGCCTATTGTGTGCTGCTGCAGGGGGTGTAGTACGGCTGACCGGCGGTCTCCTGACCGCCGGTCAGCTTACCGACGCCGGGATCCCGGCAGCTTACCGACGCCGGGATCCCGGTGGGGAGGGGCGAGTGCAGCAAGCCCCTTGCGGGCTCGGTGGCGACCTGTGGTAACCACGGGTTCTATTCCCACTCTATGGGTGTCGTGGACACCCACGAGTGGAAATAGTCCCTGTTGGTCGGCATGCCGACCATCGGGACAGTGACCGGTCGGGCTGGTGGAGGAGGTCATGTGACTGTCGGTCAGCTGACCGGCGGTCACATGAATACCACCCGCTGCAGGGGGTGTGACAAGCGATACGGCGGTATGACTAGTGATGTGGGGGAGTAGTCTATATAGGGGTGTGGTCTGTGATATGGGTTTCTCCATATTTCTAATAATGTTCATCCCACACACCTAGGCGCTGCAGTAAATTAAATAAATTAATAATGCAGAGATTATTGCAGTGATGCCATATAATACAGAGAGCATTGCAGTGACTGCTAGATAATACAAAGAGCCTTGCAGCCATATAATACAAAGAGCATTGCAGTGAATGCCATATAATACAGAGCGTATTGCAGTGACTGCTAGATAATACAGAGAGCCTTGCAGCCATATAATACAGAGAGCATTGCAGTGAATGCCATATAATACAGAGCGTATTGCAGTGACTGCTAGATAATACAGAGAGCATTACAGTGACATTCATATTATACAGAGAGCATCAGTGGCCGTTGATAAAAAAAGAGTGCATTGTAGTGCCCATCACATTATACAGCAAGCATCCAAGTAACCTCCATACAATACAAAGAACATTGTAATGAGTCACATATAAAATAGAGAACTCCGACTATCACCATAAAATACAGAAGACATCACAGCCACACACCATGGCCCGTGGAATGAAATAAATCAGACAGAAACTATATCTATGTATATATTGATCTATAATCAGTACTTATTGGAATTCACACTTTTTAGCATTGGGCTCTAATAGAGGCTCTGGTCAGGCACCTCACTGGAGAATGTCTGGGTAAACACAGCACACCAAGGACAGCCCCGCTTCCCTTCTCTGTTCTTCACTCCCACCTCTGTCCTGGCTGCCTTTATACTGTGTGCACCAGAGACAGTCGGGGAGATATATTATCCTGGCATGGATTGTGGCAGTATATCTCATTCTGCTTCTCCTCTTTATCGAGGCAAAGCAGGAAGGAGTAGTGACGACACGTAGTAACATCTTGGATGCCGAAGTGGGGGAGACAAACCCTCCTCCCCTCCAGCGATCCCTGCCACAGCCCATCAGCCTAGTGCTGATGCTTTGTCTCTCTCCTTCCGGTCGGCTCCACTGGGCATGCGCATTATCTCGCTACTATCGCGATATCTCCCATGCACCCCAGAGCCACAGTGGCTGTGAAAGGTGCAAAAACACATGCAGCTGTTGAAATCAGTAGCTGCAGGTGTCAGATCGGTCAGTGCCACTGACCATTCATGCATAGGCTTGCACATCTTGTACATAGTAGCAGCGGTAATGACAGGGGCGCACAGCACCACTGTCATTTATCACACATCTGCACAGTAATACATGGGAAAGAAGCGGAGTCAGCACACATAACATACGCTGATCCCCCCTATAATGACTAACAAACATTAACCCCACTGTGTCAACACAGACACACTGGTCAGAATTCAATTGACATCGCCACCCAATCTCCCGTCTAAAGTGGTGGGAGATCACAGGGGCGATATTCAATTGATGTCTGTTATCGCGCCGATCACACCCGTTAGTGTTAGGTTTAGCCGCATAACGCAGTTAAACCCAGCTAAACTAATGGGCGCAATCGCAAAAAGTGACGTTTGGGCGCCCGAACAGGACACTTTTTGTACACTGTAGCTTGCCACCCCCAGGGGGGGGTGAGCTGAAATGTCAGCGCTGGCAGCAGATTGCGCCCGAATGGAGCAACAAGTGAATTGTTCTGCTGGGCACCATCTAGTGGCTGCCGGCGAGAAAAACAATTGAATCTCGCCCACTGAGTCTGCGGCTATGCTGTAGTAAAGCAGAGCCAAGGCAGGATCAGCCATGGTCCACGGCAGCTCTGAAGAGTGATGATTATTGATCATCATCACCCTTCATTAATCAGGACGCTGCAGCTCAGTCCCAGCCACCCTGTCCTCCGAGCCCCACACAACAGCCATCCCATGCGCCCCAGCATACTTATATACACAAACATACGAGAAATACAACATACATATAAATACATAAATATACCTTCCAGACCCCACATATTATAATTGATAATAAAAAACCTGACTAGAATTCAGATTATTTACCTCAATCTTAACTCTCTCAAGAGGAAGAGGTCTTCACAGAGCTGCTCTGCCTCTGTGTGCTGACACTGTTGCAGTTGGTTGCAGTGGTGTGTGACATCACACAGCGCTGAGGAGGTTACCTGTGTGTGTGTGTGTGTGTGTGTGTGTGTGTATGTATATATATATATATATATATATACACAGAAGATCCTCTGCACTCCGTCATAAATACTGGTGCAGCATGCCCGGTGCCCTCCAGAGCCAAGAAGCAATATAATGATGTAATTGGCGGCACTCCAAGGACTTATTAAAGTGAATAAACGAGACCACCCCGTTTAGACAAGCTTAACGTTTCGGTCTTTATTGACCGTCTTCAGAAGCAACAATGTTTATTCACTTGAATAAGTCCTTGGAGTGCCGCCAATTACATTATATATATATATATATATATATATATATATATATATATATATAATGTCATATATTGCCGGCACTCATTTGTCCATTATTACAGCATGCCCCGGTGCAGCGTCATTAGATTCACAGCTCCATATAAGAAACGGCACTCAGAGTCGAGATAATCAGCAAAGTACAAAACTGTATTGTGGACCACAATAGTGACAATACAGTTTTGTACTTTGCTGATTATCTAGACTCTGAGTGCCGTTTCTTATATGGATATATATATATATATATATAGAAGATGTTAACAGGCGGCACTCACAGCTTGGTAGAAACTGGTAAATGAACGGACCAGATACCGTGCAAGTAGATCAACGTTTCAATTTATGCAATTGTCGTCAGGATACATATAAAATACAAATGCTCTCACCTTATATCCCCACCGATGTGAACACTTCTCCCGCCCGCCGGAGCGCCAGCGCAGGACGCCGAGGCGGGACGCTATCTGATGACGTAGCGGCTGACAGCCGTTACGTCTGCACCAAACCCATCACCATAGTGACCATCTAAACAAAAACACAGCGCTGCATTCAGGAACAATCCATGGAAACAAAGCCTACGTAAAATGCTAATAAGATCAAATCGGACCACATGTAGACTTATTCATATATCAAGAATTGTCCTTTTTTAGAAACATGTAGGAAATACCTTCAATATACAAAACATCGCATTAAAGGATCACATATTCAGTGTGAACCAAAATTACAATAAGAGAAATAAACCATAATCAATATGCATAAATGAAGATAAAAAGGAAAAAAAGGAAATCACCTCCTAGAAACAGGAGGTGATCATGATCGTGATCAGCCAGTGGCCAGACACTTTGCCGAATTCAAACATAGTGTTGCCAGCATCAAGTACCGCATGATAGATCATATCCCGTTATCCTTACGAGGAGGTGACAGAGGGGCTGCCCTTTTGAGATGTGAGGCCAGGTGGATATCCAAATTGGATGTCTTGGCCCCACGTGGTCTCAATGAAACTCTTCCCTTATCCTGTTTCTAGGAGGTGATTTCCTTTTTCCTTTTTATCTTCATTTATGCATATTGATTATGGTTTATTTCTCTTATTGTAATTTTGGTTCACACTGAATATGTGATCCTTTAATGCGATGTTTTGTATATTGAAGGTATTTCCTACATGTTTCTAAAAAAGGACAATTCTTGATATATGAATAAGTCTACATGTGGTCCGATTTGATCTTATTAGCATTTTACGTAGGCTTTGTTTCCATGGATTGTTCCTGAATGCAGCGCTGTGTTTTTGTTTAGATGGTCACTATGGTGATGGGTTTGGTGCAGACGTAACGGCTGTCAGCCGCTACGTCATCAGATAGCGTCCCGCCTCGGCGTCCTGCGCTGGCGCTCCGGCGGGCGGGAGAAGTGTTCACATCGGTGGGGATATAAGGTGAGAGCATTTGTATTTTATATGTATCCTGACGACAATTGCATAAATTGAAACGTTGATCTACTTGCACGGTATCTGGTCCGTTCATTTACCAGTTTCTACCAAGCTGTGAGTGCCGCCTGTTAACATCTTCTACTTATCTCTTTATGGCTGTGAGGGCACCGGGTGTGTTTAAAGTTTATATTGGAGTGCCGGACACTGTGTGCATATATATATATATATATATATATATACGAAAGCCCTCACTGACTGACTGACTCATCACTAATTCTCTACCCGATATGTTAGGAAGCTGAGATTTAACATATTTATTCTCCAGGTGGGAAATAGGAAAACTACGTAATTAAAATTTTAAGAAACCTCCCCTAAGAGGATGAAAAGGGGGTTGACATAATGACGTCATTACCGATGAGTGGCTTGCGTTGCGTGAACGATAACGCCCAAATGGACAATCGGATGAAAATTTGGATTGCACCTCCAGTGTGTTGAGTTTAATAAACTACAAAAATGCTCCTGTCACTTTTCACCGTATCTGCTACGGGTGCTCCTCCGGTAACGCCAAGAACCATGGATTAATATTTACTTACATTAAAGGGGGGTACACTCTGAGAGATCCATGCTTAAATTCTAAGCAATCTGACTAGGTTGCTTAGAAGTTAAGCACGGATCTCTCTGTATGCCCTACAGCGATAGTGATGCGTGGCCCCGCACGTCGCTATCACTGGTAATACATTGGCATGCATGCAGGCTGAATCTAGCACATCGCTCATTTCACTGCTGGGTGAAATGAGTGTGTGTGTCCCCTACCCCTCGCTCAGCACACATCGCGCTGTGTGCTGAGCGGGGGGAGAGATGTGTTCTGAGCGGTCTGTGATAGATCGCTCAGTACACATCTCTCCCTATGTGTACTGGCCTTAAGACATCTCAAATGTACATCTCTATAGATTTACCAAATTTTTAACACTCCTTTATATATACACCAGCAACAAAACGGGCGTCACTCCAAGGATTATAAATAAGAAAACCAAGTACACCAGCATCTTTATATGAATGTTTCAGGTGCAGTTATTCAGTCCAGACTGGTGTACATGGTTCCATTGAGTCCGTGGGAAGGAACCCAGGTAATATCTATTTAAAGTGGAGTGCCAGTCAATTTTGTTTCTAAAAAAAAAAACAGTATACAGTATGTGTGTGTATATATATATATATATATATATATATATAGTAAATAAAAGAAGGCTGCGGCATTCGAGGTCTTGTCAAAAAGTAGGTTATTATTGAAACATCAAAGCCAATACATCGACGTTTCTGGGATTTTAACCCCTTTTTCAAGATGTGTGGAAGCGTGTGATATATATATATACATACGAAGTTGGATTGCCGGCACTCCGTCTCTGACCAGTAAAAGTGCATCGGTGCCTCCAAAGCGATGCTGTGCAGCAGGGCAATATATAGAACAAGAAGAGTGGCACTCACTCGGACTTCTAATTTCTTTCAATAAATGGGCGCAGTACGCCTCAGAAATTAGAAGTCCGAGTGAGTGCCACTCTTCTTGTTCTATATATATATATATAGATAGATATATAGATATAGATATATAAGACCCATTTGTCAACGATGCATAACTCCTTTAGCACTCGGGTTATGTCATCCTTTCAGTATTCAGCAAACAGCGGTAGACTAAGTACACCACTGTATGCACCTGTACCGTTCTCGCCAGCTATATATGGCAAGAGCGATACAATCCCCATTGCCAGCCGACCCAGTGCTGCCTTTCCGGCTTCAGCAATGCCTTCTGGGCATTGCCGGGTCCCTGGCCGGTGAAACTGTCATGGTTATGTGTAAACTAGAGATTGCGCATGACACAGAAGCCCAATGCTGGAAGCGATAGGCTGCCAGCAGAATGGAGGACGCAGCTGAGGGGAGTGACAACGCCGGACCTCGTCGGAGAGGTAAGTATTGCTGGATACCAGCTGAATTTTTATCTGTATCACAGTGATACTAAACATAGAAAAATGCTGCTGTTAATTTTTGTTATTAAATGGGGCCCAAAAGTTTACACACATATAAACTGTATATGGGGGTGATTCAGATCTGATCGCTGCTGTGCGTTTTTGCACAGTGGGCGCACAGCGATAGACTGCGCATGCGTATGCACCGCAATGCACATGCGCGTCGGCACCCAGAGTGTCAGGGAAAACGCAGGCGTTCCCAAGTGTTTTCAGGGAGGGTGTTTGACTTTGACGTCAGCTCCGGCCCCGATCAGCCTGTTCTCATCGCACTGCAGGAGTAAGTCCTGGGCTACGCAGACACTGCACATCATTCGATGGTGAGTGAGGTGATAACGGATTTGCAGCTGTCCGCTGACTGAGGCTTTTTTTGCAGCTCCCATTGGGCAGCGACTATCTGAACGCAACACAACAAATTTAACCCCTTATATCTCTATCACACACTGTATATACTGTACACTGAATATAGACACCAGGGCTTTTAATAAGGGCAGGGTAGAGGCAACCATACTCGCCTTTCGCCGTAACCCACGCACCCTAGATACGCATAAAGGTGCTCTCTCCCACCCTCCCCACGGGGCAGATTTAATGGCGCTGCTCCTGGGGGGGAGTGGCTTCACAAAGCGTACTGACCACCTGGTTTGGAGTGGATACACTACACACATATACATAGACAGGGCAGGGATCACATTTTATACTAACCTGTGGGGAGTTTTTTTGGGCATGCCTGCTGTTTTCTCCAAACACCCAACAACAGCTGCATTTCCTCCTATGCTGGGCAGCTCAGACTCTGTGCTCCACCCACAGCAGCTCTGACTTGCACAGTATTTAGTGCCCTGCTGCCCAGTGCCCACTGCAATCAGATGCTGAGGAACGATGGGGGTTGTGAATGGGCTTCAGGTGACTGTCAGAGGGTCACAGCCTCATACAAATGGGCGGAGTTTCAGACGTCCAGGGGGCGGAGCTTTGGACGTCGAGAAGGCGGGGTTTCCGACTGCCCCATGGGTAGATGGGACCTATGCTGATCGTGGTGGTTGAGGAGGAGGTGAGGGATAGGGAGGGGAGCGGCCGGAAGATGAGTGGGCTATTGGTGTGGGTCGTTACAGGAGTTTTCCCTCCTGTCACCACTAACTGCACAGCACTGTAAGGGATCCTGTGGGCCTGTTTGCGTGGGCGGGCCTGGAGCTGCAGCTCCACCCGCCCCATTGTTAATCCGGCCCTGTATGGTGCCATAAAACGTGTCCTTTCCTTATACTGTACATCAAAGACCTTCCTTTGGTTATTTGAAGTGTAACAATATTTGTTTGCCTGAAGCATGTTTTATCAATGGATGTGATCTCTTTTCGTAGTAGTTAATTTATGGTCCCTAGCTTTAACCTCTACTGGACAATTGACCAGCTAGTTTTATAATTGCCAGAGGTATTGCAAATCTTGATTCTGATCTAAGGGGGTCATTCCGAGTTGTTCGCTCGCAAGCTGCTTTTAGCAGCTTTGCACACGCTAAGCCGCCGCCTACTGGGAGTGAATCTTAGCTTATCAAAATTGCGAACGAAAGATTAGCAGAATTGCGAATAGACACTTCTTAGCAGTTTCTGAGTAGCTCCAGACTTACTCGGCATCTGCGATCAGTTCAGCCAGTTTCGTTCCTAGTTTGACGTCACAAACACACCCAGTGTTCGCCCAGACACTCCTCCGTTTCTCCAGCTACTCCCGCGTTTTTCCCAGAAACGGTAGCGTTTTTTCACACACACCCATAAAACGGCGAGTTTCCGCCCAGAAACACCCACTTCCTGTCAATCACATTACGATCACCAGAACGAAGAAAAAACCTTGTAATGCCGTGAGTAAAATACCTAACTGCATAGCAGATTTACTTGGCGCAGTCGCACTGCGGACATTGCGCATGCGCATTAGCGACTAATCGCTCCGTTGCGAGAAAAAAATAACGAGCGAACAACTCGGAATGACCCCCTAAATGTACACCTGTGGATTCCAGTGTCCATTTGATTGTAAATGCATTCTTTGTTATACTGTGAACTCTCTAGCCTTATTTATGGCTAGAGCAGAATAAACCTGTTCCCTACACTATGTTTTACCATCTTGCAGTAAAACACAAATATACAGTTAAATATATAAACACATATACAAACCTAATTTCTTAAATTAGCTACACATTACCTCATACATTCAAACTTATTTCATATCTATTCCTTACTATATATATCCAGTATACTGTTCACTATGGTTACATCGCCTATTTATAATGAATTATATTTTGATTCAGACAACATCCATTGCCCTAATATTATATTGAGTGCGGACAATTACCTATATGGCAACAGTCATCAGGCAGTATCACATCCCCATAAAAACGGGTGTAGTATGGCTGACCGGCGGTCTCCTGACCGCCGGTCAGCTTACCGACGCTGGGATCCCGGCAGCATACCGACGCCGGGATCCCGGCGGGGAGGGGCGAGTGCAGCAAGCCCCTTGCGGGCTCGGTGGCGACCTGCGGTCGCCACGGGTTCTATTCCCACTCTATGGGTGTCGTGGATACCCACGAGTGGAAATAGTCCCTGTTGGTCGGCATGCCAACCATCAGGATACTGAGCCGGCGGGATGGTGGAGGAGGTCATGTGACTGTCGGTCAGCAGACCGCCGGTCACATGAATACCACCCCATGAAAACCTATGGGGGATGTGGCTGCGGGCAGCAGTGGAGGGATCGCAGCAGGTGTCGGAGATTCCTGCTGCAATCCCACCTTCTTACATTGGAGGTGTACATAATATTTGCAGCTAGCCCCCAAAATTTGGTGTTATCAGGGATATAGCTGCAAATATTGTTTGATAAATGGGCCCCTAAGACAGTAGAGCAATTTAAACATGCTTGGGATAGACATAAGAATATCCTTACAAAGATCTAAGGGGGTCATTCAGATCTGATCGCTGGGCTGCTAATTTTGTTGTCCTGCGGTCAGATAGTCGCCGTCTCCAGGGGGGGTGTATATTCTCCGTGCAAGTGTGTGATGCTATGTGTACTCCGAGCTGCTAAAATCCACTGTGTGCAGTGTGTGCGCAGCCCAGGACTTACTCCTACAGTGCGACCACATCAGGCTGATCGGGGCCGGAGCTGACGTCACACACCCTCCCTGAAAACGCTTGTGCACACCTGCGTTTGTCCGGACACGCCCTGTAAACGGTCAGTTACCACCCACAAACGGCCTTCTCCTGTCAATCAATCACCTTGCGAATGCAGGGTTGCAATTGCCAATAGGATAAAAGACAAAAGGGCCGACTAGATGGGCCAAGAGGTTCTTATCTGCCATCAAATTCTATTTAACTATATAGTCGCAGAAATAACAACGGCATAAGACGCTGAAGCAATCGCAGCATTGTGCGACCCAAACTCAGCTCCTAAATGCGATACACCCGTTTCAAAATATAAACTCACTTTCCAGTATCCCAAACAGGAAACATCCCTTGCTTTACCAAGTCAGTATATGAAAATACAAACACTCCATAACACAAAGGTAGATCTGAGAGCCGGCCTTCGGCATAGGCAAACTAGGCAAATGCCTAGGGCATCTGGTATGCTTAGGGGCACCAGCAGCTTCTGCTGATTAAAATGATATGCAGCATGCCTATATTCTGTGTGTGACTGTGGCTGTATCTGCATACAAAATGCTACGTTGCAGTGTATTCCTGGAAATCACTGTAATGTAGCATTTCGTATGTAGATACAGCCGCAGTCGCACACAGAATATAGGCATACTGCATATCATTTTAATCAGCAGAAGCTGCTTGTGTATACTAGCCACATAGTAATGCAAATAAGACGCATTTTCATAAACAAAAGGCGCCCGACGTTAGCAGAGCTGTGAGCTGACTCATGCCAAGCATCTCCTGCAGAACTAGCGGCGGTGCTAGGGGGCACCAGCCAAAATCTTGCCTAGGGCATCATATTGGTTAGGGCTGGCTCTGGTATCTCATCCCCTGTTGCCTGTGCCAACAGGAGCCAGCCAGAACCCAACAGAGGAGAAGAGGTCCACGGTGATTGAGGAGTAGGGGGAAGCAATCCAGGATGTAACAATATCCCCACACCATACTTGCCTACCCTCCCTCATTCTGCAGGAGACTCCCTGAAATAGTAGCAATCTCCCTGACTCCCTGAATAGACCAGCAATCTCCCTGATTTTAACTTATCCCCCATTATGTACATGTTACATTCTTGGGGAAAAATAAATAAATCAGAGATACGTACATTCAAATGGGATCTCATCAGTGCCATTTCCCTGTATTGGTTATAAGGCACAATGATCCCTATGGCTACATGCAGTTTAAATAAGGTTTCTTGTGGCCACTTAACAGTACAGTATATAGAACCTCTTGTAAAACACAATACACAAACAAATCCTGAAAAATATAAGTGTATTTTCTTCAACAAATAGATCTTACTAACTTTGGGGCTCATTTACATTTGGATGTAAGTCATTTTTGTGACACACTTCTCGGACGTAGCAATACACGCCCGCGCTGATAGGTGTTACTTTCACAATCTCCCTGAAATGCTTTTTCAAAAGTAGGCAAGTATGCCCCACACATTATATTGAGACATACATAGAGCTGCAACAATCAGCAACTGAAAAAGAATAATCCGTTAATTAACCTGTGGCGAAGCACGCAATATACAGCGTATGCTGGAAAACACAGACCTCTTCAGTAAAAGGAGGATCGCTAGCAGTCTAGCACAGCATCTAGAGTTACCAGCAAGGCTGTTTTCCCCGAATTCTTTTTGCTTTTAGATCTCACCTGAGACACACATAATTATAGTCGGCTCCCTTGGGAAGCACTAATTGCTCCACTATTCACACAAGGCCAAACAGAATATTATCTCAGTGGCCCCTGGCAGAGATATTTTCAGAAAATTCCACCGTAGTCTCACAGTAATGAACCGCTGGCTGCAAGTCTGTAATTGGCATTTTACACAAATCTCTACTTATTTCACTGTATGCGAGAAAAGCCAGAAAATAACAACATCATCTGCAGCTCTTCTATATACACAGGGAAATGTGACTTGTATGTTACGGAGAATGCCAACTGTTCCCTTCTGATAACTTTCAGCACAGCGGTGGAACATGGCATAACCTGGTCCCAAATAGGTTCAACACTCTGAGGCCCCTGCTCCGCTGTGTGAGCATGCAGGTGTCACTGTGCCCTGATAATCCTCATTTGGGATTTTACTGCACATGGAATGGAGACTCAAGATTCCTGGGCTTCTGTCACCTCCAAGACCCACGGTCATAGCTAGATTAAGGGTGAGGTGGGGGTGCAGTGCATACTGTATCCCGAGCCCCCCTTTGTCAGGGAGCCTCCCAGGCCAGAGCACACTGACATCACTAGCTTTCCCTCTTAAGCAGCAGCAGAACCAGCAGCCAGAATGTGAGCAGGACAGTATGCAGTGCAGGTAGAGACACAGGAATATCATGTGTTATGAGCACAGGCGTGCGCAGAGACTGACTGGCGGGTGCCGCTCCGGACTTCCCCCCCCCCTCCACGGCATTATAGTGTTCTCTCACCTCCCCTGTCCTGGATATAAACTGCTCACCTGGGCGGCCCAGGTGAGCGGACCAGGTGAGTAGTCTATATCCAGGACAGGGGAGGTGAGAGAACACTATAATGCCGTGGAGGGGGGGAAGTCCGGAGCGGCACCCGCCAGTCAGTCTCTGCGCACGCCTGTGGTTATGAGCTACCGACAGAGCTTTCTGATCAGAGGAGAGATAGGAGGGAGGAGAAAACTGTGAGTGACACAGGGATCCCAGCTTCTCCTCCACGGCTGAGTGTCTGAGTCCTGTGTAAACTGTTATGCAACTAAACCATTTGGATCTAGAGATAGAGACACACACAGAGAGTCCTCCTGAGTCCTGTCCCAGTGTGTAAGTAGTACAGAGGCTGATGCTATTCTTGCATGTGACAAGATAAATTATTTTATTTTTCTATGTGTATTTTAAGGTTAAGTTGTCTTTGTTGCACTACAAGAAAAGTTTATAAAATAGTTGTCTCTCAATTAGGTGGAGCTATAAACAGTACCCAGGCATTATTCAACTATTAGTTAAAACTAATATACACCATTGGTAAATTTAATATACACAATCTCTACCTCCCACCATGACCCATTCCAGGAGGGACAACATGCTCTCTGCCAGGACTGCTTTCTTAATTTATGATTGCAATCACCTGTATTGAAACACCTTTCTTATCAATTAAATAGTTCAACATAGGTGACGCCAATCATATATTAAGTGGGAAGTCCATATAGAGAGCATTTGTCCCTCCTGGAATGGGACATGTTAGGAGGTATGCACAATCTAATCTACATCCCCCGCCATCCATCGGGGCCCCCTTGTTTAGGTGCCCTGGGCACCCCCAAGGCTTAATCCGGCCCTGCCCACGGTTACTGCACCACCTTCAGTTACCCCTGCCAGACCTCAAAAAATGCAAACACTTAGATTTAAAGTACATAGGTATGGCATCTATTCATACGTATGACAGTGATAAATGGATGTTCAATACTGAATTATGGGCCTAATCCAAGACTGATTACAAAACAAAATTTTCCTCTAATGGGCAAAACCACGTGCACTGCAGATGGGGCAGATATAACATGTGCAGAGAGTTAGATTTGGGTGGATTATATTGTTTCTGTGCAGGGTAAATACTGGCTGCTTTTTTTTTAAAACTGTAATTTAGATTTCAGTTTGAACACACCCCACCCAAATCTAATCTCTCTCTGCACATGTTACATCTGCTCATCCCCCCCACCCGCAGTGCAAAAGGTTTTGCCCATTAGAGGAAAATGTTGTTTTGCAATCAACCTTGAATTAGGCCCTATATCAGCTGTACCATCACATTGTTTGTTGATATGGGTCTGCCATGATCATTTCTCTCAAGGTGGGTGGTACCATGCTGTATGTAATGTAACCAGAGCTGATCTGATACTCAAGAAAGGGTGAGCTATTGTCCCCATCCTCAGGGGCGTAGCCAGAACTTTGTGGGCCCCATAGCAACATTTTGAAGGGGCCCCCGTCCCAATGTTATTCCCCGTAGTAGTGCCCTAGTTTCTTTTATGAATCGCAGTAGTGCTTAAGTTCACCCTATGTCACATTTCAGAGCTGCCAATACACATTATGCCGCACAGTACCCCCAATTCACATTATGACATAATATAGTGCTCCCTGTTCATATTGCGCCTCATTACAGTGCCCCGGATCATATTATATAACATTAAAATGCCTTCCAGTTCATTTCATAGCATACTACAATGAGCAGGTCTAGGGGCATACCTATATATATTGCAGGCCACATTGAAAAAGTTTGAAAAGACCCCTACGTACTACCCAATTGTGAAAAATGTATATAACACATGTAACTTTAAAAGGGAAGGTGGCCCCTCTCAGCTCTGGGCCCCATTGCAACTGCGCTCCCTGCACCTATGGTAGCTACGCCCTGAATATAACACATGTAACTGTGACAGGGAAGGTGTGCCCTGTCATCTCTGGGCCCCACTGCAGCTGCACTCCCTGCACCTATGGTAGCTACACCCTGTATATAACACATGTAATTGTGACAGGGAAGGTGGCCCCTCTAAGCTCTGGCCCCATAGCAGCTGCTCTACCTGCACCTATGGTAGCTACACCCTGTATATAACACATGTAACTGTGACAGGGAAGGTGGCCCCTCTCAGCTCTGGGCCCAATAGAAACTGCACTCCCTGCATCTATGGCAGCTACACCCTGTATATAACACATGTAACTGTGACTGGGAAGGTGGCCCCTCTCAGCTTTGGGCCCCATAGCAGCTGTACTCCCTGCACCTATGGTAGCTACACCCTATATATATAACACATGTAACTGTGACAGGGAAGGTGTCCCCTGTCAGCTCTGGCCCCATAGCAGCTGCACTCCCTGCACCTATGGTAACTACACCCTTGTATATAACACATGTAACTGTGTCTGGGCCCCATAGCAGCTGCACTCCCAGCACCTATGGTAGCTACACCCTGTATATAACACATGTAACTGTGACAGGGAAGGTGGCCCCTCTCAGCTCTGGGCCCCATAGCAGCTGCACTGCCTGCCACTATGGTAGCTACGCCCTGTATATAGCACATGTAACTATGACAGGGAAGGTGGCCCCTCTCAGGTCTGGGCCCCATAGCAGCTGCACTCCCTGCACCTATGGTAGCTACACCCTTTTATATAACACATATAATTCTGACAGGGAAGCTGGGCCCTCTCAGCTCTGGACCCATAGCATCTGCACTACCTGCACCTATGGTAGCTACAGGGCCGGATTAACAATTGGGCGGATGGAGCTGCAGCTCCAGGCCCCCCACTGAAAATAGGCCCACAGGCTCCAATGCAGTGATGACAGGAAAAAATATTCCTGTCATCACCAGCAGCACAGCTTCCTCACCTCCCGGCTACTCAGTTACCTTCCACACCGAGCCAGCTGGCTGGGCACAGATCAGAGTTCAGACCACGAAACTGCCACTACCTGATTCTGCCCGAGGCCACGCCCCCGAACCCGGCCGTGGCTCCGCCCCCACCCGGCCCAAAGCTCCGCCCCCTCATCTGATGTGATACTGCTGGCTGTGAACAGTAAAGTCAATTCACCTTTGCTTTGCCCTGTCTGGTTGCAGCACATAATACTGTATATTGGGGGTCATTCCGAGTTGTTCGCTCGCAAGCTGCTTTTAGCAGCTTTGCACACGCTAAGCCGCCGCCTACTGGGAGTGAATCTTAGCTTATCAAAATTGCGAACGAAAGATTAGCAGAATTGCGAATAGACACTTCTTAGCAGTTTCTGAGTAGCTCCACACTTACTCTGCATCTGCGATCAGTTCAGTGTTTGTCGTTCCTGGTTTGACGTCACAAACACACCCAGTGTTCGCCCAGACACTCCTCCGTTTCTCCAGCCACTCCCGCGTTTTTCCCAGAAACGGTAGCGTTTTTTCGCACACACCCATAAAACGGCCAGTTTCCGCCCAGAAACACCCACTTCCTGTCAATCACATTACGATCACCAGAACGAAGAAAAAACCTCGTAATGCCGTGAGTAAAATACCTAACTGCATAGCAAATTTACTTGGCGCAGTCGCACTGCGGACATTGCGCATGCACATTAGCGACTAATCGCTCCGTTGCGAGAAAAAAATACAGAGCGAACAACTCGGAATGACCCCCATTATTTAACATGCGATAGCAGCACAAGGTAAATTAATATATAAGGGGGTAGATACAAGTTAAATTAATATATAGGGGAGGGAGGGGCACAAAGTAAATAAATATATAAGGGGGGCAGGTACTACAAGTTAAATTAATATATAAGGGGGGGGTGGCACAAGTTAATATATAAAGGGAAACAGGATGCTCAACTTAAATATAAATGGGGGTGCAGGTAGCTGAACAATATTATCGGGGGGGGGGGGGGGGGGGCAGTCTATGGGGCTTACATCATATGTAAGCCTCATCGACTGTGGGGATGATTCAGGGGCGATCGCTGTACTCTGAAGGCTTTTGAGAAGTGCGCCCACGCACCCAGTAAGCCCCAGTGAGATGCATCTCACTGGTGCGATTGCCTTTGCCTGATTGACAGGCTGAGGCGGGGCAGGAGGGGGCGTGCCAACAGTGTTAGAACGCCGTTGGTGGAGCACGGTACGGACAATGCAGGCATGCCCGGTCCGTTGTGGGAGTGGGCTGTGGCGGCTGCTTGATGTCACACGCAGCCACTGTCTCCCGGAATGTGGCGGGTAGCCGCCAGCCAGCACATCTAGGTTGCGCAGATAGGGAGCTACTTGGCAGGTGGGGGTGAAGGGGGGTTGCAGGGCCTGACATCGACATGTGGGGCGGACTAGCCCTGTGCTGGGCGGAACCCACATGTCAGAGAAACTGATCGTAGATGTGCTAAATTTAGCACATCTATAATCAGCTCTGAATCACCCCCTGTGTTTCCTCCACAAGTTTTATGGTGATTGTTGTTGGTTAATGTAGTGTGTGCCTGGTATTGTTCTCATCAGGGCTGTAACTAGGTGTGTGCCGATGGTGCCTTGCCCACAGCGCAACTGCACTGAAGGCGCACCATCAGGCAGCACACCCCAACGTATGAGCGTTTTAGTGAGTGAGGGCGTAGTGAAAGTCACGCTGTCCGCCGGCGCCTGCGTCCCGCTGCTACCTCGGTAAGAGATGGGGAGCGGTGGCGCAGGCATCATTTGGTGTTACACAGTACAGTCCCCCATGCGGTAATTCCGCCAGTGAGACTCGCCACCGCTGCAAAGGAGAGGGAGCGCTACTGAAACCGCCAGCTGCCGTATATGACCCATCTCTGCTGATTCCGCCTGTTAGACCCACCGCCGCATCAGGAATGGAGAACGAGTGGGAGCATCTGTAGAACAGTGTCTGCGCCTGGCAGGTCTGGATGCCGGATCGTCCCCACAGGTGACAAAACACACACACACACACACACACACACACACACACTCCCTGCCTAATGTGACACACACTCTCCCTGCCTAATGCGACACACACACACACACACACACACACACACACACACACACACTCTGCCTGCATTTGGTGGTGGGGTGGGGGTGGGGGGGACCGATGCTGTTTCTTGCACACAGCGCTAAAATGTCTAGTTATGGCACTGGTTCTCATGTCAAAGAATGGATCTCGTGTCAATAATCTGAAAGTGTATTATAGAGGGGCGGAGTTCTCTCCTATTAAAGGTCGTTTATGTGTCATAAAATTATAGTTGACTACATTTATTCACAGCACTGAGGTTGTGGGTTTGATTCCCACCATGGGTCTGTGTGGAGTTTGTATATTCTCCCCTAGTGTGGGTTTCCTCCCACAGGATGTTTCCCGACATAAATTAACCTTAGTGTGTAAGTGTGCGTGTGTACAGTACATGAGGTAGCGAACATAGATTGTAAGCTCCACTGGGGCCAGAACTGATGTGAAAGGCCAAATGTTCTCTGTAATGCGCAGCGGAATATGTGTGCGCTATATAAATAACTAGTAATAATGATAATAATTTTTATTGGCCAGAAAATGCAGTTCAGTGGTGATTTTATACAGTGAGACACTAAAATAACTTTATTCTGTGATCTAAGTAATAACAGTAAGGTGAATGTGACATATATTAATAATACAATGTAGAGCCATTGTTATTGTTGAAGTGCGGTGATAGGTAGCAACATTTTCTTCTCACCCTATGGTATTGGCCTGCACCCTCCCAAGCCTAGAGCTCCATAGTATGGAGGGCACAGCCCTGTGCCCTTAGCCGTCGGCAGAACATCTGTTCTGGCCTGCACTGGAATCTTCTAGCTCAGGGGCAGCCAGGGATTCCCCCAGACATTCCTCCCACTCTCCCGTCTCCTCCTTTTCATTGAGCAGGAAAATACACCACAATGCAAGGAGTGTGCACTGTGTATGATGGCGGGGAGCACAGGATAGGGATTGATAGCTATCCCACCCCTACCCACACACTTGTAGCTCAAATAGTCATAAACTGCTCACTTGTATGGTGCCTGGGCATAGAAAAAGTGAATTACAGGAGAGAGACCAATGTTAATGTATTTACATAATTTGTGTTTACAGAGTGGGCTTATTTAATAACCAGTATTAGCATTCCTGCAGACTTTGGGGGTCATTCAGACCTAATCGCTGCTGTGCGTTTTCGGTCAGCGACGGGATGGCCGAAGAAAGTGATCACATCGACGATCGCAAGAAGATTGACAGGAAGAGGCTGTTTGTGGGTGTCAACTGACCGTTTCCTAGGAGTGTCTGGAGAAATGCAGGCGTGTCCAGCCGTTTGAAGGGAGGGTTCCTGACGTCAGCTCCTGGCCGGATCATCGCAGCGTCTGAGTAAGTCCTGAGCTGTGCAGAGACTGCACAAACTTTTGGTTGTGCAGCTCTCTTTGCTCCCCTTTCCACCTTCTTTGCATGTTGATACAGCTCTCTGTATTATATGGCAGTCGCTGCGATGCTCCCTGTATGATATGGTGGTCACTGATGCTCTGTATTATATGGTGGTCACAAACTTTCTTGTTATAGTTAACTATTAAGTAGTTAAAGATAAGCACTAGCTACTGTATGACCTCCACGACGATAGCCACACTCATGGCACAGACCACACCCCCTATTTATACCAAACTGGTCACATCACTAGTCACACCACCGCAGCGCTTGTCACACCTCCTTCCGAGGCACACAATAGGCCCTTCATAAATTACAGCTCCAGGCCCACGTGGACATTAATCTGGCACTGGGTAGCTACACCCTGTATATAACACATGTAACTGTGACAAGGAAAGTGGGCCCTCTCCGCTCTGGGCCCCATAGCAGCTGCACTCCCTGCACCTATGGTAGTTACACCCCTGTATATAACACATGTAACTGTGACAGGGAAGGTGGTTCCTCTCAGCTCTGGACCCATAGCAGCTGCACTCCCTGAATCTATGGTAGCTACACCCTGTATATAACACATGTAACTGTGACAGGAAAGGTGGCCCCTCTCAGCTCTGGCCCCCATAGCAGCTGCACTCCCTGCACCTGTGGTAGCTACACCCTGTATATAACACATGTAATTGTGACAGGGAAGATGGCCCCTCTCAGCTCTGGGCCCCATAGCAGCTGCACTCCCTGCACCTATGGTAGCTACACCCTGTATATAACACATGTAACTGTGACAGGTAAGAAAGCCAAGTTGCTTTCTCACAAATATTTAAAATGCCCGCTCTAATATATATTGTAAACACCTGCACCTCTTATTACCATATCCCATGAATGTGCGCTATACATCGCAAAACACTGCATCCCATAAGAGAAAACAATACACCCACACATTATCCGAGTTCCAAAGCTCATTGATGTATATATTTGTTATTAAAAAGGATATGGATTCAATATATATTACAAAGTACAGTATACCTATTGTTACATGATTACAACTCACACAGTAAGCAGTTAATACATAAAGTTACATAGAGTTACATGCAGTTACATGCCAGCGATACAATTACCATTCCCTCCAGTGCATCTTATGTCTCCCTCTCTCTGTAAATAAATACAGGAACTGAACTGGCAGCAAGTCCATCATCCTCTGAGACCAAAAAACCACTGAGCTTCTGTGTGATCAATGTGTTATCTAGTTTCTGGGGGAGGGGTTCACGATGAGTCACCAGTCCCTTTGTATATGCTGAACAGGTTCAGCCTTGGGGATGTCCAAAGGGGCTGGCCTGAGTTTCCTGTTCATTACCTGTTTGGAATATCTATTGTTCTAATAAAAGTGATTTTAGCTTTTATACATTTAATCATAATTCCGTGTTGCAATGTCCTACAACTTAATAACAAGTATCAAATGAATCCACACATTAATCTGGTCATTTCAATAGTAAACATGACCGGTCTATCTTGTTTCGTTCAAATAATACACATACATGACACCACTCCATCATATACAATTCTAAACCATCATGATGTCTGGCGCTTGATATTATTCTAATTATGTACTGTATGAGATAAGTGTCGAATCCATCTCTGTGGCATGTCCGTGTAAATGCGTGAGTTACCATATATTGCTGTGCTCGCTGCGCGTATTTTGCAAGTATAGCGACTTATAATGTGTGTAGTTTGTATGTTCTCTTTATGTAATATTTTTTTGACTTCGACACAGGGAAGGTGGCCCCTCTCAGCTCTGGGCCCCATAGCAGCTGCACTCCCTGCACCTATGGTAGCTACACCCTGTATATAACACATGTAACTGTGACAGGGAAGGTGGCCCCTCTCAGCTCTGAGCCCCATAGCAGCTGCACTGCCTGCACCTATGGTAGCTACACCCTGTATATAACACATGTAACTGTGACAGGGAAGGTGGCCCCTCTCAGCTCTGGGCCCCATAGCAGCTGCACTCCCTGCACCTATGGTAGCTACACCCTGTATATAACACATGTAACTGTGACAGGGAAGGTGGCCCCTCTCAGCTCTGAGCCCCATAGCAGCTGCACTGCCTGCACCTATGGTAGCTACACCCTGTATATAACACATGTAACTGTGACAGGGAAGGTGGCCCCTCTCAGCTCTGGCCCCATAGCAGCTGCACTCCCTGCACCTATGGTAGCTACACCCTGTATATAACACATGTAACTGTGACAGGTAAGATGGCCCCTCTCAGCTCTGGGCCCCATAGCAACTGCACTCCCTACACCTATGATAGCTACGCCCTGTATATAACACATGTAACTGTGACAGGGAAGGAGGCCCCTCTCAGCTCCGGGCTCCATAGCAGCTGCACTCCCTGCACCTATGGTAGCTACACCCTGTATATAACACATGTAACTGTGACAGGGAAGGTGGCCCCTCTCAGCTCTGGGCCCCATAGCAGCTGCACTGCCTGACCCTATGGTAGCTACGCCCTTGCCCATCCTGTATATGTTATAGTCACAGTGGAGTTCAGTGATCCTAAAAGAGTATGAAGCTGACGCCACGTAGGAGATCTGAGACCATATAAAGCGTGCACCCGTTATACAGGTCATGGAAGTATAAGATGACTTCTGTTATTCTCTTATTTCACAGAATGGTGGCATTTTTCTTTAAAATATAGGAGTAATATTATTTTTAAAATTTCAGATATTTTATTTTACTTACTATGTAAAAAAAAATTCTACATAGTTTTGTTATTATTTAAATATCTGTTGAAGTGTTCTAAAACAGGTGGGGCCTGATTCTGAGTCTGTGCAAAGCGATCGCCAGTGCACTCGGATGTGGAAGTCAGATCTGCCACTTTATGCTGATGCCAGTATCTGTAGGGCTCTATGTGTACGGTCGCTTGTCTATCCGCAATCATCATTATTACTATCGGTACTTACTGTACACCTGCACTATTCTACGTGCAAAAGATCCGTCAGAAACAACTGGGCAAATGTACTAAGATAGGAGTTCTATTTAAGATGGGATGTTGCCAATGCTGTGTATTGTGTAAGTAAGGAAGTGCAGGTAGAATGCTGTGTTTTGTGTAAGGAAGGAAGCGCAGGTAGAATGCTGTGTAATGTGTAAGGAAGGAAGTGCAGGTAGAATGCTGTGTATTGTGTAAGTAAGGATGTGCATGTAGAATGCTGTGTATTGTGTAAGTAAGGAAGTGCAGGTAGAATGCTGTGTATTGTGTAAGTAAGGAAGTGCAGGTAGAATGCTGTGTTTTGTGTAAGGAAGGAAGCGTTGGTAGAATGCTGTGTAATGTGTAAGGAAGGAAGCGCAAGTAGAATGCTGTGTATTGTGTAAGTAAGGAAGTGCATGTAGAATGCTGTGTTTTGTGTAAGGAAGGAAGCGTTGGTAGAATGCTGTGTAATGTGTAAGGAAGGAAGCGCAAGTAGAATGCTGTGTATTGTGTAAGTAAGGAAGTGCATGTAGAATGCTGTGTTTTGTGTAAGTAAGGAAGTGCATGTAGAATGCTGGGTTTTGTGTAAGGAAGGAAGCGTTGGTAGAATGCTGTGTAATGTGTAAGGAAGGAAGCGCAAGTAGAATGCTGTGTATTGTGTAAGTAAGGAAGTGCATGTAGAATGCTGTGTTTTGTGTAAGGAAGGAAGCGCAGGTATAATGCTGTGTAATGTGTAAGGAAGGAAGTGCATGTAGAATGCTGTGTTTTGTGTAAGGAAGGAAGCGTTGGTAGAATGCTGTGTAATGTGTAAGGAAGGAAGCGCAAGTAGAATGCTGTGTATTGTGTAAGTAAGGATGTGCAGGTAGAATGCTGTATAATGTGTAAGTAAGGCTGTGCAGGTAGAATGCTGTGTAATGTGTAAGGAAGGAAGCGCAAGTAGAATGCTGTGTATTGTGTAAGTAAGGAAGTGCATGTAGAATGCTGTGTTTTGTGTAAGGAAGGAAGTGTTGGTAGAATGCTGTGTAATGTGTAAGGAAGGAAGCGCAAGTAGAATGCTGTGTATTGTGTAAGTAAGGAAGTGCATGTAGAATGCTGTGTTTTGTGTAAGGAAGGAAGCGCAGGTATAATGCTGTGTAAGGAAGGAAGTGCAGGTAGAATGCTGTGTATTGTGTAAGTAAGGAAGTGCAGGTAGAATGCTGTGTATTGTGTGTAAGGAAGGAAGCGCAAGTAGAATGCTGTGTATTGTGTAAGTAAGGAAGTGCATGTAGAATGCTGTGTTTTGTGTAAGGAAGGAAGTGTTGGTAGAATGCTGTGTAATGTGTAAGGAAGGAAGCGCAAGTAGAATGCTGTGTATTGTGTAAGTAAGGAAGTGCATGTAGAATGCTGTGTTTTGTGTAAGGAAGGAAGCGCAGGTATAATGCTGTGTAAGGAAGGAAGTGCACGTAGAATGCTGTGTATTGTGTAAGTAAGGAAGTGCAGGTAGAATGCTGTGTATTGTGTAAGTAAGGAAGCGCAGGTAGAATGCTGTGTATTGTGTAAGTAAGGAAGTGCATGTAGAATGCTGTGTTTTGTGTAAGGAAGGAAGCGCAGGTAGAATGCTGTGTAATGTGTAAGGAAGTAAGCGCAGGTATAATGTATGTGTATTGTGTAAGTAAGGAAGCGCAGGTAGAATGCTGTGTTTTGTGTAAGGAAGGAAGCGCAGGTATAATGCTGTGTAATGTGTAAGGAAGGAAGTGCATGTAGAATGCTGTGTTTTGTGTAAGGAAGGAAGCGTTGGTAGAATGCTGTGTAATGTGTAAGGAAGGAAGCGCAAGAAGAATGCTGTGTATTGTGTAAGTAAGGATGTGCAGGTAGAATGCTGTATAATGTGTAAGTAAGGCTGTGCAGGTAGAATGCTGTGTAATGTGTAAGGAAGGAAGCGCAGGTAGAATGCTGTGTATTGTGTAAGTAAGGAAGTGCATGTAGAATGCTGTGTTTTGTGTAAGGAAGGAAGCGCAGGTATAATGCTGTGTAATGTGTAAGGAAGGAAATGCAGGTAGAATGCTGTGTATTGTGTAAGTAAGGAAGTGCAGGTAGAATGCTGTGTATTGTGTAAGTAAGGAAGCGCAGGTAGAATGCTGTGTATTGTGTAAGTAAGGAAGTGCATGTAGAATGCTGTGTTTTGTGTAAGGAAGGAAGCGCAGGTAGAATGCTGTGTAATGTGTAAGGAAGGAAGCGCAGGTATAATGTATGTGTATTGTGTAAGTAAGGAAGCGCAGGTAGAATGCTGTGTATTGTGTAAGTAAGGAAGTGCATGTAGAATGCTGTGTTTTGTGTAAGGAAGGAAGCGCAGGTAGAATGCTGAGTAATGTGTAAGGAAGGAAGCGCAGGTATAATATATGTGTATTGTGTAAGTAAGGAAGCGCAGGTAGAATGCTGTGTATTGTGTAAGTAAGGAAGCGCAGGTAGAAAGCTGTGTATTGTGTAAGTAAGAAAGCACAGGTAGAATGCTGTTTATTATGTAAGTAAGGATGTACATGTAGAAGGCTGTGTTTTGTGTAAGTAAGGAAGCGCAGGTAGAATGCTGTGTATTGTGTAAGTAAGGAAGTGTAGGTAGAATGCTGTGTATTGTATAAGTAAGGATGTGCAGGTAGAATGCTGTGTATTGTTTAAGTAAGGAAGTGCAGGTACAATACTGTGTAAGTAAGGATGTGCAGGTAGAATGCTGTGTATTGTGTAAGTAAGGATGTGCAGGTAGAATGCTGTGTACAGTGTAAGTAGGGATGTGCAGGTAAAATGCTGTGTACAGTGTAAGTAAGGATGTGCAGGTAGAATGCTGTGTATTGTGTAAGTAAGGAAGTGCAGGTAGAATGCTGTGTACTAGTAAGGATGTGCAGGTAGAATGCTGTGTATTGTGAAAGCAAGGAAGTGCAGGTAGAATGCTGTGTACTGTGTAAGTAAGGATGTGCAGATAGAATGCTGTGTATTGTTTAAGTAAGGAAGTGCAGGTAGAATACTGTGTAAGTAAGGATGTGCAGGTAGAAAGCTGTGTATTGTGTAAGTAAGGATGTGCAGGTAGAATGCTGTGTACTGTGTAAGCAAGGAAGCACAGGTAGAAAGCTGTGTATTGTGTAAGTAAGGAAGTGCAGGTAGAATGCTGTGTTTTGTGTAAGGAAGGAAGCACAAGTAAAATTCTGTGTAATGTGTAAGTAAGGAAGCGCAGGTAGAATGCTGTGTAATGTGTAAGGAAGGAAGCGCAAGTAGAATGCTGTGTATTGTGTAAGTAAGGAAGTGCATGTAGAATGCTGTGTTTTGTGTAAGGAAGGAAGCGCAGGTAGAATGCTGTGTAATGTGTAAGGAAGGGGGAAGAGAGATGCAGATGCACACTCTTTGCACTAAGAACACTGATAATAAAAATCATTTAAATAAACCCTCACAATTAACATGGGGTATAATTGAAGTTCTTAGCACACATTTGCGCAGAGTGTGCATCTGCATCTCTCTTCCCCCAGCATTGTATTAGAAGCCTCAGCATGATAGCACCTCTTGATATCTTTAGTAATAGGATGTGCAATCCAGGTCCCCCCCTTTTTTCCACTATATTTGTGTATATATTGTACACTGGAAGGCAAGGCTTCCTTCCTCTGGATTGGCACTCCTCCCATTCACCCTCAGGTGTTTTAATTAGCTGGGTTCCTGCATTTCAGATCACACATTGATAAGGCCCTATTTAGAGGTAAGTCCTGTATAAATTTATAGAATGTGATAATATTAGGGATGTTAGGGACCCATGTGATGAAGTCACCTGGCCGCGGTACATGGGCCCGCATATTTGCGCAAATGTGTGCTAAGAACTTCAATTATACCCCATGTTAATTGTGAGGGTTTATTTAAATGATTTTTATTATCAGTGTTCTTAGTGCAAAGAGTGTGCATCTGCATCTCTCTTCCCCCAGCATTGTATTAGAAGCCTCAGCATGATAGCACCTCTTGATATCTTTAGTAATAGGATGTGCAATCCAGGTCCCCCCCTTTTTTCCACTATATTTGTGTATATATTGTACACTGGAAGGCAAGGCTTCCTTCCTCTGGATTGGCACTCCTCCCATTCACCCTCAGGTGTTTTAATTAGCTGGGTTCCTGCATTTCAGATCACACATTGATAAGGCCCTATTTAGAGGTAAGTCCTGTATAAATTTATAGAATGTGATAATATTAGGGATGTTAGGGACCCATGTGATGAAGTCACCTGGCCGCGGTACATGGGCCCGCATATTTGCGCAAATGTGTGCTAAGAACTTCAATTATACCCCATGTTAATTGTGAGGGTTTATTTAAATGATTTTTATTATCAGTGTTCTTAGTGCAAAGAGTGTGCATCTGCATCTCTCTTCCCCCAGCATTGTATTAGAAGCCTCAGCATGATAGCACCTCTTGATATCTTTAGTAATAGGATGTGCAATCCAGGTCCCCCCCTTTTTTCCACTAATGTGTAAGGAAGGAAGCGCAAGTAGAATGCTGTGTATTGTGTAAGTAAGGATGTGCAGGTAGAATGCTGTTTATTATGTAAGTAAGGATGTGCATGTAGAAGGCTTTGTATTGTGTAAGTAAGGAAGCGCAGGTAGAATGCTGTGTATTGTATAGGTAAGGAAGTGCAGGTAGAATGCTGTGTAATGTGTAAGTAAGGAAGTGTAGGTAGAATGCTGTGTATTGTATAAGTAAGGATGTGCAGGTAGAATGCTGTGTATTGTTTAAGTAAGGAAGTGCAGGTATAATACTGTGTAAGTAAGGATGTGCAGGTAGAATGCTGTGTATTGTGTAAGTAAGGCTGTGCAGGTAGAATGCTGTGTAATGTGTAAGTAAGGATGTGCAGGCAGAATGCTGTGTATTGTGTAAGTAAGGAAGTGCAGGTAGAATGCTGTGTACTGCGTAAGTAAGGATGTGCAGGTAGAATGCTGTGTAATGTGTAAGTAAGGAAGTGCAGGTAGAATGCTGTGTATTGTGTAAGTAAGGAAGTGCAGGTAGAAAGCTGGGTCATGTGTAAGCAAGGACGTGCAGGTAGAATGCTGTGTAATGTGTAAGTAAGGAAGTGCAGGTAGAATGCTGTGTACTACGTAAGTAAGGATGTGCAGGTAGAATGCTGTGTATTGTGTAAGTAAGGAAGTGCAGGTAGAATGCTGTGTATTGTGTAAGTAAGGAAGTGCAGGTAGAATGCTGTGTATTGTGTAAGTAAGGAAGTGCAGGTTGAATGCTGTGTAATGTGTATGTAAGGAAATGCAGGTAGAATGCTGTGTAATGAGTAAGTGAGGAAGTGCAGGTAGAATGCTGTGTACTGTGTAAGTAAGGAAGTGCAGGTAGAATGCTGTGTACTGTGTAAGTAAGGATGTGCAGATAGAATGTTGTGTAATGTGTAAGTAAGCAAGCGCAGGTAGAATGCTGTATAATGTGTAAGTAAGCATGTGCAGGTAGAATGCTGTGTAATGTGTAAGTAAGGATGTGCAGGTAGAATGCTGTGTGTTGTGTAAGTAAGGAAGCGCAGGTAGAATGCTCTGTATTGTGTAAGTAAGGGAGCACAGGTAGAATGCTGTGTATTGTGTAAGTAAGGAAGTGCAGGTAGAAAGCTGGGTAATGTGTAAGCAAGGACGTGCAGGTAGAATGCTGTGTAATGTGTAAATAAGGAAATGCAGGTAGAATGCTGTGTACTACGTAAGTAAGGATGTGCAGGTAGAATGCTGTGTATTGTGTAAGTAAGGAAGTGCAGGTAGAATTCTGTGTAATGTGTAAGTAAGGAAGTGCAGGTAGAATGCTGTATATTGTGTAAGTAAGGAAGTGCAGGTAGAATGCTGTGTTATGTGTATGTAAGGAAATGCAGGTAGAATGCTGTGTAATGTGTAAGTAAGGAAGTGCAGGTAGAATGCTGTTGTTATGAGCCACGGCTGTGGCTCATTCCTGTTTTGCATTTTGGTTATGTATTTTATGTTATACTTCTGTTTATGTTCCCCGTGGGTGTCATGGGGTGTTCGGAGCTCACCCTTAAAGAGAGGGTACTGTTATGAACCACAGGTAGTGGTTCATTCCTAGTGGTTGCAGGCCAGGATTTCCCGTTGCTCTGGTTTAAGAATACTCTTGTTTGCTGCCGGTGGTGAGTCTGTGTAATTGCTGCTTGTTCCCATGTGTTCAGCCTCACCTGTCTGTTGATTGCACCTCTCAGTTGTGCAGCAGGGCAGCTGCACGACATAATTAATTAAGACTCTGTTATATGCTGGCTCAGTGCAATTCACAGACGCTGGTGATATTTCCAAGGTTCCAGGGTTCTTGCGTTCTGAGCTAGTCCCTGCCAGTTCCTGAGCTCCTGTCTAGCAGTGTCTGTCTAGCTGCTTCCAGTGTTGGTTCCTGTGTCGATTCCTGTGTTGGTTCCTGTGTCCTGCCGTGAAGTGTTCCTGTCCAGAAGTCCTGTGGCTTTGTCTGTGCCTAGTCGAGTTTCTGGCTTCTTGGTGTCCACCGGTCTGTTGTTTGGGATTCTGCCTGTCCTCCGGTTCTGAGAGTCTGTGTCGGCTACATTGGGGGTTCCTGTCCGTTTGCCAGTGTTTGTACCGGTTCCGTGAGTAGCGGCTTTGCCGCGTCCGTCGGCCTAGGCCGCAGTATTCTTTGGTTATATTTTGTTACTGGTGTTTTGCAGAGGGTTCTGCTTATGCTGTCACCGCCGGTACACAACAGTATTGTGTCGGCGAGTGGACAGCATTTCCTTGGTTGTTCTTTTCCTTTGGCGGCGTGCCGCACATATATTTAGTTTTAGGGTAGTTAGTAGCCCCTAGCTTTCTGTTTTAGTCAGAGGTCCCCTTGTTATTATCCTGTCTCGGTTCACGCCTTGTCTCACGCTAAGACCTGGGGACATCGGAGTTGGGCAGACATAATCCGCCCTTCAAACGCGGCTGCCGTGGGCCCAAGAAACCATAGTCACTCAGGCGTGAACTGACCACACGGGTAAAACAATGGAGGTAGGGTGCTAGGGGCTATTTCCACACCACACCTTATTTCAGCGTCACGTTCTGGTGCTCAGGACTCACTACGCAACATCTCCCTTGTTCTGAGCACCAGGAACCTAACATTATCACCAGCCATACAACAAAAAAGAAATAAAGCTTTTTCTTTTTTGGCCCAGTCCAGTGTCTTGTCTAGAATCCAGTCCTGTCTAGAATTCAGTGTGCAGAATCCAGTCCGGTGTTTAAAAATCCAGTCCTGTCTAGAATTCAGTGTGCAGAATCCAGTCCGGTGTTTAAAAATCCAGCCCAGTCTTGTCTTGTCTAGTTTAAAAATCCAGTCCAGTCTTATCTTGTCTAAGAATCTTGTCTTAGAATCATGTCTGGAATCATGTCTAGAATCTTGTCTAAGAATATTGTCTAAGAATCTTGTCTAGAATCTTGTCTTAGAATCGTGTCTTGTCTTGTCTAGTTTGAAATCCTCCTATGCCTACTATGCAAGCCCTGCAAGCATCTCTCTCAGCCCTGAACTCTGCTTTCAGTGCTTTGAAACCTGAGCGGCTGGAAGTTTTGCAGCAATCCTTAAAGCAACTGCAAAACCTTCTGCCCTAAATTTTGCTTATTTTGCCAGAAGTTGTTGAGAGTTCATCCTATAAAGAGACTCTTGCTCACAGTATGGTGACAAGTGAATCCTCAGGTTTAATTAAAGAGAAAAGGTTTAAAAGTTTTCTGCGGCCCAGGCTCTCAGAAGAGGAGCGTCTGCGTCGCATAAACTTAGATTTATGCCTATATTGTGGGGGTTTAGGCCACTATCTGCAGACCTGTGAGTTGCGCAAGCCAAAGTGTGGCGACAAGTCCTGCCCTCTGGCCAAGTTTAGTCAGGATACAAGACTTACTCCTGTCTCTACTGAGGCAGAGGTACTTGTCACACAACCCACACTAAAAAGCACTCTGTCCTATAATTGGGGTCCTTGGGCTAGGGAGCCCCATTATAGATTCAGGAACCAAAGGAGAATGTTTCTCTCCTCTCTTGATTTTCCTGTTGAAGCAGAGTTGCAAGCCCCTGGAGCGGTGCCCGATGCCCGGGGTCCTAGAGTGGTGCCCGATGCCCGGGATCCTGGAGCGGTGCCCGATGCCCGGGGTCCTGGAGCGGTGCCCGATGCCCGGGATCCTGGAGCGGTGCCCGATGCCCAGGGTCCTGGAGTGGTGCCCGATGCCCAGGGTCCTGGAGCGGTGCCCGGTGCCCAGAGTCCTGGAGCGGTACCCGGTGCCCAGAGTCCTGGAGCGGTACCCGGTGCCCAGAGTCCTGGAGCGGTACCCGATGCCCAGAGTCCTGGAGCGGTACCCGATGCCCAGAGTCCTGGAGCGGTACCCGATGCCCAGAGTCCTGGAGCGGTACCCGATGCCCAGAGTCCGGGAGCGGTACCCGATGCTCTAGGTTATAGAGGGACATCGAATATTATAGCTCAGGTGTCAATACCAGAAGGGGTCTCAGAAGCTGTTACCCCAGGTAGAGACTTGAAAAGCGCAACTCCAGAGAAGGTGTCTAAAACCATAGTTCTAGAAGGGAACTCGAGAAGCAAAACCCCAGAAGGGATCTTTGAAATAATATCCCCAAGTGGGGTCTCGAGAGACAAAGCCCCAAAGAAGGGTCTAGAAGTCGCTTCCCCAGGAAAGGACTCAAGAGGCATAGCGTTAGTGGAGGTTCTGAAGGTTATAGCTTCAGCAAAAGTCCCGGAAGTCATAGTCCCGGGAGAAGTTTTGATAATTATCGACTCAGAGAGGGAGGCCGACGGCTCGGTCCCAGTGAGGGAGGCCGACGGCTCGGTCCCAGTGAGGGAGGCCGACGGCCCGGTCCCAGTGAGGGAGGCCGACGGCCCGGTCCCAGTAAAAGAATCCGAGGTTCTGGCCCCAGCGGGGTTCCCGGAGGCCACTGCCCCAGCGGGGTTCCCGGAGGCCACTGCCCCAGCGGGGTTCCCGGAGGCCACTGCCCCGGGTGGGGTTCAGAAAGTCACTGCCCCGGGTGGGGTTCCGAGGGCCACTGCCCCGGGTGGGGTTCCGAGGGCCACTGCCCCAGGTGGGGTTCAGAAAGTCACTGCCCCAGGTGGGGTTCAGAAAGTCTCAGCCTCGAGTAAGGTCAATAGTGACCAGGTCCTAGCAAAGCACTCTAGTCAGTCAGATGGGAAGGAAGCAGATCCTGACTCTGTTGATATCTCAACATCAATAATCTTTGATGGGGACTTAGTCCAATTTCTGACGCTTTACAAACACTATTTTTTTTTAAATCAAGTAGTTTTTATTGAGTTTTATGTCACAAACAAACAAAACAAAACATCAACATTGAAATTTAACTATAACTTTAACAGTTGCCATCAATAAACCGATTTTTTCAATCACATTTTGGTGTGCGTGTTATTTCTTATCATATATAGTTACATATATATATCCATGACGAGGAGTATCCATAGTTTTACAATGTCGCTCATGTGCTTAATACTTGTTCGCCCAGCCCTGCGCCACCCCAGCGGCCCCACATCTCCGTAAACCGAGAGGTGGAACCCCGTATTTTATACATATGTCTCTCATGGCGAATTACCTCGTTCACCAACGCCCTCCAGTGCTCCACCCTAGGTATATCAGCAGAGAACCAGACCCTAGCAATAACCACCTTAGCTAGCGTTGTGAGACACAGGACATATTTGTACAGCAAAACAGAGTGCGTCTCCTCCAAATCTAGCCCAAATAAACATATGCCAGGATCTAATGTAGGAAGGGACGGTGCTGTCATGACTACATCACACCAAACTCTATGCCAGAAAAGGGAAATCTCAGGGCAGTCCCACAATAAGTGCCAAAATCCGGCATCAGCTGCCTGACACCTGGGGCAGTTAGAATCTTCCCTAAGACCAGCCCTCTGCATACTAATCGGAGTGCGATAGGACCTGTGTAGAATGTAGAAAAAAACCTGCTTATACCTTATACATGGAGTAGTGTATTTAAGTGAACTCATAATCTGAAGCCACTGCTCTTGGGACAATTGCCCTAAGTCAGTCTCCCATTTAGTACGGAGATTGTTTAATAGATCGGGATAGCTATTGTTATTTAGAGCAGCATATATGGTAGACACCTTCCCCCTCCGGCTCATTGAAGCAAGCAGCGTTTTAACAGGTGAGTCAGCAATCGATGGTGGGCCGTGAGGGAATTGGGTCTGTATAGCATGTCTAAGCCGAAAGTATCGGAACATAACTGTGTTAGGCACATCAAATTCGATCTTTAGTTGTTGAAATGACTTCAGCACTCCACCGTGGTATAGCTGACCCAGTGCCACTACTCCCCTAGCAATCCATATGTTATCTAGCGACATCTCATATAGCTCAGGGTATGCACTGTTGAACCACAATGGAGTACAGGTATCATGTCCCTCCCAGTCATACAAAGTGTGCGCATAACGCCAAATAAGCAAGGCTTGACGCAACAAGGGAGGTATGCCAGACGTTGAGAGACCAGAAAGGAGAAGTTGAAGAGGAGAGAGAGAGAAAGCAGGAGAGCACTCCGTCCGCTCAGCCAGAAACCCCCTCATCGTATCCCCCAGAGAGTCCCCAGTCCATTCACTCAGATGGGCCAGCTGAGTGGCCACATAGTACAGTCTGAGATCTGGGAGGCTTGCTCCGCCAGACATCTGAGATCTGCACATCGTTCTTATAGAGACCCGCGCCTGCCTGCCACTCCATATAAATGAGGATAAAACTCCCTCAATTAGTGTTCATTCTAGCACCCTGCACCTTTCAAAATCCGTGCAGTTCCTCTTTCCTGCCTGGGGTGTCGCTCTCTGCTGTGATGCTTCTCAGCACACTCTGATCTGTTACTGAGTGCTGTGATACAGACCTGTGTGCTGAGAAGCACCAGAGCAGAGAGCGACACCCCAGGCAGGAAAGAGGAACTGCACAGGATTTGAAAGGTGCAGGGTGCTAGAATGAACACTACTCAATAACAGTAAAGATTTTCTTGGGAAGGTAGACCGGGGAATTCTGTAGAGCATAGAGAAACTTTGGCTGCATCACCATTTTAAATAAATTGACCCTACCCAGGACAGACAACGGTAATTTTTTCCAGCTATGTGCCTTTTCTTTAAATGTCGCTAGTATGGGGTCAATATTTTGGGCCATATAGCTACGCGCCATAGGAGTAATCCAGATGCCTAGATATTTGAATCGCAGTGTCCATTGCAAAGGATACGCCCCCTGTGTGTTTTCGGGAAGAAGGCCAGAGATAGGAAAAATGTGGGATTTGTCCCAGTTAATTAGCAGACCGGAAAAGATACCAAAATTCTCCACTACATGTAATGCTGTACGTAGGGAGTCATCAGAGTCCTGCAGGAAAAGTAGCATGTCATCCGCGTATAACGCCACCACATCCACATGTCCCCCAATCTCAACTCCCCTGACCCCGCCATTACCTCGCAGCAGGACGGCCAACGGCTCCACGGCCATCGCAAACAGTGCAGGAGACAGGGGGCAGCCCTGTCGAGTGCCCCTCTCCAGTGCAAAAAGCTCAGACGTGAAACCATTGGCCGTCACACGAGCCACGGGCAAGGAATACAATAATTGGATAAAGCCAATAAAACGAGGACCAAAGGCAAATTTCTCCAGCACCCCCCATAGGTACCTCCACTCTACGGAGTCGAACGCTCTGGCCGCATCAAGGGACACCACCACCGCGTCCGATCCCCCCACATCATTTCTCTGGAGATGGCAGAACAATCTACGTAAATTTTGGGCCGTGGACTTACCCGGCATAAAGCCCGTCTGGTCTGGATGAATTATCGTTGTAATTACCGAATTCAATCGAGATGCCAAGATTTTTGCCAATATTTTTACATCAGTGTTGAGGAGGGAAATGGGTCGATAGGACTCGGGGAGCAGGGGGTCTTTCCCTGGTTTCAGCAGGACAATTATATTGGCCTCGGCCATAGAACGCGGGAGGGCCCCACCCTTTAAGAGTAGTTCAAACAGTTGTAGGAGATAGGGGGCAAAAAAAGTAATGTATTTTTTATAGACCTCGCCCGGGAGTCCATCCGATCCCGGTGCCTTAGACGCCGGGAGAGACAGGATCGCGGCCTCCACCTCCTTCACCGTGATAGGCGCATCCAGAGCCCCAGAGTCCTCCCGGGACAAGCATGGCAAGGCCAACTGAGCCAAAAAATCCCCCAGCTGATCATCAGAGTAATCGGCTCGGGAGGCATAGAGCGAGGTATAGTAACTACGGAAAGTCTCCGCCACCTTTGATCCAGAGTAACACATTTGGCCAGCAGAGTTTTTCACACACTGAATTACTGTTCTAGGGGAGTCAGATCGGGCCAAAAAGGCCAAATAGCTGCCATTCATCTCAGCCCGAAAATACTGCTCATGTCCCGCAAAAAGGAGTCTACGCCTGGATTTCTCAAATAAACAATCCGACCACTCATTCTGCGCGTTCTTCCACAACAATTCATCAGACCGCAAATGGGTATTAAGATATTGAGATTCCAACTGCTGGCACAAATATTCCAACCGCATCTCCTCCCTTTTACTGAACGCTTTAACTTCAGAGATCCGCTTTATAAAGGAGCCCCGCAGAAACGCCTTAAAAGCATCATGCTTCATTGTCAGAACACTGTATAGTGAATTATCTTCCTGGAACCCTTCCCAGGCGGCCACCAGATCCTCACCCTTCCCCAGCAGAGTCAACCAAAAGGGATTAAGCTTCCACATTTTTGCTCCCCGCTCCCAACCTATATCAACTGTGACTAAAACAGGAGAATGATCCGATATGCCCCTAGGGAGATAATCCACCGCCAGCACGTCCGGGGACAAACCATGGGAGACCAACACCAAATCAATACGAGAAAAAGCGTGATGGGTAGCGGATTGACAGGAGAACTGAGTGGCCGCGGGATTTCGACATCTCCATATATCCACCAGCCCCATCTCCCCCACCAGTCTTGCGAATGAGGTAGGGGACGCCATGGGAGGGGAAGATGCAACCGACTCCCTCCACCTGTCCATGCCACCATCCATGACATTGTTAAAATCTCCCAGACATATCACAGGGGTAGCAGGGGACCGGGCCAGAAAACGGGCAGCGTGCCGGAGGACCTCATTGTTATATGGCGGGGGGACATATACTGCTAATATATTAAACAGTCGGCTGTTAATATGGGCTCGTAGGAAGACGTACCTGCCATATTGGTCCGTTTCACATTCATCCATATGAAATTGTACGGACTTTTTAATCATTACAGAAACGCCTCTTGCATTGCTAGAGAAGGTGGAATGATACACGTGACTGACCCATGGTTTTCTAAGCGCCAACACTCTACCTCCATGCAAATGTGTTTCAGAAAGACAAATTATGTCTGCCTGATATTTTTTAACCTGAGTCAGGACTAACGATCTTTTGATTTTTTCATTCAATCCCCGAACGTTCCAGCTGAGCAGACGGAGCCCCTCAGAAACAGTAGACATAGAAATCATACCGGAGAGGGATAACAGGATAGGTTAAAGAGACATATAGCAGAGCCTGGCATCGCAGCATATCAACGTTGAGCCAACAGTACATAGGGACAGGAATAACCAGTCCCCCTACGTTCCTGGAGGCATATGAGCACAAAGCAACATAATGCAGAGAATACGCGTCTTTGCAAAATACGCACAGAGCTAAAAAGTGATGGCTTGGAAAAAAATAAACTAACCCCCCCCGCACCCACCCTGTATCACCTAATAACGCAGTGTAGCAGAACACACACATAGTCAAAAATTGATGGCATGAAAAAAAAAAAAACTAACCCCCCCCGCACCCACCCTGTATCACCTTGCGAACATAAGGTATACCTGGATCCCATAACTCCCACCAAAGTAACTAAGCTAAGGGATAGGGGCCTAACTAAGATCCCAAAGAAATGCCCCTACACTATCTTCGGCATAAACTCTCCTCAGAATACCAGTAGAAGTATTACCCTAACCCTGGAAAAATAAAAAAAGAAGGAAGAAAATGAAAAGAAAAACATAACTAGCAGCGTACCCCAACATATAAAAACGAAACTGAGATTAATATCAACATTAGGCTGCTCAGCATTGCCCCCCTAGTACTTTGCATATATATCCACAGCATGATTAGCGTATCGTGATTTGAAACAGTTAGTCTTAGCCAGCAATAAGAAAGTAACAGATCAACAAATGTATGATATTACATCAACGAGGAGGACGAGGCTGTCGTTCCAACCATGCAGCAGCATCTTGAGGAGTGGAGAAGAAATGAGTGGTGTTATCGGACACCACCCTCAATTTGGCCGGGAACAGCATTGAGTATTGTATATTGCGGTCACGGAGTTGACGCTTAACATGCAGAAACTGTGATCTACTCTTTTGCACCTCCAGGGCAAAGTCAGGGAAAACGGATATATTATGTCCATCTAGTTGGATAGGGCCCTGTGTCCGGGCCCTTTACAAACACTATTACACCATTTTGTTGTCTAGACCATTTCTGGGCATCACTTCAGAGAACCTTGTGCTCTATCTGATATATTCCTTTAGAGGAGAGCCTTTTGAGTGGGCGACCAGCCTAATGAAAGCTGAAGATCCCATTCTTCAGGATCCCCCGGCATTCAGTGATGCAGTTATTAAGAGATATGGTTCCAAAGAAATTGGTTCAGGTTCCTCTAGGTCACCCGTCTTATATGCTGAGAGTCCACCGTATACTGTAAACTCGGCACAAAGATCACAGCCTATTACCATTGCTACTGGATGTGCTTTCCTGTCTTCTCCCTACAGGAAATCTTCTAAAGTTTCGGTACCTAGGGGAATGGAACCAATCTATAGTCTGTTCTCAGATTCCGAAACTGATGAGGTTTCTTATATGCCGGGGCACTCTGGTAGGAGACGGAAGAAGCATCTGATTGCTCGACCTATATGTTTTGAAGAATTTTTTGAGCCAGAGGTTTCTTCCTTTCCTGGTGTCGCCAAGCAAGCACAGGGTAAAAAGAAGAAAAAGAAATATTATTGACTCTTGCCTTGATATAAAAAAAAGGATTTTTTTTCTCTTGTCTTGTGTCCAGTGGCCACTGTCAAGGGGGGGGGGGGGGGGGGCACTGTTACAGGCTGTTGCCACAGCTTGTTTCTGTTACTTGTCTTTGTCTGTTTATTCCAGTGTCAGGTTTATTAATGTATACCTTGTTTTGGATAATCTGAATTTTGGGGTCCTTTGACCCCTCCTCAAGGGGGGGGGGGGTAATGTTATGAGCCACGGCTGTGGCTCATTCCTGTTTTGCATTTTGGTTATGTATTTTATGTTATACTTCTGTTTATGT
The DNA here is from genome assembly GCF_028390025.1 of Pseudophryne corroboree. Classification (NCBI taxonomy): domain Eukaryota; kingdom Metazoa; phylum Chordata; class Amphibia; order Anura; family Myobatrachidae; genus Pseudophryne; species Pseudophryne corroboree. Next base: position 32,655,466 of record NC_086452.1, read on the forward strand.
TCCCCGTGGGTGTCATGGGGTGTTCGGAGCTCACCCTTAAAGAGAGGGTACTGTTATGAACCACAGGTAGTGGTTCATTCCTATTTTATGTTTATAGTTGTCTTGCAGGCCAGGATTTCCCGTTGCTCTGGTTTAAGAATACTCTTGTTTGCTGCTGGTGGTGAGTCTGTGTAATTGCAGCTTGTTCCCATGTGTTCAGCCTCACCTGTCTGTTGATTGCACCTCTCAGTTGTGCAGCAGGGCAGCTGCACGACATAATTAATTAAGACTCTCTGTTATATGCTGGCTCAGTGCAATTCACAGACGCTGGTGATATTTCCAAGGTTCCAGGGTTCTTGCGTTCTGAGCTAGTCCCTGCCAGTTCCTGAGCTCCTGTCTAGCAGTGTCTGTCTAGCTGCTTCCAGTGTTGGTTCCTGTGTCGATTCCTGTGTCGGTTCCTGTGTCCTGCCGTGAAGTGTTCCTGTCCAGAAGTCCTGTGGCTTTGTCTGTGCCTAGTCGAGTTTCTGGCTTCTTGGTGTCCACCGGTCTGTCGTTTGGGATTCTGCCTGTCCTCCGGTTCTGAGAGTCTGTGTCGGCTACATTGGGGGTTCCTGTCCGTTTGCCAGTGTTTGTACCGGTTCCGTGAGTAGCGGCTTTGCCGCGTCCGTCGGCCTAGGCCGCAGTATTCTTTGGTTATATTTTGTTACTGGTGTTTTGCAGAGGGTTCTGCTTATGCTGTCACCGCCGGTACACAACAGTATTGTGTCGGCGAGTGGACAGCATTTCCTTGGTTGTTCTTTTCCTTTGGCGGCGTGCCGCACATATATTTAGTTTTAGGGTAGTTAGTAGCCCCTAGATTTCTGTTGTTTTAGTCAGAGGTCCCCTTGTTATTATCCTGTCTCGGTTCACGCCTTGTCTCACGCTAAGACCTGGGGGCATCGGAGTTGGGCAGACATAATCCGCCCTTCAAACGCGGCTGCCGTGGGCCCAAGAAACCATAGTCACTCAGGCGTGAACTGACCACACGGGTAAAACAATGGAGGTAGGGTGCTAGGGGCTATTTCCACACCACACCTTATTTCAGCGTCACGTTCTGGTGCTCAGGACTCACTACGCAACATCTCCCTTGTTCTGAGCACCAGGAACCTAACAGCTGTGTACTGTGTAAGTAAGGAAGTGCAGGTAGAATGCTGTGTACTGTGTAAGTAAGGATGTGCAGATAGAATGTTGTGTAATGTGTAAGTGACGAAGCACAGGTAGAATGCTGTATAATGTGTAAGTAAGGATGTGCAGGTAGAATGCTGTGTAATGTGTAAGTAAGGATGTGCAGGTAGAATGCTGTGTGTTGTGTAAGTAAGGAAGTGCAGGTAGAATGCTGTGTAATGTGTAAGTAAGGATGTGCAGGTAGAATGCTGTGTAATGTGTAAGTAAGGATGTGCAGGTAGAATGCTGTGTATTGTGTAAGTAAGGAAGTGCAGGTAGAATGCTCTGTACTGCTTAAGTAAGGAAGTGCAGGTAGAATGCTGTGTATTGTGTAAGGAAGCGCAGGTAGAATTCTGTGTATTGTGTAAGTAAGGAAGCACAGGTAGAATGCTGTGTATTGTGTAAGTAAGGAAGCGCAGGTAGAATGCTGTGTATTGTGTAAGTAATGAAGCACAGTTAGAATGCTGTGTAATGTGTAAGTAAGGAAGCACAGTTAGAATGCTATGCTGTTTAAAACGATATGCAGCATGCCTATATTCTGTGTGTAATAGCTACTGTATCTGCATACAACATTTTATGCTACAGTGTATTCCAGCCATACACTGTAACATAATCAGATACAGTCGCCAATTACGCACTGAATATAGCCATGCCGCATATCATTTAAATCAGCATAAACTGTTTGTGCATCTGGGAGGACAGGGGATTATTTAGGGTGTGTGTTGCTTTAATCATGGGACTTTTAGGGGCTAATGGGTGACTTTATTTGACTCTGTGGTCCTCCTGTACTAAAAGACACATTTCGGTTGGTCCGTAAAATATCGGATATTTTCTAGTCTAAATACCGGGACACCTCGGATCCGACACACTGACGCTGGAAATAGACGCACGCCATTACATTGCCCGAGTTCCGGGAAACAGATGCACATCTGTAATGTCCGATGTGGTGCGTTAATTTCCCAGGCGGCATTATCGGCTCGCATTACTGCCCGGCCAATATACATGTACAGTACTAGATACTTGGATGCTCCAATTGAGAGCCAATGTTTTAAGTTAACCTATCTAAAGTCAAGACTTTATCTCACATATCAGAACTGCAGAGCCGACGCAATGGACCACATTGAGAAACCACTTAGAAAAACACTAGTGTATCTGTAGCGATGGGAATTACCTTGCTGGATCACCTCTCGGAGTCAGTCACTTATGCTTGCAATTACCAATGTATCTGATCATCTTTGAACATCTGAATTTTGTTCTTGATTAATTGAGTTCATTAATTCTTGGCAAAAGCTTTCTTGAAACGGCGCAAGAATTTCTCCTCTGTCGACACAATACAAATGACCTGTCCTTTGCCGTAGCACAAGATACCAACAAAACAGACACCAGGGTTCTATTGCAATAGTCTGACTCCTAGCTGAAGTATTATTTGTATTACCTTTTAATGTGTGAATGTCATTACCAGTCATTTACTGTGAGTCAGGCAGGGGTTTTTGAAATCGGGATCTGGTCACCATACGGGTTAGGAAAAGGTTGTGGGGGAGGGGGAGGTTTAGGCTGCGGGGGAAAGGTTAGGGCTAGGGTGTTGTAGGGGGAGGGCAGGGGCAAACGCAGGATTTGTGAGGGGGGGTTTCCACGCACGTGTGTGTGTGTGTGTGTGTGTGTGTGTGTGTGTATATATATATATATATAATGTTGGAAATAAGGTGGCACTCATCAGCAGGCTTGTTATCTTTATAAAACGTCCTTTATTGCGGTCCGCAAAATAACTAGCCTGCTGAGTGCCGCCTTATCTCCAACATTGTATTTGGCAACACATGCCATAGGAAGGCACCGCAGCAAGTAAATAAGGTATCCCAACAAGTGTCGGGCTATTTTTTCATATATATATATATATATATATATATATATATATATATATATATATATAGAAAAGTTATACCGGCACTTCAAATTATAAAGAGTTACTTGGCTGCGGTGCCCTCCAGGTCAAATGATGACTAAAACAGGATAGAGAAATCGGCGGCACTCAAGCAGGCTGGTAGAAAGATGCAAAATAATGTAAAATAATGTCCCTTTATTCACCAATAAATAAAGGGACATTATTTTGCATCTTTCTACCAGCCTGCTTGAGTGCCGCCGATTTCTCTATCATATATATATATATATATATATATATATATATATATTGGAAAAAATAGCCCGGCACTACACACACACACACACACACACACACACACACACACAATATGATACACACACAGTCAGACTGTAAATTTACACACCCCAACAGCGCCCCCTCACACACCCACTCAGACTGTAGATTACACACACAGACTGGCCCCTCTCACACACTCACACTTTCACACTTACAGTAGACTGCAGACAGACTAACACACACAGACTCACACTGTCCCATACCCCCCACACTCATACTCCTACTGCAGAATACACACTGACTGATTATCTCCTCCCACACCCAGGAAGGCACCTGTAGCAATGGAGGGGCTAGTATTACCTGCCGCCCTGGACATCATCCGGAGTCATACAGAAGCCCCTTCCATGCCACTGCTTCATACTTCACTCCTGCGCCCGATCTACAGTAAGCTGTAGCGGGGCCGAAAGCTGCCGCCGGGGAGACTCGGCCTGCTAAACTGCACCTCCTCTTCTCCTCCGGGAGCTTGGCGGCTGGTGTTAATAGGCTGCATGTTGAGGAGAGGGGGGAGCCACTCTTTCAGCGCCGCACTCCTCCGCTCTGACGGTTGCTCGGTGACTCGCAGCCGGCTCCTCACTCACCAGCCAACCGAGCTCATGTGCCTGGCCAACTCCGCCTGTCACAGAGAGGGGGGTGGGTGGGATCGGTGCGCTGCAGCAGTAGATAGGGTTATCAGGGGGGTTTCTAGGTACTCAGAAACCCCCCCTGCGTGCGCTAGTGGAGGGGGGGTTAGGATTAGGCTGCGGGGGAGGGTGTAGGTTTTATTCTGCAGGGGGAGGGTTATGGTTAGGCACCACCAGGGAGGGTTGGGGTTAGGTTGCAGGGGGGGGGGGGGGGTCGCAGTGTTAGGGTCAAGCTGCGCGGGGGAAGGGGAGGATTTACGGGGATGTAGTATGTTATGCCGGCGTTCAGGCTCCCAGCGACCAGCATACCGGCACCAGAATCCCGACCGTCGGCATACCGACAGCTGGGTGAGTACAAATGAGCCCCTTGCGGGCTCGCTGTATCGCCATGCTGCGCTCGCCACGCTGCTGGCACGGTGGCGCGCTACGCCACGCTATCTATTCTCCCTCCAGGGGGGTCGTGGACCCTCAAGAGGGAGAAAAAACTGTCGGTATGTCGGTGGTCAGGATTCCGGAGCCGGTTTGCTGTTCGTCGGGAGCCCGGCCGCAGGCAAAATGAAGACCACCTGGTTACGGGAGTAGGGTGTCAGTATACTTACTGAACAGGTGTGTAAGCTCCAGAGGGGCATGAACCAGGGCCATAACTAGGGGTGTACAAATGGTGCACAGGGACCTGAAGGCAGCACCGTTCCTGCCTCACAGCATCTGCATGTATCTTGCAGGTTTCTGGAATGGCACCCTACAGCAAGTACTACTACAGAGACACCCGGCGCATCCAAGGGACGCTCCGGGCAGGCACCCTGCAGCCTGCGGAGCTAAGTGCTTGCTTAGGGCGCTTCGGACAGTGCTGTACAGACTCGATGGCCCCACCCCCTAGGTGTGATGTAATGGGTTTAGGGGGGGCGGCGGAATCACACTGTGCACTGACACCCTGTTTCGTCACTGGCAGGGACTGATGTGAATGACTGATATATTCTCTGCGAGTGCTATATAAATTACAGATAGTATATAATTATCTGACTGTATATATACTGTGTTTGAATAATCTTTACTGAAAGATCCGGCGCTGAAGTAGATGTACGTGTCCCAAGCCTCTGCCCTTTTTCTGCTGCAGACTGGAGACTGCGAAAGCTCATTTCTCTTCTCATGTGAACTTGAAGCATCACCCGTTGCCTGGAGATTTCTTATTGCTCTTACACAATGCAATTAATGACATCCCCAGAGTCCTAGGGAGAACGCACTGCTACGAAAATGCATCTAATGGGATGATCTATAGCTGAATGAGGGTCTGCAAAACAGCATAATACTCAGTAAAGAGAATCATTATTTGAATTAGTGATTAACTCCTGTGTGGCCTCTCAGTAATCCCTCCTGCAGTCCATCCAGGGGTAGCTTAGAGACTGGTAAAGCTAGCCAGTTAGCCTGATGCGTGGGATCCGTTACACTTCTGCCACCTGAAAATTAAGTGGGGGGAAAAAAAAAAAAAAACATACCCCTAGCTTTAAAAGTCCGGTAACATTTCCAGGCCGGTCGTAACCTGAGCTACTACGGACGATTCCGAGACATACACACCTCAACCTAACTGCACCTCCACTTGTGACTGACTGGACATATCTAGGTGGCAATGGAGCCGGTTGGCTGTCATTTTCTAGTTACAAGCCCATCAAAATGACGAAACAATATAACAATTTTGTCAGCGCCGGCGGTGGTGTGCACCCGAATGGAGAAACACTTGAATTGCTCCGTCGGGCGCCCTCTATTGGCCGTGGGCACACAAAACACTTGAATTCCCTCCATAGAGGAGCGTTAGCCTTTTTATACTATAGAATGAGCTCACATGAAACACACACACTGTGATATGTTGATTCAAAAGGTTTTTACATTTTAAAGTTTACATTTTATTTTCTGAGCATTCAAAGATTAAAGAGGTGACATTCTGGGCCTACTTCGAGGCGGACGTTCAACCCTTTGCATGGAGGAAAGAACTCTTCTTCTCAGCAGTGTATGCTGGGCTGAGGAGAAGAGCTGCAGCTGCTGCCAGGTAAGGGGTGGGGGCCCGGGCCCCCCTCTGGGCCCTCACTGGGCTCCTTCATCAGACCTGGGCCCAGGTAATTTGTACCCTCTCCCCCCCTCTCTCTCAGCACCACTGACAGCAGCAAGTATTTGCTAGTTGCACTGGCTGATTACTTCCTGGCTGCTCGCTGGTGATGAGTGTTGCTGGGTAGCTGGCAGGGACCGACTCAGGAACACTGGGCTCGTTTCAGGAGCGGCTGAGAATACATTGAAGTGTCATATTTTAATTTAACAGTTTTTCAACGTGCATAGACACATGGCACAATAATTTACTGTTTAGCCCTCTTTTTTAGTATCATTATTATTATTATTATTATTATTATTTACATACTTTAGGTCTGGGTGCACTGGTGTATATTTATAACGGGTGCAGTGTGCGGTGTACACCTTGCACTCATTATTTTCAATACTCACCCTCCGGAGTCCCTGCTGCTGAAATCACCAGGAAAATGGTGTGGAGGCCAATTTCCCATTGCGCAGTAGAAAAATTCACTGAGAAAATGGCCACCGCACCATTTTCCCGGAAATCTGCGCTCTAGACTCTGGGACAATGCTAGTGCCCTGAGCTACAGCACTGCCAGTTAGAGAGGTGGGGGCCCTGACGGAGCCCGCACACGGTCCTCCTTGTCTCTAGATGCGCCCCTGTCTGGGTGGCAATGTATATACAGGCCCCTGTTACATTAATCACCAATGAAAATTTGGGCAGTTTTCTCTTTTACAGTACAATAAGAACTTTTCGGTAGAGTAACACAGTTAAAGTACATCATATATTTTGCTCTCCATTTTGTTAGGGCAATACTCACAGGGAGGGGAGAACAGTATGAGGAAGTTTCCACCTTTAGAAGATGCATACTTGGAGGCCACCAGGACTTGGAGGCCCCCAGGACTCTGAATAATAGTAAAGCCGTATCTCCCCAGGGCTTTGGTGCCAGGATTTATTTGTACTTGTTGTCCAAAGGGTGTGGTCTGACATTTGTAATACATACAGACCTCTGGCGAGGATAATACTCCCAAAGGAGCTGATGAAAGTAGGACAGGAGCTAAACAGGCTTGGGCAGAGTATAGTCTGATGGTCAGGGCTAGCCACTGCGTTTTCGCACAGCAGCCGATCAGGTCTGAACTGCGCCGGTGCCGCAGTGCCCTGGCGCATGCCAGACAGCCAACGGCCGTCTCAGCCCTGCAATCGCCTCTGCCTGATTGACAGGCAGAGGTGGTTGCTGGGCGGGAGGGGGCGGGACGTCTGCGACCCGCAGCCGATGCAACCCTCACAACAACGAGTAGCTCCCTGCCAGCGCGCAGGAGCTGCGCTGGTAGGGAGCTACTCCTAAAGTACAAAAGCATTGCCACTGTGCGGTACTTGTGCGGGAGGGAGGGGGGTTGGGCCTGACATGCGGGGTGGACTAGCCCTGTGCTGGGCGTCCCCCCGCATGTCAGTGTGGCTGATCCTAGATGTGCTAAATTTAGCACACATCTACGATCAGGTCTGAATTAGGCCCAATGCTGGGTCAGGGATGGTGGCAGACAAGTAGGAACAGTAAGACAAAGCTGGGTCAGGGCTGCTGGCAGACAAGTAGGAACAGTAAGACAAAGCTGGGTCAGGGCTGGTGGCAGACAAGTAGGAACAGTAAGACAAAGCTGGGTCAGGGCTGATGGCAGACAAGTAGGAACAGTAAGAGAAAGCTGGGTCAGGGCTGCTGGCAGACAAGTAGGAACAGTAAGACAAAGCTGGGTCAGGGCTGATGGCAGACAAGTAGGAACAGTAAGACAAAGCTGGGTCAGGGCTGCTGGCAGACAAGTAGGAACAGTAAGACAAAGCTGGGTCAGGGCTGGTGGCAGACAAGTAGGAACAGTAAGACAAAGCTGGGTCAGGGCTGATGGCAGACAAGTAGGAACAGTAAGAGAAAGCTGGGTCAGGGCTGCTGGCAGACAAGTAGGAACAGTAAGACAAAGCTGGGTCAGGGCTGATGGCAGACAAGTAGGAACAGTAAGACAAAGCTGGGTCAGGGCTGCTGGCAGACAAGTAGGAACAGTAAGACAAAGCTGGGTCAGGGCTGATGGCAGACAAGTAGGAACAGTAAGTCAAAGCTGGGTCAGGGCTGCTGGCAGACAAGTAGGAACAGTAAGACAAAGCTGGGTCAGGGCTGGTGGCAGACAAGTAGGAACAGTAAGACAAAGCTGGGTCAGGGCTGGTGGCAGACAAGTAGGAACAGTAAGACAAAGCTGGGTCAGGGCTGATGGCAGACAAGTAGGAACAGTAAAAAAAAGCTGGGTCAGGGCTGATGGCAGACAGGCAGAACCCATGAGGCACAGCTGTGGCAGGGCTTGCAGAACACAATAGGTCAATAGAGGAGAGAGCAGAGAAATCCAACAGACAATACGCGTCAGCAGCAGAAAAAAGACGTCAGGATTTCAGGTTGATTCTCCAAGTAAACAGGAACTATCTTAGGAACTTGAGGGAAGGCAAAAATACTATTTAAACAGTCTGAGACCATTCCATGTCAAGTGATCCAATGCAAATGACTTTAACATTTACTTTTATACTCTGCACACATTTAATACTGTAAGAGAATTTCTCAGATATACTTTTCTTTTTCTTTTTTTAACTTGTGTAGTTTTCGGGTTTAAAGGGTATGAAAATGTGAAAAAGCCATAAATTTTGGCATTTTGTGGATATACAATTTTTTTAATCAGGTCAGAGGTAAGATATTTAAAAAAAAAAATGTATGCTCAGAACAGTAGTTCTCAAACTTGGTCCTCAAGGCACTCTACCCATGGCTGTGCCAGTGGCGTAACTAGAAATTTTTCTTCCCCAAGCCAAAACATTCTTTGGCGACCCTGTCCCCTATAATTGCCACTAGCAAAGTGATGAATCTGCTTGCACCGAAGGTGCGCTCCGCAAGAAGGGAGCGTGGCCTTACTGAAATGGGCGTGGCTTTGCATAAAGGGGCTGTTCGATGCCTTTGTACTTATGCGGGGGGGGGGAGGGCGGCACTGACATGCGGGGCGGACTAGCCCTGTGCTGGGCGTCCCCCCGCATGTCAGTGTGAATGATCGTAGCTGTGCTAAATTTAGCACAGCTACGATCAACTCGGAATGACCCCCTGGTGGACTGAGATTGGGAACCTCTTGCTCAGTACGTAACAGGTTTAATTTGATATACCACATGACTGTCATACCTCCCAACTGTGACATCCATGCATGTGGGACTCCTACGCGGCGAAGCAGCACCCACCTAAAAAGGGAGCATGGCTTCAGAGAAAGGGGGCATGGCTTTGTGGGAATGCCACGATTGCGAGCCACGCCCCCCTTTCTCATTACTATGGGGGCATGGCCAGCGCTCAGTAAGCTGCTGGCACGCCCCCATTCCCTCTGTCTCCGTGAACAGATGCTGTCTGGGTATGCGCACAGCGTCTATTCACCGCTGCTCTACAGCAGAGCAGCGAGTGACAGGAGCCTCCCAACTGACCCCCGCCCCCGCGGGACACTGCGGCCTACGGGTGGGACAGCGTGATAGTCCCAATAAAATGGGACTGTCCCGCGAAAATTGTGACAGTTGGGAGGTATGTTATGTTTCGGGAAGTCAACATTTGAAAATCAGAGGCTGAAATATTTAAAAACAAATGAAAAAAACAACCCACATATGCTTTTCTTATTAACCAGGTTAAACTCGTAGTAGTATATATGAAGCGAAATACCAGAGTTCTTATAAACATATCAGAACTGCAATAGTGTTGAAAATGTTCTAGATTTATTTTATGGACAGGACACAACCAGCATCAAATGACATGATCAATAGCTTACCACACAAGACAAGACTTCATCAGTCTTTCCCAGAATACATCAGAATGTCCTCAGAATATCATCATCTCAAAGCAGTGGTGAAGCCAGGCTTTAAAGGGCTTAATTACCCCACCTGGCTCACTCCCATGATTCACATTGGGGGGCTATTCAGAGCCTGTATGCAGCAGCCGTAGAGCGCTTGCCCGACCCTACACCTTCCAGGATGAGGCTGCAAAGTGGTTGACAGTGGTGGGTGGCGTTGCGGGGCGTGGCTGGCAAAACGGGGGGCATGGCAGAAGTGTTTTCAAAGTGGCTGAGTGATGTCACATGCAGCCTCTCCGAAAAACATGGCGCCAGTCCACCTGCCAGGTGGTCTGCCAGGACTAGAACCCCAATACTAGTCTCTTTAACACTGATTAATTCTCTGTGGGATAACAAAGCTTAAGTCCTAGTTAAAGTTAAAGTTAAACTCTAGTTAAAGTCTAGTTAAACCTAGTTAAAGTCCCCCTCTGGGACCAGCATGGCATAAGGCTTTAGATTTTGAAATGATTCCTGGGGATGAGACACACTTATGAGGCATCTCCAGCTAGGCAGCTCTGTGAGGCTGTCACGATCCTGACTGTAGTTCTCATATTAGGTGACTTACCCCTGCCATCTGTCCTGGATCCTGTGTCTTTTTGCTCACTGGGATAAACAGCTTGTCAGTACCGTGAGTTTCCTGAGTGCAGAGTTAACGAGCTCCACCTGTGGTGATTAACCTTCTGTGTGAATCTGAATTCAGCAATCTGAAGTTTAGGCCTAAAAGCCAGCATCCTCTGTTCATTTGCAGAAGTTCAGGCTTCAGTGTTCTTTCGTCCTGCTAGACCTCACTCCACATCAGAGCCTAATCTGGAGTACTCACGTGACAGTGTCTGATCACCTGACCCGGAGCTGTCCAATGCTGTGCCAGCCTGAGACTCTCTGAATCACCTGACACTGCTCACCAATCACCAAGGACCAGGAAGTATAAGTCCGGAGACTTGAGTTACAGACTCTGCCAGTTCCTTGAGTCACACACAGCTCTGTGTGAGCTTAGAAGCTGAGCTCCCTAAAGGTAACACTTGTACTTCGGTTCCTGTAAAACTCTGCTCTTTTGCTACCCAGTCTGGATTACAGTTGTGTTACCATTGCTATCCAGTATTTCTCCAGTCTCGTCTTAACGCCACAGCTGCAGTATTCCACAGTCTCGTCTTAAAGCCACAGTTGCAGTATTCTACAGTCTCATCTTAAAACCACAGCTGCAGTATTCTTCAGTCTCGTCTTAAAGCCACAGCTGCATTATTCTACAGTCTCATCTTAAAGTCACAGCTGCAGTATTCTCCAGTCTCGTCTTAAAGCCACAGCCGCAGTATTCTTCAGTCTCGTCTTAATGCCACAGCCGCAGTATTCTTCAGTCTCGTCTTAAAGCCACAGCCGCAGTATTCTTCAGTCTCGTCTTAAAGACCCAGCTGCAGTTATTCATCTTTGTCTTAAAGTCACAGCCACAGTCATCATTCTACTTACAGTTGCGTTTCCAGTTATATCCGGTACAAGCCCAGATTACAGTTGCGTTCCAGTATACCGGTACACAGCCCGGTTCACAGTGCGGTTCCCAGTCTCACCGGTAACCAGCCCGGTTCTCAGTCTCACCGGTAACCAGTCCGGTTCAACGTCTTCAGCTCTCCCCCCAGATATTGCAACTCCAAGTCCCTGGTGATCCAGTGGTCAGGATACGGCTCCCTCTGCCGAGGCCCGGGTTCAATCCCTGGTCAGGGATTGTTCCTTCTCCTCACTGATTCCTACAGACCAGCCTAATATACACATAGTCCTCCAGTCGCCCGCACAGACTTCACTAACATGCCGGGTTCACAAAAACCACAGCCATGACAGAGGCATCTCTGGCTGGGCAGCTCTGTGAGGCATCTCTGGATGAGCAGCTCTGTGAGGCATTTATGACTGGGAAGCTCTGTGAGGCATATCTGGCTGGGCAGCTCTGTGAGGCATATCTGGCTGGGCAGCTCTGTGAGGAATATCTGCTGGGCAGCTCTGTGAGGAATATCTGCTGGGCAGCTCTATGAGGAATATCTGGCTGGGCAGCTCTGTGAGGCATATCTGGCTGGCAGCTCTGTGAGGAATATCTGGCTGGGCAGCTCTGTGAGGCATCTCTGGATGGCAGCTCTGTGAGGAATATCTGCTGGGCAGCTCTATGAGGCATATCTGGCTGGGCAGCTCTGTGAGGCATATCTGGCTGGGCAGCTCTGTGAGGCCTCTCTGGCTGGCAGCTCTGTGAGGAATATCTGCTGGGCAGCTCTATGAGGCATATCTGGCTGGGCAGCTCTGTGAGGCATATCTGGCTGGGCAGCTCTGTGAGGCATCTCTGGCTGGGCAGCTCTGTGAGGCATCTCTGGCTGGCAGCTCTGTGAGGAATATCTGCTGGGCAGCTTTATGAGGCATATCTGGCTGGGCAGCTCTGTGAGGAATCTCTGGCTGGCAGCTCTGAGGAAGCTCTGGCTGGCAGTTCTGTGAGGAATATATGCTGTAGCATTACAAAATTGGAGGTGTGCAGGGATTTTTTAAATATTTCCTCCGAGAGGGCCTAATTACAATTGGCTGACACTTCAGGTCCACGGGAGTTTTTTTGAGTTTTCTCCTTCACTTGGGTTTTTTCCATTACTAACATAGTAACATAGTAACTAAGGTTGAAAAAAGACAATTGTCCATCGAGTTCAACCTATTTGTGGTCTCCTATGCAGTCTTATTATAGGACTAGTTATTTTTATGTTAGGACTAGTATATTAACTATAATGCGTGCCTACGCACCATAACCCTAAATATTTTTATCCAATAGGAATTTATCTAACCCATTCTTAAAGGTGTTGACTGAGTCCGCCATTACTACTCTCTCAGGCAGGGAATTCCAACACGTATTGTCCTTACTGTGAAAAAACCTTTTTGCCTCAATGTGCAGAAACTCCTCTAACCTAAGCGAGTGACCACGTGTCCTCTGTGCTGATCTTATAGAAAACAGGTCCCTCCCAAGCTCTGTGTATTGACCCCTTATATATTTGTAGATGTTGATCATGTCCCCTCTTAGTCTCCTCTTTTCCAATGTAAACATGCCTAGCCTTGCAAGCCTTTCCTCGTATTCCAGCGTCTCCATGCCCTTGATTAGTTTGGTCGCCCGCCTCTGAACCTTTTCTAGCTCCAGGATATGCTTTTTGTAATATGGTGCCCAAAATTGCACACAGTATTCAAGATGTGGCCGCACTAGTGCTTTATATAATGGGAGTATAATACTCTCGTCCCTTGCATCAATTCCCCGTTTTATGCATGCTAGTATCTTATTAGCCTTCTTTGCTGCACCCCTACTTTGGGTACTACTGCTTAATTTGTTATCTATGTGAACCCCTAGGTCTTTTTCCAGTACAGAATCCCCTAATATTACCCCATTTAGTATGTAGGTGTTATTTTTGGTCTTGCCCCCACAGTGCATTACCTTACGCTTATCTGTGTTGAACCTCATTCTCCATTTTGCTGCCCATGCTTCCAGTTTAGTTAAGTCGTTCTGAAGAGATTCAGCATCCCCCTCCGTATTTATAACCTTACACAATTTGGTATCGTCTGCGAAAATAGATACCATGCTCTCTAGACCTACTGTTAGGTCGTTGATGAAAATGTTGAACAAAAGTGATCCAAGTACAGACCCTTGTGGCACACCACTTAGTACTTTAGTCTAATTTGAAAATGATCCATTGACCAAAACGCGCTGCTCCCTATTAGCTAACCAATTACTGACCCAAGTGCATATTGTGCTACCTAGCCCTATTTTCTCTTATAGATAAGACACATGTGTGGTACAGTGTTGAAAGCTTTGGCAAAGTCTAAAAAGATTACATCCACCTCCTTACCCTGATCAAGGTTCGCAATTACTGTTTCATAAAAGCCAAGTAAGTTAGTCTGACATGATCTGTCCTTCACAAATCCATGCTGGTTCCTTTTAATTACCTTATTTGCTTCAAGGAACTTTTGAATACTGTCCCTTAGAATACCTTCCAATACTTTCCCCACTATAGATGTAAGACTAACTGGTCTATAATTACCTGGTTCAGCTTTGCTCCCCTTTTTGATTATCGGCACTACCTCCGCTATACGCCAGTCTTTGGGAACCATACCCGATTTAACCAAATCAATGAAGATCAAAAATAGAGGTCTTGTTAGTTCAGCGTGCAGCTCCATAAGAACCCTCGGGTGAATTCCATCGGGACCAGGTGACTTATTAATGTTTAACTTTTTTAATCGGTCACAGACTACCTCCTCACATAAATAAGCATTTAGCAGTGGGACATTATCTTTGTTAAGATTTTGTGTTAGACCCAGCATTTGGTCCTCTCTGGTAAATATCGTTGAAAAAAACTTGTTTCGTTTGTTTGCTATGTCATTATCATTTTTGATTAAGACTCCCCTCTTCTCCTTTAAAGGGCCTATACTCTCCTTCTTTAGTCTCTTGCTGTTGATGTATTTAAAAAAAAAATTGGGATTCTCTTTGCTTTCCTTTGCTACTAGTTTTTCGGTTTCTACTTTAGCCGCTCTTATTCCTTTTTTGCATATTTTGTTACAGTTCTTATAGTGCTGAAATTACTCCGCATCCCCCTCAGATTTGTATTTTTTAAATGCTCATCTTTTTTGTCCATTAATTCCTTTATATTTTTGTTAAACCACATTGGTTTGGTATTTTTATTCCTTTTTTTGGTGCTGGTGGGAATGAATTTACAAGTATTATTAATTAGCACTGATTTTAATACATCCCATTTCTCTGTAGTATTTTTTCCATGAAACAGAATTTCCCATTCAATGTCCCTTAATGCTTCCTTCATCATGTCAAAGTTGGCTTTGCTAAAGTTTAGAGTCCTAGTTGCGCCAGTATAGGACTGCTTATGAAAACTGATATTGAATGTGACCATATTGTGGTCGCTGTTACCTATGGGCTCTCCTACTTCAATATTTGATACCAATTCCCCATTGTTAGTTAATACCAGGTCTAATGTTGCATTGTACCTAGTTGATTCCTCGATTAATTGAACTAAATAATTATCATTTAGCGTGTTTAAAAACATATTGCCCCTAGCAGTATCACATGAATTGATTTTCCAGTTTATCTCGGGATAGTTAAAGTCTCCCGTCACTACTATGTCTCCTACTCCTGCTGCTCTTTCAATTTGATTCAGTAACAATTTCTCATCGGACACATTAATACCAAGCGGCCTGTAGCATAATCCCAATAATAACTTCTTTATTCCTTTACCCCGCATGCAATTTCTACCCATAACGTCTCAATAGTATTTACAGTCCCTTCTTGAATATCATCCCGTATAACAGGTTTTAGAAATGGCTTTACGTAAAGACATACCCCTTCACCCCTTTTATTTAGTCTGTCTCTCCTGTACAGTCTGTAACCCTCTAGATTGACTGTCCAATCATGAGATTCATCCCACCACGTTTCAGTAATGCCTATAATATCATATTCCTTGCTTCCTGTGAGGATTTCTAGTTCCCCCTTTTTACCTGTAAGGATTCTAGCATTTACATACATACAATTTGAGATATGTATTTCCCCTTATGGTAACATAGTATCTAAGTAACATAGTATCTAAGGCTGAAAAAAGACAATTGTCCATCGGATTCAACCTATTTGTGGTCTACTATGCACGATTATTTTGTATAAAATTTTGACTGAAGTTGCTGACTGCCTTTCCGATTAACCCCTCTTTTTTTATAATAACCATAGTGCGTGACTATGCCCCGTAACCCTGGATATCTTTATCCATTAGGAATTAATCTAACCCATTCTTAAAGGTGTTGACTGAGTTGGCCATTACAACTCCCTCAGGCAGGGAATTCCAAACACGTATTGTCCTTACCGTAAAAAAGCCTTTACGCCGTATTGTGTGGAATCTCCTCTCCTCTAACCTGAGCAAGTGTCCACGAGTTCTCTGTGTTGATCTAACCAAAAACAGGTCCTGCGCAAGATCTGTATATTGTCCCCTTATATATTTGTAAATGTTGATCATGTCCCCTCTTAATCTCCTCTTTTCCAGTGTAAACATGCCCGCCTTTGAACCTTTTCTAGCTCCAGGATATCCTTTTTGTAGTAAGGTGCCCAGAATTGTACACAGTATTAAAGGTGTGGCCTCACAAGTGATTTATATAACGGGAGTATAATACTCTCGTCCCTAGCATCAATTCCCCATTTTATGCATGCTAATATCTTATTAGCCTTCTTTGCTGCAGTCCTACTTTGGGTACTACTGCTTAGTTTGCTACTATGAGGACACCTAAGTCCTTTTCCAGTACAGAATCCCCTAATTTTACCCCATTTAGTAGGTAGGTGTTATTTTTGTTCTTGTTACCACAGTGCATTACCTTACACTTGTCTGTATTGAAGCGCATTCTCCATTTCGCTACCCAAGCTTCTAATTTAACTAAGTCATTCTGAAGCGACTCAGCATCCCCCTCTGCATTTATAACTTTACACAATTTGGTATCATCTGCAAAAATTTACACCATGCTCTCTAGACCTTCTGTTAGGTCGTTAATGAAAATATTGAACAATAGCGGTCCTAATACTGAGCCTTGCGGCACACCACTTAGCACTTCAGTCCAAGTTGAAAAAGATCCATTAACCACAACGCGCTGCTCCATATTATCTAACCAGTTTTTGACCCAAGTGCATATTGTGCTTCCTAGCCCTGATTCTTGTAGCTTGTAGATAAGTCTCATGTGTGGTACAGTATCGAACGCTTTGGCAAAATCTAAAAAGATTACATCCACCTCTTTACCCTGATCTAGGTTTGCGCTTACTGTTTCATAAAAGCCAAGTAAGTTGGTTTGACAGGATCTGTCCTTCATAAACCCATGTTGATTCCTTTTAATGACCTTATTGACTTCAAGGAACTTCTAAATACTATCTCTTAGAATACCTTCCAATACTTTCCCCACTATAGATGTAAGACTAACTGGTCTATAATTACCTGGTTCAGCTTTACTTCCCTTTTTGAATATAGGCACTACTTCCGCTATACGCCAGTCTTTGGGAACCATACCTGATATTACTGAATCCTTAAAGATCAAAAATAGCAGTTTTGCAAGTTCAGAATGAAGCTCCATTAGAACCCTTGGGTGAATACCATCGGGACCTGGGGACTTATTAATCTTTAAATGTTTTAATCGGTCACAGACATGGGTAATAATTCGAAGAATATTACCTTAGATGTCCTTGCCTTAAGTTTCTTGCCTAATTCCCTATAGTCTTTCTTAAGGACATCCCACGTTCCATTAACTTTGTCATTGGTGCCAACGTGCACCAAGACTGCTGGATCCTTCCCAGCCCCTTCCAGCAATCTATCTACCCGGTCCGCGATGTGCCGCACCCAGGAGACAACAGAGCGTACGGCGATCACGGTCCCCGGTAGCAGATTGCCCTATCTGTCTTCCTAATAATGGAATCCCCTACCACCACAATCTGACTAGGTACCTTACTAACTTTTATCCCAACTGCGCCAGAGGGACCGCTCCTCTGGTTGCTAGATGGAACAGTCTCCTCCGGCACCGTCATTTCTTCACTATCATCCTCCGATTCCTCGTCCAGTCGTGCAAATTTACTCGGGTTTGATAGTTCAGAGATGTCGAGCCTCCCCCTCTTTTTCTTCCTTCTAACTGTGACCCAGCTAACTGCGTGGTCATCCTCATCTACCAGTGACCCCTCCCACAACTCCTCCACCGTTCTATCTAAACTTCGCTCGAGATTGTGAATGTCCCTCAGTCGCGTGACGGTTTTGCTCTAGATCAGTTACCAGGGCAACCGTTCGCACACACCTCGTGCAGATGTACTCACACTGGGATGGTTGCTCCAGGTGCGCGTACATCTTGCACAACATGCACTGAGTGAAATCCTCAATCCCAGCCCCACCCATATTTTTGTAAGGTCTAACTCTCTGTTACCCAGGAAGAAATAGAGAAGCAAAACAATCTAGGCAAAACACTCACTATACAATAATGAAGTTGGGCTTATACTTATCTATCCATTGCGTCCCCTAATCCTTCGCTTTTATGCAGCAGTAGTCACCGGTTCCATCGCTTGTATTTAGCAGTCTCCGTCCCCATCCGTCCTCTCCTCTGATGTCTGCAGAGGCAGTCTTCTAACTGTTTGGTTCAGTCTAACTTTCATACTTTCCATTTGGTGTGGGGTGTCTGACAGCTAGGTAACATTTTCGTTTACAGTGTAAACTGATTCCTCCAAACAGATTTGGGTAGTTGGCCATTCTTACGTGTTTTGGGTTGAGCGTCATCACCTTGCTGATAGGGCGTCTGTATTGTTA
Organism: Pseudophryne corroboree; assembly: GCF_028390025.1. Taxonomy (NCBI): domain Eukaryota; kingdom Metazoa; phylum Chordata; class Amphibia; order Anura; family Myobatrachidae; genus Pseudophryne; species Pseudophryne corroboree. The sequence continues at coordinate 32,673,729 of NC_086452.1, forward strand.
GGGGGTCGCAGAGTACAATGGTTAGGTGTGAGAGGTCTCAGGTGGTCTGGACTTTTGGATCTGTTGTTTCAGCAGGAGCGGCGTTGGGGGCGTCTCCATTGGATAATACTGCACCTGGGTGGTAACGATGTAGGTCACCTTAAGGGTATAGATCTTATTCTTAGGATTCAGGCGGATTTGGGTGAACTTAGCTTGCTTTGGCCTGATGTACGTTTAGTTTGGTCTGACATTATTCCTAGATTTGTCTGGAGGGGATCCCAGAACGTTACAGCACTTGACAGGGCTAGGAAGAAGATTAACTTTGCTGTGTCGAAGTTTGTGTTGGCTGCTGGTGGTTTGGCGGTTAGACATCTGCTCTTGGTGCTGCAGAGTCCTTTTTATTTTAGGAAAACTGGTGTGCATCTCTCCCAGTTTGGGATTGGAGTTTTTCTGAGGGCTCTTTATTCTTGTCTGGATTAGTTTGTTATCTTTGCGTTTAGGGGTGGGAGTTGTTCTGACGAGTGTTTTGTTCTTGTTTGGTTAGTTTAGTTTGGCTGGATTTAATTTCGTGTTGGGTTGGCAGGCTGCGTTTCTCTGAAACTGGCAGTAGCGGGAAGGTGCTACTGGCCAGCGGTCACGTGTAGCATAAGTGGGGTTGTGAGGCACTTACCCCTTTTGAAGGACGGCGAGTGTGTCCTGCCCTTGTACTGGGGCGATGGGCGCTTCCTTGGGGAGCGTCCTCACTGTGCTATAGTAAGGGGTGGTGAGACCTTCACAACACAGGTTATGCTGATATATATACAGTATATAGATGAGGCTTTCAGTTGTCGCCATTCCAGTTGGGGCGTTTAGTCGCCGCTATTTTGTAAGATCTGTGACTAGAGCTGGTTAGTGGAAGCGTCTTCCTGGCCACCCACTATGAAGAAGGTCATTCCAATTAATAAATTCAATGACAATTTAATACAACGCAGTTGTGTTCGTGTCTTTATTTTAGTTGATAAGCTAGCTGAAAGTGTATAGTTAATGTCAAGCACAATAAATTAATAGACGGCTTAGATAAGGAGAGGGCCTGCCTAGGCACGAAATCTATAGAAGGGGCTTGAATGTCTGTGATTGGTTGAAGTTGTCATCTGTTGCTAGGCAGATCAAGGTTTGTAGTGAGTCATAATTGGTTAGGGCCAGCCTATCAGCGAGTGTAGGGGCGGTGATTTTAGTGTATGTAGAGAGAAGCTTACCAGATTCCTTCCTCTTGTCGTTTTGGAAGCCCACTAACCCACTGTCACGTCTGAGGATGCTTGTGGATCCGGATTTGGGGAAGATGATTCTGGTGCACTTGGATCTCTGAATAACAAACGAGCAGGACGGATGAAGGTCTTACGCATTTATTACTTGGAATAGTTTAACAGAGTTCGCCAAAGACAGTTGAATAGAGATACTACTGTAGGTTAGCGGGTGGCTGAGGATACTGGAAACCGTGACCCAGTACTTTAAGGAGAAATTCCGAAGGCTGGTTACTGCGGCGTCCAGAACAGGTAGCTGGGTAGAACACGGGAACAGAGTCGGCAGTCTGCATAAGGCTATATCAGGAGGCTTGGGTAATTTGCTGTAACAAGAACCTGACACTGGAGATGCTGCGGGAGCACAGAGAACTAGCTCCAGGCCTTCCTGTCTTATAGCAGCTGCTCAGAGCTAATTGCCCACAGGGAAGTGATAAATTGGTGAAGTGTGGGCAAGACAGGCTTTTTGACCACATCCAAGACGGCCACCGGGAACACAGCCCAGCCTGTTCACAGAAGCCCTGGCTCCACAGCAGCACTGCTCACCCCTGCCAGAGGAACATGCTGCCAGTCTGCTGAGCTGCCAACCAGTGCCCCTGCCTGTCCTCCCAGCACACCCTGCCTGACGCCAGTAGCCCGCACTCCGCCAGCTGGACCTCTCCAAAGGGACCGGACAGGTAAGAGCCAGCTCCTCTGCACAGTCTCCTGCAGGACCGTGACATTACCCCCCCCCCCTCTTTAGAGTGGCCCCTGGACACAATTTAGGCTTCTCTGGATGTTCAGAATGCGAACTATTGCTGGGGCATGAACATCTGTTGCGTACTCCCAGGACCGTTCCTCCGGACCATATCCTTTCCAGTCCAATAGGTACTGTAACCGACCATAACGAATTCGGGAGTCAAGTACCTTTTTAACCTCAAACTCTATTCCACTCTGGGTGAGTACTTTGGGTGGTCGTGGTAACAGTCTCCGAAATCGGTTCAAAACTAAAGGTTTTAGCAAGGAAACATGGAAAGAATAAGGAATTTTGAGGTAAGGGGGTAGTTTGAGTTTATAAGCCACTGGACTAATTATTCCCACAATTGGAAAAGGACCTATAAAGCGGGGGGCAAACTTCATTGAAGGTACTCGTAAGCGTAAGTTCCTTGTAGAAAGCCAAACTTGGGCTCCTACCTTGAAACTAGGAATTGTTCTTCGTTTTCTATCAGCCCATTTCTTGTAACGAAGAGAAGCCTTTTGAAGATTGGTATGAACCAGATTCCAAATGTTCAAAAAACACTTGAGGGAAGTTTCCACTGCTGGTAAGTCGAGTGCCGGTAGACTTTGAAATGCTGGAACTTTAGGATGGGCTCCGTAAACAATGAGGAAGGGTGTAAGCCCAGTAGAAGAATGGTAAGTATTGTTGTGGGCGAACTCAGCCCAAGGTAAATGTTCTACCCAATCATCCTGAGAATTTGAAAGGTGAATGCGTAGAAAGGTCTCCAAATCTTGATTAACTCGTTCCGTGGAACCGTTGGACTGTGGATGATAGGCTGTGGAATACTGCAATTTGATTTGTAAGGCTGTGCAAAGGGATTTCCAGAACTTTGCTACAAATTGCACCCCTCGATCAGACACTATTTCGGTGGGAAGACCGTGAAGCCTGAAAATCTCGGAAATGAAATGATGGGCCAATTCAGACGCTGTTGGTAATTTCTTCAATGGTACAAAGTGGGCCATATTGGAGAATCGGTCTGTCACCACCCAGATTGTAGTGTAGCCTCTAGAAGATGGTAAATCTGTTATGAAGTCCATTGATAAATGGGACCATGGTTGAAAGAGTAAAGAAAGAGGCAGTAACTTCCCAGCTGGAGGTTGCCGAGAGACTTTGTGTTGGGCGCACTTAACGCAGGAGGAAATGAAGGCTGTCACATCTGCTTTCAGCGTGGGCCACCAATAGGATCTTTGCAGAAATTCCATTGTCTTGTGAACACCTGGATGACCTGAAAATCGGAAAGTGTGAGCCCAAGATATGAGTTTCTTCCGTAGTTGGGGAGTGACAAAAGTTTTCCCTGCAGGAGGTTGTAGACGAGTGGAGGCAAAAACTTTTGCATCTAGGATGGGGTGTGTTTGAGGAGGTTCTTCAGATTCAATGGAGGTAGTGGACCGTGACAGAGCATCTGCTTTTAGATTCTGTGAACCGGGCCGATAAGTCAGGATGAACGAAAAGCGGGAGAAGAACATGGTCCAACTAGCAAGACGCGAACTCAGACATTGTAGATCTTTCAGGAAGGTTAAGTTCCGATGATCTGTATAAATGGTAATAGGGAAGGTAGCTCCTTCCAGGAGGTATCGCCATTCCTCTAGGGCTAGCTTGACTGCCAACAACTCCTGCTCCCCGATAGTGTAGTTCTTCTCGGTGGGGAGAAACTTCTTCGAGAAGTAACCACAAGGATGGAACTTATGATCTTCGTACCTTTGAGAGGGTACCGCTCCTACCGCTTCCGAGGAGGCGTCCACTTCGAGGAAAAAGGGTTTATTTATATCTGGTTGCCTTAATACTGGTGCTGATATGAATGCTTGTTTAAGCAGATGGAAAGCGGACTCTGCTTCTGGGGACCAATGAGACAGGTCTGCTCCTTTTCGAGTAAGAGCGGTGATGGGGGTATGAATGCCATTTTTAGATTTCTCACAAATATTTAAGATGCCCGCTCTAATATATATATATATTGTAAATGCCTACACATCTTATTACCAAATCCCATAAATGTGCGCTTACATCGCACAACACCTCATAAGCATACCACAGCATCCCATAAGAGAAAACGATACACCCACACATTATCTGAGTTCCAAAGCTCAATGAAGTATATATTTCTTGTTAAAAGGATATGGATACAATATATATTACAAAGTACAGTATACCTATAGTTACATGGTTACACTCACACAGAAAACAGTTAGAACATAGTTAAAACACAGTTACATATAGTTACAGTTAAATGCCAGCGATACAATTACCAGATCTTTCTCATATAAGTTTGTCCCTCCATATGACTCTGTCTTTCTCTCTTTCCTCTGTAAAATCATGCAAGACCTCCATCTCCCTCTGAGACCACAAGCAACTGAACCTGCGCCCACCCTAGACAGGAACTACTTTCCTGTGTGACTAGTTCCTGGGGGAGGGGTCTCTCCTTCATGATTGAGTCACTATTCTCTTTGTATATGCTGATCAGGTTCAGCCCTGAAAACTGCCAAAAGGGTTGGCTTGAGTTCCCTGTTCACTGTATCATTCATTGTTCTAACAAAGTGATTTTAGCTTTTATACATATAATCATAACTATCTGCTGCAATGTCCCACAACTTCACAACAAGTATCAAATTAATCTACACACCAATCTGCTTGTTTTAATAGTAAACATGACAGGTGTATCTGGTTCCGTTCAAATAATACACATTCATGACATTAATTCATTAGGTAATTTTAAATCACCATGTCGTCTGGTGCTTGATATTATTATAATTATGTACGGTATGAAATAAGTGTCGAATCCATCTCTGTGGCATGTCCGTGTAAATGCGTGTGTTACCATATATTGCTGTGCTCGCTGCGTTTGCAAGTATAGCGACTTAAATGTGTGTAGTTTGTATGTTCTCTTTATGTAATATTTTTGACTCTGACAGTCCACCCTTTGGCAGTCACCAATAACTGCCACTATCCAAACAATTTAAGCAGAAAAATATATAATACCATGAACTATCTATTTATGATTGGGTAGAGGGAGGAGAGGAGAAGGTGGGAAAAATTATGACCTAGTGAGATAGTAAAAGCATGTGTGTATGAAATCCATGTCTGAGGGTCATGTATCATCGTGCCGTACGTGTTCTAAACCAAGCTTCGAGGTATTGCGAAGAATACATTGAATCCTTCTTATCCCATATTAAGGGTCTGTGGATGGGCTGTCAAACTCTACCGAGCTCTTTTCGGCTTTTAGTTCCAACAAATGGGGTGCACATTAGTTGATGATACATGAAAGGGGAAAATATGTGAGTGCTAATATATGTGCCTATATTACCTGTTGACTATGTGTGTCACTACCTGAAGATAGTAGAGATGAAGATAAGAAACATGCGTTATAAATGCAGTCGTATGATTTTGTATGTGGTCGCCGATTGGGGTCTTGTTGATGTCTTGTCTGATGTCTTGTCCGGATTGTCGTATCTTTACTGTAGCTCTGCGGTTTATCGGCAAACAAAGCTTCTTCAAGTGTCCATAAAAAGAATTAGTCTCTAAAAGCTCATTAGGTGTCTGTGACACAGTTCAGTCTTTAAAAGCTCATCAGGTGTTTGTGACACAGTTCATCATTGGTCTGTATAGAAGGTCATCAAATTCTTCTTCCAGGTGGATTTCTTGGTACCTCAGAGAAAATCAAAGGAGAAACGGGTGAAAGAAACGGACCGTGGAATCACATTTTATCACAACATTGTCTCGATTGACGGGTCATAAATTAAGCTAGTTGTTGTTACAATGCCCTCACTCCTCAGACTCATCACCTTGGTACTACGTTTGCAATTAATTAAAATCCGAACACATCTGAATACCAGACCAATCAGTATGATAACTCCCAAGATGCATAAGAGGAATTTTTCCTACATCCATGATAACACCCTGAGCCCATTCTCCTAAACCTGAAAACCAATTTCGTGGGTTCAACCATGACACCCAGCCAGTCAATTCATTACCCACAGCAGCGAGTGTAAGATTGTGCCTCCTTCGAAACTCCCACTTTAATTGCAATATATCGTCCATTTTTCGATCTATAACCTCGGTTGGGTCCATAGTGCTGTTAGTGATATATGTACAACATTTCACGCCATACTGAGTTGCTAGGGTGACACAATATCCGCCTGTTACCGCTGTGAGGTAATTGAGAACCATTCTATGCTGGACCAGCTCCGTTTTGTAGGCTTGCAGCTCTCTTCCAGTATATCTGAAGGTGTCATCATACATTTCGGTGATATTGTCTATCAGGTTCGCTAGCGCATTAATATACCTATAATTTATAACTCCTCTGGCGGTACGGGTGATATCTATCGCGAGAAGGAATTGAATCCCGGTGGATTCGTGAATCAAATCAGAGGCCGCATGCTCTGTCCTATCTACAAGGTGTCTTTTAACGATGTGTTCGTAATGAGTGTGAGTGTAGGGAGCTTGGGCACTGCGGTGAATGTCTTTCATTTTGTTATGGGTAATGGTCATTATTTCAGGCAATACTTTTCCAACGTAACACAATCCCTCTGAGTTTGGGGCAAGCCACTTATACGCCTTCCTCCCACATATGAAATATGCATCATCTGGGAGGACATATGGGACAGAAAATGACATAACCATATTACAATCCTTCCATGAAAACAGTCCTATCCCTAACTCTCTCATTTGTCTAGTACACGTATCAGTCTGTATGATATGTGCACAGTATCCTGGTGATACTTCTCCAACTCGCATGGTCCTACTTCCTAGAGTGTACCTATACCGGAAATATTTTCCACTGTCCGCTATTTGGCGTATAAGTTCTGAGTCTATGGGCATTCTATCGGCTCTGTGTGAGAATGTCATGGTTTGGTTGTTCCATGACACTTCCCAATTTCCCGGCTTTCGGGGATTGGAAATGTTAAAACATATTAGGGACCTATCTACATGGTATTGGTGGAGCTTCAAACTAGGAGGACTAGAAATATTAAATCTCTTGTCCACCGGTCTCCCACCCCTTAACTCAAGTACCTCATCTATTGTTAAAGGATATGGTACTAGTCCTGACTTTCTATGACCTTGAGGTACTTGTGAGCACACCCAACAGTCTGATTTAACACTTTACCCACCAATGAGTGATAGTCACTCAATGGATGCCGGTCCATGTTGATATTAAAACTGGACTGACATTTCTTGATGCAACCGTCCTCAACTATATTTTCACAATTCCTACAGATGCAGTTCTCTTCAGCTAACAATCCTTCACAATGTCTATTAATGTCATGGCTACCAGATTGTTTTCTGATACTCGCCTTTGCTCGGTGATTGTGTTGCTCTTGGAATTCTACGACTCCATCCTGATCATCGGAACCCATTCCAGATCCTTTCTCGACCTCACTGGTATTCTCACCGAAACAGACTGCTCTGGTCAACAACAGGGTCAACAGGAAAACACGGACTGCAGTCTCTTGGGGTAAGTCCATCTTACAGGAGGAGAAAGAGAAAGTTGTAATGGGGGTACAGAAAATAATTGAAGGGAAAAAAAATGTTACGATAATTTGTCCTCTGGTCTTGTTGTTCTTCTTGCTCAGATGTCATCTCAAAGGTGCTGTCTCTCAGTCTTCCCAAAACGAACACTCCGGTGATACAATATTCTTTCCGAATCAGCGATCTTTCTGTAAGGAGCATAAATCTTGCATTACCATTTGTCTAACTGAGGTGTGACTTACTATCCGTAAAACATGAAAGAACACAAAGAGAGAGAACAATAGAAAAGAAAAACATTGTCAGATTCATCAACAGGCTGTCGCATCAACATGTCCACCGGTATCTCTGCACAGTCTCCCCCACCAGTATCTCCACTCTCCACCCTTTGCGTCTGGCCAAACACAACGATGCTGGTAAGATATACTGGGGTTGGGTAGACCTCTGAAAAAGACCAAGTAGTCATGTGACGTTTGAGTTCTGTTGGTGAACGTTAGAGATGAGAAGAAAACATTTAAAAATAAATTACAAAGTTTACCCGGCCGTCCCTGTGTCTACAAGGAACTGACCTCCCAATTACATTGACTGTAACCTCAGGCTTACTATCAGGGCTAATGATCAACTTTACTGGCTGCAAATTACAGGTGCGGCCCAAAATTCTTCCTATATGATCCCTGATTACAATTTCGTGTGTCATAACTTTGCTCGTGTTCTTGTCTAGGGGGTCTGACTTTATGTGGGCTGTTACAGTTGCTGGCATAATGCCCTTCTCTTTTACAAAGATAACAAACCCTTGGCTTCCTCCATGTGCCAGTGGCCTGGGGTTTCGGTCGATTTGATGCCTCCTCTAGTGTTTGGATGCTCATCACCATCAGCCGCTCTCCCTGTGCTTCCCTGGTTCTTTGGATATTACGGTCATGCTCGATAGCGGACTCTCTTGATGCAGCCACCGAGATACCTCTCCAGTGAGGTAGAGAGGTTTGTACCCTGATTCTTAGTGTGTCTTTTAAGCCGTCCATTAATACGGACACAGCTACCTCCCTATGATGTACATTATCCTCAATGTCCGTGATCCCAGTGTATCTAGATATTTCCTGCAGTGCTCGATGGAAATATTCCGCTGCCATTTCACCTTCTTTTTGTCTAATGGAGAAAATTTTGTTCCACTCGACAATAGTTGGGAAATATACTCCTAATTGCAGATTGATTTGTCGTACATTCTCCTGGGTGTATTCCTCAGTGTGGGGTACGTCTGCGTCTAATCTACAATCAGTGATGAATTTTGCAGGATCAATGTTGGAAGGTAAACATACTCGTAGCACTGTTCGCCAATCTTTGTTTGTGGGTTCTGCGGCGTTACCTAATTCTTTAATAAACCTCTGACATGCGGCTAGATCTCTCCTGGGATCAGGAAATTCAGACATAATTGTCCTCAATTCCATCCGGGACCAGGGACAATGCATAGCAATGTCTCTGACCAGGGCCGGATTAACAATGGGGCGGATGGAGCTGCAGCTCCAGGCCCCCCACTGAAAATAGGCCCACAGGAATCCATGAAGCGCAGATAGTGTTGACAGGGGAAAAAAACTTTTCTCCTGTCATCACAAGCATTCTCCCGTTTGCGTCCAGTCACAAGCAGGCAAAGGTTTGCCTATCCCCTCCCCAGCCGCTAGCAGCCCTGCACAACCAACCCCCTGCATCAGGTCAGCGATAAGCTCCGCCCCCAGACCGCGATTAGCTCCGCCCCCTTAGCTCGTCTGCAGCTGTACCTGGCTGTTCCTCTCACCAGTTCCCTCCACGATAAGCTCCGCCCCCAGACCGCGATTAGCTCCGCCCCCTTAGTCCGTCTGCAACTCTTCCTGTTCCTCTCACCTGTTCCCTCCACAATAAGCTCCTCCCCCAGACCGCAATTAGCTCCGCCCCCTTAGTCCATCTGCAGCTCTACCTGTTCTTCTCACTAATTCCTCGCCCACAGCAACGGACTATTATAAGCTCCATCCCCTAGTTCTTCCGCTCCTGAGTTCCCATCACCTGAAGCTCCACCCCAGAGTCATGCTAAGCCCCTCCCCCTGGTCCATCCGCTCCTGAGTCCACTTCACTTGAAGCACCATCCCCGGAAAATACTAAGCTTCGCCCCCTGGTCCTCCCGCTGATGAGCACCCCATCAGCCATCACTCGAAGCTTCGCCCACTGGACAGCGCGCACTCCGCGCAGCATTGTCTCCCTCTCCCTGCTTCATCTGAAGGCCTACTGCTTATGCTGCCAGTCCTGTACTTTTTTTTTTTTTTAAATGCCGCCAAACAGTGGTGTGGGGTGTTCTGCAGCTGCTGATTGGCATCTTCAGCTGCTGTTGTCATTTACGCTCCACATCTAGAGGGGTATCTGGTGGCAGCATTATGGCAGCAGTGGTGTAACAATGGCAGAGCGAGCAGGGCATGTTGGGCGCTGGAGCCCAGGGCCAGCGCAAAGCAGCAAGCTGGGGTATGCAACGCCCGCAGACCTGTGAGCTCTAAAAGGAAGGGGCAGTCATTGGTCAGAGCAGCGGTCGGAAGGGAGCTGCTGAAATAGCGTAAGAAATGTGCCGGGACCTGGAGGAAGGGCAGCCGCTGACTGTGCTAGTGTTCTGACTCCTCAGACACCCCCCCGCCGTTGCCACGATGGAACCGCAGAAGGCTTTTAAGGAAGAGAGCGGAAGCTACTACAACCAGGTGTGGGGTAAGCAGAGAAGGTGTTTGAGTATAAGGGGCCAGCGTCTGCATTTATCGGGCCACCATAAAGCGATCATCCACCTCCGGTGTCCTGTACTCCGTCCAGCCTGTCACACTCCCATCATCAGTACCACTCTGCCTGCCGTGCCACTTCTCATTATCCCATCCCTCATTTACTGCCTCACCTACACTCCTAAGATTAATTTCCTCATTCACTGTCACTCTCTAACTGCCCCAGGTCTCTCTTTCTCTGTCTGTTCCTGGTCTCTCTCTCTCTTTCTGCTTCAGGTGTCTCTCCCTGCTCCGAGTGTTTCTTTCTCTCTGCTCCACGTGTCTCTCTCGCTGCTCTACGTCTCTTTCTCTCTCTCTCTCTCTGGGCCAGATGTACTAAGCTTGAAAAGTGATAAATATCACTGTGATAAAGTACCAGCCAATCGGCTCCTAACTGTCATTTTTCAAACACAGCCTGTGACATGGCAGTTAGGAGCCGATTGGCTGGTGCTTTATCACAGTGATATTTATCACTTTTCAGGCTTAGTACATCTCCCCCTCTCTCTTTACTCCATGTCTCTCTCTCTGCACCAGGTGTCTCTGTCATTCGCTTCTCTCTGCGCCAAGTGTCTCTCTCTCTCTCTCTGGTCCAGGTGTCTCTCTCTCTCTGCTCCGTGTCTCTCTCTCTGCTTCAGGTGTCTCGCTCTCTCTCTCTCTCTCAGCTCCAGGTGTCTCTTGCTCTATCTCTCTCTGCTCCAGGTGTCTCTATCTTTCTGCTTCATGTCTCTCTCTCTGCTCCAGGTGTCTCTCTCTCTGCTCCAGGTGTCTCTCTCTGCTCCAGGTGTCTCCTACTCTCTCTCTCTCTGGCCCAGGTGTCTCTAGCTCTCTGTTCCACGTCTCTCTCTCTCTGCTCCAGGTGTCTCTCGCTCTCTCTCTGCTCCAGGTGTCTCTTCCTCTCTCTTTGCTCCAGATGTTTTTTGATCACTCTCTGCTCCAGGTTTCTCTCCGTCTGCTCCACATCTCTTGCTCTTGCTCTCTCTCTCTCTGCTCCACGTGTCTCTCTTTCTCTCTCTCTGGCCCAGGTGTCTATAGATCTCTGCTCCATGTCTCTCTATCTGCTCCAGGTGTCTCTCGCTCTCTCTCTGCTGCAGGTGTCTCTTCCTCTCCCTCTGCTCCACATCTCTTGCTCTTTCTCTCTCTCTCTCTGATCCACAGCTCTCTTTCTCACTCTCCCTGCTCCACATCTCTCTCTGCTTCAGATGTCTCTTGTTCTCCCTCTCTGCTCCAGGTGTTTCTCTCTCTCTCTGCTGCAGGTGTCCCTTGCTTTTTCTCTGCCCCGGATGTCCCTCGCTTTCTCTCTGCTCCAGGTCTCTCACTCTCTCTCTACTCCAGGAGTCTCTCACTCTCTCTCTGCCTCAGTTGTCTCTCTCTCTCCATTCCAGGAGTCTCTCACTCACTCTATGCACCAGGTGTCTCTTGCTCTTCCTTTGCTCCAGGTATCTCTTGCTCTCTCTCTCTGCCCCAAGTGTCTCTTGTTCTGCTCCACAGCTCTCACTTTCTCTGCTCCATGTCTCTCTCTCTCTTTCTCTGCTCCACATCTCTCTCTCTCTGCTTCACGTCTCTCTCTCTGCTCCATATCTCTCTCTGTTCCAGGTGTCTCTGACTCTCTTTCTGCCCCAGGTGTCTCTGACTCTCTCTCTCTCTCTCTGCCCCAGGTGTATCTGTCTCTCTCTGCCCCATGTGTCTCTCGCTCTCTCTCTGTCCCAGGCGTCTATCGCTCTCTCTCTCTTCCCCAGGTGTCTCTCTCTCTCTGTCCTAGGTGTCTCTTGCTCTCTCCGTCCCATGCATCTTTGTTGCCCTCCCTTACTGGAGGTTCCTTGCTCTGTATGTCAGGGCTTTTAACAGGAATGACAATTGCCCTGTGTCCGGTATGTGCATCCCAGTGCGATGTTCTGGGTACTATATAGTTGGCGCCGGCACCAATTTTTTATTTGCCCTGGGCGCCATCAACCCCAGTTATACCTCTGCATGGCAGTAAAGATAACTATTGACACACTCTTAGAGGATAGCAGAACATAAGGACAGGTAAAATATGCTTTAAATGGACCATACCTATGGAGTGCAATGGAGTGTGCTCCTATAATAGGCATTTCTAGAAAAAGTTCTGTGTAAATTGTGCACGTTTTGGTGGTTAATAGATTATCCTAACACAGGTAATAAAGAGAGGGTTCTGTGTTTAGAGGTAACACTGCTCCTTTGTACCTCCCTGTCTGTCTGTCTGTCTCTCTATAGATCTGCCTACAGCTTGCTGTCTGATTTATCCCATTCCAGGGGTCCCTGCTGTGATGCTCTCTGTAATATATATTGGTCACTGATGATCTCTGTAATATATGGTGGTCACTGATGATCTCTTTAATATACATGGTCACTACAATGATCTCTAATATACTGTGGTCACTGTAATGCTTTCTATAATATATGGTGGTCGCCAATGCTCTCTGTAATATACAGTGGTCAGTAATGCTCTCTGTATAATATGGTGGTCAATGATGCTCTCTGTAATATACGGTGGTCACTGATGCTCTCTGTATAATATGGTGGTAACTGATGCTCTCTGTAATATATGGTGATCTCTGATGCTCTCTGTATAATACAGTGGTCACTGATGCTCTCTGTAATATATAGTGGTCACTGATGCTCTCTGTATAATATGGTTATCACTGATGCTCTCTGTAATATATGGTGATCACTGATGCTCTCTGTATAATACGGTGGTCACTGATGCTCTCTGTAATATACGGTGGTCACTGATACTCTCAGTATAATATGGTTGTCACTAATGCTCTCTGTAATATACATGATCACTGATGCTCTCGGTATAATACGGTGGTCACTGAGGCTCTCTGTAATATACGGTGGTCACTGATGCTCTCTGTATAATATGGTTGTCACTGATGCTCTCTATAATATACGGTGATCACTGATGCTCTCTGTATAATATGGTGGTCACTGATGCTCTCTGTAATATACAGTGATCACTGATGCTCTCTGTATAATACGGTGGTCACTGATGCTCTCTGTAATATACGGTGATCACTGATGCTCTCTGTATAATACGGTGGTCACTGATGCTCTCTGTAATATACTGTGATCACTGATGCTCTCTGTATAATTCGGTGGTCACTGATGCTCTCTGTAATATACGGTGATCACTGATGCTCTCTGTATAATATGGTGGTCACTGATGCTCTCTGTAATATACAGTGATCACTGATGCTCTCTGTAATATACGGTGGTCACTGATGCTCTCTGCATAATATGGTTGTCACTGATGCCCTCTAATATACGGTGGTCACTGTGATGCTCTCTGTAATATACATGGTCACTGCAGTGCTCTCTGTAATATACATGGTCACTGCAGTGCTCTCTGTAATATACATGGTCACTGCAATGCCCTCTAATATATGGTGGTCACTGCAATGCTCTCTGTAATATACGGTGGTCACTGATGCTCTCTGTAATATACGGTGGTCACTGCTGGGGATTTAATGAGTCTCCTGTTATGTGACAGTTGTGCTTGCTCTCCTGGTGCATAACTCACTTACGCAGCAGAAGAGCACAGCCGTACTTCACTGCTTCTTCTGTGTGATGGTCTCCTCAAAGGGCAAATGTAAATCAGTTCCCACCACTGATGCAAGTTGGTCATGCTGGGTACTCAGCTTCAAGGTGCATGATGGCAGAGTTGGAGGAAACCGCTGAACACATGGGGGCCTGGCCCTTATGAGCCCTACACACTGGCCGATATCACTGCACGATATGAACGATCTCGTTCATTAATGAACGAGATAACGTTCATATCGTGCAGTGTGGAGGCACCAGCGATGAACGATGCGCGGCCCCGCGCTCATTCATCGCTGGTGCCATGTCGGCTGTGCATGCAGGCCAATATGGACGAGATCGTCCATATTTGCCTGCACTTCAATGGAGCCGCGTGATGGGGGGAGTGAAGAAACTTCACTCCCCCCATCACTGCCCCCCCCGCCGCTGAGTCGCCCGTCGGCCGTATCTGCCGTCGGGCAGCTCGGCGGCGGATCGGCCAATGTGTAGGGCCCTTTAGGCCACTGTACGTCTTCATTAAAAAAAGAAAAATACATGTAATCGGCCGGTGGTTGATGGCAAGCATGGGGGGGGGGGGGAGGGGAGGGCGAAATAACATATCCCCTGCTCCCCCCCTCCTTAATCAAGCTTTGCAGCGACACACAATAGGCCCTTCATGAATTTCAGCTCCAGGCCCATGTAGACATTAATCTGGCACTGTCTCTGACGGGAGTGACTCCCTGAGCGTCAGTCCTCCCATTGGGGACTGTGATCACCCTGACAGGATTTAGTTCAATTACACCATCTTGTGTTGACTCTACAATGTGAGGTGCAATTGTCTGTGCATGATATACAATACCATACTTACCTGTGGACACGACCTCACCTGACCCTCCGTTAGGGGGCTTGACTACTGCCTTTACCGATTGGGCCATGCCCACCTGGGTGTCTCGTATGATGGCTGCTGGAAGAGGTGCCAACATTGTGCTGGGCTCACTTTCTTGCTTGTAATCCTGAGGGAAGTTTAACATGGGGTGCGACTTGCACGGGTTAAAATTTGTATATTTATCAGTTTTCCTTCTATCATTATTCTATTTATTACAATTATTACATTTATTACATTTACTCTTATCATTATTAATACAGTTACTAAGTGCACAATTATCATCATATCCCAGTATGCCATTCTCTGCAGCCATTTGTTCTCCAGTTGCCATGTGTTTCCTGCTAAGGTGAGAACCAGCTGTGTAAGCTAATTCCCTTTGTATCTCACCTTCCTGTTGCCATATCTGTAAACAATCATAATGTCTAATCCGTTGCTTCCCGGATTTTATGAGACAGATCCTTCTCCTTAAATTATGCAATACCTCTGAGTCAAAACTACCCATCCCAGGAAATGGTGCTTTATCCCCCACAGTCATTCGTGTCCATTCATCACAAAAGGTCTCAGTGTGGGGACCATACTTCCCCCACATTACTAACCGAGCAGACCCTCGGGGTCTGAAAATCTCTGCAGCCTGAACTCGGACTGCTAAACATCCCTGTGTTGTGCATTTGGCTTCCATTGTGGACCTCTTTAACACAGAAAAACTTCCTAAAATGCACCAAACACAGTAGTCTACGGTGGAAGTTATCCAAGCTCTTCCACCAGCTTCTTCTGCTCCGAGTACAACGGATCCGCCCCTTTTAGCAGACCCACGTAATTGTTGCAGGCCCTACCAGCGAAAATTCCCTACCTTTATCTCTTACACAAATCACGCTTGCATGTGCTCCCTACAACACGTATGAGGGCAATTTAAATATATACGACCTCATATCACGTTGCGTTATTGGTCACACATACAACCGTGCGGTCCAATCGTACCACTTATAGATACTTGTTATCTATAAATGGTAGGATCATTGGAGTCTCCTTACTGTGCTCCAAAACAGCCGGAGCGTAATACCACACTTCGTTGCACGTCTTCACCTAGACCGTGCTTCATCAAGATTCACCAAGACCGTGATTCACCAAGTTTCACCAAGACTTCACCAAGACCATCAAGAGGAGTTCAATACACTCATACCTTTTTTCTTTTTTTTTGCCCACACTATCATTCTATAATTTTCTGATCAGAAAAAAATAATCACTTCCCGTAATCTGATAGCTCTCCCCAGAGGTATTACAGTAAAGTAAGGTATTTAAACTAAATTTTGGAAACTGAACAAATGTGTGCTATTATCTTCGTGACTTCCGTGTTGCCTTACTAAAACAATGCTATAGTGTGATTTGTGTATAGTGGGCGTATCTGCACACTGCGTTGCGTAATATATGCCACGTGTGTAGGCCTTTGCGTTTGCGTACGTAATCTCGCACGTTGCCCGAGACACGTATGCAAAAAGCCAGATACGCTCACAGTAACGCAAATAACACGCTTCTATAAATGTAAACGATATTTAACTATAATCGCTTATCAAACACCACACAGATTCCACTGTATCAACCTTTAACTAGGCCAGGCTGTGTGCGTGTTTTATAATTACTCCCTTTAAGTATTAATCTTACTTTTAACTAAAATAGCAACAAATTTTTCTCAGCACGTTATCAATGCAACTGGTAAACAGGAAGGTAGATATGCGAAAAATACACAAATGAAATACAATTCTAAATTAATCTACTAATCAATGCTTCCAATAGTATGATTCACATTGTATAGCTATCTTGTAGAACATACATTGATATGAACACACACATAATTATAATATTACATCTATGTACTAATCACTGGTCTCCCGAGACCCATTCACTTATTCAGTGCTTCTAATTTGCATATGAATATGCTTTTAACTGTCTGTGAAGGTGATTCTCTTCACTGCTGGGAAAAAAAACAGTTACACAGGTTAATTTGCATTTCAATGGCCCATCTCACAACAAGCAGTTCAACAGAATCTTAGAGGTAAGGAGATGGGAAAAAAAACAAAAACAAAAACTTTGTTTCTCTGTGTGTTGTTCCTAAATCAAATATTCATTTTACTATTAACTTACATTAAACCCCATCTGAACTATTTATAATTGATTATGACATGGGTTAAATAAATGCATTGGAAACTCGTAAATGGTGATTTCTTTTTGACAAAGGATGGCTGATTATTCCTGAATCAACTGAAAATCAGCTATTTAAAAAAATATATATATTTTTTTTCCTTCCCAAAATGGCCGCTGCTCCTCCCCCTTCCACATCCATGAGGGTTACACAAAATGGAGGACAGACCATGCGGCTTCTTTTGTCACAAAAAAATCACCATGCAAGCCCCTGAAGTTATTTTAGGCCTGGGTTAAAAATAAAACTATCAAGCTATGCAAACTTTTAAAAATACTTTTAAACCTACTTAAACAGATAAGCAATCCAATCTGAATCAAACACAATATGAGTCATTTGAACCTTGTTTTGCAACAATAAAAATACATTTTAGCATCTTAAATATTATGAGAAACATATTGTCCCTTACATTTCATATCAGCATCTTACTAATAACACAACACAATACACACGGATATGATTTTTTTTTTTATCAGCTTCTCAATGCGTCCATTGGAGCCGGTCAATTTCAGCCGCGTTTGTAATGTACAGTGCATTATCAAGAACGTGATATCGCGGACCAGAGCCCCCATCTATGAATGCCATTTTTAGATTTCTCACAAATATTTAAGATGCCCGCTCTAATATATATATATTGTAAATGCCTGCACATCTTATTACCAAATCCCATAAATGTGCGCTTACATCGCACAACACCTCATAAGCATACCACAGCATCCCATAAGAGAAAACGATACACCCACACATTATCTGAGTTCCAAAGCTCAATGAAGTATATATTTCTTGTTAAAAGGATATGGATACAATATATATTACAAAGTACAGTATACCTATAGTTACATGGTTACACTCACACAGAAAACAGTTAGAACATAGTTAAAACACAGTTACATATAGTTACAGTTAAATGCCAGCGATACAATTACCAGATCTTTCTCATATAAGTTTGTCCCTCCATATGACTCTGTCTTTCTCTCTTTCCTCTGTAAAATCATGCAAGACCTCCATCTCCCTCTGAGACCACAAGCAACTGAACCTGCGCCCACCCTAGACAGGAACTACTTTCCTGTGTGACTAGTTCCTGGGGGAGGGGTCTCTCTCTCCTTCATGATTGAGTCACTATTCTCTTTGTATATGCTGATCAGGTTCAGCCCTGAAAACTGCCAAAAGGGTTGGCTTGAGTTCCCTGTTCACTGTATCATTCATTGTTCTAACAAAGTGATTTTAGCTTTTATACATATAATCATAACTATCTGCTGCAATGTCCCACAACTTCACAACAAGTATCAAATTAATCTACACACCAATCTGCTTGTTTTAATAGTAAACATGACAGGTATATCTGGTTCCGTTCAAATAATACACATTCATGACATTAATTCATTAGGTAATTTTAAATCACCATGATGTCTGGTGCTTGATATTATTATAATTATGTACGGTATGAAATAAGTGTCGAATACATCTCTGTGGCATGTCCGTGTAAATGCGTGTGTTACCATATATTGCTGTGCTCGCTGCGCATATTTGCAAGTATAGCGACTTAAATGTGTGTAGTTTGTATGTTCTCTTTATGTAATATTTTTGACTCTGACAGGGGCTACCAAGGCGGAGAATCCTCTAATAAATTTCCGATAGTAGTTAGAGAACCCTAGAAAATGCTGCACCGCTTTAAGAGAGGAAGGTCTTGACCAATTCAATATCGCTTGTACTTTCTCCGGATCCATCTGTAATCCGGAGCCTGAAATTATATACCCTAGAAAGGGAACTGAAACCTGCTCGAAGATGCATTTCTCTAGCTTGCAATACAGATGATTCTCCCGTAGTCTACGTAGAACCTCTAGGACGTGTCGTCGATGTGTGGCAAGGTCTGGGGAAAAGATTAAGATGTCGTCCAGATAGACCACGACAGATTGATATAGAAGGTCTCGGAAAATTTCATTGACTAAATTTTGGAATACGTCAGGGGCGTTACTCAGACCAAATGGCATGACGAGATATTCAAAATGACCATCCCTGGTATTGAACGCGGTTTTCCATTCGTCGCCTGCTCGTATCCTGATCAGATTGTAGGCTCCTCTTAGGTCCAGTTTGGAGAAGATGGTCGCTCCCTTGAATCGATCAAATAATTCGGAAATGAGGGGTAGAGGGTAACGATTTTTTACCGTGATGTTATTCAGGCCCCAGTAATCTATACAAGGTCTTAACCCCCCCATCTTTTTTCTGGACAAAGAAGAACCCAGCTCCGGCTGGTGAGGTAGATGACCGAATGAACCCCTTGGCTAAGTTTTCTCGGATATACTCGGACATAGCCTTAGTTTCTGGAATTGATAAAGGGTAGGTCCGACCTCTGGGTGGATCTTTCCCTGGTTCGAGGTCTATAGGACAGTCCCATTTCCTATGGGGTGGCAAGATATCTGCTCCCTGTTAACTGAAGACGTCGGAGAAGGAAGCGTACTGAGACGGAATCTGCGGGGGTGATGTGACAAGGGTTTTATTGAGTGGTTTGATATACGGCAAACAAGAGGTCAAACAAGTCTTCCCCCAGGATAAGATTTGCATGGAGTGCCAATCGATATGCGGGTTATGCCTACTAAACCAAGGGTAACCCAGCACAATTTCATGTGATACCTTGGGTATAACTAAAAGTTCCAATTGCTCTTTATGAAGAGCACCGATACCAACTGAAATAGGAAGAGTCCGTTGAGAAATTACTCCACCAGGAATATGGCTTCCATCAACCACAGATAACGAAATGGAATGGGACAAATCTCGCACAGGGATCTGAAGCTGCTGAACCAGATGGGCTGTGATAAAATTCTCTGCTGCTCCTGTATCTAAAAGAGAGAGAATGGACTTAGTACCTTGCGAGAGTTCAATAGTGACTGGTAGAGTAGGTTCAGAGGATTTTGGAGACCGAGACAAGACTCCTAACCTGGTGTCTCCTAGCCCAGTTAGGAGCGGGAGTTTCCCGGACGCTGTGGGCATGATGCCACCATGTGTCCCGGTGCCCCACAGTAAAGACACAAATTTTCTCGCCGCCATTTCTGGCGCTCCTCAGGAGTAAGTCGAGCCCGGTTCAGCTGCATGGGTTCGTCAGGAGAATCTACTGCTAGCGGAGGGGATGCCAGAGGTACAGGGCGGAAACGATAGCGATCGCCCATGCTTTTTTCGGCCAGCCTCTCCCGGAATCGTAGATCGACTTTGTTACATAATGAAATGAGGTCATCCAGTTTTGGTGGTAAGTCTCGAGTCGCTAGATCATCCTTCAAACGGTCAGAAAGGCCACTCCAAAACGCTGCAACCAAAGCTTCCTCATTCCATTGTAGTTCAGATGCGTAGGTTTGAAACGGAATGATATACTGGCCGACTGGCCTATTCCCTTGGCGTAGACGCATATCTCAATGGATGCTGATGTCGAGCGTCCCGGTTCATCAAAGATCTTCCTAGAAGTGGCTAGGAATTTTGGATAGTCACTCAGCAGAGCATTATCTCTTTCCCAGAGCGGTGAGACCCATTCCAGGGCTGCCCCTGAGAGTAAGGAGACTATGTACGCCACCTTCGCCTTTTGCGTTGGGAAATTGGCTGACTGTAACGTAAAGTGACATCGCACTGATTAAGGAATCCGCGACAGAGTTTAGAGTTCCCGTCAAACTTGTTGGGGGTTGGTAAACGGAGAGAGGACGGTGATGACCCCAATGACGCCAGGACGGGCTGAGAAACTTGTGACTCCGGTCGACGGGCAGGAGTAGTATTCGCTAGAGAGGCTTGGATGGAATCCTGCCGAGTGGATATCTCCTGGAGGCACTGCGCCAAATGTCGCTGTGAATTTTCCAATCCCTCCAGACGCCTCGCTATGCTGTGAAGGAGATCCGAGCCAGAATCCTGTCCAGTTCCTGGATCCATATGGCCAGTGCAAACTGTCACGTCTGAGGATTCTTGTGGATCCGGATTTGGGGAAGATGATTCTGGTGCACTTGGATCTCTGAATAACAAACGAGCGGGACGGATGAAGGTCATTTATTACTTGGAATAGTTTAACAGAGTTCGCCAAAGACAGTTGAATAGAAATACTACTGTAGGTTAGCGGGTGACTGAGGATACCGGAACCGTGACCCAGTACTTTAAGGAGAAATTCCGAAGGCTGGTTACTGCGGCGTCCAGAACAGGTAGCTGGGTAGGACACGGGAACAGAGTCGGCAGTCTGCATAAGGCTATATCAGGAGGCTTGGGTAATTTGCTGTAACAAGAACCTGACACTGGAGATGCTGCGGGAGCACAGAGAACTAGCTTCACAGATACTGTGAAAGACATTGCACTGGCAAATTCCCTCCTCCAGGCCTTCCTGTCTTATAGCAGCTGCTCAGAGCTAATTGCCCACAGGGTAGTGATAAATTGGTGAAGTGTGGGCAAGACAGGCTTTTTGCCCACATCCAATATGGCCACCGAGAACACAGCCCAGCCTGTTCACAGAAGCCCTGGCTCCACAGCAGCACTGCTAACCCCTGCCGAAGGAACATGCTGCCAGTCTGCTGAGCTGCCAACCAGTGCCCCTGCCTGTCCTCCCAGCACACCCTGCCCGACGCCAGTAGCCCGCACCTCTGCCAGCTGGACTTCTCCAAAGGGACCGGACAGGTAAGAGCCGGCTCCTCTGCACAGTCTCCTGCCGGACCGTGACACCCACCCCATTGGCTCTTTAATTTGGCTCTTTTCAATTTGGCTTATTAATATTGTTTATTTCAGAATTAGTGGGCGGGAAGGCGCTACTGGCCAGCGGTCACGTATAGCATAAGTGGTGTTGTGGGGCACTTACCCCTTTTGAAGGACGGTTAGTGTGTCCTGCCCTTGTGGCGGGACGATGGGCGCTTCCTTGGGGCGCGTCCTCACTGTGCTATAGTAAGGGGTGGTGAGACCTTCACAACACAGGTTATTCTGGTCAGGGCCGGTTCCGGGGCTTCTGGCGCCCCGGGCTGCATTAGGAGGTGTGGCTTCATACAGGGGGCGTGGTCAGTTACCCCCCAACTGTACTGTTGTAGGATGTGCGGTGCGCGATGACGTCATCGCGCACCGCACAGCAAAGGTCCTCTCCACGAAGGTAAACTAGACGCTAAGCGTCTAGTTCCCTTCGTGGAGAGGACCTTTGCTGTGCGTTGCGCGATGACGTCAACGCGCACCGCACATCATTACAGTGAAGGTCCTCTCCAGGAAGGGAAATTAGATGCGTAGCGTCTAGTTTCCCTTCACAGCGGGCAGCCCACGAAGGGAAACTAGACGCGTAGCGTCTAGTTTCCCTTCACAACGGACAGCGGGCCGCGGCAGCGGGGGGCACCACAGCAGCAGCGGATCTTGCCATGGTGCGGCGCCCTCCGGAAGGCGGCGCCCCAGGCAAAAGTCCTGCTTGCCCGTGGCAAGATCCGCTACTGATGCTGGTATATATATATATATATACATATATATATATATATATATATATATATATATGGGGCGTTTCAGTTGTTGCCATTCAAGCTGGGGCGTTTAGTCGCCGCCATTTTGTAAGATCTGTGACTAGAGCTGGTTAGTGGTAGCATCTTCCAGGCCACCCACTACAAATAAGGTCATTCCAATTAATAAATTCAATCACCATTTAATGCAACGCAGTTGTGTCCGTGTCTTTATTTTAGTTGATAAGCTAGCTGAAAGTGTATCGTTAATGTCAAGCACAATAAATTAATAGACGGCATATGGTATGAACCAGGTCAAACCCAAATTGCAGTATACATGAAACCAAATACCAGAGTTCTCATAACTGTAATAGTGTTGAAAAGGTTCTAGTTTTATTTTATGTACAAGACACAACCAGCATCAAATTACATGATCAATAGCTCACAACACAAAAAGGGCAGGGAGAGATTCAGAAAGACTGACACAGGTGAAGTTAATAAGCAGGCATAACAAGAAAATGAGGCAAACTGCAGTATTAACTGTGACGTGAGATGGTTGGCAAAGGCTTTGCAGAGGTAAATGGCAGCAGACTTGAAATTCAGATTCAAACATGCAGGTATGCAGGAGTGAGGTAATGATTAGTGATGAGCGGATTCGGTTTCTCCGAAACCGAACCCCCCCGAACTTCACCTTTTCCACACGGGTCCGAGGCAGGTTCGAACCTGCCCGCCTTGCTTGGCTAACCCGAGCGCGCCCGAACGTCATCATCCCGCTGTCAGATTCTCGCGAGATTCGGATTCTATATAAGCAGCCGCGCGTCGCCTCCATTTTCACTCGTGCATTGGAGATGATAGGGAGAGGACGTGGCTGGCGTCCTCTCCGTTTATTGTAGAAGTTGATTGGTTTACTTTATTTCTTATTTGTGGGGAGGATTGGGGAGCAGCTGTTAGGAGGAGTACAGTGCAGAGTTTTGCTGATAAGTGACCACCAGTTTTTATCCGTTCTCTGCCTGAAAAAAACGCTCCATACCATATCTGTGCTCAGTGTGCTGCATGATATATCTGTGCTGAGTGCTCACACTGCTTAATTGTGGGGACTGGGGAGCAGCTATAGCAGGAGTACAGTGCAGAGTTTTGCTGACAGTGACCACCAGTATACGTTGTCTGCCTGAAAAACACTCCATATCTGTGCTCACAGTGTGCTGCTTTATTGTGGGGACTGGGGACCACCAGTATAATTAATATTATATAGGAGTAGTACAGTGCAGAGTGCACTGCTGTACCTACCTCTGTGTCGTCACTCGTCATCCATTAAGTATACTATCCATCTGCATTGTATACCTGTGGTGCATTTTAGACAGTTTTGCAGTTTGCTGACAGTGTCCACCAGTATACTATTAGTGATGAGCGGGTTCGGTTTCTGAGAAACCGAACCCCCCTGAACTTCACCCTTTTTAGACGGGTCCGAGCCATACTCGGATTCTCCCGTATTGCTCGGTTAACCCGAGCGCGCCCGAACGTCATCATCCCGCTGTCGGATTCTCGCGAGATTCGGATTCTATATAAGCAGCCGCGCGTCGCCGCCATTTTCACACGTGCATTGAGATTGATAGGGAGAGGACGTGGCTGGCGTCCTCTCCGTTTATATAGTTACACAGTTGATCTGATTGCTTAGCTTATTGTGGGGAGGATTGGGGAGCAGCTGTTAGGAGGAGTACAGTGCAGAGTTTTGCTTATAGTGACCACCAGTTTTTTATCCGTTCTCTGCCTGAAAAAAACGCTCCATACCATATCTGTGCTCAGTGTGCTGCATGATATATCTGTGCTGAGTGCTCACACTGCTTAATTGTGGGGACTGGGGAGCAGCTATAGCAGGAGTACAGTGCACAGTTTTGCTGACAGTGACCACCAGTATACGTTTGTCTGCCTGAAAAACACTCCTGTGGTGTCTTTTTTTTTTTTATACTATAAACGAAGTCTGCTGACAGTGTCCACCAGGTCCATTATACTGTATATAGCAGTACGGTAGGCCACTGCTCTACCTACCTCTGTGTCGTCACTCGTCGTCCATAAGTATACTATCCATCCATCTACATTGTATACCTGTGGTGTCTTTTTTTTTTTATACTATAAACGCAGTCTGCTGACAGTGTCCACCAGGTCCATTATACTGTATATAGCAGTACGGTAGGCCACTGCTGTACCTACCTCTCTGTCGTCACTCGTCGTCCATAAGTATACAAAGTATCCATCCATCTACATTGTATACCTGTGGTGTCTTTTTTTCTTTATACTATAAACGCAGTCTGCTGACAGTGTCCACCAGGTCCATTATACTGTATATAGCAGTACGGTAGGCCACTGCTGTACCTACCTCTGTGTCGTCACTCGTCGTCCATAAGTATACTAAGTATCCATCCATCTACATTGTATACCTGTGGTGTCTTTTTTTCTTTATACTATAAACGCAGTCTGCTGACAGTGTCCACCAGGTCCATTATACTGTATATAGCAGTACGGTAGGCCACTGCTGTACCTACCTCTGTGTCGTCACTCGTCGTCCATAAGTATACTATCCATCCATCTACATTGTATACCTGTGGTGTCTTTTTTTCTTTATACTATAAACGCAGTCTGCTGACAGTGTCCACCAGGTCCATTATACTGTATATAGCAGTACGGTAGGCCACTGCTGTACCTACCTCTGTGTCGTCACTCGTCGTTCATAAGTATACTAAGTATCCATCCATCTACATTGTATACCTGTGGTGTCTTTTTTTTTTATACTATAAACGCAGTCTGCTGACAGTGTCCACCAGGTCCATTATACTGTATATAGCAGTATGGTAGGCCACTGCTGTACCTATCTCTGTGTCGTCACTCGTCGTCCATAAGTATACTATCCATCCATCTACATTGTATACCTGTGGTGCCTTTTTTTCTTTATACTAGTAGTACTAGTTTAGCAGTCTGCTGACAGTGTCCACCAGGTCCATTATACTGTATATAGCAGTACGGTAGGCCACTGCTGTACCTACCTCTGTGTCGTCACTCGTCGTCCATAAGTATACTATCCATCCATCTACATTGTATACCTGTGGTGCCTTTTAGTTGTGCGCATTAAAATATGGAGAACAAAAATGTGGAGGTTAAAAAAATAGGGAAAGATCAAGATCCACTTCCACCTCGTGCTGAAGCTGCTGCCACTAGTCATGGCCGAGACGATGAAATGCCATCAACGTCGTCTGCCAAGGCCGATGCCCAATGTCATAGTACAGAGCATGTAAAATGCAAAACACAAAAGATCAGTAAAATGACCCAAAAATCAAAATGAAAAGCGTCTGAGGAGAAGCGTAAACTTGCCAATATGCCATTTACGACACGGAGTGGCAAGGAACAGCTGAGGCCCTGGCCTATGTTCATGGCTAGTGGTTCAGCTTCACATGAGGATGGAAGCACTCATCCTCTCGCTAGAAAAAAGAAAAGACTTAAGCTGGCAAAAGCACAGCAAAGAACTGTGCGTTCTTCGAAATCACAAATCCCCAAGGAGAGTCCAATTGTGTCGGTTGCGATGCCTGACCTTCCCAACACTGGACGGGAAGAGCTTGCGCCTTCCACCATTTGCACGCCCCCTGCAAGTGCTGGAAGGAGCACCCGCAGTCCAGTTCCTGATAGTCAAATTGAAGATGTCAGTGTTGAAGTACACCAGGATGAGGATATGGGTGTTGCTGGCGCTGGGGAGGAAATTGACAAGGAGGATTCTGATGGTGAGGTGGTTTGTTTAAGTCAGGCACCCGGGGAGACGCCTGTTGTCCATGGGAGGAATATGGCCATTGACATGCCTGGTCAAAATACTAAAAAAATCAGCTCTTCGGTGTGGAATTATTTCAACACAAATGCGGACAACAGGTGTCAAGCCGTGTGTTGCCTTTGTCAAGCTGTAATAAGTAGGGGTAAGGACGTTAACCACCTCGGAACATCCTCCCTTATACGTCACCTGCAGCACATTCATCATAAGTCAGTGACAAGTTCAAAAACTTTGGGCGACAGCCGAAGCAGTCCACTGACCAGTAAATCCCTTCCTCTAGTAACCAAGCTCCTGCAAACCACACCACCAACTCCCTCAGTGTCAATTTCCTCCTTACCCAGGAAAGCCAATAGTCCTGCAGGCCATGTCACTGGCAAGTCTGACGAGTCCTCTCCTGCCTGGGATTCCTCCGATGCATCCTTGAGTGTAACGCCTACTGCTGCTGGCGCTGCTGTTGTTGCTGCTGGGAGTCGATCGTCATCCCAGAGGGGAAGTCGGAAGACCACTTGTACTACTTCCAGTAAGCAATTGACTGTACAACAGTCCTTTGCGAGGAAGATGAAATATCACAGCAGTCATCCTGCTGCAAAGCGGATAACTGAGGCCTTGGCAGCCTGGGCGGTGAGAAACGTGGTTCCGGTATCCATCGTTAATTCAGAGCCAACTATAGACTTGATTGAGGTACTGTGTCCTCGGTACCAAAAACCATCTAGGTTCCATTTCTCTAGGCAGGAGATACCGAAAATGTACACAGACCTCAGAAAAAGACTCACCAGTGTCCTAAAAAATGCAGTTGTACCCAATGTCCACTTAACCACGGACATGTGGACAAGTGGAGCAGGGCAGACTCAGGACTATATGACTGACAGCCCACTGGGTAGATGTATTGCCTCCCGCTGCAAGAACAGCAGCGGCGGCACCAGTAGCAGCATCTCGCAAACGCCAACTCGTTCCTAGGCAGGCTACGCTTTGTATCACCGCTTTCCAGAATACGCACACAGCTGAAACCCTCTTACGGCAACTGAGGAAGATCATCGCAGAATGGCTTACCCCAATTGGACTCTCCTGGGGATTTGTGACATCGGACAACGCCAGCAATATTGTGCGTGCATTACATCTGGGCAAATTCCATCACGTCCCATGTTTTGCACATACCTTGAATTTGGTTGTGCAGAATTATTTAAAAAACGACAGCGGCGTGCAAGAGATGCTGTCGGTGGCCCGAAGAATTGCGGGCCACTTTCGGCGTTCAGGCACTGCGTACAGAAGACTGGAGCACCACCAAAAATACCTGAACCTGCCCTGCCATCATCTGAAGCAAGAGGTGGTAACGAGGTGGAATTCAACCCTCTATATGCTTCAGAGGATGGAGGAGCAGCAAAAGGCCATTCAAGCCTATACATCTGGCCACGATATAGGCAAAGGAGGTGGAATGCACCTGTCTCAAGCGCAGTGGAGAATGATTTCAACGTTGTGCAAGGTTCTGCAACCCTTTGAACTTGCCACACGTGAAGTCAGTTCAGACACTGCCAGCCTGAGTCAGGTCATTCCCCTCATCAGGCTTTTGCAGAAGAAGCTGGAGACATTGAAGGAGGAGCTAAAACAGAGCGATAGCGCTAGGCATGTGGGACTTGTGGATGGAGCCCTTCATTCGCTTAACCAGGATTCACGGGTGGTCAATCTGTTGAAATCAGAGCACTACATTTTGGCCACCGTGCTCGATCCTAGATTTAAAACCTACGTTGTATCTCTCTTTCCGGTAGACACAAGTCTGCAGGGGTTCAAAGACCTGCTGGTGAGAAAATTGTCAAGTCAAGAGGAACGTGACCCGTCAACAGCTCCTCCTTTACATTCTCCTGCAACTGGGGGTGCGAGGAAAAGGCTAAGAATTCCGAGTCCACCCGCTGGCGGTGATGCAGGGCAGTCTGGAGCGAGTGCTGACATCTGGTCCGGACTGAAGGACCTGCCAACGATTACTGACATGTCGTCTACTGTCACTGCATATGATTCACCATTGAAAGAATGGTGGAGGATTATATGAGTGACCGCATCCAAGTAGGCACGTCAGACAGTCCGTACGTATACTGGCAGGAAAAAGAGGCAATTTGGAGGCCCTTGCAGAAACTGGCTTTATTCTACTAAAGTTGCCCTCCCTCCAGTGTGTACTCCGAAAGAGTGTTTAGTGCAGCCGCTCACCTTGTTAGCAATCGGCGTACGAGGTTACTTCCAGAAAATGTGGAGAAGATGATGTTCATTAAAATGAATTATAATCAATTCCTCCGTGGAGACATTCACCAGCAGCAATTGCCTCCAGAAAGTACATGGGGACCTGAGATGGTGGATTCCAGTGGGGACGAATTAATAATCTGTAAAGGAGGGGGATCTACACAGTGAAAGGGGTGATGAATCGGACGATAAGGAGGAGGTGGACATCTTGCCTCTGTAGAGCCAGTTTGTGCAAGGAGAGATTGATTGCTTCTTTTTTGGTGGGGGCCCAAACCAACCAGTCATTTCAGTCACAGTCGTGTGGCAGACCCTGTCACTGAAATGATGGGTTCGTTAAAGTGTGCATGTCCTGTTTATACAACATAAGGGTGGGTGGGAGGGCCCAAGGACAATTCCATCTTGCACCTCTTTTTTCTTTCATTTTTCTTTGCATCATGTGCTGTTTGGGGAGTATTTTTTTGAAGGGCCATCCTGCGTGACACTGCAGTGTTACTCCTAGATGGGCCAGGTGTTTGTGTCGGCCACTAGGGTCGCTTAGCTTAGTCACACAGCTACCTCATTGCGCCTCTTTTTTTCTTTGCGTCATGTGCTGTTTGGGGACTATTTTTTTGAAGGGCCATCCTGCGTGACACTGCAGTGCCACTCCTAGATGGGCCAGATGTTTGTGTCGGCCACTTGGGTCGCTTATCTTAGTCACACAGCTACCTCATTGCGCCTCTTTTTTTCTTTGCATCATGTGCTGTTTGGGGACTATTTTTTTGAAGGGCCATCCTGCGTGACACTGCAGTGCCACTCCTAGATGGGCCAGGTGTTTGTGTCGGCCACTAGGGTCGCTTAGCTTAGTCACACAGCTACCTCATTGTGCCTCTTTTTTTCTTTGCGTCATGTGCTGTTTGGGGAGTATTTTTTTGAAGGGCCATCCTGCGTGACACTGCAGTGCCACTCCTAGATGGGCCAGATGTTTGTGTCGGCCACTTGGGTCGCTTATCTTAGTCACACAGCTACCTCACTGCGCCTCTTTTTTTCTTTGCATCATGTGCTGTTTGGGGACTATTTTTTTGAAGGGCCATCCTGCGTGACACTGCAGTGACACTCCTAGATGGGCCAGTTGTTTGTGTCGGCCACTTGGGTTGCTTAGCTTAGTCACACAGCTATCTCATTGCGCCTCTTTTTTTCTTTGCATCATGTGCTGTTTGGGGACAATTTTTATGAAGGGCCATCCTGTCTGACACTGCAGTGCCACTCCTAGATGGGCCAGGTGTTTGTGTCGCTTAGCTTAGCCATCCAGCGACCTCGGTGCAAATTTTAGGACTAAAAATAATATTGTGAGATGTGAGGTGTTCAGAATAGACTGAAAATGAGTGGAAATTATGGTTATTGAGGTTAATAATACTATGGGATCAAAATGACCCCCAAATTCTATGATTTAAGCTGTTTTTTAGGGTTTTTTGAAAAAAAACACCCGAATCCAAAACACACCCGAATCCGACAAAAAAATTTCGGTGAGGTTTTGCCAAAACGCGTCCGAACCCAAAACACGGCCGCGGAACCGAACCCAAAACCAAAACACAAAACCCGAAAAATTTCCGGTGCACATCACTATATACTATATATAGCAGTACGGTAGGCCACTGCTGTGTACCTACCTCTGTGTCGTCACTCGTCATCCATTAAGTATACTATCCATCTACATTCTATACCTGTGGTGCATTTTAGACAGTTTTGCAGTTTGCTGACAGTGTCCACCAGTATACTATATATAGCAGTACGGTAGGCCACTGCTGTGTACCTACCT
Source organism: Pseudophryne corroboree (assembly GCF_028390025.1). NCBI lineage: Eukaryota > Metazoa > Chordata > Amphibia > Anura > Myobatrachidae > Pseudophryne > Pseudophryne corroboree. The sequence goes on from NC_086452.1 coordinate 32,703,827, forward strand.
CTGTGTCGTCACTCGTCATCCATTAAGTATACTATCCATCTACATTCTATACCTGTGGTGCATTTTAGACCGTTTTGCAGTTTGCTGACAGTGTCCACCAGTATACTATATATAGCAGTACGGTAGGCCACTGCTGTGTACCTACCTCTGTGTCGTCACTCGTCATCCATTAAGTATACTATCCATCTGCATTGTATACCTGTGGTGCATTTTAGACAGTTTTGCAGTTTGCTGACAGTGTCCACCAGTATACTATATATAGCAATACGGTAGGCCACTGCTGTGTACCTACCTCTGTGTCGTCACTCGTCATCCATTAAGTATACTATCCATCTGCATTGTATACCTGTGGTGCATTTTAGACAGTTTTGCAGTTTGCTGACAGTGTCCACCAGTATACTATATATAGCAGTACGGTAAGCCACTGCTGTGTACTTACCTCTGTGTCGTCACTCGTCATCCATTAAGTATACTATCCATCTACATTCTATACCTGTGGTGCATTTTAGACAGTTTTGCAGTTTGTTGACTGTGTCCACCAGTATACTATATATAGCAGTACGGTAGGCCACTGCTGTGTACCTACCTCTGTGTCGTCACTCGTCATCCATTAAGTATACTATCCATCTACATTCTATACCTGTGGTGCATTTTAGACAGTTTTGCAGTTTGCTGACAGTGTCCACCAGTATACTATATATAGCAGTACGGTAGGCCACTGCTGTGTACCTACCTCTGTGTCGTCACTCATCATCCATTAAGTATACTATCCATCTACATTCTATACCTGTGGTGCATTTTAGACAGTTTTGCAGTTTGCTGACAGTGTCCACCAGTATACTATATATAGCAGTACGGTAGGCCACTGCTGTGTACCTACCTCTGTGTCGTCACTCGTCATCCATTAAGTATACTATCCATCTGCATTGTATACCTGTGGTGCATTTTAGACAGTTTTGCAGTTTGCTGACAGTGTCCACCAGTATACTATATATAGCAGTACGGTAAGCCACTGCTGTGTACTTACCTCTGTGTCGTCACTCGTCATCCATTAAGTATACTATCCATCTACATTCTATACCTGTGGTGCATTTTAGACAGTTTTGCAGTTTGTTGACAGTGTCCACCAGTTTACTATATATAGCAGTACGGTAGGCCACTGCTGTGTACCTACCTCTGTGTCGTCACTCGTCATCCATTAAGTATACTATCCCTCTGCATTGTATACCTGTGGTGCATTTTAGACAGTTTTGCAGTTTGCTGACAGTGTCCACCAGTATACTATATATAGCAGTACGGTAGTCCACTGCTGTGTACCTACCTCTGTGTCGTCACTCGTCATCCATTAAGTATACTATCCATCTGCATTGTATACCTGTGGTGCATTTTAGAAAGTTTTGCAGTTTGCTGACAGTGTCCACCAGTATACTATATATAGCAATACGGTAGGCCACTGCTGTGTACCTACCTCTGTGTCGTCACTCGTCATCCATTAAGTATACTATCCATCTGCATTGTATACCTGTGGTGCATTTTAGACAGTTTTGCAGTTTGCTGACAGTGTCCACCAGTATACTATATATAGCAATACGGTAGGCCACTGCTGTGTACCTACCTCTGTGTCGTCACTCGTCATCCATTAAGTATACTATCCATCTACATTCTATACCTGTGGTGCATTTTAGTTTTGCGCAGTAAATATAGTAGTAGGCCATTGCTATTGATACTGGCATATAATTCCACACATTAAAAAATGGAGAACAAAAATGTGGAGGTTAAAGGGAAAGATCAAGATCCACTTCCACCTCGTGCTGAAGCTGCTGCCACTAGTCATGGCCGAGACGATGAAATGCCATCAACGTCGTCTTCCAAGGCCGATGCCCAATGTCATAGTAGAGAGCATGTAAAATCCAAAACACAAAAGTTCAGTAAAATGACCCAAAAATCAAAAGTAAAAGCTTCTGAGGAGAAGCGTAAACTTGCCAATATGCCATTTACGACACGGAGTGGTAAGGAACGGCTGAGGCCCTGGCCTATGTTCATGGCTAGTGGTTCAGCTTCAAATGAGGATGGAAGCACTCATCCTCTCGCTAGAAAAAAGAAAAGACTTAAGCTGGAAAAAGCACAGCAAAGAACTGTGCGTTTTGCAAAATCACAAATCCCCAAGGAGAGTCCAATTGTGTCGGTTGCGATGCCTGACCTTCCCAACACTGGACGGGAAGAGCTTGCGCCTTCCACCATTTGCACGCCCCCTGCAAGTGCTGGAAGGAGCACCCGCAATCCAGTTCCTGATAGTCAAATTGAAGATGTTACTGTTGAAGTACACCAGGATGAGGATATGGGTGTTGCTGGCGCTGGGGAGGAAATTGACAAGGAGGATTCTGATGGTGAGGTGGTTTGTTTAAGTCAGGCACCCGGGGAGACACCTGTTGTCCGTGGGAGGAATATGGCCCTTGACATGCCTGGTCAAAATACAAAAAAAATCAGCTCTTCAGTGTGGAATTATTTCAACACAAATGCGGACAACTGGTGTCAAGCCGTGTGTTGCCTTTGTCAAGCTGTAATAAGTAGGGGTAAGGACGTTAACCACCTAGGAACATCCTCCCTTATACGTCACCTGCAGCGCATTCATCATAAGTCAGTGACAAGTTCAAAAACTTTGGGTGACAGCGGAAGCAGTCCACTGACCACTAAATCCCTTCCTCTTGTAACCAAGCTCCTGCAAACCACACCACCAACTCCCTCAGTGTCAATTTCCTCCTTACCCAGGAAAGCCAATAGTCCTGCAGGCCATGTCACTGTCAAGTCTGACGAGTCCTCTCCTGCCTGGGATTCCTCCGATGCATCCTTGAGTGTAACGCCTACTGCTGCTGGCGCTGCTGTTGTTGCTGCTGGGAGTCGATCGTCATCCCAGAGGGGAAGTCGGAAGACCACTTGTACTACTTCCAGTAAGCAATTGACTGTACAACAGTCCTTTGCGAGGAAGATGAAATATCACAGCAGTCATCCTGCTGCAAAGCGGATAACTGAGGCCTTGGCAGCCTGGGCGGTGAGAATCGTGGTTCCGGTATCCATCGTTAATTCAGAGCCAACTAGAGACTTGATTGAGGTACTGTGTCCCCGGTACCAAATACCATCTAGGTTCCATTTCTCTAGGCAGGCGATACCGAAAATGTACACAGACCTCAGAAAAAGACTCACCAGTGTCCTAAAAAATGCAGTTGTACCCAATGTCCACTTAACCACGGACATGTGGACAAGTGGAGCAGGGCAGACTCAGGACTATATGACTGTGACAGCCCACTGGGTAGATTTATTGCCTCCCGCAGCAAGAACAGCAGCGGCGGCACCAGTAGCAGCATCTCGCAAACGCCAACTCGTTCCTAGGCAGGCTACGCTTTGTATCACCGCTTTCCAGAATAGGCACACAGCTGAAAACCTCTTACGGCAACTGAGGAAGATCATCGCAGAATGGCTTACCCCAATTGGACTCTCCTGGGGATTTGTGACATCGGACAACGCCAGCAATATTGTGCGTGCATTACATCTGGGCAAATTCCATCACGTCCCATGTTTTGCACATACCTTGAATTTGGTGGTGCAGAATTATTTAAAAAACGACAGGGGCGTGCAAGAGATGCTGTCGGTGGCCACTTTCGGCATTCAGGCACCGCGTACAGAAGACTGGAGCACCACCAAACATTCCTGAACCTGCCCTGCCATCATCTGAAGCAAGAGGTGGTAACGAGGTGGAATTCAACCCTCTATATGCTTCAGAGGATGGAGGAGCAGCAAAAGGCCATTCAAGCCTATACATCTGGCCACGATATAAGCAAAGGAGGTGGAATGCACCTGACTCAAGCGCAGTGGAGAATGATTTCAACGTTGTGCAAGGTTCTGCAACCCTTTGAACTTGCCACACGTGAAGTCAGTTCAGACACTGCCAGCCTGAGTCAGGTCATTCCCCTCATCAGGCTTTTGCAGAAGAAGCTGGAGACATTGAAGGAGGAGCTAAAACAGAGCGATTCCGCTAGGCATGTGGGACTTGTGGATGGAGCCCTTAATTCGCTAAACCAGGATTCACGGGTGGTCAATCTGTTGAAATCAGAGCACTACATTTTGGCCACCGTGCTCGATCCTAGATTTAAAACCTACGTTGTATCTCTCTTTCCGGCAGACACAAGTCTGCAGAGGTTCAAAGACCTGCTGGTGAGAAAATTGTCAAGTCAAGCGGAACGTGACCCGTCACCATCTCCTCCTTCACATTCTCCCGCAACTGGGAGTGCGAGGAAAAGGCTAAGAATTCCGAGCCCACCCGCTGGCGGTGATGCAGGGCAGTCTGGAGCGAGTGCTGACATCTGGTCCAGACTGAAGGACCTGCCAACGATTACTGACATGTCGTCTACTGTCACTGCATGTGATTCTCTCACCATTGAAAGAATAGTGGAGGTTTATATGAGTGACCGCATCCAAGTAGGCACGTCAGACAGTCCGTACGTATACTGGCAGGAAAAAGAGGCAATTTGGAGGCCCTTGCAGAAACTGGCTTTATTCTACCTAAGTTGCCCTCCCTCCAGTGTGTACTCCGAAAGAGTGTTTAGTGCAGCTGCTCACCTTGTCAGCAATCGGCGTACGAGGTTACTTCCAGAAAATGTGGAGAAGATGATGTTCATTAAAATGAATTATAATCAATTCCTCCGTGGAGACATTCACCAGCAGCAATTGCCTCCAGAAAGTACATGGGGACCTGAGATGGTGGATTCCAGTGGGGACGAATTAATAATCTGTGAGGAGGGGGATGTACACAGTGAAAGGGGTGAGGAATCGGAGGATGATGATGAGGTGGACATCTTGCCTCTGTAGAGCCAGTTTGTGCAATGAGAGATTGATTGCTTCTTTTTTGGTGGGGGCCCAAACCAACCAGTCATTTCAGTCACAGTCGTGTGGCAGACCCTGTCACTGAAATGATGGGTTCGTTAAAGTGTGCATGTCCTGTTTATACAACATAAGGGTGGGTGGGAGGGCGCAAGGACAATTCCATCTTGCACCTCTTTTTTCTTTCATTTTTCTTTGCATCATGTGCTGTTTGGGGACAATTTTTTTGAAGGGCCATCCTGCCTGACACTGCAGTGCCACTCCTAGATGGGCCAGGTGTTTGTGTCGGCCACTTGTGTCGCTTAGCTTAGTCACACAGCCACCTTCGTGCGCCTCTTTTTTTCTTTGCATCATGTGCTGTTTGGGGACAATTTTTTGGAAGGGCCATCCTGTCTTGATTGACACTGCAGTGCCACTCCTAGCTGGGCCAGGTGTTTGTGTCGGCCACTTGTGTCGCTTAGCTTAGTCACACAGCGACCTTGGTGCGCCTCTTTTTTTCTTTGCATCATGTGCTGTTTGGGGACAATTTTTTTGAAGGGCCATCCTGCCTGACACTGCAGTGCCACTCCTAGATGGGCCAGGTGTTTGTGTCGGCCACTTGTGTCGCTTAGCTTAGCCATCCAGCGACCTCGGTGCAAATTTTAGGACTAAAAATAATATTGTGAGGTGTTCAGAATAGACTGGAAATGAGTGGAAATTATGGTTATTGAGGTTAATAATACTATGGGATCAAAAATTTTTTGGTGAGGTTTTGCCAAAACGCGTCCGAATCCAAAACACGGCCGCGGAACCGAACCCAAAACCAAAACACCTAAAACGCTAAAAATTTCCGGTGCACATCACTAGTAATGATCCAAGGTAACATAGTAACATGGGGGGGTCATTCCGACCTGATCGCACGCTAGGTTTTTTCGCTGCGGTGCAATCAGGTCATAACTGCACATGCGTATGCACCGCAATGCGCATGCGCGTAGTACGGGTACAAAGTGGATCGTTGCTGAGCGATGGATTTAACGAAGAATCCATTCGCACAGCCGATCGCAAAGAGATTGACAAGAAGAAGGCATTTGTGGGTGTCAACTGACCATTTTCTGGGAGTGGTTGGAAAAACGCAGCCGTGTCCAAGCGTTTGCAGGGCGGGTGTCTGACGTCAATTCCGGACACGAACAGGCTGAAGTGATCGCAGCGGCTGAGTAAGTTCAAACCTACTCAGAAACTGCACAAAACTTTTTTTGTACCGCTTGGCTGCACAAGCGTTCGCACACTTGCAAAGTGAAAATACACTCCCATATAGGCGGTGACTATCTGATCGCAGCGCTGCAAAAAGTAGCTAGCGAGCGATCAACTCGGAATGACCCCCATAGTTTCTGAGGTTGAAAAAAGACAATTTGTCCATTGAGTTCAAACTGTTAGTGATCTCCTAAAGACCTAAACTGTAATATTTTTAAAACTAATTTTAATTGTGGTGAATGTTTAGCTGTTATGTTTATTCCTATTTTCTTTTTCTTTAACTATAGTGTCATATTTACCCACCATAACCCTGTATATCCTTATCCATTAGGAATATATCTAGCCCATTCTTAAAAGTAGTGACCGAGTCCGACATTACTACTCTCTCTGGCAGAGAATTCCAAATACGTATTGTCCTAACTGTGAAGAAACCATTCCCTCTCTGTGTGTGAAATCTCCTCTCCTCTGACCTAAGCGGGTGTCCGCATGTCCTTTGTGTTGATCTTACCAAAAACAAGTCCCCTGTAAGCTCTTTGTATTGTCCCCTTATATATTTATAAATGTTAATCATGTCCCCTCTTAATCTCCTTTTTTCCAGTGTAAACATGCCTAGTCTAGCAAGCCTTTCCTCATATTATAGCGTCTACATCCCTTTAATCAATTTTGTTACCCTTCTCTGAACTTTTTCTAGTTTCAGTATATCCTTTTTGTAGTATTGTGCTCATAATTGTGCACAGTATTCAAGATGTGGCCTCACTAGAGATTTATATAATGGGAGTATAACACTCTCATCCCTTGCATCAATTCTCCGCTTTATGCATGCTAATACCTTGTTTTCTTTATTTGCTGCATTCCTACTTTGGGTACTACTGCTAAGTTTGTTATCTATGTGAACACCTAAATCTTTTTCCAATACAGAATACCCTTGTTTTTCCCCATTTGGTATGTAGGTAGTATGGTTGTTCTTGCTACCAAAGTGCATTACCTTACATGTGTCTTTATTGAACCTCATTCTCCAATTTGCTGCCCATGCTTCCAGTTTAAATAAGTCATTCTGAAGAGACTCAGCATCCCACACTGAATTTTTTACCTTATTCAGTTTGGTGTCGTCTGCAAAAATTGACACCATGCTCTCTAGACCTACTGCTAGATCATTTATGAAAATGTTGAACAGTAGTGGTCCAAGACCCTTGTGGCACACCACTTAGTACTTCAGTCCATTTCGAAAAAGTTCTATTTACCATCACATGTTGCTCCCTATTATCCAACCAATTACTTATCCAAGTGCATATTGTGCTCCCTAGCCCAAGTTCTCTTAACTTGTAGATAAGTCTCATGGGGATGCGGTCAAGATCCCGCTGGACGGAATCCTGGCGGTCGAAATACCGACACCGGAATCCCGACAGACACAATCCCGACATATTCTCCCTCCGTGGGTGTCCACGACACCCATAGAGGGAGAATTAAATAGTGTGCCGAGTGTAGCGAGGCACCGTGCCCGCAAGGGGCTGCGTTGCGCTCACCACCCCTGTCGGGATTCTGCTGGTCGGGATTCCGGTGTCGGTTTTTCGACCGCCGGGATCCCGTCCAGCGGGATTTCGTACTGATCCCGTCTCATGTGAAGTACTGTATCAAAAGCTTTAGAAAAGTCTAAAAAGATTACATCCACCGCTTTACCCTGATCTAGGTTCGCACTAACATTTTCATAAAAGCCTATTAAGTTAGTTTGACATGATCTATCCTTCACAAATCCATGTTGGTTCCTATTAATAATAACCTTATATGCTTCAAAGAACTCCTGTGTACTATCCCTTAAAATACCCTCCAGTACTTTCCCCACTATAGATTGAAGACTTACTGGTCTTGATGTAAGTGAGTCATTGAAAATCAAATATAGTGGTCTTGCTAATACAGAGTGTAGCTCCTTGAGAACCCTTGGGTGAATTCCGTCAGGACCAGGGGATTTATTAATCTTTATTCTTTTTAGTTGGTCACAGACTACTTCCTCACTTAAATAAGCATTTAGCAGTGGGACATTATCATTGCTGGGGTTATGCGTTAATCCCACTATCTGGTCCTCTCTTGTGAATACAGATGAGAAAAACTTGTTTAATTCTTCTGCTATGTCATTGTCATCTTTGATTAGGACTCCCAACTTGTCTTTTAAAGGGGCCCATACGCTCCTTCTTTAATATTTTGCTGTTTATGTATTTAAAAAACTTTTTGGGGTTTGATTTACTCTCCTTTGCTATTAGCTTTTCTGTTTTTATTTTAGACGCTCTGATTTCTTTTTTGCATATTTTGTTACAATCCTTATAGTACTGGAATGACTCCGCCTTCCCGTCCGATTTGTACTTTTTGAAAGCCCGCCTCTTTTTGGCCATTAGTTCCTTAATCTTTTTATTAAGTCACAATGGTTTGGAGTCATTACTCCTTCGCTTGCTGCCCTTGGGAATGAATTTACGAGTATAACTAGCGAGCAACGTTTTTAAAATATCCCATTTCTCTGTAGAATTTTTGCCTTGAAACAAAATTTCCCAGTCAATGTCCCCTAGAGCTTCCTTCATCATGCCAAAGTTGGCTTTCCTAAAGTTTAGAGTCTTAGTTGAGCCTATATAGGGCTGCTTGTGAAAACTGATATTGAATGTGACCATATTGTGGTCGCTGTTTCCCATGGGCTCCCATACTATAATATCTGATATCAATTCCCCATCGTTTAGGTCTAAGATTGCATTGTACCTAGTTGGTTCCTCGATTAGTTGAAGTAAGTAGTTATCATTTAGTGTGTTTAAAAACCTATTACCCCTAGCAGTATCACACAAATCATTTGTCCAATTAATCTCTGGATAGTTAAAATCGCCTATCACTACTACATCTCTTAATCCTGCCGCTTTTTCGATTTGCAACAGTAACAATTCCTCATCAGACACATTAATATCAGGCGCCTTGTGGCATATCCCCATTAGTTGCTTTTTGGTTCCCTTTCCCCCACATGCAATTTCTACCCAGAAAGTCCCCACATTAGTTCCAGTCCCATCGCAAATGTCTTCCTTTATATCAGGTTTTAAAAAAGGCTTTACATAAAGGCATACCCCTCTACCATCTTTATAAGCAGGTAATAAGCAGGTTCAAAAGTGTGAGGCTGACAAGAAATTTGCAAACATGATTCTAAACATGAAACTGTGATCAGAATGGAAGTCACTTAGTAATGCTTCCAGACAAGACTTCATCAGACTTTCTCAGAATACATCAGAATATCACCAGCTCAGAGCAGTGAGTGAAGCCAGGCTTTAAAGGGCTTAATTGCCCCATCTGGCTCACTCCCATGATTCACATAATCATTTGATCACTCACTGTTCCATAATGGCTATATACCTAACAAAAGTTCCTGGTAACCATCGTATAAGAAACACTGCATGCAGGGGCTGCACAGCATGTAGAATCCTGATTATATTCACTGGGCAGCATTGTCATGAATAATGTGGCCCTGCCCACGGATTGCAAAAGTAAGATTTTCAAAAGCTAAAGTATACTAAAGTATGCTTAACATAAATTGGCCCAAATGTATTAAGCTTTAACAAGAGATAAAGATGATCATTCCGAGTTGATCGCTAGCTGCATTCGTTCGCTGTGCAGCGATGAGGCAGAAAAACCGGCACTTCTGCACATGCGTATGCGGCACAATGCACACGCGCGATGTACTTTTACAACTGCCGATGTAGTTTCACACAGGGTCTAGCAAAGCTTTTCAGTCGCACTGGCTGCCGCAGAGTGATTGACATGAAGTGGGTGGTTCTGGGTGGCAACTGACCGTTTTCAGGGAGAGTTCGAAAAAACGCAGGCGTGCCAGGAAAAACGCAGGCATGGCTGGGCGAACGCAGGGCGTGTTCATGACGTCAAAACAGGAACTGAATAGTCTGAAGTCATCACAAGCGCTGAGCAGGTATTGAGCTACTCTAAAACTGCACTAAAATTCTTTGCCCCTACTGTGCAATCCTTTCGTTCGCACTTCTGCTAAGCTAAAATACACTCCCAGTGGGAGGCGGCATAGCGTTTGCAAGGCTGCAAAAAACTGATAGCGACCGAACAACTCGAAATGACCGCAAAAGTGGAGACGGGTAAAGAGTGATAAATTACCAACCAATCAGCTTCCTAACTGCCATGTCACAGGCTGTGTTTGAAAAATGACAGGAGCTGATTGGCTGGACATTTATTACTTCTCACGCGTCTCAACTTTATCTCTTGTTAAATATTAATACATGTGGGTGCACTGCATACCAGTAACTACAGATTGCCGTTTAGATAGGTACTGATCATTTAATAGGATAGCTGATGAACAAACTAGAAGAGGAGATGATGGGAAGTTTTAGGAACAGTGGAATGCCTTCTAAAGTGCTAAGATATTGTAAATGCCTTCTGTCACTATGGCCCTCATTTCGAGTTGTTCGCTCGCAAGCTGCTTTTAGCAGCATTGCACACGCTAAGCCGCCGCCTACTGGGAGTGAATCTTAGCTTATCAAAATTGCGACCGAAAGATTCTCAAAATTGCGAATAGAAATTTCTTTGCAGTTTCTGAGTAGCTCGGGACTTACTCTGCCACTGCGATCAGTTCAGTGCTTGTCGTTCCTGGTTTGACGTCACAAACACACCCAGCGTTCGCCCAGACACTCCTCCGTTTCTCCAGCCACTCCCGCGTTTTTCCCAGAAACGGTAGCGTTTTTTCACACACACCCATAAAACGACCAGTTTCCGCCCAGAAACACCCACTTCCTGTCAATTACATTACGATCACCAGAACGAAGAAAAAACCTCGTAATGCCGTGAGTAAAATACAAAACTTCTTAGCAAATTTACTTGGCGCAGTCGCAGTGCGAACATTGCGCATGCGCAATTAGCGGAAAATCGCTGCGATGCGAAGAAAATTACTGAGTGAACAACTCGGAATGACCACCTATGTTTATAGTGACTATGTCAACTTGACAATGCTGGTGCCGGATTCTAATGCTACTTAAATCATATTAACTATGCCAGCAAGAGGCATGTTTAGTGTGTGTGTGTGTGTGTGTGTGTGTGTGTGTGTGTGTGTGTGTGTGTGTGTGTGTGTGTGTGTGTGTGTGTATGCAGAATATGTGTGTGCTATATAAGTAACTGGTAAAAAGTAATAAATAATGTCCTATATACCAGTTTCTTTTGCTATTACCACTTAGGGCTCTTCCTCCATTGTTACATTAGTGGAACGTTTGTGCAGCACACACTGGTAGTCCTATACCATCTGGGCAAGATCTGAAACTGAGTCATCACCACCAACACACTGAGAGGTCACATGTGGGTAATCTGGTGATTTTTGACCAAATGTTTTCAGCGCCATCACTAGGGGTGGGACGCAGGGACCAGGGTCAGCACCATCACTGTGCTGTGGCATCAGCATTTGGCTTGCAGATTGCCTAGAGAGCCACCAGGAGCATCCTTATGATAGGGTCACCACCGCAGAGGCACTCAAGGGGTCCTTAACACTCTTGGGGCGCCCTGCTGCTTCCTGGTGATGGTGGCCCTGCCCCCTCTTCATAAAACCACTTGTTTGGGAGAATATTGACTTGATACATCCCTGGCCACCTACCTTTACCACACATCAATTAATCATAACATATAGTGGAAGATGTTCTTTACAAGTAACTTGTAAAACTATAGATAAGATGTTTAGGCCCCAATGCAGAAGTGCAAATTGCCGTGTATAGCAAAGCTTTTTTCTGATGACTTTCTGACGCACTTATGGGATATTGGATGCAGTCTGGCTAGAGTTGGCGCTTGCAGAGTCAGGGCACATTGTCTAACTGGGATCACCGTCTAACTGACCCCCTGGTATTCGATAAGAACCGTCGCGAGGTGAGATGGACTTTGCTGCCATGAGTCCGCAGGTCATGGCCCTTTAGCTGCCCCCTAGTGGTCACCATGTGGGAGTGTAAGCGTGGTACAGAATTCTCAGGCAGGAGAATAGGCTAGGGTCATAAACTAACACCCAATGCGGTTGTTACAAAGGGATGCAGCCAAAAAATCCTGTCAGTTGGGAATCTACTTTCAGAATGTCAGAAGACCGACAGCGGGATCTCCGTGGTCAGAATCCTGATGGATTCCAGAGGTACATACCCGGGTTGGTTTTGGTTTCAAGGTTAGGCACTAGGGGGAGGGTTAGGCTGAGATGGAAGTTAGGATTAGGCTGCGAGGGGGGGGGGGGGGGGTCGGGTTAGACTTTGGGAGGGGGTGATTAGGGTTAAGCTGCCGGAGGGAGAATTTAGGGTTATGCTGCAGGACATGTAGGTTAGGATTAGGGGTGGGGTAAAAACACTGGGATGCATCAGTATTCTGGCCGTTGGGATTCCGCTGTCGGTCTTCTGACTGTTGGGAACCCAACTGCTGGGATTTCGTACCCACCACTATCAAACACAATTCCACTCTATCTCCTATATAATAGCCCAGATCTGTGACTTTGTGATTAATTTGCTAACGCTGGGCGGAGTCACAACACTGGGCAGAGTTAGTCAAATGAGTGTCACAGATCTGGCCAAATCTATAGGAGACTAGGAGCAGAAGCAGATAGTATGGGCATGGCACAGGCAGGAGTGCATACCTCCCAACTTTCTTCAGGAGCATTCTTCAGGCAGAAGGAGGGACACACACTCGGCGAAAAGGGGGCATGGCTTCACGGGAGGGCCCCCGTTTTCGTCAATGAGGGGGCATGCCCAGCGCTCTGTGAGCTGCTGGCATGCCCCCAGGGGCTGATTATGAGTCCGGGGGGCCCAGGGCACTTGTGACAGGGGAGCCCTATCTCATTGCTGTGCCTGCTGTGGGTTGGGGGCGTGGCCTAATCGCCGGACGCGATGCCACGCCCCCTTACGCAAATTCCGGGATTTTTTTTTTTTTTAATGGAATTTTGGCCCCTCAGCTAGGGATAAATCCAGAGGGGGTGGTCGCTCCCCTCTACACACCCGCACAGGCAGAAGAGACTGCTGCCTCCCTGCAACACCACAGACCTGCCAACACGCAGCAGCGTGTGCTGACTGTAACACAATGCTGCCGCTGTTGCTGGCAGGACGGGGGAGCTTCTGAGCTGGGACAGAGCTACTCGAGCCGGGGGGCCCCCTAAAACTGTGGGGCCAACGGTACGTACCCCCTGCCCCCCCCCCTTAATCCGGCTCTGCTGCTGGAACCCCCCCTTAATCCATACCCCCTGATGCCCCCTCTCCCTCTGTCTCCACTATTCACCGCTCCTCTGCTAAGCAGAACAGCGAGTACAGGAGCTTTCCAACTGACCCCCCCGTTACCGCGGGACACTGCGACCCGCGGGTGGGACAGCGGGACAGACCCAAAAAAATGGGACTGTCCCGCGAAAATCGGGACATTTGGGAGGTATGGGGGTGTGTGAGGGGGTATGCCGTACAGACAGACGGGCACCGGCTCACTGTGTGCTTGACCCCCCCCCCTCTCTGGCGCGGAGGAGCGTCCCTTTCTGGCACACTCCACGCTTCTTAGCTGCAGTTTTGTGGGGCACCTGCCGCTGTGCAGGTTCCGTACTGCCTCTGTTGTCTCCAGCCTCGGCAACCCCAACGCTAGCTGCAGTGCTGCCACCCATAGTGAGGTGCGCCCAGCTCCTTCACACACTTTAGCCGGCGGGTAACGCTGCAGAAGTCCGAGCTGCTTGCAGGCTCCGACCCCCTCCTCCCTCCAGCCGCAGCATCTCCTGGGGGCTAACCAGTCACTCCCAGTCTCCCCTTACCACAGTGCCCGGCAGCTGCGCGAGGTCTGCGGTGTGTGACTGAGGAGGGGGGGAGGGATGCGGACGGGCAGAGGAAGCAGGACTCCAGCCTAAGAGAGTCAGCCATGCCAAGTCTCCACCAGCAGCAGATCCCAACAGGTTGGAGTGGAACAGCAGCAGCCAGCAGCAGTGACTCCGGTAAGACACATCTGTCTGTCACCACTGTTTTGTCCCTAATACCAATCTCTCCCGTGCCCTGTGTTCTGTCATGTCCCTGTCACCCCTGGCCTTGCCCTGCCACCCTTATCCTGGCCCTTTCACCCTTATCCTGGCCCTGTCACCCTTATCCTGGCCCTGTCACCCTTATCCTGGCCCTGTCACCCTTATGCTGGCCCTGTTACCCCTATCCTGGCCCTGTTACCCCTGTGCTTGCCCTGTCAACCCTATACTGGCCCTGTCACCCCTGTCCTGTTCCTGCCACCCCTACCCTGGCCTGTCACCCCTATCCTGTCCCTGTCATTTCTGTCCTGGCCCCGTCGCCCCTGTCCTGGCCCCGTCACCCCTTTTCTGACCCTGTCACCCCTGTCCTGGCCCCGTCAACCCTGTTCTGACCCTGTCACCCCTGTCCTGGCCCTGTTACTGCATACCCTCCAACTACCTTTTTGCCAGGTACAGTACCCGCAGCGCCTCCAGACCTCTCCCCAATGCACCACACCTCCGCACCTTCCCCTCCACCACATGCGGCACTCCACCCCTCCCCCACACGCTGTGCCTCCAGATCCCCTACACCACCCGCGGCTCCCACTCCTCCGCCTCTTCACCACCCACAGCACCTCCAGGCCCCCTCCACCATCCACCCCCTTTATATGTCTCCCCCCACACCTGCCCCCCTCCACCCGCAGCATCTGCAGACACCCTCCTCCATCCGCGGTCCAACCCTCCCCCACCAATGTCACCACCGCACCTGCCCCTCCACCACCAGCAGCACCTCCGGACCTCCTTCCCTATGCGCCGCACCACCCGTACCTGCCCCTCCCCTACCCATGGCGCCTGCGGACCCCTACCCCACCCCCGGCACTCCCGCCCCTTCCCATCCCACAGCACCTCCGGAACCCTTCACCCATCCACAACATCCCCACACCTGCCCCTCTCCCACCCATGGCACCCCTGCCCCTCCCCCACCTGCAGTGCCTCCGGACCCCTCCCCAATCTGCATCCCCCACTCCTCTGCCCCTCCCCCACCCACAGCACCTCCCGACTCTTCCACATCCGGGCCCCACCCACACTTCCGCCCCCCCTCCACCTGCAGCATCTACAGACACCATCCGCAGTCCCCCCCGCACCCGCTACATTCTGTACATCGTGCCCTGCAGGTGCTGTTCACGCCGTCGCAAGGGGCTGCGCCTCCTTCACCATCGCACGCCCTTTCATTGTGCAATATTTAACCACTAACAAAGGAATGCAGGTAATACTTTATATAATACAAATATTGAACCCCAGAAAGGCATGCAAGGGTTAAGGGGGCGTAGCCCCTTGTGACGGTGTGAAGAGCGCCGTAGGGCGCGATGAAGCACCTAGTTGTAATATAATTGCTTTAATGTGATTGGTATGACACCTGTACAAACTAAATAAGCTTTAGTATGGCCAGTGTGCCTAATTCAGACCTGAGCGCAGCAGCAAATTTGTTAGCTTTTGCGCGAAACCCTGTGCACGGCAGGGGGGACAGATGTAACATGTGCAGAGAGAGTTAGATTTGGGTGGGTTATTTTGTTTCTGTGCAGGGTAAATACTGGCTGCTTTATTTTTACACTGCAGTTTAGATTTCAGTTTGAACACACCTCACCCAAATCTAACTCTCTCTGCACATGTTACATCTGCCCCACCTGCACTGCACAACTGCACATGGTTTTGCTCATTAGCTAACAAATTTGCTGCTACGATCAGGTCTGAATTAGGCACCGTGAAAGTAGACAAGAAGATAAACTAACATTCTCAGTTCTATACAGCTGGATAGCATTTACATGTGGAAAAAGGTAAGTGATGCAAGTGAGTTAGGGTCAGTGGGGGTCATTCTGAGTTGATCGTAGTTGTGCTAAATTAAGCACAGCTACGATCGTAAACTCAGACACGCAGCCGCCGCGCCACGCCCCCCCCCCCCAACGGTCCGGCCACGCCTGTGTTGGCCGGACTGCGCCTACTAAACGGCGGCTTAACGCCGCCATTCAACCCCCTCCCGCCCAGCGACCGCCTCTGTCTCAGAGGCGATCGCTGGGCACCAACGTCTGCCATGCGCCTGCGCACTACGGCGCTGGCGCATGCGCAGTTCCGACCCAGTCGCTGCACTGCGACAAACTGCAGCAAGCGATCGGGTCGGAATGACCCCCATAGTTATCTACTCGCCCAGAACCTCTGAGAGACTCACAAATGTTCAGGTAGTCCCCTGGGCTCCGGAAGAGCGGGTGGTCCTCCTGCATTTTGCCCACTTCCTAATGAAGTGGACAGGACAGGGAGGGTCCATGAGGAGAAGACGGGACGAGTATGACGTGGTTCTACTCCTGCCACTCTCATGCTTATGTATTCCTAATAATAATCTCCTAGTATGAGGGAGAAAATATTTCCTGTAATTAATGTAGTGATATATCCTTTCCGGATACTGTTACTGTGGACCGAATGTCCATTTACCTACACAGATCTTTATCTGCATGCACAATAATCTATTCTCCCTATTCAGTATTCGTTCTACAATGCTGCTACTAATTCACTGGAATATGCATTTAATTAGTTTTATTATTGCAATACATTGTGACTTGGTTACAGAGGAGACTTCATACTGTGTTCCCCTGCTACCCTGATTACAGTAATCTTATAGGGGCCATGAATTGTGCCTTCCATGCTCTGGTACTGCACTAGGCATATCTGGTGGTGTTGGAGAAACTAAATCAGGTTTTATTTATATGCTATTGTATACTGGGAAAACACAGAATAACCCCCTTCAGTGCTATGGGCCTACAGTAATCCATGTTTGTATGATGATGCATTAGCAAGTGCGATTGTCTAGGTCAGTGGTTCTCAAACTCGGTCCTCAGAACCCCACACGGTTCACGTTTTCCATGTCACCCGGCAGCTGCACTGTGTGTCACCAACTGCTCCATTTTAAAAATCTACAGGTGACCTGCAAAACATGAACCGTGTGGGGTCCTGAGCAGGGGTTAAAGTGGGCCGGAACGGGGCGGAACTGCGTTCCGTCACCTCTAATTGCAGGCGGAACCAGTTCCGCCTCCGTCCGGCCACAGCATCAGGTCACGGCTGCATTGTAAAGTTTGCAGCGTCCGCCAGCCAATCCCGGCTCGCGGACCAGCTGCAGATCCAATTAAAAGAAGGGGCGGCTATTTCAAAAGCTGGCGTGAGCCAATCACGGCTCGCGGACCGCCAGCCAATGAGAAGCTGCCTAGTGGCAGTTTCTCATTGGCTAACAGTCCGCGATACGTGATTGGTGCGCAATCGGCGCTAGATTCAAAAGCGCAGCCCCTTCCCCTATACGGATACTGGGACCGGCAAATCTGTCTCCCCGCAGCACAGCGTAATGGGACCGCCGGAGCCCGTGACAGTGGATCCCCCCGCACACATGCATAGGATCATAGGTGTGCGCACCCCCCACACGTGCCCTACATTTATTGCTGCACATTCCTGTGCCCTTCTCCTGCTGCGCCCGCCGTCAGGTCATGTGAGTGAGTGTGCTTTCTTTATCATTATTTAGGCATACATGTTTCTCCAGCGGCACACAATAAGGACAAGAGTTGGCTTTAGTCACTAAAGCCGACTCTTGTCCTTATTGAGTTCTGCTGGAGAAACATGAGATATATATATATGTTTACTTATTTAATGGTGAGCACTACTGGGGGCATTCTGTAAGCATGTGGGGCGGGCAATGTGAATAAGATTGTGCTACAGTGAGGCATTACTTTGAATTTGGGGTACTTTTGTGTGGCCACGCCCCTTCCTTATTAAACCACACCCTTTTTTGTGGCACGCGCGCCTACGGCGCGCGCTAAGGGGGAAGGGTTGTGGGGAAAATGAGTTCCCCCACCTCTCCAGGACCACTTTAAGCCCTGGTCCTGAGGACCGAGTTTGAGAACCTGTGGTCTAGGTTACGGAACTATTGTTAGCAAGTGAAGCTGCCGGCCAGAAGTGAAAAGAAATGGCCACCGGAGCCACCGTAAACTCATCTGCAACTATGTATATGTTCGCAACCAATAGGCAAAAATGGAACATCAGGGCCAATGGTTGGTCTATGGCTATACAAACTGGCCCCAGCGGTAGCGACTCAGACGCCATGATCTTGCACATACAGGCTCACAGCCGCCCTGCAGACACATGCCCCGAAATTTACCGTGACACACCTACCTTTTCCTAACCACTTCCCATAAACTCCCCGATAACACTTCCAAATGGTCACTTCCCGTCAATAAGTTTTCCATGAAATCCGCATTGTGTGCCTGATTCAGGTTGGATTGCTAATCGCGATTGCGCGTGTGCCGTGTCCGTCCTGCGCATGCGCCTGCATTTTCTGCAGGAGCCCACAGAAAATGCAAACGCCTCTACCTGTCAATCAAGCAGAGGCGTTCGCGGGGCATGGGGCAGCAATGCTCCGTTTCCTAGGCGGAGACAGAGCATTGCGGAGGTGGGGAAACAGGGGCGGTGTCCTACAAACAAGGGGCATGGCGTGGCGTGACTGTGGCAGCTGTGGGACATCACACGCAGCTGCCGCCATCAGAAAGATGGTGGCAGGCCTACGGCGCCGGCAGAAGGCAACCCTAATTTCTGCGATCAAGCAGAAATTGCGGTGCAATCGCAATTTCTGCTTGATCAGGGGGGGAGGGGGGGGGGCAGCGGTAGCATGCAGGGTGGCCTTGCCCTGCGATGGGTGCCCCCCCCCCCCCACGCATGTGTTCACAAGGATTGCAAATTCTGCTACTGAATCGGACCCTGTGAGCGGAATCGCAGCAGCACCTTCGCACATGCACATTGCGATCGCGGCACATGTGCCGTCTCTGATAATCGCCCATTCCATACAAACATGAATTAGGCCCTATCTGTGGACGGGGCTCTGAAGGATCCAACATGGTGTGGACACATACACACACACACAGTGGCCATGCCTTTTCTTCATACCAAGGCCCAACATATCTAATGGCGACCCTGTATACATGACAAGGTTACCGCCAGCAATGACAGCGCTGACACCGTCTGAAAGCTCAGTTGGAGGTGTGATTCACCAGCTTTAAAAAGTATTGCAACAATATGTCTCAGGGTGGCAGTAACAATGAAGACCCCACAGACATTACTCAAGGCCTTGGGTACAGCCTAGGGCAACCTAGCTTGTGGGAGGGCAACGCCCGGCTCCCATCTGGGATTAATCCGGACAGTCTTGGAATCTGCCATACTGTCTAGTAGACAGGTGTCACAGCACTGGAACTGGGCTTCAGGTCCCAGCGCCGACGGAGGAGCCCCTTTTTAAAGTTGGCACCTTCCATGGAAAGCCAATCACGGCTCACCAAGTCATCGCTCCACCTACTCGCTTTGGATTTTATGAGTGGTGCAAAGGAGGAGTGTAGAAGAGCCCTCATACAGGCGTAGAAGATGACATGCCGGGAGACAGAAGACAGAAGACAGGAAAATATGGCAAAAGGAAGATAGAAGATGCAGATCAAGCCAGAACGCTCCAAGATGCCTAAATCTGGGCAACAAGGGCTTATTTTGATCTCCTTTGTGTTCAAGTGAAATCCGGCGAGAGTCAGGTAGCCGCAGAGTCAAGCCAGCACCAAGAGAAAGAGAGTTTCCAGTGCTTGGCAAGTTGAGTGGCACTTACCCCTGAGTCAAGGTCTGCAGAGAAGGTGAGGTCCCAGTGGGATTCCCTTTCCTTACTCATTAACACCCTAGACCACCAGGCATGGGGGTGAAGGGGGGGGGGGGGGCACCCTTAAAATCTTGCCTAAAGGTGCCAAACTGGGCACGGCTGGCCCTGCTTATAACATATCATTGGGGTCTATCAAACATCGAACACGTCTATAATTGTGAAAATTGTGCGGTCCCATAACTTTAAGTATGTATTCTGGTAAAGAATTCCTCTGTGTTATGAACAGGATGTAAAAGTAATTCTGTAAATAGTCTCTCAGTTATGGAAGAAGATATAAATGTATTCTGTGTTAAAAAAAAAAATGTCCCTATTGCCTCCAAGCCTCTGTTGATCATTTGTTATTCAGAAAAAGAATCTATTAGACGGCCTTGAGATATTTCTGTACATGATTCCTCTCTGTCACAATGACGATAGTGCATACAGCGCATAACAATGTCGCCGGGTAGAGGTCTCGGCATAATGTGTTGCTGTTTATTTTTGTGCATGAAACACAAGCAATAATGAGTGGCCTTGGCTGGCAAGGGGACGATTAGCGTCACCAAGAGAAGTCTTCTCCATAACAGCAGTTGTTGTATTGTTCTTGTCGTGATCCAAACATGGTCCGGAGAGCAGCGGCAAAAAATTACAGCGAGGGTTGAGGCTGTTTTTTTAGACACTCGATTCAATTAGGTCTCGGAAATCTTCAAGGACCCACTGCGTTCACAGAGTGCACCATGGAACTCCATCAATGGCACGTGTGCCTGACAGAGATTGGAGATGCATGCCTGCCTGAAATCTGGCCATAGTAAGGGACTATTGCCGACACAAGGGCCACATTCTCAACCTATGAGAGAGCCACGTTTCTGTCTGATTTTGTTTTAGCAGTCTAGTTATCAACTTCTGATTTTTTTCTGTACCTCCTGTGCCCCCTCAGTCATCTCTGGCCCCAAGTCCTCATCCCCGCTTTCACCTCTCCTCCTCCATCTCACCACTTAACAGATAAACAAGACAAAGACAGAAATATAAAACCTACTCTAATACTAATATTACAAGCAAACACATCACACTCGCACACAAATTATCACCGACAAGACTTAAAATATACTTGCCTACTTTAGGCACCGCCTCCCTGGGAGAAGCCTGGAGAGGAACCTCAGCTACCACTTCGGGGGTGGGGCTTGGCTCTCCTCATCATCAGGCCCTGCCCCTGCAGGAGATGCACCCACTCTTCCAGGGGTGTGTGGACTATTTAAAAAAAATTAGGAAACTCTCGCACATTCTGGGAGAGTAGGTAAGTATGGTTTAAAATAAATGTGGGCAGGAGACAAAAAATTTACTAACTTTAAACAATAATGAGACTTCGGCTTTCTGTTCCACTTAAAGTAATAAACTAGATAAAAATAAGTAAAGAAAACAAAAAATATTAATCATTCAAATTTGTTTTTAATTAATTTCCTTCTGTTGTCGGCATCCTGAGATAGCAAACACAGTATAAGGATTGCAGCTTTTCTCACAATGGGTTACGTTCAAGATCCTGGCTGTCAGATGATGATGGCGCCGGATTACAGAAAATGTCAGGATCCCGCTGCCGGAATCCCGACACCCAGAATTCTGTAGGTAAGTATTGCCGGCAGGGTTAGAGTTAGGCTGCGGGGAGGGCGGGTAGCTTTAGCCGCCACACGGGGGGATTAGGGTTAGGCTGTGGGGGTGGTGAGGTTAGGCTCCGGGGAGAGGGGGGGGGTTAGAGTCAGGCTGCGGGGAAGGGGGTAGCTTTAGCCGCCACCCAGGGGGGGTTAGGGTTAGGCTGTGTGGGTGATGAGGTTAGGGTTAGGCTGTGGGGAGGTGGGGTTAGGGTTAGGTACCGCCGGGGAGGGGGGTTGTTAGGTACTTATGCAGGAAATTAGTGTTAGACTACGGTAAGTTAGGGTTAAAGGAGTAGCGGGTTGAGTTACAATGCTTAACTCACCCCTGACCGCCAGCAACCCATCCTCCTGTATCTTATACCCAACCCCTTACAACTGCGCCATTCTTATTAATTACTGGCATGGACAACCTATTGCTAGAGAGGTCGGTGAATCTTATTGCTGATTGGACTTATCGCTGACTCAGTGACCTGTTAATGTATAAGTCAAAGCCCTATCACTTGCAAATACGTTGCGTTAAATAGGTCTTACCACCCTCTAATAAGTAGGTCCCTTAGGGGGAAATTTATCAAAGTTTGGAGAGAGATAAAGTGCAGAGGAAAGTACCAATGGATTAAAACTTTCTATTCCTTCTTGCAGCAAACTGTCAGAGCCTCTATAAAACATACCGGGTGCATCAGGCCGCGTTCTGCCTTTCCTCTCATGTTTCTATTGAGTAGGCGTTAGATAACATTGATGGAGTTGCAATCGGCCTATTTAGCAATAGTTTTTTTTTTACTCTCCGCCCACGTTAAATCCCTGTTGCACTCAGCAAAGAACCCAGATCAAAGGCAAATGTCAGAATTGATCATTCCAAAGGAAAGATCTTATGGGAATGTATCCCAATTACTGACTATTACAGCGGAGAGAGCAAATACACTGACAGAGGAAAGAAAGGAAGAAAGCGACGGCAGAAACTCCGGAGTGTAAATAACTATACACAGGGGGTGGAGAGATTACCCAGAAATCTCGACATTTAAAAGGGAAATTCATTTCTTTAAAATAAAAAACCCTCAGATCCCCAATTTATTATAAGATGAATTGCAAATTATTGTTTTCATCTTTCCTGCTGATATTTGGTAGAAACTTAAGTACATGTTAAAGTTATGTTACTTGTAAACTCTGGATTTTAGGGAACGCCTATCAGTTCAGTATATCAAGACTGCAGATTGGCCTCTCACAGCCACCACCTTTCCCTGCTTGCTGCAACAGCGAACGGTCCCCACACACGGTACAATGGCCCCCATTCCGAGTTGTTCGCTCGCAAGGCGATTTTAGCAGAGTTGCTCACGCTAAGCCGCCGCCTACTGGGAGTGAATCTTAGCATCTTAAAAATGCGAACGATGTATTCGCAATATTGCGATTACACACCTCGTAGCAGTTTCTGAGTAGCTTCAGACTTACTCGGCATCTGCGATCAGTTCAGTGCTTGTCGTTCCTGGTTTGACGTCACAAACACACCCAGCGTTCGCCCAGACACTTCTCCGTTTCTCCAGCCACTCCTGCGTTTTTTCCGGGAAAACGGTAGCGTTTTTTCCCACACGCCCATAAAACGGCCTGTTTCCGCCCAGTTACACCCATTTCCTGTCAATCACATTACGATCGCCAGAACGATGAAAAAGCCGTGAGTAAAAATCCTAAGTGCATAGCAAATTTACTTGGCGCAGTCGCAGTGCGGACATTGCGCATGCGCATTAAGCGGAAAATCGCTGCGATGCGAAGATTTTTACCGAGCGAACAACTCGGAATGACCACCAATATGTGACGACAAAGCAACAGACGATTTGAACACCGACATATGGGACGGTCCCAACACATGGAGCGATCCGACGCCCGACCGTTTTATCGTTCCAATGCGTCGGATCGTCAGCTATATTTTCCGTGTATGGGGGCCTTAAGACTACTGGGGGTCATTACGACCTGATCGCACACTGCCGTTTTTCGCAGCGCAGCAATCAGGTCGCTACTGCGCATGCACCGCAATGCTCAGGCGCGTCATACGGGTACACAGCGGATCGTTGCTGAGCGATGGATTTAACAAAGAATCCATTCGCACAGCCGATCGCAAGGAGATTGACAGGAAGAAGGCGTTTATGGGTGTCAATTGACCGTTTTCAGGGAGTGGTTGGAAAAACGCAGGCGTGTCCAAGCATTTGCACGGCGGGTGTCTGACGTCAATTCCGGGCCCGGACAGGCTGAACTTATCGCAGCGGCTGAGTAAGTTCAGACCTACTCAGAAACTGCACAAACTATTTTTGCAGAGCTCGGCTGCACAGGCGTTCGCACACTTGCAAAGCTAAAATACATTCCCCAGTGGGCGGCGGCATAGCGTTTGCATGGCTGCAAAAAGTAGCTAGCAAGCGATCAACTCGGAATGACCCCCATTGTTAGCAATGTTTTACACTGTTGCAAAGCGCTCCTGACTGCTGCAAAGGACGTGATAGCGGTTATTCTATTAGGTGCGATTTGCGTCCTGTAAGCCGTTCTCACAGCGAACTCACACCGCAAATTACTTTTGCAATACAATTCCACACTATGCTTTGCTTTTTCTGGGGGAATTCACATTTGTTTGTATGCATGTGGGACAGGTATGGTGAGGTGTAAATGATGTGGGACATGTATGGTGAGGTGTAAATGATGTGGGACAGGTATGGTGAGGTGTAAATGATGTGGAACATGTATGGTGAGGTGTAATGATGTGGGACAGGTATGGTGAGGTGTAAATGATGTGGGACAGGTATGTAGAGGTGTAAATGATGTGGAACATGTATGGTGAGGTGTAAATGATGTGGAACATGTATGGTGAGGTGTAAATGATGTGGGACAGGTATGTAGAGGTGTAAATGATGTGGAACATGTATGGTGAGGTGTAAATGATGTGGGACAGGTATGTAGAGGTGTAAATGATGTGGAACATGTATGGTGAGGTGTAAATGATGTGGACCATGTATGGTGAGGTGTAAATGATGTGGAACATGTATGGTGAGGTGTAAATGAGGTGGGACATGTATGGTGAGGTGTAAATGATGTGGAACATGTATGATGAGGTGTAAATGAGGTGGGACATGTATGATGAGGTGTAAATGATGTGGGATACATATGGTGGGGTGTAAATGCTATGAGACAGGTATGTGGATGAGGTTGTATTGAGAACTTGCAGATAGGAGCTAAAAAGCATGTTTTTCAGCTTTTATAAAATGGTAATAAAACACTGAAAAATCACTTTACAGATATTTTTCTGTACCGCGAAATGTCGGAAAGACTTTTTTATTGGGACAGCACGGATGGTGTAATGGTTAGCATTACTGCCTCACAGCACTGAGATCATAGGTTTGATTCCCACCATTGCTATAACTGTGTGGAGTTTGCATATTCACCCTGTGCTCATAGCCAGATTAAAGGGCATACTGTACCCCGGGCCCCCTTTTGTCAGGGGGCCCCCGGCCAGAGCACTCTGACGTCACTAGCTTTCCCTCTTAAGCAGCAGCAGAACCAGCAGGCAGAATGCAAGCAGGACAGAATGCTGTGCAGGCAGAGACCAGTAGCGGATCTTGCCACAGGCAAGCAGGACTTTTGCCCGGGGCGCCGCCTTCCGGAGGGCACCGCACCATGGCAAGATCCGCTACTGCTGTGCCCCCTGCTACCCGCTGTGTCCCCCGCTGGTCCCGCTGTGAAGGGAACTAGACGCTATGTGTCTAGTTTCCCTTCGTGGAGAGGACCTTTGCTGTGCAGTGCGCGATTACGTCATCGCGCACCGCACAGCAAAGGTCCTCTCCACGAAGGGAACTAGACTCTATTGCATAAAAATACTGGCGTTGTAATTGGTCGCTTCATTTCGGAGTTATATGGCAAAACGTCCGCCTGCTATTTAGAATGCATCACCATTGTGCTCTGGAAAATGTGACAGTTGATGAATTCTCCCTGTGATCCTGCTGGGTGACCTGGAACATGTGACCTGCTGGGTGGTCTGGAAACTGTGACAATTATTTGCTACCACCCACTAAGCAGGGATTTTTCAACATTTGACTCCTGAGGGGATGAAAAGGGGTAAAATGTTCCGCCCGGCAAACCTCTGCCTGGTTGAAACCGGGCACATCAGCTAGTCTACGTGGAATTAGAATTTTTGCTGCCATCAAGTACAGTAGCTTCTGCCATGTAGCATCTACTCAGGGCCGGTTCTTGGCCTTGTGGCGCCCCGGGCAAAGTATAGGGGCGTGGCTTCAAATGGGGGCGTGGTCAGTTACGCCCCCATTTGTGCCCCCTGTAGCGCCGCTGAAAGAAAAAATTAAATAAAAAAAGTATACTTACTATCCCCGTTCCTGATCCAGACCGCTGAAGACCTCCTCCGCCGGCGCCGCTCTTCTCCTCTCCTCGATCTATGGGAGAGACGTAGAACAGCATAGACACTAGAGGTCAATTATGACCCCTAGTGTCTGTGCCACTATGCTGTGCGGTGCGCGATGACATCATCGCGCACCGCACAGCAAAGGTCCTCTCCATGAAGGGAAACTAGATGCTACGCGTCTGGTTCCCTTCAAAGCGGGGGGCACAGTGGCGGATCTTGCCATGGTGCGGCGCCCTCCGGATGGCGCTGGCGCCCTCCGGAAGGCGGCGCCCCGGGCAAAAGTCCTGCTTGCCCGTGGCAAGATCCGCTACTGCATCTACTCCACTAAACTCTAACACAGTGGCATGTGCCTATGTCTCACCAGCAGCAGAATACACATCCCTGGAATTATATTAAAAGACATATCTAGTTAATAAGTAAAAAAGTAATTTTGTGGCATGTGCCCGTTTTCCACCGAGCCACTCAATTCTGCTCCTGTGACTCTGATCTCTACTTGTTGTCACGTTTGATGGGAAACCTAAGACGTGTTGCAGGTCCCTGGATCAGTACCCAACACATTGTGAAATCCTCCCCGTGAATTCTGCATCCGAAAAAGCCAAAGTAGCCGTCATCATTTCTAATCGTCCATGACCAAGCTTATATCTGGGCATACTCTTTGTTGGAGCATAATGGAACACTTAAACATCACTTCGTGGCATTCCGGGAAGGTTTCTATAAAACGACATTCCAATTTCAGCTGAATAATAATAGAACAGTAATAGGAAATACGTTAGCAAAGCATTCTGGTTTTGTCATTTTTTTATGTCAATATTAAAGCAAGGATGTATAAAAACACTCCAGTTATAGGATTTTACAATTGTTATGATGGTGTAAATCAGCTTGCATAGCTGGCCACCCAGTACAGTTTCCATGGTTTGTCTTCTTTACTCATAATTAATGAATCTCTCAGATCATTTATGTTGATGTGTTTGTGGCATTATAATGTTCGAACACAATATAATAATTTGAACATGTGGATTAGTGGCATTGCAGGGGGTGTAGTGCAGACATTTAGGTCATGCCAAGTTGGCGGAGTAAGGACACTCGTTGCTAGTGGGTGAAAGGGCATTCAGTCTGCACCGGGAGATTACTGAGAATGTGCTTTTTAAGTGGCGCTGTTGTACAGAAGGATGTAAGGCCAATCTATTCCATATAATTACTTCAATATTGCACCAACTCAGAGAACTGGTCGAACCATTTTGCAGCTACCAATTGCACTTTGGCTGACCTGCACATTTCTTGGCAGCAATTTTGCCCCAAATGATAAAAAAAAAAAAAAAAACAACTTCAAACACCCAATCAGTAGCGGATCTTGCCACGGGCAAGCAGGACTTTTGCCCGGGGCGCCGCCTTCCAGAGGGCGCAGGGCGCCATCCGGAGGGCGCCGCACCAAAGCAAGATCCGCTGCTGCTGTGCCCCCCGCTGCCGCTGTGAAGGGAAACTAGACGCGTCTAGTTTCCCTTCGTGGAGAGGACCTTTGCTGTGCGGTGCGCGATTACGTCATCGCGCACCGGACATCATTTCAGTCTGTACAGGGGGCGTAAATGACCATGTCCCCTGTACGAAGCCACGCCCCCTAATGCCGCCCGGGGCGCACAGAGCCCCAGAACCGGCCCTGCACCCAATGTGCCTCATGTAACAAAGGGGGTCATTCCGAGATGATCGTAGCTGTGCTAAACGATCATTCACACTGACATGCGGGGGGACGCCCAGCACAGGGCTATCCCGCCCCGCATGTCAGTGCCGCCCCCCCCCTCGCAGAAGTGCAAAGGCATCGCACAGCGGCGATGCCTTTGCACTTCAAGAGTAGTCCTTGGCCAGCGCAGCTTTAGCGTGCTGGCCGGGAGCTACTCATCGCTCCCCGGCCCGCAGCGGCTGCATGTGACGTCACGCAGCCGCTATGGCCCACCCCGTAGCGGTCCGATGGCCTTCGGTGCCGGCACAGTTCTGACCCGATCGCACTGCTGCGATAAACTGCAGTGTGTGATCGGGTCAGAATGACCCCCAAAGTCAGCACCGATGTTCCCTCAGTCTCATGATTCGTTTAGGGCTAGGCCATTAATGAGGATAAAGAGAGCCATCTTTTAGGGGGAAACAATGAAAAGTTTTATTCAATGAAAGTGGTGTTCCTCAAGAAGCTGAAGACATTTGTACACACTTGTACAGCGCACCTCTGAAGATTCCCTGCGCACCATGCAACAGAGAAGCACACTTCTGAGGAACTGTCTGCACTTTAGGGCATCTCCCTCTAGTATGGGAATCTCTAGGACGTTCTGGGAGAGTATGCAAGTATGACTAAGGGGTCTATTTACTAAGCCTTGGCTGGAGATAAATAATAATATAATAATAATAATTTTATTTATATAGCGCTCTTTCTCCAATAGGACTCAAGGCGCTTACCAGATACATAGCATAATATAGTACAGAAAATAATAAAGTACAATTTCATAAAATACAGAAGCATGAAGATACTAAAAGGGACATTATGGAAATGCTGAGTAAACAGAAAAGTCTTGAGTCTGTGTTTGAAGGATTCTATAGTTGGGGCCTCTCGCACTGTGCGGGGAAGTGAGTTCCATAGAGTCGGAGCCGCATGACTAAAAGCTCGACCCCCAGATGAATTACGGTAGATTCTAGGTACTGCTAAAAGTCCTTCATCTACAGATCGCAGTAATCGAGTGGGGCAGTATGGGGTCAGAAGCTGTTTCAGGTACCTTGGGCCTTGGTCATCTTGAAGATGATTCGCCAGCCAGTGAAGGGAGTCAGTGCCAGATTAAGGTCCAAATGGGCCTGGAGCTGAAATTTCCAAAGGGCCTATTATGCGCTGCTGCTGGGGGTGTGACTCATGATGTGGCGGCATGACCAGTGGTGTGGGGGAGTGGTCTGCGTCAATGGGCTGTGGCACGTGCCTTCGTTCAATCACCTTAATTGCCCTCTGTGCATCCATTAACCCATCTCTAACCAATTCATTATCAATCCCTTCTCACAGTAGCCATTAGCATATTCATCAACCCTATTAGCTCCCCACACACAGCAGCATCCATTACTACCACACTGCAGAAGCCATTACTACACACACCGCAGAACCCCTTACTACATACACCGCAGAACCCCAAACTATGCACACTGCAGCACCCCTTACTACACACACCGCAGAACCCCAAACTATGCACACTGCAGCACCCCTTACTACATACACCGCAGAACCCCTTACTACACACACAGCAGCATCCCTTACTACACACACCGCAGAACCCCAAACTATGCACACTGCAGCACCCCTTACTACATACACCGCAGAACCCCTTACTACACACACAGCACCCGTTACTACACGCACAGCAGCACCTGTTAACTACCCCCACCTAGAACTCACTAACCATTCATTAATCAATTTCAACATCCCAGTGCCCACATATATACAGGTTGTGTATCCCTTATCCAGAATGCTTGGGACCAGGAGTATTTTGGATAAGGGATTTTCTGTATTTTGGAATAATTGCATACCATAATGAGATATCATGGCGATGGGACCCAGGTCTAAGCACAGAATGCATTTATGTTTCATATACACCTTATACACACAGCCTGAAGGTCATTTAATACAATATTTTTAATAACTTTATGTATAAAACAAAGTTTGTGTACATTGAGCAATCAGAAAACAAAGGTTTCACTATCTCATTATCACTCAAAAAATTCCGTATTTCATAATATTCCGTATTTCGGAATATTTGGATATGGGATACTCAACCTATGTATATATATATATATATATATATATATATATATATATATATATATATATCTTTGGGTGGTCTTCAGTACGCCGGATCCCGCTTGCCGACACATTTTCTCCCTCTTGGGGGGATACTCGACCCCCCTGGAGAGAGAATAAATAGTGTGGCGCACCTAGCGCATCACCGTGCCCGCAGCGCTTGCCACCTGGTTCTTATACATCGTGAGGAGGGAAGCGACAGCCCCACTCCAGAGGACATTTTGCATTTGTGTGTGTGTATGTATATATATATATATATATATATATATATATATATACACGCACACACACAAATAAAGTACACACACTCACCCACCACCACATACACACACACATACAGTACATACACCACACATATAGTACACACACGCACACAGTATACACACACACACAGTACACACACTAATTGATTCCACTAAACAAGAAGCCATTAACCACTTGCCTGGCGTGGTGGAATCAGATGCGACCATGCCAGCAACTGCTGTATCTGACCTGGAGGCACAGGATGCGACCAGTCAGATAGAGAGTGTTAGCAGCAGCAGGGAAGATAGGGTTAAAGTCATGTTCTTCACTTCGGCCCTCATTCCGAGTTGTTCGCTCACAAGCTGCTTTTAGCAGCATTGCACACGCTAAGCCGCCGCCTACTGGGAGTGAATCTTAGCTTAGCAAAATTGCGAACAAAAGATTCTCAAAATTGCAAATAGACATTTCTTAGCAGTTTCTGGGTAGCTCCAGACTTACTCTTCCAGTGCGATCAGTTCAGTCAGTTTCGTTCCTGGTTTGACGTCACAAACACACCCAGCGTTCACCCAGACACTCCCCCGTTTCTCCAGCCACTCCCGCGTTTTTCCCAGAAACGGCAGCGTTTTTTCAAACACTCCCATAAAACGTCCAGTTTCCGCCCAGAAACACCCACTTCCTGTCAATCACACTACGATCACCAGAACGAAGAAAAAACCTTGTAATGCCGTGAGTAAAATACCAAACTTCTTAGCAAATTTACTTGGCGCATGCGCAATTAGCGGAAAATCGCTGCAATGCGAAGAAAATTACAGAGTGAACAACTCGGAATGAGGCCTTAATTCACTGATAAAAATACCAGACAATTTCAGAGCGGTTTTCGACAAAGTAAATCATCAGTCAAGTGGTTAAACTTACCAGGCTTCCTTCATCAGCAGCAGCTACCCGTACAGCATGGGGGTGGAGCTTGGGACTGTGACAGGCTCAGGTCCGAGTGAGGGAGACACGTTTTTGGTGGTACAGTCCCGTTTCTCACGGTCTGTCCCGCTGTCCCACCGTGGTGAAGGGGGGGCAGTTGAGAGATCCCCCCATGAAGGTCCCTATCCCTCTATATTACGCTATATGCAAGTCCCTATCTCTCTGTATTACGCCGCACGCAGGATCCCCATCCCTCTATATTACAACACACAGAGGTCCCTGTGCCCACTTTTCTTCATTCTCTCTGCTCTTTGAAGCCCCTTTAGTCTTTATACTTTATTCTATTTATACTTTATTCTTCCTTTCTTTTCTCTATATCTTACTCACATGGTTTAATTTCTTGTCTCTCACATAAGTGACTTCCTTTCTAATATCTCACATAGAGCATCTTTACCTGCCATTTTATCTCTCTCTATCCTACTTTTCTTTGCTGCCTCAAGATCCTTACTCTTTCTTCTCACTCCACTCTGTTTCTCATTACTAGCCCACATTCATCTCGTTTCTCTCCCTCACCCCTTGCTCTACTTCATGTTTTACTACCTTGCACTGGTTTACCAGAGGCTGCTACTGTACCTCTTCCTCCAGCCTCTTCAGTCTGTGTTGCTAGTCACAGCAGGCTCACAGCTCATGCAGGCTTGCAGCAGTGCCGAGAGATGGCCCCGCCCCGCATGAAGTCACGAAGGGGCGGGGCTTGTAGAATGAGGAAGTGCTGTGCTGCGCGGATCTCAGCATACTGATAGCTACTGTGCAGGGGCTGTTTCCTAGGCTACCTGGTCGGAGCTGAACTCTAATCATGGCAGTCGGAGGGGTGAGTCAGCCCACTAGAGAGTGCTGGACCTAGAGTAGGAGATGCACGGGAGAGGATGTCCGCTGGCAGTCTGTGACAGGAAACAGATTTTTCCTGTCACTGCTGTCACTTCTGTGGGCCTATTTCCAATGAGGGGCCTGGAGCTGCAGCTCCATCCGCCCCATTGTTAATCCGGCCATGAAGGGAGTAGAGGATGGGTGTTATGTGGCTAGAACGGGGCTGGTTGGTTAATAGCCTGGCAGCTGTGTTTTGCACCAGCTGTAAGCGTTGCAATTCTTTTGCTGGTAGACCAAGGTAGAGGGCATTACAGTAGTCTAAACGAGATGATACAAACGCATGGATGACTTTTGGCAGATCATCTGAGGGAATTAAGTGCTTGATTCTGGCTATGTTCCTCAGGTGAAAGAATGAGGATTTGATTGTGGCTGATATCTGATGTTTAAGTGTCAAGCCACCATCCGGGACAACGCCAAGATTCCGCACACGATCACTGGTCTGTAATTCTGAATCCCAGAGTGTAAGTCCAGTTGGTTGGCTATGCTGCAGTCTTGTCCTTTGATGTTGCGGTTGTATCATAAGGACCTCTGTTTTATCCGGGTTCAGTCACAGCCAACTGGCACTCATCCACTCCTGTAGCTCAGCTAGACAGCCATTTAGGGTTCCTATTGGGTTATCAGTGCCCGGAGCAAAGGACAAGTACAGTTGTGTATTATCTGCATAGCAGTGGTAGACCAGGCCATGGCGCCTGATTATTTCGCCCAATGGAAGCATGTATACTGCAAAAAGCATGGGGGATAGTATAGAACCTTGTGGGACACCACATGGCAATGGCACTGGTGGTGATGAGTATAATCCAGATGATACTCTCTGTGACCTGCCTGTGAGAAATGATTTGAACCAGCTTAGGACTGTGCCATCCAGACCACAGAAATGTATCAGTCGCTCAATCAGAAGCCCATGGTCCACGGTATCAAATGCTGCCGAGAGATCCAGAAGGATTAATATTGAACAGTCACCTCTGTCTTTTGCCATCAGAAGATCATAAAGTACCAGCCAATCAGCTCCTAACTGTCATGTCACAGTCTGAGTTTGAAAAATGACGGGAGCTGGTTGGCTGCCACTTTATCTCCGTCAACTTTATCTCCACCCAATGCTTAGTACATAGGGGGTGATTCAGACCTGATCGCACGCAGGCGTTTTTTTTGCAGTGCTGCGATCAGGTAGTTGCCGCCTACAGAGGGAGGGGGTAATCGCCGTGCAGGTGTGCAATAGTTTGTGCAGAGAGCTGCACACAGCCCAGGACTTACTCAGCTGCTGCGATGATCCGGCCAGGAGCTGACGTCAGGAATCCTCCTCCAAACGGCCGGGCACGCCTGCGTTTTTCCGGGCACTCCCTAGAAACGGTCAGTTGCCACCCACAAACGGCCTCTACCTGTCAATGTTCTTGCGATCGCTGGTGCAGTTGCTTTCTTCGTTAAAGCCGTCGCTGTCTGGCGATCCCCGTTGCCCAACGCACCTGCGCATTGCGGAGCATACACATGCGCAGTTCAGACCCGATTGCACCGCTGCAAAAAAAGCTAGCGTGCGATCGGGTCTGAATAACCCCCATAGAGCCCAAGCTTGGTATCCTTGTTTAATCACTGTTTGTTGATTTTCTGTAGGTAGAGGTGTACAGGTAGTTTCCTATTTCTGGGGCCACCATTATGGTCTCTGACTCTTCCGCCACCTACAGTTCAGTCAGCTCATGTGATGTATGAGCCGTCTTCCCTTGCTTGTATCACTGACGCTGTCACTCATTCTGTACCCTATTGTGGAGTTGGCATTAGAGGTATGTGGGCTGCAGCCGCCATTATACCATTTCCCTTTATGTTTTGTAAAGGGGAACTGCACATGGAGCTAAAAAAAGGCGAGTGACACACCTTTTGGAACGTAAGTCCCGATTCATGTTAGTAAGTAAAGCAAAAAAGCAAGCAACTGGGCAAAACCGCACTGCGCTGCAGATGGGGCAGAGGTAACATGTGCAGAGAGAGTTAGATTTGGGTGGGGTGCAGCGACGGCTGCTGCCTCTAGAGACCATACTTGCCTACTCTCGGGAGGCTCCCGAAAATCGGGTGACCCTCCCGGCAAGGCAGACAAGTCTCCCGATTTCTGCGCTCTCCCCTGCCCAGCCGCCCACTTAGTAGTAAGTCGATGACGCAATTCTTGTTGAATAGCGGTAATATAGCGTTATTATACCGCAAGGGGCGTGGCTTAAATGATGTGGCACATTAGCCACGCCCCCAGCCCACCTCCACCCCATTTTGCCTCTGCTCCGCCCCCTCTGCTCGTCACTACCCTTCCCCGACCCTGCTGATCCGACCTGACGGCTCTCTCCCAGAGAGAGCATCCAATAAGCCAGTAAGTATGCTCTACACTGCAGCGCCGTCCAAGGTGTGCAAGGGGGAGCTGGCCAGGACATATGAACATACATGTGAAGTTGTATGCAACATATGTCCTGGCTTCCTTGCCTGGGAATCAGTAGCCGCCGTAGCATGCCACACAGGGCCGGTTCTGCGGCTTTGCGCGCCCCGGGCGGCAATGGGGGGCGTGGCTTCGTGCAGGGGGCGTGGTCATTTACGCCCCCTGTACAGACTGAAATGTGCCCCCTGCTGCCGCTGTGAAGCCCTTCGTGGAGAGGTCCTTTAATGCGGTGCGCGATGACGTCATCGCGCACCGCCGTGGAGAGGACCTTTGCTGTGCGGTGCGCGATGACGTCATCGCGCACCGCACAGTAAAGGACCTCTCCACGAAGGGAAACTCTAGTTTCCCTTCACAGCGGCCAGCGGCAGCGGGGGGCACAGCAGCAGCGGATCTTGCCCTGGTGCGGCGCCCTCCGGAAGGTGGCGCCCCGGGCAAAAGTCCTGCTTGCCCATGACAAGATCCGCTACTGATGCCACACTCTGTTCAGCCTGTCAATCGTCATTTAGCCCGCCCCCGTACTCCCATTGGCTGGTTCCACAGAAGTCCGGAGGCGGGCTAAATGATGATTGAGTCATTTAGTAGTGTCAAAATAAAGCTGTCCAGCATTTGTGGGCTATATGCAAAAGCAGCCGGTATTTACCCTGCACAGAAAAAATATGTGTATTGGCTCCCCTTGCATGGCAGCATGATTTGTTCCAGACATAAAGTTATTTGCTTTTTTTTTTTTACTTTACTTACAAACATGGATCAGAGTCATAGCACCAGAGCAATTCTGTACTGCATCAGTTGCGGACCGCAGTTCTGGAAAGCAGTAATTTTGAAAAAGCCCCCAAAAGATGCATTTATACTCGCCACCATGGCCAGTTGCTGTAGTCCTGCCATCATTGCTCTGTTAGGAGATATTGGGGGTCATTCCGAGTTGATCGCTCGCTAGCAGTTTTTAGCAGCCGTGCAAACGCTATGCCGCCGCCCACCGGGGAGTGCATTTTCGCTTTGCAGAAGTGCGAACGCCTGTGCAGCAGAGCGCCTGCAAAAACATTTTGTGCAAAACAAGACCAGCCCTGTAGTTACTCTTTGTGTGCTCTGATTCTAACGACGGAGGGACGGCTTTTGACGTCACACACCTGCCCAGCGTTCGCCCAGCCACGCCTGAGTTTTTCCCGACACGCCTGCGTTTTTCTAAGCACTCCCTGAAAACGGTTGTTGACATCCAGAAACGCCCCCTTCCTGTCAATCTTCCTGCGTTCGGCCGTGCGACTGAAAGCTTCGCTAGAACCTGTGCAAAACCACGATGCTCTTTGTACCCGTACATTGCGTGTGCACATTGCGGTGCATACGCATGCGCTGATTAGCCATTTTTTTCACTGATCGCAGAGCTGCGAACAACGGCAGCTAGTGATCAACTCGGAATGACCCCCCATTAAGTGCTATATACTACTTTATTATTGTATATCTGAAAACGTAAAATTCTGTGCTGAAACGCCACCTGCTGGTTAAAGTTGAAATCTACGTTAAATGAAATGCATTTTCACACCCCTGATACCTGCAGACACTTTTTCCGTACGGCTGCAGCATTTTACTTACTTTCTTATGCTAGTGTGAGAATCCGCCGCAGTGCGCAGAAAATCCATGCGACTGACAGTGGATGCGTATCCGGCTAGCTGGGTTTCTGTCTGCAGGGGCAACCATTACCATTACTATCGGGACTTGCACCAGCCCCACGCTAGGTGCAAATGACCCATCAGACACGGACGTCCTATCTCCGGCCAAACGCTACGATCATGCATGGAAGCTGGATTGCCCGCCCACGAAATGGGGCTGTTCCATGCAAATTCATGGTTGAATTCCAGTTACCGCCCATCACACAGAAAGTGTGGTCCATCCACTGACAGATCAAGCCGTTTGCAGCAGAGATCTCCGTCAGTTAGTAGAAGTCTGGTCCTCAGTGTTTATTGGGGTGGGTGGTGCTTAAAGTTGTGTATTCCCCATTGCAAACCATGCAACCAAGCCCTGCCCATCTGCTCTTTCACTACTTCTACAGCTCAGGCCTGATTCAGTGGTGGATGGAGCTATAGTTGCGGTCGCCCATCTGCGAATTTATGCAAAAGCTGCTACAAAGCCATTCCCTGGTGTATACCCACATGTATGCCCGTGCAAGGATTGAGACGCCCACTTTGAGGTTCTATAGAAGCTGTAATATTGGGGGTCATTCCGAGCTGATCGCTCGCTAACTACTTTTTGCAGTCGTGCAAACGCATAGTCGCCACCCACAAGGGAGTGTATTTTAGCTGTGCAAGTGTGCGAACGCTTGTGCAGCCGAGCTCTACAAAAACAGTTTGTGCAGTTTCTGAGTAGGTCTGAACTTACTCAGCTGTTGCGATCACTTCAGGCTGTCTGGTCCCGAAAAGGCACCCGCCCTGCAAACGCTTGGACACGCCTGCGTTTTTCCAACCACTCCTTGAAAACGGTCAGTTGACAGTGACACCCACAAACGCCTTCTTCCTGTCAATCTTCTTGTGATCGACTGTGCGAATGCATTCTTTGTTAAATCCATCACCCAGCAACGATCCGCTTTGTACCTGTACGATGCACCTGCGCATTGTGGTGCATACGCATGCGCAGTAGTGAACTGATCGCTGCACTGCGAAAAATGGCAGCGTGCGATCAGGTTGGAATGACCCCCATAGCTTGGTGCACCTTTAGACGCCACCATCAGAAGCACCACTTGGAACCATGCACATATGATCTGTGATGAAACCTCAATAAACTGTTTTTTCAAAGAAATATCATAGACTCTTCAATTGGGGGAATCTGCTCCAGAAAACAGCACCAATTGCCTGAATTAAATTCCCCAAATGGTAAGGGCGCTGATCCTTAACCCCTGAACATAAAATCAAAGTGCAATGATGTTTTGCTGTGTTTTACAGCTATTTGAGCATCCTATTATTGTGGGTAATAGAGCGTATTATAAATAATCTCCTATATATTAGCCCAGATCTGTGACTTTGTGCCTCATTTGCTAACGCTGGTCACAACACTGGGCGGAGTTAGTCAAATGAGTCACAGATCTGGGCAAATCTACAGGAGACTAGGAGCAGAAGCAGATGATATGGGCATAGCACAGGCAGGGGTGCATACCTCCCAGCTTTATTCAGGCAGACAGGGGTGCATACCTCCCAGCTTTCTTCAGGCAGAAGGTGGGACACACGCACTGCGAAAAGGGGCGTGACCTACGAAAGGGGCGTGGCTTAGTGGGAGGACCTGCGATCGAGAGCCACGCCCCCGTTGTCGTCAGTGAGGGGGCATGCCCAGCGCTCTGTGTGCTCATGCCCCCAGGGGCGGATTATGAATCCGGGGGGCCCAGGGCACTTGAGACAGGGGGGCCCTATCTCATTGTTGTGCCTGCTGCGGGTTCAGGGCGTGGCCTAATCGTGGGATGCGTGGCCACGCCCCCTTATGCAAATTCCGGTTTTGTTTTGTTTTTTAATGGGATTTTGGCCCCTCAGCTAGGGGTAAATCCAGAGGGGGTGGTTGCTCCCCCCTACACACCCGCACAGGCAGAAGAAAGCAGCACCACAGACCTGCCAACACGCAGCAGCGTGTGCTGACTGTAGCACAATGCTGCTGCTGTTGCTGGCAGGACCGGGGAGCTTCAGAGTTGGGACAGAGCTACTCCAGCCGGGGGGCCCCCTAAAACTGTGGGGCCCGGGGTACGGGCTCTGCTGCCGGGCCTCTTCCCCCTTAATCCGTACCCCCTGATGCCCTCTCCCTCTGTCTCCACACATGCGCACAGCGTCTATTCACCGCTGCTCTGCTAAGCAGAACAGCGAGTACAGGAGCTTCCCAACTGCCCACCCCCCCACCGCGGGACACTGCGGCCCGCGGGTGGGACAGCGGGACACACCCAAAAAAATGGGACTGTCCCGCGAAAATCGGGACATTTGGGAGGTATGGGGGTGTGTGAGGGGTATGTCGTACAGACAGATGGGCACCGGCTCACTGTGTGCTTGACCCCCACATCAGCATACTCAGCAGGGGCTCTCTGGCGCGGAGGAGCGTCACTTTCTGGCACACTCCACGCTTCTTAGCTGCAGTTCTGTGGGGCACCTGCCGCTGTGCAGGTTCCGTACTGCCTCTGTTATCTCCAGCCCCGGCAACCCCACCGCTAGCTGCAGCGCTGCCGCCCGCACTGAGGTGCGCCCAGCTCCTTCTCACACTTTAGCCGGTGGGCAGAGCTGCAGAAGTCCGCACTGCTTGCAGGCTCCGACCCCCTCCTCCCTCCAGCAGCAGCGTCTCCTGGGGGCTAACCAGTTACTCCCAGTCTCCCCTTACCACAGTGCCCGGCAGCCGTGAGGTCTGCGCCGCGTGCATGCTATGACCCCCTCCTCCCTCCAGCCACAGCGTCTCCCGGGGGCTAACCAGTCACTCCCAGTCTCCCCTTACCACAGTGCCCGGCAGCCGCGCGAGGTCCGCGGTGTGTGACTGAGGAGTGGGGGGGAGGAATGCGGGCGGGCAGAGGAAGCAGGACTCCAGCCTGAGAGAGTCAGCCATGCCAAGTCTCCACCAGCAGCAGATCCCAACAGGTTGGAGTGGAACAGCAGCAGCCAGCAGCAGTGACTCCGGTAATAAACATCTGTCTGTCACCACTGTTCTGTCCCTAATACCAATCTCTCCCGTGCCCTGTGTTCTGTCATGTCCCTGTCACCCCTGGCCTTGCCCTGTCACCCGTAGCATGGCCCTGTCACCCCTATCCTGGCCCTGTCACCCTAATCCTGGCCCTGTCACCCCTATCCTGGCCTTGTCACCCCTGTGCTTGCCCTGTCAACCCTATCCTGGCCTTGTCACCCCTGTCCTGGTCCTGCCGCCCCTACCCTGGCCCTGTCACCCCTATCCTGACCCTGTCATTTCTGTCCTGGCCCCGTCGCCCCTGTCCTGGCCCCGTCACCCCTGTCCTGGCCCCGTCACCCCTGTCATTGCCCCGTCACCCCTGTCCTGGCCCCGTCACCCCTGTCCTGGCCCTGTCACCCCTGCCCTGGCCCTGTCACCCCTGTCCTGGCCCTGTCACCCCTGTTCTGACCCTGTCACCCCTGTCCTGGCCCTGTTACTGCATACCCTCCAACTACCTTTTTGGCAGGTACAGTACCCGCAGCGCCTCCAGATGAGGGTACCAATCCACCACACCTTCCCCTCCACCACATGCTGCACTCCACCCCTCCCCCACATGCTGTGCCTCCAGACCCCCTACACCACTCACGGCTCCCACTCCCCCGCCCCTCCACCACCCACTGCACCTCCAGACGCCCTCCACTATCCACCCCTCATATATGTCTCCCCCAACACCTGCCCCCCCCCCTCCACCCGCAGCATGTGCAGACACCCTCCTCCATCCGCGGTATCCCCCCTCAACCACCTCTCCCCCACCCACAGCACCCCCACACCCGCCCCTCCACCACCTGCAGCGCCGCCGCACCACCCGCACCTGCCCCTCCCCCACCCGCGGCGCCTCCGGACCCCCTACCCCACCCCCGGCACAACCACCCCTTCCCATCCCCCAGCACCTCCGGAACCCTTCACCCATCCGCAACATCCCCGCACCTGCCCCTCCCCCACCCATGGCATCCCTGCCCCTCCCCCACCTGCAGTGCCTCCGGACCCCTCCCCCATCTGTAGCCCCCACTCCTCTGCCCCTCCCCCACCCGCAGCACCTCTCATGACCCTTCCCCATCTGGGCCTTCCCCCCCGCATCCGCCCCCCCTTCCACCCGCAGCATCTACAGACACCCTTCCCCATCCGCAGTCCCCCCCGCACCCGCTACATTCTGTACATCGTGCCCTGCAGGTGCTGTTCACGCCGTTGCAAGGGGCTGCGCCTCCTTCACCATCGCACGCCCTTTCATCGTGCAATATTTAACCACTAACAAAGGAATGCAGGTAATACTCCATATAATACAAATATTGAACCCCAGAAAGGCGTGCAAGTGTTAAGGGGGCGTAGCCCCTTGCGACGGTTGAAGAGCGCCCGTAGGGCGCGATGAAGCAACTAGTAATAATAATAATAATCTTAGTATAAAGCCAAAGTATTAAAAAACAAATTTATTAGTATTAAAATTAAATTTTAATTAAGTTTATAATATGCACTATAAATTAAACTACTGAGAATGACTCAAAACTTAAAGCACTTTTGTGGAAATTCAATTCCGGGAGAAGGATGCGAATTGCCTTTGCCGCAGTGTTTAAATGCCGGCAAAGGCACCCCATTTTGCACCCTTCGCCCACCTGGCCGAATCTGGAATTCACATAAAACTGCTCACTACCCTGTGGGGCAGCGAACAATTTTGTATAAGATCAGGCTGCTGCGCTGATTTGAATTTCCACTTTTTAAGCACTGTAGAGTTTAGATTTTTTTGTGCTGCCACCTGCTGTACAAACATTGTATTACAAGTACGATCTGTTCGTAATCCTCATTAAGGACCTCTCACTGGTCATATCTTCTGTTTATTTCTTTCACTCAACTTGCACATGCTACATCCTCTTTCCCAGACAGTTAATCAGATACAATCTGTAACTACTTAAATTATTACAGATGTTTATACAGGAGATTTGAGGTCCACAATGTGAAGCAAAACATTTTTTGTATTGTGTGTATTCTGTTTTTAGCAGCCGCGCAAATGCATAGTCGCCGCCCACGGAGGAGTGTATTTTCGCTTTGCAAGTGTGCGAACGCCTGTGCAGCCGAGCGGGACGGAAAAGTTTTTTGCAGTTTCAGAGTAGCTCTGAACTTACTCAGCGCTTGCGATCACTTCAGTCTTTTTGGTGCCGGAATTGACGTCACACACCCGCTCTCCAAACGCCCGGACACGCCTGCGTTTCCCTACCACTCCCAGAAAACGGTCAGTTGACACCCATAAACGCCTTCTTCCTGTCAATCTTCTTGCGATCGGCTGTGAGAATGGATTCTTCGTTAAATCCATAGCTCAACAACGATCCGCTTTGTACCCATACGACGCACGTGCGCATTGCAGTGCATACGCATGTGCAGTAGAGACCTGATCCCGGCGCAGCGAAAATCGGCAGCGTGCGATCAGTTCGGAATGACCCCCCATTGTTCTCCAGCTGTTGTGAAATGTAAACCTTGGCTGATTCTTGTAGTTCTACCAGAGCTGGACAGCCAGCGAGTTCTCCTCTGTTATAAATTAATAGATTGTGTAATCAGTGTGGTCACATTATAAGGCTCAGTGGCAAACGCAGGATTCTCTGAGCCCTGTGACCTGGTTCCGAGCAGTGTTGATGGCCAGTGAGCAATATGCGTGGTGAGCCTGTGCCTGTGTTCCCTGCAGATGTGCTATTGGATGACGTAATTGAGGCTGGCCGGGACCGAACACCAGACAGAAGATGTAATTATGTGCACATGTTACTACTTCTGTCTGCTTGAGCATTGTTTGTTATTAATTTATCTTTGATAAAGGTCCAATAAAGGTTAAAAACGTCAGCGCATTAAGGGCCTAATTCAGATTGATTGCTGCTGTGCTTTCGATCAGACCCGAACTGCGCATGCGTCACAGCCGTACTGCGACGGCGCATCGCACCACTGCAACAGGGATCGGCGCCCTGCTTCGGGATTGTGCGAAGGATCCATTCGCACAGGCGTTCGCAAGGAGATTGACAGGAAGGGGGTGGCAACTGACCGGTTTCAGGGAGTGTCTGGAAAAACGCAGGCGTGTACAAGCGTTTGCAGGGCGGGTGTCTGACGTCAATTCCGGGCCAGAACAGCTTGATCTGACCGCAGCGACTGAGTAAGTCCTGGGCTGCGCAGAGACTGCACAAAATCAGTTTGTGCAGCTCTGCTACACTTGCACAGCAAAAATACACTCATCCTATAGGCGGCGTCTGTCTGATCGCAGGGCAGCAAAAACCGCTGATCAGATCTGAATTACCCCCAGAATCTCTGACATGCCGGGGGATGGGTGGTCTTCTGTTTGCCGGCGGTCGGCCTCCCGGCGCTCAGTATACCGGCGCCGGGAGGCCGACAGCCGGCATACCGACAATTATTTTCCCTCGTGGGGGTCCACGACCCCCATAGAGGGAGAATAAAATAGTGTGGCGCGCGTAGCGCGCCACCGTGCCCGTAGCGTGGCGAGCGCAGCGAGCCCGCAAGGGGCTCATTTGCGCTCGCCAAGCTGTCGGTAAGCCGGCGGTCGGGCTCCCGGCGCCGGGATGCTGGTCGCCGGGAGCCCGACTGCCGGCCAGCCGTAGTGAACCCCCGGGGGATGCCCAGCACAGGGTTAGTCCACCCCGCATGTTAAGCTCTACCCCACTCCGGCTACCCGCCATGTTTTGGGTTGCAGCGACTGCATGTGACATCACACAGCCGCTGCGGCCCGCCCCAGCAACGGTTCAGACTTGCCTGCATTGTCCGGACCGCAATGATATAGAAGCTTATCTATCCATAAAAATAGGGTCCAGGATATCTCCCTTCACATTTACTTTAGTACATAAATTAAACCACGGTTTAAAACGAGCAGGTATCACACGTACAAGAAACAATAGATATAAAAGCTTATCTGTCCATCAAAAGAGGGTCCAGGGTAACTCCCGACGCGTTTTGTCGCAATGCAAAGGACTTCATCAAGGGGATCCAGTACGGGGATAATGAACGGCACTTAAAGGACAACTTATTTAGAATGCAAGAAATGGTCTACGTTTCTGAGACCTTTAATCTCCATCGCCAGGACGACGGAGATTAAAGGTCTCCGAAACGTAGACTATTTCTTTGCATTCTAAATAAATGGTCCCTTGAGTGCCATTCATTATCCCCATATTATATATATATATATATATATATATATATATAAATCTGCAATTAGGGCAGCACTCCAAATAATAGATACAACGGCTCCGGTGCCCTCCTAGGTGCCCAAATAGGCCCACAGCATACTCCCAGGTACGGCGGCACTCAGATGTAGAATACGTTTAAGGCAGAATATACAACGTTTCCGAGAACTTTATTACCACTCCGTCACGAGTCCTCTATTTCATAGTCTTGCCTTTTGCCATATTACGCTTTTGGAATTATTATGTATTATTAAGTTTACGTCTTTTAAACTGGTGGCATCTGCTGTTTGTTTATAAGGTGATGTCATTTCTATTGTACTGTATTGGCAGTGTAAAATTATGCAGGCGTTACGAATTGCTTATACTATGCCTAATATATCAGTGTGAGTTTACCATGTTACTATGACAACCAGTACTAGCCGTGATTGTGTGCTGACGTATCGCACCTGAACTTAGGAGCAAGTCTGTGTACTTTCTGTTTAGACGCTGCCATGACGACCAGACGTGCGGCGGGCCTGTGCGCGCTGACGTCATGTTCCCGCGCGAGTTACCGGGTCGGGCTCCCGCGCTGGAGAACGCGGCCAATCTGTGCATGTCCACTTGTATTTCGGGGGGTATAAGGTAAGATTGTTTTTGCACTGTCTGTATTCTTGACAAAAATCCTGTGGGGATTGAAACGTTGAAACTACTGACCTGGGTGTCTGTGAGTCTTTTTTTGAAGAAATGTGCCGCACCTCTGCCAAGCTTTATATATATATATATATATATATATATATATATATATATATATAGATATAAATCTGCAATTAGGGCAGCACTCCCAATAATAGATACAATGGCTCCGGTGCCCTCCTAGGTGCCCAAATAGGCCCATAGCATACTCCCAGGTACGGCAGCACTCAGATGTAGAATACGTTTAAGGCAGAATATACAACGTTTCGGAGAACTTTATTACCACTCCGTCATCAGGTCCGTGATGACGGAGTGGTAATAAAGTTCTCCAAAACGTTGTATATTCTGCCTTAAACGTATTCTACATCTGAGTGCTGCCGTACCTGGGAGTATATATATATATATATATATATATACCTCCCAACTGTCCCGAATACAGCGGGACAGTCCCACTAATTGGACACTGTTCCACTATCACACCCGCAGGCCGCAGTGGGCGGGGTGGTGGAGAGATTGGGAGAGACAGCGATCGCCGCTGCTAATTACTGAATAGATGCCGTGCGCATGTGTATAGCATGTTACAGTGCAGAGAGGGTTAGCCGGGGACTGCTCAGGAAGCGCTGGGCACACCTCCAAAATGCTGAAAACGGGGTTTGCTGTGCTAGGCATCACCCCT
This sequence comes from Pseudophryne corroboree, assembly GCF_028390025.1. NCBI lineage: Eukaryota > Metazoa > Chordata > Amphibia > Anura > Myobatrachidae > Pseudophryne > Pseudophryne corroboree. Next base: position 32,748,087 of record NC_086452.1, read on the forward strand.
CCACCTGAGGCCCCACCCACCGCTCCCGAGGCCCCATCCCCTTTTTGGTCAGGGCAAGTCCTGACTCCATAGAGGCTGAAGTTGGGAGGTATACATATATACTGATATATATGGGTTGCAGTTAAAATGCCGGCTGTTTGGATCCCGGCGTTCAGGATACCGATACCGAAATCCTGACAGCCGACAATGACGACAGCCGGAATCCCGGCGCACCAGGGCTATTTCCACTCGTGGGTGTTCACCGAGCCTGCAGCGTGGCGAGTGCAGAGAGCCCGCAAGAGGACTCTTAATGCTCGCCTCGCTGCCGGCATTCTGGCGGGATAATCCACAATAAGGAGCGCTCAGAGCCGATGATAACACATGGGTCTGGCTCCTTATCTCGTATCCCATGTGTTAGCGCACAAAAATGGGACATTTCTCTCCTGAAAAAAATGTGCTTTAATTGAATAACCATCGGTCAAAAATCATCCCATTCTTTTTTGTTTTGTGAGAAAAAATAAGATTTTACTTACCGGTAAATCTATTTCTCGTAGTCCGTAGAGGATGCTGGGACTCCGTAAGGACCATGGGGAATAGACGGGCTCCGCAGGAGATAGGGCACTTTAAGAAAGCTTTGGATTCTGGGTGTGCACTGGCTCCTCCCTCTATGACCCTCCTCCAGACCTCAGTTAGGGAGACTGTGCCCAGAGGAGATGGACAGTACGAGGAAGGATTTTTGTAAATCTAAGGGCGAGATTCATACCTGCCACACCAATCACACCGTATAACTTGTGATAAACTACCCAGTTAACAGTATGAACAACAACATAGCCACGGTATCACCGAAAACTATAACATAACCCTTGTGTAAGCAACAACTATATACAAGTCTTGCAAAAGAAGTCCGCACTTGGGACGGGCGCCCAGCATCCTCTACGGACTACGAGAAATAGATTTACCGGTAAGTAAAATCTTATTTTCTCTAACGTCCTTGAGGATGCTGGGACTCCGTAAGGACCATGGGGATTATACCAAAGCTCCCAAATGGGCGGGAGAGTGCGGATGACTCTGCAGCACCGATTGAGCAAACAGGAGGTCCTCCTCAGCCAGGGTATCAAACTTATAGAACTTTGAAAAGGTGTTTGTCCCCGACCAAGTAGCTGCTCGGCACAACTGTAATGCCGAGACCCCTCGGGCAGCCGCCCAAGAGCCCACTTTCCTAGTGGAGTGGGCCTTAACCGATCTCGGTAACGGCAATCCTGCCATAGAATGCGCCTGCTGAATCGTGTTACAGATCCAGCGAGCAATAGTCTGCTTTGAAGCAGGAGCGCCAACCTTGTTGGCCGCATACAGAACAAACAAAGCTTCAGTCTTCCTGATTCTAGCCGTTCTGGTCACATAAATCTTCAAAGCCCTGACTACATCCAAGGACTCGGAATCCTCCAAGTTCCGTGTAGCCACAGGCACGACAATAGGTTGGTTCACATGAAAAAATGAGACCACTTTTGGCAGAAAGTGAGGACGAGTCCTCAACTCTGCCCTATCCACGTGAAAAACCAAGTATGGGCTTTTATGCGATAAAGCCGCCAATTCTGAAACACGTCTCGCCGAAGCTAACGCCAACAACATGACCACTTTCCACGTGAGGTATTTCAACTCCACAGTTTTAAGTGGTTCAAACCAAGGTGACTTGAGGAAACATAACACCACGTTAAGATCCCAAGGCGCCACCGGAGGCACAAAGGGAGGCTGAATATGCAGCAACCCCTTCACAAAAGTCTGTACCTCAGGAAGAGAGGCTAATTCTCTTTGAAAGAAAATGGATAAGGCCGAAATCTGGACCTTTATGGACCCTAATTTTAGGCCCAAGGTCACTCCTGTTTGAAGGAAGTGAAGTAGACGGCCCAAATGGAACTCCTCCGTAGGAGCAGCTCTGGCCTCACACCAAGAAACATATTTCCGCCATATACGGTGATAATGTTTCAACGTCACGTCTTTCCTAACCTTGATCAGGGTAGGAATGACTTCATCCGGAATTCCTTTTTCCGCTAGGATCCGGCGTTCAACCGCCATTCCGTCAAACGCAGCCGCGGTAAGTCTTGGAACAGACAGGGCCCCTGCTGCAGCAGGTCCTGCCTTAGAGGAAGAGGCCACGGATCTTCTGTGAGCAACTCTTGTAGTTCCGGATACCAAGCCCTCCGTGGCCAATCTGGAACAATGAGGATTGTTCTGTCCCTGCTTATTCTTACAATTCTCAACACCTTGGGTATGAGAGGAAGAGAAGGAAACACATAGACCGATCTGAACACCCAAGGTTTCACCAGAGCGTCTACCGCTACCGCCTGAGGGTCCCTTGACCTGGCGCAATACCGCTTTAGCTTTTTGTTGAGACGGGACGCCATCATGTCTATTTGAGGCAGGCCCCACCGATCCGCGATCTGTGCAAAGACTTCTTGATGAAGTCCCCACTCCCCCGGATGCAGGTCGTGCCTGCTGAGGAAGTCCGCCTCCCAGTTGTCCACCCCCGGGATGAAAACTGCTGACAGCACGCTTACATGGCCTTCCGCCCAGCGTAGAATCCTGGTCGCTTCTGCCATGGCCACTCTGCTCCTTGTTCCGCCTTGGCGGTTTATATGAGCCACTGCCGTGACATTGTCTGACTGAATCAGAACCGGTCTTCTCCGAAGTAAGTACTCCGCTTGACGCAGGGCGCTGTATATGGCCCTCAACTCCAGGACGTTGATGTGGAGACAAGTCTCCAGGCTTGACCAGAGACCTTGGAAATTTCTTCCCAGTGCCACTGCTCCCCAGCCTCGGAGGCTTGCGTCCGTGGTTACCAGGACCCAGTCCTGAATGCCGAACCTGCGACCCTCTAGAAGGTGAGCACTGTTCAGCCACCACAGGAGAGATACCCTGGTCCTGGGAGACAGGGCGATCCTTTGATGCATTTGTAAATGGGACCCGGACCACTTGTCCAAGAGGTCCCATTGAAAAGTCCTATCAACCGATAGGAAAGAAAATGGATAAGGCCGAAATGGATAAGGTATAGCTGCCCCCCACCCAAAGAGTGCATCTCCATGGAATTGGGGGAGTGCTGCGAGTCCACGTCCCCCTGACTCATGGCACGCGCCGTGCGTCGCGTCTGTGTGACCCCCTGTGACATGCGCGCGCCCCCTGCCTGCGCTGTCAATCGGTTGATAGCCATTTGTTTAATCAGAGCAGCTGCATATGATGTCACACAGCTGCCCTGAAAATGGTCACGGCGCACCCCCGTTCATGCAGCCCCCCACGCTGCTTCACTGCTCCGCAAATGCCCACCGTAGTCAATCACATAACGGCTGCATCCTTCTGGGATGTGCCCACAACGTGTGAGCCTGCGCAGCCGCAATGCGCCCTCTGCGCATGCGCAGTTTGCTATTATAGGTAAAAACTGAGCTGCAGGCCGCTGATGCGGACAGGTCTGAATCAGGCCTGCCTAATGTCCAGTTCAAGTTAACAGGGAATTCCAGAATTAAATGCTTCCTTTAAATAATTAGAACAGTATCCATTTCTGGTAAAAGCTGCAGCACGAAAAAGCAAAAAGATTCATTATTTTTCACATTTACTGACCTAGCGCCAGAATACTCTGTTGCGCTTACATTTGGGAGCAAACACAGTAATATAACAGTAATAAGACAAGACTGGGCAACAGCAGACAGCAGATATGTAAGAGCGCCATCTCTGTCTGTGCCCAGGCATAGGTGACAGATGGTCTGAGGACCCAGGTGTACCAGCCATCCTCTCCACCATCCAGACCTCTGTGTGCTCCAAGTGCCCATATTCCAGGCACAACACTGAATGCAGTAATCCACTCCTGCGGACGCTCATTTACTTTCAATTACACAGATAATTGCTTGTTTTGTCCCGGAATTAGTTTTTCCCCTGCCACTCAGTGATCTGTCTACAGATATGGAATTGCAAATGCATCAGTCCTTGAGACCTGTTTTTTTTCTAGTTTCTAAAAATATAAAGGAAGCAAATTAAAATGTAGTAAACATATATATCCATATATGTATGTAAAGCTCTCTCTCTCTCTCTCTCTTTCTATATATATATATATATATATATATATTTATATACACACACACACACTCTGTATGTATATATATATATATATATATATAGGAGATATATATATATATACCAGGTGCTTCATCGCGCCCTACGGGCGCTCATCACACCATCGCAAGGGGCTACGCCCCCTTAACCCTTGCATGCCTTTCTGGGGTTCAATATTTGTATTATATAAAGTATTACCTGCATTCCTTTGTTAGTGGTTAAATATTGCACAATGAAAGGGCGTGCGATGGTGAAGGAGGCGCAGCCCCTTGCGACGGCGTGAACAGCACCTGCAGGGCACGATGTACAGAATGTAGCGGGTGCGGGGGGGACTGCGGATGGTGTCTGTAGATGCTGCAGGTGGAGGGGGGGCGGAAGTGGGGGTGGGGCCCGGATGTGGAAGAGTCGTGAGGTGCTGCGGGTGGGGGAGGGGCAGAGGAGTGGGGGATGCAGATTGGGGAGGGGTCCGGAGGCACTGCAGGTGGGGGAGGGGCAGGGGTGCCATGGGTGGGAGAGGGGCAGGTGTGGGGATGTTGTGGATGGGTGAAGGGTTCCGGAGGTGCTGTGGGATGGGAAGGGGCGGGAGTGCCGGGGGTGGGGTAGGGGTCCGCAGGCGCCATGGGTAGGGGAGGGGCAGGTACGGGTGGTGCGGCGCATAGGGAAGGAGGTCCGGAGGTGCTGCTGGTGGTGGAGGGGCAGGTGCGGTGGTGACATTGGTGGGGGAGGGTTGGACCGCGGATGGAGGAGGGTGTCTGCAGATGCCGCGGGTGGAGGGGGGCAGGTGTGGGGGGAGACATATAAAGGGGGTGGATGGTGGAGGGGGCCTGGAGGTGCTGTGGGTGGTGAAGGGGCGGAGGAGTGGGAGCCGCGGGTGGTGTAGGGGATCTGGAGGCACAGCATGTGGGGGAGGGGTGGAGTGCCGCATGTGGTGGAGGGGAAGGTGCGGAGGTGTGGTGCATTGGGGAGAGGTCTGGAGGCGCTGCGGGTACTGTACCTGGCAAAAAGGTAGTTGGAGGGTATGCAGTAACAGGGCCAGGACAGGGGTGACAGGGTCAGAACAGGGTTGACGGGGCCAGGACAGGGGTGACAGGGTCAGAAAAGGGGTGACGGGGCCAGGACAGGGGCGACGGGGCCAGGACAGAAATGACAGGGACAGGATAGGGGTGACAGGCCAACTTCAAGAACTGAGTATTCACTTGCTGACTAATATATCGCACCGCTTGACAGGTGGTATTCTAATGAGAGAATCAATATTAATCACTTCACCTGTCAACAGTTTTAATCTTTTGGTTGAACAGATAGATAGATAGATAGATAGATAGATAGATAGATAGATAGATAGATAGATAGATAGATAGATAGATAGATAGATAAAGAGGAGACTAAGAGGGGACATGATCAACATCTACAAATATATAAGGGGTCAATACACAGAGCTCGGGAGGGACCTGTTTTCTATAAGATCAGCACAGAGGACACGTGGTCACTCGCTTAGGTTAGAGGAGAGGAGTTTCTGCACATTGAAGCGAAAAGGTTTTTTCACAGTAAGGACAATACGTGTTTGGAATTCCCTGCCTGAGAGAGTAGTAACGGCGGACTCAGTCATCACCTTTAAGAATGGGTTAGATAAATTCCTATTGGATAAAGATATTCAGGGTTATGGTGCATAGACACGCATTATAGTTAATATAACTAGTCCTAACATAAAAATAACTAATCCTATAATAAGACTGCATAGGAGACCACAAATAGGTTGAACTCGATGGACAATTGTCTTTTTTCAACCTTAGTTACTATGTTACTTTTTATATAGCGCATACATATTCCGCAGTGCTTTACAGAGAGTATTTGGCCATTCGCATCAGTCCCTGCCCCAGTGGAGCTTACACTCTATATTCCCTAGCACATTTATACACACACATTCACACTAGGGTTAATTTTGTCAGAAGCCAATTAACCTACCAGTATATTTTGGGATTGTGGGAGGAAACCGGAGTACCCAGAGGAAACACACGCAAGTACGGGGAGAATATACAAACTCCACACCGTTAGGGCCATGGTGGGAATGGAACCCATGACCTCAGTGCAGTGAGGCAGTAATGCTAACCATTACACCATCCGTGCTGCCCCTATAGAGATGGGGGCCCACTCTTGCCTCCTAAAGCCAATACCTGGAAAGCTGCACAGGCAGCACAACAACAGCCGGCTGTAACATCACACACACACACACACACACACACACACACACACACACACACACACACACACACACACACACACACACACACACACACACACACACACACACACACACACACACACACACACACACACACACACACAGAGTCAGTATATGTATGTACAGTTACACAGTTTGTATGTTTCTGATTCGGCAGCTGTGTATAATGTTAGTCCTGCTCTTATCACGTTTACTTGTTATATAAACAGACAATTCAATCTCCTCTCTGTTGCTGCTAATTTAGGAATCTTATTGGTGGCAATGTCCGAACAACTGAAAGGTCCTCAGCTATCAGAGACATGAATCACACTTGAAGCGTTCTCCACTGGCCCTAATGTGAGGGCGGAGAGGTCTGTAATGACTGTGATTTACTAACACACAAGCTGTTTCCCCTCAGGATGTGGGATGTGCTCTCATCTGCATATAGACAGCCAGGGCTGACAGCAATGTACGTGTCAGCTATTAATGTATGCCCTTTATAACTGGGATTTATTGTCATTATTCAGTGTACGGACATAAGTTACAATTTATACCAAACATAAATCATCAAATAAAAAGGAATATTAGTTATGTAGGCTAATACCTGCTCATACAAATGTTTATCAGATCCCCAATATCCCTATTTGTCCATTCTGCAAAATGGTCATGCACAGGTAAGGGAGCGTAGTCATTTGGACAGCACGGATGGTGTAATGGTTAGCATTACTGCCCTGTAGTACTGTGGTCATGGGTTTGATTCCCACCATGGCCCTGTGTGGAGTTTGTATATTCTCCCCGTGCTTGTGAGGGTTTTCCTCCAGGTACACTGGTTTCCTCCCACAAAAATATACTGGTAGGTTAATTGGCTCCAAAAAAAATGAACCCTAGCGTGTATATGTGGTGGGAATTGTAAGCTCCACTGGGGCGTATTCTCTGTAAAACGCTGCGGAATATGTGTGCGCTATATAAATAACTGGTACTCCTATATAATAAAAGGCTAAGGTGCTCTTCACCTCTGTTATGTGTGCCAGTGGCCACTAGAGGCCACCACACAACCAAATGAAAGTGAAAGTGATCATGCAGGGAGATGTTACAGCCTGCTGCTAATTCATTACAAATATTGATGTGACTGTTTCACACTTGCTGCATATAGAGAGAGAGGGGGTAGAGGTAGGTTTTTGCTGTGGCAGCCATTTATAACAACCTTTCATTTCCAAAATTGCCTGGATTTTCTATACATTCGTTTCCATTTATGGTTAAATCCTGGCCAGTGATACATATCCTTCCAATAAAAGACTCAGGAGACTGTTGAGAATGTTAGATGTGTTGCCCCAATATCAATGTTTCGGGGGTATAAGCCTCGTTTGCTATATGGGCCTGAGGACGGGGCTTATACCCCCAAAACATTGATATTTGGGCAATACATCTTACATTCTCAACAGCCTCCTAAGTGCCAGTCTTTTTGGAAAGATATATATGTGGTGCAAGTAGAATTTTTTACTTAGTGATACCGAGAGTAAAAATGGGCGTTCTCACGTGTCATGAGGGGGCGTGGTCACACAAAACAAGGAGAGTGTCTACATGACAATAGAGGCATGGCCACATTATGCCACACACTGTAAGGCCCCTTACACATTATGCCAAACACCGTAATGCCCATTACACATTATACCACACACTGTAATGCCCATTACACATTATGCCACACACCGTAATGCCCATTACACATTATACCACACACTGTAATGCCCATTACACATTATGCCACACACCGTAATGCCCATTACACATTATGGGGGTAATTCCAAGTTGATCGCAGCAGCAATCTTGTTAGCGGTTGGGCAAAACCATGGGGGTAATTCTGAGTTGATCGCAGCAGCAAGTTTTTTAGCAATTGGGCAAAACCATGTGCACTGCAGGGGAGGCAGATATAACATGTGCAGAGAGAGTTAGATTTGGGTGGGTTATTTTGCTTCTGTGCAGGGTAAATACTGGCTGATTTATTTTTACTCTGCAATTTAGATTTCAGTTTGAACACACCCCACCCAAATCTAAAGGCCCCTACACACTGGCCGATCCGCCGCCGAGCTGCCCGACGGCGGATACGGCCGACGAGCGACCCGGCGGCGAGGGGGCAGTGACGGGGGGATTGAAGTTTCTTCACTCCCCCCGTCACGCGGCTCCATTGAAGTGCAGGCAAATATGGACGAGATCGTCCATATTGGCCTGCATGCACAGCCGATGGGGGACCAGCGATGAACGAGCGCGGGGCCGCGCATCGTTCATCGCTGGAGCTTCCACACTGAAAGATATGAAAGAGTTCTCATTCATTTATGAACGAGATCGTTCATATCTTTCAAACAAATCGGCATGTGTGTAGGGCCACCCAAATCTAACTCTCTCTGCACATGTTACATCTGCCATGGGTTTCATGGCAAAAGATGCAGCTTTCTGCATCTTCTCCTGGTGGCGCCAGTGTTCCTGGCATTTCTGGGTAACGCTATACATGCAGTGGCGCAACATTTTGCGCCCCCACTATGGCATTTTAGTGCTGCTTACACACGTAATGCCCCCTGTAGTGCTGCTTACACACACAGTGCACCCTGCTGTGCTGCTTACACATATAATGCCCCACTAGTGTCAACACACACATAATGCCCACTGCAGTGCCGCATACACACAAAATGCCTCTAGTAGGACTTACCACCCTACATGCTCATTGCCAGGGGTTTCTTGCTCGTTGCCAGGGGTTGCATGCTCATTGCGGACAGAGACCCTGCGCCCTGCGGCACCGGGCTGGTGGTACTGCGCACAACCACCATATTTCTTAATGGTACTCTGTACCACCCCGTACCACCCTACTTTCAACACTGTATATGTGTCAAATTCCCCTTTCACACTGCACAAATAACCCGGTATATTGTCGATGTGCGGTGTGAAAGGGGTAAGTCCCGAATTCCCGGGTCGCCTGACCCGGTATTTCAACCCAGGAATAAAACAGGGCTATTTCCGGGTTATTGACGGGTCAGGTGTGGTGTGAATGGTTAACCCGGGTCAATGCGATCCGGGATCTGTTCAAAGTATGGAGGAGGCGGCGTGATGATCTCATCTCCAATTGCCGCTTTTGCACCCGCCCACAATGACGCCATCGTTGCATCTGTTCCCAGACAGCAACCCGACGCGACATACTGACGGATCACGTTGCCAGTCTAAAAGGGGTCTCATTCGGGTCGCACCCGGGAAGGGCTCGTGTACAATTTCCGGGTGCGACTAGCGCTTGCGATGTGAAAGCGGTATAAATGACTAACGTTGCTCCTCACCTCTGTGGTACTGTTGCCAGCCACTGGGGGATGGCCGACGGAGCAGCGTTGGTAAAGGACACACAAACACACACCATATGTACACTATACACCTTAATATATACTGTCCCTATATACACACTGCACCCCCATACCCCCATATAGAACCCCTATATACAAGACACCCCCTCCTCCATATACTGCTCCCGCCATATACCGCAAACTCTGTTCCCTCTCCTCCATATACTATGTACTAAGCTTTGGCGAGACATAGTGGGCAATTCAGACCTGATCGCAAGGCTGCGTTTTCGTACAGCAGGCGATCAGGTCTAAACTGCGCATGTGTATGCACCGCAATGCGCAGGCACGACGCATGGATACAAAGCGGATCGCCGCTCAGCGATGGGTTTGTGCGAAGAATCCATTCGCACAGGCGATCGCAAGAAGATTGACAGGCAAAAGGCGTTTGTGGGTGGCAACGGACCGTTTTCTGGGAGTGGTTAGAAAAACGCAGGCGTGTCCAAGCGTTTGCAGGGAGGGTTCATGACGTCAATTCCGGTCCCGGACAGGCTGAAGTGTTCGCAGCGGCTGAGTAAGTCCTCGGCTGCTCAGAGACTGCACAAAATCTGTTTGTGCAGCTCTGCTACAAATGCGATCGCACACTTGCACAACTAAAATACACTCCCCTGTAGGCGGCGACTATCTGATCGCAGCAGTGCAAAAATCGCCTGCTAGCGATCAGGTCTGAATTAGGCCCATAAAGTGGAGAGAGATAAAGTACCAACCAATCAGCTCCTAACTGCCATGCTACAGGCTGTGTATGAAAAAAACCCAGCTAGGAACTGATTTGCTGGTACTTTATCTGTCTGCTTTATCTCTCTCCAAGTACATAGACCCCAAGTTTGGGAACCACTGGTCTACATCATCGTTTTATCAATCAGTTTCTCCGTTATTTGTATTTGCCTTGTACAACGCTGCGGAAACTGTGGCGCTTTAAAAATAAGCGCTAATCATAATTTTTTTTAAAGAATAAAATGGTTTATTATCTCTTGAAATATATTCGCAGCATGTCGTTTAGCCACGGATCTCGAGAATAATTTGTTTTCTACTTTTATTCTATTTATAGATTACAAACGTTACAATGACACTGACTCTGCCCTTGAGGGACGGGATCAATTTGATTTCGTTCTCCATCGAGCTCATCCGTGGCAGACGTTACAAATAAAACACTTTTAGCATTGAGCATGCCATTTGTGATGGCGTAACAGGGATCCCTGGCGGCAGTTCCTTTATTGAATCAGACAATAAGCCATCCCGTGCCTTTCTTCACCCAGATAGCATTGGGCTTTCCTTACACCCACATGCCCAGAGGAAGCCACTTACAAACCCTGTAGCGTCCTGCACTTCCATTACCAGTGAATACATTAGTCCTTCACTCCCTACAATAATACAAATTATATATCTGACCGAGACTGGGGGCAAGTACAGCTCCCTGGCCCAGATACGAAGCCTAGATCACAAGACACTCAGATCAGCTCTTGTCCAAAGCTTGAGACATATTGCAGTTGATCCGTGATACCGGCGGACATTAGCTGCTGCAGAACAGCTTGAATCAGTAGATATTTTCCATAATGACCACCTAGCTCATACGCAGCGACGTCTCGTTTCGGCATTTCGTGGACGTATTCTGGTCAACGCAGGCGTGTCCAGACCATGTTCAGGACAGCTGCGTGACGTCACACGCTGCCGCTCCAAGAAAAAAAAATGGTTCTTGACCGCCTGCCAGCACAGCCAGGCTATGCAGGCAGGGGTCGTCCTCTAATCGATGCGTTTGCAATTATATTGCGAACGCATCATGGGGCGACGCAACACACATGCTGGATGGCCTTGACCTGTGCTGAGTGGCCCCCAGTATGTGAGCAGATGGATGCAGGATCTGCATCCATTTCTGAATAGCCCTGTGTCAGTAAATCTGCAATGTACGGGGTTCACAGATCACAGATTTCGGCCACAAATCGATTGGGATTGTTAAATCAGGTTTTTCAACATGTTTAATTTCACATATCAATTGGGACAGTAGATTGCTAGTGTATGTATGGCCTCCATCAGGGGGGGTGCCGGGGGCACAGCTGTCCCGGGCCCAGCCTCTCTGACAGAGAGAGGAGGGCCCGGAATGCTCATGCAGCTACCTGTCCACCCGCCGCCGTTCCGCGGACGTCCACGCTGTTCTGCTGCTCTCCTCTGACCCTCCAGCAGCTGTATTGAAAACTTCCCTCCCAAAATGGCCGCCGCCACAGAGGAGACAGTTGTTCAAGATACTAGAGGAGCCCTCTAGTATATTGAAATACTGTCTCCTCTGAGGCGGCGGCCATTTTGGGAGGGATGTTTTCAATACAGCTGCAGGAGGATGGAGGAGAGCAGCAGAACAGCGGGGATAGAGGCGGGCAGGTAGCGACATCAGCATCCCGGGCCCTCCCGACAGCGGCACATGTATGTATGTGTGTATATATCATACTTACCGATATTTTAACTCTCCTCTCCGGGAGATGACCGGAGAGGAGAAGCAGGTGGGCGGTGATGAGGGAGGAGCTAAGCTGATTACATCAGCAGACCCCGCCCACCCACCGGGAAAAGACGGTAATTGGATGAAATTTGGTTAGGGGCGGGGCTAAAATGACGCGATTAGCATCTGATCGCTTCCTTAGGCTCCGCCCCCCGCCGGGTCCGTGATTTTATGGTGTTATTCTCCCTATTCTGCCCACTTCACTACAAAGTGGGCAGAATGCGGGAGGGGTGCCCACTCTTCCGGGGGCTGCGGGGGACTACCCGAAAACCGGGTGTCTCCCGCAGAATCCGGGAGAGTAGGTAAGTATGGTATATAGATAGATAGATAGATAGATAGATAGATAGATAGATAGATAGATAGATAGCTATACAAACACACACACACACACATTAACTGGCGCAATTGTAAAGCTGACTTCTCCACAGTTGGGGGGGAGCCTGCCTATTTTGTCAGTCCCGGGCCCCGCAATTTCTGATGGAAGCCCTGGATGTATGGACAACAACCAGCAGATCTGCAGACCGTTTCTAGTAAACAGATGAGTCTTTCAGGACTGGCAGATCTGTTCAGCTGAAAGTGATCTACAAATCACTGACAAATATCTGTACTGTATGGGCAAAGGGCCTAATTCAGACGTGATCGCTGTGCTGCAAATGACACTGTCCTGCGATCAGTGGGAGTGAAAATCACCCGCTGTGCAAGTGTGCGATTGCATGTGTACGCTGTGCGAAAATGACCCTCAGTCAGCGGGCAGCTGCAAAACCGTTCGCTCCACACTCACCATTGAATGTTTTTCCCATTCTGTGCAGTGTGTGCGTAGCTCAATACTTACTCCTACAGTGCAATACAAACAGGCTGATCGGGGCCGGAGCTGACGTCACACACCCTCCCTGAAAACACTTGGGCACGCCTGACACTCCCAGGAAACGGCCAGTTACCGCCCACAAACGTCCTCTTCCTGTCAATCACCTTGCGAACGCCCATGCGATAGAAATTTTCGCACCATCCTGTCGCTGTTTGGTGATGTGCCTGTGCGATGGATCCAGCGATGAAGGTCCCGGAATTGACGTCAGACAACCGCACCCCAAACGCCTGGACATGCCTGCGTTCGGATCTCCACGCCCGGAAAATGGTGAGTATCTGCCCCAGAACGCCTCCTCGCTGTCAATCTTCTTGCGATTGCGCTAGCGATCACTTTCTTCTCTCTTCTGGTCGCTGCCCAGCGACGGCTGTCGCTGGGCAACAACGCGCGTACGCATTGCAGGCGCCGCGCAAGTGCAGTTCCAACCCGTTTGCACCACAGCGAAGAACCGCTGCGTGCGAACGGGTCGGAATGACCCCCATAGTCCTGCTACCCGCTGCTTTTACTTTTGCAGCTTACTATTGGCCCTTGCACCGACCCCACACTGGGTGTAAAAGATGCATCATGAACAGGCGTCCTTTTCATCACGTGTAAGTCTGTCTACACACCAACGTTGTCTGCCAATAAGTACATATAGCTTCATAATAAGCCTGTCTCTCTCCTTTTACATTGCTCACAACCTGACCTCCTTTTATTGAGCCTAAAAGCACCAGCTGATCTTTATATGTAATTATCCGTCGCCAGCTGCATATAACAGAGCATCTCTTTCCTACTACGTCCGATATACATTACATCTGCAAATTAGTTTGTATTCATAACTCAATTAAGACAGGTATCGCATAGAGACTGATATAGATTTTCTTTACTAAATAAATCAGCTGATTAGATGTGCTGGAACTGGCGTAGCTCAACTGTGAGGCTCATTTCTGAAAGTGGAAAAGTGCCACCCCGCAGCGCAAACCCTCCTTTATGCCACTCACCAAGAGGGGTTATAGGGAAGGGTGGGAAGGAAGGTTTGCTCCATCCAGTCGGGGTTGGGACAAGGGTTCTTTGTGGTAAATGTGAATTAGGTGGATGCTGTGGCATCAACATGTAGCTTGATAGCCCACCCAGCACAGACAGAGGTGTATGTCTACATTTAAGAGTGTAGTTTCCATAAGTGCAGGGATTGAAGTGGCTATGGGGCCCAGAGCTGAGAGGGGCCACCTTCCCTGTCACAGTTACATGTGTTATATAAAGGGTGTAGCTACCATAGGTACAGGGAGAACAGCTGCTATGGGGCCCAGAGCTGAGAGAGGCCACCTTCCCTGTCACAGTTATATGTGTTATATACAGGGAGTAGCTACCATAGGTGCAGGCAGTGCAGCTGCTATGGGGCCCAGAGCTGAGAGGGGCCACCTTCCCTGTCACAGTTACATGTGTTATATACAGGGTGTAGCTGCCATAGGTGCAGGGAGTGCAGCTGCTATGGGGCCCAGAGCTGAGAGGTGCCACCTTCCCTGTTACAGTTACATGTGTTATATACAGGGTGTAGCTACCATAGGTGCAGGGAGTGCAGCTGCTATGGGGCCCAGAGCTGAGAGGGGCCACCTTCCCTGTCACAGTTACATGTGTTATATACAGGGTGTAGCTACCATAGGTGCAGGGAGTGCAGCTGCTATGGGGCCCAGAGCTGAGAGGGCCACCTTCCCTGTCACAGTTACATGTGTTATATACAGGGTGTAGCTACCATAGGTACAGGGAGAACAGCTGCTATGGGGCCCAGAGCTGAGAGAGGCCACCTTCCCTGTCACAGTTATATGTATTATATACAGGGTGTAGCTACCATAGGTGCAGGCAGTGCAGCTGCTATGGGGCCCAGAGCTGAGAGGGGCCACCTTCCCTGTCACAGTTACATGTGTTATATACAGGGTGTAGCTACCATAGGTGCAGGGAGTGCAGCTGCTATGGGGCCCAGAGCTGAGAGGGCCACCTTCCCTGTCACAGTTACATGTGTTATATACAGGGTGTAGCTACCATAGGTGCAGGGAGAACAGCTGCTATGGGGCCCAGAGCTGAGAGGGGCCACCTTCCCTGTCACAGTTACATGTGTTATATACAGGGTGAAGCTACCATAGGTGCAGGCAGTGCAGCTGCTATGGGGCCCAGAGCTGAGAGGGGCCACCTTCCCTGTCACAGTTACATGTGTTATATACAGGGTGTAGCTACCATAGGTGCAGGGAGTGCAGCTGCTATGGGGCCCAGAGCTGAGAGGGGCCACCTTCCCTGTCACAGTTACATGTGTTATATACAGGGTGTAGCTACCATAGGTGCAGGGAGTACAGCTGCTATGGGGGCCAGAGCTGAGAGGGGCCACCTTCCCTGTCACAGTTACATGTGTTATATACAGGGTGTAGCTACCATAGGTGCAGGGAGTACAGCTGCTATGGGGCGCAGATCTGAGAGGGGCCACCTTCCCTGTCACTGTTACATGTGTTATATACAAGGGATGCAGTCAATTTACCTACTGTACAATCAAAATCCCTTTGCTCAAAATACTGACAACCATTGTCCAACAGTCAAAATCCCGGCATGGTCAAAATACCAACATTACAAATACAGACAAGGTCAAAATACCGACATTTAAAATGTCGACAGGCCAAAAGTTAGACATGAGTTTTTCATGATTTTCTTATTGAAAGACTTGTTCGTACATTACCATCCCAGTGGCCCTGCAGTGGGGGGATACGGTCATTAGGTGGACAACACTTAGGCCGACCACTATTGGTCGACATGCATTCGGTCGACATGGTCACTAGGTCGACATGGAAAAAGGTCGACATGGTCTAGGTCTACTATTGGTCGACATGTACTAGGTCGACATGTACTAGGTCGACATGCGTATTTCACCTTTTTTATTTTCTTAATTTTTAAACTTTTTCATACTTTACGATCCACGTGGACTACGACTGGGAATAGTAACCTGTGCCGAGCGCAGCGGTGGCGGAGCGAGGCACCTTGCCCGAAGCATGCTGAGCGAAGTGAGCCATGTGAGGGGACACGGTGCACTAATTGGGGTTCCCCGTCACTTTACAAAGAAAACGACACCAATAAAAGTAAAAAAAAACCTCATGTCGACCATTTTCCATGTTGACCTAATGGCCGTGTCGACCTATTTCAGGTATCAACCTAGTCACTGTCGACCAATAGTGGTCGACCTAATGAATGTCGAACTCGGTTGCTTAATATTCTATTAAGCCCCCAAGCAGCAAGCATGATGTGCTCATGTCCACTACACCAGTGCAATGCACTAGGGCCCTCATTCCGAGTTGTTCGCTCTGTATTTTTTTCTCGCAACGGAGCGATTAGTCGCTAATGCGCATGCGCAATGTCCGCAGTGCGACTGCGCCAAGTAAATTTGCCATGCAGTTAGGTATTTTACTCACGGCATTACGAGGTTTTTTCTTCGTTCTGGTGATCGTAATGTGATTGACAGGAAGTGGGTGTTTCTGGGCGGAAACTGGCCGTTTTATGGATGTGTGCGAAAAAACGCTACCGTTTCTGGGAAAAACGCGGGAGTGGCTGAAGAAACGGAGGAGTGTCTGGGCGAACGCTGGGTGTGTTTGTGACGTCAAACCAGGAACGACAAGCACTGATCTGATCGCAGATGCCGAGTAAGTCTGGAGCTACTCAGAAACTGCTAAGAAGTGTCTATTCGCAATTCTGCTAACCTTTCGTTCGCAATTTTACTATGCTAAGATTCACTCCCAGTAGGCGGCGGCTTAGCGTGTGCAAAGCTGCTAAAAGCAGCTTGCGAGCGAACAACTCGGAATGAGGGCCCATGAATGGAGAATGCAAGCGAGAGTATTGTGGAATTAAACTGTGGAAATAAAAGCATACATTGGAGTGGCTTATAGCGAGCGATGTACATACATAGTGGGTTTTAATTCTAGAGACCCTGAAGATTTATGACGGTGGTCTGCGCTGCTTGTAATATTTCTTTGCAGAATCTGTAGCCTAGAGAAGAACATCACAGAACCCCAGCCCTGCGGAGAGCGGACACAGAACTCTTCATTAAGTAAACAGTTGATAACTTTCACCAAACAAAGGAGCGGACACAGGAACTGACTTTGTGTTGACAGATTAAACACCGCCGCCATTTCTTAGTAACAAGATCCTGAAGTTTTCATGACAGAGGGGGTCATTCCGACCCAGTCGCACGCTGCTGTTTATCGCAGCGGTGCAAATGGGTCAGTTCTGTGCCTTCAATGCGCACGCGCGTCGGGATGACCCCCAGAGTGCGCTGGATTGATTCATGTTTGTGTCCCCCTTCCCTGAGCACAGGATTCTCAGCAGCACTTGGCCTTTGGTAAAGATAATGCAAAACACAAGACACTTCCAGGAATCTCCCAAAATATTTATTTTCTTTTGAGAACATCCATCTACAGTAACTACAACCCCTCTAAAACGCTTTACAACAGTAATGGGGGAGGGGGAGGTGCAGGGTTGCTGCGGGTGGGAGAGGGACAGTTGTGGGGGTGCCGCAGGTGGGGGAGGGGGTACGAAGCCACCGCGGGTGGGGGAGGGGAAGGTGGGAGAGGGGCGGTTGTGGGGGTGCCGCAAATGGGGGAGGGGCAGGTGTGGAAGTGCTGCAGGTTGGGGAGGGGTCCGGAGCCACCGCAGGTGGGGGAGAGGCGCTTCCGAGGGTGCCGCAGAAGGGAGTTCCGAGCCACCGCGGGTAGGGGAGGGGTGGTTGCGGGGGTGCCATGAATGCGGGGTTCCTGCAGGTGGGGCGGGTGCAGGGGTGCTGCTGGTGGGGGAAAGGCAGGTGCCGGGGGTACCGTGGTGGGGGAGGGAGTCTTGAGCCACCACGGGTGGGGGAGGGTCGGTTGCGGGGGTGGTGCGGAAGGGGGAGTGCAGGAGGGTCGATTGTGCGGGTGCCGCGGGTGGGGGAGGGGCGGTTGCGGGGGTGCCACGGATGCAGGGTTGCTGCAGGTGGGGAAGGGGCCGGGGTGCCGCTGGTGGGTGCGGGGTGGGTGCGGGGGTGGCGCTGATGGGGGAGGGGTAGGTTTTGGGGGTGAGGGAGGTGTCGCTGGAGGGTGATGGGAAGGGAATCCTGAGCCACCGCGGGTGGGGGAGGGGCAGGTGCGGGGTTGCTGTGGGTGGGAGAGGGGCGGTTGTAGGGGTGACGTGGGTGGGGTCCGGAGCCACTGCGGGTGGGGGGAGGGGCGGTTGCAGGGGTGACGCGGGAGGGAGTCCTGATCCACCGCGGGAGAGGCGGTTGCAGGGGTGCCACGGATGGGGTAGGGGTGGTTGTGGGGGTGCCACGGGTGGGAGAGGGCGGTTGCGGAGGTGTTGCAGGTGGGGATGGGGCAGGTGCAGGGGTTCCGCGGTGGGGGAGGAAGTCCTGAGCCACAGCGGGTGGGGGAGGGTCGGTTTCGGTGGTGGCGCGGATGGGAGAGGGTGTGAGAGGGATGGTTGTGGGGGTGCCGCGGGGGGGTACGGTGCCACCGAGGGTGGGGCGGTTGTGGGGGTACCGTGGGTGGGGGAGGTGTCGCGGGAAGGTGAGGGGAAGGGAGTTCTGAGCCACCGCGGGTGGGTGAGGGGCGGTTGTGGGGTTGCCACGGGTGCGGGGTTGCTGCGGGTGAGGGAGGGGCCATTTTGGAGGTGCCACGGGTGGTGGAGGGGTGGGTGCGGGTGTGCCGCAGGTGGGGGAGGGGTGGTTGCGGGAGTCCTGTGGGTGGGGGAGGGGGTGTGTGAGGGTGCCGTGGGTGGGGGATGGGCTGTTGCGGGGGTGCCACGGGTGGGGGTGCATATATATGTATAGCAGTAGCCCTGTACATGCACGCAGTGTCAGGGGAGCTCTCTCAGCTTGGTGCTGGAGCTGCCGCGTGTCACCTTTAAGTGGACCCAGTGGCCTCCCCCAGTCCTCGAGAGATTTTGTGAGGCCAGCAGCAGCAGAAGCCGGTCCGAGGCCGCCGGGCGTGAGGTGGGGGAGGACGGAGGAGGTGGTAGCGGCTGAGGGGCCGGAGCGGGCTGTGCGCTGGGGACGGGCTGCCTCCAGACAGCGGGGAGATGAGTGATACGAGCGACCTCAGCTGCACCGTCTGCTCATCAGTGGGGAGAGCGGAGGCCGGGACGGCGGAATCAGGAATCCCCCCACCTCCATCATCTTCATAGCATACAGTGCCCGCTCCCGACGGCCACCTGTCACATCCTGCATCCAGCCACTGACTCTGTGACTCCGCCCAGCGTTAGCCACACAGTCACAAAGTGACAGATCTGGGCAATTATATAGGAGATAATAAATAATAAAGAAAATAATCAGCTCTGGTTTATATATATAGACCTGGAAAATGTAAGTAGTGTCTGTAAAATTGGTATAATTGCCAGCACATCACATTGCATGTAAATGATATATACTGTACTACGTATGTTTGATAGAAGTTTGAACGTCACTGTTGTTCATTATGTACACAGGAGAATAAACATTAACTGTAGTCTCTGTGTGTTGTAAGCAAAATAAACTATGATTGTATCTCTGCTATTTGCAGAAAACCGGGATTATTACTCTTATCATGTGAGATGTCCTAGGTGGTCATTCCGAGTTGTTCGCTCGGTAAATTTCTTCGCATCGCAGCGATTTTCCGCTAATTGCGCATGCGCAATGTTCGCACTGTAACTGCGCCAAGTAAATTTGCTATGCAGTTAGGAATTTTACTCACGGCATTACGAGGTTTTTTCTTCGTTCTGGTGATCGTAATGTGATTGACAGGAAGTGGGTGTTTCTGGGCGGAAACTGGCCGTTTTATGGGTGTGTGCGAAAAAAACGCTACCGTTTCTGGGAAAAACGCGGGAGTGGCTGGAGAAACGGAGGAGTGTCTGGGCGAACGCTGGGTGTGTTTGTGACGTCAAACCAGGAACGACAAGCACTGAACTGATCGCACTGGAAGAGTAAGTCTCGAGCTACTCAGAAACTGCACAGAGAAGTCTTTTCGCAATATTGCAAATCTTTTGTTCGCAATTTTGATAAGCTAAGATTTACTCCCAGACCAGTAGGCGGCGGCTTAGCGTGTGCAAAGCTGCTAAAAGCAGCTTGCAAGCGAACAACTCGGAATGAGGGCCTTAGTTAATTATATTTAATTGCTTAAAATAATTTTAGTATCATGCACATTGGCCCTCATTCCGAGTTGTTCGCTCGTTCTTTTTCTTCGCATCGGTGCGATAAGTCGCAAACTGCGCATGTGCAATGTTCGCAGTGCGTCTGCACCAAGTAAATTAGCACAAAAGTTTGGTATTTTACTCACGGCTTAACGAAGATTTTTCATCGTTCTGCTGATCGTAGTGTGATTGACAGGAAGTGGGTGTTTCTGGGCGGAAACTGACCGTTTTATGGGTTTGTGTGAAAAAACGCTGGCGTTTCTGGAAAAAACGCAGGAGTATCTGGAGACACGGGGGAGTGTCTGGGCGAACACTGGGTGTGTTTGTGACGTCAAACCAGGAACGAAACTGACTGAACTGATCGTACTGGAAGAGTAAGTCTCAAGCTACTCAGAAACTGCTAAGAAATTTCTATTCGCAATTCTGCTAAGCTAAGATTCACTCCCAGTAGGCGGCGGCTTAGCGTGTGCAATGCTGCTAAAAGCAGCTAGCGAGCGAACAACTCGGAATGAGGGCCATTGTTATTTACAAAATAGAGATAAAAGGGTGTTTTAAAAGATAATAATGCCCTAAACAAAATTTTTAGTTTTGGGTTGCGTCAGATGAGGCAATTAAAGTGTGGAAACTACGGCCCTCATTCCGAGTTGATCGGTCGCAAGGCGAATTTAGCAGAGTTACACACGCTAAGCCGCCGCCTACTGGGAGTGAATCTTAGCTTCTTAAAATTGCGACCGATGTATTCGCAATATTGCGATTACTAACTACTTAGCAGTTTCAGAGTAGCTTCAGACTTACTCTGCCTGTGCGATCAGTTCAGTGCTTGTCGTTCCTGGTTGACGTCACAAACACACCCAGCGTTCGCCCAGGCACTCCCACCGTTTCCCCGGCCACTCCTGCGTTTTTTCCGGAAACGGTAGCGTTTTCAGCCACACGCCCCTGAAACGCCGTGTTTCCGCCCAGTAACACCCATTTCCTGTCAATCACATTACGATCGCCGGAGCGAAGAAAAAGCCGTGAGTAAAAATACTTTCTTCATAGTAAAGTTACTTGGCGCAGTCGCAGTGCGAACATTGCGCATGCGTACTAAGCGGATTTTCACTGCGATGCGATGAAAAATACCGAGCGAACAACTCGGAATGAGGGCCTACATTTTTGGTTGTGGCTGGTAGTGTCTTCTAAGATTCTGACAGATTAATCCTTTCACAATAAATAATGTACTGAATCCAAACCCCAATTTGCACAATAAAAATATGCAGGAACAGTTTTAATGACCAAGGAGTCTATGGGGGTTATTCCGAGTTGATCGCTCGCTAGCAGTTTTTAGCAGCCGTGCAAACGCTATGCCGCCTCCCACTGGGAGTGTATTTTAGCTTAGCAGAAGTGCGAACGAAAGGATCGCAGAGCGGCTACAAAGTTTTTTTGTGCAGTTTCAGAGTAGCTCAAAACCTACTCAGCGCTTGCGATCACTTCAGACTGTTCAGTTCCTGTTTTGACGTCACAAATACGCCCTGCGTTCGCCCAGCCACGCCTGCGTTTTTCCCGGCACGCCAGCGTTTTTCCAAACACTCCCAGAAAATGGTCAGTTGACACCCAGAAACGCCCACTTCATGTCAATCGCACTGCGGCCACCAGTGCAACTGAAATGCTTCGCTAGACCCTGTGCAAAACTACATCGTTCATTGTACTCATACAACGCGCGTGCGCATTGCTCAGCATATGCATGCGCAGAACAGCTGTTTTTTAGCCTGATCGCTAAACAAGACCAGGGTTGCAGTTACTTACCCTTTGCGACGGATCCAGCGATGAAGGTCCTGGTCCTGACGTCAGACATCCCCCCTCAAAACGCCTGGATACGCCTGCGTTGGACTCACCACGCCTGGAAAACGGTGAGTATCCGCCCCGGAACGCCTCCCACCTGTCCATCTTCTTGCCATCGCCGCTGCGATCACATTTGTCACTCGTGGCGTCGTTGCCTGGCGACGATCGTCACCAGGCAACGACATGCGTGCGCAATGCGACCGCCGCGCATGCGCATTTCCGACCCATTTGCACCGCAGCGAAGAATCGCTGCGTGCGAATGGGTTGGAATGACCCCCAATGTACTAAGGAGGTCATTCCGACCCATTCGCTCGCTGTGTTTTAACGCAACAGAGCGAACGGGTCACTGCTGCGCATGCACCGGCGCCGTAGTGCGCCTGCGCATGCGGGACGGCCGAAGGCCGTAGCAGGATAGCGATCGCCTCTGCCTGATTGACAGGCAGAAGGCGATCGATGGGTTGGAGGGGGCGAATCGGCAGCGTTTGGCTGCCGTTTCGTAGGCGCGGTCTGGCCAATGCAGGCGTGGCCGGACCAAACGGGGGGCGGGCCGCAGCGGCTGCGTGACGTCATACGCAGCCGCTGCGGGCCAGGAAGCGAGGAGTAGCTCCCGGCCAGCACGCTAAAGCTGCGCTGGCCGGGAGTTACTCCTGAAGTGGAAAGGCATCGCCGCCGTGCGATGCCTTTGCACTTCTGCGAGGGGGGGGGCCGGACTGACATGCGGGGCGGACTAGCCCTGTGCTGGGCGTCCCCCCGCATGTCAGGAAAGATGATCGTAGCTAAGCCTTTGATAGAGATAAAGTACCAACCAACCTGCACCTAGCAGCCATTTTTCAAACATAGCTGTAACATGACAGGTAGGAGCTGATTAGCTGACACTTTATCTCCGTCCACTTTATCTCTTTCAAAGGTTTAGTACATAGACCCCCAAATCTTTTCAATAACTGTAAATCCTGGAAGTGATAACCCGGTGCCCTATAAGTATCCCGACAGCGGCATCCCGCCCGCCAGAATGCCGGCAGCGGGGCGAGCTATACGAGTCCCCTTGCAGGCTAGCTGCGCTCGCCACAGGATCTATTCCCACTCTATGGGTGTTGTGTACACCGACGAGTGGGAATAGCCCCTGTGAGCCGGAATTCCGTCTGTCGGTATAGACGGCTGTCGGGATTCCGGCGTTGGTATCCTGACCGCCAGGATCCCGACAGCCAGCAAATTGATTGCCTCCCTGCATGAGAAAGTGGACTTTTTAGAACATCATTCTCTTTTTTTTATAATTTTTTTTATATATTACATGATACATTTTTGCAACTCCATTAATTTTTATAACATTGGATGCCGTATCTCCTATATACTCTGTGACTGTGTGGCTAACGCTGGGAGTCAGTGGCTGGATGCAGGGCATGATGTGACAGATGATGGAGGTGGGGGGATTCCTGATTTCGCCGTCCCGGCCTCCGCTCTCCCCACCCCGCCCGGGGAAATGATGCACAGACGGTGCAGCTGAGGTCTCCCCCGGACCCGCCCGTATCACTCATCTCCCCGCTGTCTGGAGGCAGCCCGTCCCCAGCGCACAGCCCGCTCCGGCCCCGCAGCCGCCACCACCTCCTCCGTCCTCCCCCACCTCACGCCCGGCGGCCTCGGACCGGCTTCTGCTGCTGCTGGCCTCACAAAATCTCTCGAGGACTGGGGGCGGCCACTGGGTCCACTTAAAGGTGACACGCAGCAGCGGCAGCTCCAGCACCAGGCTGAGGCAGCTCCCCTGACACTGCGTGCATGTACAGGGCTACTGCTATACATATATATATGCACCCCCACCCGCGGCACCCCTGCAACAGCCCATCCCCCACCCGCACCTCCCCCACCCGCGGCACCCCCACAACCGTCCCTCTCCCACCCGCGGTGGCTCAGAACTCCCTACCCTCCTCTCCCGCAGTCTAACCCTCCTCTCCCGCAGTCTAACCCTAATCCTCCTCTCCCGCAGCCTAACCCTCCTCTCCCACAGTCTAACCCTCCTCTCCCGCAGTCTAACCCTCCTCTCCTGCAGTCTAACCCTCCTCTCCTGCAATCTAACCCTAATCCTCCCCTCCCGCAGTCTAACCCTAAACCTCCTCTCTCACAGCCTAACCCTCCTCTCCCACAGTCTAACCCTAATCCTCCTCTCCCGCAGTCTAACCCTAATCCTACTCTCCCACAGTCTAACCCTCCTCTCCCGCAGTCTAACCCTCCTCTCCCGCAGTCTAACCCTAATCCTCCTCTCCCACAGTCTAACCCTCCTCTCCCGCAGTCTAACCCTAACCCTCCCCTCCCGCAGTCTAACCCTAATCCTCCTCTCCCGTAGTCTAACCCTCCTCTCCCACAGTCTAACCCTAATCCTCCTCTCCCACAGCCTAACCCTAACCCTCCTCTCCCGCAGTCTAACCCTAATCCTCCCCTCCCACTGTCTAACCCTCCTCTTCCGCAGTCTAACCCTCCTCTCCCGCAGTCTAACCCTAACCCTCCTCTCCCGCAGTCTAACCCTCCTCTCCCACAGTCTAACCCTCCTCTCCTGCAGTCTAACCCTCCTCTCCTGCAGTCTAACCCTCCTCTCCCGCAGTCTAACCCTCCTCTCCCGCAGTCTAACCCTCCTCTCCCACAGTCTAACCCTCCTCTCCCACAGTCTAACCCTCCTCTCCCGCAGTATAACCCTAACCCTCCTCTCCCGCAGCCTAACCCTCCTCTCCCGCAGTCTAACCCTAACCCTCCCCTCCCGCAGTCTAACCCTCCTCTCCCCTCCCGCAGTCTAACCCTAACCCTCCTCTCCCGCAGTCTAACCCTAATCCTCCTCTCCCGCAGTCTAACCCTAATCCTCCTCTCCCGCAGTCTAACCCTAATCCTCCTCTCCCGCAGTCTAACCCTAATCCTCCTCTACCGCTGTCTAACCCTAATCCTCCTCTCCCGCAGTCTAAAAGGCCCCATACACTAACGCGACAAGTCCGACCGTCATGTCGCAGGTGATTACCCTGGCAGCCTCCCAGGCGGCAGCATCGCCCAAGATACATTGTATGCTGTCCTTTTGCATAAGATGTATCTTGGGCGATCCCAGCCATGCCTGTGGGGTTGGACATATTTGTTAGTGCAGCACGTTCAATCTGGAGGATCCGATGCTCACAGGAACACGCATCGGATCGGAAACACCTCCAAAATGCCTGATTTCATCCGATATATCGGGCCGAATTCCCGAAATCGGACGAAATCGGGCATTATCGTTCTAGTGTATGGGCCCTTCACCCTAATCCTCCCCTCCCGCAAGGCTAACCCTGTCCCTCCCCCCCGCAGCCTAATTCTAACCCTCCCCGTCATACTTACATTCAGGATTCCAGCTGTCGGGACTTTGGCATCGCACTCAGGCAGGCGTGGGAATTCCGGCGCCAGTCTTCTGACCGCCAGCATCCCGTACGTCAGGAAGCCAACTACATCCCAGCTATACCGTATATTGGGCCTAATTCAGACCTGATCGCTGTTGTGGGAAATCACACAGCGGCCGATTATGGAACGACTGCACATGCATACAAATCATAATGCGCAGGCGCGAGGCCAAACTGCAAAAAAATCCTGCGTCTTTTTTGATCGCTAGGCGTTTGCAGATTGATTGACAGGAAGTGGGCGTATGGAGGTGGTAACTGTCCGTTTTCTGAGAGTGTTAGGAAAAATGCAGGCGTTTTTAGGGTGGGTTGGTGACGTCAGCTCCGGCCCCGTCAGCCTGTGTGTATCGCACTGTAGGAGTAAGTCCTGGGCTCCGCACAGACTGGAAAAATCATTCAATGGTGAGTGAGTTATGAACGGATTTGCAGCTGACCGGCGTCTGCAAAGCTTTTCGCACAGGGCGGATTTTCACTCTGTCTGGGCGGCGACTACCCAATCACAAACCTCTGCATGTCACGATCCGGGTATCTGGACGCCATTTCTTACCCATCAGATGCCTCCTAAGGCTGGCTCAGCGCTCCAGGACCGGATCCCATCTGTTATCCTAATGTTCACATTCCTGCATCCTCTCCTGTCTCTCTGAGACGCTGTCACAGTAACGCCTTATTACATCTGGCATGGCGTCTCCCGCGGCCTCCGCCGCCGTCCCTGAGCTTCTGCATGCAGAGTGTCAGAGTGGCGATTACGTCAGCAGCGGCCTCCGCTGTGTCCGCGTGGTTGGATGTGCACTTGTCAGCCTGGCGTCTCCTGTCTCCAGTGGCCGGCGCCGCCATTACTGTTTTCATTACCACATGGATTACAAACCAAACTTCCCTCCAAGTGTCTGCATGGGCGCAGCCATCTTGGATTCTGTCAGCTGATCATTTCCTCCAATCTGTTGTCAGTATTGTTAATTTGCATAATTGCCTAGCCAATCCCTTCCTTGCTGCAGGTATAAATACACTGTGCCTGAGCAAGGAAGGCGTCAGTGCTTTGGTTGTCAAACCTAGTTCCTGTTTGTCTCTCTCCTGTGATTGTCTTCCAGGTTCCAGCTCCTGTCTCAAGACTTCCACCATAGAGACCCGCACCAGCATTCCACCTGCGGTGTAGCCTGACTCTCCGATCCATTGTGGATTCATCTGTTTCCAGCTACAACATTACCTGCTTCCAGCCCAGCTTCCAGCAGAGTACAGCTTCTCTTAAAGGGCCGGTGTCCTTTCTACACTTTACCACTCTCCACCGGTATTATTATTTCTCCGCTCTCAAGTTCTACATTTCATTCATATTGCATCGCTCTCAAGCTTCATTTATTATTTAACTGGTTCCAGCCAGTATCCACTCCGTGCTAACAACAGTCTGGTTCCAGCCAGTATCCACAGCAGCCGTTTTATCTTCAGCAACCCAGCTTTTCCTGGAACACCAGCTGGTACAATCCTGGGTTATCTCCATTGCTACAGTCGGGCCTGGTAAGGACTTTCCATCTAGAAGATTATAAGAACTATCTCACACTACCAGTGCCCTGTGGCTCATGCCACCCTGTAGTACCCAGGAACTGTATTTATTCTTTGCTGACTCTTATGTTTTCTTTTACTGCTGCTGTGTTGCGGAGTTGTCATAATAAACATCATTGACTTTTATCCAAGTTGTCGTGGTCACGCCTTTGGGCAGTTATTATTCATGTTACTTACATGTCCAGGGGTCTGATACAACCTCCCAGTTTCCGGTACATCTCAGCCCCTACAACTGAGGCTGCCTCCCGTCAGCTCAGGCCCTCAGTTGTGACAGTAAGCACTGACCTAATGAATCCAGCCGGAGACCAGGATCAAGCGGCCAGGCCGATGCAAGAACTGGCAGCCCGACTAGAACATCAGGAGGCTGCACAGGGCCACATCATCCGCTGTCTCCAGGATTTCTCTACTCGGCTGGATGGGATTCAGACAACTCTCCGTGGATCAGGCGCGTCTGGTGCGTCAACCACAGTGACTCCAGCTATAACCCCACCCACCTTACCCATTTCTGCTCCACGTCTTCATCTTCCAACGCCAGCAAAATTTGACGGATCTCCAAGATTCTGCAGGGGATTTCTCAACCAGTGTGAGATTCAGTTTGAGCTACAACCTGGCAATTTTCCCAGTGACCGTACAAAAATTGCCTACATTATTTCTCTTCTCAGTGGCTCAGCCCTTGATTGGGCATCACCGTTATGGGAGAGGTCCGACACCCTGCTATCTTCCTACACTGCCTTCGTGTCAACATTCAGGCGCATCTTCGACGAGCCAGGCCGGATAACCTCAGCTTCATCCGAGATTCTCCGTTTACGCCAGGGGTCACGTACTGTAGGACAATATATGATACAGTTCCAGATCCTGGCATCCGAACTGGCATGGAACGACGAGGCCCTGTATGCTGCATTCTGGCATGGCTTATCTGAGCGTATTAAAGATGAGTTAGCTACCAGAGACTTACCTTCTAAGTTAGATGAGCTAATCTCACTCTGCACGAAAGTTGATTTACGTTTCAGAGAGAGAGCAACTGAGCGTGGAAGATCATCTGCTCCAAAATCTTCTGCTCCTCCTCCTCGCCAACTGTCACCAACTAAAGATGAGCCCATGCAAATTGGCCGTTCCCGTTTAACTCCTGCTGAGCGCCGAAGACGTCTCCCCGAGTCTCTCTGTCTTTATTGTGCAGCTCCGTCTCACACCATTAATGCCTGTCCCAAACGTCCGGGAAACTCCAAATCCTAGCTCGCCAAGGAGAGGGCCGGCTAGGAGTAATGATCTCCTCTCCATCTCCTCAAGATTGTAATCTCCCAGTCTCGCTTCAAGTTGCTCAACGTTATCGGAACGTCATTGCCCTCCTTGATTCCGGAGCAGCTGGGAACTTTATTACCGAAGCCTATGTTAAACGGTGGTCCCTACCCACCGAGAGACTTCCTTCGTCCATTTCTTTAACTGCCGTGGATGGCAGCAAAATTTTTGATGCAGTTATTTCTTTAAGGACTCTACCAGTTCGTCTGAGAGTGGGAGTTCTTCATTCCGAACTTATTTCTTTTTTAGTGATTCCAAGAGCCACACATCCTGTGGTCCTGGGCCTTCCATGGCTCCGTCTTCACAATCCTACAATTGATTGGACGACTACGCAAATCCTGGCATGGGGTTCCTCCTGTGCTGAAACATGTTTGTTTAAAGTATTGCCTGTCTGTTCTTCCTCCCCCAGGTCGTCTGATGTTCCACCTCCTCCATATCAAGATTTCACGGATGTGTTCAGTAAAGCTTCTGCTGATATCCTTCCTCCTCATAGAGAATGGGACTGCCCGATTGATCTCGTTCCAGGGAAGGTTCCACCTCGAGGCCGAACTTATCCGTTGTCTCTGCCTGAGACGCATTCTATGGAGGAATACATTAAAGAGAACCTAGCAAAGGGGTTCATTCGACCTTCTTCTTCCCCAGCCGGCGCAGGCTTCTTTTTTGTAAAAAAGAAAGATGGTGGTCTGCGGCCGTGCATCGACTACAGAGGTTTGAACGACATTACCATCAAGAACCGTTATCCTTTACCCCTGATTACTGAGCTCTTTGACAGAGTTAGCGGAGCTACCATCTTTACAAAGCTGGACTTGAGAGGTGCATACAATCTCATCCGGATCCGTGAGGGTGACGAGTGGAAGACCGCCTTTAACACCCGTGACGGACATTATGAGTACCTCGTCATGCCCTTCGGATTGAGCAATGCTCCAGCTGTCTTCCAGCATTTTGTCAATGAGATCTTCAGAGACATTCTATACCGTCATGTCGTGGTCTATCTAGACGATATCCTCATTTTTGCCAACGATTTAGAGGAACATCGTTTTTGGGTTAAAGAGGTTCTGTCCCGTCTCCGTGTCAATCATCTCTATTGCCAATTAGAGAAATGCGTCTTTGAAGTCAAGTCCATTCCGTTTCTAGGGTACATTGTGTCCGGTTCCGGACTAGAGATGGATCCTGAGAAACTACAAGCAATCCAAAATTGGCCGGTACCCTTAACCCTCAAAGGGGTCCAGAGGTTCTTAGGGTTCGCCAACTATTACCGAAAGTTTATACGAGACTTTTCCACCATTGTGGCGCCTATTACTGCTTTCACTAAGAAGGGTGCTAACCCGTCCAAGTGGTCTGAAGAAGCCATGCAAGCATTTCATCTTTTAAAACAAAGGTTCATCTCTGCGCCTGTTCTGAAACAGCCTGACATCGACTCTCCTTTCATCTTAGAGGTGGATGCCTCCTCCGTTGGAGTAGGAGCGGTGTTATCTCAGAGGGCTAAAGATGGCCATTTACACCCTTGCAGTTTCTTCTCCCGGAAGTTCTCTCCAGCTGAGCGCAACTATGCCATTGGCGACCAGGAGTTGCTAGCCATCAAGCTCGCTCTAGAAGAGTGGAGGTATCTGTTGGAGGGAGCTTCTCATTCAATCACCATACTTACAGACCACAAGAACCTTTTATATCTGAAAGGCGCACAATGTCTCAACCCTCGTCAGGCCAGATGGGCACTTTTCTTTTCCAGGTTCGATTTTAAACTCCAGTTCTGTCCGGGCTCTCAGAATCGCAAGGCCGATGCCCTTTCCCGCTCATGGAAGCAAGAAAATGAGTCAGAGTCTTCAGACAAGCATCCTATTATAAATCCGTTGGCATTCTCCACGGTAGGGATGGACTCTACGCCCCCATCAGGGAAAAGTTTTGTGAAACCGATGCTAAGGAAGAAGCTCATGCATTGGGCCCATGCTTCCCGTTTTGCCGGACATACAGGTATCCAAAAAACCCTGGAGTTTATCTCTAGGTCCTATTGGTGGCCAACTCTGAAAAAGGACGTCTTGGAGTTTATTGCATCTTGCCCAAAGTGTGCTCAACATAAGGTATCCCGCCAGTCGCCTGCGGGGCAACTGGTTCCACTATCTGTTCCCCGTCGACCTTGGACCCATTTGTCGATGGATTTTATTACAGATTTACCCATGTGCAACAAGTTCAATACCATCTGGGTGGTAGTTGACCGGTTCACCAAGATGGTACACTTCATTCCTCTCACCGGTCTTCCGTCAGCTTCCAAGTTGGCTCAAGTATTCATACAAGAGATCTTCCGACTCCACGGTCTTCCTGAAGAAATTATCTCAGATCGAGGAGTTCAATTCACAGCCAAATTCTGGCGAAGTTTATGTCAAGTCCTCCAAGTCAAGCTAAAGTTTTCTACGGCTTACCATCCTCAGACCAATGGTCAAACCGAGAGGGTGAATCAGGACTTGGAGGCCTTCCTCCGCATCTATATGTCCTCCTCTCAAGATGACTGGGTTCAATTACTTCCCTGGGCCGAGTTCTGTCATAACAACCAGTATCATTCTTCATCTGCTTCAACACCATTCTTCACTAACTTTGGATTCCACCCTAAAGTCCCTGAGTTCCAACCGCTTCCAGCAACTTCTGTTCCCGCAGTGGATATCACCTTGCATCAGTTTGCCAATATCTGGAAGAGCGTACGATCAGCTCTGCTCAAGGCATCGTTCAGGTACAAGAAGTTTGCGGATAAGAAGCGTCGAGCAGTTCCTGCTCTCAAGGTGGGTGATCGGGTATGGTTATCCACGAAGAATTTGAGGTTAAGAGTTCCCAGTATGAAGTTTGCACCTCGCTATATCGGTCCTTTCAAGATTGAACAAGTCATCAATCCTGTTGCTTACAGACTTCAGTTGCCTCCCTTCTTAAAAATACCCAGGACATTCCATGTTTCCCTGTTGAAACCGCTGATCTTGAATCGGTTTCATTCCTCACTTCCTCCAACTCCGAAAGTCCAAACTCAACGAGGCGTTGAGTATGAAGTAGCCAAGATCCTGGACTCACGTCACCGTTATGGTCAACTACAATATCTTATTGACTGGAAGGGTTATGGCCCTGAGGAACGTTCATGGACCAATGCTTCTGATGTCCATGCTCCTGCCTTGGTCCGGAGATTCCATTCCAAGTTTCCTCAAAAGCCAAAGAAGTGTCCTGAGGCCACTCCTGGGGCCACCCCCCGTGCTGTCACGATCCGGGTATCTGGACGCCATTTCTTACCCATCAGATGCCTCCTAAGGCTGGCTCAGCGCTCCAGGACCGGATCCCATCTGTTATCCTAATGTTCACATTCCTGCATCCTCTCCTGTCTCTCTGAGACGCTGTCACAGTAACGCCTTATTACATCTGGCATGGCGTCTCCCGCGGCCTCCGCCGCCGTCCCTGAGCTTCTGCATGCAGAGTGTCAGAGTGGCGATTACGTCAGCCGCGGCCTCCGCTGTGTCCGCGTGGTTGGATGTGCACTTGTCAGCCTGGCATCTCCTGTCTCCAGTGGCCGGCGCCGCCATTACTGTTTTCATTACCACATGGATTACAAACCAAACTTCCCTCCAAGTGTCTGCATGGGCGCAGCCATCTTGGATTCTGTCAGCTGATCATTTCCTCCAATCTGTTGTCAGTATTGTTAATTTGCATAATTGCCTAGCCAATCCCTTCCTTGCTGCAGGTATAAATACACTGTGCCTGAGCAAGGAAGGCGTCAGTGCTTTGGTTGTCAAACCTAGTTCCTGTTTGTCTCTCTCCTGTGATTGTCTTCCAGGTTCCAGCTCCTGTCTCAAGACTTCCACCATAGAGACCCGCACCAGCATTCCACCTGCGGTGTAGCCTGACTCTCCGATCCATTGTGGATTCATCTGTTTCCAGCTACAACATTACCTGCTTCCAGCCCAGCTTCCAGCAGAGTACAGCTTCTCTTAAAGGGCCGGTGTCCTTTCTACACTTTACCACTCTCCACCGGTATTATTATTTCTCCGCTCTCAAGTTCTACATTTCATTCATATTGCATCGCTCTCAAGCTTCATTTATTATTTAACTGGTTCCAGCCAGTATCATCTCCGTGCTAACAACAGTCTGGTTCCAGCCAGTATCCACAGCAGCCGTTTTATCTTCAGCAACCCAGCTTTTCCTGGAACACCAGCTGGTACAATCCTGGGTTATCTCCATTGCTACAGTCAGGCCTGGTAAGGACTTTCCATCTAGAAGATTATAAGAACTATCTCACACTACCAGTGCCCTGTGGCTCCTGCCACCCTGTAGTACCCAGGAACTGTATTTATTCTTTGCTGACTTTTATGTTTTATTTTACTGCTGCTGTGTTGCGGAGTTGTCATAATAAACATCATTGACTTTTATCCAAGTTGTCGTGGTCACGCCTTTGGGCAGTTTTTAGTCATGTTACTTACATGTCCAGGGGTCTGATACAACCTCCCAGGTTCCGGTACATCTCAGCCCCTACAACTGAGGCTGCCTCCCGTCAGCTCAGGCCCTCAGTTGTGACACTGCAAATTCGCAGAGGTGCAATCAAGTCTGAATTAGGCCCATTACTTCAAGTATTGTCGAAGTCGGAAAATATTGCAATACACACACCACATGCAAACACCACACAGATGGCATCCATATATGTACTTAGTCTGGCGTGCGTACAGCATACTCGCAAATTGCGTACAATCGCCTCCCACGGGAGTGCGCGTACGGGCGTGGTATGAGCAATTACAGAAAGATTCTTACTTGCAATGGAAATTAATGCAGTACATGCCACAGTCTGTGTTGAGTCACTGTTCACACACACACTAATCTAACCAAACATGCACATCCATCCAACACAATGTCTTGGTATTCCAATGTTTGAACAGACCCCCTGGTCTGTGAAGAAAGATACACACAAACCAAACTATCATTGTTTAATGGAAACCAGAACAATGGGAGACAAATATCCCAAATAGATACACACAAGCTTGTGGTTACAAATTATTAACTACAGGCAGCCTGCAATAACACTTGTGTATATATATATATATATATATATATATATATATATATTTATTTATTTTTGTGTGTATCTTGAGAATGGATGGTCATTTCATGTGTAGGATCATGTTGCTTGAAGATAGCATGACAGGGTAATCTAATGAACATGAAAATATCTGTCACACATTGCATGTTTCCCAAACTTGGTGCACACATTGCACATAGTCTGCCCTTTCCCCTCATGCAACTTTTACTTATTTGCAAGGCACAACAAGGGAATTATACACCTTTACAGTATACGAGGGGACAGTAACTGATCAGAGCATCATGCATGGTATCTACGTGTTCGGATAATTATGAGTAATAATCCGGTGTTGGTTTGGAGAAGATCGCATGTTGTTGCGAATAGTTATTCGCAAAGGCAGATTAAAGGTATATTTGTGTTTATTATGTACTTGGTATGCGGCTGGAATCCAGAGCTACACACCCCTGGATCAAGGCATCGCCCATCTCTTCAAACCGACCAATGACCTCTCCTGTACTGTAAACGACCATCCCTCCAACCAATCAGTGGAGAGCATACAACCCTATTGTATTGTATTTTGGGCAAGGGTATATAAACCTTGCACCTGGGCCGGTCACGCTCTCTCTGCTTTTTAAAAGACTCATAGGTCATCTTGCCAGATCGACTAGAGGACCGGATCCGGGTTGCGCAGGTGAACAAAGCGTACGTATCATTAAGTGTGACTCTCTCTCTGTGATTGAATTGTATTGTGTTGTACCATTATATTTTAACTTATTGTAAACCCCTTTTACAAATATATTATTACTTGTTGCTGCTTGGACCACAACATACAATCAAATACTGGTGTCGCATTCAGTTTCTGTTGAGCGTTTGTATAGTATAATTGCCACACCTAGAGCTGCCTCGTGCTCTCAGCGTGTCGGTCTGTGTGTATGCACTGAGTGTAAGCTGCATGGCTATTCCGGCTTGTGTACGCTAACTGGGGACAGAGTATTTATTACAGCAGCCGCAGCGGCTTCAGTTACAGTGTGCAATAGGGGTTAGTGGCTGTTTTTCCAAGAAGTCTATCGAACTTCTCAATTGGGGACATCGTCCGACTCGTCTCATACCCGGCTTTTGCACAACATTGCAGGCGCTTGCCAGAAGCAAGGGTGGATTAGCATTATTATATTGTGTTGAGCTATCTTGTGCTGCTGAACCGCGCCTGTACTGCATTGGTTAGGGATGCTGGCGTGAACCGCAAGGACAAAGGAAAAAAAAAAGCCATTTAAAAGTTTTTTTGTTTATTTCTTCTTTTTTTTTCTTTTGCACATGTAACTTTGCATAAAGGTGCACACAGCGTACCCATACTTTGCATCCATCCCACATATTGTTGCCATAGGTTATAACGGTCATTTATAGGTTTGTGTGAAACCGGATACATCTGTGTTGCTATATACATTTGAAGTAACCGTGTTAATGATATAGTTGTAAGAACACAAAACGCAGCTCTGTTCTAGTATTTTAGGTTAAAACAGAGCAATTGTGGGGTGTGTTCGTGAGCGACAATAGTTTATATCGCTCACATTTATACTGTGTGATTTGTTTTAGTGCGGGCGCACTTTTGTACACGTGGCCCGGACAAAGTACGTGAGCACGCACAAGCGTGAAAAGGCACGTGCGGTTGCGTAATTACGCAAGTTGCGTAAGATCGCTAACGCCAAGGACAAACCACACAATAGTTCTATTTAAAGCAGAGTAGTAGATGTTTATCTACAAATAGCACATAACTATCCGGTTTCAAACGCAGATTAGAATAACATTGATAAAGTGTGTTACCTCTGGGGAAAGCTATCAGTTAACAGGGAAGGATATTTTTCTGATCAGAAAACTATAGAGTGCTAGTGTGGGCTGAAAAAGGTGTGAATGTATTGAACCCCGCTTGGTGGACTTGGTGAACTCGGTGAAACTCGGTGAACTTGGTGAGCACGGTCTAGGTGAACACGTGCAACGGAGTGTGATAAAGCTTTGTGAAGTTGTTGTTTTAAAGGTTTTTTTTCTTGGTATTACACTCCGGCTGTTTTGGAGCACAGTGTGAAGACTCCAGTGATCCTACAACTTATAGATAGCAAGTGTCTATAAGTGGTACGATTGGACCGCACGGTTGTGTGAGCGATACGTGGCGCAACGTGATACGAAGTTTTGCATATTTCTGCGTAAACCTCGTCATCATACGCGTTGTGTAAAGCACATGCAAGCGTGATTTGTGTAAAAATTGTCTTTTAGGCAGATATTCACTGGGTACTGTAAGTTACTCCTAAAGGCCCAGGGGATATAGGCCGAAGTAGGGCCTGCACTGGCTACGCGTGTCTGCTAAACAGGGCGGATCCGTGGTACTCGGAGCAGAAGAAGTTAGTGGAAGAACTTTGAGGACTTCCACCGTTAGACTACTGTGTTTGGAGCATTTTAGGAAGTTTTCCCATGTTAAAAGGGTCCACAATGGGAGCCAAGTGCACAACACAGGGACGTTCCTCAGTCAGGGTTCAGACAGCAGAATTGAGACCCAGGGGGTCAGCTCGGTTGGTAATGTGGGGGAAGTATGGTCCCCACACTGAGACCTTTTGTGATGAATGGACACGAATGACTGTGGGGGATAAAGCATCATTTCCTGAGATAGGTAGTTTTGATCCAGAGGTACTACACAATGTAAGGATTAGAATATGTCTGCTCAAATCCAGAAAGCAAAGGGTAAGGCATACAGATTGTTTAAACTTGTGGCAACAAGAGGGGGATGTGCAAAGGGAGCTTGCTCGCACAGCAAGTTCCAAACCAGGCAGAAGCGTGAATGCGACAGCACCACCACCACCATATGTTGATGGAGAGAAGAGTGTCACCACCAATGATACAAAGGTAGAGGTCAGGGAAATGCGCAGCGAATGTATTAAAACTAACGCTTGTACCTTGTACCCTGTTTTACCTTCTCCCCAAGATTACAGCAACGTAGAGGATGAGCCTAGCATGATCTCAGCCCTTGCCCTGGCTGCCACCATACACGACACAAGGGTGGGCATTGCCCAACCACCAAGGGCAGTGGCCATATCAGCCAGTGAGGGGGCAGATGAGATCGTGGCGACTGGTAAGTACGGTACCGTCCATTATGCAGAAACAGTGACTCCCCGTATTGTAGAGACAAACAAGAA
Organism: Pseudophryne corroboree; assembly: GCF_028390025.1. NCBI lineage: Eukaryota > Metazoa > Chordata > Amphibia > Anura > Myobatrachidae > Pseudophryne > Pseudophryne corroboree. The sequence continues at coordinate 32,784,520 of NC_086452.1, forward strand.
AGATGTGGTTGAGTTGCATCCAGTTAGGGTGATTGCAGTCCCTAACGGGAGAACTGACACTCAGGGGGTGACCCCAATCAGGAACATTGCAATGTACTGTCCCTGGTCCCGTATGGAGCTGAGGTCAATTATGGCAGAATTCCCTGACCCCAGAAAGGATTTAGTTGGATGCCAGAAATATATAAAAGATTTAGGACTTTCCCAAGAACCAACAAACAAAGATTGGTGGACGGTGTTGCGAGCGAGTCTCCCCTCTAACATTGACATCCCAAAATTTATTACAGACTGCAACCTAGATGCAGAAGTGCCACTCACTGATGCTTACAATCAGGAGAATGTCAGGCAAATCAATATACAACTAGGTTTGTATTTCCCAGCCGTAGTTAGATGGAATAAGATTTTTTCCATAAGACAGAAAGAGAATGAACTGGCATCCGAATATTTCCACAGAGCTTTGATGGAAATGGCTAAATTCACTGGGGTTGAGGATATTAGAGACAATGTCAACCACAGGAAAGTAGCTGTCTCTGTATTAATGGAGGGATTGAAGGAGGCACTGAAAACCAGGGTGCAAACTTCTATGCCAAACTGGAGGGGTATTACGGTGACTGCACTTAGGGAATCAGCACTGGAGCACGACCGTAATATCCAGAAAACCAGGGAGGCACAAGGGGAGCGGTTGATGGTGATGAGCATCCAAGCACTGGAAGGAGCAACAACTCGACCAAAACCCCAGGCCCCTGACACATGGAAAAAGCCAAGAGTTTGTTATCTGTGTAAAAGGGAAGGGCATTATGCCAGCAATTGTAACAGCACACAAAAATTCAGACCCCCTAGACAAGAACACAAGCTAAGTAATTATACACATAGAGGAGATCAGGGATCATACAGGAGAGAGTACGAGCCGCATAGAGGGGAAACAAGGAGGTATCCACCACGGGAGGACTGGCGAGCCCCCGAAGACTTACCGTTATCCCCCTCACATATCATAGCCGCCAACGCCCAAAGGGTGGGTCGACGGCCCCAATAGAGGTTAGCCACACCTGTAGTCTGCAGCCTGTGAAGCTGATCGCTGGCCCTGGGAATGAACCTGAGGTCTTGGTCAAAGTAGCAGGAACACTACAACCATTTCTTGTAGATACAGGGGCGGCCAGATCTGTACTCAAAGCTCCAACCAATTTACGGACCACGGGAAAAACCATTTCGGCTATGGGAGTAACAGGAACGGTGCAACACTACCCTTTGAGTAGACCGGCAGAGATTACGATAGGGCCCCTGCAGACCAAACACTCTTTTCTGCTGGCTGCATCGGCTCCGACTAATCTGCTCGGCAGAGATTTATTGTGTAAAATGCGATGTGTCATATATTGTACTCCTGAGGGTGTCTTCTTGGATATACCCGAGAATCACGTTCAAGAAGTGCAAGATATATTAGACACCCCTCAAAGGCTAATGTCGCACTCTGCTGTTATAGACAAGTGTCCATCAAAGGTAGAGGAAATGATCTCACAAATACCGGGTTCCCTTTGGACCAAAGATGGACAAGACACTGGATTGATGGCGAATGTAGCCCCAGTAGTAGTACAAGTAAAAGATGGTAGGATAGCTCCAAAAATCCCTCAGTATCCTCTGAAGCCAGAGGTAGAATTAGGAGTGTACCCCGTCATAGAGCGCTTGCTACAACAGGGCATCCTAGTCAGGACGTCCAGCACAGCCAATAGTACCATCTTCCCTGTGAAAAAGAGTGGGGGGAGGGGTTACCGGCTAGTGCAGGATTTAAGAGGGGTGAACAAAATAGTTGAGAGTCAATTCCCCGTAGTGCCCAATCCAGCTGTCATCTTGATGCAGATCCCCGCAACCTCTTCATACTTCACTGTCATCGATCTCTGTTCTGCCTTCTTTTCTGTCCCTCTCCACCCTGACAGTCAGTACCTTTTCGCCTTCTCTTACAGGGGAGTACAGTACACCTGGACTCGTCTTCCCCAAGGCTTCATTGACAGACAGCCCAAGTATCTTCTCCCAAGCACTGCATGACTGTTTGCAATCCTGTCAACCTGAAAATGGCTCAGTGCTAATACAGTATGTTGATGACTTAATGTTGTGCTCTGACTCATTTGAAACGTCCTTGGCAGATACGAAGCAGCTGCTGCTTCACCTCTCCCAGACAGGACACAAGGTTTCAAAGGATAAATTACAGTTATGCAGTAAAAGGGTGAGGTATTTGGGGCATTGCTTGACACAAGGACAACGACACCTCACTGCTGATAGGATAGAAGCGATTCGCAACATGACTCTGCCACAAACCCAGCTACAGATCCGCACTTTCCTAGGAATGTGTGGGTACTGCCGAAACTGGATCCCAGGGTTCTCCATACTGGCTTTACCTTTGCAAGAGATGGTCTCTTCAAACAAACCAGATCGGATTTCGCACACAGATGAGTCCAAACTGGCATTTGAGAGACTCAAACAGTGCCTATCACAGGCACCTGCATTAGGTATGCCAGATTATGGGAAACCCTTTGAATTGTACGGTACAGAGAGTGCTGGGTGTGCGGCAGGTGTTTTAACACAGAAACATGGTGATGCCAGCAGACCAGTAGCATACTACAGTGCACAATTGGACACTGTAGCACGGTCTCTCCCCACATGCTTGCGAAGTGTTGCAGCGATAGCTTTGCTAGTGAGTAAGAGCGAAGACGTAGTGTTAGGACACAACCTGACCATCCATACACCTCATGCAGTATCAGCCTTACTGAACTCCGCCCAAACCAGACATGTCTCATCGGCACGATTTACAAAGTGGGAATTAGCACTAATGGCCCCTGTAAACATCACTATAAAGAGATGCAGCGCACTAAATCCTGCAAATTATCTGTCAAGTGTGCCTGGACAGGCACAAAGGGTGGAGGATGAGAATGATGGTGAAGGAGTATTTAGTGCATACACTGATACGCATGATTGTATGGAATATCTGAACCAGACTTTCACTGCGAGACCTGACATTAGTGACAACCCACTGGAAAACGTAGATTTTACCTTCTACACTGACGGTAGTTGCCACAGACAGACGGACACGGGAGACCTGTGCACTGGGTACGCAGTTGTAGACGACAGAAGTATCATAGAAGCTGAGCCCCTGGGCCCACCGCACTCAGCACAAGTTGCTGAGCTGGTCGCCCTAACCAGAGCGTGTGAATTGGCCAAGGGTAAGTCAGCTAATATATACACAGATTCTAGGTATGCCTTTGGAGTGGTACATGATTTCGGGGCCCTATGGCGCCTCAGAAATTTCATGACAGCAGCTGGCACACCCGTGGCGCATGCGACCCACATCAAAAGATTGCTATCAGCAATACAAGACCCCGACAGAGTGGCTGTTATCAAGATCAAAGCCCACACTTACAGTCAAGACCCAGTGTCACTTGGTAACAGCCGGGCAGATGAAGCTGCCAAGGCAGCAGCAAGTTCAGCCACACTAACCAACATCACACCACTGATTACATTTAACACAATAAGCACACAACTCATTGAAATGCAAGATTTGTGTTCCCTGCAGGAGAAGTCCGTCTGGAAGGCGAAGGGATATGGAAGAGAGTCTTCAGGCCTCTGGACAGATGGGCACGGTAAGCCAGTAGCTCCCAGAGCATATCTTCCAAGCTTAGCTGAGGCGCACACGGTCTGACTCATCTAGGTAAAGAGGGTATGTGTAAGCTGGTGAGAGCCTACTGGTGTGCGCCAGGATTCTCTTCTCATGCGGGTAAGAGAGCAATGACATGTCTTACTTGCTTGAGGAAGAATATTGGAAAGTCAATACCAACAGAACCATCCCATATCCCTCCGACAGACGGCCCTTTTCAGGTAATGCAAATTGACTTCATACAGTTACCACCCTGTAGGAATTTAAAATATGTATTAGTCTGTATTGATGTGTTTTCCAATTGGGTAGAAGCGTTCCCTGCTGCCACAAATACTGCTACGTTCACTGCAAAGAAAATTGTGCAGGAATTTGTGTGTAGATATGGTATCCCTAGAATAATTGAAAGTGATAGGGGTACCCATTTTACAGGTGAAGTCTTTCAGGTCATGTGCAAACTGATGGGTATTAATAGCAAGCTACATACTCCGTACCGGCCACAGGCGAGCGCAAAGGTGGAGAGAATGAATAGCACTATTAAGAACAAGCTTAGCAAAGTGATGGTTGAAACTAGATTGTTGTGGCCAGAGGCATTGCCACTAGTGTTGTACAGCATCAGAACCACTCCCAGGTCACCACTTAACCTATCACCCTTTGAAGTTCTTTTTGGGCGACAACCTCACGTAATGATTGACCCCCAGGATGATTTGAAATGTAATAACGAAGTGACTGTGCAATATTTGGTTAGGATGAGCTAGCAGCTCAGAAATCAACAAAGAAATCTAAAGCTGGTGATTCCTGACCTACCAAACAGTAATTGTCATGACATTGAACCTGGGGATAATGTGATGATTCAAAATTTCTTACGCTCAGGTTGCCTCATAGACAGGTGGGAAGGACCATACCAAGTTTTGTTAACCAGCACAACAGCATTGAGGTTGTCGCCCAAAAAGAACTTCAAAGGGTGATAGGTTAAGTGGTGACCAGCATTGAAGGTTGCCGAGAGAGAGACTTGGGTCCACTCGTCCCATTGCAAGAAGGTCGCTGACCCGGAGAAGACTCATGACAAAGAGCAGGTGGAAGAGAACCTCGTATCACTAGAGTGCTTGTTCCGGGAAAGTTGAGAGGCAGGACTGTTGAAAGGCATCTGAGCACGGAGAGTAACGAGAGTTAGAACGGTTGTCGTACCATTTTCTTTTTTCACCTCCCCCTGCATTTTTCCTTTCTTTTCTCCTTCTTATTTTTCCTCTTTTCCCCTAACGAAATGGATCGGTTATAAGAGACTGCGTTTCGGGATCTGTTAGTGACTTTGGTTTTAATAAGGACAACTTGTTTTTGTGAGGGTCCCAGAGAGGTGGAGCAAGGATCTGGAGTGAGTTCTGATGGAGAGTATGGGTTGGTAGGACCCCAGGATCAGCGTATCACTTTCACCAAGGCTAGCATCAGAAAAAGGAAATCCACAAACCGGAACCCAACTCATCAATCACCAAAAATGTAATTTTATTGTTGTATGTACCGTTACATGTCTTCTGTTCATCTCTGTAGGGCTAGGTTAGTGAAACACACATAGTCATTAGATAATAGGGACACATAATTGCTCACACATATGGATCCCCACAATGTATCATCAGATAAATGTGCTCCCCATTTATCATATAGCTCGGTGGAGTTTGTTGGACCATGTACAGACCCTTAATACGGGATGAGAAGGAATATAATGAATACTTCGCAAAGCCTAGAAGCTAGTGATGCACGATGATACATCCCCCTCAGGCAGTTACTCATACATACACGTTTTTTTTTTCCTATCACACTAGGCCATCCATTTCTCACCTATGACCTTTTCTCCCTCTTCCAAGGTACATACTCGCCCATTGTAATGTATAGCATGTAAATATTTTTTTTTCTTCTGTTATTAATATTAGTGGCAGTTATTGTTGACTGCCAAAGGGTGGACTGTCGAAGTCGGAAAATATTGCAATACACACACCACATGCAAACACCACACAGATGGCATCCATATATGTACTTAGTCTGGCGTGCGTGCAGCATACTCGCAAATTGCGTACAATCGCCTCCCACGGGAGTGCGCGTACGGGCGTGGTATGAGCAATTACAGAAAGATTCTTACTTGCAATGGAAATTAATGCAGTACATGCCACAGTCTGTGTTGAGTCACTGTTCACACACACACTAATCTAACCAAACATGCACATCCATCCAACACAATGTCTTGGTATTCCAATGTTTGAACAGACCCCCTGGTCTGTGAAGAAAGATACACACAAACTAAACTGTCATTGTTTAATGGAAACCAGAACAATGGGAGACAAATATCCCAAATAGATACACACAAGCTTGTGGTTACAAATTATTAACTACAGGCAGCCTGCAGTAACACTTGTATATATATATATATATATTTATTTATTTTTGTGTGTATCTTGAGAATGGATGGTCATTTCATGTGTAGGATCATGTTGCTTGAAGATAGCATGACAGGGTAATCTAATGCAAGGCACAACAAGGGAATTATACACCTTTACAGTATACGAGGGGACAGTAACTGATCAGAGCATCATGCATGGTATCTACGTGTTCGGATAATTATGAGTAATAATCCGGTGTTGGTTTGGAGAAGATCGCATGTCGTTGCGAATAGTTATTCGCAAAGGCAGATTAAAGGTATATTTGTGTTTATTATGTACTTGGTATGCGGCTGGAATCCAGAGCTACACACCCTTGGATCAAGGCATCGCCCATCTCTTCAAACCGACCAATGACCTCTCCTGTACTGTAAACGACCATCCCTCCAACCAATCAGTGGAGAGCATACAACCCCATTGTATTGTATTTTGGGCAAGGGTATATAAACCTTGCACCTGGGCCGGTCACGCTCTCTCTGCTTTTTAAAAGACTCATAGGTCATCTTGCCAGATCGACTAGAGGACCGGATCCGGGTTGCGCAGGCGAACAAAGCGTACGTATCATTGGGTGTGACTCTCTCTCTGTGATTGAATTGTATTGTGTTGTACCATTATATTTTAACTTATTGTAAACCCCTTTTACAAATATATTATTACTTGTTGCTGCTTTGGACCACAACATACAATCAAATACTGGTGTCGCATTCAGTTTCTGTTGAGCGTTTGTATAGTATAATTGCCACACCTAGAGCTGCCTCGTGCTCTCAGCGTGTCGGTCTGTGTGTATGCACTGAGTGTAAGCTGCACGGCTATTCCGGCGTGTGTACGCAAAGTGCGTGCACAGTACGGGACTGTGTACGCTAACTGGGGACAGAGTACGAAGGTAAAGGATTTATTACAGCAGCTTCAGTTACAGTGTGCAATAGGGATTAGTGGCTGTTTTTCCAAGAAGTCTATCGAACTTCTCAGTATCTATAAGAATCCTGCTATGTGAAGTTGTAATATACACCGAACACTAAAATTGCACATTTAAGACCTGATTCAAAGGAAGACGCAGTCCGGTGCTGCATCTTCTGTCGAGGCGGATCTGAGAATTTAGGTCAGTGCCGCAGAAGGTGTCTTTTTTCAGAAGATGCCCACTGACGGCTTTTCAGACCCACTGCTTGCTTCCAAAAACTCATCACCGGATCACCGTCACTGCAGTTCCGGAGCATACGCTGTAATAAAGACATCGGCCAATTGCGACAGAATCACAGCTGCGTCCGGCTCTGAATCAGGCTTATTTCTCCCCAAATATAAGTGCACGCATTCATCCTTTTGGAATGGTGTTATACCCCATAAAAATAGTGATGTACTTGATTCCGTGCAGATTTTGGATGCTCACAAAATGCCTTGGTTTCCGAAAAGTATACCTATAATGGGGGTAATTCAGAGTTGATCGCAGCAGCAAATTTGTTAGCAGTTGGGCAAAACCATGTGCACTGCAGGGGAGGCAAATGTAACATGTGCAGAGAGAGTTAGATTGGGGTGGGTTATTTTGTTTCTGTGCAGGGTAAATACTGGCTGCTTTATTTCTACACTGCAATTTAGATTTCAGTTTGAACACACCCATCTCAAATCTAACTCTCTCTGCACATGTTACATCTGCCCCACCTGCAGTGCACATGGCCCTCATTCCGAGTTGATCGCTAGCTGCTGTTGGTCGCTGCGTAGCGATCAGTTAAAAAAATGGCAAAACTGCGCATGCGTATGCACCACAATGCACACGCGCCACGTACGAGTATAAAGAGCATCGTGGTTTTGCATAGGTTCTAGCGACGCTTTCAGTCGCACAACCGATCGCAAGGAGATTGACAGGAAGTGGGAGTTTCTGGGTGTCAACTGACCGTTTTCTGGGAGTGTTTGGAAAAGCGCAGGTGTGGCCGGGTGGGTATCTGCAGTAGCGGATCTTGCCACGGGCAAGCAGGACTTTTGCTCGGGGCGCCGCCTTCCGGAGGATGCCGCACCATGGCAAGATCCGCTATTGTGCCCCCCGCTAGTCCCCCGCTGTGAAGGGAACTAGACGCTACGCATCTAGTTTCCCTTCGTGGAGAGGACCTTTGCTGTGTGGCGCGCGATGACGTCATCGCGCACCGCACAGCATTGTGGGACTGACACAGACGCTAGGGGTCATAATTGACCTCTAGTGTCTGTCAATGCTGTGCTATGGGAGAGACGTCATGACGTCTCTCCCATAGATCCGAGGAGAGGAGCGGCGCCGGCGGAGGTCTGCAGTGGTCGGGAATCAGGAGCGGGGATTGTAAGTATTATTATTTTTTTATTATTTTTTCTTTCAGTGGCGCTACAGGGGGCACAAATGGGGGCGTAACTGACCACGCCCCGTATGAAGCCACGCCCATATTTTTTCCCCCAGGGCACCACAAGGGCTTGAACTGGCCCTGGGTATCTGACGTCATTACCGTGTCATTCGTCGCAGCAATCATCGCACAGAATAAGTAACTACAGGGCCGGTCTTGTTCTGCACAAAATGTGTTTGCAGGCGCTCTGCTGCACAGGCGTTCGCACTCCTGCAAAGTGAAAATACACTCCCCGTGGGTGGCGACTATACATTTGCACGGCTGCTAAAAGTAGCTAGCGAGCGGTCAACTCGGAATGGGGACAATGGTTTTGCAAAACTGCTAACAAATTTGCTGCTGCGATCAACTCTGAATTAGGCCAAATGTTGTCAGAAAAAAAGATGTATACTTATGTGTGTGTATATTTAGACACACAGATTTGGAGATACATCCCACTTATAACTCAACAGTCTTTTTTTTCTTGTTTACAAAATGCATCGCTTCCAGCCCATAAAATTGTAAAGATTCAACTTGAAAGTGTTAGTAAGGAGTATGAAAATTTTCATTAACTATTCGAATACAAAAATATAATAAAGTGGTATCTTTATAATGGGGCGATAAGTTCTACTGTTGTCGAAAATGTTTTTGTCACTAGTGACCGGGCTTCAAACCGTACATCAGGATGATACGGTAACGCCTGCTGGTGATAAGGTTTGCTGGGATTCACCAGCAATAATGTCTCCATGAAAAGAATGGGGAAGCCTATTTAACAAGGATCTCGGGGCACAAGCACCTCTACAATCCTTCTTCAGTTATCACCCCCTCGGGCATTCTTACACTCCGCAACAGTTTTTAAATATAAATGTTTTTAATCTCTGTTTAACTAATACGTTTTTTATTTATTTTTCCAAGTCATGGCTTCAGTTCCATGCACGTGCATGCAGGGCAGTAGAGAGCCTGGCCGGGCCCAGGTACTTTTCAAAGGGGATGGCCTAATTATGGGAGGTGTGGCCCTGCACTGTTTGAAAAAAAATAGTGCTTTAAGCACCTAACTGGTCGCACTGCAGCTGCTTCTGTCAGGTAAGGGGGGACAACAACTTGGGCCCAGGCTGGGCCCCTCCATCAGGGCTGGGCCAGGATAAAAAGTACTTGTTTCCCCCCACACACACACTTCCCCTTCTTGGCACCACTGCAAGCATGAACTGGATAATGGATCACGTGTAGTCAGATCCCAATTTGGCCAGTCAGTGCATATCTCTAGTACCCACTGGCGACCCAATGCAATTTGGCTTTATTCCATAGATCCAGCTGGACACTGATGCCCAGCCAGATCTGCCCCAAATGCCTCTTGAACTCTTGTGCACCAATCATTATACTTACCCGGGTTCCTAGCTGGTGCATTCTGGGCACAGACAGTCGCCCTCAGACAGAGGAGCATTACCCAGCCCCAGAGGCAGAACTCTGGGAGGCAATGGAGTCATCTGCCGCCGGGCTCCTGCTCTGAAGGGGGGCTCTTCTTCTCCCATTCTGTGACACCATTGAAGTAAGTTAATTGATGGCTGCCGCTGTACTTTCACTATATGAAGTTACTTCTCTGACAATTACACATAACTTCATATAGTTACAATTCTCATGCTTCCTCTACAGGAGCAAATAGCTCCATCAGTAAAGTGTCTGCTGTCAGTGGGTTCTAATCCTGGGTATGACTGCTAAGAAATGTGTGATTTAAAATAAAAGACAATTAAATGTATATATACAGTATATAAAAAAAAATCAGAACACTCCATACACACACACACATACATATGCACACATACATACATACTTACATACATACATATATTTATTTAAATCTAAATATAAGATAAGGGGGGGGGGGGGGGCAACTGGTATGAACTTGCCTCCGGGCAACTGTGACGAACTTACGCCACTGCCCAGCCCCATCCAGTGGGAGTGGATCTCTACCTAGTTATAAGCTTGGTACCTTTATGGGACTCAATCCACTCAATCAGGATCAACACTTAGGGGATGGGTGATGGTCACTGATCACTTTATAGAGAATTGAATTCCCTCCGTGCGTTAACGCATAGAATCCGGGATAAGTTCCGGAGCTGTGGGTTAACAGCCTTGCGGCACCCGCGATCAGGGCATTTAACATGGATTTCTGTTCAAGCCTCTTCAGACTGGACAGAAATCTGCGTCACCTGTAGCAGGACATGTTGCTGGGATGTGTAGTCCTACAGCAGTTGGAGGGCCGCATGTAGAATACCCCTGGCATACAGATTAGAGAAGGGGTCGCAGACTGGCTTATTTCTAATTAACTCTTCTTCACAAACAGCAAGTAAAATGGTTACAGAAATGGTTACAGCATAATGGTGGTCATTCCGAGTTGATCGCTCGCTAGCAGTTTTTAGCAGCCGTGCAAACGCTATGCCGCCTCCCACTGGGAGTGTATTTTAGCTTAGCAGAAGTGCGAACGAAAGGATCGCAGAGCGGCTACAAAGTTTTTTTGTGCAGTTTCTGAGTAGCTCTAAACCTACTCAGCGCTTGCGATGACTTCAGACTGTTCAGTTCCTGTTTTGACGTCACGAACACGCCCTGCGATGGCCCAACCACGCCTGCATTTTTCCTGGCACACCTGCGTTTTTCGATCACTCCCTGAAAACAGCCAGTTAACACCCAGAAACGCCCACTTCATGTCAATCACTCTGCGGTCAGCAGTGCGACTGAAAAGCTTTGCTAGACCCTGTGTGAAACTACATCGTTCGTTGTAATAGTACGTCGTGCGTGCGCAATGCGCCACATACACACTCGCAGAAGTGCCTTTTTTTGCCTCATCGCTGCACAGCGAACGAATGCAGCTAGCGATCAACTCGGAATGACCCCCAATAGCATTACTTTGTGGAATGGAGAACAGTGCACAAATGCATATGCATTTCCCAGTACTCTAGGTAGCTAAACACTCGGGCACCCAGTTACAAGTGACTGGCAGTAACAAGGTGCAGTACTGGAGGCCAAGAGTAAATGCCTGATTAGCTGCTTCCACTCACGAATCCACGATCAGCCAAAATCTCTGCATTCCTATTGTATTCCTCTGCGTCTTTTATCCAAACATGGTGATACACACTCTTATTTAGTTACTGTTTCTCTGAACTGCCACAGTATGATCTTACTGCCGGGACACTGCAGCAAATTGGGGGGAATTCAAATGTTTGAAAAGTCGGTTGGGTGTCTGTCTATTAGATAGGGAAAAACAGACACCCAACTGACTTTTCAAACAATTGAATATCCCCCATTGTGTGCTAGGGTAATCAGACTGAAAAATATGTCTCAGACACAGTCATTAGGTCGACCACTATTGGTCGACATGTACTAGGTCGACTTGGAAAAGGTCGACATGCGTTTTTCGGGGGGGGGGGTTGTTTCTATTTTTTACTTTTTCATACTTTACGATCCACGTGGACTACGATTGGGAATAGTAACCTGTGCCGAGCGCAGCGGTATCGGAGCGAGGCACCTTGCCCGAAGCCCGCGAGCCATGCGAGGGGACGCGGTACACTAATTGGGGTTTCCCGTCACTTTACGAAGAAAACGACACCAAAAAAAGTTTTAAAAAACTCATGTTGACCATTTTCCATGTCGACCTAATGCATGTCGACCAATAGTGGTCGACCTACTGACTGTCGACCTAAGTGTGTTTGACCTAATGACCCATCATACCCTAATAGACTACTAAATTAATTATATATATATGGGATGCAGTCAGGATCCCGGCTGTCAGTATCCTGGCAGTCAGAATACCGACCCCAAAATACCGACCAAATTCTGAATGCCGCGCCGGCATCCAGAATGGGTACGCCAACCCGGCGCCGAATACCGACAGCCGGGATCCCGAACAAGGACAGACCGCGTCGCAAGTCAGGTAAGCCGAGTGGGGGGTTTTAGGTTTAGGCTTCGGGGGGGGGGGGGGGGGGGGGGGGTTAGGCTTAGGCTGTGTCCCGGGCGGTTAGGCTGCGGGGAGGGGGTGTTAGGGTTCGGCACCCCCCCTCCGAGGGTTAGGGTTGGGCTGCAGGAGGAGAGAGTAAGGTTTAGGCAGCGGAAACAGGGAATTAGGTTTAGGCAACAAGGGGGGTGGTTAGGATTAGGCAACAAGGGGGTAGGTTTGGTTTCGGCTGCAGAGAGGGAGGATATGGTTTCGGGTTCTAAAACATCGGAAACCCATGCGCCGGCAAATCATAATGGGGGTGATTCTGAGTTGTTCGCTCGCTAGCAGATTTTAGCATCATTGCACACGCTAAGCCGCCGCCCTCTGGGAGTGTATCTTCGCTTAGCAGAATTGCGAACAAAAGATTAGCAGAATTGCGAATAAATAATTCTTAGCAGTTTCTGAGTAGCTCCGGACCTACTCACGATTAGCGATCAGTTCAGTCAGTTTCGTTCCTGGTATGACGTCACAAACACGCCCTGCGTTCGGCCAGCCACTCCCGCGTTTTTCCCTGACACGCCTGCGTTTTTCCGCAAACGCCGTGAAAACGCTGAGTTTCCGCCCAGAAACACCCACTTCCTGTCAATCACACTACGATCACTTCAACGATGGAAATTCTTCGTTCTGCCGTGAGTAAATCTACTAAGTTTTGAGTTAAAATACCTAGCGCATGCCCTCTGCGTACCATGCGCATTTTCGCATTAATCGCTCCGTTGTGAAAATCGGCAACGAGCGAACAACTCGGAATGACCCCCATTGATCCCATATATATCTATATATATTTACATACATACATACACACTAGTATAACGGAGCAGCCGGGTGGTCTTCAGGTTGCCGGCGGCCGGGCTCCCGGCGACCACCATACCGGCGCTGGAATCCCGACCGCCGGCATACCGACATCTTTTCTCCCTCTCGGGGGTCCACGACCACCCTGGAGGGAGAAACGTGCCCACAGCGTGGCTAGCGCAGCGAGCCCGCAAGGGGCTCAATTGCACTTGCCCAGCTGTCGGTATGCCGGCAGTCGGGATTCCGGTGCCGGTATGCTGGTCGCTGGGACCCCGACCGCCGGCAAACCATACTACACCCGAGTAGTCAACTGCTGTTGCATAGTCCCACCCGCCCCTCGCACCCCACCACTTCTCCCCGGTAGCTAACATTAGATGACTATTGGTGGGCAAAACCATCTATAGTTGCCCCCCCACCTCATCATGTACTAGGAAATATACTTTTATAGGTGCAACACTTCAACAAAACATTTTCTTTTCCTCAATTGCCTAATTAGGCTACCGTGATACACTAGTTCTTTTTTTTTCTATTCAAAAATATCAGCCATAACATATTGAGCAGTGGTTGTTTACCCTTCTTAGATGGAACCAAAAGCCTAATTTAGACCTGATCGCAACAGCAAACTTTCTCTCTGATGGGCATGCTGCAGTGCAGGGGGGTGGGGGGGGGGGGGGGGCAGATGTAACATGTGCAGAGAGAGTTAGATTTGGGTGGGGTGTGTTCAAACTGAAATCTAAATTGCAGTGTAAAAATAAAGCAGCCATTATTTACCCTGCACGGAAACAATATAACCCACCCAAATCTAACTCTCTCTGCACATGTTACATCTGCCCCACCTGCAGTTCATATGATTTCGGCTATTAGAGAAAGATTTTGCTTTTGCGATCAGGTCTGAATTTGGCCTTAAATTATTTCTACAGTATGAATCAACCTCAGGACCCATCCGTATATTTTTCATTAACAATATACTTCCTTTTAATGACGTTGCTGTTCTCTACAAATAGAGTACGTCATTGTGCAATATATAATTAATAGGAAATTGGGGATGTGTAAAAATAGTAGCGTTAAAACCGCATTCGTATATTAGCTGGTGGAAATACCTGCCAACATTGCCAATGGGGAAATCGGTACAGTGTGTGTAGGGTGTGGAAAGGGGCGTGGTTACACCACAATCAGGGCAGCTGGGTAGCACAGGTGGTGGCACACATCTGATCTGCACTAGATTCCACGCCAGATAGAATTGTAGCCTTTCTAGGGGTTTCACAGACTATGATCTAGCTTAGCGGCATGTTTGTACTCTTTTACTTGGCGGACGCATGTCATTAGCTCTCTTGGTTGCTGAAACCTGTCATGGCTTTTAAACTTTACTGGAAACACAGTAGCATTTTGGCTGGAGATCACAAAAGTCAGGTTCTGCCTGTCTGGGGAGAGGGCAGGCCCGTTCTGGATCAGACAGACATGATCATTTAACAAGACGATAATAACCTGTTGTCTGAAGCTCACATTACAGAAGGCTTAGGAAAAAGTGAAAGGAAAATGTACCAACTTTCACAGCAAAATGGCATTGTCTACCTAACTGGCTGCAAATTCCAGCTGCCCCACGGACCTCCTATGTCCTATCCCATGCAACACATGATCTGGATCTAATGGGGTTGAAAGATAAATGTTGTCAGACAATGGGCCCGATTTGTACCCAAACTCGATGGGTTACTGGGGGAGTAGCTCCCGGTACAGCCAGCAGTGAAGTGGTAACAGTTCCAGCGCTGGGAGTAGTATTTAAACAGCAGGTGAACAAAAAAAAAATACTATAGTAAGGTTTAAATAAAATGTATTATATGTTTTAAAATGTATGTGCAGCTCTGAGCTGGGAACGTAGATCCCAGACTCTAAATGTATTTATATTTGATGTAAAATGGGCAATGAAAAAATAAAATTGCACTTACATCTTTCCTGGGTGGCCTAAGGGGATCTGGAGCCCTCTGTGGCCTGCTGGTTTTCCCAGCCCCTCTCCCAGGGAACTGGAAGGTCCTCCCTGGCAGCCTCCTGCATCTGAATGCGATGAGGAGAAGCAAGGAGAGCAGGCCAGTTCCAAAGTGCTCCCATTAGATGGCCAGAGGACCGCTGCCTGGGATCGTGTCTCCCTGCCTCTGGAGTCCAAATATGGCCAAAGAAGGTGATAAGGTCCGCCAGCAAAATACTGGTAGTGTTTGATGGTAACCCCCCTTCCCTTCCATACTTGAAAGCACTTGTGGTGTGTATTACCCATCCAGATGGTGTCAGGCACAACAGAGTGACTACTCCCCACCATACCACCTAACTGTCCCAATTTTCACAGGACAGTCCTGTTTTTCAGGCACTGTCCAATTCGTGGGCTGCAGCGTCCTATGGTGAGGTAGAGTTGGGAGGACACCTATCACTCGCTGCTCTGCTTAGCAGGGAGAGAGGAGCATGCCCCCAAAGTGACGGAAAACAGAAGGCGACGGCGTGGCTT
Organism: Pseudophryne corroboree; assembly: GCF_028390025.1. Classification (NCBI taxonomy): domain Eukaryota; kingdom Metazoa; phylum Chordata; class Amphibia; order Anura; family Myobatrachidae; genus Pseudophryne; species Pseudophryne corroboree. The sequence goes on from NC_086452.1 coordinate 32,800,181, forward strand.
GCATTTGCGACATCCCTGTGAAGCCACACCCCCTTTTTGGTTCATATAGGAGTCCCGAGTAAAACCTTTAGAATGTTGGACAGTATGCTTCCCACTGTCCATTAGGGGCATTGCTAAATGTGTTTATGCACAAGGTATGCACTTAGCATGATTAGTTAAGGAACCCAGGATTGGCCTTAACCCCCTGTGGTATTGTTTGGTAGACTCAGATAAACAAAAATAGGATTTTAATTACCTACCGGTAAATCCTTTTCTCGTAGTCCGTAGAGGATACTGGGGTCCACATTAGTAGCATGGGTATAGACGGGTCCACTAGGAGCCATGGGCACTTTAAGAAATTGATAGTGTGGGCTGGCTCCTCCCTCTATGCCCCTCCTACCAGACTCAGTCTAGGAAACTGTGCCCGAGGAGAAAGACATACTTTGAGAGAAGGATATAAAATTATAGTGGTGAGATTCCGAACCAGCACACACAAATTAGAGGAAAGCCAAGCTAACCAAACATAAAACCAGGAAAAGCAACCGCTGAACCAACAATACGTAACCAACTAACAGTGCAGGAAGAAACGAAGCACTGGGCGGGCGCCCAGTATCCTCTACGGACTACGAGAAAAGGATTTACCGGTAGGTAATTCAAATCCTATTTTCTCTTACGTCCTAGAGGATACTGGGGTGCACATCAGTACCATGGGGATGTACCAAAGCTCTCAAACCGGGTGGGAAAGTGCTGAGGTTCCTGAAGAACAGACTGACCAAACTGAAGGTCCTCAGAGGCCCAAGTATCAAACTTGTAGAACTTAGCAAATGTGTTTGAACCTGACCAAGTAGTTGCTCGGCAGAGCTGTAAAGCGGAGACACCCCGGGCAGCTGCCCAGGAAGAACCCACCGACGTAGTAGAGTGGGCCTGTACAGATGTTGGACACGGCAAATCTGCCGTGGAATAAGCATGCTGGATAGTAAGCCTGATCCAGCATGCAATAGTCTGCTTTGAAGCAGGACCTCCAATTTTATTGGGATCATGGAGAACAAACAGCGAGTCAGATTTTCTTTGACGAGCTGTCCACTTCACATAGATCTTCAAAGCCCTCACAACATCCAAGGACTTTGAAGTAGCAGAGGTGTCGGTAACCACCGGAACCACAATATGTTGGTTGATATGAAACGCAGACACCACCTTTGGAAGAAATTTCTGATGAGTTCTGAGTTCAGCCCTATCTTTATGAAAAATCAAATAGGGGCTTTTGTGAGACAACGCCCCCAGCTCCGACACACGCCTCGCAGAAACGTAGGCCCACATCCACACCTGACTGCAGAAAAAGGAGAAAATGTCCAAATTGAAATTCCACCGCAGGAAGTTTCCTGTTCTCACACCAAGAGATGTATTTTTTTCCAAACATGGTGATAATGTTTAGACGTTACCCCCTTTCTGGCTTGGAGCAGGGTTGGAATAACCCTATCCGGGATCCCTTTCCGGGCTAGAATTTGATGCTCAACCACCATGCCATCAAACGTAGCCATGGTAAGTCTTGATAGATGAACGGCCACCATTGGAGAAGGTCCTTGCGAAGAGGTAGAGGCCACGGGTCCTCTAGGAGCATCTCCAGTAGATCCGCATACCAGGCCCTTCTTGGCCAGTCTGGAGCAATGAGAATTGCTTGAACCTTTTCCTTTTTTATTCTTTTGAGAACCTTTGGTATCAATGGGAGTGGTGGAAACACATACACCATCTGGTAGACCTATGGAGTCACCAGAGCGTCCACCGCCACTGCTTGCGGGTCCCTCGACCTGGAACAATATCGCTTGAGCTTCTTGTTGAGACGAGAGGCCATAATGTCGATTTGTGGCATTCCCCACCGACATGTCAAGCACCCGAACACCTCAGGGTGAAGGCCCACTCTCCTGGGTGGAGATCGTGTCTGATGAGGAAGTCTTCCCAGTTGTCTACTCCCGGAATGAAGATCGCGGACAGCGCCACAGTGTGTCTTTCTGCCAAGAGGAGAATCCTTGTTACCTCTGCCATTGCTGCCCTGCTCTTCGTTCCGCCTTGTCGGTTTATGTATGTTACTGCCGTCAGATTGTCCGTCTAAACCTGAATGACTTGATCATGAAGAAGATGCGATGCCTGTAGAAGGGCGTTGTATATGGCCCTTAGGTCCAGAATGTTGTTTGGAAGCATGGCTTACTGACTTGACCATTTTCCTTGGAACTGTTCCCCTTGGGTGACTGCTCCCCAACCTCTGAGGCTTGCGTCTGTGGTTAGCAGAATCCAATTTTGAATCCCGAACCGTCGGCCCTCGGTCAGGTGAGAAGTCTGAAACAACTACAGAAGAGAAATCCTGGCTTTTGGCGACAGACGTATCCTCTTGTGCATGTGAAGATGCGATCCGGACCATTTGTCCAACAGATCCAGCTGAAAGGGCCTTGCGTGAAACCTTCTGTACTGCAGCGCATCGTAAGCGGCTACCATCTTTCCCAGAAAGCGAATGCATAGATGCACTGAAGTCCGGGTTTGTCTTAAAATATCCCGCACCATTGACTGGATCACCAGTGCCTTTTGCAATGGAAGGAATACCTTCTGCACCTCCGTATCCAATATCATCCCCAGGAACGGAAGCCTCCGTGTTGGTTCCAGATGAGATTTTGGTAGGTTCAACATCCACACGTGATCCTGGAGTAGCCGGGTTGAGAGGGCAATGTTGACTAACAATCTCTCCCCGGATGGTGCCTTTATCAGCAGATCGTCCAGGTACGGTATTATGTTCGCTCCCTGTTTGCGGAGGAGAAATATCATTTCTGCCATTACCCTGGTGAACACCCTCTGTGCCGTAGAGAGGCCAAATGGTAGGGCCTGGAACTGGTAGTGACAATCCTGTAATGCAAACCTTAGAGAAGCCTGATGAGGCGGCCAAATCAGAATATATATTCTTGATATCCAGAAACACCAAGAATTCCCCCTCCTCCAGACCTGAGATCACCGCTCAGAGACTCCATCTTGAACTTGAACACCCGTAAGTATGGGTTCAACTTGAGGTTTAAAATGAACCTTACCGAACCGTCCGGTTTTGGAGATACAAACAGGTTGGAATAATAACCCTAGTTTTGCAGCTGAAGTGGAACTGGAACAATGACCTGAGTCTGTACCAGTTTCAGAATTGCTTCTTGTAAAGTCATACTTGCTTCTTGAGAAGCTGGTAAGCCTGATCTGAAGAATCTGTGAGGTGGGAGTTCCTGAAACTCCAGCTGACCCAGGGATCCTGGCATGATGTTTCCCATATGTGACTGAAGAATCTCAAACGGGCTCCCACCTGCCTGTCTTCCAAGCAGTGCGGACCACCGTCATGCTGAAGGCTTTGAGGAACTGGGATTCTGTTCCTGTGAACCTGCAGTTGCTGGTTTTCTGGGTTTACCTCTATTGCCTCTGGAGGCCACAGAAGATCCTTTGGTTGTGTTTGTAAATTTTGCTGTCCGAAAGGACTGCAGATTTGGAGCAGTGAAGGATTTTCTAGTCAGGGGAGCTGCGGATGGAAGGTATGTAGACTTACCCGCCATAGCCTTGGATATCCACATATCCAGTTCATCTCCAAAAAGGGCTTCACCTGTGAAAGGTAGGTTTTCCACAACTTTCCTGGAATCCGCGTCCGCAGTACCCCTGCGTGCTGACACTGCCATGGCAGTGGTGCGTGCGTTGAGTAAACCAATTTCCTTTATGGCCTCCACTATAAAGTTAACAGAATCCTGTATATGCTGTAGGAGTAAAATTATCTCCCCCTGGATAAGGAATCTAACCTGTCAATTAGATTATCTGAACATTTTGCAATGGCCCTAGAGATCCATGCACAAGCTATAGTGGGTCTCTGGACCAATCCCGCAGCTGTGTACAGAGATTTGAGAGTGGTCTCAATCTTGCTGTCTGCAGCATCCTTTAAGGAAGCTGCCCCAGGAACAGGTAAAACTATCTTTCATGACAGCCTAGAAACCGATGCGTCAACTATCTGTGAGTTTTCCCATTTTTTTCCTATCATCCTGAGGAAACGGGAAGGATGTGAGTAACCGTTTTGGGATCTGAAACTTCTTGTCAGGATTTACCCAAGTTGCTTCAAATAGGGAATATAACTCCTTAGATGCAGGGAAAGTAGCTGAGGATTTCCTTTTTACATTAAAATAAGATTCCTCGTCTTCCTCTGTCACTTTGTCAGGAATGTGCAGGGCATCTTTAATAGCTTCTATCAGGGCCTGTATTCCCTGTGACAAAGCTGCATCCGCCCCTCCCGAGTCCACCTCGCCCTCCTCTGGGTCTGATACATCATAATCATCATTGGTATCAGCCTGCATGATTTGGGCCAGAGTACGTTTCTGTGGACAAATGGCAGGGGTCTGAGACGCTGGAATAACCACTGAATCTCAACAGATTGCCCTAAGTATTGCGTCTCCTTCTCATTTTGGGATAATTTATTCGAAATATTTGAAATCATCCCTTTTAATGAATCTAACCATACTGGTTCAGATCCACTAGCCTGAGAATGTGTACTATCCTGAGTACACGGCAGTGATCCCCCAGATTGAGAAAAGCACTCTGCTGTGCAGGATACACACTCCTTTGACATAATTAATGTGAAAGAAAACACACACACACGAAAATGGGGTAAAACACAGTTAACCCACACAGAGCCCTCTGGGGAGAGACAGAGTATAATGGAGCCAGCCACACAGCGCCCCTATAGCTAAAGTACAAGTTCAGCTGGGTCGCAAACCAAGTACCCTTAATAGGGCTTAGTACACCAAACATTGCTCCCCTCCTTTGCTATGACCCCATGGTACCGCTGAGGTGCTCTGGAGTCCTTGTGGAGGAGCTGCACTTCCCTCTCAGGCTGCCTGTGTAAGCTGCAGAGGGAAAATGGCGCTGGTGAGCTGCCAGATCCACTCATAGTGAAGCCCCGCCCCCTTAATGGCGCGCAGTCTTCCCGTTTTATTTTATACCGGCTGAGGTAATTTCTGTTCTACAGTGGGTTAAATAGAATTGCTGCCAGCGAGGGGATATGTTTGTTGTGGCCTCAGCTCGCCCCTCACAGCAGGACACACAGCACCTTGCATGCCTCTGGAGCAGCAGCCTGCTTATCAGCGCTGCACTCCTACCCCTTGTGCCGCCATTACAGCCGGCAACCCACTAACCGGTACGCTGGCCACCTCCTCACCACTCTTCTTACTTCTGGCTCTGTTAGGGGAGGCAAAGTGCTGCGGTTCTGTACGCTCGCCGTGGTGGGGCTTGCGAATAGGACCCTCAGGAGCTCAGTGCCCTGTCAGCGGGGAAGGGGACCATTAACCCTAGGGATGATGGGCCGTTCCCCCCCTAAGTCCCACGAAGCAGGCAGGCTGGTGACAGCCAGTCCTGCCTGAAAACAATAAAAAAGAAAAAAAATGCAGAAAACTCTTCAGGAGCTTCCCAAGCGTGACCGACTCCTCCGGGCACATTTTCTAAACTAAGTCTGATAGGAGGGGCATAGAGGGAGGAGCCAGCCCACACTACGAATTTCTTAAAGTGCCCATGGCTCCTACTGGACCCGTCTATACCCATGGTACTGATGTGGACCCCAGTATCCTCTAGGACGTAAGAGAACATGGCCTATAAGCCCCCGAGTGTTTATATCCCCTGAACATCAGGAAGGATTGTACTACTGTAACATCCTGTATGCTATGGAGCAATAAGCAACTGCTTGCCTAAAGACGCCTGCATCTGCTGGTATCATGTGACCATCAGAACAGCACAGAACTCTTTTCTGTTCTCTAGCTGTTCTGGATTGAGCTGTAACCCTCTGCCAGCTACCCAGCACAGACTGGTCCATAGTTAGCGTACAGTAGGATATGCCAGCACTAACCGTATCCACACATACCTAGAAGCAGGTGGGTACAGGTGACGGTGGTAAGGTAGGAGCCTGGAAGAAGATGTTCCAGGTGCCAGTGCCTGGAATTCCTGGGAGCTTTTAAGTAAGCAAACTGAAGTTGCACAGGAATGAATGGATGGCGGTCATTAGGTCGACATACATTGGGTCGACCACGTTTGGGCGACATGATCACTAGGTCAACATGTACTAGGTCGACATGGAAAAAAGTCAACATGAGTTTTTCACAATTTTTCACAATGTTTTGACTTTGTTCATACTTAACGATCCACGTGGACTACAGATGGGAATGGTAACCTTACCCGAAGGTGCTCTAATTGGGGTTCCCCGTTTTGCATGTCGACCTAATGACCATGTCGACCTAGTGATCATGTCGACCCAATGTATGTCGACCTACTTCACGTCGACCTAATGAACTACACCCGAATGAGTAACTTACCTCTATACTATCAGTGTCAGAACTCGGTGACCCCTGACAGAGTAAGGTCACCCGCTCACACTCCTGCATTAACGCATTCATACAAGTTTTTATTAGCTTGATAAATATGTTCCTACTAGGTGATTCATCGCGCCCTACGGGCGCTCTTCACACCGTCGCAAGGGGCTACGCCCCCTTAACCCTTGCACAACCTTCTGGTGTGCAATATTTGTCTTACATGGAGTATTACCTCCAATCATAATTTTGTGAGTGGTTAAATATTGCACGGACAAAGGGCGTGCGATGGTTAAAGGGCCGTAGCCCCTTGCCACGGCGTAAACAGCGCACGCAGGGCCAGATGAATCACATAGTTGGATGCTGTGGTTGGGGGAGTGCAGGGGAGACGCGGATGGGGGAGGGGTGGGGGTGCTGCAGGTGGGGGGAGGGGTGGGTGCGGTGGTGCCGCGGGTGGGGGAAGGGCGGGTGCCGCGGGTGGGGGAGGGGCGGGTGTGTGGGTGCTGCAGGTGGGGGTTGAGTGGCGGGAAAGGGCGTGTGCGATAGATGCAGCAGGTGGGAGAGGGGCGGGTGTGGGGGTGCCGTTGAAGGGGGAGGGTCACGGAGGTACTGTATTGGGGCAGGGGCGGGTAATGCTTCTCCTCCTGGAAGCAGCGATAATACGTAGGGAGGCGGCATTTAAACTGACTTCAATACATTAATAATCCATACTGTGATTACAGCAAATGTGTTCTAACATTTCTGAAGTTTATTCCTTCTTCAGAGAACCTGAAGAAATAAAATTCTGAAACGTCAGAACACATTTGCTGTAATCACAGTATGGATTAGCAATGTATTGAAGTCCGTTCTTCCTGCATATTACTATTACATATACAGTATATAGCATAGTGCCCATTTGACTACACACACATATATATATATATATCACCTAGCAGAGGCTTTATGTACTGTCCTCCCTTTGGCAGTGGCTCTCCCGGAGACTCGCACAGCAGCCAGTCACTATTGTTAGCGCTGGTGTCCCAACTCGCCGCATTACAGGGAAGAAGATGCGCTCAATAAACTACAGCTCCCAGCAGCCCTTAGCACTGGAATGCTTTGGTGCTAAGGGCTGCTGGGAGCTGTAGTTTATTTAGTGCGTCTACTTCCCTGTAATGCGGCGTGTTGGGACATTGGCGCTAACAATAGTGACTGGCTGGCAGAACTGACTGACTCGCTGAATCAATGTAAAAGGTGAGAGTGCTGTGCAGTGTCAGTGACACTGCACACCCACTGCACTGCACAGCACTGTCACCTTTTACATTGGGCCTAATTCAAACCTGATCGTAGACCTGCAAAATTTTGTAGGGCTACGATCAGGCATACTTGAGGAGTAGCTCCCAGCCGGCGCAGCTTTTGCGTGCTGGCCGGGAGCTACTTGTGGCTGCCCGGGTCGCAGCAGCTGTGTGTGACGTCACAGAGCAGCTGCGACCCGCCCCCCGCACGGCCCAGCAACGCGGCACCCTCCCGCACAGCGAATGCCTCTGCCTGTCAATCAGGCAGAGGTGATCGCTAGGCAACGACAGCCGTCGGCTGTCAGCCATGCGGCAGCGCACTGCGGCGCTGGCCCATGCGCACTTTTGACCTGATTGCTGCGCTGTGGTGAACATCAGCGTGCGATCAGGTCAGAATGACCCCCATTGATTCAGCGTCCAGACATTACTCTCCGCGATATCACCCACTTTATCCGTTACATTAGCCATCTCGGGGCTTCCAGGCCGGCAGGCCAGGTGCTGTGTTGCGGAGTCAGGGCCTCTGGGGATCTGGGTGTGGCTGTGGCTGGGAGGCACTTCTGTGACATCACACGCAGAGGAGGTTTCGGGGTTCAGAGAGTATGCGGCGCAGGGAGGGCTATGAAAGCCTTCCGCTGCGCCGCTTTCATACACATCTATGCCGGTGGCCGCAGCAGCTTTTGTTCCTCCTGCGTCGTGGCTAGGGAGTGGGGATTGTTGATGCCAGAGGGGGCAGGTGGACTGGCAGCAGGACATAGGACGCTGCAGATGCAGTGGCATACCCTCCAGCTGCACCTTTTTGGCAGGTACATAACCTTTTTTTTATGGTCTGTACCAATTTTTCGTTCTCCAAACTTCCATTGAAAGTATAGAAAAAGGGGCGTGGCCACACCACTTTACCCAAAGTCACACCCCCTTTTCAAATTTGTACCTTTTTTTATGTGTAAAGTGTTGGAGGGTGTGTTGCTGCAGATGCAGTGGGCCTATTTTGGGGTGTGGACCTGGAGCTGCAGCTCCATCAGCCCCATTGTTAATCCTGCTCTGGGAACACACAGCAGCCAAAGGGCAGAGCCTCCCATTGGATGTAACCTGTGTGGGAGAGCGTTTCTCACCCAATCAGCTGTGGACTGGGTGCGATAGACCTGCTGCTAACCCAATGAGAGCTCCTAGCCACGCCCAGCGTTATACACACAGGCACAGAGTCACAGATCTGGGCTATTATATAGGAGATGGGTGATACTTTGCTCAAACTCTTTTCAGAAACCTTGCCCAGTTGCAAACCGCTATATATACTCTCTTCATCATGTAATACCTATACACCCCACCCTTACCGGTGGTTTATGAATGAACAGACTCTTCTTAATGGTGAGCGGTGACTGCAGATTGTCTGTAAATTAACTCCTTGATATCAGATTACAAAGTTGGAAGTGTAAAATCAATCATTGCACACAACACAACAGGGTATTCCTAATCAACCCAGTGCCTGCAGCAGTTCCTACTTCTCTGTATACTGTGTTATATATTGGGACTGTCCCTGGGTAGTAAGAACTAGGGCCCTCATTCCGAGTTGTTCGCTCGCTAGCTGCTTTTAGCAGCATTGCACACGCTAGGCCGCCGCCCTCTGGGAGTGTATCTTAGCATAGCAGAATTGCTAACAAAAGATTAGCAATTCTGCTATTAAAGTATTTCCTTGCAGTTTCTGAGCAGCTCCAGACCTACTCCTAGATTGCGATCACCTGAGTCCGTTTAGTTCCTGGTTTGACGTCACAAACACGCCCAGCGTTCGCCCAGCCACTCCTCCGTTTCTCCAGCCACTCCTGTGTTTTTACCTGGCACGCCTGCGTTCTTTAGCACACCCCCTGAAAACGGCCAGTTTCCGCCCAGAAACACCCACTTCCTGTCAATCACACTACGATCAGCAGAGCGATTGAAAAGCTTTGTTTGCCCGTGAGTAAAATAGCATAGTTTCGTGTAAAATTGCTTAGCGCGTGCGCCCTGCTGTGCAGACGCATGCGCAGAACTGCCGGATTTTAGCCTATTAGCAATTCTGCTGAAAATAGCAGCGAGCCAAGAACTCGGAATGAGGGCCAATGTTTTCATTACTAGAGGATATGAGGGTACAGTGTGTTGGCTTTTCCTAAGGTAGTGCAGAGGTTAATCCACCTATTGATTAGCACAGTGCATATTGGCCCACTACTTCTGAAGGCATTATTTATAGCATCAAAGGAAATCTACTTCAATAGAAGTGTGCTCATTGAAGTAAAACCTATGCTATTAATGTCAGTGTGACAGGGAAGAAAGCTTGTTTGTCAGATCTCTAAATACTCCCCCAGATCGGCAGCTAGGTATGCATGAAGACCGGCCATTATATTCAGCAATGTGGAACAGATGAGCAAGGAGAAGAAAACTATTTGCAACCAATGAACACAGTGACAAATAGACAGCAAATCTCTACAGTAACTTACACCTCTTTCACACCAAGCGGAGAACCTGGATTATTGCCGGGGAAAGCCGAAGCGACCCGTGTTCTGGCTCGGTGTGAAAGGGTCGGCCGGGACGAGCATCCCGGGTTATTCCCCAGTCCGACCCGTGCCGGCTGTAGTGTGAAGGCATGACCTAACCTGGATCATCCCTAAAAGGCTGCTGATTGGTGGGCTCAGGAGCTCTTGAAGATGACATCGTCTACAAGCGTCCTGTGTGAACGGCGATTAATTAACTTATCATTTTTACTCGTGTCAGGAGTGCTGCGCCGTGGTTCACCCAACTCACAGAGTGCGGCACGTGTTCTAACATCGGGAACACTTTTATACCAAAATATTCCTGATTTTACCAAAAGAAACAGAACCAGCGTGTAAATTTAGTACATTATTCAGAGCTGAATCTCTTTAGGGCTCTGTTCATTGTAATTAGACTGGCATTTGGGGTGTGGATCATAGAGCCGACCAGACTTAGGTTGACAGTGTCTAGGTCGACCACTATTGGTCGACAGTAACTAAGTCGACACCTGAACTAGGTCGACATGTCAAAAGGCCGACATGAGGGTTTTTTAGAAAAAAAAAATTGTGTCGTTTTGTTCGTAGAGTGACCGGGAACCCCAATTAGTGCACCGTGTCCCCTTTCATGGCTCGCTTCGCTCAGGTTACAGTTCCCAATAGTAATCCACGTGGATTGTAAAGTATAAAAAAATGAGAATTTTAAAAAAAAAAGTCATGTTGACCTTTTGTCATATCGACCTAGTGTCCATGTCGACCAAGAAACCATGTCGACATAATGCATGTCAACCAATAGTGGTCGACCTAGATACTGTCGACCTAAGTGTGGTCGACCTAGAGACCAGATACCAGTATTTGGCAACACTTCTCCACGGAACCCTTGCTGGTAAAAAGGGCATATTGTAGTGCTTTCTGAGGAAGTGTCAGTGAGGAAGCCATGTTTTTGAAGCCCGAGTCTGTCTTGTGTTTTAGAACCAGAACAAGGTGCCTCCACATTTACAAAATAAATCATAAAGATCAACGATTGTGTGACCTAGTCCATAAACAGTATAAGAGAGAAACGTTATTGCTGCCCCATTTACGTTACAGTATCAGGCAATTGTGCAACCACAATACAGATGGTGTAATGGTTAGCATTACTGCCTCACAGCACTGAGGTCATGGGTTCCATTCCCACCATGGCCCTAACTGTGTGGAGTTTGTATATTCTCCCCGTGCTTGCGTGTGTTTCCTCCGGGTACTCCGGTTTCCTCCCACAATCCAAAAATATACTGGTAGGTCAACTGGATCCCAACACAAAATTAACCCTAGTGTGAATGTGTCTGTGTGTACATGTGATAGGGAATATAGAGTGTAAGCTCCACTGGGGCAGGGACTGGCGTGAATGGCCAAATATTCTCTGTAAAGCGCTGCGGAATATGTGTGCGCTATATAAATAACTGGTAATAATAAATAAATAATGTCTGATAAGGCTCCTCTCCAAACACACAGGATCGCTATCAGGCATGTTTGAAAATGGAGGATAAGGTCATAGGTCATATATGGATTTATGTTCCAGCTGTGCTAATGAAACCTGGGACCCAACCAAGTACAGTTGGACATCGAAGATCTATGCATCAAATTATCAATATCTGGATTTTGATATTAGCATGATTTGGCATTGATACAGGAAAACCAATAAATGGATTATTTGTCTAAGACATAGAAGGCAAGCTTATATCTCGCCTTGATGTAGTGCACATGGACTAATCTATTAACTGGTGGGTGTCTTCCTAAACCACACAATTGGCAGTGTAGTCCTGTTCCGTGTACTGTACATTGAATAAGAGAAGTTTTCCCACACTGCACTGTGCTGGCTCGTCTCCCTGCACACAGACCCACAGCAAAGATACAACCGCACTGTGCACTGAACACTGGGGGTCATTCAGATCTGATTGCTGGGCTGCTAATTTTGCTGTCCTGCGTTCAGATAGTTGCCGCATCCAAGGGGAATGTATATTCGTTGTGCAAGTGTACGCCGAGCTGCTAAAATTCACTTTGTGCAGTCTGTACGCAGACCAGGACTTACTCCTCCAGTGCGATCACATCAGGCTGATCGGGGCCGGAGCTGACGTCACACACCCTCCCTGAAAACGCCTGGGCACACCTGCGTTTTTCTGGACGCTCCCTGTAAACGCTCAGTTGCCACCCACAAACGGTCTCTTCCTGTCAATCACCTTGCGAACGCCCGTGCGATCGGATTTTCCGCACCAACCCTATCGCTGACCTGCAATGCCCGTTGTTGTCCGACGAGTGTGCGCATTGCGGTGCATACGCATGTGCAGTTAGGGCCTGATCGCCCGCAGCAGCGATCGGATCTGAATCACCCCCACAGACTCCATTGCAGACTCCAGATGTAGACAGAGACATCGCAGCGGTGATAGCTCTAATACGGTAATGCAACAGGATGCGTCACACCTCCCGCATGCATTACTGATCCAGGCTGCATCCTGTGACGCAGTTTCTGATCATCTGCGACATCTGCCATATCTACTTAAAAGAGGTCAGGAAATCTCCGTCCTCAGAATCAGAAATGTCTTGGAAAAGTGATGGGTATTCCTAGACGGTAGCTTACCACACGCACGGAGATAGCCCGTCTCATGGGCACGTCGGTAATAGTGGTTGCGTACACAGATGTTCAACCTCTCAACTAGGAGGCCATACGCAGACGGAGAATCTGCTCCTGCCATAGCGCTGGTCAAAGTTTCAATAGAGCGGCCAATGGTGCGTTTAAAGACACACCCATCGGTATCTCGGCACCTACGGACGCTAAAAGTGGGCGTCTGAGTCTTTGCACATTTGGACTCAAGGATGTATGCGAGGGAAGGGCTACGTAACCGCATTTCTGTCTCCATCCGCCGCTGAATCAGCCCCCAAGTGTCACCAGGTTTAGTTTTCATTAATGTAGTAGTTTTTGAACAAAAAATAAATAACACCTTTCATGCTTCATTGTAGGCAATAAATACAATAAAACAAAGGGAAATAAATATTCTACACTTCAAAGTGGTAAAAAGTATAGGATCACAGAAGCCTAAAACCAGTTATCCACTGACATTAAATTATGTTTTAACTAGTGTTTTGTAGACTAGTAAAAAGACTAGAGTAAAGGGGCATACACACTCGCCGCCGCTAATTTTCACCCTTCCTGAGCGACGTCGCTCATTTTCTCAGCAAGTGTGCATGCCGCCACCGACCAGCGATGCGCGGCCCTGTGGCCCGTTAACGACCCGGCTGCTGTGTGATGTCACTAAGCGATATGGGGGGTAATTCAGAGTTGATCGTAGCAGCAAATTTGTTAGCAGTTGGGCAAAACCAAGGGGGTCATTCCGATTTGATCGTTCGCTGGCGATTTTCGCAGCGCAGCGATCAGGTGAAAAAATAAGAATTTACTCACCGGTAATTCTATTTCTCGTAGTCCGTAGTGCAGGGGTGGCCACCCAGTCAGAGACAAAGAGCCAAGAAATCTTGTTAGGTACATCAAAGAGCCAATTTCGAGCCGAAGGCGCACTTGCAAAAATGGTATAAAATACATTGAAAACGCCAGATTCAACATAAAATTCAATGAAAAAGCCACTTCTACATCAAATAATTGAAAAAGCCAGATCCGCATAAAATATATTGAAAAGCCAGATTCACATAATACACTTCAGTTCTCCCATGTGTTACTACAGCCAGCACCCGCCTGTGTCACTCCAGCCAGCTCCTCCGTGTGTATTTGGCTCCCTCAGTCTATGTAGTGCTGCTGCATGTCTGGCTGGAGTGAAGTGGTTTACAGATCTCTTGTGGTCATGTGACTTTGAGTGTTGGGAGCCACATTTGAATGAAGAAAGAGCCGCATGTGGCTCAAGAGCCACGCGTTGGCCACCACTGCCGTAGTGGATGCTGGGACTCCGTAAGGACCATGGGGAATAGCGGCTCCGCAGGAGACTGGGCACAACTAAAAGAAAGCTTTAGACTAACTGGTGTGCACTGGCTCCTCCCACTATGACCCTCCTCCAGACTTCAGTTAGGATACTGTGCCCGGAAGAGCTGACACAAGAAGGAAGGATTTTGAATCCCGGGTAAGACTCATACCAGCCACACCAATCACACCGTATAACTCGTGATACAATACCCAGTTAACAGTATGATAACAACTGAGCCTCTCAACAGATGGCTCAACAATAACCCTTTAGTTAGGCAATAACTATATACAAGTATTGCAGACAATCCGCACTTGGGATGGGCGCCCAGCATCCACTACGGACTACGAGAAATAGAATTACCGGTGAGTAAATTCTTATTTTCTCTAACGTCCTAAGTGGATGCTGGGACTCCGTAAGGACCATGGGGATTATACCAAAGCTCCCAAACGGGCGGGAGAGTGCGGATGACTCTGCAGCCCCGAATGGGCAAACTCAAGGTCCTCCTCAGCCAGGGTGTCAAACTTGTAGAATTTAGCAAACGTGTTTGACCCCGACCAAGTAGCTGCTCGGCAAAGTTGTAGAGCCGAGACCCCTCGGGCAGCCGCCCAAGAAGAGCCCACCTAACTCGTGGAATGGGCTTTCACTGATTTAGGATGCGGCAGTCCAGCCGCAGAATGTGCATGCTGAATCGTACTACAGATCCAGCGAGCAATAGTCTGCTTTGAAGCAGGTGCACCCAACTTGTTGGGCGCATACAGGATAAATAGCGAGTCAGTCTTTCTGACTCCTGCTGTCCTGGAAACATAAATTTTCAGGGCCCTGACTATGTCCAACAACTTGGAAGCCTCCAAGTCTTTAGTAGCCGCAAGCACCACGATAGGTTGGTTCAGATGAAAGGCTGATACCACCTTAGGGAGAAATTGGGGACGAGTCCTCAATTCTGCCCTATCCATATGGAAAATCAGATAAGGGCTTTTACATGACAAAGCCGCCAATTCTGATACACGCCTGGCCGAAGCCAAGACCAACAACATGACCACTTTCCACGTGAGATATTTCAATTCCACGGTTTTCAGTGGCTCAAACCAATGTGACTTTAGGAAATCCAACACCACGTTGAGATCCCAAGGTGCCACTGGAGGCACAAAAGGGGGCTGAATATGCAGCACTCCCTTAACAAAAGTTTGAACTTCAGGTAGAGAAGCCAGTTCTCTCTGGAAGAAAATCGATAGAGCCGAAATCTGGACCTTAATGGAACCCAATTTTAGGCCCATAGTCACCCCTGACTGTAGGAAGTGCAGGAAACGGCCCAGCTGAAATTCCTCCGTTGGGGCCTTCCTGGCCTCACACCACGCAACATATTTTCGCCATATGCGGTGATAATGGTTTGCGGTTACTTCTTTCCTAGCTTTAATCAGCGTAGGAATGACTTCCTCCGGAATGCCCTTTTCCTTCAGGATCCGGTGTTCAACCGCCATGCCGTCAAACGCAGCCGCGGTAAGTCTTGGAACAGACAGGGCCCCTGCTGCAGCAGGTCCTGTCTGAGCGGCAGAGGCCATGGGTCCTCTGACATAATTTCTTGCAGTTCCGGGTACCAAGCTCTTCTTGGCCAATCTGGAACAATGAGTATAGTTCTTACTCCTCTTCTCCTTATTATCCTCAGTACCTTTGGTATGAGAGGAAGAGGAGGGAACACATAAACCGACCGGTACTCCCACGGTGTCACTAGAGCGTCCACAGCTATCGCCTGCGGGTCTCTTGACCTGACGCAATATCTTTCTGGCTTTTTGTTTAGGCGGGACGCCATCATGTCCACCTGTGGCCGTTCCCAACGGTTTACAATCAGTTGGAAGACTTCTGGATGAAATCCCCACTCTCCCGGGTGGAGGTCGTGCCTGCTGAGGAAGTCTGCTTCCCAGTTGTCCACTCCCGGAATGAACACTGCTGACAGTGCTAACACGTGATTTTCCGCCCATCGGAGAATCCTTGTGGCTTCTGCCATCGCCGTCCTGCTTCTCGTGCCGCCCTGTCGGTTTACATGGGCGACTGCCGTGATGTTGTCTGACTGGAGCAGTACCGGCTGATTTTGAAGCAGGGGTTTTGCCTGACTTAGGGCCAGGGCCGTTTCTTGGGGCAGGCGAGCAGTGCAACCGCACTGGGCGCCCGCCGCGGCACTAACTGTGGCTCCCTGCTTCCCCCTCCTATTTCTCCCCGAGTAACCCGCTCGGGGGGCGGAGTTTCACGGAATGACGCGTTTGCATCGTTACGTCACGACGCAACCCCGTCACTCCGCGAAACTCCCCCCTCCCGAGTGGAGTACAGAGGGGGATCCAAGTTAGAAAGAGGGAAAGGCAGGCGCGAGGAGCGACTGGTAAGGCGGGCCGAAGAGCGGTAATCGCCTCTGTAAGTATTCTCTCTCTCTCTCAATGTGTAAAACGGGGACACCTGCCGTAATGTGTGAAATGGGGACTCTTGCCTGCTGTAGTGTGGGGATTTAATGTATCAAGGGCATTGCGGTGTGTGGCATAATATGGTGCAGGGGGCATTACTGTGTGGGGCATAATATGGTAGAATTTTTTTTTCCTGTGGTGGTCGTGATCTGTTGGAGCAGGGTCAAAAACTGGATTGTGAGGTAGTCTTTTCAGACGAGGCCATGCCCATTTAAATGAGACCACGCCCATTTAGATGAGACCACGCCCCCTTGCCGAGTGCGCGCGCAAGTTTTTTTTTAAATCTAGGTGTGTGTGTGGGGGGGCCACATTTTTTATGTCATGGGGGGGCGCATTTTTAAATCTCGCACTGGGAGCCAAATTGGCTAGAAACAGCCCTGCTTAGGGCATTGTAAATGGCCCTCAGTTCCAGAATATTTATGTGTAGGGAAGTCTCCTGACTTGACCATAGTCCCTGGAAGTTTCTTCCCTGTGTGACTGCCCCCCAGCCCCGAAGGCTGGCATCCGTGGTCACCAGGACCCAGTCCTGTATGCCGAATCTTCGGCCCTCTCGAAGATGAGCACTTTGCAGCCACCACAGCAGAGACACCCTGGTCCTTGGAGACAGGGTTATCAGACGATGCATCTGAAGATGCGATCCTGACCACTTGTCCAACAGGTCCCACTGAAAGGTTCTCGCATGGAACCTGCCGAATGGAATTGCTTCGTAGGAAGCTACCATCTTTCCCAAGATCCGCGTGCAGTGATGCACCGACACCTGTTTTGGTTTTAGGAGGCCTCTGACTAGAGATGACAGCTCCTTGGCCTTCTCCTCCGGGAGAAACACTTTTTTCTGTTCTGTGTCCAGAACCATCCCCAGGAACAGTAGACGTGTCGTAGGGACCAGCTGTGACTTTGGAATATTTAGAATCCAGCCGTGCTGTTGTAGCACCTCCCGAGATAGTGCTACCCCGACCAACAACTGCTCCCTGGACCTCGCCTTTACCAGGAGATCGTCCAAGTACGGGATAATTAAAACTCCCTTCTTTCGAAGGAGTATCATCATTTCGGCCATTACCTTGGTAAATACCCTCGGAGCCGTGGATAGACCAAACGGCAACGTCTGGAATTGGTAATGACAATCCTGTACCACAAATCTGAGGTACTCCTGGTGAGGATGGTAAATGGGGACATGCAGGTAAGCATCCTTGATGTCCAGTGATACCATGTAATCCCCCTCGTCCAGGCTTGCAATAACCGCCCTGAGCGATTCCATCTTGAACTTGAATTTTTTTATATATGTGTTCAAGGATTTCAAATTTAAAATGGGTCTCACCGAACCGTCCGGTTTCGGCACCACAAACATTGTTGAATAGTAACCCCGTCCTTGTTGAAGTAGGGGCACCTTTACTATCACCTGCTGGGAATACAGCTTGTGAATTGCCTCTAACACTGCCTCCCTGCCTGAGGGAGTTGTTGGCAAGGCAGATTTGAGGAAACGGCGGGGGGGAGACGTCTCGAATTCCAGCTTGTACCCCTGAGATACTACTTGAAAGATCCAGGGATCCACCCGTGAGCGAGCCCACTGATCGCTGAAATTTTTGAGACGGGCCCCCACCGTACCTGGCTCCGCCTGTGGAGCCCCAGCGTCATGCTGTGGACTTAGAGGAAGCGGGGGAGGACTTTTGCTCCTGGGAACTGGCTGTATGCTGCAGCTTTTTCCCTCTACCTCTGCCTCTGGGCAGAAAGGACGCACCTTTAACCCGCTTGCCCTTATTGGGCCGAAAAGGACTGTACCTGATAATACGGTGTTTTCTTTGGCTGTGAGGGAACATGGGGTAAAAATGTAGACTTCCCAGCTGTTGCTATGGAAACGAGGTCCGAGAGACCATCCCCGAACAACTCCTCACCCTTACAAGGCAAAACTTCCATGTGCCTTTTAGAATCTGCATCTCCTGTCCACTGCCGAGTCCATAACCCTCTCCTGGCAGAAATGGACATTGCACTTTTTTGGATGCCAGCCGGCAAATATCCCTCTGTGCATCCCTCATGTATAAGAGTGCGTCTTTAATATGCTCTACGTTTAGCAATATAGTGTCCCTGTCTAGGGTATCAATATTTTCCGACAGGTAATCTGACCATGCAGCTGCAGCACTGCACATCCATGCTGACGCAATAGCTGGTCTCAGTATAACACCTGTGTGTGTATATATAGACTTCAGGATAGCCTCCTGCTTTCTATCAGCAGATTCCTTCAGGGCGGCCGTATCCGGAGACGGTAGTGCCACCTTCTTTGACAAGCGTGTGAGCGCTTTATCCACCCTAGGGGATGTTTCCCAACGTGACCTATCCTCTGGCGGTAAAGGGTACGCCATTAGTAACCTCTTAGAAATTACCATTTTCTTATCGGGGGAAGCCCACGCTTCTTCACACACTTCATTTAATTCCTCAGATGGAGGAAAAACAACTGGTAGTTTTTTCTCTCCAAACATAATACCCTTTTTTGTGGTACCTGGGGTAACATCAGAAATGTGCAACACATTTTTCATTGCCTCAATCATGTAACGTGTGGCCCTATTGGAAGTTACATTTGTCTCATCGTCGTCGACACTGGAGTCAGTATCCGTGTCGACATCTGTGTCTGCCATTTGAGGTAGCGGGCGTTTTAGAGCCCCTGATGGCTTTTGAGACGCCTGGGCAGGCACAGGCTGAGAAGCCGGCTGTCCCATATTTGGTATGTCGTCAAACCTTTTATGCAAGGAGTCGACACTGTCGCGTAATTCCTTCCACAGAACCATCCACTCAGGTGTCGACCCCGCAGGGGGTGACATCACATTTATCGGCATTTGCTCCGCCTCCACATAAGCCTCCTCATCAAACATGTCGACACAGCCGTACCGACACACCGCAAACACACAGGGAATGATCTGACAGAGGACAGGACCCCACAAAGCCCTTTGGGGAGACAGAGAGAGAGTATGCCAGCACACACCAGAGCGCTATATAACACAGGGATCCCACTATAAATTAGTGTTTTTTCCCTTATAGCTGCTTATATATATATATATATATATATATACTGCGCCTAAATTTAGTGCCCCCCCTCTCTTTTTTACCCTTATGTAGCTTGTCACAATGCAGGGGAGAGCCAGGGAGCGTCCTTCCAGCGGAGTTGTGAGGGAAAAATGGCGCCAGTGTGCTGAGGGAGATAGCCCCGCCCCTTTTCCGGCGGACTTCTCCCGCTTTTTCTGGAATTCTGGCAGGGGTATTTTTACACCTATATAGCCTTCCTGACTATGGCCCTCATTCCGAGTTGATCGGTCGCAAGGCGAATTTAGCAGAGTTACACACGCTAAGCCGCCGCCTACTGGGAGTGAATCTTAGCTTCTTAAAATTGCGACCGATGTATTCGCAATATTGCGATTACTAACTACTTAGCAGTTTCAGAGTAGCTCCAGACTTACTCTGCCTGTGCGATCAGTTCAGTGCTTGTCGTTCCTGGTTGACGTCACAAACACACCCAGCGTTCGCCCAGGCACTCCCACCGTTTCCCCGGCCACTCCTGCGTTTTTTCCGGAAACGGTAGCGTTTTCAGCCACACGCCCCTGAAACGCTGTGTTTCCGCCCAGTAACACCCATTTCCTGTCAATCACATTACGATCGCCGGAGCGAAGAAAAAGCCGTGAGTAAAAATACTATCTTCATAGTAAAGTTACTTGGCGCAGTCGCAGTGCGAACATTGCGCATGCGTACTAAGCGGATTTTCACTGCGATGCGATGAAAAATACCGAGCGAACAACTCGGAATGAGGGCCTATATATGGTGTAGATTTGCCAGCCAAGGTGTCTTATATTGCCCTCAGGGCGCCCCCCCCCCCCCCCCCCAGCGCCCTGCACCCATCAGTGACCGGAGTGTGAGGTGTGCATGAGGAACAATGGCGCACAGCTGCAGTGCTGTGCGCTACCTTGTTGAAGACAGAAGTCTTCTGCCGCCGATTTTCCGGAACACTTCTTGCTTCTGGCTCTGTAAGGGGGCCGGCGGCGCGGCTCCGGGAACGAACACCAAGGTCGGGTCCTGCGGTCGATCCCTCTGGAGCTAATGGTGTCCAGTAGCCTAAGAAGCCCAAACTACCACCAGTTAGGTAGGTTCGCTTCTTCTCCCCTTAGTCCCTCGCTGCAGTGAGTCTGTTGCCAGCAGATCTCACTGTAAAATAAAAAACCTAAAATATACTTTCTTTCTAGGAGCTCAGGAGAGCCCCTAGTGTGCATCCAGCTCAGCCGGGCACAGGATTCTAACTGAAGTCTGGAGGAGGGTCATAGTGGGAGGAGCCAGTGCACACCAGTTAGTCTAAAGCTTTCTTTTAGTTGTGCCCAGTCTCCTGCGGAGCCGCTATTCCCCATGGTCCTTACGGAGTCCCAGCATCCACTTAGGACGTTAGAGAAAACGGCATTTATGCGCATGCATATGGCCCGCAAATGCGCATACGCGATGTACGGGTACAAAGCCCTTTGTGGTTGTGCTCAGGTTCTAGCGAAGTTTTCAGTCGCACTGACGGCCGCACGAAGATTGACAGGAAGGGGGCGTTTCTGGGTGTCAACTGACCGTTTTCAGGGAGTGTCTGAAAAAACGCAGGCGCGGATGGGCGTTCGCTGGGCGGGTGTATGACGTCAAATCCGGACACGAATAGGCTGAAGTGATCGCAAGAGCTGAGTAGGTTCAGAGCTACTCTGAAACTGCACAAACTGGTTTTGCAGAGCTCGGCTGTACAAGCGTTCGCACTTCTGCTAAGCTAAAATACACTCCCAGAGGGCGGCGGCATAGCGTTTGCACAGCTGCTAAAAACTGCTAGCGAGCGATCAACTCGGAATGACCCCCCATGTGCACTGCAGGTGAGGCAGATGTAACAGGTGCAGAGAGAGTTAGATTTGGGTGGGTTATAGTGTTTCTGTGCAGTGTAAATACTGGCTGCTTTATTTTTACACTGCAATTTAGATTTCAGTTTGAACACCCCGCACCCAAATCTAACTCTCTCTGCACATGTTATATCTGCACCCCCCTGCAGCGCACATGGGGGGTCATTCCGACCCAATCGCAGGCTGCGCTTCGTCGCAGCCGCGCTATCGGGACGGAACTGCGCAAGCGTTGTGGCCGCATTGCGCAGGCGCGTTGTTGCCCAGCGACGCCGCTATCGAAGAAAGCGGTTGCAGCGGCGACCGCAAGAAGATTGACAGGAGGAAGGCGTTCCGAGGCGTCAACTGACCATTTTCTGGGAGTGGAGCAGTGAACGCAGGCTTGTCCAGGCGTTTGGAGGGCGGATGTCTGACGTCAATTCCGGGACCTTCAACGCTGGATTCATCGCACAGGGTAAGTAACTCTTACCCTGGTCTAGTTCTGCACAAAACTTTTTTTGCATAGCAAGGCTGCACAACACTCCCCCATAGGCGGCGTCTGGTTGATCATACGCGCTGCAAAAAGTTGCAGCATGCGATCAGCTCAGAATGACCCCCATGGTTTTGGCCAACTACTAACAAATTTGGTGCCACGATCAAGTCTGAATGACCCATTGGTCATCATATCGCTCAGTGTGTATGCCCGGCCATCGACCGCCCGGCCCAGGAGAGGGAAACACTAGGCGACGTCGCTCATAGAGCACGTCGCCTAGTGTGTACCCACCTTTAAGGAACAGTATAGGAAGCGACTTTTCAATACTGCCTGATCTATTCATTGATGTTTACTTTAAGTGTTGATGACATGGCTCTCACCTGTTCATATTATCTATTTATTTCTTATTATTATTATTATTATTATTATTATTCATATCCACGTGGGACACTCTCCCAATATCAGTGGTTATCCCAATGGATGGAATGCTGGGAGGTATAACACATTATCTACTGCAATGCACAGCAAAGCACCAGTATTACATGTATATTATCCCGGGCCCAAGCCCTACCTCAGTAATTTCTGTGATAAGTTGAATGCTACTCATTTTTTTTCTAAAATATATGTGTTTTATTTTCGTTTTTTTGTTTTATGATTCCCCACTGTCTATTACACTTCAGATAATAGCTCATCCTGCCCAGTAGCGGATCTTGCCACGGGCAAGCAGGACTTTTGCCCGGGGCGCCGCCTTCCGGAGGGCGCTGGCGCCCTCCGGAGGGTGCCGCACCATGGCAAGATCCACCACTGCTGTGCCCTCCGCTGCCCGCTGTGTCCCCCGTCTGTGCCTCCTGTGAAGGGAACTAGACGCGTAGCGTCTAGTTTCCCTTCGTGGAGAGGACCTTTGCTGAGCGGTGCGCGATGACGTCATCACGCACCGCACAGCAAAGGCCCTCTCCACGAAGGGAACTAGACGCGTAGCGTCTAGTTTCCCTTCGTGGAGAGGACCTTTTGCTGTGCGGTGCGCAATGACGTCATCGCGCACCGCTCAGCATTCAAGCGGCGCTGCTAATGTACAGGGGGCGTAACTGACCACGCCCCCTGTATTATGCCATGCCCCGTTTCCTGCCCGGGGCGCAGAGCGGGCTTGAACCGGCCCTGATCCTGCCCACTATAACCTATGTAGCGCACCCAAGATGGCTGCCTTACCCAGTACTTTTATGGTCAGATTGGACAATACAGGTAACTAGTAATTCAATGTGTATCTTGTTAGTCACTTTTCATTTTTAAAGGTGCAGGTCTTATTTTGTTGTATCGCTTATATCGCTCATTGGGCCTGATTCAGGTCCGGTCACTGACCTTGAGACATTGCAATGTACTAATGTGCACTATGGGCCCTGCGTCGTTGCTTGTAAAGTGGCTGCAGACGTCAAACGATTGAGAGTCTGCAACCGTTTGGTTGCGGGGAGGAGGTGGCGATGGTCTCTGTTTCAAAAATGGAGGCATGTCGCCTCTGTTCTGTGGTAGTGCCAAGGCCAATGTTTCCTGAGTTCAGGCACCAGACACCTCCTGCTGCATTACCATGTGTAAGCATCACTGTTTCTTATGCTTACTACAACCTCACCTGAATAAGGTCCATTGTAAGTTATGTAGTACACCCAAGATGGCTCCCTTATACGACAATGCATGAATCTGATGATTTTGTAAGAGCCTGTAGTATTCTGTATCTCCCCCATTATGTTTCTCTTCTAGACATTGCCTGTTCTGCCCAGTGTAACCTATGTAGTCACCAAAGATGGCTGCCTTGTCTAGTACCTTTTTGGGTAAGACGAATAATCCTTATAACTGATGATCCAAAATGGCTGCCGCACCTCTGTATTACACTCAACGTTTCCGTAAAGCACCTTGAGTCCTGTTGGAGAAAAGTGCTCTATAAATAAATATTACTGTAAAAGATGACCCCCCCCAAAAAAAACATTTTTTAATCCCTTAGGAGCACATATGATGGGGCATGCTCTGCGCCTAGGGATGGACTTCGGAAGCCTGGCATTGAATGGTTGCCGTGCTTCTGACATCAAATCAAGTGATTCGTTGGCTACTAACAATCGCTTCGAAACCATTTGATGCCAGCTATCTGATAGGCATCGAAAAGCTACATCTGAAGCCCACCAACTATTGAATACCTGCAATTTGATGGAAAAAGTACTTCCATTGGATCAGGAACATTGATGGTTTGCTAATCAATTTCGTGATGTCCATTCCTGTAGGGTTGGACATTGGTGTACGGACTATTGACATCAAATCTTGTCATGTGGTGGTAACAAACCATTGCATCCATTCTATGGAAGAGCCATTGCAAAGCCACACGCACATGCAGCAATCCTGCTTTGCTTATACGCAATACTGAGACCAGCGGCCTATAATACAGCGCTTTGTCACAGCGGTATTATATCAACAGGAGGTCATCACTTCCAGGCCATTAGATGGCGGGAAACATTGGAAAGCCGCCACTGAATGGAATACGCACTATTATCCTAATAAGAATGGCGTATCAGCATCCATAGTCAGTAACGCGTTATGTCAGACACCATATTGCCCAGCTCTGTCACATTTCCTCAGGTAACGTCCATATATCAGAGACAGGCACCATGTCACTCTCTGGCTGGCAGGGCATGCTGAAACTTATAGTCCCACAAGTCATAGGTTACCTATTTCCACCCCCACCATACAGTATATGCAAAGCCTGCAAACCACAGCATAGTATGTGTTGTGTATATATATATATATATATATATATATATATAATAGGATTTTAATTACCTACCGGTAAATCCTGTTCTCATAGTCCGTAGAGGATACTGGGGTCCATTTAGTACCATGGGGTATAGACGGGTCCACTAGGAACCATGGGCACTTTAAGAATTTGATAGTGTGGGCTGTCTCCTCCCTCTATGCCCCTCCTACCAGACTCAGTCTAGGAAACTGTGCCCGAGGAGACGGACATACTTTGAGAGAAGGATAGATAAGGATAGTGGTGAGATTCCGAACCAGCACACACAAACAGAGGAAAGCCATGCTAACCAAACATGAAACAGGAACAGCAACGGCTGAACCAACAATATTACTTAACAAAGTAACAGTGCAGGAAGAACGAAGCACCGGGCGGGTACCAGGTATCCTCTACGAACTACGAGAAAAGGATTTACCGGTAGGTAATTAAAATCCTATTTTCTCTTACGTCCTAGAGGATACTGGGGTCCATTTAGTACCATGGGGATGTACCAAAGCTCCCAAACCGGGTGGGAGAGTGCTGAGGTTCCTGCAGAACAGATTGACCAACCTTAAGGTCCTCAGAGGCCAAAGTATCGAACTTGTAGAACTTAGCAAACGTGTTCGAACCTGACCAAGTAGCTGCTCATCAGAGCTGTAAAGCCGAGACACCCCGGGCAGCCGCCCAAGAAGAACCCACCAACCTAGTAGAGTGGGCCTGTACAGATTTTGGATATGGTAAACCTGCCGTGCAATAAGCATGCCGGATAGTAAGTCTGATCCAGCGTGCAATTGTCTGCTTTGAAGCAGGACACCCAATCTTATTGGGATCATAAAGAACAAACAGCGAGTCCGTCTTTCTGTTCTTTTCACATACACCTTCAAAGCCCTCACAACATCCGAAGACTTTGAAGTAGCAGAGGTGTCAGTGACAACCGGAACCACAATAGGTTGGTTGATGTGAAATGCGGACACCACTTTAGGAAGAAATTGCTGACGAGTTCTGAGTTCAGCTCTGTCCTCATGGAAAATTAAATAGAGACTTTTGTGAGACAAAGCCCCCAGCTCCGACACACGTCTGATGAAGCCAAGGCCAACAGTGTGATGGTCTTCCACATAATATTTTTTACGTCCACCTCCTGTAACGGTTCAAATCAGTCCAATTGGAGGAACTGCAGCACCACATTGAGTTCCCAAGGTGCCGTGGGAGGCACAAAGGGAGGTTGGATGTGCAGAACACCTTTCAAGAACTTCTGGACCTCAGGGAGAGAAGCCAATTGTTTATGAAAGAAAATGGACAAGGCCGAAATCTGGACTTTTATGGAGCCCAGACGCAGGCCCACATCCACGCCTGCTTGCAGAAAAAGCAGGAACCGTCTCAGATGAAAATCCAGTTCTGAATTCCGAACCTCCGTCCTGCGACGAGGTGAGAAGACTGTAGCCAGCACAGAAGGGAGATCCTGGCCTTTGGCGACAGACGGATCCTCTGGTGCATGTGACGATGCAATCCGGACCATTTGCCCAACTGATCGAGCAGGAAGGGTCTTGCGTGAAACCTTTCGTATTGAAGTGACTCGTAAAAGGAGGCGAATGCACAGATGCACCGACACCCAGGTTGGCTTCAGGACATCCCGAACCATCGACTGGATTACCAATGCCTTTTCCAATGGATGAAACACCTTTTGTGACTCTGTGTCCAGTATCATTCCCAGAAATGGGCGCCTCCGTGTTGGCTCTAGGTGAGATTTCGGAAGGTTCAGAATCCACCCGTGATCCTGGAAGAGTTTGGTTGAGAGAGCAATGCTGTCCAGTAACCTCTCCCTGGACGGCGCTTTTATCAGGAGATCATCCAGGTACGGAATTATGTTCACTCCCTGTTTACGGAGTAGAAACATCATCTCTGCTATCACCTTGGTGAATACCCTCGGTGCCGTGGTGAGACCAAATGGCAGGGCCTGAAACTGGTAGTGACAGTCCTGCAGTGCAAACCGTAAATAAGCCTGATGAGGCGGCCAGATCGGAATAGGAATGTACACACCAGGAATTCCCGCTCCTCCAGACCTGAGATCACCGCTCTCAGAGACTCCATCTTGAGGGTTCAAAGACTTGAGGTTCAGAATCGGTCTTACCGAACCGTCCGGCTTCGGTATTACGAACAAATTGGAATAGTACTCCTTGTTTAGTAGATGAGGTGGAACTGGAACAATGACCTGCGTCTGTACCAGTTTTTGGATGGCATGCTGTAAAGTCATACTTGCCTCTTGTGAAACTGGCAAGCCTGATTTGAAGAATCTGTGAGGTGGGAGCTCTTGGAACTCCAGTCTGTAGCCCTGGGAAATAAGATCTATGACTCAGGAAACCTGGCACGAATTTGACCAGATCTGACGGAAAAATTGTAGTCGGGATCCCACCCGTCAGCCTTCCCACCCGTCAGCCTTCCAGGCATTGCGGTCCATCGTCATGCTGAAGTCTTTGAGGAAGCAAAGCCTGAGCTCTGTTCCTGAGCACCATTCAGTTGCTGGTTTACTGGAGGACGTAGAAGCACCTCTGGATTTCCCTTGAACTTGGCTGTCGAAAAGGACTGTAACTTAGAAGCTGAATAAGTCTTCTTAGTTGGGGCTGGGGAAAGAAGATACGTAGACTTACCCGCAGTAGCTGTGGAGATCCATTTGTCTAGTTCATGTCTAAACAAGGCCTCTCCTGTGAATGGTAGGCCTTCCATGCCTTTCCTGGAGTCCGCGTCAGCAGTGCACTGGTGTAGCCACAAACCCCTGCGTGCCGACACTGCCATAGCAGTGGTACGCGTGTTAAGCACGCCTATCTCCTTTATAGCTTCCACCATAAAGTTCGCAGAGTCCTGTATATGCTGCAGGAGTAAGACAACATCCCCCCTAGATAAGGAATCTAACCCCTCAATTAGGTTACCGGACCATTTAGCAATGGCTTTAGTGATCCACGCACATGCCGTAGTGGGTCTTTGGGCCACCCCAGCAGCTGTGTACAATGATTTGAGTGTAGTCTCAATTTTACGAGCAGCCGTGTCTTTTAAAGAGGCTGCACCAGGGACAGGCAATACAATTTTTCTTGACAGCCTAGAGTTGGGGTGGGCAAAATACGGCCCGCAAACCGTTCCTGCCCGGCCCACTGCCTCCCACCAGCGAGCAATGACAAGCGGCCCGACCGGCTGAACTGCTTGTCATTGCTCTGCACTGCAGTACCTCCAAGCTGCCAGCGGCGCCTCTCTCCCCTGCTGCTCCTGCTGCTGCGTTGTAGCAGCCTCCTCCAGAGTCCCCAGTGACAACGGCTGTGTTCAGCCGAGAAGGGGGCGGGGCTAGGTGCCGATGAGGGGGCGGGGCTACACGGGACCTTAGGGGGCGGGGCTACACGGGACAAGAGCCAGACGGCTACAGATCCATCCTTCCTGCCACTGCCAGCCAGATCAGTAAGTTAATGGGAAAAGTGAAAGAAAGTGTGTGTGTGTGTGTGTGTGTGTGTGTGTATATATTTGTGTGTGCGGGCAGTGGCATCAGACTGTTTTTAGGTTTGGGGGAGAGATCTTTAGCTCTCGCTGTACCAACCCCTCCCGTGTTCTGTCACCATGTCACCCCCCCCCCCCCCGTGCTCTGTCACTGTCACCCCCCCGTGTTCTGTCACTGTGTCACCCCCCCCCCGTGCTCTGTCACTGTGTCACACTCCCCGTGTTCTGTCACCCCCCCTCCCCGTGTTCTGTCACTGTGTCACCCCCCTGTGTTCTGTCACTGTGTCACCCCCCCCCGTGTTCTGTCACTGTCACCCCCCCGTGTTCTGTCACTGTGTCACCCCCCCGTGCTCTGTCACTGTGTCACACCCCCCATGTTCTGTCACCCCCCCTCCCCGTGTCCTTTCACTGTGTCACACCCCCCGTGTTCTGTCACCGTGTCACACATCCGTGTTGTCACTGTCACCCCCACCGTGTTCTGTCACTGTGTCACACCCCCCAGTGTTCTGTCACTGTCACCCCCCTCCCTGTGTTCTGTCACCGTGTCACCCCCACCATGTTCTGTCACTGTCACCCCCCCTCCCCGTGTTCTTTCACTGTGTCACACCCCCCGTGTTCTGTCACCGTGTCACACATCCGTGTTCTGTCACTGTCACCCCCCCCTCCCCGTGTTCTGTCACTGTGTCACCCCCGCCGTTTTCTGTCACTGTGTCACACACCCGTGTTCTGTCACTGTCACCCCCCCTCCCCGTGTTCTGTCACCCCCACCGTGTTCTGTCACCGTGTCACACACCCGTATTCTGTCACTGTCACCCCCCCCCCGTGTTCTGTCACCGTGTCACACCCCCCATGTTCTGTCACCGTGTCACCCCCACCGTGTTCTGTCACTGTGTCACACCCCCCGTGTTCTGTCACCCCCACCGTGTTCTGTCACCGTGTCACCCCCACCGTGTTCTGTCACCGTGTCACACCTTTCCCCAGGGGCCATAAGACACTGGATAATTTGCTTGCTGCACAATAATTATCCTAAATAAAATGTTAATGTGTAAAAAGGCTCTCTACCTGCCGTAATGTGTGTAAAAGGCTCTCTACCTGCCGTAATGTGTGTAAAAGGCTCTCTACCTGCCGTAATGTGTGTAAAAGGCTCTCTACCTGCCGTAATGTGTGTAAAAGGGGCTCTACCTGGTGTAATGTGTGTAAGTGGCACTGTGTGGCGCAATTTGAATAATGGAGACTATTGTGCAGCCTAATATGAATCTGTATTATTTTTTGCCCACACCCCTTCCACATGAAGCCACGTCCCTATATTTTTGGCAAGTGGGGCGAGCTGCTGTTTTGTATGTGGCCCTCGGATACTGACAGGAAATGTCAAGTGGCCCCTCAGCTGAAATAATTGCCCACCCCTGGCCTAGAGACTGATGCGTTCACAATCGGTGGATTTTCCCATTTTTCCAATCCTCCGGAGGAAAAGGAAAAGATGAGAGCAACCTTTTAGGGATCTGAAACTTCTTACCAGGATTAACCCATGGTTCTTCAAACAGGGTATTCAATTCCTTTCACAGGAAAAGTAACTGAGGACTTCTTCTTTACATTAAAAAAAGAATCCTCACTCTCCTCTGACACCTTATCAGGAATATGCAGAACATCTCTGATAGCCTCTATAGGAGCCTCTATTCTCTGTGACAGAGCCACATCCCCCCCCCCCCCCCCTCCAAGTCTTCCTCACCCTCCTCCAAGTCTGACCCGTCAGAGTCAGAGTCAGACTGCAGGATATGGGCCAGAGATCACTTTTGCGGACAAATGGCAGGGGACTGAGACGCTTTTTGGGGGACTGAGTCTCTGTTCATAAACTCATCCACAGCCTGTCTTAAGTATTGCATCTCTTTCTCATTGCAGGATAGCTTTGTAGAAAGAGTGTAAATCATTCCTTTGAGAGAATTAACCCACTCCGGTTCAGCCCCGCTAGCTTGTGAACCCTGAGAACCCAGAAGTGAGCCCCCTGGTGAAGAGGAACACTCCGCTGTACAAGAAACACACTCTTTACTTGACATAATGCAAATGTGACAGCACACACACGCAGATAAAGGTTAAGCACAATTAACCCACAAAGAGCCCTTTAGGGAGACACAGAGTTGTTTGGAGCCAGCCCCCACCGCGCCCTTTTCGTTAATGCCAAGCTTAGCCGGGTCGCAGACTAAGTACCCTGATAGGGGACTTAGGGGGTCATTCCGAGTTGATCGCTTGTTGTCGATTTCCGGAGCGATTAAGGCAAAAATGCGCATGCGCATGGTACGCAGTGCACATGCGCTAAGTATTTTAGCACAAAACTTAGTAGATTTACTCACGTCCGAACGAAGAATTTTCATCGTTGAAGTGATCGGAGTGTGATTTCCGGGCGGAAACTGACCGTTTTCAGGGAGTGTGCGGAAAAACGCAGGCGTGCCAGGGAAAAACGCGGGAGTGTCTGGAGAAACGGGGGAGTGGCTGGCCGAACGCAGGGCGTGTTTGTGACGTCAAACCAGGAACGAAACGGGCTGAACTGATTGCAGTGTAGGAGTAAGTCTCGAGCTACTCAGAAACTGCTAAGAATTTTCTATTCGCAATTCTGCTAATCTTTCGTTGCAATTCTGCTAAGCTAAGATACACTCCCAGAGGGCGGCGACCTAGCGTGTGCAATGCTGCTAAAATCTGCTAGCGAGCGAACAACTCGGAATGACCCCCTTAGTACACTAATAGTCGCTCCCCCCCTGCTATGACCCCCTGGTACCGCTGAGGTAAACTGGAGTCACACCGGAGAAGCTGCGCATCCCTGTGCTGTCACTGTCTGTGTCCACTACAGAGGGAAAATGGCGCTGGTGAGCTGCTGGATCCTCTCATAGTGAAGCCCCGCCCCTTCAATGGGGCACGGTTTTTCCACTTTTTTATACTGGCTGAGGAATCTGGTGCTTAAAATGGAAAGAAACCGTTTTAAGGCTGCGTTGCCAGTGTGGGTACTGTGTACAGTGTACTGAGACGCAGTTGTGTACTGTGTCTGGAGACTCATTCCGCCCCGTTTAGAAGCATCTACGTCAGTGGTTTCCAAACGTTTTTGAATCACGGTACCCTAGAATATCAGAATTTTTTTCACGGCACCCCTAGGCCCAAAATTTCTTATTGAGAAATTTAGAAAGAAATATTACATTAAGTACATTGCATTTATATGTCATCCTTAGGGTCAGTTGTGTGGTAAGGGACAAGATTTGCTTCTGTTTGGCCACATATTTTATGACTGGCAGCCACCAGCACTGGTTTTGCCTATTATATTGACCATGAATAATTTGAATTGGTCCTGGACCACCAACCCAGGGCACCCCTGCAAGTGTCCCGAGGCACCCCAGGGAGCCACGGCACACAGTTTGGGAACCTCTGATCTACGTATATATATATATATATATATATATATTTAGAAAGGAATTATTGCGCCACTTGTGTTCATCAACGTTAATATATCCTGAATGTGAAATGTACCATACAAATGAATCTGACTCCCTAGAAGTTTAAAAGGGCGTCTGCTTACCCCCAGACAGGGATGGCGGTTCCCTGGAGCATAAAATTAAATACACAAATGGGGGGGGGGGGGTTAGCGACCACTGGTGTCTAAAAATGATAAAAGACTCACACTATAGGTGAATAAGTAAAATATAAAATACAGTTTATTCACGTACAAATTTAACAAATCTTTTTTGATGAAGTCTGAATGACAAAACGCGTTGGTCAACCTGGCAGTGACTGCATACCAAGTTAAGGAAATTTTTATTATTTATACATTTTAACTGGTATTATATATGTGTGTATACATTTTATCTCATTTTTTAGAAAAAGATTTGTTAAATTTGTACGTGAATAAACTGTATTTTATATTGTACTTATTCACCTATAGTGTGAGTCTTTTATCATTTTTAGACACCAGTGGTCGCTAAACCCCCCCCCCCCCCCATTTGTGTATATATATATATGTGTGTTTGTAAATGGGCACTCTGCTATATATATATGTAATAGTAATATGCAGAACGGACTTCAATACATTGCTAATCCATACTGTGATTACAGCAAATGTGTTCTAACGTTTCAGAACTTTATTCCTTCAGGTTCTCTGAAGAAGGAATAAAATTCAGAAATGTTAACACATTTGCTGTAATCACAGTATGGATTATTAATGTATTGAAGTCAGTTTAAATGCCGCCTCCCTACGTATTATGGCTGCTTCCAGGAGGAGAAGCATTACCCGCCCCTCCCCCACTCACAGTACCTCCGTGACCCTCCCCCTTCAACGGTACCCGCACACCCGCTGCATCCATCGCACGCGCCCTTCACCCCCACCTGCAGCACCCACACACCAGCCCCTCCCCCACCCGTGGTACCCACGCGCCCACCCGTGACACCACCGCACCCGCCCCTCCCCCCACCTGCAGCACCCCCCCCCACCTGTCCCTCCCCTATCCGCGTCTCCCCCGCACCCGCCACTCCCCCAACCACAGCACCTACTATGTGATTCATCTGACCCTGTGTGCGCTGTTCACGCTGTGGCAAGTGCAATATTTAACCACTCACAAAATTATGATTGGAGGTAATACTCCATGTAAGAAAAATATTGTACGCCAGAAGGGTGTGCAAGGGTTAAGGGGGCGTAGCTCCTTGCGACGGTGTGAAGAGCACCCGTAGGGCTCGACGAATCACCTAGTATATAATAAGAATTTACTTACCGATAATTCTATTTCTCGTAGTCCGTAGTGGATGCTGGGGACTCCGTCAGGACCATGGGGAATAGCGGGCTCCGCAGGAGACAGGGCACATCTAAAAAGCTTTTTAGGTCACATGGTGTGTACTGGCTCCTCCCCCTATGACCCTCCTCCAAGCCTCAGTTAGGTACTGTGCCCGGACGAGCGTACACAATAAGGAAGGATCTTGAATCCCGGGTAAGACTCATACCAGCCACACCAATCACACCGTACAACTTGTGATCTGAACCCAGTTAACAGTATGATAACAAAACGAAGTAGCCTCCGAAAAGATGGCTCACAACAATAGTAATAACCCGATTTTTGTAACAATAACTATGTACAAGCATTGCAGACAATCCGCACTTGGGATGGGCGCCCAGCATCCACTACGGACTACGAGAAATAGAATTATCGGTAAGTAAATTCTTATTTTCTCTAACGTCCTAGTGGATGCTGGGGACTCCGTCAGGACCATGGGGATTATACCAAAGCTCCCAAACGGGCGGGAGAGTGCGGATGACTCTGCAGCACCGAATGAGAGAACTCCAGGTCCTCCTTAGCCAGAGTATCAAAATTTGTAAAATTTTACAAACGTGTTCTCCCCTGACCACGTAGCTGCTCGGCAAAGTTGTAATGCCGAGACTCCTCGGGCAGCCGCCCAGGATGAGCCCACCTTCCTTGTGGAATGGGCATCTACATATTTCGTCTGTGGCAGGCCTGCCACAGAATGTGCAAGCTGAATTGTACTACAAATCCAGCGTGCAATAGACTGCTTAGAAGCATGAGCACCCAGCTTGTTGGGTGTAGACAGTATAAACAGCAAGTCAGACTTTCTGACTCCAGCCGTCCTAACTATATATATATATATATATATATTTTTAGGGCCCTGACCACGTCTAGTAACTTGGAGTCCTCCAAGTCCCTAGTAGCCGCAGGCACCACAAGAGGTTGTTTCAGGTGAAAACGCTGACACCCCTTCATGAAGAAACTGGAGACGAGTCCCAGTTCTGTCCTGTTCAAATGGAAAATTTTAATATGGGCTTTTGTAAGACAAAGCCGCCCATTCTGACAATCGCCTGGCCGAGGCCAGGGCTAACAACATGGTCACTTCCCATGTGAGATATTTGTCAACAGCATGGTCACTTTCCATGTGAGATATTTCAAATCCACAGATTTGAGCGGTTCAAACCAATATGATTTTAAGAAATCCCAACACTATGTTGAGATCTCACGGTGCCCCTAGGGGCACAAAAAAGCTGTATATGCAATACATCCTTTACAATCTGGACTTCAGGAACAGAAGTCAATTCTTTCTGGAAGAAAATCTACAGGGCCGAAATTTAAATGTTAATGAACCCCAATTTGAGGTCCAAAACACTCCTGTTTTCAGGAAGTGTAGAAATCGACCTAGTTGAATTTCCGTCGTGGAGCCTTCCTGGCCTCACCCACGCAACATATTTTCACCACATGTGGTGATGACGTTGTGCGGTCACCTCCTTCCTGGCTTTGACCAGGGTAGGTATGACCTCTTATGGAATGCCTTTTCCCCTCAGGATCCGGCATTCAACCGCCATGCCGTCAAACGCAGCCGCGGTAAGTCTTGGAATAGACATGGTACTTGCTGAATCAAGTCCCTTCTTAGCTCCCCAGGCCCTTAGTCCTCTGTGAGCATTTCTTGAAGTTCCGGGTACCAAGTCCCTCTTGGCCAATCCGGAGCCACTAGTATAGTTCATACTCCTCTATGTCTTATAATTCTCAATACCCTGGTTATGAGAAACAGAGGAGGGAACACATACACAGACTGGTACACCCACGGTGTTACCAGAACATCCACAGCTATCGCCTGAAGGTCTCATGACCTGGCAGAATACCTGTCCCGTTTTTGTTCGGGCGGGACGCCATCATGTCCACCTTTGGTCTTTGCCAACGGTCCACAATCATGTTGAAAAACTTCCCTATGAAGTTTCCACTCTCCCGGGTGGAGGTCATGCCTGCTGAGGAAGTCTGCTTCCCAGTCGTCCACTCCCGGAAAGAACACTGCTGACAGTGCTATCACATGATTTTCCGCCTAGCGAAAAATCCTTGCAGTTTTCACTGCCCTCCTGCTTCTTGTGCCGCCCTTCTGTTTACGTGGGCGACTGCCGTGATGTTATCCCACTGGATCAATACCGGCTGACCTTGAAGCAGAGGTCTAGCTAAGTTTAGAGCATTATAAATTTGCTCTAAGCTTATTTATGCGGAGAGAATTCTCCAGACTTAATCACACTTCCCTGGAAATTTTTTCCCTGTGTGACTGTTCCCCAGCCTCTCAGGCTGGCCTCCGTGGTCACCGGCATCCAATCCTGAATGCCGAATCTGCGGCCCTCTAGAAGATGAGCACTCTGTAATCACCACAGGAGAGACACCCTTTTCCTTGGATATAGGGTTATCCGCTGATGCATCTGAGGATGCGATCCGGACCATTTGTCCAGCAGATCCCACTGAAGAGTTCTTGCGGGAAATCTGCCGAATGGAATTGCTTCGTAATAAGCCACCATTTTTACCAGGACTCTTGTGCAATGATGCACTGACACTTTTCCTGGTTTTAGGAGGATCCCGATTAGCTCGGATAACTCCCTGGTTTTCTCCACTGGGAGAAACACGTTTTTCTGGACTGTGTCCAGAATCTTCCCTAGGAACAGTAGACGTGTCGTCGGAAAAAGCTGCGATTTTGGAATATTTAGAATCCACTCGTGCTGTCGTAGAACTACTTAAGATAGTGCTACTCCGACCTCCAACTGTTCTCTGGACCTTGCCCTTATCAGGAAAGCGTCCATGTTTCTTTTAAGAAAAATCATCATTCCGGCCATTACCTTGGTAAAGACCCGGGGCGCCGTGGACCATCCAAACGGCAGCGTCTGAACTGATAGTGACAGTTCTGTACCAGGAACCTGAAGTACCCTTGGTGAGAAGGGCAAATTTGGACCTGTAGGTAAACGTCCCTGATATCCAGTGACATCATATCGTCCCCTTCTTCCTGGTTCGCTATCACTGCTCCGAGTGACTCCATCTTGATTTGAACGCTTGTATGTAAGTGTTCAAATATTTCAGATCTCACCGAGCCGGTTGGCTTCAGTACCACAATATAGTGTGGAATACTACCCCCTTCCTTGTTGTAAGAAGGGTACTTTGATTATCACCTGCTGGGAATACAGCCTGTGAATTGTGTGAGGGGGAGACGTCTCGAATTTCCAATGTACACCTGGGATATTACATGTAGGATCCCGGAGTTCCCTTGCGAGTGTTGCTGAAACTCTTGAGATGACCCCCTACCGCACCTGAGTCCGCTTGTACGGCCCCAGCGTTATGCTGCGGACTTGGCAGAAGCCGTGAGGAGCTTCTGTTCCTGGGAATGAGCTGCTTGCTGCAGTCTTCTTCCCTTTCCTCTCCCCCTGGGCAGATATGACTGGCCTTCGCCCGCCTGCCCGTATGGGGACGAAAGGACTGAGACTGAAAAGACTGTGTCCTTTTCTGCCAATATGTGACTCGGGGTAACAAAAGGTGGATTTTTCAGCTGTTGCCATGGCCACCAGGTCCAATGGACCGCCCCTTTATACGGCAATACTTCCATATGCCGTCTGGAATCTGCCTCACCTGACCACTGTCGTGTCTTCGTCTGGCAGATATGTACATCACATTTACTCTTGATGCCAGAATGCAAATATGCCTCTGCGCATCACACATATATAGAAATGCATCCTTAAAATGCTCTATAGACAATAAAATCCTGTCCCTGTCAAGGGTATCAAAATTTTCAGTCAGGAAATCCGACCAAGCCCCCTCAGCGCTGCACATCCAGGCTGAGGCGATTGCTGGTCGTAGTATAACACCAGTATGTGTGTATATACTGTTATGATATTTTCCAGCTTCCTATCAGCTGGCTCCTTGAGGGCGGCCGTATCTGGAAACGGTAACGCCATGTTTTTTATAAGCGTGTGAGCGCCTTGTCCACCCTAAGGTGTGTTTTCCAACTCGCCCTTACTACTGGCGGGAAAAAGGGTATACCGCCCATAACTTTCTGTCGGAGGAACCCCACGTATCATCACACACTTCATTTAATTTATCTGATTTAGGCAAAACTACAAGTAGTTTTTTCCCACCCTACAAAATACCCTTATTTGTGGTACTTGTGGTATCAGAAATACGTAACACCTCCTTCATTGCCCTTAACATGTAACTTGTGGCCCTAAAGGAAAAATACGTTTGTTTCTTCACCGTCGACACTGGGGTCAGTGTCCGTGTCAGTGTCTGTCGACCGACTGAGGTAAATGGGCGTTTTTACAAGCCCCTGACGGTGTCTGAGACGCCTGGACCGATACTAATTTGTCCGCCGGCTGTCTCATGTCGTCAACCGGCTTGCAGCGTGTTGACATTATCACGTAATTCCATAAGTAAGCCATCCATTCTGGTGTCGACTCCCTAGAGAGTGACATCACCATTACAGGCAATTTTCTCCGTCTCCTCACCAACATTTTCCTCATACATGTCGACACACACGTACCGACCTACAGCACACACATACAGGGAATGCTCTGATAGAGGACAGGACCCACTAGCCCTTTGGGGAGACAGAGGGAGAGTTTGCCAGCACACACCAAA
This sequence comes from Pseudophryne corroboree, assembly GCF_028390025.1. NCBI lineage: Eukaryota > Metazoa > Chordata > Amphibia > Anura > Myobatrachidae > Pseudophryne > Pseudophryne corroboree. The sequence goes on from NC_086452.1 coordinate 32,837,667, forward strand.
AGCGCCATAATGTATATAACAACCCTAGAAGGTGTTGTTTCTATATATGGGCTCTTAATATATAATTATATCGCCAATTTATGCCCCCCTTCTCTTTAACCCTGTTTCTGTAGTGCAGGGGAGAGTGGGAGCCTTCCTCACCAGCGGAGCTGGTCAGGAAAATGGCGCTGAGTGCTGAGGAGAATAAGCTCCGCCCCTTTCACGGCGGGCTTTTCTCCCGGTTATTAGGAAAACTGGCCTGGGTTAAATACATACATATAGCCTTAATGGCTATATGTGATGTATTTATTTGCCAAATAGGTATTTATATTGCTGCCCAGGGCGCCCCCAGCAGCGCCCTGCACCCTCCGTGACCGTGTCAGTGACCCGTGTAGCAACAATGGCGCACAGCTGCAGTGCTGTGCGCTACCTCTCTGAAGACTGTGAAGTCTTCTGCCGCCTGTTTCCGGACCTCCGTTCCGCCGTCTTTCTTCAGCGTCTGTAAGGGGGATCGGCGGCGCGGCTCCGGGACGAACCCCAGGCTGACCTGTGTTCCGACTCCCTCTGGAGCTCAGTGTCCAGTAGCCTAAAACTTCAATCCTCCTGCACGCAGGTGAGTTGCAAGTCTCTCCCCTAAGTCCCTCGTTGCAGTGATCCTGTCGCCAGCAGGAATCACTGATTAGAAACCTAAAAAAAAACTTTACTAAACAGCTCCTTAAGAGAGCCATCCAGTTTGCACCCTTCTCGGACGGGCACAAAAACCTAACTGAGGCTTGGAGGAGGGTCATAGGGGGAGGAGCCAGTACACACCATGTGACCTAAAAAGCTTTTTAGATGTGCCCTGTCTCCTGCGGAGCCCGCTATTCCCCATGGTCCTGACGGAGTCCCCAGCATCCACTAGGACGTTAGAGAATATATATATATATATATATATATATATATATATATAGCTATATGTATAGTGTTATACGTGTGCAGCACAGTATATATGTGTATGTCTGTGTATACGTGTGTGTGTATATGTATATATACATACACACACACATACATAGTGTTATACTTGTGCAGCACAGCTGCTCCACATTCATGTCAGTCCTGTCTCACCACTGGTGTACTGTGTGACTGTATGACAGACTATGTTCTCCTGTCTCCCTCACTCCACTCCCTACAGTCCCCTTCTCCGTCAGTCTACAGTCACAGTGTACTGTGCTGACCAGTGACCACCACCTTCTCCTCCAACCGCCCTTTTACCTCCGCTCCCTGCCCGCCCCTCCCATGGGCGGCATCGGGTGGGCGTGTCTCGGGAGGCTCCTTCTGACGTCACGATCCTACCCAGCATTCCCGGGCACTCACTGCCTTAGCAACCGCGGAGTGAGACCGAGGCGCGGCCGGGTGAGAGGTCAGCGGAGAGACACCGAGCCAGGCAGCGGGCAGCGGGCGGCGGCGGCTCGGAGTCACCGGCAGGAGCTCAGGCCGAGGTAAGGCAATGCTGCAGCTCTGCTGTGGTGTATCACCTGTGCGGTCGCCGCTCCCCCCTCTCCCCAGTGTGTCACTGGCTGGATCCTGTGTGCGAGTTACTGGCTTGTGTGTGTCACCGGATCCCGTGCACGTGTCACCAGATCCTCAGCTGTGCCTGGCAGTGGGACACTTGTCTCAGCAGATCCCTCCTGTGTTCTTGTCAGTCTGTGGCTCACGTGTGTCAGTGGGTCACACCTGTATACTGTACTTGTCACTTGTGTCAGGAGATCCCTCCTGTGTACCTGTAACTCACTGGATCACTTGTGTCAGGAGATCCCTCCTGCGTACCTGTTACTCACTGGGTCATTGGTGTCAGGAGATCCCTCCTGTGTACCTGTTACTCTCTGGATCACTTGTGTCAGGAGATCCCTCCTGTGTATCTGTTACTCTCTGGATCACTTGTGTCAGGAGATCCCTCCTGTGTATCTGTTACTCTCTGGATCACTTGTGTCAGGAGATCCCTCCTGTGTACCTGTTACTCTCTGGATCACTTGTGTCAGGAGATCCCTCCTGTGTACCTGTTACTCTCTGGATCACTTGTGTCAGGAGATCCCTCCTGTGTACCTGTTGCTCACTGGGTCGCTTGTGTCAGTAGATCCCTCCTGTGTTCTTGTCAGTCTGGCACACGTGTGTCAGTGGGTCACACCTGTATACTGTACTTGTCACTTGTGTCAGGAGATCCCTCCTGTGTACCTGTAACTCACTGGATCACTTGTGTCAGGAGATCCCTCCTGCGTACCTGTTACTCACTGGGTCATTGGTGTCAGGAGATCCCTCCTGTGTACCTGTTACTCTCTGGATCACTTGTGTCAGGAGATCCCTCCTGTGTACCTGTTGCTCACTGGGTCGCTTGTGTCAGTAGATCCCTCCTGTGTTCTTGTCAGTCTGTGGCACACGTGTGTCAGTGGGTCACACCTGTATACTGTACTTGTCACTTGTGTCAGGAGATCCCTCCTGCGTACCTGTTACTCACTGGGTCATTGGTGTCAGGAGATCCCTCCTGTGTACCTGTTACTCACTGGATCACTTGTGTCAGGAGATCCCTCCTGTGTACCCGTTGCTCACTGGGTAATTGGTGTCAGTAGATCCCTCCTGTGTACCTTTCGCTCACTGGGTCATTTGTGTCAGTAGATCCCTCCTGTGTACCTGTCGCCCACTGGGTTGCTTGTGTCAGATCCCTCCTCTTTACCTGTCGCCCACTGGGTTGCTTGTGTCAGTAGGTCCCTCCTGTGTATCTGTCGCCCACTGGGTCGCTTGTGTCAGTAGATCCCTCCTGTTTACCTGTCGCTCACTGGGTCATTTGTGTCAGTAGATCCCTCCTGTGTACCTGTCGCCCACTGGGTTGCTTGTGTCAGGTCCCTCCTGTGTACCTGTCGCCCACTGGGTTGCTTGTGTCAGGAGGTCCCTCCTGTGTACCTGTCGCCCACTGGGTCGCTTGTGTCAGTAGGTCCCTCCTGTGTACCTGTCGCCGACTGGGTTGCTTGTGTCAGTAGATCCCTCCTGTGTACCTGTCGCCCACTGGGTTGCTTGTGTCAGATCCCTACTGTTTACCTGTCGCCCACTGGGTTGCTTGTGTCAGGAGGTCCCTCCTGTGTACCTGTCGCCCACTGGGTCGCTTGTGTCAGTAGGTCCCTCCTGTGTACCTGTCGCCGACTGGGTTGCTTGTGTCAGTAGATCCCTCCTGTGTACCTGTCGCCCACAGGGTTGCTTGTGTCAGTAGATCCCTCCTGTGTACCTGTCGCCGACTGGGTTGTTTGTGTCAGTAGATCCCTCCTGTGTACCTGTCGCCCACCGGGTTGCTTGTGTTAGTAGATCTCTCCTGTGTACCTGTCGCCCACCGGGTTGCTTGTGTCAGTAGAGCCCTCCTGTGTACCTGTCGCTCACATGTGTCAGTAGAGCCCTCCTGTGTACCTGTCGCTCACATGTGTCAGTGGATCCTCCTGTATATCTGCCGATCACTTGTGTCAGTGGATCCTCCTGTATACCTGCCCGTCACTTGTGTCAGTAGATCCCTCCTGTGTACCTGCTGTTTACTGGGTTATTTGTGTCATTGGTTCCCTCCTGTGTACCTGCTGTTTACTGGGTTATTTGTGTCAGTAGATCCCATTTGTATACCTGCTGCTCACTGGGTCACTTGTGTCAGTGGATCCCTCGTGTATACCTGTCGGTCACTTGTGTCAGTGGATCCCTCGTGTATACCTGCCGGTCACTTGTGTCAGTGGATCCCACCTGTATACCTCTGCTCACTGGGTCATTTGTGTCAGTGGATCCCATCTAAATACCTACTGCTCACTGTGTCATTTGTGTCAGTGGATCCCTTCTGTATGCATTGCCACTCTGTATTCCATGTAGTGATCTGAGCATGATCCTTCCCCCCCCCCCCCCCCTCATGTCTGTCCGGGATGTATACGTTCCTTTATTATTTGAATGTAACAGTAGATCCTTTTACATTGCATTGGAGATGTCACATAAGGTGGTTTATTTACTAGGAAGCCTGGCATGAGAGATCTAATCCTGCCGGATCACTCTCTGGCTAGATCTGTACTTATTCACTGGGTACACTGGATGGGTTGGGGCATATCTGGCTCTGTCCTTATGCTATGTGATGGATAAATCTCCTCGTACCTAGGATTCTCCTATCCACCCCATAGGTAACACGACACGGGCAGCATAGGGTAAACTTCCTCCTGCTGGCAGGCTGAGATAACACGCTGATACTTGCACCGTCTTGGTCTGATTTTGTACTAAATACGTTCAGATCTCTCACCCAAACTGAAAGTCCTCTGTGCCGCATGTACTGGAGTGTTATCATGATCCTATGAGTACAGTATGTCTATGCAGCATGCACTCTGTGGGAATAATCATGTCCAGCTGTGAACGGGAGGCTGGCCTGTGATCAAGGTACAGTGTTACGTCGTCGTATCCAGCTGTGAATGGGAGACTGGTCTGTGATCAGGGTATGGTGTGATGGCATCATGTCCAGCTGTGAATGGGAGACTGGTCTGTGATCAGGGTACAGTGTTACGTCGTCGTATCCAGCTGTGAATGGGAGACTGGTCTGTGATCAGGGTATGGTGTGATGTCATCATGTCCAGCTGTGAATGGGAGACTGGCCTGTGATCAGGGTACGGTGTGATGTCATCATGTCCAGCTGTGAATGGGAGACTGGTCTGTGATCAAGGTACGTGTGATGTCATCATATCCAGCTGTGAATGGGAGACTGGCCTGTGATCAGGGTACGGTGTGATGTCATCATGTCCAGCTGTGAATGGGAGGCTGGTCTGTGATCAGGGTACGGTGTGATGTCGTCCTATGCAGCTGTGATTGAGAGACTGGTCTGTGATCAGGGTACGGTGTGATGTCATTATGTCCAGCTGTGAATGGGAGACTGGTCTGTGATCGGGGTACGGTGTGATGTCATCATATCCAGCTGTGAATGGGAGACTGGTCTGTGATCAGGGTACAGTGTTACGTCATCATGTCCAGCTGTGAATTGGATACTGGTCTGTGATCAGGGTACGTGTGATGTCATCATGTCCAGCTGTGAATGGGTGGCTGGTCTGTGAACAGGGTACAGTGTTACGTCGTCAAGTCCAGCTGTGAATGGGGGGCTGATCTGTGTTCAGGGTACGGTGTTATGTCATCATATCCAGCTGGGATTAGGAGACTGGTCTGTGATCAGGGTACGTGTAGTGTCATCATGTCCAGCTGTGAATGGGATACTGGTCTGTGATCAGGGTACAGTGGTACGTCGTTGTATCCAGCTGTGAATGGGAGGCTGGTCTGCGATCAGGGTACGGTGTGATGTCATATGCAGCTGTGATTGAGAGACTGGTCTGTGATCAGGGTACGGTGTGATGTCATCATGTCCAGCTGTGAATGGGAGACTGGTCTGTGATCGGGGTACGGTGTGATGTCATCATATCCAGCTGTGAATGGGAGACTGATCTGTGATCAGGGTACGGTGTGATGTCATCATATCCAGCTGTGAATGAGAGGCTGGTCTGTGATCGGGGTACGGTGTGATGCCATCATATCCAGCTGTGAATGGGAGGCTGGTCTGTGATCAGGGTACAGTGTTACGCCATTGTATACCACAAGTGAGACTAAAGGAGCCACATATGATATGTTATTGTTATTTATATAGCGCACACATATGCCAGAGCGCTTTACAGAGTGATTTATGTGGTCAGTGACACCAGTCTTTTAATCTGTGTTATAAGTGTATCGTGTCACTCATGCTGATACCTCTAATGTTCCGGGTGCCAACTTCCTAGCGGCACAGATAGTAAGAGCCGTCTACTGTTTGCCTATAATGATATTTGCTTCCTTTGCCCCGTCTGCAGTGAGGATTTAACCTTGAATATTCCACCGCCAGGCAGCTCCGCGTCACTGAGTGTGAAGCTTCACTTTTGACCTATTCTTGTTAGAAAGTCCTTGTTTCCAATGTAAACATGAAATTTGTTTCCATAGAGCTGTAAAATGTCATTGAGATAAAGGGGTTTTCTTTTTCCGCCTTTCCATCAAATATTTTTTAAGCTTTACATGAATGCGTTGCGAGCCGTGGAAGGATTTATGCCGTATACCTGCGTAGATGTTACTTTACAGCCCTGCGACGTGCGCCTAAATTGCAGCTGAGATTAATTAAAGTCTGCTCGCCAGCTCATCTGCTGCTTTTTCATAATTAATCCAGTTTTCGGAATCATTCATGTGAATTCTCCAGGATTCAAAGCGGGATTAATATGCTGTTAATGTGACTTCTAAATCCACGCTGCACATATTAAACCAATTACAGATCGCTATAATCAAATGCTTATCTGTCAGACGCGTTTATTTATTTGGATTTTCTTCCTAGCTAACGTTGGGCATATACGGGCAGGTAACATGTTGGTTAGACCGGCAGACACGCTATCTGACTGCCTGACACCCAGCAGGTATCGTATGCATATACTGTGAGATATATATACTTGTCTATGGCCATGATATCTGGATTCTATCACAGGGGAGGACTCTGTTCCTCCCCTGTTGGCTGCCCGATGCAGCCGACTTACAACTACAAAAATATCGCAATGAACGAATCGGCATGTCTGACCGATATTTAGAGATTGGTCGCACAAATCAACATGTCCAATTAAAAATTAATCCAGTCCACGTAGCCTGGGGCCCTTAACCTGGCCCCTGTTTGCTGTATTTTATATGTGCCCTCTTTTTGTCCGCATTTGTCGCGTATCGTGGTGTGTGTGGGTGGGTGGGGAGGGGGGGGGGGATTTGTCTCCCTTTAAATGAAAGTTTAAGTAAATGACCACAACTTTTAAAAGATTTGGTATGTTTTACCGGCAGACTGGATGCCAGTTGTCAGTATACAGACAGCAAGGTAGCAGGTCCCGCTCGCCACATGTTATATTCCCACTCGGTTGGTGGCGTGGAGCCATCAACCGAGAGGGAAAACCCTGCGGAGGTCGGGATTGCTTCCGGCCGTATTTCACTAGCCGACAGGATTTTGGCGTCTGTCTCCTGAACGCCAAGATTCCGACAGCTGGTATTTCAACTGCATCCCCTTTTACATGTGTTACGTATGCAGAATTTTTTTATTGTTTTTCATCCTTTTGAGATATTAGTTATTGTGAACCTTAAAATATATCTTTGTTGTACAAGCCATACCGCGATGGGCAATTTTTAAATAGTTAAGCAGGAACGTTTGTGAATTCAGAAAATGGATAGAAGTTGCATACAGCACACTGCCACATTTCTGTGAAAGCTCATCTTTTATTCCACGTCAATTTTTGATACCTTGAGCAGATTTACTACACGTCGGATTTTCACAGCTGCAGATGACCGGTGGATCTCAAATGGCAATAGTAATTAATAATAAACCTGATTCAAAATACGACGTATAGTATATTTTTAAAAAGATTTCTTTTTGCACTGTGTTTTTTTAATTTTAGAAATAATTGAATCAAGAATTTACGATGTGATGGAATTATCTTTTGTTCCTAGAGCTGACCATTCATGTGGTGATTCGTTTAGTTGCCTGCTAATTGCACACTAGCGGAATTGGTCATCTGTCATTTTTTTCCATCCTGATTTATCAAATCTACTAGGATGAGATTTAGAGGCATATACTAGTTTGTTTGGTGCAACTGTAGTTGGGTTAGTGGTTAGTCATTGACCATCAGTGGTTGTGGACATCGATGCTTTGCTGGCTATGGACTTCTATCTAGTTAACTATCGATGATTTTCTGGAGGTGACTAAAACCCATCGATGACAGGTGCCTCAATGGACAACCCCATGAGAACTGTATGTGTGCAGACAGCATAGCACAGGTGAGGGGGTTAAACAGTTGTGACAGGTACCAGTCAGGAAATAGTGTCAGCTCATCAGTATAATGTTCCAATGTATCACTTTCCTTACTGTTATATTAATTTTCTCTAACGTCCTAGTGGATGCTGGGGACTCCGTCAGGACCATGGGGATTAGCGGCTCCGCAGGAGACAGGGCACAAAAATAAAGCTTTAGGATCAGGTGGTGTGCACTGGCTCCTCCCCCTATGACCCTCCTCCAAGCCTCAGTTAGGTTTTTGTGCCCGTCCGAGCAGGGTGCAATCTAGGTGGCTCTCCTAAAGAGCTGCTTAGAAAAAGTTTTTAGGTTTTTTTATTTTCAGTGAGTCCTGCTGGCAACAGGCTCACTGCATCGAGGGACTTAGGGGAGAGAAGTCAACTCACCTGCGTGCAGGATGGATTGGCTTCTTAGGCTACTGGACACCATTAGCTCCAGAGGGATCGAACACAGGCCCAGCCATGGAGTCCGGTCCCGGAGCCGCGCCGCCGACCCCCCCTTGCAGATGCCGAAGATGGAAGAGGTCCAGAAGCAGGCGGCAGAAGACTTTTCAGTCTTCCTGAGGTAGCGCACAGCACTGCAGCTGTGCGCCATTGTTGTCAGCACACTTCACACAGCGGTCACGGAGGGTGCAGGGCGCTGGGGGGGCGCCCTGGGCAGCAATGTATAATACCTTTTTATGGCTAAAAAATACATCACATATAGCCCTTGAGGCTATATGGATGTATTTAACCCCTGCCAGATCTCACAAACTCCGGAGAAGAGCCCGCCGAAATAGGGGGCGGGGCTTATTCTCCTCAGCACACAGCGCCATTTTCCTGCTCAGCTCCGCTGTGAGGAAGGCTCCCAGGACTCTCCCCTGCACTGCACTACAGAAACAGGGTAAAACAGAGAGGGGGGGCACTTTTTTTGGCGATATTACTATATTTAAGCTGCTATAAGGATACAACACTTATATAGGGTTGTTCCCATATATATTATAGCGCTTGGGTGTGTGCTGGCAAACTCTCCCTCTGTCTCCCCAAAGGGCTAGTGGGGTCCTGTCTTCAATAGAGCATTCCCTGTGTGTCTGCTGTGTGTCGGTACATGTGTGTCGACATGTATGAGGACGATGTTGGTGTGGAGGCAGAGCAATTGCCGGTAATGGTGATGTCACCCCCCAGGGAGTCGACACCGGAATGGATGGCTTTGTTTATGGAATTACGTGATAATGTCAGCACATTACAAAAATCAGTTGACGACATGAGACGGCCGGAAAACCAGTTAGTACCTGCCCAGGCGTCTCAGACACCGTCAGGGGCTGTAAAACGCCCTTTACCTCAGTCGGTCGACACAGACACTGAATCTAGTGTCGACGGTGAAGAAACAAACGTATTTTCCAGTAGGGCCACACGTTATATGATCACGGCAATGAAGGAGGCTTTGCATATCTCTGATACTACAAGTACCACAAAAAGGGGTATTATGTGGGGGGTGAAAAAACTACCTGTAGTTTTTCCTGAATCAGAGGAATTGAATGATGTATGTGATGAAGCGTGGGTTAACCCAGATAGAAAAGTGCTAATTTCAAAAAAGTTATTGGCATTATACCCTTTCCCGCCAGAGGTTAGGGCGCGCTGGGAAACACCCCCTAAGGTGGATAAGGCGCTCACACGCTTATCAAAACAAGTGGCGTTACCGTCTCCTGATACGGCCGCCCTCAAGGATCCAGCTGATAGGAGGCTGGAAACTACCCTAAAAAGTATATACACACATACTGGTGTTATACTGCGACCAGCCATCGCCTCAGCCTGGATGTGCAGTGCTGGGGTGGTCTGGTCGGATTCCCTGACTGAAAATATTGATACCCTGGATAGGGACAGTATTTTACAGACTTTAGAGCAATTAAAGGATGCTTTTCTTTATATGCGAGATGCTCAGAGGGATATTTGCACTCTGGCATCGAGAGTAAGTGCGATGTCCATATCTGCCAGAAGAAGTTTATGGACACAACAGTGGTCAGGTGATGCGGATTCCAAACGGCATATGGAAGTATTGCCGTATAAAGGGGAGGAATTATTTGGCGTCGGTCTATCGGATTTGGTGGCCACGGCAACTGCCGGGAAATCCACCTTTTTACCTCAGACCCCCTCCCAACAGAAAAAGACACCGTCTTTTCAGCCGCAGTCCTTTCGGTCCTATAAGAAGCGGGCAAAAGGACAGTCATATCTGCCCCGAGGCAGAGGAAAGGGTAAGAGAGGGCAGCAAGCAGCTCCTTCCCAGGAACAGAAGCCCTCCGCGGGTTCTGCAAAGCCCTCAGCATGACGCTGGGGCTTTACAAGCTGACTCAGGAACGGTGGGGGGTCGACTCAAGAATTTCAGCGCGCAGTGGGCTTGCTCACAGGTGGACCCCTGGATCCTGCAGGTAGTATCTCAGGGTTACAGGTTGGAATTCGAGAAGTCTCCCCCTCGCCGGTTCCTAAAGTCTGCTTTGCCAACGTCTCCCTCAGACAGGGCGACGGTATTGGAAGCCATTCACAAGCTGTTTTCTCAGCAGGTGATAGTCAAGGTACCCCTCCTACAACAGGAAAAGGGGTATTACTCCACGCTATTTGTGGTACCGAAGCCGGACGGCTCGGTAAGACCTATTCTAAATCTGAAATCTTTGAACCTGTACATACAAAAATTCAAGTTCAAGATGGAATCACTCAGAGCAGTGATAGCGAATCTGGAAGAAGGGGACTTTATGGTGTCCCTGGACATAAAAGATGCTTACCTGCATGTCCCAATTTGCCCTTCACATCAAGGGTACCTCAGGTTCGTGGTGCAAAACTGTCATTATCAGTTTCAGACGCTGCCGTTTGGATTGTCCACGGCACCTCGGGTCTTTACCAAGGTATAATGATGATTCTTCTGCGAAGAAGAGGCATATTAATTATCCCTTACTTGGACGATCTCCTGATAAGGGCAAGGTCCAGAGAACAGCTGGAGGACGGAGTAGCACTAACCCAAGTAGTGCTGCAACAACACGGGTGGATTCTGAATTTTCCAAAATCTCAGTTGACCCCGACAACACGTCTGCTGTTCCTGGGAATGATTCTGGACACGGTTCAGAAAAAGGTGTTTCTTCCGGAGGAGAAAGCCAAGGAGTTATCCGAACTTGTCAGGAACCTCCTAAAACCAGGAAAAGTGTCTGTGCATCAATGCACAAGAGTCCTGGGAAAGATGGTGGCTTCTTACGAAGCAATTCCATTCGGCAGATTCCACGCACGAACTTTTCTGTGGGATCTGCTGGACAAATGGTCCGGATCGCATCTGCAGATGCATCAGCGGATAACCTTATCGCCACGGACAAGGGTGTCTCTTCTGTGGTGGTTGCAGAGTGCTCATCTGTTAGAAGGCCGCAGATTCGGCATACGGGACTGGGTCCTGGTGACCACGGATGCCAGTCTGAGAGGCTGGGGAGCGGTCACACAGGGAAGAAACTTCCAGGGAGTATGGTCAAGCCTGGAGATGTCTCTTCACATAAATATACTGGAGCTAAGAGCGATTTACAATGCTCTAAGCCTGGCAAAACCCCTGCTTCAGGGTCAGCCGGTGTTGATCCAGTCGGACAACATCACGGCAGTCGCCCACGTAAACAGACAGGGCGGCACAAGAAGCGGGAGAGCAATGGCAGAAGCTGCAAGGATTCTTCGCTGGGCGGAAGATCATGTGATAGCACTGTCAGCAGTGTTCATTCCGGGAGTGGACAACTGGGAAGCAGACTTCCTCAGCAGACACGATCTACACCCGGGAGAGTGGGGACTTCATCCAGAAGTCTTCCACATGATTGTGAACCGTTGGGAAAAACCAAAGGTGGATATGATGGCGTCTCGCCTCAACAAAAAACTGGACAGGTATTGCGCCAGGTCAAGAGACCCTCAGGCAATAGCTGTGGACGCTCTGGTAACACCGTGGGTGTTCCAGTCAGTGTATGTGTTTCCTCCTCTGCCTCTCATACCCAAAGTACTGAGAATTATACGGCAAAGGGGAGTAAGAACGATACTCGTGGCTCCGGATTGGCCAAGAAGAACTTGGTACCCGGAACTTCAGGAGATGCTCACGGAAAATCCGTGGCCTCTACCTCTAAGACGGGACCTGATTCAGCAGGGACCGTGTCTATTCCAAGACTTACCGCGGCTGCGTTTGACGGCGTGGCGGTTGAACGCCGAATTCTAAGGGAAAAAGGCATTCCAGAAGAGGTCATTCCTACACTGGTTAAAGCCAGGAAGGAGGTGACTGCACAACATTATCACCGCATTTGGAGAAAATATGTTGCGTGGTGTGAGGCCAGGAAGGCCCCCACGGAGGAATTTCAATTGGGTCGATTCCTACATTTCCTGCAAACAGGATTGTCTATGGGCCTCAAATTAGGGTCCATTAAGGTTCAAATTTCGGCCCTGTTGATTTTCTTCCAGAAAGAATTGGCTTCGGTTCCTGAAGTCCAGACTTTTGTAAAAGGAGTACTACATATACAGCCCCCGGTTGTGCCCCCAGTGGCACCGTGGGACCTTAATGTAGTTTTGGATTTTCTCAAATCCCATTGGTTTGAGCCACTCAAATCGGCGGATTTGAAATATCTTACATGGAAAGTAACCATGCTACTGGCCCTGGCTTCAGCCAGGAGAGTGTCAGAATTGGCGGCTTTATCGTATAAAAGCCCATATCTGATTTTCCATTCGGACAGGGCAGAACTGCGGACGCGTCCTCATTTTCTGCCTAAGGTGGTGTCAGCGTTTCACCTGAACCAGCCTATTGTGGTGCCTGCGGCTACTAGCGATTTGGAGGATTCCAAGTTGCTGGACGTTGTCAGGGCATTGAAAATATATATTTCAAGGACGGCTGGAGTCAGAAAATCTGACTCGCTGTTTATACTGTATGCACCCAACAAGCTGGGTGCTCCTGCTTCTAAGCAGACGATTGCTCGTTGGATTTGTAGCACAATTCAACTTGCACATTCTGTGGCAGGCCTGCCACAGCCTAAATCTGTCAAGGCCCATTCCACAAGGAAGGTGGGCTCATCCTGGGCGGCTGCCCGAGGGGTCTCGGCATTACAACTCTGCCGAGCAGCTACGTGGTCGGGGGAGAACATGTTTTGTAAAATTCTACAAATTTGATACCCTGGCTAAAGAGGACCTGGAGTTCTCTCATTCGGTGCTGCAGAGTCATCCGCACTCTCCCGCCCGTTTGGGAGCTTTGGTATAATCCCCATTGTCCTGACGGAGTCCCCAGCATCCACTAGGACGTTAGAGAAAATAAGATTTTACTTACCGATAAATCTATTTCTCGTAGTCCGTAGTGGATGCTGGGCGCCCATCCCAAGTGCGGATTGTCTGCAATACTTGTACATAGTTATTGTTACAAAAAAATCGGGTTGTTCTTGTTGTGAGCCGTCTGTTCAGAGGCTCCTACGTTGTCATACTGTTAACTGGGTTCAGATCACAAGTTGTACGGTGTGATTGGTGTGGCTGGTATGAGTCTTACCCGGGATTCAAAATCCTTCCTTATTGTGTACGCTCGTCCGGGCACAGTATCCTAACTGAGGCTTGGAGGAGGGTCATAGGGGGAGGAGCCAGTGCACACCACCTGATCCTAAAGCTTTATTTTTGTGCCCTGTCTCCTGCGGAGCCGCTAATCCCCATGGTCCTGACGGAGTCCCCAGCATCCACTACGGACTACGAGAAATAGATTTATCGGTAAGTAAAATCTTATTTTTTCTTAGGTTTAGATTTGGCGTGTTTTATATGGCATAAGATTGCATCATCGTGCACCATGATGCAAAACATTGTGAGAGATAAAGTAGGGAAGTTAATCAATCCGCTGCTGTCATTTCACAGACTGTGCTAGAAAAATGACAGAAGTGATTGGTTCCTATGGACAAATTCTCCAATTTAGCTCTCTTGAAAGTTTAAAGCATCTCCAGGGAGAGAACATACACACTCTACACAGATAGGGCATTGGTGCAGCCCTCAAATAACGGTAGCAGTTTTTAGCAGACGTGCAAACGCTATGCCGCCGCCCACTAGGAGTGTATTTTAGCTTAGCAGAAGTGCGATCGCTTGTATCGCAGAGCGGCTACAAAATAATTTTGTGCGGTTTCAGAGTAGCTTCAGACCTACTCAGCGCTCGCGATCACTTCAGACTGTTCAGTTCCGGATTTGACGTCACAAACGCGCCCTGCGTTCGGCCAGCCACGTCTGCGTTTTTCCTGGCACGCCTGTGTTTTTTTCGAACACTCCCTGAAAACGGTCAGTTGACACCCAGAAACGCCCAGTTCATGTCAATCACTCTGCGGTCAGCAGTGCGACTGAAAAGCTTCGCTAGACGTTGTGTGAAACTACATCGGCCGTTGTGAAAGTACGCCGCGCGTGCGTATTGCGCCGTACACGCATGCATGCCGTTTTTTTTTGCTTCATTGCTGCGCAGCGAACATTTTCAGCTAGCGATCCACTCGGAATGATCCCCAATGTCACGAAGCAGTGGGACTATGGGTTCATTATGTAGTAGTAATGTTTCTCCCGTGGAGCTAATGTGGGTGAAGCTGGCCACAGATTGTCAGGAAGGGAAGTGGAAATCGTTTGTGCGCTCACAGAGAACTTAAATCCATTACTACAGATTGCCATTCCGAGGGTCAGCGTTCCCTAGTTAGGGTCTCCGGGGCAGACAGGACCCAGTATTGTCTATATGACAGTTGGAGGAACAGTGAGCATCAGTAAATACTGGATGGATGAGGAATTCAGCACTGCCCTTGTACTATCAGAATGCTGACCATATATTAGAGTCCACATAAATGGGATTTACAGTTTCATGTTGCCACTATGCTGTATGTGAGGATGATTGTTATATATGGTCTGCAGCCAGAGACGTCAGTAAGAGCTTATGTTTTACGGCTCGGTAGCGCCGCCTCTTTCTGCGCCCCCTGTTTTGGGATTTGAGTTTAGCAGTATCTGAATGTACTTACGCCCTTCCTGCACATCTGCCATGGAAGGTCTCAAGTGGAACATTAACTGTCCGTGCAAGGAATCCTCGCTCAGAGGCGAAAAGTTCAATATCTAATGACGTTGCGTCATCTCGTACAAGTGATAAATGGGATTTTATACTGGTCAGTGTACATCAGACGCTGTATAAAGTGCTGAAGTGATACTGTGCTGTCTATATGGAGAGTCGGTTATACTGTGTATTGCTGGAAATATACTGGTCCCATGGTTTTAACAGACTTACCAGAAATAGTTTCCATTGGTTGGCTGCGACAGCGTGTTCACTGCGATGCGGACAATTTATGTGCACCCGCAGATGTAATAAAGTGTCATCCGCTTTTGTCACATCCGTGTGGGTTTTTTTTAAATCTCCTTTTAAGTAAAAGCTTAAAGAAATGCCATTGTTGTATATTGTTAATGGGATCTGTGTGTTCTGTATGGGTTTTGGGATAGAACTTTGCTGTATTTGGGTGTTTGTGTTTATCTGTCGAGTTTATTTTCCTGCCTATTTGGTGGCATCTTGGACCCGTTGCAGATGTTGTAACACTTGAAACTACTGTGTCCTTTTATTACTAGTCTTTTATATAGTTACAGTATGAATGACTTCCAGGCGGGATGGCAGCATTCACAATATAGACAACGGCATCCCGATCTGTGAAATGCCGACAGGGCGAGGTAAGTTTGTTCCCACCTCTTCCCCTAACCCCCCCCCCCCCCCCCCAGTGGTGACTAACCCTAACCCCCCCCCCCCCCCTTTCCCCGCAGCCTAACACTCCCCCTTTAGTGCCTAATCCTAACCCCCAAACCCCGCAGCCTATCCTGAAGCTCCCCCCTGCAGCCTAAACCTAACCCCCCCTCCTCCAGTGCTGCTCCTACTACACAGCATGCTGAGACTTCTAGTTTCACAGCAGCTGCCACCTCTCTGCCCGTATTACACACAACTGATACATTGTATTCCCCCCCATACACATACATCTAAAGGCCGGGTTATGCACGTGAGCTGTATGTGTGAAAGCAAACTACCCGGGACAAAGTCACGTGTCCCTGACCCTGATCTTCACCAGGGTCAGTCTGAGGGGATGTACAATCCAGACGCCTGCATCCCGACCCCTCAAAGTCCCGACAGTCGGAATGCCAACTAACATGGACTATTCCCTCTCGTTGTGCCCGCGCTCCGCAGATTTCCTGGCCGCTGCAGAGCTGGGCACTGGGTGACCAGATTTTCCATTTCATGGTAAAACACATATTAGGAATATTCTCTGAATAAACCTTTTAGTGAAAAAATCCTTTAAAACTGAATTTAGATTGTTCAGAACTCCGTAATTTGCTGTTCTGCAACGTCTTTATTGTATCTATATTGTATATTTTCTCTATCGTCCTAGTGGATGCTGGGGTTCCTGAAAGGACCATGGGGAATAGCGGCTCCGCAGGAGACAGGGCACAAAAGTAAAGCTTTCCGATCAGGTGGTGTGCACTGGCTCCTCCCCCTATGACCCTCCTCCAAGCCAGTTAGATTTTTGTGCCCGGCCGAGAAGGGTGCAATCTAGGTGGCTCTCCTAAAGAGCTGCTTAGAAAAGTTTAGCTTAGGTTTTTTATTTTACAGTGAGTCCTGCTGGCAACAGGATCACTGCAACGAGGGACTTAGGGGAGAAGAAGTGAACTCGCCTGCGTGCAGGATGGATTGGCTTCTTGGCTACTGGACATCAGCTCCAGAGGGACGATCACAGGTACAGCCTGGATGGTCACCGGAGCCTTGCCGCCGGCCCCCTTGCAGATGCTGAAGTAAGAAGAGGTCCAGAATCGGCGGCAGAAGACTCCTCAGTCTTCTAAAGGTAGCGCACAGCACTGCAGCTGTGCGCCATTTTCCTCTCAGCACACTTCACACGGCAGTCACTGAGGGTGCAGGGCCCTGGGAGGGGGGCGCCCTGGGAGGCAAATGAATACCTATTTTGGCTAAAAATACCTCACATATAGCCTCCGGAGGCTATATGGAGATATTTAACCCCTGCCAGAATCAGTTAAGAACGGGAGACGAGGCCGCCGAAAAAGGGGCGGGGCCTATCTCCTCAGCACACAGCGCCATTTTCCCTCACAGAAAGACTGGAGGGAAGGCTCCCAGGCTCTCCCCTGCACTGCACTACAGAAACAGGGTTAAAACAGAGAGGGGGGGCACTAAATTGGCGTTTAGAAATATATAAAAAAGATGCTATAAGGGAAAACACTTATATAAGGTTGTCCCTATATAATTATAGCGTTTTTGGTGTGTGCTGGTAAACTCTCCCTCTGTCTCTCCAAAGGGCTAGTGGGTCCTGTCCTCTATCAGAGCATTCCCTGTGTGTGTGCTGTGTGTCGGTACGTGTGTGTCGACATGTATGAGGACGATGTTGGTGAGGAGGCGGAGCAATTGCCTGTAATGGTGATGTCACTCTCTAGGGAGTCGACACCGGAATGGATGGCTTATTTAGGGAATTACGTGATAATGTCAACACGCTGCAAGGTCGGTTGACGACATGAGATGGCCGACAAACAATTAGTACCGGTCCAGACGTCTAAAAAACACCGTCAGGGGTTTTAAAACGCCCGTTTACTTTAGTCGGTCGACACAGACACAGACAGGGACACTGAATCCAGTGTCGACGGTGAATAAACAAACGTATTCCTTATTAGGGCCACACGTTAAAGGCAATGAAGGAGGTGTTTCATATTTCTGATACTACAAGTACCACAAAAGAGGGTATTATGTGGGATGTGAAAAAACTACCGTAGTTTTTCCTGAATCAGATAAATTAAATAAAGTGTGTGATGATGCGTGGGTTCCCCCCGATAAAAAATTATGGGCGGTATACCCTTTCCCGCCAGAAGTTAGGGCGCGTTGGGAAACACCCCTTAGGGTGGATAAGGCGCTCACACGCTTATCAAAACAAGTGGCGGTACCGTCTATAGATAGGGCCGTCCTCAAGGACCAGCTGAAAGGAGGCTGGAAAATATCATAAAAAGTATATACACACATACTGGTGTTATACTGCGACCAGCGATCGCCTCAGCCTGGATGTGCAGAGCTGGGGTGGCTTGGTCGGATTCCCTGACTAAAAATATTGATACCCTTGACAGGGACAGTATTTTATTGACTATAGAGCATTTAAAGGATGCATTTCTATATATGCGAGATGCACAGAGGGATATTTGCACTCTGGCATCAAGAGTAAATGCGATGTCCATATCTGCCAGAAGATGTTATGGACACGACAGTGGTCAGGTGATGCAGATTCCAAACGGCACAAAGGTGTATTGCCGTATAAAGGAAGAGGAGTTATTTGGGGTCGGTCCATCGGACCTGGTGGCCACGGCAACTGCTGGAAAATCCGCCGTTTTTACCCTAAGTCACATCTCTGCAGAAAAAGACACCGTCTTTTCAGCCTCAGTCCTTTCGTCCCTATAAGATCATATCTGCCCAGGGATAGAGGAAAGGGAAGAAGACTGCAGCAGGCAGCCCATTCCCAGGAACAGAAGCGTTCCACCGCTTCTGACAAGTTCTCAGCATGGCGCTGAGACCGTACAGGACCCCTGGATCCTACAAGTAGTATCCCAGGGGTACAGATTGGAATGTCGAGACGTTTCCCCTTCGCAGGCTCCTGAAGTCTGCTTTACCAAGGTCTCCCTCCGACAAGGAGGCAGTAGGGGAAAAAATTCACAAGCTGTATTCTCAGCAGGTGATAATTAAATTACCCCTCCTACTACAAGAAAAGGGGTATTATTCCACACTATATTGTGGTACTGAAGCCAGAAGGCTAGGTGAGACTTATTTTAAAAATTTTTTTGAACACTTACAAAGGTTCAAATCAAGATGGAGTCACTCAGAGCAGTGATAACGAACCAGGAAGAAGGGGACTATATAGTGTCCCGGGACATCAGGGATGCTTACCTCTATGTCCCAAATTTGCCCTTCTCACTAAGGGTACCTCAGGTTCGTGGTGCAGAACTGTCACTATCAGTTTCAGACGCTGCCGTTTGGATTGTCCACGGCACCCCGGGTCTTTACCAAGGTAATGGCCGAAATGATGATTCTTCTTCGAAGAAAAGGCGTCTTAATTATCCCTTACTTGGACGATCTCCTGATAAGGGCATAGTCCAGGGAACAGTTGGAGGTCGGAGTAGCACTATCTCGGATACTGCTACAACAGCACGGGTGGATTCTAAATATTCCAAAATCGCAGCTGATCCCGACGACACGTCTGCTGTGCCTAGGGATGATTCTGGACACAGTCCAGAAAAAGGTGTTTCTCCCGGAAGAGAAAGCCAGGGAGTTATCCGAGCTAGTCAGGAACCTCCTAAAAACAGTGCATCATTGCACAAGGGTCCTGGTAAAAATGGTGGCTTCCTACGAAGCAATTCCATTCGGCAGATTTTCACGCAAGAACTTTTCAGTGGGATCTGCTGGACAAATGGTCCGGATCGCATCTTCAGATGCATCAGCGGATAACCCTATATCCAAGGACAAGGGTGTCTCTCCTGTGGTGGTTATAGAGTGCTCATCTTCTAGAGGGCCGCAGATTCGGCATTCAGGATTGGATGCTGGTGACCACGGAGCCCAGCCCGAGAGGCTGGGGAGCAGTCACACAAGGAAAAAATTTCCAGGGAGTGTGATCAAGTCTGGAGACTTTTCTCCACATAAATATACTGGAGCTAAGGGTAAATTTATAATGCTCTAAGCTTAGCAAGACCTCTGCTTCAAGGTCAGCCGGTATTGATCCAGTGGGAAAAACATCACGGCAGTCGCCCACGTAAACAGACAGGGCGACACAAGAAGCAAGAGGGGCAAGGACTTTTCGCTGGGCGGAAAATCATGTGATAGCACTGTCAGCAGTGTTTCATCCCGGGAATGGAAACTGGGAAGCAGACTTCCTCAGCAGGCACGACCTCCACCCGGGAGAGTGGAAACTTCATCGGGAAGTTTTTTCCACATGATTGTAAACCGTTGGGAAATACCAAAGGTGGACATGATGGCGTCCCGTCTGAACAAAAAACGGGACAGGTATTGCGCCAGGTCAAGAGACCCTCAGGCAATAGCTGTGGACGTTCTGGTAACACCGTGGGTGTACCAGTCGGTGTATGTGTTCCCTCCTCTGCTTCTCATACCTAAGGTGCTGAGAATTATAAGACGTAGAGGAGTAAGAACTATACTCATGGCTCCGGATTGGCCAAGAAGGACTTGGTACCCGGAACTTCAAGAGATGCTTACAGAGGTCTTATGGCCTCTGCCGCTAAGAAGGGACTTGCTTCAGCAAGTACCATGTCTGTTCCAAGACTTACCGCAGCTGCGTTTGTCGGCATGGCGGTGGAAAGCCGGATCCTAAGGGAAAAAGGCATTCCGGAAGAGGTCATTCCTACCCTGGTCAAAGCCAGAAAGGAGGTGACCGCACAACATTATCACCACATGTGGCGAAAATATGTTGCGTGGTGTGAGGCCAGGAAGGCCCCACAAAGAAATTTCAACTCGGTCGTTTCCTGCATTTCCTGCAAACAGGAGTGTCTATGGGCCTCAAATTGGGGTCCATTAAGGTTCAAATTTCGGCCCTGTCGATTTTCTTCCAGAAAGAATTGGCTTCAGTTCCTGAAGTCCAGAAGTTTGTCAAGGGAGTATTGCATATACAACCCCCTTTTGTGCCTCCAGTGGCACTGTGGGATCTCAACGTAGTTCTGGGATTCCTCAAATCACATTGGTTTAAAACCAGTCAAATCTGTGGATTTGAAGCATCTCACATGAAAAGTGACCATGCTCTTGGCCCTGGCCTGGACCAGGCGAGTGTCAAATTGGTGGTTTTTTCTCAAAAAAAGCCCATATCTGTTTGTCCATTCGGACAGGGCAGAGCTGCGGACTCGTCCCCAGTTCTCTCCCTAAGGTGGTGTCAGTGTTTCACCTGAACCAGTTTATTGTGGTGCCTTGCACCTACTAGGGACTCGGAGGACTCCAAGTTGCTAGATGTTGTCAGGGCCCTGAAAATATGTTCCAGGACGGCTGGAGTCAGGAAAACTGACTTGCTGTTATCCTGTATGCACCCAACAAACTGGGTGCTCTTGCTTCTAAGCAGACTATTGCTAGTTGGATGTGTAATACAATTCAGTTTGCACATTCTGTGGCAGGCCTGCCACAGCCAAAATATGTAAATGCCCATTCCACAAGGAAGATGGGCTCATCTTGGGCGGCTGCCCGAGGGGTCTCGGCTTTACAACTTTGCCGAGCAGCTACTTGGTCAGGGGCAAACACGTTTGCTAAATTCTACAAATTTGATACCCTGGCTAAGGAGGACCTGGAGTTCTCTCATTCGGTGCTGCAGAGTCATCCGCACTCTCCCGCCCGTTTGGGAGCTTTGGTATAATCCCCATGGTCCTTTCAGGAACCCCAGCATCCACTAGGACGATAGAGAAAATAAGAATTTACTTACCGATAATTCTATTTCTCGGAGTCCGTAGTGGATGCTGGGCGCCCATCCCAAGTGCGGATTATCTGCAATACTTGTACATAGTTACAAAAATCGGGTTATTATTGTTGTGAGCCATCTTTTCAGAGGCTCCGCTGTTATCATACTGTTAACTGGGTTTAGATCACAAGTTGTACGGTGTGATTGGTGTGGCTGGTATGAGTCTTACCCGGGATTCAAAATTCCTCCCTTATTGTGTACGCTCGTCCGGGCACAGTACCTAACTGGCTTGGAGGAGGGTCATAGGGGGAGGAGCCAGTGCACACCACCTGATCGGAAAGCTTTACTTTTGTGCCCTGTCTCCTGCGGAGCCGCTATTCCCCATGGTCCTTTCAGGAACCCCAGCATCCACTACGGACTCCGAGAAATAGAATTATCGGTAAGTAAATTCTTATTTTATTGTATACTACTTGTATTGTTGTCTTTATTGTATCTATATTGTATATTTTATTGTATACTACTTGTATAGTTGTCTTTATTGTATCTATATTGTATATTTTATTGTATACTACTTGTATAGTTGTCTTTATTGTATCTATATTGTATATTTTATTGTATACTACTTGTATAGTTGTCTTTATTGTATCTATATTGTATATTTTATTGTATACTACTTGTATAGTTGTCTTTATTGTATCTATATTGTATATTTTATTGTATACTACTTGTATAGTTGTCTTTATTGTATCTATATTGTATATTTTATTGTATACTACTTGTATAGTTGTCTTTATTGCTGTAGGTCTGAGAGAATCTGTATTTCAGGTCAGTGGTCCTTTAAAGTTTTCTAGCACCTAACCATTGACCTGGAAAGGAAGGTAGGCCTAACGTACAGCGTCCTAGTTCATACCCCACAGCTTTCTGAGAACTGCAGAACCACTTTCTCTGCCAGCTGTCTCCTCTCCAGCTCTCCCAGCACTGGTCCCCGCTGCCCTTGTACTGTCTGGCTTCCCTTTATGCTGCCATCAGGGCTTTCTCCATGTGGGCTCCAGTGTAGTCTGACGGCTTTATACCTTGCCCTTCAGGTTGTCATGTAGCGTTTCTGCTCATCCAGGTATTATCGGATTACTGGCTCATCATCATCCCCTCTCCCTTCTCTCCCAGGCCTCCTGGCATGTTGTGAAGATCTGCACACACCCTGTTTACATACATAAGCGCCACACAATGCAGATGACAGATAGTGTAATAATACACTTGACTTTAACAGCCGTCTTCAGTCTGGGATTATTGCAGCAGTTGGCTTTGGCTTTGTCTTTTAAGTCATTTCTAGTAAAGAGCCCGTACGCTGGGTTTGTGTGCTGAACTTTCCTTCAGAACTTGGTGTAACTTGGGAAAAAGTTCTGTGGTGTTTTTGTTGTGTTACACCTACAGTATATCTTACACCTACAGTATATCTTACACCTACAGTATATACTGTCATACACCTACAGTATATCTTACACCTACAGTATATAATGTAAAAAAAACCAGAAAAACAGCGCTAAAATCAAATTCCTAAACACATTTAATATATTGGTATTAAAAAGACAACTTTAAAATTCAATTGAACTAACAAATCACACATGAAAATAAAATGTCCATTGACCATGGGGATAATGAAATTGGCTAGTTTCTGCCACTACTTTGCAACACCTTATGACCAAGTTACTGATATATTTGCCAGATTCACGTATGAGGACTTTAGTATAACGGAGTGTCCATTATTACCAGCCTACAGTATATACTGTACAGTATATACTGTCATACACCTACAGTATATCTTACAACTACAGTATATACTGTCATACACTTACAGTATATCTTACCCCTACAGTATATCTTACACCTACAGTATATACTGTCATATACCTACAGTATATCTTACACCTACAGTATATACGGTCATACACCTACAGTATATCTTACACCTACAGTATATACTGTCATACACCTACAGTATATCTTACACCTACAGTATATACTGTCATACACCAGTATATTTTACACCTACAGTATATACTGTCATACCCCTACAGTATATCTTACCCCTACAGTATATCTTACACCTACAGTATATACTGTCATATACCTACAGTATATCTTACACCTACAGTATATACGGTCATACACCTACAGTATATCTTACACCTACAGTATATACGGTCATACACCTACAGTATATCTTACACCTACAGTATATACTGTCATACACCTACAGTATATCTTACACCTACAGTATATACTGTCATACACCAGTATATTTTACACCTACAGTATATACTGTCATACACCTACAGTATATCTTACCCCTACAGTATATCTTACACCTACAGTATATACTGTCATATACCTACAGTATATCTTACACCTACAGTATATACGGTCATACACCTACAGTATATCTTACACCTACAGTATATACGGTCATACACCTACAGTATATCTTACACCTACAGTATATACTGTCATACACCTACAGTATATCTTACACCTACAGTATATACTGTCATACACCTACAGTATATCTTACACCTACAGTATATACTGTCATATACCTACAGTATATCTTACACCTACAGTATATACGGTCATACACCTACAGTATATCTTACACCTACAGTATATACGGTCATACACCTACAGTATATCTTACACCTACAGTATATACGGTCATACACCTACAGTATATCTTACACCTACAGTATATACTGTCATACACCTACAGTATATCGTACACCTACAGTATATACTGTCATACACCTACAGTATATCTTACACCTACAGTATATACTGTCATATACCTACAGTATATCTTACACCTACAGTATATACTGTCATACACCTACAGTATATCTTACACCTACAGTATATACTGTCATATACCTACAGTATATCTTACACCTACAGTATATACTGTCATACACCTACAGTATATCTTACACCTACAGTATATACGGTCATACACCTACAGTATATACTGTCATACACCTACAGTATATCTTACACCTACAGTATATACTGTCATACACCAGTATATTTTACACCTACAGTATATACTGTCATACCCCTACAGTATATCTTACCCCTACAGTATATCTTACACCTACAGTATATACTGTCATATACCTACAGTATATCTTACACCTACAGTATATACGGTCATACACCTACAGTATATCTTACACCTACAGTATATACTGTCATACACCTACAGTATATCTTACACCTACAGTATATACTGTCATACACCAGTATATTTTACACCTACAGTATATACTGTCATACACCTACAGTATATCTTACACCTACAGTATATACTGTCATATACCTACAGTATATCTTACACCTACAGTATATACTGTCATACACCTACAGTATATCTTACACCTACAGTATATACTGTCATACACCTACAGTATATCTTACACCTACAGTATATACTGTCATATACCTACAGTATATCTTACACCTACAGTATATACTGTCATACACCTACAGTATATCTTACACCTACAGTATATACGGTCATACACCTACAGTATATCGTACACCTACAGTATATACTGTCATACACCTACAGTATATCTTACACCTACAGTATATACTGTCATACACCAGTATATTTTACACCTACAGTATATACTGTCATACACCTACAGTATATTTTACACCTACAGTATATACTGTCATACACCTACAGTATATCTTACACCTACAGTATATACTGTCATACACCTACAGTATATTACACCTACAGTATATACTGTCATATACCTACAGTATATCTTACACCTACAGTATATACTGTCATATACCTACAGTATATCTTACACCTACAGTATATACTGTCATATACCTACAGTATATCTTACACCTACAGTATATACTGTCATACACCTACAGTATATATTACACCTACAGTATATACTGTCATATACCTACAGTATATCTTACACCTACAGTATATACTGTCATACACCTACAGTATATCTTACACCTACAGTATATACGGTCATACACCTACAGTATATCGTACACCTACAGTATATACTGTCATACACCTACAGTATATCTTACACCTACAGTATATACTGTCATACACCAGTATATTTTACACCTACAGTATATACTGTCATACACCTACAGTATATTTTACACCTACAGTATATACTGTCATACACCTACAGTATATCTTACACCTACAGTATATACTGTCATACACCTACAGTATATATTACACCTACAGTATATACTGTCATATACCTACAGTATATCTTACACCTACAGTATATACTGTCATATACCTACAGTATATCTTACACCTACAGTATATACTGTCATATACCTACAGTATATCTTACACCTACAGTATATACTGTCATACACCTACAGTATATATTACACCTACAGTATATACTGTCATATACCTACAGTATATCTTACACCTACAGTATATCTTACACCTACAGTATATACTGTCATACACCTACAGTATATCTTACACCCCCCCACTTGGGAATGATCAGAGGATAGAAAGCATGTTGTCTTCCGATCGGTTCCCGTTGCATATGTCCTGTAGACCACACCGGTCTCCAGTGAGCAACCGTCCGTCACTGTGGAGTGCGGCTGACCTTTCCCTGTCGGTCAGGACAGCCCCCCGCTTCACCATTGTGCAGATAATCTGTGCTTTATGCCTCCTTTTTACTGTAAGCCTTTTTGGGAGTGATTCCATTATTTGTGTGTACTGTAGTTCCCGTCTAAAGAGCCTGAAAGCTATTCAGTTGTTTTTACACTTCTAATTAAATAGCCCTTTTCTCACGCCGTAACGAACTGGACTATCCGCATTAATCAGCTTTTCCCGTGCTAAATGCCAGGCGTGATGCAGTTTCAGCGCACTCATGCCAGCCCTAGAACCCGAAGTGATGTCTTACCACCTCAGGAGAGTATGAGCAGAAATCCGGTGAGTGCAGCCTCAGGCCTGGTCATGCAAAAGAATTGAATAGCTCCCGGGTTCTTTAGACAGGAGCTACAATGCGCACAACAGTTGAATTGCCGCCTTTATGTCTGTTAACCAGTTGTGTTAACCTGCTATGTGACCGGTTGCCTGTGGACTAGTTCCCTGTCGCCACTATAGTACAAGAGTCCACGCTGTTTAGATATTGCAGACCGCTATAGCTATATGTCCCCAATTACTAGTAAAATGTTTATCAAGGATTTGTAGACCGTGTATTTTACAAATGAGCACATACTACTTGTATTCAGCATCTGCGCAGCTCGGTTAATGAGGCACCTGTTAACAAGTTGGACAGATGCACTGTAACTATGGAGGAGATGTTCCAAATCTTCTAAAGTGTGGAGAAGTTGCCCATAGCAACTGCTAGCAGTCATGTTATAGATTCCACTTGGTAAGCTAGAAGCTGGTTGCTTTTTGGCAGCTTCTGCACGTTTCAGAAGATTTATACTTCTCCCCCTTAGTATCTAACACTACAGTCATCCTGCACCAGCGACGCCGCATATCCCAGCAGCGTCCTCCACACGGCGTGCACCGGTCACATGATGGGCTACGCCGGATTATCTTAGTGTGGATCAATAAGAAATCTGAGGTAATACTTTGTACTTTTTATTTTAATATATTTTGCTTTCATCGCTCTATCATGCAGTTGTGCCAGACAGTGTCACATGACCCTAGGTCATGTGATCGTCACCACTGATCTGCCAGAGCAGTCCTGGGGTTTGCAGTATGACTGTATAACTTAATCAGTTGCCAAATAAGCTTATGGCCTTGGGGGGGGGGGGGGGGTTGTGGGATTGTAACTTAACCTGACTCTACCGAGGAAATGATTCGCAATTAATAAGAGGAAACGCTTTCATCGTTTTCGCTTTGCACTTATTTTTGGGCGTGTGTGTGGTTTTGACTCTATTATTTTCTTTGTAACAAGTCTGTTTAGGATGGGCACGTGCTTGGGAATCAGTGACTGTTTAACCCACGCACTGCAAGGCCTGTACAGTAAAGCCTCCTGTAGGTCACTATACAGACCAGCCCCTCTGCTGCAGTAGTAGTCACTGCTAGAACGCCACTTACACAGCAGCCCCTTACTCCCAGACGTTGTCCTGTTTTTCTCCCCGATCAGCGCAGTATGCTAAGCACCATAAATACAGTGTGTCATCCCCTGAGCATCTGCAATCTGCCCACATATAAACTTGCTGCAACATGAACCCGACATGGCGGATGCATTTGTATAAATAAGAACAATGTTTGGGCACAGTAAGGAGGAGGCAGGAAGTGGGTTCTCCATTCTAGTTTTCCCTGGCGTGCTGCGGAGTTTGTGGCCGCACAACGATCCTCTCCTGCTTTCTGTGAGGATGGAAACATTAGTGCACAATTAATTTTATAGTATGGGACAAAGGCAATTAAATGCTGCAGTGCCCAAATATGCTCAGACTGATTTCTCTGCTGCGCTTCCTATGCTGGGTACCCGCTCTATAAGGTGCCGCGTCTCTCTCTGCTGCGCTTCCTATGCTAGGTACCCGCTCTATAAGGTGCTGCATCTCTCTGCTGTGCTTCTAATGCTGGGTACCAGCTCTATAAGGTGCTGCGTCTCTCTCTGCTGTGCTCCTAATGCTAGGTACCTGCTCTATAAGGTGCTGCGTCTCTCTCTGCTGTGCTTCTAATGCTAGGTACCCGCTCTATAAGGTGCTGTGCGTCTAATGCTAGGTACCTGCTCTATAAGGTGCTGCGCCTCTCTGCTGTGCTTCTAATGCTAGGTAACCGCTCTATAAGGTGCTGTGCGTCTAATGCTAGGTACCTGCTCTATAAGGTGCTGCGTCTCCCTCTGCTGTGCTTCTAATGCTAGGAACCAGCTATATAAGGTGCTGCATCTCTCTGCTGTGCTTCTAATGCTGGGTACCAGCTCTATAAGGTGCTGCGTCTCTCTCTGCTGCGCTTCTTATGCTAGGTACCCGCTCTATAAGGTGCTGCGTCTCTCTCTGCTGCGCTTCCTATGCTAGGTACCCGCTCTATAAGGTGCTGCATCTCTCTGCTGTGCTTCTAATGCTAGGTACCAGCTCTATAAGGTGCTGTGTGTCTGTCTCTCCTGTGCTTCTATTGCTAGGTACCCGCTCTATAAGGTGCTGCGTCTCTCTGCTGCGCTTCCTATGCTAGGTACCCGCTCTATAAGGTGCTGCATCTCTCTGCTGTGCTTCTATTGCTAGGTACCCGCTCTATAAGGTGCTGTGCGTCTAATGCTAGGTACCTGCTCTATAAGGTGCTGCGTCTCCCTCTGCTGTGCTTCTAATGCTAGGAACCAGCTCTATAAGGTGCTGTCTCTCTCTGCTGTGCTTCTAATGCTAGGTACCTGCTCTATAAGGTGCTTCGTCTCTCTGCTGTGCTTCTAATGCTAGGTACCTGCTCTATAAGGTGCTGCATCTCTCTCTGCTTCTAATGCTGGGTATCAGCTCTATAAGGTGCTGCGTCTCTCTCTGCTGTGCTTCTAATGCTAGGTACCAGCTCTATAAGGTGCTGCGTATCTCTGCTGTGCTTCTAATGCTAGTTACCCGCTCTATAAGGTGCTGTGTCTCTCGGCTGTGCATCTAATGCTAGGTACCTTCTCTAAGGTGCTGCGTCTCTCTGCTGTGCTTCTAATGCTGGGTACCCGCTCTATAAGGTGCTGCGTCTCTCTCTGCTGCGCTTCTTATGCTAGGTACCCGCTCTAGATAAGGTGCTGCGTCTCTCTCTGCTGCGCTTCCTATGCTAGGTACCCGCTCTATAAGGTGCTGCATCTCTCTGCTGTGCTTCTAATGCTAGGTACCAGCTCTATAAGGTGCTGTGTGTCTGTCTCTCCTGTGCTTCTATTGCTAGGTACCCGCTCTATAAGGTGCTGCGTCTCTCTCTGCTGCGCTTCCTATGCTAGGTACCCGCTCTATAAGGTGCTGCGTCTTTCTGCTGAGCTTCCTATGCTAGGTACCCGCTCTATAAGGTGCTGTGCTTCTGATGCTAGCTACCCGCTCTATAAGGTGCTGCGTCTCTCTGCTGCGCTTCCTATGCTATGTACCCACTCTTTAAGGTGCTGTGCTTCTAATGCTAGGTACCAGCTCTATAAGGTACTGCGTCTTTCTGCTGAGCTTCCTATGCTAGGTACCCGCTCTATAAGGTGCTGTGCGTCTAATGCTAGGTACCTGCTCTATAAGGTGCTGCGTCTCTCTCTGCTGTGCTTCTAATGCTAGGTACCTGCTCTATAAGGTGCTGCGTCTCTCTCTGCTGTGCTTCTAATGCTAGGTACCCGATCTATAAGGTGCTGCGTCTCTCTGCTGTGCTTCTAATTCTAGGTACCAGCTCTATAAGGTGCTGCGTCTGTCTCTGCTATGCTTCTAATGCTAGGTACCAGCTCTATAAGGTGCTGTCTCTCTCTGCTGTGCTTCTAATGCTAGGTACCAGCTCTATAAGGTGCTGCGTCTCTGCTGTGCTTCTAATGCTAGGTACCAGCTCTATAAGGTGCTGCGTCTCTCTGCTGTGCTTCTAATGCTAGGAACCAGCTCTATAAGGTGCTGCGTCTCTCTGCGGTGCTTCTAATGCTAGTTACCAGCTTTATGAGGTGCTGCGTCTCTCTCTGCTGTGCTTCTAATGCTAGGTACCAGCTCTATAAGGTGCTGCGTCTCTCTACTGTGCTTCTAATGCTAGGTACCAGCTCTATAAGGTGCTGCGTCTCTCTCTGCTGTGCTTGTAATGCTAGGTACCAGCTCTATAAGGTGCTGCATCTCTCTCTCTGCTGTGCTTCTAATGCTAGGTACCCGCTCTATAAGGTGCTGCGTCTCTGCTGTGTGTCTAATGCTAGGTACCAGCTCTATAAGGTGCTGCGTCTCTCTGCTGTGTGTCTAATGCTAGGTACCCGCTCTATAAGGTGCTGTCTCTCTCGGCTGTGCGTCTAATGATAGGTATCCGCTCTATAAGGTGCTGTGTTTCTCTGCTGTGTGTTTAATGCTAGTTACCAGCTTTATAAGGTGCTGCATCTCTGCTGTGCTTCTAATGCTAGGTACCAGCTCTATAAGGTGCTGCGTCTCTCTGCTGTGCTTCTAATGCTAGGAACCAGATCTATAAGGTGCTGCGTCTCTCTGCTGTGTGTCTAATGCTAGGTACCAGCTCTATAAGGTGCTGCGTCTCTCTCTGCTGTGTCTAATGCTAGGAACCAGATCTATAAGGTGCTGCGTCTCTCTCTGCTGTGCTTCTAATGCTAGGTACCCGCTCTATAAGGTGCTGCGTCTCTCTGCTGTGTGTCTAATGCTAGGTACCAGCTCTATAAGGTGCTGCGTCTCTCTCTGCTGTGTGTCTAATGCTAGGAACCAGATCTATAAGGTGCTGCGTCTCTCTCTCTGCTGTGTGTCTAATGCTAGGTACCAGCTCTATAAGGTGCTGCGTCTCTCTGCTGTGTGTCTAATGCTAGGTACCAGCTCTATAAGGTGCTGCGTCTCTCTCTCTGCTGTGTGTCTAATGCTAGGTACCAGCTCTATAAGGTGCTGCGTCTCTCTCTCTGCTGTGTGTCTAATGCTAGATACCAGCTCTATAAGGTGCTGCGTCTCTCTGCTGTGTTTCTAATGCTAGATACCAGCTCTATAAGGTGCTGCGTCTCTCTCTCTGCTGTGCTTCTAATGCTAGGAACCAGATCTATAAGGTGCTGCGTCTCTCTGCTGTGTTTCTAATGCTAGATACCAGCTCTATAAGGTGCTGCGTCTCTCTCTCTGCTGTGTGTCTAATGCTAGGTACCAGCTCTATAAGGTCCTGCGTCTCTCTCGGCTGTGCTTCTAATGTTAGGTACCCGCTCTATAAGGTGCTGCGTCTCTCTGCTGTGTCTAATGCTAGGAACCAGATCTATAAGGTGCTGCGTCTCTCTCTGCTGTGCTTCTAATGCTAGGTACCCGCTCTATAAGGTGCTGCGTCTCTCTGCTGTGTGTCTAATGCTAGGTACCAGCTCTATAAGGTGCTGCGTCTCTCTCTCTGCTGTGTGTCTAATGCTAGTTACCAGCTTTATAAGGTGCTGCGTCTCTCTGCTGTGCTTCTAATGCTAGGTACCAGCTCTATAAGGTGCTGCGTCTCTCTCTGCTGTGCTTCTAATGCTAGGTACCCGCTCTATAAGGTGCTGCGTCTCTCTGCTGTGTGTCTAATGCTAGGTACCAGATCTATAAGGTGCTGCGTCTCTCTCTCTGCTGTGTGTCTAATGCTAGGTACCCGCTCTATAAGGTGCTGCGTCTCTCTGCTGTGTGTCTAATGCTAGGTACCAGCTCTATAAGGTGCTGCGTCTCTCTCTCTGCTGTGTGTCTAATGCTAGTTACCAGCTTTATAAGGTGCTGCGTCTCTCTGCTGTGCTTCTAATGCTAGGTACCAGCTCTATAAGGTGCTGCGTCTCTCTCGGCTGTGCTTCTAATGTTAGGTACCAGCTCTATAAGGTGCTGCGTCTCTCTCTGGCCCTAACGCAACAAGCCTTGCCTGCTGCCCCCAGACATCTGATCGGTGCATACCATATAGGATCTAACAGCACAAGGAAACCTCCTTGGGGAGGGTAGTTGTAATACTGCAGCAGGATATGGAGAGGCGCTCTCCGAGCAGCACACAGGAGTTTTCTCTAGAGCTCTTGGTGACCTTACTGAATAAAGGTGGGATGACCCCCTGAAATGTAATGACACGTGGAACACAATAATTATATCTGTAATACTTTCTGCAGGTATTGCTCTGTGACAGATCTGCCCTTGTGCTGCGGAAGACTGGCCTGGAACTGGAGGGAGGAGCAGATCAGGCGCCGTTTGGCTGTGTGGTACCTGAAATACTGGTTCTTTGCTATTGGGCATCTCACACCTGTTACCAAACTGCATATTGGTGCATCTGTCTGCTGAGAACCGCATCTTGTGTCTTTATGGTTTTTTACTCTGCATTTGTACAAATCTCTCCGATAGACCCCACAGCGCCCAGGTTGCTGCAGACCATTGCATGACTCCTGCAGAGGTTTCTGTGAGGCCCAGGCCTTGGATTTGATAAAGCCGCACTTTGCCTCCTGCTGTGTGCCAGCCTGTTACGTTTCTGTTCCCTTTGCCTCTGTAAACAGGTGTGAACCTTCTGCTAGTTACTTGGCCGCAGTCAGTATACAAAAGACTCTGAACTTCTATTCCGTATATAAACAGAGATTGGAAGTTTCCTGCCTTGTGCTATAGTTGCAGAGTAAGAGATTATTAACAGGCGGATGATTGCAGGGTCTGGACAGAGCACCCGTGGACGACTGCCGTGTGGGTGGGGGTGCTCACTGTGGACCTGCTATTGCCGCTACATAGACTTCCCGGGTGTGCATCGGAGTGTGCAAGGACGCTGAAATACCGGTTAGTGGTCCAGTTGCACCATTAAAACAAGTGTTATCCCCGTCTGAGTAAACATTTAACATCTTGCAGAGTTGGCTCCGGGGACGAAACTTCTCAGGGGGGAATAATTGTGGATTTGTGTTTGATCCTAAATCCTTGTTCTGCCTGTTAGGAGTCGCTGGATGAATCCTCCACCCCTCCTCTCTGCTGCAATAGCCAGCTGGTTCTTGTAGTTCTGTTCTATTCCACCAGTGTTTATATTGGCTGGCGGTGATGTTGGCAACAAATCCACTTCCGTTCCCTTGATGCATTTCTAGGGATTGATACTAGTTGTGGGGAATTCTGTCACTTTCAATTGTTTTATGCTATTACTTCCTGTCCATGCATCTGATTACAGGAGCGTTGTACACAGGAGCGTGTTTGTTTCCTGACTGTTGGGTACATGGGGTGACCTGAGCCACTATGAAGCCGTGCAATTCCCCAGGAACTAGTGGTCTCACTTATACAAGAGACGCCGGCATCTAATGTTCAGTGCTGAGTAACTAACATGGTTTTATTTTATTACATGTAAGACTATAATGCATACTTGCCTACCTGACCCTCTCCATGCGGGAGAAAATGCTCTGTTCCTGGACTTTCCCGGTAATGTATGATTGCCATCACCTGTGGTGAAACACCTTTCTTATCAATTACCTAGCTCACCACAGGTGATGGCAATCATACATTACCAGGAAAGTCCAGGAACAGAGCATTTTCTCCCTCATGGAGAGGGTCAGGTAGGCAAGTATGCTATAATGTGCAAGTAGTACTGACCAGATGTGTGTGTGTGTGTGTGTGTGTGTGTGTGTGTGTGTGTGTGTGTATATTTCCTATATAATAGCCTTGTGACTCTGTGCCTGCATTTCTAACACTGGGCAGAGTCACAGGCACAGATCTGGGTGGCTGGATGCAGGCCAGGGACAGTCCCCTCCCTCGGTCTGCCCATCTCCGCCCATTCCCCTCTCTCCCCCCTCCCCGTACACTCCCTGCACCCTGGTGACACTGCAGCCGCTGACTGCTCAGCTGCCGCACAGTCCGGAGGAGAATGCCGTGGACGACCACTGACTGCCGCCCCTCTCCCACCCGCGGCACCCACAGCCTTCACAACATCCACCACCCACCCGCGGCACACTCCCCGCACCCTCCCACCCGCAGCACCCACACCTGCAGCACCCCCCACCCGCGGCACTCACTCCCCCACCCATGGCACCCACATCTGCACCCCCCCCTGCAACCCCACCTCCCCAAACACCCCCCCACTACATCGCCCCTCCCCCATGCACACCACCTCCAGACCCCCTCCTTCATACACAGCCCCCAGCACCCACCCCTCCCCCACCAACAGCATCTACACTCCCCTTCCGCACCCGCACCTCCCCCACCCGCAGCACCTCTAGACCCCCTCCCCCATCCGCGCCCCCTCCACACCTACCCCTCCCCCACCCACAGCACCTCTGCACCCTCTCCGCCATCCTTGCCACTGCACCCACCCCTCCACCACCCGCAACACCTCTGGACCCCTTCCCGCACCCACACCACCACCACACGTAGCACCTCGGACACCATCCGCAGCCGCTACAAGTGATTCCTGAATCGGGGTGATCAGCGGCACGGATAGGCACCTCCACCTCACTGAACCCAGCCCCTTTCCAAACCCCCCACACACACACTGAACTTCTGTGAGTATAGTTGCTACCAGTGGACATTGGATTAATAAAAAAAAGTAATACTGTGGCCATTATGTGTCTAAGCGACACTGCTACATGTGGCCATTGTGTATAGGTGGCACAGCTCCCTGTGGCCACTGTGCGTATACGTGGCTCTGGTACCTGTGGCCATTGTGTGTATAAGCGCCATGCTACCTGTGGCCATTGTGTGTATAGCGCCACTGCTACCTGTGGCCATTGTGTGTATAAGTGGTGCTGCTACCTGTGGCCATTGTGTGTATAAGTGGTGCTGCTACCTGTGGCCATTGTGTGTATACGCGGCTCTGGTACCAGTGGCCATTGTGTGTATAAGCGGTGCTGCTAAAAGTGGGCATTGTGTGTATAAGTGGTGCTGCTACCTGTGGCCATTGTGTGTATAAGGCGGCTCAGCTACCTGTGGCCACTGTGTGTATAAGTGCCTCTGTTACCTATGGGAATTGTATGTAGAAGTGCCACTGCTACCGGGGTCCATTGTGTGTGTGTGTGTGTATAAGCAACACTGCTACCTATGGTCATTGTGTGTATAAACTGCTTTGCTACCTGTGGGCACGTTGTGTATCAACGTCTCTGCTACCTGTGGGCACTGTATCAACGTCTCTGCTACCTGTGGGCACTGTGTGTATCAGTGGCTCTGCTACCTGTAGGCACTGTGTGTATAAGCGGCTCTGCTATCTGTGGGTATTGTGTGTGTGTGTGTGTGTGTGTGTGTGTGTGTGTGTGTGTGTGTGTGTGTGTATAAGCTGCCCTGCTACCTCTGGCCACTGTGTGGATACGTGGCTCCGTTACCTGTGTCCATTGTGTGTATATGCGGCTCTGATACCTGTGGCCACTGTGTGTATAAGCTGCACTGCATACACTAGCAGTATATACTACACTATGTTATTCATTGTGCCCTGCGGCTACTCTTTACACCCTCACAAAGGGCTACGCCCCCTTGACAATCGCACGCCCTTCCCCCTTGCAATATTTACCCAATAGCATAAACTTTTTGCAGGTAATACTCCATATAATAACAATTATAGCACAGCTGAAGCCCGTGCAGGGGATAACGGGTCGTAGCCTCTTGCAGCGGTATTTTCTGTCTAACACTTTGCCTCTCTTTATCCTCTCCCTACCACCCTGCCTCTCCCTATCCTTTACCGATCGCACAGCGTTTCTGTACATTCCCTTCTCCCCCCCCCCCTACGCCTCTCTATCTTTTCTCAACCGGACACCATTTCTGTATGCCCTCTATACTGCCCTGTGTTTCTGACTCTGGTATCTACCGGCCTGCGTATGTCCAAAGGTGTGCAGGGGTTAACGGGGCGTAGCCCCTAACGAGGGTGTGAAGAGCGCCCGTTGCCTATGATGTTGTTCAGGCTCAATAAATACAAGAAAGTGATCTAAGCTGCCGAACCAACTGGTTGGTTTCAGTGGTTTTCAGGTGTCTCAATTGTTTTAGCACGTGTGTGTGTGTGTATATGTATATACATGCATGCTAGGGATAGACATACAGTGCGTCCGGAAAGTACTCACAGTGCTTAACTTTTTCCACATTTTGTTATGTTACAGCCTTATTCCAAAAATATAATATCCTTCTGGGGAGAAGGGCCCTAGTCGGGGAGGTGACCAAGAACCTGTGGTCACTCTGTCAGAGCTACAGCATTCCTCTGTGGAGAGAGGAGAACCTTCCAGAAGGACAACCATCTCTGCAGCGTTCCACCAATCAGGCCTGTATGGTAGAGCAGCCAGACAGAAGCCACTCCTTAGTAAAAAGCACATGGCAGCCCGCCTGGAGTTTGCTAAAATGCACCTGAAGTACTCTCCGACCATGAGAAACAAAATTCTCTGGTCTGATGAGACAAAGATTGAACTCTTTGGCGTGAATGCCAAGCATCATGTTTGGAGGACACCAGGCCAATACCATCCACAGTGAAGCATGGTGGTGGCAGCATCATGCTGTGGGGATGTTTTTTAGCGGCAGGAACTGGGAGACTAGTCAGGATAGAGGGAAAGATGAATGTAGCAATGTACAGAGACATCCTGGATGAAAACCTGCTCCAGAGCGCTCTCGACCACAGACTGGGGCGACGGTTCATCTTTCAGCAGGACAACGACCCTAAGCACACAGCCAAGATATCAAAGGAGTGGCTTCAGGACAACTCTGTGAATGTCCTTGAGTGGCCCAGCCAGAGCCCAGACTTGAATCCAATTGAACATCTCTGGAGAGATCTGAAAATGGCTGTGCACCGACGCTTCCCATCCAACCTGATGGAGCTTTGAGAGGTGCTGCAAAGAGGAATGGGCGAAACTGGCCAAAGATAGGTGTGCCAAGCTTGTGGTATCATATTCAAAATGACTTGAGGCTGTAATAGCTGCCAAAGGTGCATCAACAAAGTATTGCGCAAAGGCTGTGAATACTTATGTACATGTGATAGCTTAGTTTTTTATTTTTAATAAATTTGCAAAAATCTCAAACTTTTTTCACATTGTCATTATGGGGTATTGTGTGTAGAATTTTGAGGGAAAAAATTAATTTATTCTATTTTTGGAATAAGGCTGTAACATAACAAAATGTGGAAAAAGTGAAGCGCTGTGAATACTTTCCGGATGCACTGTATAATATCCTTACAAAGAACTAAGTATCAAATAGGGTTGTCTTCTGTAAAGTTCTATGTAACAACTGAACCTCTTGACCATGTCTTCATGCATTTATGTACTGAGTTGCTGCCACATGATTGGTTGTTCAGATATTTGCACCAACAAGCTGGGGTGCATTAATACTCTGGCTACTGAGTGTATATGTATGTAATATTCATGGGCCTGTTGGGTTACTGTATAAACAAACTGTAAATTATAAGGGGTCAATGAGGGTTTGTGCCCATACAGGGAGCAGGTGCAAAATTAATATGTCCAAGTGTTAAATCTCTCTCCGTCCTCCTTTTAGGTTGGAAGCTCCTATTCCTGAGAATTTGGAAGTAGCATCTGGTGAATGCTGCAATGCCTGTTACAATCAACGGCATCAGTTCTGAGGTTTTTACTGTATCTGGAAATCAGGCGTAGGGTCGTTGGAGGGGGGCAGTGTCCTGTAACTTCGATCAGCCTTCTGTATTGAACTTTCTTTGCAAATGGTTAAAACCGTTTCCATAACTATTAAAAGACAGGCTCATAGGGCACGGTCATTATTAAGACTGATTAAGTGTCTTGGAAATGTGGTCTGTGTATTTTCTATGACTGAGCAATTTCCTGTCTTAGGGCTTCCTGTGATATCGCCGCTGAGGGCTGAAATAGTTCTCTATCAGCCGGGTGCTGGAAATGTAAACAGCAGCCGGGGTGTTTGTGCGCGTCACCTGACTCGCAGGTGTGATCCATTCACAGCTGCTGCACTCCCACCTGACTTACACAACCGCTTTCACTTTATAATCCATGAATACCTGTCTGCTGTCGCTGCTTGAGGTGATCTCTTCCAAGTTGGGCTGTAGGTCTGATATTGCATTGCCGACATAGTGCCGCCCTCCGCAGGTGAAAATGGGTCTGTGGTATAAATCCTACAGCTTCGGGGACTAGATGAACAGTATTGGGTTGAATGGAATATGGGTAGGATTTGCTGATTGCACAAATAAGGGTAGCGGAGCTTTTGTGTGGTGTCTGCACATGTTACTTAGGCAGTATGGAAGTTAAGCTATGTGTGCGTGGCTTGCTGTACGCCTCAGTCCCCCCCTGGCGTTTGTAGGGTGCTGGTTCCCCAGAAACCTTATCTTTCTTTTACAGCTCTTACCCACAGTTACACTAATCTGATGTCTGCACCGTGCAAAATACATAGCTAAATAATTCCCAGATAAGAACAGATCTGTGGCCGAATTCTTTTCCCTGGCAGAGCCTAGGGAGTTACTTCATCTAATGACTGGATTGTAGAGGGATTTGTCTTTCCGGCGCCACGTTTGAGTGTGCGGAGCTTCCACCATGTTGCCAGCAGTCTCTAGCTATGGGACTTACCACGTGCTTTTAGCTCCCAATGTACTGCTTGGAGCCATTCAGGTATTTCCTGCGGCCGACGTGCAGTGAGCCATAGTTCCATATTTAAGGGGCCGGAGCTATGCGCTAGTTGATGCGGATTTCTGGTTTCACCTCCAGGATATGAGCAGAAATCGGCATTAAGTGCACAAGTCGCAGTAATTGCATAGTCGGGAACTGAACCTGGGAGCTAAAACACAGCGGTAAGTCCTACGGCTAATTGAATTCCTCCCGTAGATCGCCTCTCCTCCAGCTGATCCCCGTTTATATATCATTCTGATAGTTATCAGCTGACTGTTACTTGGTGCATGACATCTGGAGAAGGAATCCGCATGAATTGCTGTGTGGGAGAAGCGCAGCCTCTTGGAAATGTCCTTGTAACCTCTCCGCTCTTATAATTTCCAGAGATACGAAGCTGTCGGTGACTGTCGCTTGTCTGCAGTGATTTCTATTTATACATCTGTGCAGAACAATTTGCTCCGACTTCTTCTCTTGCGTGTCCTTTCCATGTTCTGCGCTGAATGCTTCCATAAGTGATGGCTCTGTAGATTTCTGGAGTAAACCACCACTTTTCAATGATACAATAATCTGGTTCCACTTATCTTGTTGTGTAACCTGTATTCCTAGTTGGGCCCTCCGCCGTCTGCTCACCTTATGTGTCCTCATAACCGGTTTATATGGTGCAGCGACAGACTTTGCACATCCGCCGCTCCAAGCTAGAACGACACATTGCAAGCGTACGCTGACCACTAGGCCTGGCCGTTCCTATGCCTCTGTGTGACTAAGGGGAGCAAGGGGGGCACTCGCACACATGCTTACACACTCACAGAAACGCATACACGCTTGCATACACTCACACACCTCACATACTCAATCTATGTAGACAAGGGTTCCGATACCAGCGGCTGCTGCCGGTCCACCTTCTGCCATGTTTCGTTATGCTTAATCTGCAACTTTATACGTGTTGTACCAATTCCGTTGCGACAAAAGTAACAACCTAGCGTATCTGGTACATTGCGAGCGGCTTCAGTGTGACTTAATATATAGGGAACAGTATGTTTTTACTACCCATGGCGGAGCATCTAAGTCGCACTTGCGCCGTATAGACACATCTGTATGTATGCAGGGTGAAATAATCTTTTCTGTCCATGCTGTCCTATGGCTGCAGGGTTTCCTCTTTTCCGACATCTCCTAATGCACAGATCTTTGAATCCTCAATAGTTCCGAGTGCATGAGGCCGTGCCCTCGTTGTGTCACATCTAGAAAAACGAGTATTTTGGGTAGTGCCTTGCACGTCGGCCCTCGCAGCCAGTAGGGTATGTTTTGGTCTCGGCTCCGTGCTCTTTGGTGTAATCACTACTTTTGCATTCTTTGAACTTTCTGTTTAAAATTCCTGGTCTCCGTTCCGCCCCCTTAGTAAATGGACTTACGTGGTGAGAGAGCCGGTGCAGCCGTTCGGGTGGCTGTGCTTGCTAGAGGAATTCTTGACGTCCGGATGATAATTATTTTACACTTGAGTGTGTGGAATGTTCAGCATTATCTCTTCTGTCATTTCTCTGCTTATTCGCTGGAAGTTTCATTTCTATTTGAGGGTTTCTAATTTTTATTTTTTTTTAACAATTCGCCGCGTACGTTTTTGTGTTTTACTGTAACGTTATGTTATAGGATGCAATTACACCTCTTGTGTCAGATATCGGACTGCAGTGTAGCCTAACAGGTTGTGTCATCTTGCTATCTGATATCATCTGGTTGGGAATTTGGCCCTATTCCAACCCCCCACCCTGATTTTGCTCTTGTCCCTCGTATTACACCACAGTATTTTCCCAGTTGTGAAGCTCTGTTATCTCCTTAAATTGCGGCAAGGGTTTAGTGCAGTTATAGTTTGCAAAACATTAGCAACCAAATTGTCTGGGTCTCTGACTCCGGTTGGCTGAACTGCAATCACCACTGCCCTCCTTATGCTAACCTCCCCACCCCCACAGCCTAAACCTAACCCTCCCTTCCCTGCAGCCTAACCCTAACATTCCCGGTGGTGGCTACACCTCCCCCCACCACCATCGTGACCGCATCCCCCCCAATGCATTTAGGCCCTCATTCCGAATTGTTCGCCTGCTAGCTACTTTTAGCAGAAATGCAAACGCAAAGCCGCCGCCCTCGGGGAGTGTATCTTAGCATAGCAGAATTGCTAACGAAAGATTAGCAATTCTGCTATTAAGTATTTCCTTGCAGTTTCTGAGTAGCTCCAGACCTACTCCTAGATTGCATGCCCTGCGTTCGGCCAGCCACTCCTCCGTTTCTCCAGACACTCCCGCGTTTTTACCTGGCACGCCTGCGTTTTTTAGCACACTCCCTGAAAACGGCCAGTTTCCGCCCAGAAACACCCACTTCCTGTCAGTCACACTACGATCAGCGGAGCGATTGAAAAGCTTTGTTCGCCCGTGAGTAAAATAGCATAGTTTTGTGTAAAATTGCTTAGCGCGTGCGCCCTGCTGTGCATACGCGTGCGCAGAACTGCCGGATTTTAGCCTATTAACAATTCTGCTAAAAATAGCAGCGAGCGAACAACTCGGAATGACCACCTTATTGCCAAAGTAGATACTTGACCTGGCATTCAAACCTGGATCACAACCTGGTTCAGCAGCA
Organism: Pseudophryne corroboree; assembly: GCF_028390025.1. Classification (NCBI taxonomy): domain Eukaryota; kingdom Metazoa; phylum Chordata; class Amphibia; order Anura; family Myobatrachidae; genus Pseudophryne; species Pseudophryne corroboree. The sequence goes on from NC_086452.1 coordinate 32,878,675, forward strand.
TTCACAAAGTTACAGTGAGATTTATGTAAAAGGGAGATGTATCAAGCTTCCTACAGGGTAGAGAAGTTGCCCATAGCAACCACCTAGCTTCTGCCAATCATTTTAAGAATGTACTTGATAATGTTAGTGCTGACAGATTGCTATGTGGCCCTGATGAAAGTCACATTTGGTGAGTGAAACGGACGTTGCGGATCTCCCTGAATTACTGTGGAGTAAACCTTTGAGTGCTGGCGCTTCCATCCTCCGCAGAAGTGGGGTGAGGACGGATGTGTGTCCGTCTGAGCTTGGCTGCCGGCGTCTGTGCACCTGCATCTTAAGAAGCAATTGCTGACGGCCACATGCCCACATTTGGCTTGCCGGGTTACGGTCGTTAGGTCAACACAACTTAGGTCGACCACTGAAGGTCGACGTTGCCATTAGGTCGACATGAGTTTTTCACTTTTCTTTTTTTTTCCTCCAATTTTTTGGGGGGATTTTTTCATACTTAACGATCTACGTGGACTACGATTGGAACGGTAATCTGCCCGCGAGCCATGCGAGGGCACACAGTGCACTAATTTGGGTTCCCCGTCACTTTACGGAGAAAACTACACCAAAAACAGTCAACCTCATGTCGACATTTTGACCTGTAGACCTAACGCACATGTCGGCCTGATGGCAGTGTCGACCTAAGTTGGGTCGACCCGACGACACATACCCTGGCTTGCCACCCCCCCACAGTTGTCACCCAGAAACGTCTGTCGCAGTTGCATGGGTCTGCAATTGCGATCTGTGTCTTACTTTGTGTAAATCACATGGCTGTGGCAGATGGCATTAGATAGGTAACATCAGGGCACAATGGGGTTTGCAAAACAGCGTTCTCATGCGTCCGATGCTGGCGCGGCATCTTCCTCTGAATCATTGTCGGCTATTATGCTAGTAATTTTGGAGAATCCTCCCAGGGGAGAGCAGCGGATTAATATCTCCCCTTTAAATTATTCTGCTGCCTGCAACATCCTAGTGACTGGCTCCTGAACTGGTCTGAGCGAGGATACATTATTTACATTGCCTGAAGGAAACCATTTTCTTTTTCTTTTTCTTTCTCTTGCAGCCGCAGTTCTGTCCTACAAATGGAACAAATAAATAGTTCTTCTATTGGCTGCGGAATGGCTGTTTTGCCCAGCAGGGATTCAGATTTATAGTGTTCATTCTAGCACCCTGCACCTTTCAAAACATGTGCAGTTCCTCTTTCCTGCCTGGGGTGTCACTCTCTGCTCTGGTGCTTCTCAGCACATTCTGGCCAGCGTTTTAGTACTGAGATACAGAGCAGAGTGTTCTCAGAAGTACCAGAGCAGAGAGCGACACCCCAGGCAGGAAAGAGGAACTGCACATGTTTTGAAAGGTGCAGGGTGCTAGAATGAACACTAATTTAGCTATGAAAGAGCGTGGAAGTGTGCACAGACGTACTACTAAGAATAGCGATGGGCTCTCTCCATACGCTGCGCATTCAGAGCATGCTTTAGTGACTGCTGCTATAACAGATCAGATTATGAGCTGGACAAAGCTGGGATACTTATTAGTAGATTAGGCGGTAATACTTCTCGGGAAATACAGTTCTCCAATACAATTTCTTTCTCGTGTTTTACGGGCGTCGTATTATAGAAAGTAGCTTCGTCTGGTACCAGGTAAATATACTATAGGTACTACACTATATTGCTGAATATCTTATTATCAGGATTCTGGCACCAAGCAAAGGTATAATGGGTACAGGTGTGATCCATCTCCGCCAGGGCTGCTGTGTTTGGATGTTCTAGGAAGAAAGCTTTTTATGTTGCAGTATAGAAAGTGAAAGTCGTTGGCGTTGCCTTCTGTTCCTCTTCTTGTGTTGCTAAATTACAGTCAGCACTTTGTCCTGGAAACATTGTGCGTGAGCCAAGGATAGGCAGCATCATGTGATGTATGTGAGCGAATCCTAAGTGTGGCGACACAAAGGCGCTTCTTGCGCTGTGTGAACAGCTCAGTATGGAAGAGTTGGGTCCGCTCTGCAGAGCAAGCAATGAATATTAAACACTTGTACCATGAGCAGCGTTATAAACCTTGCCTGCAGCGTTTTCATATTCAGTAAGGACTGATAATACCGCAGGCAGAGTCTGTAAAGCTGCTCATGGTACTATCAGTAAGGAGTGATTGTACCACGAGCAGCTTTATAGACTCTGCCTGCAGCATTTTCAGGAAAGAGTGATTGTCCCACGAGCAGCTTTATAGACTCTGCCTGCAGCATTTTCAGGAAGGAGTGATTGTACCACGAGCAGCTTTATAGACTCTGCCTGCAGCATTTTCAGGAAGGAGTGATTGTACCACGAGCAGCTTTATAGACTCTGCCTGCAGCATTTTCAGGAAGGAGTGATTGTACCACGAGCAGCTTTATAGACTCTGCCTGCAGCATTTTCAGGAAGGAGTGATTGTCCCACGAGCAGCTTTATAGACTCTGCCTGCAGCATTTTCAGGAAAGAGTGATTGTCCCACGAGCAGCTTTATAGACTCTGCCTGCAGCATTTTCAGGAAGGAGTGATTGTACCACGAGCAGCTTTATAGACTCTGCCTGCAGCATTTTCAGGAAGGAGTGATTGTACCACGAGCAGCTTTATAGACTCTGCCTGCAGCATTTTCAGGAAGGAGTGATTGTACCACGAGCAGCTTTATAGACTCTGCCAGGGCTGTAACTACGTGTGTGCCAAGTGGGCTTGGCACACAGCGCAGTTGCCCTGAGGGCGCACGGCCAGCGGCATGTAATGAGTCAAATTGACTCATTACATGCCGCCTCTGCTGTGTGCGCCGCGCTGGAGGGAGAAGAGACCAGCGCCGGGCAGCGGACAAGGAGGAGGAGGGAGGGGGAGCAGGGAGCCGCAGCAGCGCTATTTCTTTGGTAGTAAGTGCCGCTGCAGCATCCCCCTCTCCTTCTGTATTGGCTGCCCGGCGCTGCTATGGATGCTGGGATGCGGCTCCTTCATCCCAGCATCCACAGCAGCGCCGGGCAGCCAATACGGAAGGAGAGGGGGATGCTGCAGCGGCGCTTACTACCAATGACATAGCGCTGCTGCGGCTCCAGTCCCTCCTCCTCCTCCTCACCTCACTGCCTGCACCGAGAGGGAGATGCCAGCACGAGGAGCCTGTCAGCGGGGAGAAGGTAAGTCTCTCTCTCTCTCTCTCTCTCTCTCTCTCTCTCTCTCTCTCTCTCTCTCAGAGGGGGACACCGTCTGCCGCAATGTGTAAAAAGGGGTCCTGGCTGCCGCAATGTGTAAAAAGGGGTCCTGGCTGCCGCAATGTGTAAAAAGGGGTCCTGGCTGCCGCAATGTGTAAAGAGGGGTCCTGGCTGCCGCAATGCGTAAGAAGGGGTCCTGGCTGCCGCAATGCGTAAAGAGGGGTCCTGGCTGCCGCAATGCGTAAAGAGGGGTCCTGGCTGCCGCAATGCGTAAAGAGGGGTCCTGGCTGCCGCAATGCGTAAAGAGGTGTCCTGGCTGCCGCAATGCGTAAAGAGGGGTCCTGGCTGCCGCAATGCGTAAAGAGGGGTCCTGGCTGCCGCAATGCGTAAAGAGGGGTCCTGGCTGCCGCAATGCGTAAAGAGGGGTCCTGGCTGCCGCAATGCGTAAAGAGGGGTCCTGGCTGCCGCAATGCGTAAAGAGGGGTCCTGGCTGCCGCAATGCGTAAAGAGGGGTCCTGGCTGCCGCAATGCGTAAAGAGGGGTCCTGGCTGCCGCAATGCGTAAAGAGGGGTCCTGGCTGCCGCAATGTGTAAAGAGGGGTCCTGGCTGCCGCAATGTGTAAAGAGGGGTCCTGGCTGCCGCAATGTGTAAAGAGGGGTCCTGGCTGCCGCAATGTGTAAAGAGGGGTCCTGGCTGCCGCAATGTGTAAAGAGGGGTCCTGGCTGCCGCAATGTGTAAAGAGGGGTCCTGGCTGCCGCAATGTGTTTAAAGGGGGACTGTCTGCCGTAATGTGTTAAAAGGGGGACGCTGTCTGCTGTAATGTATAAAAGGGGCTCTACCTGGTGTAGTGGCGCTACTGTGCAGCGTAATTTGAATAATGTAGACTACTGTGCACCGTAGTATGAATTGCTATTATTTTGTGGCCACGCCCCTTCCCCGTGAAGCCACGCCCCTATAAATGTTTCACGCGCCTACAGCGCGCACTGCCCCTATCTTACATGGGGGGGGGGGGGGGGCGCCACTGTCATTTCTTGCACACAGCATTTTCAGGAAGGAGTGATTGTCCCACAAGCAGCTTTATAGACTCTGCCTGCAGCATTTTCAGTAAGGAGTGATTGTACCACAAGCAGCTTTATAAATGCTGCCTGCTGCATTTTCAGGAAGGAGTGATTGTACCACGAGCAGCTTTATAAACGCTGCCTGCTGCATTTTCAGGAAGGAGTGATTGTACCATGAGTAGCTTTATAAATGCAGCCTGCTGCATTTTCAGTAAGGAGTGATTGTACCACAAGCAGCTTTATAAACGCTACCTGCTGCATTTTCAGGAAGGAGTGATTGTACCACGAGCAGCGTTATAAACGCTGCCTGCAGCATTTTCAGTAAAGGGTGATTGCAGATTTATAAACGCTGCCTGCTGCATTTTCAGTAAGGAGTGATTGTACCATGAGTATCTTTAATGCAGCAGCCAGCGTCTATATCAGGAAGGAGTGATTGTACCATGAGTAGCTTTATAGACGCTGCCTGCAGCATTTTCAGGAAGGAGTGATTGTACCACGAGTAGCTTTATAGACGCTGCCTGCGGCATTTTCAGGAAGGAGTGAAAAGTGCTGGTCTCAGATATAGTTCTGTAGGAATCCATGTTATTGCAGAGATGATTGAACGTGACACACACAACGCACTGTACAGCTGAGCACATATTTGGCCATTAAGATAGGTACTACGTCGCTGATTTTCCTGTGCGCGTCTGTAGTTGCGAGGCAAAAACGGCGATGTCAGGATCTTGAGATGTGCCGGCCCGGAATGCTATGTACTGCGCATCATCCCTAATTGAATTGACTCCTTGATGTTTAATGTGACATCAAGGCACAAACACAACTCCTCTATCTCGCACATGTACAGTTTCCCCCTAATTTAGTATGTAAGGATATTGGAAGCACCTGAGGAGTTCCGTGACCTTATAATGGTAGAAGCCTGTAGACAAGTGATGGGCAAGCTGAACATTGCCCCATATTACCATTCATCTGAGGATTTGAGCTGGAGCCTGCTGGTTATGTGCAGCAGGGCCTAGAGCAGAGAATAAGAGCTTGTGGCCTACTCCAAGTACGGGCAGCTAGATATGGATCCCAGAGGAGGACCCCAATTGGGGATTGGTTAGTCTAGGGCACAGGTTCTCAAACTCTGTCCTCAGGACCCCACACGGTTCATGTTTTGCAGGTCACCTGTACATTTTTAAAATGTGACAGTTTGTGATACACAGTGCACCTGCTGGGTTACATGGAAAACGTGAACCGTGTGGGGTCCTGAGGACCGAGTTTGAGAACCACTGGTCTAGGGTGTGCAGATAGCTGTATAAAATAACCCAAATACGTTTGATACCAAAAAGTTAAATTATCTGTACAAGCCGGGAAATCAGATCGTCATTGCGAGAATGCGAGCCATCTGCCATTAATGTCTAACTCAAAATATTATGTAATAACCATTCTTGGGTCTTTTATCCAACTAACTGCTTTATCTCTCCGGGTCTGCATTGATTAATAAATATGTGACGTGCAGAATCTGAAACCCCAGGGATACTTGTCTTGCTCATTTTCAGGGAAAGCATCTAGACATCTATGGGGGGAATTCAATTATTTTTATTGTGGTACTAATTCGGTAGGTAGTGCCTGACTGAGCAATGCTGCCGGCGTACATATTTCTGCTCACAGCTACCTGAGGACTGTAGATGGGTTACGCTTTACTGTCAGCGGTTAATTACATTGTAGTGTATCCGCTGTGTGCGGTACGGGAGCTGTATGGGAATTGTACATTGCATGTGCTGGAAGCCTCCAGCCTGGGAAATGTGACTTACACGTCCTGTACGTCATAGTCTGACACTGCTGCGTGTGCTGATGTCATAACGTAGGAGACATTGTCACACCTGCCCAGGTCCCACACAATGCAATAGTACACAGGGTCCCACTTACTTCAACGGTCTCGGTCTTGCAAAGAAAAATCACCTTTGTGGTTGACCTTCCCTCTTTTTCCATATACCATGGGTGGTGATGTAATAGTTAATGGATACTTTCACAATTATTAAACGGGAATAAATGTAGCAGTGTGTTGTTTGAAGCTGCACTACCACCTATGGTGCCGCCTCCACTACACCGATGCCCCAGGTGGCGTCTGGTTGGTATGTATGATGGGATGGACTAATCCTGAGCCTGCGAGGGGAAGTTCCCGGGCTATGGGGAAGGGGCGCGTCGGAGGTACTGTAATGTACCTTTACGTTCCACACAAAATAGTTTATTTTCTCTCTACTGATTACAAAATCCATATTCTATATTTATTCCTCCTCTGCCACTTTTAGCTTCAGAATAGCTGATTTATTGATAAGGAAATATTCCAAGTGCAATAAAATACCCAGCTCTGTAACCATTAAGCAGTTAGAACAGTGTATTGATTGTCAGCCGCTGTATATAGCCCATACATTTAACTTCCTCTCATTATAGAATGGTAATGTAGTAAAGAATCCACAGGTCTGTTCTCCTCCTTCCTGTGTTGTCCCTGGTGTAGACGGAGCACTGCGCCGGTTCAGTGTACCGTATCTTGTGTGCGCTGTCCACGCAGATGCTCCCGTGCAGGGTTACTGTATTCTGTCACTTACACCCACATGAGCGGAATAGGACAAGGACGGGGTGTTCAGGCATAGGGGGTCATTCCGAGTTGTTCGCTCGTTGCCGATTTTCGCTATACTGCGATTAGTCGCTTACTGCGCATGCGCAAGGTTCGCAGAGCGCATTCGCTTAGTTATTTTACACAAAAGTTAGGTATTTTACTCACGGCGTAACAAAGTTTTTTCATCGTTCTGCTGATCGGTGAGTGATTGACAGGAAGTGGATGTTTCTGGGCGGAAACTGACCGTTTTCTGGGAGTGTGCGGAAAAACGCAGGCGTTTCAGGGAAAAACGCGGGAGTGGCTGGAGAAACGGGGGAGTGTCTGGCCGAACGCTGGGTGTGTTTGTGACGTCAAACCAGGAACGAAACTGACTGAACTGATCGCAGTGTAAGAGTAAGTCTCGAGCTACTCAGAAACTGCTAAGAATTTTCTATTCGCAATTCTGCTAATCTTTCGTTCGCAATTCTGCTAAGCTAAGATACACTCCCAGAGGGCGGCGGCCTAGCGTGTGCAATGCTGCTAAAAGCAGCTAGCGAGCGAACAACTCGGAATGAGGGCCCTAGGTCAAGTGCACAGGTGTGTGTGTGTGTGTGTGTGTGTGTATATGTATATATATATGTGTGTGTGTGTGTATATATATCTCCTATATAATAGCCCTCTGATTCTGCGCCTGGCCCTCTAACGCTGGGCGTGGCTAGGAGCTCTCATTGGGTTAGTGGCAGGTCTATCACACCCAGTCCACACCTGATTGGGTGAGAAACGCCCTCCCACACAGGTTACATCCAATGGGAGGCTCTGCCCTTTGCCTGCTGTGTTTTCACAGAGCAGGATTAGCAATGGGACTGATGGAGCTGCAGCTCCAAGCCCACACCCCAAAATAGTCCCCACTGCGTCTGCAGCAACACACCCTCCAACAACTTACACATAAACACTAATACACATTCAAAAAGGGGGCGTGGCCACGGGTACAGCGCCGTGGTCACGCCCCTTTTCCTATACTTTCAATGGAAACTTGGAGAGTCAAAAAACGGTACAGACCATAAAAAAAGGGACAGTACCTGCCAAAAAGGTGCAGCTGGAGGGTATGTCACTGCATCTGCAGCAAGTCTCTGTGCTGTAGATAGGGGGGGAAACATCCTTTTACTGCAGTGTCCTATGGGGGTCATTCCAAGTTGATCGCTAGCTGCATTCGCTCGCTGTGCAGCGATCAGGCAAAAACTCTGCACTTCTGCGCATGCATATGCAGCGCAATGCGCACGTGCGGCTTACTATTACAACGAACGATGTAGTTTTACACAGGGTCTAGCGATACTTTTCAGTCGCACAGGCAGCCGCTGAGTGATTGACAGGAAGAGGGCGTTTCTGGGTGTCAGCTGACCGTTTTCAGGGAGTGTTCGGAAAAACGCAGGCGTGGCTGGGCGAACGCAGGGCGTGTTTGTGACGTCAATCAGGAACTGAATGGTCTGAAGTGATCGCAAGCGCCGAGTAGGTCTGAAGCTACTCTGAAACTGCACAAAATATTTTTGGACCCGCTCTCCGATCCCTTCGTTCGCACTTCTGCTAAGCTAAAATACACTCCCAGTGAGCGGCGGCATAGCGTTTGCACGGCTGCTAAAAACTGCTAGCGAACGATCAACTCGGAATGACCACCAATGTCTTGCTGCCAGTCCACCTGCCCCCTCCGGCATCAACAATCCCCACTCCCTAGCCGCGCCGCAGGTGGAAAAAAAGCTGCTGTGGCCACCGGCATAGATGTGTATGAACGCGGCGCAGCGGAAGACTTTCATAGGCCTCCCTGCACCGCATACTCTCTGAGCCCCGGAGCCTGCTCTGCGTGTGATGTCACAGAAGTGCCTCCCCGCCACAACCGCGCCCAGATCCCCAGAGGCGCTGACTCCGCAACACAGCACCTGGCCTGCCGGCCTGGAAGCCCCGAGATGGTTAATGTAGCGGATAGAGGGGGTGATATCGCGGAGGGTAATGTCTGGACGCTGAATCAATGTAAAAGGTGACAGTGCAGCGCAGTACAGTGGGTGTGCAGTCAGGGCCGTTGCTAGAGTGTTCAGCGCCCCCCTGCAAACTATAAATTTGCACCCTCGCATACTTTACAAACGCACAGCGCACATAATGACCCCTGTAGTAGAGACACTTACACATGTAATGCCCCTGAACCAGTGACGCTTACACATGTCACGCCCCCCCTGTACCAGTGACGCTTACACACGTAATGCCCCCTCTAACAGTACCGCTTACACACGTAATGCCCCCTGTACCAGTGCCGCTTGCACACGTAATGCCCCCTGTACCAGTGCCGCTTACACACGTAACGCCCCCCCCCCCCTGTTCCAGTGACGCTTACACACGTAACGCCCCCTGTACCAGTGCCGCTTACACACATGATGCCCCCTGTACCAGTGCTGCTTAGACACGTAATGCCCCCTGTACCAGTGCTGCTTAGACACGTAATGCCCCCTCTACCAGTGACGCTTACACACATGATGCCCCCTGTACCAGTGCCGCTTAGACACGTAATGCCCCCTGTACCAGTGCTGCTTAGACACGTAATGCCCCCTGTACCAGTGCTGCTTACACACATTATGCAGACAGTCACACATACACACACATACACACACACACACACACACACACACACACCAGACACATATATATACAAACACACACACACTGCACAGCACTCTCTCACCTTTTATATTGATTCAGCCAGTCACTCAGTTCTGCCAGCCAGTCTCTATTGTTATCACCAGTGTCCCAACGCACCACATTGCAGGGAAGTAGATGCACTACATAAACTACAGCTCCCAGCAGCCCTTAGCGCCGAAGCATTCCGCCCCTTAGGGCTGCTGGGACCTGTAGTTTATTGCGTACATCTTCTTCCCTGTAATGCGGCGCGTTGGGACACCGGCGCAAACAATAGTGACTGCCTGCTGTGCGAGTCTCTGGGAGAGCTGCTGCCAAAGGGAGGACAGCAGCTTAGCTGCTGACAGAAGGAGAAGCATTACCCGCCCCTCCCCCACTCACAGTACCTCCGAGCCCCATCCGCGGCACCCCCACACTCCCCCTCCAGCACCCGCGATAGCTCCGGACCCCCTCCCCCACCCGCAGCGACCCCGCACCCGTACCTCCCACCGCATCCACCCCTCCCCCACCTGGGGCAACCCCGCAACTGCTTCTCCCCCACCCGAAGCGGCTCCGGACCAGCACCCACGCACCCTCCCCCACCTGCGGCTCCACCACAACCGCCCCTCCCGTGGCACCCCAGGATCCCATCTGCCTCTTCCCCGCACCCCCTACTTCCCCAACCAAAGCACCTACTAGGTGATTCATCAGGCCCTGCGTGCGCTGTTCACGCCGTTGCAAGGGGCTTCCACCCCTTAACCATTGCACGCCCTTTGTCCGTGCAATATTTAACCACTCACACAATTATGATTGGATGTAATACTCCATATAATAAAAATATTCCACGCCAGAAGGGTGTGCAAGGGTTAAGGGGGCGTAGCCCCTTACGACGGTGTGAAGAGTGCCCGTAGGGCGCGATGAATCGCCTAGTATGTATGTATTTGTATGTGTATGTATGTATGTATATATATATATATATATATATATATATATATATATATATATATATATATATATATATATATATATATATATATATATATATATATATATATTGTGTATATCCCAATAACCGTGGAGGCACCCAGCGCTATTAGATTGTCTAATGGGAGAGCCGGACCTGCATGTTGTTTATATATTTCTCTGACGTCCTAGTGGATGCTGGGAACTCCAAAAGGACCATGGGGAATAGCGGCTCCGCAGGAGACTGGGCACAAAAGTAAAGCTTTAGGACTACCTGGTGTGCACTGGCTCCTCCCCCTATGACCCTCCTCCAAGCCTCAGTTAGATTTTTGTGCCCGAACGAGAAGGGTGCACACTAGGTGGCTCTCCTGAGCTGCTTAGTGAAAAAGTTTAAGTATAGGTTTTTTATTTTCAGTGAATCCTGCTGGCAACAGGCTCACTGCACCGAGGGACTAAGGGGAGAAGAAGCGAACTCACCTGCGTGCAGAGTGGATTGGGCTTCTTAGGCTACTGGACATTAGCTCCAGAGGGACGATCACAGGCCCAGCCATGGATGGGTCCCAGAGCCGCGCCGCCGGCCCCCTTACAGAGCCAGAAGACTGAAGAGGTCCGGAAAATCGGCGGCAGAAGACGTCCTGTCTTCAATAAGGTAGCGCACAGCACCGCAGCTGTGCGCCATTGCTCTCTCAGCACACTTCACACTCCGGTCACTGAGGGTGCAGGGCGCTGGGGGGGGGCGCCCTGAGACGCAATAAAAACACCTTAGATGGCAAAAAATACATCACATATAGCTCCTGGGCTATATGGATGCATTTAACCCCTGCCAATTTTTCCTTAAAAAAGCGGGAGAAAGGCCGCCGAGAAGGGGGCGGAGCCTATCTCCTCAGCACACTGGCGCCATTTTCCCTCACAGCTCCGTTGGAGGGAAGCTCCCTGACTCTCCCCTGCAGTCCTGCACTACAGAAACAGGGTAAAACAAGAGAGGGGGGGCACTAATTTGGCAGATAAATCTATACAGCAGCTATATAAGGGAAAAACACTTATATAAGGTTATCCCTATTTCTCTAACGTCCTAAGTGGATGCTGGGGACTCCGTCAGGACCATGGGGAATAGCGGCTCCGCAGGAGACAGGGCACAAAAAGTAAGCTTTTAGGATCACATGGTGTGTACTGGCTCCTCCCCCTATGACCCTCCTCCAAGCCTCAGTTAGGTTTTTGTGCCCGTCCGAGCAGGGTGCAATCTAGGTGGCTCTCCTAAAGAGCTGCTTAGAAAAAGTTTTTTATTTTCAGTGAGTCCTGCTGGCAACAGGCTCACTGCATCGAGGGACTTAGGGGAGAGAATTTCAACTCACCTGCGTGCAGGATGGATTGGATTCTTAGGCTACTGGACACAATTAGCTCCAGAGGGAGTCGGAACACAGGTCTCACCCTGGGGTTCGTCCCGGGCCGCGCCGCCGACCCCCCTTACAGATGCTGAAGATTGAAGGTCCGGAAACAGGCGGCAGAAGGCTCTTCAGTCTTCATGAAGGTAGCGCACAGCACTGCAGCTGTGCGCCATTGTTGTCACACACTTCACACCAGACGGTCACGGAGGGTGCAGGGCGCTGCTGGGGGCGCCCTGGGCAGCAATATATAATACCTTTTATGGCAAAAGAATACATCACATATAGCCATTAAGGCTATATGTATGTATTTAACCCATGCCAAATGTCTAAAACTCCGGGAGAAAAGCCCGCCGGAATAGGAGGCGGGGCTTATTCTCCTCAGCACACAGCGCCATTTTCCTGCTCAGCTCCGCTGTGAGGAAGGCTCCCAGGACTCTCCCCTGCACTACAGAAACAGGGTAAAACAGAGAGGGGGGGCATATTTTGGCGATATTTTTATATATTTAAGCGGCTATAAGGAACAACACTTATATAGGGTTGTTCCCATATATATTATAGCGCTTGGGTGTGTGCTGGCAAACTCTCCCTCTGTCTCCCCAAAGGGCTAGTGGGGTCCTGTCTTCGATAAGAGCATTCCCTGTGTGTCTGCTGTGTCGGTACGTGTGTGTCGACATGTATGAGGACGATGTTGGCGTGGAGGCAGAGCAATTGCCGATAATGGTGATGTCACCCCCCAGGGAGTCGACACCGGAATGGATGGCTTTGTTTATGGAATTACGTGATAATGTCAGCACATTACAAAAATCAGTTGACGACATGAGACGGCCGGCAAACCAGTTAGTACCTGCCCAGGCGTCTCAGACACCGTCAGGGGCTGTAAAGCGCCCTTTACCTCAGTCGGTCGACACAGACCCAGACACAGACACTGAATCTAGTGTCGACGGTGATGAAACAAACGTATTTTCAAGTAGGGCCACACGTTATATGATCACGGCAATGAAGGAGGCTTTGCATATCTCTGATACTACAAGTACCACAAAAAGGGGTATTATGTGGGGGGTGAAAAAACTACCTGTAGTTTTTCCTGAATCAGAGGAATTAAATGATGTATGTGATGAAGCGTGGGTTAACCCAGATAGAAAAATGCTAATTTCAAAAAAGTTATTAGCATTATACCCTTTCCCGCCAGAGGTTAGGGCGCGCTGGGAAACACCCCCTAGGGTGGATAAGGCGCTCACACGCTTATCGAAACAAGTGGCGTTACCGTCTCCTGATACGGCCGCCCTCAAGGATCCAGCTGATAGGAGGCTGGAAACTACCCTGAAAAGTATATACACTCATACTGGTGTTATACTACGACCAGCCATCGCCTCAGCCTGGATGTGCAGTGCTGGGGTCGTCTGGTTGGATTCCCTGACTGAAAATATTGATACCCTGGATAGGGACAGTATTTTATTGACTATAGAGCAATTAAAGGATGCTTTCCTTTATATGCGAGATGCGCAGAGAGATATTTGCACTCTGGCATCGAGAGTAAATGCGATGTCCATATCTGCCAGAAGGAGTTTATGGACGCGACAGTGGTCAGGTGATGCGGATTCCAAACGACATATGGAAGTATTGCCGTATAAAGGGGAGGAATTATTTGGCGTCGGTCTATCGGATCTGGTGGCTACGGCAACTGCCGGAAAATCCACTTTTTTACCTCAGACCCCCTCCCAACAGAAAAAGACACCGTCTTTTCAGCCGCAGTCCTTTCGTTCCTATAAGAACAAGCGGACAAACGGACAGTCATATCTGCCTCGGGGCAGAGGAAGGGGTAAGAGAGGGCAGCAAGCAGCCCCTGCCCAGGAACAGAAGCCCTCCCAGGGTTCTGCAAAGCCCTCAGCATGACGCTGGGGCCTTACATGCGGACTCAGGAATGGTGGGGGGTCGACTCAAGAATTTCAGCGCACAGTGGGCTTGCTCACAGGTGGACCCCTGGATTCTACAGGTAGTATCTCAGGGTTACAGGTTGGAATTCGAGAAGTCTCCCCCTCGCCGGTTCCTAAAGTCTGCTTTGCCAACGTCTCCCTCGGACAGGGCGACGGTATTGGAAGCCATTCACAAGCTGTTTGCTCAGCAGGTGATAGTCAAGGTACCCCTCCTACAACAGGGAAAGGGGTATTACTCCACGCTATTTGTGGTACCGAAGCCGGACGGCTCGGTAAGACCTATTCTAAATCTCAAATCTTTGAACCTGTACATACAAAAATTCAAGTTCAAGATGGAGTCACTCAGAGCAGTGATAGCGAATCTGGAAGAAGGGGACTTTATGGTGTCCCTGGACATAAAGGACGCTTACCTGCATGTCCCAATTTGCCCTTCACATCAAGGGTACCTCAGGTTCGTGGTGCAAAACTGTCATTATCAGTTTCAGACGCTGCCGTTTGGATTGTCCACGGCACCTCGGGTCTTTACCAAGGTAATGGCCGAAATGATGATCCTTCTACGAAGAAGAGGCGTATTAATTATCCCTTACTTGGACGATCTCCTGATAAGGGCAAGATCCAGAGAACAGCTGGAAGACGGAGTAGCACTAACCCAACTAGTGCTGCAACAACACGGGTGGATTCTGAATTTTCCAAAATCTCAGTTGACCCCGACGACACGTCTGCTGTTCCTGGGAATGATTCTGGACACGGTTCAGAAAAAGGTGTTTCTTCCGGAGGAGAAAGCCAGGGAGTTATCCGAACTTGTCAGGAACCTCCTAAAACCAGGGACAGTGTCTGTGCATCAATGCACAAGAGTCCTGGGAAAGATGGTGGCTTCTTACGAAGCGATTCCATTCGGCAGATTCCACGCACGAACTTTTCAGTGGGATCTGCTGGACAAATGGTCCGGATCGCATCTGCAGATGCATCAGCGGATAACCTTATCGCCACGGACAAGGGTGTCTCTTCTGTGGTGGTTGCAGAGTGCTCATCTGTTAGAGGGCCGCAGATTCGGCATACAGGACTGGGTCCTGGTGACCACGGATGCCAGTCTGAGAGGCTGGGGAGCGGTCACACAAGGAAGAAACTTCCAGGGAGTATGGTCAAGCCTGGAGATGTCTCTTCACATAAATATACTGGAGCTAAGAGCGATTTACAATGCTCTAAGTCTGGCAAAACCCCTGCTTCAGGGTCAGCCGGTGTTGATCCAGTCGGACAACATCACGGCAGTCGCCCACGTAAACAGACAGGGCGGCACAAGAAGCAGGACAGCAATGGCAGAAGCTGCAAGGATTCTTCGCTGGGCGGAAGATCATGTGATAGCACTGTCAGCAGTATTCATTCCGGGAGTGGACAACTGGGAAGCAGACTTCCTCAGCAGACACGATCTACACCCGGGAGAGTGGGGACTTCATCCAGAAGTCTTCCACATGATTGTGAACCGTTGGGAAAAACCAATGGTGGATATGATGGCGTCCCGCCTCAACAAAAAACTGGACAGGTATTGCGCCAGGTCAAGAGATCCTCAGGCAATAGCTGTGGACGCTCTGGTAACACCGTGGGTGTTCCAGTCAGTGTATGTGTTCCCTCCTCTGCCTCTCATACCAAAAGTACTGAGAATTATACGGCAAAAGGGAGTAAGAACGATACTAGTGGCTCCGGATTGGCCAAGAAGAACTTGGTACCCGGAACTTCAAGAGATGCTCACGGAGGATCCGTGGCCTCTACCTGTAAGACGGGACCTGCTTCAGCAGGGACCGTGTCTATTCCAAGACTTACCGCGGCTGCGTTTGACGGCATGGCGGTTGAACGCCGAATTCTAAAGGAAAAAGGCATTCCGGAAGAGGTCATTCCTACACTGGTAAAGGCCAGGAAGGAGGTGACTGCACAACATTATCACCGCATTTGGAGAAAATATGTTGCGTGGTGTGAGGCCAGGAAGGCCCCCACGGAGGAATTTCAACTGGGTCGATTCCTACATTTCCTGCAAACAGGATTGTCTATGGGCCTCAAATTGGGGTCCATTAAGGTTCAAATTTCGGCCCTGTCGATTTTCTTCCAGAAAGAATTGGCTTCAGTTCCTGAAGTCCAGACTTTTGTAAAAGGAGTACTACATATACAGCCCCCGGTTGTGCCCCCAGTGTGGGATCTTAATGTAGTCTTGGATTTTCTAAAATCCCATTGGTTTGAGCCGCTCAAATCGGTGGAGATGAAGTATCTTACATGGAAAGTAACCATGCTACTGGCCCTGGCTTCAGCCAGGAGAGTATCAGAATTGGCGGCTTTATCATATAAGAGCCCATATCTGATTTTCCATACGGACAGGGCAGAACTGCGGACGCGTCCTCATTTTCTGCCTAAGGTGGTGTCAGCGTTTCACCTGAACCAGCCTATTGTGGTGCCTGCGGCTACTAACGAGTTGGAGGATTCCAAGTTGTTGGACGTGGTCCGGGCATTGAAAATATATATTTCAAGAACGGCTGGAGTCAGAAAGTCTGACTCACTGCTTATATTGTATGCACCCAACAAGATGGGTGCTCCTGCTTCTAAGCAGACGATTGCTCGTTGGATTTGTAGCACAATTCAACTTGCACATTCTGTGGCAGGCTTGCCACAACCTAAATCTGTCAAGGCCCATTCCACAAGGAAAGTGGGCTCATCCTGGGCGGCTGCCCGGGGAGTCTCGGCATTACAACTCTGCCGAGCTGCTACTTGGTCAGGGGCAAACACGTTTGCAAAATTCTACAAATTTGATACCCTGGCTGAGGAGGACCTTGAATTCTCTCATTCGGTGCTGCAGAGTCATCCGCACTCTCCCGCCCGTTTGGGAGCTTTGGTATAATCCCCATGGTCCTGACGGAGTCCTCAGCATCCACTTAGGACGTTAGAGAAAATAAGAATTTACTTACCGATAATTCTATTTCTCGTAGTCCGTAGTGGATGCTGGGCGCCCATCCCAAGTGCGGATTGTCTGCAATACTTGTACATAGTTATTGTTACAAAAAAATCGGGTTGTTATTTGTTGTGAGCCGTCTGTTCAGAGGCTCCTACGTTTGTCATACTGTTAACTGGGTTCAGATCACAAGTTATACGGTGTGATT
The DNA here is from genome assembly GCF_028390025.1 of Pseudophryne corroboree. Lineage (NCBI taxonomy): Eukaryota > Metazoa > Chordata > Amphibia > Anura > Myobatrachidae > Pseudophryne > Pseudophryne corroboree. The sequence goes on from NC_086452.1 coordinate 32,895,569, forward strand.
GGTGTGGCTGGTATGAGTCTTACCCGGGGTTCAATATCCTTCCTTATTGTGTACGCTCGTCCGGGCACAGTACCTAACTGAGGCTTGGAGGAGGGTCATAGGGGGAGGAGCCAGTACACACCATGTGATCCTAAAAGCTTACTTTTTGTGCCCTGTCTCCTGCGGAGCCGCTATTCCCCATGGTCCTGACGGAGTCCCCAGCATCCACTACGGACTACGAGAAATAGAATTATCGGTAAGTAAATTCTTATTATATATATATATATATATATATATATATATATATATATATATATATATATATATATATATATATATATATATATATATATATATATATATATATAGAGAGAGAGAGAGAGTTTTTTTGGTCAGTGCGCTTCGTCTCACGTCCAAATATTCCTTTAACGTAAAGGGTCCTCAAAGAGGTTTCCACTGTTGGATTCAGTTAATTATGGACGCTCCGTCAGAAAACACCTCCCAAACTTCTTTGGTGGCTGCTCAGTTCTTCAAAATATGACTTGGGTATGTTCAGTCATAAAATTCTGTGAAAGCAGGGGAGAAGAACAAGCGCCATATGGTGTAGTATTTTAAATCAAATGGAGTGATAGATACGTATATACAGAGTAAGTACCGGATAGATTCTTGAGATTAGGCCTGTCAGTCTCTAAATTCTTTGTGGCTGTTCCCCACTCATTTGGTCGTGCGTCAGAATGCTGTGACTGTGGGCGCCAACCCCGACCCAGGGCGAGCTCTGACTGCTGCGGGTGAGAGAGAAGCTTCTTTCTCACCCGCAGCAGTCCTCGCTCGCCCCAGCCACAAAGAATTTAGAGACTGACAGGCCTAATCTCAAGAATCTATCCGGTACTTACTCTGTATATACGTATCTATCACTCCATTTGATTTAAAATACTACACCATATGGCGCTTGTTCTTCTCCCCTGCTTTCACATATATATATATATATATATATATATATATATATATATATATATATATATATATATATATATATATAGCGCTCTGGTGTGTGCTGGCAAACTCTCCCTCTGTCTCCCCAAAGGGCTAGTGGGGTCCTGTCCTCTATCAGAGCATTCCCTGTGTGTGTGCTGTGTGTCGGTACGTTGTGTCGACATGTATGAGGAGGAAAATGGTATGGAGGCGGAGCAATTGCCTGTAATAGTGATGTCACCCCCTAGGGAGTCGACACCTGACTGGATGGTCTTATGGAAGGAATTACGTGATAGTGTCAGCACTTTACAAAAGACTGTTGACGACATGAGACAGCCGGCAAATCAGTTATTACCTGTACAGGCGTCTCAAACACCGTCAGGGGCTCTAAAGCGCCCGTTACCTCAGACAGACCCAGACACGGACACTGACTCCAGTGTCGACGGTGAGGAAACAAACGTATTTTCCAGTAGGGCCACACGTTACATGATCACGGCAATGAAGGAGGTTTTGAACATTTCTGATACTACAAGTACCACAAAAAAGGGTATTATGTGGGGTGTGAGAAAACTACCCGTAGTTTTTCCTGAATCAGATGAATTAAATGAGGTGTGTGATGAAGCGTGGGTTTCCCCCGATAATAAACTGCTAATTTCTAAAAAATTATTGGCATTATACCCTTTCCCGCCAGAGGTTAGGGCGCGTTGGGAAACACCCCCTAGGGTAGATAAGGCGCTCACACGCTTATCAAAACAAGTGGCGTTACCGTCTCCTGATACGGCCGCCCTCAAGGAACCAGCTGATAGGAAGCTGGAAAATATCCTAAAAAGTATATACACACATACTGGTATTATACTGCGACCAGCAATCGCCTCAGCCTGGATGTGCAGTGCTGGGGTGGCTTGGTCGGATTCCCTGACTGAAAATATTGATACCCTGGACAGGGACAGTATATTATTGACTATAGAGCATTTAAAGGATGCATTTCTATATATGCGAGATGCACAGAGGGATATTTGCACTCTGGCATCAAGAGTAAGTGCGCTGTCCATTTCTGCCAGAAGAGGGTTATGGACGCGACAGTGGTCAGGTGATGCGGATTCCAAACGGCATATGGAAGTATTGCCGTATAAAGGGGAGGAGTTATTTGGGGTCGGTCTATCGGACCTGGTGGCCACGGCAACGGCTGGGAAATCCACCTTTTTACCCCAGGTCACCTCTCAGCAGAAAAAGACACCGTCTTTTCAGGCTCAGTCCTTTCGTCCCCATAAGGGCAAGCGGGCAAAAGGCCACTCATATCTGCCCCGGGGCAGAGGAAGGGGAAAAAGACTGCAGCAGGCAGCCTCTTCCCAGGAACAGAAGCCCTCCCCCGCTTCTGCCAAGTCCTCAGCATGACGCTGGGGCCTTACAAGCGGACTCAGGCACGGTGGGGGCCCGTCTCAAGAATTTCAGCGCGCAGTGGGCTCACTCGCAAGTGGACCCCTGGATCCTGCAGGTAGTATCTCAGGGGTACAAATTGGAATTCGAGACGTCTCCCCCTCGCCGGTTCCTGAAGTCTGCTTTACCAACGTCTCCCTCCGACAGGGAGGCGGTATTGGAAGCCATTCACAAGCTGTATTCCCAGCAGGTGATAATCAAGGTACCCCTCCTACAACAGGGAAAGGGGTATTATTCCACGCTGTTTGTGGTACCGAAGCCGGACGGCTCGGTGAGACCTATTTTAAATCTGAAATCCTTGAACACTTACATACAAAGGTTCAAATTCAAGATGGAGTCACTCAGAGCAGTGATAGCGAACCTGGAAGAAGGGGACTATATGGTGTCTCTGGACATCAAGGATGCTTACCTCCATGTCCCAATTTGCCCTTCTCACCAAGGGTACCTCAGGTTTGTGGTACAGAACTGTCACTATCAGTTTCAGACGCTGCCGTTTGGATTGTCCACGGCACCCCGGGTCTTTACCAAGGTAATGGCCGAAATGATGATTCTTCTTCGAAGAAAAGGCGTCTTAATTATCCCTTACTTGGACGATCTCCTGATAAGGACAAGGTCCAGAGAACAGTTGGAGGTCGGAGTAGCACTATCTCAAGTAGTACTACGACAGCACGGGTGGATTCTAAATATTCCAAAATCGCAGCTGATTCCGACGACACGTCTGCTGTTCCTAGGGATGATTCTGGACACAGTCCAGAAAAAGGTGTTTCTCCCGGAGGAGAAAGCCAGGGAGTTATCCGACCTAGTCAGGAACCTCCTAAAACCAGGCCAAGTGTCAGTGCATCAATGCACAAGGGTCCTGGGAAAAATGGTGGCTTCTTACGAAGCGATTCCATTCGGCAGATTCCACGCAAGAACTTTTCAGTGGGATCTGCTGGACAAATGGTCCGGATCGCATCTTCAAATGCATCAGCGGATAACCCTGTCTCCAAGGACAAGGGTGTCTCTCCTGTGGTGGTTGCAGAGTGCTCATCTTCTAGAGGGCCGCAGATTCGGCATTCAGGACTGGGTCCTGGTGACCACGGATGCCAGCCTGAGAGGCTGGGGAGCAGTCACACAGGGAAGAAATTTCCAGGGCTTGTGGTCAAGCATGGAAACGTCACTTCACATAAATATCCTGGAACTAAGGGCCATTTACAATGCCCTAAGTCAGGCAAGGCCTCTGCTTCAGGGTCAGCCGGTGTTGATCCAGTCGGACAACATCACGGCAGTCGCCCACGTAAACAGACAGGGCGGCACAAGAAGCAGGAGGGCAATGACGGAAGTTGCAAGGATTCTTCGCTGGGCGGAAAATCATGTGATAGCACTGTCAGCAGTGTTCATTCCGGGAGTGGACAACTGGGAAGCAGACTTCCTCAGCAGACACGACCTCCACCCGGGGGAGTGGGGACTTCACCCAGAAGTCTTCCACATGATTGTGAACCGTTGGGAAAAACCAAAGGTGGACATGATGGCGTCCCGCCTCAACAAAAAACTGGACAGATATTGCGCCAGGTCAAGGGACCCTCAGGCAATAGCTGTGGACGCTCTGGTAACACCGTGGGTGTTCCAGTCAGTGTATGTGTTTCCTCCTCTGCCTCTCATACCCAAGGTACTGAGAATCATAAGAAGGAGAGGAGTAAGGACTATACTCGTGGCTCCGGATTGGCCAAGAAGGACTTGGTACCCGGAACTTCAAGAGATGCTCACGGAGGACCCGTGGCCTCTACCTCTAAGAAAGGACCTGCTCCAGCAGGGACCCTGTCTGTTCCAAGACTTACCGCGGCTGCGTTTGACGGCATGGCGGTTGAACGCCGGATCCTGAAGGAAAAAGGCATTCCGGATGAAGTCATCCCTACCCTGATCAAAGCCAGGAAGGATGTAACTGTGCAACATTATCACCGTATTTGGCGTAAATATGTTGCGTGGTGTGAGGCCAGGAAGGCCCCTACAGAGGAATTTCAACTGGGTCGTTTCCTGCATTTCCTGCAAACAGGACTGTCTATGGGCCTAAAATTAGGGTCCATTAAGGTTCAAATTTCGGCCCTGTCGATATTCTTCCAGAAAGAACTAGCTTCAGTTCCTGAAGTTCTGACGTTTGTCAAGGGGGTACTGCATATACAGCCTCCTTTTGTGCCTCCAGTGGCACCTTGGGATCTCAATGTAGTTTTGGGGTTCCTAAAATCACATTGGTTTGAACCACTCACCACTGTGGATTTAAAATATCTCACATGGAAAGTGGTAATGCTGTTAGCCCTGGCTTCAGCCAGGCGTGTCTCAGAATTGGCGGCTTTATCCTATAAAAGCCCTTACCTAATTTTTCATACGGACAGGGCAGAATTGAGGACTCGTCCTCAATTTCTCCCTAAGGTGGTTTCAGCGTTTCACTTAAACCAGCCTATTGTGGTACCTGCGGCTACTAGGGACTTGGAGGATTCCAAGTTGCTGGACGTAGTCAGGGCCCTGAAAATATATGTTTCCAGGACGGCTGGAGTCAGAAAATCTGACTCGCTGTTTATCCTGTATGCACCCAACAAGCTGGGTGCTCCTGCTTCCAAGCAGACTATTGCTCGTTGGATTTGTAGTACAATTCAGCTTGCACATTCTGTGGCAGGCCTGCCACAGCCAAAATCTGTAAAAGCCCATTCCACACGGAAAGTGGGCTCATCTTGGGCGGCTGCCCGAGGGGTCTCGGCTTTACAGCTTTGCCGAGCAGCTACTTGGTCAGGGGCAAACACGTTTGCTAAATTCTACAAATTTGATACCCTGGCTGAGGAGGACCTGGAGTTCTCTCATTCGGTGCTGCAGAGTCATCCGCACTCTCCCGCCCGTTTGGGAGCTTTGGTATAATCCCCATGGTCCTTTCGGAGTTCCCAGCATCCACTAGGACGTCAGAGAAAATAAGAATTTACTTACCGATAATTCTATTTCTCATAGTCCGTAGTGGATGCTGGGCGCCCATCCCAAGTGCGGATTGTCTGCAATACTTGTACATAGTTATTGTTACAAAAATCGGGTTATTATTGTTGTGAGCCATCTTTTCAGAGGCTCCTCTGTTATCATGCTGTTAACTGGGTTCAGATCACAAGTTGTACGGTGTGATTGGTGTGGCTGGTATGAGTCTTACCCGGGATTCAAAATCCTTCCTTATTGTGTACGCTCGTCCGGGCACAGTATCCTAACTGAGGCTTGGAGGAGGGTCATAGGGGGAGGAGCCAGTGCACACCAGGTAGTCCTAAAAGCTTTTACTTTTGTGCCCAGTCTCCTGCGGAGCCGCTATTCCCCATGGTCCTTTCGGAGTTCCCAGCATCCACTACGGACTATGAGAAATAGAATTATCGGTAAGTAAATTCTTATATATATATATGTGTGTATGTATGTGTATATATATATATATATATATATATATATGTATATATGTGTGTATATATATATATATATATATATATAAAATGTGTGTGTGTGTGTATATGTATGTATGTTGTCAGAGTGGCCTTTAGTTGCTTAATAGCAATTCTGTGTGTTGCACATAAACGGTTTGCAAAAGGGATAGACAGCGTGTGGCACTTTAGCCCTTGTGGAACTATGTATCCCAGCATGCTCTTTTGCAGTTTTTGCATGCCGTAACAGCGGAACAAGGGCAGGGCATACTGGTATTTGTTGTTCCACAGTAGCTGGAGTGCCACTTGCTGGGGCCCGGCGGTGATTTCATAGACTGGAGATGGCAGTCAGTGAGCAGGACGTGGAGAAGTGGAGCCGTGATAAGAACTAGAGAGATTATCTGGCATAGGCAGCCCCAGCATTAGTGCCACAAGATGGTACTGGGGGATATATTTTATAGCGCCACCTGCAGGCTGTGTCCTTCCCTCTCCGAGCCACAGAGCCAAAGTGTGGCCTGCATACCCAGCGAAGCCTGGGCCTCTGGTGAGTGACGCCTGCCACAGGTAGCCCTGCTTCCAGTCAGATAATCGTACAAAACTCTAAAACATCCTGAGCAAACTGGCTCAATAAGGAAGGCTGGGGAAACAGACATGTTTGTATATGTTGTGCTGGAGACATGCCGGAAATTGTTTCTGTCTTGAATTATGAAGGTCTGGCACCCACAGAGAAAAACGTTTCCATCCCCTACAGTAGACGATAGCTGTTGCTAGTGGTTTGCATGATCCAGGATATTATTATTTCCCGTTTAGGCTACTTTGTACCCAGTGGGCGAGTAATATCCATGCAACACCCTGACACTGTTTTCACGTGAAGTTAGCGATGCCCTTTCATTAATTATCCCGTCCGTTTCTCCTCTTTTGGTGTCCGGGGCAACAGAAGGAAATATTCCTTAGTGTTTAATGTAAGTTCTGTTCTGTGCGTCCTCCGTGCAGCATGCAAATCTCAGGCATGGCTACAGTTAGTGAGGTGTCTCATGCAAAATTCTTTATGGAAATGTGCCTTTACCGTAACTGTGACACCAGGTTCCTTGTCTGCCCTTACTTGCTGCTTAGTGCAGTGGTTCCCAAACGGTCTCGAATATGTGGTGGTGGCCAGGGCTGCGTTTGTGTTGGCCACTTATTGTAGTACCAACCGCCCAATCATTGGGGCAGATGTATTAACTTGGAGAAGTGATAAAGCAGTGATAAGTGGAAGGTGATAACGCACCAGCCAATCATTTAAGGATTTGAAAAATGACAGGAGCTGATTGGCTGGTGCGTTATCTCCTTGCACTTATCACTCCTTTATTCCTTCTCCAGGCTTAATACATCTGCCCCAATGTATTCTACCATTATTGGATTTGATGGTGGCATCTTGTGATGGTTGCACTTGAAAGCATTTAGGGGACCGTTCTTTTCTCTGCCATGTCCGGCTGAGCCTATTACAGTAGGCAATTGTGGCCGTTTTCCTGTGCACATCTATGGGGTAGGAGGAAAGTACATTGCCATGGACTGCCTAGTGATTGTCACAGGACATATCACCGTAGTTTATGCCTGTGTATGGTTGTTCTGTGGGTGGCTGTGATGGTAGGTGTTTTGATACAAGGTATAGAGTATTGGGTGGCTGTGATGGTAGGTGTTTTGATACAAGGTATAGAGTATTGGGTGGCTGTGATGGTAGGTGTTTTGATACAAGGTATAGAGTATTGGGTGGCTGTGATGGTAGGTGTTTTGATACAAGGTATAGAGTATTGGGTGGCTGTGATGGTAGGTGTTTTGATACAAGGTATAGAGTATTGGGTGGCAGTGATGGTAGATTGATATAAGGTAATAGGGGGTAATTCTGAGGTGATCGCAGCAGCAAGTTTGTTAGCAATTGGGCAAAACCATGTGCACTGCAGGGGGGGCAGATGTAACGTGCAGAGAGAGTTAGATTTGGGTGGGTTATTTTTCTGTGCAGGGTAAATACTGGCTGCTTTATTTTACACTGCAATTTAGATTTCTCTTACGTGCTAGAGGATGCTGGGGACTCCGTAAGGACCATGGGGTATAGACGGGCTCCGCAGGAGACACGGGCACTATAAAGAACTTTAGATGGGTGTGCAATGGCTCCTCCCTCTATGCCCCTCCTCCAGACCTCAGTTAGATCCTGTGCCCAGAGGAGACTGGGTGCATTACAGGGGAGCTCTCCTGAGTTTCTCTGAAAGAATTTTGTTAGGTTTTTTATTTTCAGGGAGCACTGCTGGCAACAGGCTCCCTGCATCGTGGGACTGAGGGGAGAGAAGCAGACCTACTTAAATGATAGGCTCTGCTTCTTAGGCTACTGGACACCATTAGCTCCAGAGGGATCGGAACGCAGGTCTCCCCTCGCCGTTCGTCCCAGAGCCGCGCCGCCGTCCTCTTCGCAGAGCCGGAAGATAGAAGCCGGGTGAGTATAAGAAGATAGAAGACTTCAGATCTTCCCTGAGGTAAGCGCGCAGCGTTACCGCTGCGCGCCGTTGCTCCCACACATTACACGCACTGACAGGCACTGATGGGTGCAGGGCGCAGGGGGGGCGCCCTGGGCAGCAATATAAACCTCTGGACTGGCATTTTTAATATATGGGCTGCGGAGGCAGTAGATATATACATTCCCCGCCATTATTTGTACATTTGAGCGGGACCGAAGCCTGCCGCTGAGGGGGCAGAGCTTGGTCTCACAGCACTAACTGGCGCCATTTTCTCCACAGTGATCTGCAGAGAAGCTGGCTCCCCGGACTCTCCCCTGCTGAACGGTGATACAGGGCTGAAAAAGAAGGGGGGGGGGGGGGCACATGTAGGCGCAGTGAGTGTTTATCACAGTTAATATATATAAAAGCGCTTTATCTGGGAATTGTTTCCAGTGTCAGTTGGCGCTGGGTGTGTGCTGGCATACTCTCTCTCTCTGTCTCTTCAAAGGGCCTTGTTGGGGAACTGTCCCCTTATAGATATATCCCTGTGTGTGTGTGTGTGGGGGGGGGGGGGGGGTGTCGGTACGTGTGTCGGCATGTCTGAAGCGGAAGGCTCATCCAAGGAGGAGGTGGAGCAGATGATTGTGGTGTCTCCGTCGGCAACGCCGTCTCATGATTGGTTTGATATGTGGAATATTTTAAATGCAAATGTGACCTTATTACATAAGAGAATGGACAAAGCTGAGTCCAGGGAAACAGCAGGGAGTCAATCCACGGATTTGACTGGGTCACAGGGTCTCAAAAGCGTCCCCTATCCCAAATAGCAGACACTGATACCGACACGGATTCTGACTCCAGTGTCGACTACGATGATGCAAGGTTACGCCCAAGGGTGGCCAAAAGTATTCATTATATGATTATGGCAATAAAAGATGTTTTGCATATCACAGATGAACCCTCTGTCCCTGACACGAGGGTGCGCATGTATAAGGAAAAGAAACCGGAGGTAACTTTTCCTCCATCTCATGAACTGAACGAATTATTTGAAAAAGCTTGGGAAACTCCAGACAAAAAACTGCAGATTCCCAAGAGGATCCTTATGGCGTATCCTTTCCCTGCACAGGACAGGTTACGGTGGGAATCCTCACCCAGGGTGGACAAGGATTTAACGCGTCTGTCCAAGAAGGTGGCGCTACCGTCTCCAGACACAGCAGCCCTCAAGGATCCTGCGGATCATAGACAGGAAACTACCTTAAAATCTATTTATACGCATACGGGTGCTTTGCTCAGGCCGACAATAGCATCGGCATGGGTTTGTAGCGCAGTGGCAGCGTGGACCGATACCTTATTAGCTGACATTGATACCCTGGACAAGGATACCATTTTACTGACTTTAGGTCACATTAAAGACGCAGTCTTATATACGAGAGACGCTCAAAGAGACGTGGGGCTGCTTGGTTCCAGAGCCAACGCCATGGCAGTTCCGGCGAGACGAGCTCTGTGGACCCACCAATGGTCGGGTGATGCCGACTCGAAGCATATGGAGGTTTTACCTTACAAGGGTGAAGTTTTGTTTGGGGATGGTCTCGCGGACCTGGTTTCCACAGCTACCGCGGGTAAATCTACATTTTTGCCTTTTGTTCCCCCACAGCAAAAGAAAACTCCACAATATCAGATGCAGTCCTTTCGGTCGCATAAGTCCAGAAGAGGTCGGGGCTCCTCTTTCCTCGCCAGAGGTAAGGGTAGAGGTAAGAGAACACCTGCTTCGGCTAGTTCCCAGGAGCAGAAGTCCTCCCCGGCTTCTGCTAAATCCACCGCATGACGCTGGGGCTCCACGGAGGGAGTCCGCGTCGGTGGGGGCACGTCTTCGACTCTTCAGCCAGGTCTGGGTTCTGTCAGACGTGGATCCTTGGGCGTTGGAAATTGTATCCCAAGGTTACAAACTGGAGTTCGAAGAGGTGCCCCCTCGCCGATTTTTCAAGTCGGCCTTGCCAGCCTCTTCCCCGGAGAGGGAAGTAGTATTAGATGCAATTCAAAAGCTGTGTCAACAGCAAGTGATTGTCAAGGTTCCCCTGGTCCAACAGGGAAAAGGGTATTATTCAACCCTGTTCGTGGTCCCGAAGCCGGATGGTTCGGTCAGACCCATTTTAAATCTAAAATCCCTAAACCTGTACTTGAAAAAGTTCAAATTCAAGATGGAATCACTCCGGGCTGTGATATCCAGTCTGGAAGGAGGGGATTTTATGGTGTCGCTGGACGTGAAGGATTCCTACCTTCATGTCCCCATATTTCCTCCCCATCAGGAGTACCTGAGGTTCGCGGTACATGACTGTCATTACCAGTTTCAGACGTTGCCGTTTGGGCTTTCCACGGCCCCGAGGATTTTCACCAAAGTGATGGCGGAAATGATGGTGCTCCTGCGCAGGCAGGGAGTCACAATTATCCCGTACTTGTACGATCTCCTGATAAAGGCGAGATCGAGAGATCAATTGCTGAAAAGCGTGTCGCTCTCCCTGAGAGTGTTACAACAACACTTTTGGTTTCTCAATCTGCCAAAGTCACAGTTGATTCCAACGACTCAACTATCATTCCTAGGCATGATTCTGGACACTGAACAGAAGAGGGTTTCTCTATCGTCCTAGTGGATGCTGGGGTTCCTGAAAGGACCATGGGGAATAGCGGCTCCGCAGGAGACAGGGCACAAAAAGTAAAGCTTTAGGATCAGGTGGGGTGCACTGGCTCCTCCCCCTATGACCCTACTCCAAGCCTCAGTTAGATTTTTGTGCCCGGCCGAGAAGGGTGCAATCTAGGTGGCTCTCCTAAAGAGCTGCTTAGAAAAGTTTAGTTTTAGGTTTTTTATTTTACAGTGAGTCCTGCTGGCAACAGGATCACTGCAACGAGGGACTTAGGGGAGAAGAAGTGAACTCACCTGCGTGCAGGATGGATTGGCTTCTTGGCTACTGGACATTAGCTCCAGAGGGACGATCACAGGTACAGCCTGGATGGTCACCGGAGCCTCGCCGCCGGCCCCCTTACAGATGCTGAAACGAGAAGAGGTCCAGAATCGGCGGCAGAAGACTCCTCAGTCTTCTTAAGGTAGCGCACAGCACTGCAGCTGTGCGCCATTTTCCTCTCAGCACACTTCACACGGCAGTCACTGAGGGTGCAGGGCGCTGGGAGGGGGGCGCCCTGGGAGGCAAATGAAAACCTTTTTTGGCTAAAAATACCTCACATATAGCCTCCGGGGGCTATATGGAGATATTTAACCCCTGCCAGAATCCGTTAAGAGCGGGAGACGAGGCCGCCGAAAAAGGGGCGGGGCCTATCTCCTCAGCACACAGCGCCATTTTCCCTCACAGAAAGGCTGGAGGGAAGGCTCCCAGGCTCTCCCCTGCACTGCACTACAGAAACAGGGTTAAAACAGAGAGGGGGGGCACTAATTTGGCGTTAGAAATATATAAAAAAGATGCTATAAGGGAAAACACTTATATAAGGTTGTCCCTATATAATTATAGCGTTTTTGGTGTGTGCTGGCAAACTCTCCCTCTGTCTCTCCAAAGGGCTAGTAGGTCCTGTCCTCTATCAGAGCATTACCTGTGTGTGTGCTGTGTGTCGGTACGTGTGTGTCGACATGTATGAGGACGATGTTGGTGAGGAGGCGGAGCAATTGCCTGTAATGGTGATGTCACTCTCTAGGGAGTCGACACCGGAATGGATGGCTTATTTAGGGAATTACGTGATAATGTCAACACGCGCCAAGGTCGGTTGACGACATGAGACGGCCGACAAACAATTAGTACCGGTCCAGACGTCTCAAAAACACCGTCAGGGGTTTTAAAACGCCCGTTTACTTTAGTCGGTCGACACAGACACAGACAGGGACACTGAATCCAGTGTCGACGGTGAATAAACAAACGTATTCCTTATTAGGGCCACACGTTAAGGGCAATGAAGGAGGTGTTACATATTTCTGATACTACAAGTACCACAAAAGAGGGTATTATGTGGGATGTGAAAAAACTACCGTAGTTTTTCCTGAATCAGATAAATTAAATGAAGTGTGTGATGATGCGTGGGTTCCCCCCGATAGAAAATATGGGCGGTATACCCTTTCCCGCCAGAAGTTAGGGCGCGTTGGGAAACACCCCTTAGGGTGGATAAGGCGCTCACACGCTTATCAGAACAAGTGGCGGTACCGTCTATAGATAGGGCCGTCCTCAAGGAGCCAGCTGACAGGAGGCTGGAAAAATATCATAAAAAGTATATACACACATACTGGTGTTATACTGCGACCAGCGATCGCCTCAGCCTGGATGTGCAGAGCTGGGGTGGCTTGGTCGGATTCCCTGACTAAAAATATTGATACCCTTGACAGGGACAGTATTTTATTGACTATAGAGCATTTAAAGGATGTATTTCTATATATGCGAGATGCACAGAGGGATATTTGCACTCTGGCATCAAGAGTAAGTGCGATGTCCATATCTGCCAGAAGATGTTTATGGACACGACAGTGGTCAGGTGATGCAGATTCCAAACGGCACAAAGGTGTATTGCCGTATAAAGGAAGAGGAGTTATTTGGGGTCGGTCCATCGGACCTGGTGGCCACGGCAACTGCTGGAAAATCCACCGTTTTTACCCTAAGTCACATCTCTGCAGAAAAAGACACCGTCTTTTCAGCCTCAGTCCTTTCGTCCCTATAAGAGTCATATCTGCCCAGGGATAGAGGAAAGGGAAGAAGACTGCAGCAGGCAGCCCATTCCCAGGAACAGAAGCGTTCCACCGCTTCTGACAAGCTCTCAGCATGACGCTGGGACCGTACAGGACCCCTGGATCCTACAAGTAGTATCCCAGGGGTACAGTTTGGAATGTCGAGACGTTTCCCCTGCGCAGGCTCCTGAAGTCTGCTTTACCAAGGTCTCCCTCCGACAAGGAGGCAGTATGGGAAAAAATTCACGAGCTGTATTCCCAGCAGGTGATAATTAAATTACCCCTCCTACAACAAGAAAAGGGGTATTATTCCACACTATATTGTGGTACTGAAGCCAGAAGGCTAGGTGAGACCTATTCTAAATCTAAAAAAATGTGAACACTTACAAAGGTTCAAATCAAGATGGAGTCACTCAGAGCAGTGATAACGAACCGGGAAGAAGGGGACTATCTGGTGTCCCGAGACATCAGGGATGCTTACCTCCATGTCCCAAATTTGCTCTTATCACTAAGGGTACCTCAGGTTCGTGGTACAGAACTGTCACTATCAGTTTCAGACGCTGCCGTTTGGATTGTCTACGGCACCCCGGGTCTTTACCAAGGTAATGGCCGAAATGATGGTTCTTCTTCGAAGAAAAGGCGTCTTAATTATCCCTTACTTGGACGATCTCCTGATAAGGGCAAAGTCCAGGGAACAGTTGGAGGTCGGAGTAGCACTATCTCGGATACTGTTACAACAGCAGGGGTGGATTCTAAATATTCCAAAATCGCAGCTGATCCCGACAACAAGTCTCCTGTGCTTAGGGATGATTCTGGACACAGTCCAGAAAAAGGTGTTTCTCCCGGAAGAGAAAGCCAGGGAGTTATCCGAGCTAGTCAGGAACCTCCTAAAATCAGTGCATCATTGCACAAGGGCCATGGTAAAAAAATGGTGACTTCCTTCGAAGCAATTCCAGTCGGCAGATTTCATGCAAGAACTTTTCAGTGGGATCTGCTGGACAAATGGTCCGGATCGCATCTTCAGATGCATCAGCGGATAACCCTATATCCAAGGACAAGGGTGTCTCTCCTGTGGTGGTTACAGAGTGCTCATCTTCTAGAGGGCCGCAGATTCGGCATTCAGTTTTGGATGTTGGTGACCACGGAGGCCAGCCCGAGAGGCTGGGGAGCAGTCACACAAGGAAAAAATTTCCAGGGAGTGTGATCAAGTCTGGAGATTTTTCTCCACATAAATATAGCTAAGGGTAAAATTATAATGCTCTAAGCTTAGCAAGACCTCTGCTTCAAGGTCAGCCGGTATTGATCCAGTGGGATAAAACATCACGGCAGTCGCCCACGTAAACAGACAGGGCGGCACAAGAAGCAGGAGGGCAGTGGCAAAAACTGCAAGGACTTTTCGCTGGGCGGAAAATCATGTGATAGCACTGTCAGCAGTGTTTCATTCCGGGAATGGAAACTGGGAAGCAGACTTCCTCAGTAGGCACGACCTCCACCCGGCAGAGTGGGAACTTCATGGGGAAGTTTTCCACATAATTGTAAACCGTTGGGAATTACCAAAGGTGGACATGATGGCGTCCCGTCTGAACAAAAAACGGGACAGGTATTGCGCCAGGTTAAGAGACCCTCAGGCAATAGCTGTGGACGTTCTGGTAACACCGTGGGTGTATCAGTCGGTGTATGTGTTCCATCCTCTGCTTTTCATACCTAAGGTACTGAGAATTATAAGACGTAGAGGAGTAAGAACTATACTCATGGCTCCGGATTGGCCAAGAAGGACTTGGTACCCGGAACTTCAAGAGATGCTCACAGAGGACTTATGGCCTCTGCCGCTAAGAAGGGACTTGTTTCAGCAAGTACCATGTCTGTTCCAAGACTTACCGCAGCTGCGTTTGACGGCATGGCGGTGGAACGCCGGATCCTAAGGGAAAAGGCATTCAGGAAGAGGTCATTCCTACCCTGGTCAAAGCCAGAAAGGAGGTGACCGCACAACATTATCACCACATGTGGCGAAAATATGTTGCGTGGTGGGAGGCCAGTAAGGCCCCACGAAGAAATTTCAATTCCTGCATTTCTTGCAAACAGGAGTGTCTATGGGCCTCAAATTGGGGTCCATTAAGGTTCAAATTTCGGCCCTGTCGATTTTTCTTCCAGAAAGAATTGGCTTCAGTTCCTGAAGTCCAGAAGTTTGTCAAGGGAGTATTGCATATACAACCCCCTTTTGTGCCTCCAGTGGCACTGTGGGATCTCAACGTAGTTCTGGGATTCCTCAAAACACATTGGTTTAAAACCAGTCAAATCTGTGGATTTGAAGCATCTCACATGAAAAGTGAACATGCTCTTGGACCTGGCCTGGACCAGGCGAGTGTCAAATTGGTGGTTTTTTTCTCAAAAAAGCCCATATCTGTTTGTCCATTCGGACAGGGCAGAGCTGCGGACTCGTCCCCAGTTCTCTCCCTAAGGTGGTGTCAGTGTTTCACCTGAACCAGCTTATTGGGGTGTCTTGCGCCTACTAGGGACTTGGAGGACTCCAAGTTGCTAGATGTGGTCAGGGCCCTCAAAATATAGGTTCCAGGACGGCTGGAGTCAGGAAAACTGACTTGCTGTTATCCTGTATGCACCCAACAAACTGGGTGCTCTTGCTTTTAAGCAGACTTTTGCTAGTTGGATGTGTAATACAATTCAGCTTGCACATTCTGTGGCAGGCCTGCCACAGCCAAAATATGTAAATGCCCATTCCACAAGGAAGGTGGGCTCATCTTGGGCGGCTGCCCGAGGGGTCTCGGCTTTACAACTTTGCCGAGCGGCTATTTAGTCAGGGGCAAACATGTTTGTAAAATCCTACAAATTTGATACCCTGGCTAAGGAGGACCTGGAGTTCTCTCATTCGGTGCTGCAGAGTCATCCGCACTCTCCCGCCCGTTTGGGAGCTTTGGTATAATCCCCATGGTCCTTTCAGGAACCCCAGCATCCACTAGGACGATAGAGAAAATAAGAATTTACTTACCGATAATTCTATTTCTCGGAGTCCGTAGTGGATGCTGGGCGCCCATCCCAAGTGCGGATTATCTGCATTACTTGTACATAGTTACAAAAATCGGGTTATTATTGTTGTGAGCCATCCTTTCAGAGGCTCCGCTGTTATCATACTGTTAACTGGGTTCAGATCACAGGTTGTACAGTGTGATTGGTGTGGCTGGTATGAGTCTTACCCGGGATTCATAAATCCTTCCTTATTGTGTACGCTCGTCCGGGCACAGTACCTAACTGAGGCTTGGAGTAGGGTCATAGGGGGAGGAGCCAGTGCACACCACCTGATCCTAAAGCTTTACTTTTTGTGCCCTGTCTCCTGCGGAGCCGCTATTCCCCATGGTCCTTTCAGGAACCCCAGCATCCACTACGGACTCCGAGAAATAGAATTATCGGTAAGTAAATTCTTATTTTTTCTACCAATAGAAAAAGCCCAGGATCTCCAGAACATGGTCAGGAACCTGCTAAAATCAAAAAGAGTGTCTGTTCATCAATGCACTCGAGTTCTGGGAAAAATGGTGGCAGCCTACGAGGCCATCCCCTTCGGCAGGTTCCATGCAAGGACGTTTCAGTGGGACCTTCTGGATAAGTGGTCAGGGTCCCATCTGCAACTACATCAAAAGATATGCCTGTCCCCCAGGGCCAGGGTGTCTCTCCTGTGGTGGCTGCAGAGTGCTCACCTTCTAGAGGGTCGCAGGTTCGGCATTCAAGACTGGGTTCTGGTGACCACGGACGCGAGCCTCCGAGGATGGGGAGCAGTCACAAAAGGAAGAAATTTTCAGGGTCTATGGTCAAGCCAGGAGGCTTGTCTACACATCAACGTGCTGGAATTGAGGGCAATATACAACGGCCTACGACAAGCGGAGTATCTTCTTCGCGATCTACCAGTTCTGATTCAATCAGACAACGTCACAGCAGACACGATCTCCATCCAGGAGAGTGGTGACTTCATCAAGAGGTCTTTGCAGAGATAACAAGTCTTTGGGGACTTCCTCAAATAGACATGATGGCATCACGCCTCAACAAGAAGCTTCGGAGGTATTGTGCCAGGTCAAGGGACCCTCAGGCAGTAGCGGTAGACGCCCTAGTGACACCATGGGTGTTTCAGTCGGTCTATGCGTTCCCTCCTCTGCCTCTCATCTCAAAAGTGCTGAGAATCATAAGACGAAAAAGAGTACAGACAATACTCATTGTTCCAGATTGGCCTCAAAGTGCCTGGTATTCGGATCTTCAGGAGATGTTCACAGAAGATCCGTGGCCTCTTCCTCTCAGGGAAGACCTGTTGCAGCAGGGGCCTTGCATGTTCCAAGACTTACCGTGGTTGCTTTTGACGGCATGGCGGTTGAACACCGAATCCTAGCTGAGAAAGGTATTCCTGAGGAAGTTATCCCTACTCTGATAAAGGCTAGGAAGGAGGTAACGGCGAAGCATTATCACCGTATCTGGAGGAAGTATGTATCTTGGTGTGAAACCAAGAATGCTCCTACGGAAGATTTCCATCTGGGACGTTTTCTCCACTTCCTACAGACAGTAGTGGATATGGGCCTAAAGTTAAGCTCCATTAAGGTACAGATTTCGGCCCTATCTGTATTCTTTCAGAAGGAATTGGCTTCTCTCCCAGAAGTCCAGACTTTTGTAAAGGGAGTGCTGCACATCCAGCCTCCTTTTGTGCCACCAGTGGCCCATGGGACCTTAACGTGGTGTTACAGTTCCTTAAATCACACTGGTTTGAACCCCTTCAAACGGTTTAATTAAAAATTCTCACCTGGAAGGTGGTCATGTTATTAGCCTTGGCATCTGCAAGGCGGGTGTCAGAGTTGGCGGCCTTGTCTCACAAGAGCCCCTACTTAATTTTTCATGTGGATAGAGCGGAATTGAGGACTCGTCCTCAATTTGTGCCTAAGGTGGTTTCTTCATTTCATATGAACCAACCTACTGTGGTGCCTGTGACTACGGGTGACTTGGAGGACTCCAAGTCCCTGGATGTAGTCAGGGCCTTAAAAATCTATGTAGCCAGGACGGCTAGGGTTAGGAAGACAGAGGCTCTGTTTGTCCTGTATGCAGCCAATAAGGTTGGCGCGCCTGCTTCTAAGCAGACTATTGCTCGCTGGATCTGTCACACGATTCAGCAGGCTTCATTCTACGGCTGGATTGCCGTTACCAAATTCGGTTAAGGCCCATTCCACTAGGAAGGTGGGCTCTTCTTGAGCGGCTGCCCGAGGCGTCTCGGCATTACAGTTGTGCCGAGCAGCTACTTGGTCGGGTGCAAACACTTTTGCAAAATTCTACAAGTTTGATACCCTGGCTGATGAGGACCTCACGTTTGCTCAATCGGTGCTGCAGAGTCATCCGCACTCTCCCGCCCGGTTTGGAGCTTTGGTATAAACCCCATGGTCCTTACGGAGTCCCCAGCATCCTCTAGGACGTAAGAGAAAATAAGTTTTTAAACCTACCGGTAAATCTTTTTCTCCTAGTCCGTAGAGGATGCTGGGCGCCCGTCCCAGTGCGGACTAAATCTGCAAGACTTGTATATAGTTGTTGCTTACATGAGGGTTATGTTACAGTTGAGATCGGTCGTTGACTGATGCTGTTTTTGTTCATACTGTTAACTGGTTGCGTATATTCCAGGTTATATGGTATGATTGGTGTGGGCTGGTATGAATCTTGCCCTTACATTACATAATCCTTTCCTCATATTGTCCATCTCCTCTGGGCACAGTTTCTTTAACTGAGGTCTGGAGGAGGGGCATAGAGGGAGGAGCCAGTGCCCACCCATACTAAAAGTTCTTTATAGTGCCCATGTCTCCTGCGGAGCCAGTCTATACCTCATGGTCCTTACGGAGTCCCCAGCATCCTCTACGGACTAGGAGAAAAAGATTTACCGGTAGGTTTAAAATCTTATTTTCTCTGACGTCCTAGTGGATGCTGGGAACTCCGTAAGGACCATGGGGAATAGACGGGCTCCGCAGGAGACTGGGCACTCTAAAAGAAAGATTAGGTACTATCTGGTGTGCACTGGCTCCTCCCTCTATGCCCCTCCTCCAGACCTCAGTTAGATTTCTGTGCCCGGCCGAGCTGGATGCACACTAGGGGCTCTCCTGAGCTCCTAGAAAGAAAGTATATGTTAGGTTTTTTATTTTACAGTGAGACCTGCTGGCAACAGGCTCACTGCAACGAGGGACTAAGGGGAGAAGAAGCGAACCTACCTGCTTGCAGCTAGCTTGGGCTTCTTAGGCTACTGGACACCATTAGCTCCAGAGGGATCGACCGCAGGACCCGTCCTTGGTGTTCGTTCCCGGAGCCGCGCCGCCGTCCCCCTTACAGAGCCAGAAGCATGAAGATGGTTCGGAAAATCGGCGGCAGAAGACTTCAGTCTTCACCAAGGTAGCGCACAGCACTGCAGCTGTGCGCCATTGCTCCTCATACACACTTCACACTCCGGTCACTGAGGGTGCAGGGCGCTGGGGGGGGGCGCCCTGAGCAGCAATAAAAACACCTTGGCTGGCAAAATAATCACAATATATAGCCCCAGAGGCTATATATGTGATAATTACCCCTGCCAGAATCCATAAAAAAGCGGGAGAAAAGTCAGCGAAAAAGGGGCGGAGCTATCTCCCTCGGCACACTGGCGCCATTTTCTCTTCACAGTGTAGCTGGAAGACAGCTCCCCAGGCTCTCCCCTGTAGTTTTCAGGCTCAAAGGGTTAAAAAGAGAGGGGGGGCACTAAATTTAGGCGCAATATTGTTTATACAAGCAGCTATTGGGGAAAATTCACTCAGTGATGGTGTTTATCCCTACATTATATAGCGCTCTGGTGTGTGCTGGCATACTCTCTCTCTGTCTCCCCAAAGGGCTGTGTGGGGTCCTGTCCTCAGTCAGAGCATTCCCTGTGTGTGTGCGGTGTGTGTGTGCGGTGTGTCGGTACGGCTGTGTCGACATGTTTGATGAGGAGGCTTATGTGGAGGCGGAGCAGATGCCGATAAATGGGATGTCGCCCCCTGTGGGCCGACACCAGAGTGGATGGATAGGTGGAAGGTATTAACCGACAGTGTCAACTCCTTACATAAAAGGCTGGATGACGTAACAGCTATGGGACAGCCGGCTTCTCAGCCCGCGCCTGCCCAGGCGTCTCAAAGGCCATCAGGGGCTCAAAAACGCCCACTCCCTCAGATGGCAGACACAGATGTCGACACGGAGTCTGACTCCAGTGTCGACGAGGTTGAGACATATACACAATCCACTAGGAACATCCGTTACATGATCCCGGCAATAAAAAATGTGTTACACATTTCTGACATTAACCCAAGTACCACTAAAAAAGGGTTTTATGTTTGGGGAGAAAAAGCAGGCAGTGTTTTGTTCCCCCATCAAATGAGTGAATGAAGTGTGAAAAAGCGTGGGTTCCCCCGATAAGAAACTGGTAATTTCTAAAAAAATTACTGATGGCGTACCTTTTCCCGCTAGAGGATAAGTTACGCTGGGAGATATCCCCTAGGGTGGATAAGGCGCTCACACGTTTGTCAAAAAAGGTGGCACTGCCGTCTTAGGATACGGCCACTTTGAAGGTACCTGCTGATAAAAAGCAGGAGGCTATCCTGAAGTCTGTATTTACACACTCAGGTACTAGACTGAGACCTGCAGATAGTGCCGCTGCAGCGTGGTCTGTAACCCTGTCAAACAGGGATACTATTTTGCGAACATAAGTCGTCGTCTTATATATGAGGGATGCACAGAGGGATATTTTGCCGGCTGGCATCCAGAATTAATGCAATGGCCATTCTGTCAGGAGGGTATTAGGGACCCGACACTGAACAGGTGATGCTGACTTTAAAAGGGAGCCTTATAAGGGTGAGGAATTGTTTGGGGATGGTCTCTGGGACCTTGTATCCACAGCAACAGCTGGGAAGAAAATTTTTTACCTCAGGTTTCCTCACAGCCTAAGAGAGCACTGCATTATCAGGTACAGTCCTTTCGGCTTCAGAAAAGCAAGCGGGTCAAAGGCGCTTCCTTTCTGCACAGAGACGAGGGAAGAGGGAAAAAGCTGCACCAGTCAGCCAGTTCCCAGAATCAAAATTCTTCCCCCGCTTCCTCTGAGTCCACCGCATGACGCGGGGGCTCCACAGGTGTAGCCAGGTACGGTGGGGGCCGCCTCAAAAATTTCAGCGATCAGTGGGCTCGCTCACAGGTGGATCCCTGGATCCTTCAAGTAGTATCTCAGGGGTACAGGCTGGAATTCGAGGCGTCCCCCCCCCCCCCCCCCCCCCCCCCCGCCGTTTCCTCAAATCTGCCTTGCCGACAACTCCCTCAGGCAGGGAGGCTGTGCTAGAGGCAATTCACAAGCTGTATTCCCAGCAGGTGATAGTCAAGGTGCCCCTACTTCAACAAGGACGGGGTTACTATTCCACACTGTTTGTGGTACCGAAACCGGACGGTTCGGTGAGACCTATTTTAAATTTGAAGTCCTTGAACACATACATAAAAAAATTCAAGTTCAAGATGGAATCGCTCAGGGCGGTTATTGCAAGCCTGGAGGAGGGGGATTACATGGTATCCCTGGACATCAAGGATGCTTACCTACATGTCCCCATTTACCATCCTCACCAGGAGTACCTCAGATTTGTGGTACAGGATTGCCATTACCAATTCCAAACACTGCCGTTTGGACTGTCCACGGCACCGAGGGTCTTTACCAAGGTAATGGCAGAAATGATGATACTCCTTCGAAAAAAGGGAGTTTTTAACTATCCCGTACTTGGACGATCTCCTTATAAAGGCGAGGTCCATGAAGCAGTTGTTGGTCGGAGTAGCACTATCTCGGGAAGTGCTACAACAGCACGGATGGATTCTATACATTCCAAAGTCACAGCTGGTTCCTACCACACGCCTGCTGTTCCTGGGGATGGTTCTGGACACAGAACAGAAAAGAAATGTTTCTCCCGCAGGAGAAAGCCAAGAAGCTGTCATCTCTAGTCAGAGACCTCCTGAAACCAAAACAGGTATCGGTGCATCACTGCACACGAGTCCTGGGAAAAATGGTAGCTTCTTACGAAGCAAAATTCCATTCGGCAGGTTCCATGCAAGAACCTTTCAGTGGGACCTCTTGGACAAGTGGTCGGAATCGCATCTTCCGATGTATCGGCTGATAACCCTGTCTCCAAGGACCAGGGTGTCTCTACTGTGGTGGCTGCAGAGTGCTCATCTTCAAGAGGGCCGCAGATTCGGCATACAGGACTGGGTCCTGGTAACCACGGATGCCAGCCTTCGAGGCTGGGGGGCAGTCACACAGGGAAGAAATTTCCAAGGACTTTGGTCAAGTCAGGAGTCGTCCCTACACATAAATATTCTGGAACTGAGGGCCATTTACAATGCCTTAAGTCTGGCAAGGCCTCTGCTTCAAAACCAGCCGGTACTGATCCAATCAGACAACATCACGGCAGTCGCCCATGTAAACCGACAGGGCGGCACAAGAAGCAGGATGGCGATGGCAGAAGCCACAAGGATTCTCCGATGGGCGGAAAATCACGTCTTAGCACTGTCAGCAGTGTTCATTCCGGGAGTGGACAACTGGGAAGCAGACTTCCTCAGCAGACACGACCGACACCCGGGAGAGTGCGGACTTCATCCAGAAGTCTTCCAACTGTTGGTAAACCGTTGGGAAAGGCCACAGGTGGACATGATGGCGTCCCGCCTAAACAAAAAACTAGATATTGCGCCAGGTCAAGGGACCCTCAGGCAATAGCTGTGGACGCTCTAGTGACACCGTGGGTGTACCAGTCGGTTTATGTATTCCCTCCTCTGCCTCTCATACCAAAGGTACTGAGAATAATAAGAAAACGAGGAGTAAGAACGATACTCGTGGTTCCGGATGGGCCAAGAAGAGCTTGGTACCCAGAACTTCAAGAAATAATATCAGAGGACCCATGGCCTCTACCGCTCAGACAGGATCTGCTACAGCAGGGGCCCTGTCTGTTCCAAGACTTACCGCGGCTGCGTTGGACGGCATGGCGGTTGAATTCCGGATCCTAAAGCAAAAGGGCATTCCGGAGGAAGTCATTCCTACGCTGATAAAAGCCAGGAAAGAAGTAACCGCAAACCATTAACACCGTATTTGGCGAAAATATGTTGCGTGGTGTGAGGCCAGGAAGGCCCCAACAGAGGAATTTCAGCTGGGTCGTTTTCTGCACTTCCTACAGTCAGGAGTGACTATGGGCCTAAAATTGGGTTCCATTGAGGTCCAGATTTCGGCTCTGTCGATTTTCTTCCAGAAAGAACTGGCTTCACTGCCTGGAGTTCAGACTTTTGTAAAGGGAGTGCTACATATTCAGCCCCTTTTTTGTGCCTTCTGTGGCACCTTGGGATCTCAACGTGGTGTTGAGTTTCTTAAAATCACATTGGTTTGAGCCACTTAAAACTGTGGATTTGAAATATCTCACGTGGAAAGTGGTCATGTTATTGGCCTTGGCTTCGGCCAGGCGTGTGTCAGAATTGGCGGCTTTGTCATGTAAAAGCCCTTATCTGATTTTCCATATGGATAGGGCAGAATTGAGGACTCGTCCCCAGTTTCTCCCTAAGGTGGTATCAGCTTTTCACTTGAACCAACCTATTGTAGTGCCTGCGGCTACTAGGGACTTGGAAGATTCCAAGTTACTGGACGTAGTCAGGGCCTTAAAAATTTATATTTCCAGGACGGCTGGAGTCAGGAAAACTGACTCGTTTTTTATCCTGTAGGCACCCAACAAAATAGGTGCTCCTGCTTCTAAGCAGACTATTGCTCGCTGAATTTGTAGCACAATTCAGCTGGAGCATTCTGCGGCTGGATTGCCGCATCCTAAATCAGGAACAGCCCATTCCACGAGGAAAGTGGGCTCATCTTGGGCGGCTGCCCGAGGGGTCTTGGCTTTACAACTTTGCCGAGCTGCAACTTGGTCAGGGGCAAACACGTTTGCTAAATTCTACAAATTTGATACCCTGGCTGAGGAGGACCTTGAGTTCTCTCATTCGGTGCTGCAGAGTCATCCGCACTCTCCCGCCCGTTTGGGAGCTTTGGTATAATCCCCATGATCCTTACGGAGTTCCCAGCATCCACTAGGACGTCAGAGAAAATAAGATTTTACTCACCGGTAAATCTATTTCTCGTAGTCCGTAGTGGATGCTGGGCGCCCATCCCAAGTGCGGATTGTCTGCAATACTTGTATATAGTTATTGCCTAACTAAAGGGTTATTGTTGAGCCATCTATTGAGAGGCTCTGTTATATTTCATACTGTTAACTGGGTATAGTATCACGAGTTATACGGTGTGATTGGTGTGGCTGGTATGAGTCTTACCCGGGATTCAAAATCCTTCCTTCTTGTGTCAGCTCTTCCGGGCACAGTATCCTAACTGAGGTCTGGAGGAGGGGCATAGAGGGAGGAGCCAGTGCACACCAGATAGTACCTAATCTTTCTTTTAGAGTGCCCAGTCTCCTGCGGAGCCCGTCTATTCCCCATGGTCCTTACAGAGTTCCCAGCATCCACTACGGACTACGAGAAATAGATTTACCGGTGAGTAAAATCTTATTTTCAGTTTGAACACACCCCACCCAAATCTAACTCTCTCTGCACATATTACATCTGCCCCTCCTGCAGTGCACATGGTTTTGCCCAACTGCTAACAAATTTTGATGCTGCGATCAACTCAGAATTAGGCTCATAGAGCATTGGGTGGCTGTGATGGTAGGTGTATTGGTATAACGTATAGAGCATCGGGTGGCTGTGATGGTAGGTGTATTGGTATAAGGTATAGAGCGTCGGGTGGCTGTGATGGTAGGTGTATTGGTATAAGGTATAGAGCGTCGGGTGGCTGTGATGGTAGGTGTATTGGTATAAGGTATAGAGCGTCGGGTGGCTGTGATGGTAGGTGTATTGGTATAAGGTATAGAGCATTGGGTGGCTGTGATGGTAGGTGTATTGGTATAAGGTATAGAACATTGGGTGGCTGTGATGGAAGGTGTATTGGTATAAGGTATAGAGCGTCGGGTGGCTGTGATGGTAGGTGTATTGGTATAAGGTATAGAACATTGGGTGGCTGTGATGGAAGGTGTATTGGTATAAGGTATAGAACATTGGGTGGCTGTGATGGTAGGTGTATTGGTATAAGGTATAGAGCATTGGGTGGCTGTGATGGTAGGTGTATTGGTATAAGGTATAGAACATTGGGTGGCTGTGATGGAAGGTGTATTGGTATAAGGTATAGAGCGTCGGGTGGCTGTGATGGTAGGTGTATTGGTATAAGGTATAGAACATTGGGTGGCTGTGATGGAAGGTGTATTGGTATAAGGTATAGAGCGTCGGGTGGCTGTGATGGTAGGTGTATTGGTATAAGGTATAGAACATTGGGTGGCTGTGATGGAAGGTGTATTGGTATAAGGTATAGAACATTGGGTGGCTGTGATGGAAGGTGTATTGGTATAAGGTATAGAACGTCGGGTGGCTGTGATGGTAGGTGTATTGGTATAAGGTATAGAGCGTCGGGTGGCTGTGATGGTAGGTGTATTGGTATAAGGTATAGAGCGTCGGGTGGCTGTGATGGTAGGTGTATTGGTATAAGGTATAGAACATTGGGTGGCTGTGATGGTAGGTGTATTGGTATAAGGTATAGAACATTGGGTGGCTGTGATGGTAGGTGTATTGGTATAAGGTATAGAGCGTCGGGTGGCTGTGATGGTAGGTGTATTGGTATAAGGTATAGAGCGTCGGGTGGCTGTGATGGTAGGTGTATTGGTATAAGGTATAGAGCGTCGGGTGGCTGTGATGGTAGGTGTATTGGTATAAGGTATAGAGCGTCGGGTGGCTGTGATGGAAGGTGTATTGGTATAAGGTATAGAACATTGGGTGGCTGTGATGGTAGGTGTATTGGTATAAGGTATAGAACATTGGGTGGCTGTGATGGGGGGGGAGGCATCTGTATGTGATGTATTAATATTATTGTTACCTGCCACTGATAGCCGATCCCTTCAGTTTTCCCCTCACGTCAGACACTGGGTAAATAAGTGGTTACATATTTTGGAGTGATTAGCTGAAGACAGGATGAATGGATTGTTGTCTGTATTTGCATAGTATGGGGAAGTCTCCTATAACAGATACGCTCTCTGGTATTACTGTGTGTTACAGCCGGTGCCTCCTTGCACAGTAGCTAATAACCTTTATAATTCATTTCAGTCATTACGGTTTGTGTAAAATGTAATAACTTTCCTTATTCTCTGTGTGTGGCACCTGGTGAGCGTTCTTTATTATCCTAATAGAACACCCACAAACTGCCTGTACAGGGCAACTTCCGGTGTGCTGTAGTAGCTGAGAATGTTGATTTATATACAGGGATGAAAGCTATACCTTAAACACACTTTAAATACACTTTACCATGGAGCCGCTGCGGCCGCTATACTTAATACACTCTCTACGTACTCATTACTCTATTAGCGGAAAGAGTCCCGTACTGTGTACGGACTTTGCGCACAAACGCCGCGCTGACGGTACAAAGTACACACAGCGCGTACACACCCAGAGATACACTGCAAACCCTTAACAGCTATGCAATGCGATAATAATACACTTTAAACCTTAGCAGGGAAAGGAATACACGACACCAGATTGTAATTAAACTGCTTGGTTCCGATACCACAGCATATTATTACTGAAAGGGGGTTACAATATATACAATACAATACAACAAAATAATGGCTACAGTCAATGTTACATACTTGTTTGGATTTCATCGTGCTACCCAGTCTGGTCCTCCGTCATCTAGATAGATAACTTTGTGAGTCTTGTGTCTGACCAGGCCTGCAGCAGGCTCTCTTTATACAATTCTTCCAAAACCTAACACAATGGATACTGTAATCTCTTTGTCCATTGGGCACAGGGATGGTCATTTACAGTACAGGAGAGGTCATAGGTCGGTTTGAATAGGTGGGCGATGTCTGTTCCAACTGCTCTTGTGGGTGGTCCCCTCTGGATTCCCGCCGCATACATAATGTACAGTAAATACAGTTTATATCTATATTCTGCTCCTGCACCTAACTATCCGCAGGAACATGCAATCTTCCTCAAACCAACACCGGAATGTTTCCCTTAAAATACCCTACAGCTGGATACCAAACACCACCTTATAACCTGTTCTGTCCCCTCCTATCCTGTAAAGGTGAATACTTTGTTCTGTTACCATTTAAACTGCTGTAACTTACTGATGTGGTGCAGGGAGACTATGTGTACATTGTGCACTATTTGGATTAAATATGTAATGTGTTTTGATAGCTTTCCATGCGTTCACAAACTCTACCGTAAATACCCATACCACGCGCTAATGTGCAGGACCGCGGGAGCGACTATACGCAAATTGCGGATATGTGCACGCACGGCAGAATAAGTACGCGCACGGAGGCCATCTGTGTGTAGTTTGTACTTGATGTGTGTACTACAATATTTTTCGACTTTGACATAGCGTACAGGGCAACTTCCGGTGTGCTGCAGTAGCGTACAGGGCAACTTCCGGTGTGCTGCAGTAGCGTACAGGGCAACTTCCAGTGTGCTGCAGTAGCGTACAGCCCAACTACCAGTGTGCTGCAATAGCGTACAGGGCTGCAGTAGCGTACAGGCCAACGTCCAGTGTGCTGCAGTAGCGTACAGGCCAACTTCCAGTGTGCTGCAATAGCGTACAGGGCTGCAGTAGCGCACAGGCCAACTTCCAGTGTGCTGCAATAGCGTACAGGGCTGCAGTAGCGTACAGCCCAACTACCAGTGTGCTGCAATAGCGTACAGGGCTGCCGTAGCGTACAGGGCAACTTCCGGTGTGCTGCAGTAGCGTACAGGGCAACTTCCGGTGTGCTGCAGTAGCGTACAGGCCAACGTCCAGTGTGCTGCAGTAGCGTACAGGCCAACTTCCAGTGTGCTGCAATAGCGTACAGGGCTGCAGTAGCGCACAGGCCAACTTCCAGTGTGCTGCAATAGCGTACAGGGCTGCAGTAGCGTACAGCCCAACTACCAGTGTGCTGCAATAGCGTACAGGGCTGCCGTAGCGTACAGGCCAACGTCCAGTGTGCTGCAATAGCGTACAGGGCTGCAGTAGCGTACAGGCCAACTTCCAGTGTGCTGCAATAGCGTGCAGGGCTGCAGTAGCGCACAGGGCCACTTCCGGTGTGCTGCAGTAGCGTACAGGGCAACTTCCGGTGTGCTGCAGTAGCGTACAGGGCAACTTCCGGTGTGCTGCAGTAGCGTACAGGGCAACTTCCAGTGTGCTGCAGTAGCGTACAGCCCAACTACCAGTGTGCTGCAATAGCGTACAGGGCTGCAGTAGCGTACAGGCCAACGTCCAGTGTGCTGCAATAGCGTACAGGGCTGCAGTAGCGTACAGGCCAACTTCCAGTGTGCTGCAATAGCGTACAGGGCTGCAGTAGCGTACAGGCCAACTTCCAGTGTGCTGCAATAGCGTGCAGGGCTGCAGTAGCGCACAGGGCCACTTCCGGTGTGCAGCAGAAGTGAATCAGTGTATAGGAGTTGGTGTATTATGAAAGTATGAGCTGAAGCCACATTTAACAGGATGTAGTCAGGTGACCGGCGGTCTGGATCCCCGGTGGTCAGCATACCGACGCCGGGATCTCGGCTGACAGGATGCCGGCAGAGGGTCCAGGGCTATTCCTATTCCTCCCATGGAGAGGGAATAGAACCTGTGGCGAGCATAGCGAGCCGCCGAGCCCACAGCGTGGCGAGCGCATGGAGCCTGGAAGGCCTGGCGGCCGGGATCGCGGCGTCTGTATGCTGACCGCCGGTCACCTGTCCCCTACCCCTTTTAACAGGTGATCATAAAGCTGTCCGTTTATATCCTCTGATGTTTCATCTCCAGTATGGTGCGCAAAAATAGTTTTATAAAAATGTATTAATACATAAATCCCACAATAAAAATCTCATAAGAATTACACAGCGAGCGCAGACTTCCAGTGTCGCGTAGAAAGCGCAGTGCTTCGGATCGTGCGCTCCACACTTCATTAATGTCAATAAATCATTCACCCAGATGTTCCGTTTTTAGAGATCCACATCTTATGAGACCTCAGTTGCCAATAGCAACGGGAGAGCGCTTAGTGATCAGTTGTGCTATGCTCCACCCTTATAGACGCCAGACGCGAAGGAGGTGTCATTCACCCACATACTCTCCGATACAGACCGTCTCTTACCCACCGAGCGGTTCACTGCCATGCTCATAAGACAGCGCCGATTCAGGTGCTCCTGTATTACCTGCAGGAAGGTCCACGCTGGTATAAGGGTTTGTGTCGGTTAGTCGGGATCAGTTAATATTGTTCAGAGAGCACTTCCAGTCAAAGTAATGGCAGGGCTTACGCGTTTCTCCGCCCCAGTCGCCTGGCAGTTTCGTCAGAGGGTCCATAATAAAGCTGTATACTGCAGGCCGGGCTGGTATTCAGTTTTAGGTCATTGGCGCGTGTTCCTTGAAGTAAAACTGTATATTGGACACCGGAGAGTTGAGGTCTGTGTCTTCTACCAGGAAGTCTGTTCCCATCAGTGCTAACCTGTGTGTTATTTCTTTCCAGATTTCCAGGAGGAGCACGAAGGCTTTATAACCCGTTACCAGCACCTGTATCCCCTCTAGGTGAGTCCAGCTCATCCAGGGTCATCTGCTCTGAGGTCATTGCAGAAGAAAGGATCTCAAAATGCATAACGTATTGTTATTGTCCCGTCTGGGAAATATGGATGGGGCTCATTCTGGGCAAGATATGTATTTCTGTATATATGTATCTTGCTGTGAAGTCGCCTGTAACTCTCAGAAGCAGGACGCACCCCGTCCCCTAATTCACGTTCCCACTTCTACCCCCCCCCCCCCCTCCCACCCCACTGTACAATGCTGTGCGTCGTTGTGGTGCTGTAAGAATAAACAAGAAATGTGAGAGAGAGGAAGATTGAGGGGGTGGGAGGAAGAAGTAGTGTGGTAGAGGAGGGGGGGACAGAGCTAATCGATAAAGATGGACCAGGTAGAAGGGGGACAGAGATGAGACAGACTGGGGAGGGGGTGGGAAGGGGCGGGGTGCAGACAGATGAGAGGAAGAGATTAGAGTAAGGAGAGACAGATGAGAGAGCGATGGGGAACAAAGATGAGAGAGGAAAGCGGAACAGATGAGAGACGGGGGGACAAGAGGGACAGAGATATGGTGTGAGGACACTGAGATAGAAAGGTGGGGAATACAGAGGGAATAAAAACCCCTGCAATGCTGGGCATGATAGCTGGCGACGCTGTGGATGACTGGTCCAAAATGCTACTACAATGATATCCATAGAGAGATGGTAGGATTGTTTATGTTTAGTAATCACATTGAACCTGTTTATTCACTGTGGACTGAATGTAATTGTTTGCCGTCCGCGTAGTGATAACGTTGCTGCCACCTAGTGGATTTGTCAGGCAGTCGAGTCTTTGTAGAACAGTAATTGATAGGAGCCAGGAAGTTGCTACTTGTTACCATGTGTCTCTGCTGTGTAGTGATGCAAGTTTTGTTTTAAATAGGCAGGGTCACCTAGATATCCTGCGTTGCTCTCTAGGCCCTTGGGGGAATCATAGGAGGGCGTTGTGGTTTTTCTTATATACTGTAACCTGACCGGCTGATTGTAGTTGAGTTTGCTGGGGTGTGAGAGAGGACTCCCTGGAATAAAACATTTTATTTATGCGCACTGTCCCACCCCCTCCCCACAGGTGTCCATAAAATAAGATCCGTTGCCCAATGTTCAGGGCCACTATACTGCAGGCTACTTGTCGTTCTTATGCTCTTAATGGGCATTTCATGCATTTTTATCTGTTATTGTTGAGGTATAAATAAGATAAGGATGTTGCAATGCTCGGCCCATTGGAAGTCACAGAGTAGGGTGCCTGACGCGTTCAGTTGTGGAATACTCCAAAACTTCATCTGATGAAGTTCCGAAGCAAAATGAGACGCTACTTTGGGACTGGCGCTGGACCGATCACTAGAACAGCTAGATCACCATATACAGTCTGCCTGCATTTATATATACTGTATATAACAGACTATTGGCTAACCCTGTTTTCCACCTTCCTGGGTTAAATTTACCAAGCGGTTATCGATCAGTTATCTGCTTTATTAGGATAGTGGCGCACAGTGACAAAGGAGTTTCTGAGCGGTTCATGAGCAATTCTCTGCCCCAACTCGCTGTGCAAAATCTCTGCATTATAAAATTAAGAGTACCCCTGGCAATTAGAACCATCAAACCACTAGGTGTTTTATCTGGCAGGTAGGGCGTGATTCTGTGTCGCATGCAATGCTGATGTCCACGGAGATGAGTGAAAGTTATTGCTACTGCGCTGCCGCTGTGCACAACAACAAAAAACGTAACCTCTGTGTTGCATGCATAACGCCGTGTGTACGCCCAGGGGCACAGTATCAGAAATGTATTATAACATTTTATTAGAGTGTGCCACAAGTGGTCCTCAGCGCCGCACATCTGGCAACAGTAAGTAAGGTAGTAGTAGGTACATAGAACATTACATTACAGTAGGACAGTACAGAGTACACAGAACATTACATTATATTACAGTAGGACAGTACAGAGTACACAGAACATTACATTATATTACAGTAGGACAGTACAGAGTACACAGAACATTACATTATATTACAGTAGGACAGTACAGGGTACACAGAACATTACATTACAGTAGGACAGTACAGGGTACACAGAACATTACATTACAGTAGGACAGTACAGGATACACAGAACATTACATTACGGTAGGACAGTACAGGGTACACAGGACATTACATTACAGTAAGACAGTACAGGGTACACAGGACATTACATTACAGTAGGACAGTACAGGGTACACAGAACATTACATTACAGTAGGACAGTACAGGATACACAGAACATTACATTACAGTAGAACAGTACAGGGTACACAGAACATTACATTACAGTAGAACAGTACAGGGTACACAGAACATTACATTACAGTAGAACAGTACAGGGTACACAGAACATTACATTACAGTAGGACAGTACAGGGTACACAGAACATTACATTACAGTAGGACAGTACAGGGTACACAGAACATTACATTACAGTAGGACAGTACAGGGTACACAGAACATTACATTACAGTAGGACAGTACAGGGTACACAGAACATTACATTACAGTAGGACAGTGCAGTGTACACAGAACAGTACATTACGGTAGGACAGTACAGGGTACACAGAACATTACATTACGGTAGGACAGTACAGAGTACACAGAACATTACATTATATTACAGTAGGACAGTACAGGGTACACAGAACATTACATTACAGTAGGACAGTACAGGGTACACAGAACAGTACATTACAGTAGGACAGTACAGGGTACACAGAACATTACATTACAGTAGAACAGTACAGGGTACACAGAACATTACATTACGGTAGGACAGTACAGGGTACACAGAACATTACATTACGGTAGGACAGTACAGGGTACACAGAACATTACATTACAGTAGGACAGTACAGGGTACACAGAACATTACATTACAGTAGGACAGTACAGGGTACACAGAACATTACATTACAGTAGGACAGTACAGGGTACACAGAACATTACATTACAGTAGGACAGTACACAGAACATTACATTACAGTAGGACAGTACAGGGTACACAGAACATTACATTACAGTAGGTCAGTACACAGAACATTACATTACGGTAGGACAGTACAGGGTACACAGAACATTACATTACAGTAGGACAGTACAGGGTACACAGAACATTACATTACAGTAGGACAGTACAGGGTACACAGAACATTACATTACAGTAGGACAGTACACAGAACATTACATTACGGTAGGACAGTACAGAGTACACAGAACATTACATTACAGTAGGACAGTACAGGATACACATTACATTACATCACAGTAGGACAGTACAGGGTACACAGAACAGTACATTACAGTAGGACAGTACAGGGTACACAGAACATTACATTACAGTAGGACAGTACAGGATACACAGAACATTACATTACAGTAAGACAGTACAGGGTACACAGGACATTACATTACAGTAGGACAGTACAGGGTACACAGGACATTACATTACAGTAGGACAGTACAGGGTACACAGAACAGTACATTACAGTAGGACAGTACAGGGTACACAGAACATTACATTACAGTAGGACAGTACAAGGTACACAGAACATTACATTACAGTAGGACAGTACAGGGTACACAGGACATTACATTACAGTAGGACAGTACAGGGTACACAGGACATTACATTACAGTAGGACAGTACACAGAACATTACATTACGGCAGGACAGTACAGGGTACGCAGAACATTACATTACAGTAGGACAGTACAGGGTACGCAGAACATTACATTACGGTAGGACAGTACAGGGCACGCAGAACATTACATTACGGTAGGACAGTACAGGGCATGCAGGACAGTGCAGGACAGTACAGGGCACGCAGGACAGTACAGGGCACGCAGGACAGTACAGGGCACGCAGGACAGTACAGGGCACGCAGAATATTACATTACGGCAGGACAGTACAGGGCACGCAGGACAGTACAGGGCACGCAGGACAGTACAGGGCACGCAGGACAGTACAGGGCACGCAGAATATTACATTACGGCAGGACAGTACAGGGCACGCAGGACAGTACATTACGGCAGGACAGTACAGGGCACGCAGGACAGTACATTACGGCAGGACAGTACAGGGCACGCAGAACATTACATTACGGCAGGACAGTACAGGGCACGCAGGACAGTACATTACGGCAGGACAGTACAGGGCACGCAGGACAGTACAGGGCACGCAGGACAGTACAGGGCACGCAGGACAGTACAGGGCACGCAGGACAGTACAGGGCACGCAGGACAGTACAGGGCACGCAGGACAGTACAGGGCACGCAGGACAGTACAGGGCACGCAGGACAGTACAGGGCACGCAGGACAGTACAGTACATTACGGCAGGACAGTACAGTACATTACGGCAGGACAGTACAGTACATTACGGCAGGACAGTACAGGGCACGCAGGACAGTACAGTACATTACGGCAGGACAGTACAGGGCACGCAGGACAGTACATTACGGCAGGACAGTACAGGGCACGCAGGACAGTACATTACGGCAGGACAGTACAGGGCACGCAGGACAGTACATTACGGCAGGACAGTACAGGGCACGCAGGACAGTACATTACGGCAGGACAGTACAGGGCACGCAGGACAGTACATTACGGCAGGACAGTACAGGGCACGCAGGACAGTACATTACGGCAGGACAGTACAGGGCACGCAGGACAGTACATTACGGCAGGACAGTACAGGGCACGCAGAACATTACATTACGGCAGGACAGTACAGGGCACGCAGAACATTACATTACGGTAGGACAGTACAGGGCACGCAGGACAGTACATTATGGCAGGACAGTACATTATGGCAGGACAGTACATTATGGCAGGACAGTACAGGGCACGCAGGACAGTACAGGGCACGCAGGACAGTACAGGGCACGCAGGACAGTACATTACGGCAGGACAGTACATTACGGCAGGACAGTACAGGGCACGCAGGACAGTACATTACGGCAGGGCAGTACATTACGGTAGGAAGAACACAATACAGCTGGGAAGGAATCTGAGCGAGGGTGGAACCTGTCTCTAATAGTGACGGCA
Source organism: Pseudophryne corroboree (assembly GCF_028390025.1). Taxonomy (NCBI): domain Eukaryota; kingdom Metazoa; phylum Chordata; class Amphibia; order Anura; family Myobatrachidae; genus Pseudophryne; species Pseudophryne corroboree. The sequence continues at coordinate 32,930,305 of NC_086452.1, forward strand.
CGACTAGCAGGAGTAGAGCCGCTGTAAGAGACTAACGGCTTTGAGTGGGAGGAATTCCAGGATAAATTGCCACTGAGTAGGTGAAGGCTGTGATTAAAGTGCTAGAGAAGAGGGCTGTGATAATAGGAGGGAGGAGAAGCCTACCCCTAGGAGCTTACAATCTAGGGGAGAGGGGAGACTGACAGATGACATGAGGCGTGAGCATGTGGATGAAGACGTGAGGGCAGGAAGTAGGCGATTCAGAGATGGCGGAGGTAGGAGGGTGGGGTGAGTGACCCGTGACTAGGTTATAAGGTGGAAGGGTGTGCTTTGCTGAACAGGTGGCTTTTCAGTGCACGTTTGAAGCTACAGATGCGTCCTCATCAGGGCTGGTGCAAGGTTTCTTGTCACCCTAGTTACTGCTCGTAACCCCCCAGCGACCAAAAGCACACACCAGTACCCATTCTCCAGCCCATCATACACATTGCACCAGGTCGAGCACGCCGTTATACACATTGCACCAGGTTGAGCGCGCCGTTATACACATTGCACCAGGTCGAGCGTGCCGTTATATGCATTGCACCAGGTCGAGCGCGCCATTATACACATTGCACCAGGTCGAGCGCGCCGTTATACACATTGCACCAGGTTGAGCGCGCCGTTATACACATTGCACCAGGTCGAGCGCGCCGTTATACACATTGCACCAGGTCGAGCGCGCCGTTATACACATTGCCCCAGGTAGAGCATGCCGTTATACACATTGCCCCAGGTAGAGCGCGCCGTTATACACATTGCCCCAGGTAGAGCATGCCGTTATACACATTGCCCCAGGTAGAGCGCGCCGTTGTACACATTGCACCAGGTAGAGCGCGCCGTTGTACACATTGCACCAGGTAGAGCGCGCCGTTGTACACATTGCACCAGGTAGAGCGCGCTGTTGTACACATTGCACCAGGTAGAGCGCGCTGTTGTACACATTGCACCAGGTAGAGCGCGCCGTTGTACACATTGCACCAGGTCGAGCGCGCCGTTGTACACATTGCACCAGGTCGAACCCGCCGTTATACACATTGCACCAGGTAGAGCGCGCTGTTATACACATTGCACCAGGTAGAGCGCGCCGTTATACACATTGCACCAGGTAGAGCGCGCCGTTATACACATTGCACCAGGTAGAGCGCGCCGTTATACACATTGCCCCAGGTAGTGCGCGCTGTTATACACTGCACCAGGTAGAGCGCGCCGTTGTACACATTGCACCAGGTAGAGCCCGCCGTTGTACACATTGCACCAGGTAGAGCCCGCCGTTATTCACATTGCACCAGGTAGAGCCCGCCGTTATTCACATTGCACCAGGTAGAGCACGCCGTTCTACACATTGCACCAGGTAGAGCACGCCGTTCTACACATTGCACTTCTACACATTGCACCAGGTAGAGCGCGCCGTTATACACATTGCACCAGGTAGAGCACTTGGCAATTATGATTAAAAAACAGGACAATAAATTATTCTAAACACATTATTAAATAATACTTCTCTGGCTGGGTCCACAGGAGAACATTGGGATATGCCGGAGCGACAGCGGAAATGGCACCAAACGGTCACGGGTTTTCTGGCCTCCTAGGATGCATCAGGGCTTCACCATATAATCCCGCCCACTGACTCAGTCAAATCAGTTTTCTTTTTCATCCACTAGGGGTCACTGGAGTACTCTTGGGATATGGGCGGCTTCTGCAGGAAACAGGGCACTGAATATTTAAATTTAGAACTCTCCACCCCTCCATATCCCCGAGTACCTCAGTGTTTTTTCTGTGCTCATGCACTAACAGAGGCTTGTGTGGGTTCCCACACTTATCTTTGAATATTGATTTTTAATTTTTACTTTTCTTCTACTACTCTAGCACATCCCTTCCCAGTTTCTACTAAAAACATGGGTCAGGGATAGTGCCGCTGCACGGAGCAGCGCATGGCGTGTCGGTCCTCACAAAGAGCACCCTCACAGCCACACGCAGCTCACTGCTGCTGCAAGAGCTGGACGGAGCTTACAGAAAGAAGCCCCGTCGCAGCCATGAACTGCTGCAAGAGCTGGACGGAGCTTACAGGAAGAAGCCCCGTCGCAGCCCTCCCTACAGGAGACAAGGTATGCTGGGGGGGAACGGGGCGGTCAGCGCAGGCTGCCGCCCCGCTGTGTGGGGTCCGTGTTATAATGCCGCCCGCACCCGCCGCTCATACAGTCCGCCCGCCCCAGCCGCTCCGTCCGGCCGCCCCAGCCGCTCCGTCCGGCCGCCCCAGCCGCTCCGTCCGGCCGCCCCAGCCGCTCCGTCCGCCTGGCACAGCCGATCCGTCAGCGCTGTACGTCCTTGAAAGTACCAGCGCTAAGAGGGGGAGAACCGCCGCAGCTCGGCTAGCGACACCGGAAGCCGCTACGCGCCGTTCCGGCCAGCCGAACTCCGCTGTTTGCATAATGTTCCCTCGGATAAGTGTCCCCCGCCTCCCTGCAATGAGTCAGCTTCCCGGCAACGCTCCCCGCTGAGACACAGCGCTACAGGGAGCACAGGGGGGAGGGGGGGGGGGGGGACAAGTCTGATTACAGCGCTGCCGCAAGGGAGAAAATCTTAATGGGAAGAATAGCCTGTATGACAGGCTGCCATATGCACCATAGGTTGTATTAATAGTCTATTGAGCCTATATTAAACTGCAGTCAGGAGGCATGTATTGTAACCTGTCCTGTGATTATTAGTGTAAGTAGTGTTCACTCTAGGAGTGAAAAGGGGCAGGGTGCATCCGAAATGGGGGCGCGGCCACGCAAATTAGGGGGCGTGGCCACGCCTCCGTCATTTTAGGGGGCGGTGCGGCCCACAGACGCTACTATAGAGAGCGTCTGTGGCCGCCGACGTCACTGTTGGGGGCGTGCCCAGCACCTCCGTCGGTGCTGGGCTTCCCCCAGCCCTCTCCCAATGCGTGAATGGATGCCGCGCGCATGCGCACGGCATCTATACACGCCGGGAGGGCAGGGAGCGGGCGGCTGTTCTAGCAGGGCGCCGCAAAAGGGGCAGGGCAGGTTTTGCCTGTTAAAAAACGGGCAGGGCGCGGCGCCCTGCTAAAACAGCCTAGAGTGAACACTAGTGTAAGCATGGCATGGGGGCCATTTTAACCATGGCCCTCATTCCGAGTTGTTCGCTCGGTATTTTTCATCGCATCGCAGTGAAAATCCGCTTAGTACGCATGCGCAATGTTCGCACTGCGACTGCGCCAAGTAACTTTACTATGAAGAAAGTAATTTTACTCACGGCTTTTTCTTCGCTCCGGCGATCGTAATGTGATTGACAGGAAATGGGTGTTACTGGGCGGAAACACGGCGTTTCAGGGGCGTGTGGCTGAAAACGCTACCGTTTCCGGAAAAAACGCAGGAGTGGCCGGGGAAACGGTGGGAGTGCCTGGGCGAACGCTGGGTGTGTTTGTGACGTCAACCAGGAACGACAAGCACTGAACTGATCGCACAGGCAGAGTAAGTCTGAAGCTACTCTGAAACTGCTAAGTAGTTAGTAATCGCAATATTGCGAATACATCGGTCGCAATTTTAAGAAGCTAAGATTCACTCCCAGTAGGCGGCGGCTTAGCGTGTGTAACTCTGCTAAATTCGCCTTGCGACCGATCAACTCGGAATGAGGGCCCATGCTTCCTGTTTCTTCCTGTTTGTAATTCCAGAACGTTCCTGCCCTACATCTCTACTCCACCGGAGGCGCAGGGGTGTTAGTGGGAATTTTGGTTCAGGTTTCACATAGGCTGGCCATGTGAACTGCACTTCGGCTATATATAATAAATATATATATATATATATATATATATATATATATATATATATATATATATATATATATATATATATATATATTACACACCTTAAGTAATAATTTCTCTGACGTCCTAGTGGATGCTGCGAACTCCGTAAGGACCATGGGGAATAGACGGGCTCCGCAGGAGACTGGGCACTCTAAAAGAAAGATTAGGTACTATCTGGTGTGCACTGGCTCCTCCCTCTATGCCCCTCCTCCAGACCTCAGTTAGATTTCTGTGCCCGGCCGAGCTGGATGCACACTAGGGGCTCTCCTGAGCTCCTAGAAAGAAAGTATATGTTAGGTTTTTTATTTTACAGTGAGACCTGCTGGCAACAGGCTCACTGCAACGAGGGACTAAGGGGAGAAGAAGCGAACCTACCTGCTTGCAGCTAGCTTGGGCTTCTTAGGCTACTGGACACCATTAGCTCCAGAGGGATGGACCGCAGGACCCGTCCTTGGTGTTCGTTCCCGGAGCCGCGCCGCCGTCCCCCTTACAGAGCCAGAAGCATGAAGATGGTCCGGAAAATCGGCGGCAGAAGACTTCAGTCTTCACCAAGGTAGCGCACAGCACTGCAGCTGTGCGCCATTGCTCCTCATACACACTTCACACTCCGGTCACTGAGGGTGCAGGGCGCTGGGGGGGGGGGCGCCCTGAGCAGCAATAAAAATACCTTGGCTGGCAAAATAATCACAATATTTCTCTAACGTCCTAAGTGGATGCTGGGACTCCGTAAGGACCATGGGGAATAGCGGCTCCGCAGGAGACAGGGCACAAAATAAAAGCTTGAGATATCAGGTGGTGTGCACTGGCTCCTCCCCCTATGACCCTCCTCCAAGCCAGTTAGATTTTTGTGCCCGGCCGAGAAGGGTGCAAACTAACTAGGTAGCTCTCCAGAGCTGCTTAGAATAAAAGTTTAGTTAGGTTTTTTTATTTTCAGTGAGTCCTGCTGGCAACAGGCTCACTGCATCGTGGGACTAAGGGGAGAAGAAGCGAACTCACCTGAGTGCAGAGTGGATTGGGCTTCTTAGGCTACTGGACGTTAGCTCCAGAGGGACGATCACAGGTTCAGCCTGGATGGGTCACCGGAGCCGCGCCGCCGTCCCCCTTACAGAGCCAGAAGAGACGAAGGTCCGGTGAAAGCGGCGGCAGAAGACATCCTGTCTTCAAGACTAAGGTAGCGCACAGCACCGCAGCTGTGCGCCATTGCTCTCAGCACACTTCACACTCCGGTCACTGAGGGTGCAGGGCGCTGGGGGGGAGCGCCCTGAGACGCAATATAACACACATATACCTTAGCTGGCAAAAGGAATACATCACATATAGCTCCAGGGCTATATGGATGTATTTTTTCCCCTGCCATTTTACACAAAAAAGCGGGAGTTAAGGACGTCGTGAAGGGGCGGGGCCTATCTCCTCAGCACACTGGCGCCATTATTCCCTCACAGCTCCGCTGGAAGGACGGCTCCCTGATTCTCCCCTGCAGTACTGCATCTGATTCAGGGTAAAAAAGAGAAGGGGGGGGCATTTTGGCAGCAAATAACTAGATTAACAGCAGCTATAAGGGATTAACACTTATATAAGGTTATCCCTGTATATATATAGCGCTGGGTGTGTGCTGGCAGACTCTCCCTCTGTCTCTCCAAAGGGCTAAGTAGGGTCCTGTCCTCTATCAGAGCATTCCCGGTGTGTGTGCTGTGTGTCGGTACGCGTGTGTCGACATGTATGAGGAGGAAAATGAGGTGGAGGCGGAGCAGTTGCCTGTGTTAGTGATGTCACCCCCTAGGGAGTCGACACCTGACTGGATGATTGTGTTTAAGCAATTAAGTGATAATGTCAGCAATTTACAAAATCAGTGGGTCGACACGGATCCAGATACAGATACTGAATCTAGTGTCGACGGTGACGAGACAAACGTAATGTCCAGTAGGGCCACACGTTACATGATCACGGCAATGAAAGAGGCATTGAACCTTTCTGACACTACAAATACCTCAAAGGCGGGTATTATGTGGGGTGTGAAAAAACTGCCAATAGTTTTTCCTGAGTCTGAGGAAATAAATGAGGTGTGTGATAAAGCGTGGGTTTCCCCCGATAAAAAAACAGCTAATTTCTAATAAGTTATTAGCACTATACCCTTTCCCGCCAGAGGTTAGGGCACGGTGGGAAACACCCCCTAGGGTAGATAAGGCGCTCACACGTTTATCTAAACAAGTAGCGTTACCGTCCCCTGATACGGCCACCCTCAAAGAACCAGCTGATAGGAGGCTGGAAAATATCCTGAAAAGTATATACACACATACTGGTGTTATACTGCGACCAGCAATCGCATCAGCCTGGATGTGCAGTGCTGGAGTCGCATGGGCGGATTCCCTGACTGAGAATATTGATACCCTGGATAGGGACAATATTCTGTTAACTATAGAACATTTAAAGGATGCATTGCTATATATGCGTGATGCGCAGAGGGATATTTGTACCCTGGCATCAAGAGTAAGCGCAATGTCCATCTCTGCCAGAAGAGCATTATGGACCAGACAGTGGTCAGGGGACGCAGATTCCAAACGGCACATGGAAGTATTGCCGTATAAGGGGGAGGAGTTATTTGGGGCTGGTCTAACAGACCTGGTGGCCACGGCAACGGCTGGAAAATCCACCTTTTTACCCCAGGTTACTTCACATCAACAGAAAAAGACACAGTCTTTTCAAACTCAGTCCTTTCGTTCCCATAAGTACAAGCGAGCAAAAGGTCACTCTTTTCTGCCCAAGGGCAGAGGAAGAGGAAAAAGGCAGCACCATGCAGCCGCTTCCCAGGAGCAGAAGCCCTCCCCTGCTTCTGCCAAGTCTTCAGCATGACGCTGGGGCTTTACAAGCAGACTCAGACACGGTGGGGGCCCGTCTCAAGAATTTCAACGCGCAGTGGGCTCACTCGCAAGTGGATCCCTGGATTCTACAGGTAGTATCACAGGGGTACAAACTGGAATTCGAGGCGTTTCCTCCTCATCGGTTCCTGAAGTCTGCTTTACCAAAGTCTCCCTCCGACAGGGAGGCAGTTCTGGAAGCCATTCACAAGCTGTACTCCCAGCAGGTGATAATCAAGGTACCCCTCTTACAACAGGGGAAGGGGTATTATTCCACACTATTTGTGGTACCGAAGCCGGACGGCTCGGTGAGACCAATATTAAATCTAAAATCTTTGAACACTTACATAAAAAGGTTCAAATTCAAGATGGAGTCACTCAGAGCGGTGATAGCGAACCTGGAAGAGGGGGACTATATGGTGTCGCTGGACATCAAGGATGCTTATCTCCACGTCCCAATATATCCTTCTCACCAAGGGTACCTCAGGTTTGTAGTACAAAACTGTCATTATCAGTTTCAGACGCTGCCGTTTGGATTGTCCACGGCGCCTCGGGTCTTTACCAAGGTAATGGCCGAAATGATGATTCTTCTACAAAGAAAAGGCATCTTAATTATCCCTTACTTGGACGATCTCCTGATAAGGGCAAGAACCAAGGAACAGTTAGAAGTCGGAGTGGCACTATCTCAGGTAGTGCTAAGTCAGCACGGATGGATTCTAAATATTCCAAAATCGCAGCTGATTCCAACGACACGTCTACTGTTCTTAGGAATGATTCTGGACACAGTCCAGAAGAAGGTGTTTCTCCCGGAGGAGAAGGCCAGGGAGTTATCCGAGCTAGTCAGGAACCTCCTAAAACCAGGACAGGTCTCAGTGCATCAGTGCACAAGGGTCCTGGGAAAAATGGTGGCTTCTTACGAAGCGATTCCATTCGGAAGATTCCATGCAAGAACTTTTCAGTGGGATCTACTGGGAAAATGGTCCAGATCGCATCTTCAGATGCATCAACGGATAACCCTGTCGCCAAGGACAAGGGTGTCTCTCCTGTGGTGGCTTCAGAGGGCTCATCTACTAGAGGGCCGCAGATTTGGCATTCAGGATTGGATCCTGGTAACCACGGATGCCAGCCTGAGAGGCTGGGGAGCAGTCACACAGGGAAGGAATTTCCAGGGCTTGTGGTCAAGCATGGAAACATCTCTTCATATAAACATTCTAGAACTAAGGGCCATTTACAATGCCTTAATTCAAGCAAAACCTCTGCTTCAGGGTCAGGCGGTGTTGATCCAGTCGGACAACATCACGTCAGTCGCCCACATAAACAGACAGGGCGGCACGAGAAGCAGGAGGGCAATGGCAGAAACTGCAAGGATTCTTCGCTGGGCGGAAAATCATGTGATAGCACTGTCAGCAGTGTTCATTCCGGGAGTGGACAACTGGGAAGCAGACTTCCTCAGCAGACACGACCTTCACCCGGGAGAGTGGGGACTTCACCCAGAAGTCTTCCACCAAATTGTAAACTGTTGGGAAAGACCAAAGGTGGACATGATGGCGTCACGTCTAAACAAAAAACTGGACAGATATTGCGCCAGGTCAAGGGACCCTCAGGCAATAGCAGTGGACGCTCTGGTAACGCCGTGGGTGTACCAGTCAGTGTATGTATTCCCTCCTCTGCCCCTCATACCGAAAGTATTGAGAATCATAAGAAGGAGAAGAGTAAGAACTATACTCGTGGTTCCGGATTGGCCAAGAAGGTCTTGGTACCCGGAACTTCAAGAGATGCTCACGGACGAACCGTGGCCTCTACCTCTAAGACAGGACCTGCTACTGCAGGGGCCTTGTCTGTTCCAAGACTTACCGCGGCTGCGTTTGACGGCATGGCGGTTGAACGCCGGATCCTGAAGGACAAGGGCATTCCAGAAGAAGTCATCCCTACTCTGGTAAAAGCCAGAAAGGAAGTAACCGCAAAACATTATCACCGCATTTGGCGTAAATATGTTGCGTGGTGTGAGGCCAAGAAGGCCCCTACACAGGAATTTCAACTGGGTCGTTTCTTGCATTTCCTGCAAACAGGACTGTCTATGGGCCTAAAATTAGGGTCCATTAAGGTTCAAATTTCGGCCCTGTCGATATTCTTCCAGAAAGAACTGGCTTCAGTACCTGAAGTTCAGACATTGTGAAAGGGGTGCTGCACATACAGCCTCCTTTTGTGCCTCCAGTGGCACCTTGGGATCTCAATGTTGTGTTGAGATTTCTAAAATCACACTGGTTTGAACCATTGTCTACGGTAGATTTAAAATATCTCACGTGGAAGGTGTCGATGCTGTTGGCCTTGGCTTCAGCTAGGCGTGTGTCAGAATTGGCGGCTTTATCATGTAAAAGCCCTTACCTAAATTTTCATTCTGACAGGGCGGAATTGAGGACTCGTCCTCAATTTCTACCTAAGGTGGTTTCTGCATTTCACATGAACCAACCTATTGTGGTACCTGCGGCTACTAGGGACTTAGAGGACTCTAAGTTGCTGGACGTTGTCAGGGCCTTGAAAATATATGTTTCCAGGACGGCTGGAGTCAGGAAAACTGACTCGCTGTTTATCCTGTATGCACCCAACAAGCTGGGTGCTCCTGCTTCAAAGCAGACGATTGCTCGTTGGATTTGTAGTACAATTCAGCTTGCACATTCCGTGGCAGGATTGCCACAGCCAAAATCAGTAAAAGCCCATTCCACAAGGAAAGTGGGCTCATCTTGGGCGGCTGCCCGAGGGGTCTCGGCTTTACAACTTTGCCGAGCAGCTACTTGGTCAGGGGCAAACACGTTTGCTAAATTCTACAAATTTGATACCCTGGCTGAGGAGGACCTTGAGTTCTCTCATTCGGTGCTGCAGAGTCATCCGCACTCTCCCGCCCGTTTGGGAGCTTTGGTATAATCCCCATGGTCCTTACGGAGTCCCAGCATCCACTTAGGACGTTAGAGAAAATAAGATTTTACTTACCGATAAATCTATTTCTCGTAGTCCGTAGTGGATGCTGGGCGCCCATCCCTAGTGCGGATTGTCTGCAATACTTGTATATAGTTATTGTTACAAAAAATTCGGGTTATTATTGTTGAGCCATCTTTTCAGAGGCTCCTTTAAATTTATCATACTGTTAACTGGGTTCAGATCCCGAGTTGTACGGTGTGATTGGTGTGGCTGGTATGAGTCTTACCCGGGATTCAATATCCTTCCTTATTGTGTACGCTCGTCCGGGCACAGTATCCTAACTGGCTTGGAGGAGGGTCATAGGGGGAGGAGCCAGTGCACACCACCTGATATCTCAAGCTTTTATTTTGTGCCCTGTCTCCTGCGGAGCCGCTATTCCCCATGGTCCTTACGGAGTCCCAGCATCCACTACGGACTACGAGAAATAGATTTATCGGTAAGTAAAATCTTATTATAGCCCCAGAGGCTATATATGTGATAATTACCCCTGCCAGAATCCATAAAAAAGCGGGAGAAAAGTCTGCGAAAAAGGGGCGGAGCTATCTCCCTCGGCACACTGGCGCCATTTTCTCTTCACAGTGTAGCTGGAAGACAGCTCCCCAGGCTCTCCCCTGTAGTTTTCAGGCTCAAAGGGTTAAAAAGAGAGGGGGGGCACTAAATTTAGGCGCAATATTGTTTATACAAGCAGCTATTGGGGAAAATTCACTCAGTGATAGTGTTTATCCCTACATTATATAGCGCTCTGGTGTGTGCTGGCATACTCTCTCTCTGTCTCCCCAAAGGGCTGTGTGGGGTCCTGTCCTCAGTCAGAGCATTCCCTGTGTGTGTGCGGTGTGTCTATACGGCTGTGTCGACATGTTGGATGAGGAGGCTTATGTGGAGGCGGAGCAGATGCCGATAAATGGGATGTCGCCCCCTGTGGGGCCGACACCAGAGTGGATGGATTGGTGGAAGGTATTAACCGACCGTGTCAACTCCTTACATAAAAGGCTGGATGACGTAACAGCTGTGGGACAGCCGGCTTCTCAGCCCGCGCCTGCCCAGGCGTCTCAAAGGCCATCAGGGGCTCAAAAAACGCCCGTTACCTCAGATGGCAGACACAGATGTCGACACGGAGTCTGACTCCAGTGTCGACGAGGTTGAGACATATACACAATCCACTAGGAACATCCGTTGCATGATCTCGGCAATAAAAATTGTGTTACACATTTCTGACATTAACCCAAGTACCACATATAAGGGGTTTTATGTTTGGGGAGAAAAAGCAGCCGGTGTTTTGTTCCCCCATCAGATGAGTGAATGAAGTGTGTGAAGAAGCGTGGGTTTCCCCGATAAGAAACTGGTAATTTCAAAAAAATTACTGCTGGCGTACCCTTTCCCGCCAGAGGATAGGTCACGTTGGGAGATATCCCCTAGGGTGGATAAGGCGCTCACACGTTTGTCATAAAAGGTGGCACTGCCGTCTTAGGATACGGCCACTTTGAAGGAGCCTGCTGATAAAAAGCAGGAGGCTATCCTGAAGTCTGTATATACACACTCAGGTATTATACTGAGACCTGCAATTGCCTCAGCATGAATAGTGCTGCTGCAGCAGGGTCTGATACCCTGTCAGATAATATTAATACCCTAGACAGGGAGACTATGGTGCTAACATAGAGCATATTAAAGACGTAGTCTTATATATGAGGGATGCACAGAGGGATATTTGCCGGCTGGCGTCCAGAATTAATGCAAGGTCCATTCTGCCAGGAGGGTATTAGAGACCCGGCAGTGGACAGGTGATGTTGACTTTAAAAGGCACATGGAGATTATGCCTTATAAGGGTGAGGAATTGTTTAGGGATGGTCTCTGGGACCTTGTATCCACAGCAACAGCTGGGAAGAAAAATTTCTACCTCAGGTTTCCTCACACCCTAAGAAAGCACTGTATTATCGGGTACAGTCCTTTCGGCTTCAGAAAAGCAAGGGGGCCAAAGGCGCTTCCTTTCTGCACAAGGGAAGAAGGAAAAAGCTGCACAGACAGCCAGTTCCCAGGATCAAAAATCCTCCCCCGCTTCCTCTGAGTCCACAGCATGACGCTGGGGCTCCACAGACAGGTGCGGTGGGGGCGCGTCTCGGGAACTTCAGGGACCAGTGGGCTTGCCCACAGGTGAATCACTGGGTTCTGCAAGTAGTATCACAGGGATACAAGCTGGAGTTCGAGGCGACTCCCCCTCGCCGTTACCTCACATCAGCCTTGCCTGCTGCCCTCGGATATAGGGAGTTAGTACTGGCGGCAATTCACAAGCTGTACTTCCAGCAGGTGAAATCAAGGTACCCCTCCTTCAACAAGGCCGGGGTTACTATTCCAAAAATGTTGTGGTACCGAAACCAGACGGTTCGGTGAGACCCATTCTAAAATTGAAATCCTTGAACACTTATATACGAAGGTTCAAGTTCAAAATGAAATCGCTCAGGGCGATTATTGCAAGCCTGGAGAATTTCAGGGTATCACTGGACATCAAGGATGCTTACCTGCATGTCCCTATTTACCCTCCTCACCAGGAGTACCTCAAAATTGTGGTACAGAATTGTCATTACAAAGTCCAGACGTTGCCGTTGGTCTGTCCCCGGCACCGAGGGTATTTACCAAGGTAATGGCCGAAAGAATTATCCAGTATTTGGACAATCTCCTTATAAAGGCGAGGTCCAGGGAGCAGTTGTTTGTCAGAGTAGCACTATCTCGGGAAGTGCTACAACAGCACGGCTGGATTCTGAATATTCCAAAGTCGCAGCTGGTTCCTACGACGCATCTACTGTTCCTGGGGATGGTTCTGGACACAGAACAGAAAAAAGTGTTTCTCCCGCAGGAGAAAGCCAAGGAGCTGTCATCTCTAGTCAGAGGCCTCCTGAAACCAAAACAGGTGTCGGTGCATCACTGCACGCGAGTCCTGGAAAAAATGGTAGCTTCCTACGAAGCAGTTCCATTCGGCAGGTTCCATGCAAGAACTTTTCAGTGGGACCTCTTGGACGGGATTGCATCTTCAGATGCATCGGCTGATAACCCTGTCTCCAAGGACCAGGGTGTCTCTGCTGTGGTGGCTGCAGAGTGCTCATCTTCTAGAGGGCCGCAGATTCGGCATACAGGACTGGGTCCTGGTGATCACGGATGCCAGCCTTCGAGGCTGGGGGGCAGTCACACAGGGAAAAAAATTTCCAAGGACTTTGGTCAAGTCAGGAGTCGTCCCTACACATAAATATTCTGGAACTGAGGGCCATTTACAATGCCCTAAGTCAGGCAAGACCTCTGCTTCAAAGCCGGTACTGATCCAATCAGACAACATCACGGCAGTCGCCCATGTAAACCGACAGGGCGGCACAAGAAGCAGGATGGCGTGGCAGAAGCCACAAGGATTCTCCGATGGGCGGAAAATCACGTCTTAGCACTGTCAGCAGTGTTCATTCCGGGAGTGGACAACTGGGAAGCAGACTTCCTCAGCAGACACGACTTACACCCGGGAGAGTGGGGACTTCATCCAGAAGTCTTCCAACTGTTGGTAAACCGTTGGGAAAGGCCACAGGTGGACATGATGGCGTCCTGCCTCAACAAAAAGCTAAAGAGATATTGCGCCAGGTCAAGGGACCCTCAGGCGATAGCTGTGGACGCTCTAGTGACACCGTGGGTGTACCAGTCGGTTTATGTGTTCCCTCCTCTGCCTCTCATACCAAAGGTACTGAGAATAATAAGAAGGCGAGGAGTAAGAACGATACTCGTGGTTCCGGATTGGCCAAGAAGAGCTTGGTACCCAGAACTTCAAGAAATGATATCAGAGGACCCATGGCCTCTACCGCTCAGACAGGATCTGTTACAGCAGGGGCCCTGTCTGTTCCAAGACTTCCCGCGGCTGCGTTTGACGGCATGGCGGTTGAATTCCGGATCCTAAAGGAAAAGGGCATTGCGGAGGAAGTCATTCCTACGCTGATAAAAGCCAGGAAAGAAGTAACCGCAAACCATTATCACCGTATTTGGCGAAAATATGTTGCGTGGTGTGAGGCCAGGAAGGCCCCTACAGAGGAATTTCAGCTGGGTCGTTTTCTGCACTTCCTACAGTCGGGAGTGACTATGGGCCTAAAAATTGGGTTCCATTAAGGTCCATATTTCGGCTCTGTGGATTTTCTTCCAGAAAGAACTGGCTTCACTGCCTGAAGTTCAGACATTTGTAAAGGGAGTGCTACATATTCAGCCCCTTTTGTGCCTCCTTTGGCACCTTGGGATCTCAACGTGGTGTTGAGTTTCCTGAAATCACATTGGTTTGAGCCACTTAAAACTGTGGATCTGAAATATCTCACGTGGAAAAAGGTGGTCATGTTATTGGCCTTGGCTTCGGCCAGGCGTGTGTCAGAATTGGCGGCTTTGTCATGTAAAAGCCCTTATCTGATTTTCCATATGGATAGGGCAGAATTGAGGACTCGTCCCCAGTTTCTCCCTAAGGTGGTATCAGCTTTTCACTTGAACCAACCTATTGTAGTGCCTGCGGCTACTAGGGGCTTGGAAGATTCCAAGTTACTGGACGTAGTCAGGGCCTTGAAAATTTATGTTTCCAGGACGGCTGGATTCAGGAAAACTGACTCGCTTTTTATCCTGTAGGCACCCAACAAACTAGGTGCTCCTGCTTCTGAGCAGACTATTGCTCGCTGGATTTGTAGCACAATTCAGCTGGCGCATTCTGCGGCTGGATTGCCGCATCCTAAATCAGTAAAAGCCCATTCCACAAGGAAAGTGGGCTCATCTTGGGCGGCTGCCCGAGGGGTCTCGGCTTTACAACTTTGCCGAGCTGCAACTTGGTCAGGGGCAAACACGTTTGCTAAATTCTACAAATTTGATACCCTGGCTGAGGAGGACCTTGAGTTCTCTCATTCGGTGCTGCAGAGTCATCCGCACTCTTCCGCCCGTTTGGGAGCTTTGGTATAATCCCCATGGTCCTTACGGAGTTCCCAGCATCCACTAGGACGTCAGAGAAAATAAGATTTTACTCACCGGTAAATCTATTTCTCGTAGTCCGTAGTGGATGCTAGGCGCCCATCCCAAGTGCGGATTGTCTGCAATACTTGTATATAGTTATTGCTTAACTAAAGGGTTATTGTTGAGCCATCTGTTGAGGGGCTCAGTTATATTTCATACTGTTAACTGGGTATAGTATCACGAGTTATACGGTGTGATTGGTGTGGCTGGTATGAGTCTTACCCGGGATTCAAAATCCTTCCTTCTTGTGTCAGCTCTTCCGGGCACAGTATCCTAACTGAGGTCTGGAGGAGGGGCATAGAGGGAGGAGCTAGTGCACACCAGATAGTACCTAATCTTTCTTTTAGAGTGCCCAGTCTCCTGCGGAGCCCGTCTATTCCCCATGGTCCTTACAGAGTTCCCAGCATCCACTACGGACTACGAGAAATAGATTTACCGGTGAGTAAAATCTTATTTTTACTGAGTCGTGCAAGTGTCTGTCTTTGTCTATTGTGTTGTCTGTCTGCATAATGAGTAAGGCACCAGCAAAGACTAAAAAGAAGTTTTACTGCAATGTCTGTACATAAATTTACCACATGTTCAGTATGTTTTGTAGGTTTCCACTCCGGAAGCCGGTTCATTCCCAGATCCTATGTTAAGCAAATGTAATGGCTGGGTTGGCAATTAAAATTGGCCGCCGCTCGACAGGAGCGGCAAGATCGGAGTCTCGGGTGACACCGCCAGCTCTAACGGAGGAGTCTCAGCCTTTGCAAAGGTCCAACTTCACTTTGGGTAACAGGGTGTTAATTTAATTGGTCTTATAATTTAACCATTTCTGCTATGTTGCAGTCTGACAATTCTATGCCAAACCTCACGGCGCTAAATAAGGGTGAGGAGGGCACATTAGACCAGCAGTCAGATAGTGCGGTTTTTGACAACCAGACATTGATAATGACCAGGGCGTCAGTCTCTGAAGTTTACAGAGACTAAGGAGCCTCTAACATATAATCAGTCGTATTTACTAAACGACAGAGATCTCCAATGGGCTTCTTATTTAGGATATCTTACTAAGATGTTAGAAACACAAAATAAGCGAATAACCCGTTCTATACCTCACAGATTTAAGTCTATTTACCCGTTTCCACACAGCGACATCTACATTGGAGAATCCGCCATTGGTGAATTCGTCTGTGTCAAATCTTATAAATACCCAAGATACATTTGGGTCACTAAGGCGCTCTATGTATGGAAACAATGACTATCACGTTATACTTATCGTTACTCAGCAGCTTCTCAGATTTGATTATCTATGTACAGCTTCTGCTGCCGGCTGTTAGCTCGCTTTTCGTCGTCGCTAGTTACAGCACGACGAGGACTCTGGCTGCGTTCTTGGCAAGCGAAGTCAGAGGTCAAAAGAATACGGTGGCCAGAAGTTGATTGGTCCTAAATTTGACAAATGCATTTCTCAGGCCAAGGCGGTGGGGGGGAAAGTCTAGTTTCCTGCCATTGCCTTCTCCGGTACCAAGACGGAAATACTCTGATCCGGCGTTTAAATCCTTTAGACTTCAGTCTTTTCAAGGCTGTGGTACAGTCACGCCTTGTAACTCCAGGGCGCTAAAGTCACCAACAAGCCAGTGGCTTGACGGGCTCCCAGGCCATCTCGGATTTCCAATTGTGGGAGCGCGCCTTTAGACGTTACATTTGCCGGGATTCCAGACATCCACTGATGGATGTATCCGCAATTTAGTGTTAAAAGAAGGCTGTCTCCCGCCACTGCGCTTTTTCAAGACAGGACTGCCTCTGTCAGACGACAAGAAGGCGTTTTGGCAGATTGCCATTCAGTCTCTGCTGGATTCAGCAGTTTTTAATTCCAGGCCTGGTACACCAACAAGGTCAGGGTTATTATTCCCGTCTGTTTGTGGTACCGAAGTCAGAGGGCTCCGTCACAGTCTCAATCAGAAGTCACTTACTACAGATTGAAAATGGAATTTCTGCGGTCAGTATTTGCAGATTTGCAGCCACAAGATTGCAAGATTGCACTTGATCTCCAGGATGCGTACTTACACATTCCGATTTGGTCACCTCATCAGAGGTTCTTGCGTTTTGCAATACGCCACAACCATTAACAGTTTCAGGCTCTACCGTTTGGCCTCTCGTCAGCGCCTCGGGTATTCACCAAAGTGATGTTTGTGATGATAGCTCATCTCAGATCCCTGGCAGTGACAATCGTTCCGTACTTAGACGATCTGCTCATTAGAGCTCCGTCTCAACAGATGCTCCTCCAACTTGCGCTGCTAACGTACACCACGGTTGCAGTGTCAGCTTCAAGAAATCGCATCTAATTCCGTCTCAACGACTTCAATTCCTAGGTATGATTCGAGATACGGTAAATCAAAACACCAGAAAGTACAGATTATTCGCCATCTGGTACAATTTGTGCTCAAGCCACGCACACTCTCGGTACATTTGTGTATTCGCCTATTAGGGACAATGGTGGTGGCTTTCGAAGCGCTTCAGTTCGGAGGTTTTCACTCGCGTCCATTTCAACAGCATGTGGTCGCCCTCGCATCTGCAGATTTCCCACAGGGTGAGGTTGTCGCCAAGGGCGAGGGTGTCTCTACTCTGGGCGAGAGTCTCAGAAGTTGGGGAGTTGTAGTTTAAAATTGTCAGCGACAGGGTCTCTAGGCGGATCACGACAGATTGCTGTCTATAAATGTCCTGGAACTCTGCGCAATTTACAATGCACTACATGCTTCGCTCTCAGACTGTCCAAGTGCAGTCAGACAACGCGACAGCAGTCGCATACATCAACAACCAGGGAGGAACGAGAAGCCGCATGGCAATGCGGGAAGTAGCTCGAATCCTCAATTGGCCAGAATACCACCAGGTGATATTGTCGGCAGGGTTCATTCCGGGAGTGGACAACTGCGAGGCGGATTATCTCAGCTGTCGGGATTTTCATCCAGGAGACTGGGCATTAAATCCAGAGGTATTTCCCATGTTGGTCCACAGGTGGGCTTACCCTCAGGTGGATCTGATGGCACCTCGCCACAATTACCAAACGCCCCAGTCTGTGTCCAGAACGAGAGATCCTTAGGCAGTGGCGGTGGATGCTCTCACAATCGCGTGGCCGTACAGCCTCGTGTATCTGTTTCCACCATTTCCGCTGCTCTCTCGGTTGCTAAAACGGATCAAAAGCGAGTCCGTCACAGTCATACTAGTGGCGCCTCATTGGCCTCGGAGAGCTTGGTTCTCGGATCTCCGCGGACTACTCGCATAAGATCCTTGGCCGCTCCTACTACGTCCAGAACTGTTACAACAGGGTCCGTTCCTTTACCCCGATTTAGCGCGGCTGCGTTTGACGGGGTGGCTGTTGAGACCGCCCTCTTAAGAAGAGAGGGCATTCCAGTATCGGTTATACCAACCATGTTACGAGCTAGGAAGCCGGTTACGGCAGCTCATTATTACAGAATTTGGCGTGCCTATGTAGGTTGGTGTGAAGCTCGGAAGTTTCCGACATCATCTTTCAAGTTATCCCGTCTTTTGTTATTTCTCCAGACGGGGTTAGATGGAGGACTGCGTTTATCTACACTAAAGGTGCAGGTATCTGCGTTGTCAATTTATTTTCAAAGACGATTGGCTCTATTGCCGTCGGTACACACTTTTCTACAAGGTGTCCTCAGAGTACAGCCTCCATTCATTCCACCTACAGCGCCATGGGACTTGAATTTGGTTTTACATTTCTTCAAGTCTTCATATTTTGAACCCTTACAGCAAGTGGATATAAAGTTTCTCACTTGGAAAACAATTTTTCTTCTAGCCTTAGCTTCGGCAAGGCGTGTTTCAGATTTGGGTGCCTTGTCATGCAAGCCACCGTATTTTGTGTTTCCTGATGACAGAGCGGAACTTCGGACGAATCCCGCTTTCTTACCAAAGGTAGTGTCATCTTTTCACATCAATCAACCAATAGTAGTTCCTGTGTTAACAGCACATTCTGGAACTCTGAATGTGGTACGCGCATTACGTGTTTATGTATCCCGAACGTCTACAGTTCGTAATACGGATACGTTGTTTGTTCTCTATGATGCTGCCAAGTTGGGTTGGCCAGCTTCTCAGCAGACCTTATCCAGATGGATAAAACTGACTATACGTCAGGCTTGCCTTAATGCTAGGTTACAGCCGCCTACATCAGTAACAGCTCATCCCACACGTTCTGTGGGAACTTCATGGGCAGCTGGTCGTGGAGCTTCTATGACGCAGCTTTGCCGTGCGGCTACATGGTCTTCAGTGCACACGTTTGTGCGCTTTTACAAGTTTGATACGTTTTGCGGCATCAGCATCTAGCTTTGGCCGCCTAGTGTTACAGGTGTCAAACAGCTCTCCCGCCCACGGGGGAAGCTTTGGTACGTCCCAAGAGTACTCCAGTGACCCCTAGTGGATGAAAAAGAAAATAGGATTTTGGTACTTACCAGGTAAATCCTTTTCTTTGAATCCATAGGGGGCACTGGACGCCCACCCAGAGCAGTTTTACCTGGTTTGTATTAAGCTCAGGGGATCTTATGGTAACACATTTTCACCGACTGGTTCAAATTATAAGGTTCTATCGGTTATGGTGTCAACTGTTTAGTTGTCAGTAACGTTATGTGTCAACTTTGTTGTTGTCCGTTATGTTATATGTTATTCTCCATTGTCAACCTCTCTATAGTTCCTGTTCGGCTCAGTAAAAAACACTGAGGTACTCGGGGATATGGAGGGGTGGAGAGTTCTAAATTTAAATATTCAGTGCCCTGTTTCCTGCGGAAGCCGTCCATATCACAAGAGTACTCCAGTGCCCCCTATGGATTCAAAGAAAAGGATTTACCTGGTAAGTACCAAAATCCTATTTTTTGTTTGGTGCGGCAGGAGCCGGACCATGGTCACAGGGCTGCTGTTAATAAAGCAGCCTGAAGCTTTTTTTTATGTTATTTTTATAGTCTTACTATGTTTTTTGAGTGACTTTTCTTAACAGCGTCTTAAACGCATATTAGAAAGAGTCGCTCCAACAACTCCCCACCGGGTCGCAACAACGCTTACCTTCGCGGTACAGTGCTGTCTCGACGGGCGTCTGTGTCGGATGTTCTAGCAGGTCCAGCAGACGTAACCAGTCTGTGGCCGGAGCATGGGGGGAAGGTGAGTCTATGGATTTCCCCTTACTAGGGGGGTCCGGACACAGCTACACTTTATTGGTGGTCTCTGAATCCGTCACAGCGGATGGTTCATTTGGGGGCCATATTGGATTCAGACCTACAGAACGTTTTCTTACCAGAGAAAAAGATAGTCAAGGTGCAGGTCTTGACTCAGGAAGCCTTGCACACCCAGACAGTGTCAGTCCATGCAGCAATGCGACTGTTGGGTCTGATGGTATCAACCTTCGACATGGTGGAATATGCGCAATTCCACTCCAGACCATTACAGCACCTTATTCTGACCAAATGGAACGGAAATCATCAGACGATAAAAAAGCAGATGATAAAATGGTCTCTAGCGTGGTGGCTACAGACAGACCATTTAAATAAGGGGAGACCCTTTTGGATAAAAGAATAGCAAGTTCTAACAACAGATGCCAGTCTGCAAGGCTGGGGTGCGGTACTCGGAAGCCTTTGGTTCCAGGGAAAATGGACCGTAAGGGAAAGTCGCCTGCCGATAAATCTGTTGGAAATAAGGGCCATTTATATGGCTCTGGTTCAGGCAAAGGACAGTCTGCAAGGGAGACCGGTCCAGATTCGCTCAGACAATGCAACAGCAGTAGCATACCTCAATCATCAAGGAGGAACTCACAGCAAAAGAATGATGGAGGAAGTAGTTCCCATGCTAAGATGGGCAGAACTCCATCTCCCAGCATTGTCAGCAGTGTTTGTCCCAGGTGTACTGAACTGGGAAGCGGATTTTCTCAGTCGACACACCATTCATGAAATCGAATGGGCATTACACCCAGAAGTGTTTCAGACACTAGTGAACAGATGGGGTCTACCAGAGATAGACCTCATGGTGTCTCGTCTAAACAACAACGTTCCAAGGTACGGATCGAGAACAAGGGACCCAGGAGCGGTCCTTGTAGACGCACTGTCAGTAGAATGGAAATTTCATCTGGCATATCTGTTCCCTCCAATCTCTCTGTTACCCAGAGTAGTGAGAAAAATAAAGCAAGCAAAGGGAGCAATAATTCTAATAGCTCCAGCTTGGCCAAGAAGGCATTGGTACACAGATCTACTGAGAATGTCCGTGGAAGCACCGATACTGCTCCCTCAACGTCCAGATCTGCTAATGCAGGGTCCTTGTTGTCACACTCATCTGGATCGTCTGTCTTTGACGGCGTGGCTGTTGAAACCTCTATCTTAGAAGCTAGAGGATTTTCAAAACCAGTAATCCAAACTATGCTTAGAGCAAGAAAGCCTTCTTCGGCCCGTGTGTATCATAGAATATGGCAAGCCTATATTCATTGGTGTACTGAAAAAAGTTTGAATCCAAGATCTTTTAAAGTATCCAGGATTTTGGATTTTCTTCAAGCAGGATTGGATAAAGGTTTGAAAGTGGCTTCCTTGAGAGTTCAAGTATCAGCGTTAACTGTATGGTTTCAGCGAAAGATTGCTGATTTACCCGATGTACGTACTTTCTTTCAGGGAGTTGTACATATTCAGCCTCCATTTGTTCCTCCTACAGCTCCTTGGGATTTGAATTTAGTTCTTAAATTCCTCCAGGGACCTCCGTTTGAACCACTTAAGAGAGCAGATCTTAAGTGGTTAATGGCTAAAGTACTTTTTCTACTGGCAATGGCGTCAGCCAGAAGAGTGTCAGATTTAGGAGCGTTATTGTGTAAGTCTCCTTTCCTTAGTTTTTTTCCAGACAGAGCAATTCTCAGAACGAGATCTGGTTATCTTCCTAAGGTGGTTTCAAAGTTTCATCTTAATGAAGAGATTGTAGTCCCAGCTTTTCAGGTATCGGGACTATGTGCGGGAGAAGCGTCGCTGGACGTAGTCCGAGCATTAAGAATCTACGTAGATCGTACTAGTGCCATCAGAAAAACAGATTCTCTCTTCATCCTCTACGGATTCCATAGAAGAGGATGGCCTGCTAGTAAACAGACGCTGGCGAGATGGCTCCGAATGGTAATATCAGAAGCTTATTCTCGTGCAGATCTCCCTACTTCGGCTAATGTCTCTGCTTACTCTACACGTAAGGTAGGTCCTTCATGGGTTGCACAACATGGTGCTTCAGCATAACAGATTTGTAAGGCAGCCACATGGTCTTCCATAAACACATTCATTAGACATTATGCCTTGGATACTTTTGCCTCTCATGACGCAGACTTCGGGCGAAAGGTCCTCCTGTGTAATCTAGAGCGTCCCCACCACTAAAACTGGCTTTGGGAATCCCAATGTTATCCTGTGGATAATCCTGTGGACCCAGCCAGAGAAATAGACGTTATGGTAAGAACTTACCGTTGATAAGAGAAATTACGTTCTGACCACAGGTATCCACAGGGGTCCCACCCTGACGCACCTAATTTCAGGATCTTGACAATCACCTCTTCCCTCTTGTATGGAAGGGTGTGCATGTGTGTTCTGATTGCCTGAATAGGGTTCTACATGATGCTCCTGCCTAATCGCTGTGGAAAGAACTGATTTGACTGAGTCAGTGGGCGGGATTATACGGTGAAGCCCCGATGCATCCTGGGAGGCCAGAAAGCTTGTGACCGTTTGGTGCCATTTCCGCTGTCGCTCCGGCATATCCCAATGTTATCCTGTGGACATAAGAGAAATTACGTTATCAACGGTAAGTTCTTACCATAGCTGTCTATATATACAGTATATATGTAATGGGTTTATGGTGCTGCTATGATAGGAGCCACAGACTGGATTTAGACACTACAAAAGTGTTGCGGGAAGAGGGCGAGAGGGTGACAATGGTGCAGTGATGTTATCATAACAGAGGTATGCGTTCAGGATCCTGGCAGCCGTAATATCGAGGAGTCAGGATTCCCGACAGTCGAGATCCTGAAAGTAAGTATGCACTGCCACCACAGGTTTAGCGTGCGGGAGGGGGGGGGGGGGGGGGGGGGGTAGGTTTAAGCACACTTGGGGGGGGGGGGGGGGGTTAGGGTATGGGAGTTTAGGGTTAAGCAGCAGAGAGGGGGGTAGGGATAGGCACTAAGGGGGGGTTAGGTTTAAGAAGTACTGGGGGGAGGTTAGGGTTAGGCTGTGAGTGGGAGGGTTAGGGGTAGGGGGAAAGAGGTTAGGGTACTCTCTGCACCCCTGTCGGCAGTGCTGAGATTGGGGTGCCGGTGTGTTTTCTCATTTCTAGCCTTATATAACGTAGCCCTGGCTCCGCTCACTTGTATAAGTGCTTTTGACTGAAGCAGATGTTTTAGGCAGCTTGACATGATGATCCCAGAAGTAGCGGGTGCACCACAGGTAGCAGCAGTGCCTGCACAATAGCTTCATGTTGTTCTCATAGATCCTTAGCTTGGTCTAGTTGTGAGTGGGGCTCTACCCTGATATTCCGAGCGCCACTCACAACTAGACCAAGCTAAGGATCTATGAGAATACAACATGAAGCTATTGCGCAGGCACTGCTGCTACCTGTGGTGCACCCGCTACTTCTGCTTGTGGCCCGACCTCAGTGGTTGATGGCTGAAACAACCACTGAGGTTGGGCTACAAGCCCATGACACGCCCAGAAAACACACAAGAAAAGCAACCACCCAAGTTCAGCCACTCGCTCCTCGGCTGCTCACCCTTGCCCACAGCACTTGCCACCAGCGCTAACCTCCCGTCCGCAGCACAGCGCACAGCAGCCGCAGAGCCGTCTTCACTCTCTGCCCGGCTCCCGTGGGAAGCCGCTGCATGTAACCAGGAGAGAACTGGCAGTGGTAAGGCTCCACCTCCGCTCTTTACAGGCAGGAAGCGCCGTCCATTTACAACCAGGAATTGGCTGCAGCTAATTTTTGGAAAGTGAGTCCCCGTCCTCCGATCTGGGTAAAATACGTGCTATAGCGCGTATTTTGCAAACACTGAGACATAATGCACCTTACACATATGCCCCACATTAATAAAATGCCCTTATACACGTCACAGACATAATACCCTGTCTGTAACACCAACAATGTAGCCAGTCTCTGTAACACCAACAATTGCAACCCCCATACCCTCCACACCACTCACCCGGTTGGAGGTATTAAACAGTCACCCATGTAGGCTGAGAAAGGAGTCTGGGACCTGGGAGAGCCGGGGAGGCAGCAGCAGCGGCGGAAGACATGTGCGGATCGCGGCCTCACACCGTCGGCTCTGCAACACCTCCTTCATGTGCTCCACCGTGAACATTTTCCGCCCTCCGCTGCTGGCTCACTCCCGCCGCTACCAGCATGGGAAGGGGGAGTGGGTAACATGCGGGAGAGGGGGGTGGGATGTAATTGCAGGACGTGTGGCGGGCGGCATGTAATCGCGGGCGGGTAATCATAGGGCGGCGGGGTAATCACGGGCGGGGCGGGAGCTGATTACAATTGAGCGGTGCAGCATCCCTGCTCAGCTGTGAAGCTCAGCTAGGAGAATAAACAAAGCAGTCTTTCATCGGCAGCGTGCAGCGCGGCCCTCCAGTGGCCAGCGCTCATAGGCAGCTGCCTAGTGGTGGCGCCGGCCCTGGTCGTCATACATCTAGCCTCAATACACCATGCAGCGACAGATGACTGTGTGAGTGCGCTGCCAGATCCCGTGCAACATCTTATTCTTTTTTTTTTTGCCGAAAAATGTGTCTTCCTTGTAATGCAATCCAACTAGGACAAGCAAGGAGACTGCGCTGAGTAATGTGATATAAAACACCTGTATACTGTGTGTGTCTGAGGCTGTATACGGAGCAGAACAGAAGTTGTATTGGTATAAAGCTGCGGCTGCTACATTGTAGCACTTTGTTTACAGACTCAGTCACACACAGATATACAAGTGTCACATATCACATTACTCAGCACAGTCTTCTTCTGCGTCATAGTCGCTTAGTGTTGCCACTTAGACACGTTTGGCAAAAAAGACAGTAGGAGAGTCTCACGCGACCTGGACTGCCAAGAGGGACTGTTTGGCGTGACTGCAGCAAAGTTGTATGAGGACACATCTGTATGGACTTCGGGGAGAGCCTGATAGAGCGAGGGAGCTCGTTCCAGCGAAGGGGGGGCCGTACAGGATTCAAGCGTGAGATGCAGTAACCAGGGTAGAAAAATGTATTGGAAATGGGCTGGGTGTTCCTGGGAGGCGGCTATTCAGGTGCACAGAGATGGTCCGTCTTATAGGGCTTGTACAAGGTTCAATGGTGTGAGCCCATGGTGTTACCTAAAGGTGCCCCAGATGGTAGTACTGCGTCTACGGAAGTGGGTGTCTCAGTCCCAGCACGTTCATACACCAGGGAATGGATAAAGTCGCAGGTGGGCGACTGCCAGAGGACGCAGACACAGATGTAGCAAGTAGTTTTGTGCTGCTACTCATTGGCTAGTGATTCCAGTAGAGCCGCCTGTTTTAGTAGTTTTCTACTGGGCAGTAAATGACGTCATGGTGTCATCTCTCTTGCTATTGATTTAGGGGTCTGTTCCTGAAGCAGTGAAAAGAGCGGAGAAGTGATCCAGTGGGGAAGTTGTCCATGGCAACCAATCAGCTGCTCCGTATAATTTTATAGTATGCAAATGATGTTACTTCAGTGCTGATTGGTTGCCATGGGCAACTTCTCCTCCGGCTCACTTCTCCACACTTTTCTCTGACGTCCTAGTGGATGCTGGGAACTCCGTAAGGACCATGGGGAATAGCGGCTCCGCAGGAGACTGGGCACATCTAAAGAAAGCTTTAGGACTATCTGGTGTGCACTGGCTCCTCCCCCTATGACCCTCCTCCAAGCCTCAGTTAGATTTTTGTGCCCGACCGAGCAGGGTGCAATCTAGGGGGCTCTCCTGAGCTTCTTAGATAAAAGTTAGTTTTAGGTTTTTAATTTTCAGTGAGACCTGCTGGCAACAGGCTCACTGCATCGAGGGACTAAGGGGAGAAGAAGCGAACCTGCCTTCTTGCAGCCAGCTTGGGCTTCTTAGGCTACTGGACACCATTAGCTCCAGAGGGACCGAACACAGGCCCAGCCTCAAGGTCCGGTCCCAGAGCCGCGCCGCCGGCCCCCTTACAGAGCCAGAAGCAAGAAGAGGTCCGGAAAATCGGCGGCAGAAGACATCAGTCTTCACCAAGGTAGCGCACAGCACTGCAGCTGTGCGCCATTGCTCCTCATGCACACCACACACTCCGGTCACTGAGGGTGCAGGGCGCTGGGGGGGGGGCGCCCTGAGCAGCAATATAAACACCTTGGCTGGCAAAAATACATCACATATAACCCCCAGGGCTATATGGATGTATATTAACCCCTGCCAGATTCCATAAAAATGCGGGAGAAAAGTCCGCGAAAAAGGGGCGGAGCCTATCTCCTCAGCACACTGGCGCCATTTTTCCCTCACAGCTCCGTTGGAGGGAAGCTCCCTGGCTCTCCCCTGCAGTTAATACACTACAGAAAGGGTTAAAAAGAGAGGGGGGGGGGGCACAATTTAGGCGCAGTATACAACATATATGCAGCTATAAGGGAAAACACTTTTTTCTAGGTGCTATCCCTGTGATATATAGCGCCCTGGTGTGTGCTGGCATACTCTCCCTCTGTCTCCCCAAAGGGCTTTGTGGGGTCCTGTCCTCTATCAGAGCATTCCCTGTGTGTGTGCTGTGTGTCGGTACGGCTGTGTCGACAGGTATGTGGAGGATAATGAGGTGGAGGCGGAGCGAATGCCTGTAAATATGTTGTCACCCCCTGCGGGGTCGACACCGGTGTGGTTGAACTTATGGAAGGATTACGTGAAAGTGTCAACTCCTTACATAAAAGGCCGACGACACGGAACAGCCGGCTACTCAGCTTGTGCCTGTTCCAGCGTCTCAAATGTCATGGGGGGCTCTAAAATCGCCCGCTACCTCAGATAACAGACACAGATGTCGACACGGATACTGACTCCAGTGTCGACATCGATGAGACTGGTGTACCCTCCAAATAGGTCCACCCGTTACAGGATTGAGACAATGAAAAATGTATTACACATTTATGATTATACCCCAGGTACCACATAAAAGGGTATTGTGTTTGGTGAGAGAAAACTATTGTTTTTCCTGCATCTGAGAAATTAAATGAGGTGTGTGAGGAAGAGTGGTCTTCCCCCGGTAAGAAATTGATAATTTCTACAACGGTTATTGGCAGCGTACCCTTTCCCGCAGAGGATAGGTCACGCGGGGAAACACCCCATAGGGTAGATACAGCGCTTACATGCTTATCAGAAAAGGTGGCAGTACCGTCTTCGGGTACGGCTGCCCTGAAGGAACCTGCTGATAGAAAGCAGGAGGTTACCCTATAAGATATGGTCACACACTAGGGCATTATATTGCGACCAGTCGTTGCTTCGGCATGGATGGGCAGTGCTCCCGCTGCGTGGTCAGATTCCCTGTCGGAAAAGAACTATGGATAGGGACAATATTTTGCTGAAAATAGAGCATATAAAAGACGTGGTCTTATACATGCGTGATGCACAGAGGGATATTTGCCGGCTGGCATCAAAAATAAGCGCTAGGTCCATTGCCGCCAGACGGGGGTTATGGACTTGGCAATGGTCAGGCGATGCCGACTCGAATCGGCACATGGAAGTTGCCCTATAAGGGGGTAAAACTGTTTGGGGATAGTTTTTCAGGCCTCGTTTCCACAGCTACTGCTGGGAAATTAATTTTTTTGCCACAGGCTACCCCACAACAAAAGAAAGCACCGTATCATCAAGTACAGTCCTTTCGGCCCCAGAAAAACAAGTGGGCTAGAGGCTCATCCTTTCTGCCGAGAGGCAAAGGTAGAGGAAAAAAGCTGCAACACACAGCTAGTTCCCAAGAGCAGAAGTCCTCCCTGCGTCCAGTAGGTCCACAGCATGGTGCTGGGGCTGCTCAGGCGGACCCGGGTACGGTGGGGGCCCGTCTCAGATATTTCAGCGGACAGTGGGCTCTCTCACATGGATCCCTGGGTCCTTCAAGTAGTATCTCAGGGGTACAGGCTGGAGTTCGAGACGTTCTTCCCCCCGCCGTTTCCTAAAATCTGCCTTACCGGCACCTCCCTCTGCCAGGGAGACGGTGTTGGTGGATATTCAACACTATAATCACAACAAGTGATTGTCAAGGTGCCCCTCCTTCAGCAAGGAAGGGGTTACTATTCCACAGTGGTTGTGGTACCGCAACGGTTCGGTGAGACCCATCTTGAAATTAAAATACTTGAATTTTTATATCAGAAGATTCAAGTTCAAGATGGAATCGCTCAGGGCGCTTATTACGAGCCTGGACGAGGGGGATTACAGGGTCTCCCTGGACATCAAGGATGCGTACCTGCATGTCCCCATTCCCCCCCCCCCCCTCACCAGGAGTACCTCAGATATGTGGTACAGGACTGTCACTATCCGTTCCAGACGCGGCCGTTGGAGTTGTCCACGGCACCGAAGGTCTTTACCTAGGTAATGGCCGAAGTGATGATACTCCTTCGCAAGAAGGAAGTTTTTATTATCCCGTACTTGGACGATCTCCTGATAAAGGCGAGGTCCAAAGAACAGTTAGTAGTGGGGGTAGCACTCTCTCGGGAAGTGCTACAACAGCACGACTGGATTCTCAATATTCCAAAGTCACAGCTGGTCCCGACGACACGTCTTCTGTTCCTGGGAATGTTTCTGAATGCAGACCAGAAAAGAGTGTTTCTTCCAGTGGAAAAAGCCGAGGAGTTGTCATCTCTAGTCAGAGACATCCTAAAACCAGGACAGGTGTCGGTACATCAATGCACACGAGTCCTGGGAAAAATGGTAGCTTCGTACGAAGCATAATTCCATTCGGAAGACTCCACGCAAGGACGTTCCAGTGGGACTAATGGTCCGGGTCCCATGTACAGATACAACAGCGGATAACCCTGTCAGCAAGAAACAGGGTGTCACTGCTGTGGTGGCTGCAGAGGGCTCATCTACTAGTGGGCCGCAGATTCGGAATACAGGACTGGGTCCTGGTGACCACGGATGCCAGCCTTCGGGGCTGGGGTGCAGTCACACAGGGAAGAAATTTCCAAGGAGATTTCGCTTCACATAAATATTCTGCAGCTAAGGGCCATTTACAATGCCCTAAGACCAGCAAGGCCCCTGCTTCAGAACCAGCCGGTACTGATCCAATCAGACGACATCACGGCTGTCGCCCATGTACACAGACAGGGCGGCACAAGAAGCAGGATGGCGATGGCAGAAGCCACAAGGATTCTCCGATGGGCGACCTACACCCAGGAGAATGGGGACTTCATCCAGAAGTTTTCCAAATGCGGGTAAACCGTTGGGAATGACCACGGGTGGACATGATGGCGTCCCGCCTCAACAAGAAGTTGAAAAGATATTGCGCCAGGTCAAGGGACCCTCAGGCGATCGCTGGGGACGCTCTAGTGACACCGTGGGTGTACCAGTCAGTTTATGTGTCTCCTCCTCTACCTCTCATACCCAAGGTACTGAGAATAATAAGAAGGCGAGGAGTGAAAACCATACTCGGGGTTCCGGATTGGCCATGAAGAGCTTGGTACACGGAACTTCAAGAGATGCTGGCAGAGGACCCTTGGCCTCTGCCGCTCAGACAAGACCTGCTGCAGCAGGGACCCTGTCTGTTCCAAGACTTACCACGGCTGCGTTTGACGGCATGGCGGTAGAACACCGGATCCTAAAGGAAAAGGGTATTCCGAAGGAAGTCATCCCTACCCTGATCATAGCCAGGAAGGATGTCACCGCAAGACATTATCGCCGCGTTTGGCGAAAATTTGTTGCTTGGTGGGAGGCCATGAAGGCCCCGACGGAGGAATTTCAACTATGTCGATTCTTGCACTTCCTGCAAGCAGGGGTGACGTTTGGGCCTCAAATTGGGGTCCATCAAGGTCCAGATTTCGGCTCTGTCGATTTTCTTCCAGAAAGAACTGGCTTCACTGCCTGAAGTTCAGACTTTGGTTAAAGGAGTACTACATATTCAGCCTCCTTTTGTGCCTCCTGTGGCACTTTTTGGATCTCAACGTGGTGTTGGATTTCCTAATGTCGCATTGGTTGAGCCACTTAAAACCATGGAGCTAAAGTATCTCGCGTGGAAAGTGGTCATGCTGTTGGCCTTGGCCAGGCGTGTGTCAGAATTGGCGGCTTTGTCATGTAAAAGGCCTTATCTGATTTTCTGTATGGATAGGGCAGAGTTGAGGACTCGTCCTCAGTTTCTCCCGAAGGTGGTCTCAGGTTTTCACTTGAACCAACCTATTGTGGTGCCTGCGGCTACTGGGGACTTGGAGGATTCCAAGTTGCTGGACGTAGTCAGAGCCCTGTAAATTTTATTTTTCCAGGACGGCTGGAGTCAGGAAAACTGACTCGCTGTTTATCCTGATGGCACCCAACAAGCTGGGTGCTCCTGCTTCTAAGCAGTCTATTGCGCGCTGGATTTGTAGCACTATTCAGCTGGCGCATTCTGCGGTAGGATTACCGCAGCCTAAATAAATAAAAGCCCATTCCACAAGGACGGTGGGCTCATCTTGGGCGGCTGCCCGAGGGGTCTCGGCTTTACAACTTTGCCGAGCAGCTACTTGGTCAGGGGCAAACACGTTTGCAAAATTCTACGAATTTGATACCCTGGCTGAGGAGGACCTGGAGTTCTCTCATTCGGTGCTGCAGAGTCATCCGCACTCTCCCGCCCGTTTGGGAGCTTTGGTATAATCCCCATGGTCCTTACGGAGTTCCCAGCATCCACTAGGACGTCAGAGAAAATAAGAATTTACTTACCGATAATTCTATTTCTCGTAGTCCGTAGTGGATGCTGGGCGCCCATCCCAAGTGCGGATTGTCTGCAATACTTGTACATAGTTATTGTTAACTAATCGGGTTCTTGTTGTGAGCCATCTATTCAGAGGCTCCTCTGTTATCATGCTGTTAACTGGGTTTCATATCACAAGTTGTACGGTGTGATTGGTGTGGCTGGTATGCGTCTTACCCGGGATTCAAAATCCTTCCTTATTGTGTACGCTCGTCCGGGCACAGTATCCTAACTGAGGCTTGGAGGAGGGTCATAGGGGGAGGAGCCAGTGCACACCAGATAGTCCTAAAGCTTTCTTTAGATGTGCCCAGTCTCCTGCGGAGCCGCTATTCCCCATGGTCCTTACGGAGTTCCCAGCATCCACTACGGACTACGAGAAATAGAATTATCGGTAAGTAAATTCTTATTTTTTCACTGCTTCATGAATAGACCCCTTATTTTTATACACACATAATTGTTACGGACAATTGTCACACTCGCCATAGAGCCCTGCTGTGTCGCTCCATGTGTTATCAGCAGTGTGTTACAGCTTAATGTATAAACGTGAGTGTGCACAAGACATGCAAGGTCATCTTCTGTCACACTCGCTACTTAGCGTCAGACGCGCTCTACACTGACATTGTAATACAGGGGACAGATGTCTGACGGTCATCAAATCCAAGTGTTTTCTACATTTACACCTAGAATATGGATTTTACTGTTCTTGGTGTCGGCTGGAGGAATTTGTCCAACACACTTTGACAGGGCTCGACAAATACCGATAGACCTGGCAATCCGATGTTAACATTGATAGTGTCCACTCTAGGATTTTTTTAGGGCAGGGTGCTGATCACGGGGAGGGCACATTTTTAAATTGGAAGGGCAAAATTAGGTACATACTATAATGCTTGGTCCTTCCATTCCTACATGTTAAAGCATGGACATAGCGCCAAAGGTGCGCAGCAAAAATTTAGGGCGTTGTTTTGTGGGGAAGGGGCGTGGCCACATAATTGTGGCAATTCACATTACACCACACAGTAGTGCAGCTAATACACACTGCACCAGGTAGAACCTCCTATACACACTGCGACAGGTAGAGCACGTTCTACACTTTGCGCCAGGCAGAGCACGTTATACACATTGCACCAGGTAGAGAGCACTGAGAAACATTGCACCAGGTAGAGAGCACTGAGGCACACTGCACCAGGTAGAGAGCACGGAGGCGCGCTGCACCAGGTAGAGAGCACGGAGGCGCGCTGCACCAGGTAGAGAGCACGGAGGCGCGCTGCACCAGGTAGAGAGCACGGAGGCGCGCTGCACCAGGTAGAGAGCACGGAGGCGCGCTGCACCAGGTAGAGAGCACGGAGGCGCGCTGCACCAGGTAGAGAGCACGGAGGCGCGCTGCACCAGGTAGAGAGCACGGAGGCGCGCTGCACCAGGTAGAGAGCACGGAGGCGCGCTGCACCAGGTAGAGAGCACGGAGGCGCGCTGCACCAGGTAGAGAGCACGGAGGCGCGCTGCACCAGGTAGAGAGCACGGAGGCGCGCTGCACCAGGTAGAGAGCACGGAGGCGCACTGCACCAGGTAGAGACCACTGAGGCACACTGCACAAGGTAGGGCACATTTTTGATCTCCGCTTTTTTTTGTGCTAATTTTACTTACTGGGGGCTGATGCTGTGGGAGTTGATCGCGCTGGTCCCCCCTCACACACCGCGGAGCTGATTGAAAATGGCCGCCACACTGATCCTCCCCGGCGTCCTCTTTTTAGGGTCATGTACACAGAGGAGGGAGGGCTGGGTTTTCCTCGGCAGGAGAGGCAAACCCAACCCTCCTCATCTTACCAGATCCCCAGCAGCCTACAGTGTTGCCTTCAGCGCATCAGCGCGACAAGCCTAAGGCAGCTGCAGGGAGGAGTGGCAGCAGGAGTGACAGCTCGGCGGAGAGGTGTGACAGCGCGGTGGGACAGAGCGGCGTGGAGGAGTGACATCGCTGCAGGGGGCAGTGATAGCGCGCCCTGCGGTGAGTAAGCGGAGCTTTAGTAATCAGCAGGGCGGGCGGGCACAAACGGGCAGGGCGCATTCTGCCACTCAGATAAAGGGCAGGGTGCAGCGCCCCGTGAAAGAAGGCTAGCGTGAGCACTAACTGAGAAAGCAGAGCAGCCCCAGTAGATGCCGAATAATTTTCCGTTTCCGTATTACCTTGTTCCCAGTGTAGTGCTGCAGCGCTCCGATCTGGCTGTAGTCATGCGATAAGAGAACCTACAGATGGAGCCATCTCATCTTGGCTTCTCTGCTGCACCTAGGTGCACCAAGGTTTATTAGCATAAGCCTTTCATCTATTGTTCTCAGCTGCAATACAATACAGAGAGAACAATACAGCAGAGGATTAAGCCCGACATCACTGGCTCCGTTAATCCTATTGAAGGGATAGATTGGCAGGGCTCCATCTGTACTCGTTATTGCATTGGTGGACAAGAAGGTTTGAGTGCTCTCCTTGACAGGTGGCTAATTGGACACGGGATGTTCCTCTCCCACACTCCCCTCACGCTCTGGACCTCTGTCTCTGATAGCTGAACGCGGCGTTGTCTGTCTGGTAGGCCCGGCCTCCCATTTCTTTCCTTCACCTGGCTTTTCCTGCCTCAGTGATTGGGGAAGAAGGAGCTGACCCGTATGTGTGGGCACTGGTAAAAAAGCCCAGGTTTCTGTAGGCCTGTGCGGGACACATAGTCATAGCCTACCATTATTTGTGTGTGGTCAGTGACTGCTGAGGCTGCACTCGTTGGGCTTACCTGCTGCGCAGAAGGCTGGTGGTGTACTTTACATTCCTCCCAACCGTAATCCTATATAATAAAAGGCTAACGCTGCTCCTTGCCTCTATGGGGGCGGATTCAAGTGTTTTGTGCACTGGTGGCAGCTAGATGGTGCCTGACGAAACAATTGAAGTGTTGCTCCATTCGGGGGCACACAGCCGACGGTGCTGACATTACCGTTGTTCCGTCATTTTGACGGGCTGGTAACTAGCTGTTTAATATGCATATTGTTATCTTTAGCTATATTCAGTGATGCTGTTCAGTGTAAATCAAATATATTATGCTCAGTAACATGGTTTGAAAACCTGTTCAGAGTAATAGAAATGTGAGGATAATGCCACAGTAATTTGGATTGTATTTGCATATGTAAGTCTGAAGTCACGTTTCAGCTATAAATGCTGTGGTCAGTATGTATTACGGGTGTTTAGGAGTGACCCTATGGCTTGCAGTGTCAAACTCAGACTCCGCGTGTGGTGACAGTTACATGTTACACTAGCAGGCAGATCTGTGTGGTTAGCGTCACCATCTGGGACCCCTGCTGTGTGACGTGCTATGAATTGAGGCCCCTGCTGTGTGGCATGCCCTGAGTTGGGGCCCCTGCTGTGTGGCATGCTCTGAGTTGGGGCCCCTGCTGTGTGGCATGCTCTGAGTTGGGGCCCCTGCTGTGTGGCATGCTCTGAGTTGGGGCCCCTGCTGTGTGGCATGCTCTGAGTTGGGGCCCCTTCTGTGTGGCATGCACTGAGTTGGGGCCCCTGCTGTGTGGCATGCACTGAGTTGGGGCCCCTGCTGTGTGGCATGCACTGAGTTGGGGCCCCTGCTGTGTGGCATGCACTGAGTTGGGGCCCCTGCTGTGTGGCATGCACTGAGTTGGGGCCCCTGCTGTGTGGCATGCTCTGAGTTGGGGCCCCTGCTGTGTGGCATGCTCTGAGTTGGGGCCCCTGCTGTGTGGCATGCTCTGAGTTGGGGCCCCTGCTGTGTGGCATACTCTGAGTTGGGGCCCCTGCTGTGTGGCATGCTCTGAGTTGGGGCCCCTGCTGTGTGGCATGCTCTGAGTTGGGGCCCCTGCTGTGTGGCATGCTCTGAGTTGGGGCCCCTGCTGTGTGGCATGCTCTGAGTTGGGCTCCTTACTGTGTGGACTGGGGGACACGCTTTGGCTTGCAGCTTCCTGAGGTGCGTGCTGAAAAGTGCGAAAACTACATGGTGAGTGCACTCTAACGGGAGGCTGGGTGCCCTAACCTGCACTTTAGGTGAGTTAAGCCTCTCTGTGTGGCTAAACCAGGTACTAATGTATGTGCACACGGGGCATGCGCGACCAATGGAGGAGGGCAATTTAATAGCTCCGGTTGCTGCCCATTACGTTTGGGCACCCACAAAACAAGTGAATCGCCCCTTTAAACTTTTAAACTGGCTTCTACATTTTAAAAGAATTTGCTGAGCCCTGTTCCCTGAGTATAGATTAGTTTTATAAAAAAAGGAGATTTATGGTAAGACTTACCATAGTTAAATCTCTTTCTGCGAGGTACACTGGATTTCACAGGGAATAACATCGGGGTGTAGAGTTGGATCTTGATCCGAGGCACCAACAGGCTAAAGCTTTGACTGTTCCCAGGATGCACTGCACCGCGTCCCCTATAGCCCCACCTCCAGGCCAGTCCAATGCAGTAGCAGGTAAGAGAGACGGCAGATGTTAGTCACATAGAACCACATTCTCACGACAGGAGAAGGCACCAGCAGCTAATGCCATACAAACCCAAAGAAGCTAAGTGCATCAGGGTGGGCGCCCTGTGGAATCCAGTGTACCTCGCAGAAAGAGATTTAACTATGGTAGATCTTCCATAAATCACCATTTCTGCAGCAGGGTACACTGGTATTCCACAGGGAATAACATCGGGAAAGTCCTAAAGCAGTTCCTCATGGGAGGGGACGCACTGTAGCGGGCACAGGAAGTCCAAAGGAAGCATCCTGGGAGGCGGAAGTGTCAAAGCACTGCAGGCACCAACTTACAAACTGAGCTCCGGTGCCTGGAGGCGGGGCTATAGAGAGGCAGTGCAGTGCATCCTGGGAACAGTCAAAGCTTTAGCCTGTTGGTGCCTCGGATCAAGATCCAACTCTACACCCCAATGTTATTCCTTGGGAATACCAGTGTACCCTGTTGCAGAAAATTCCAATAGCACCCAACAATATATACTACCTGCATCAGGCCTTATAGGGCCATTCTGAACCAATGGATCTTCTCTGCGCCATATTTTATTTTATTTTTAAGGTTAGAACAACATATCCTTGGCTGTTGCTGGGTCTTGTAGTTATACACCTAAGTGCACCAATATACTATTCTCACCTTTTTTCCTGCTTATTTTTTCCTGTGACTTAGACCATTGTATTTTTTATTTTTTTTGTAAACCACTCAATAAATATTTCTCTGTAGACGTAAATGACGTTTTCTGCCATCATCGCAATTATACTGCTCTATAAATCTCTGCGCTTGTCTAGACCTTAGCAAAGCACGGGGTGGTTCTCTCTCGCATTTTCCATAAACCTTTGCATTGTTCTCGGCAAATAACCTTGTGAATGGGTCACTCTAACGTCCTCCAGCGACCTAGAGACTGATATTATATACAGGTCATAAATACTGAATCAGAATATTTGGGTGATGTGTTTGTATCTTCATTTACGTTTAATATTTGCTGGTTCCCGATAAGAGCTTTAAAATTGCTAAAATACCAGCAAGACTCCACTGTCTAAATAAGAGAAAATATTATAAAACTCCAGCAAGCCACGGGCTGAGGATAATGATGTTTTAGTATGAGGAGTGGCCGGTACTATGATGAATGTTTACCGGCACACAATAGGCAGTGTGACTGCTGCATTCCGGTCACATGAGAATGTGTAAGCGCTACTAATTACAAAACAAAATAGCAATTAAACTACCTCAAGTCACGCAGGCTCTGCTGTAACGTCTGAAAGCATAAAAATATTAGATTTGTCCGTTCTCTGTATTTGAGTAATAAAATGATGCTGCTGAGGATATCTGCTACGCTCAGGCTTACAAATGAGTGACCCGGTCCGAATGTACAAGGCTATGGTGGTTTCAAAACTGGTGGCTTATTTTGTGCTTTGTTGTTCGTGCTGCATTCTGTACTCTGTCCACTAGATGGAGACATTGCTTTTCCACTTGCCAGAAACCTTATGAAACCCTTCACCCACCTATTAGGTAAAGTCAAGCTTCCCTGGCTAATGATTGTTTTAATTTATTTCAGTAAATGAAATGGGTAACTGTTAACCCATTGTTTACCTGTGTTCTCTTGCTGCCTTTTTTTCCTATTCTGATTAATAGTAAAATTGAAAATGCACATAATGTCCTATGTATATTATACAATAAGTGTTTCTTGCCTACACTTGATGGGTGAAAGGATTGTACAGTATGTGTTGCTATAGTGTCTTTAATGTAACATTTTTGCTCTGCACAGATTGTGGCTCTAGGCCTGACAACTGTTGTGTAACGCACTCACCAGATGCCCCAGTATTTGTTTAAATCCACGTGTGAGATTCTACAGGTTTTTTTGTTTCTCTTTCTCTCTGCAGAAACTCAGATGTTGCACATGTTTCATTATCATAGGCGGCGATCGTCATCGCTGATTTCCTTGCATTTTAAAACAATTTCTCCCTTTTTATATGTGTATAAATATATAATGCAAGGTTAATACTGAACCTGTCTTAATTTGCCCAGGTAAAGTGCACCCTTAAGTCATTCCCTGTAGATCTACTGGGGTAGAGCGGACACATCTGGCCCACCCAGGACACTTCTGTCTTCAAACCATGTGTGTGGTTTGGCCTGTGTGACATCTACAAAGCAGACAAGTCCCCACAAGCAAACCGTTGCCGTATCGCACAGCAACCCCCAGAGTGCATTCATTTTATTATCCTGGTGTATCTAATCTTCTAGATGCAGTCCTTTCAAATGACCCCCTGGCATCCAGTAAGCATTCTGCAGCGTCCAGCAGTGAGGAAATAACACGCGTGGTGCCCTTTGTACACTGGAGAATAGAAAATCACGTTGATGTGAATTATTTGCTTCTACTTGTGAATACATTTATATACTCTCAGACTAAAACAATTGAAAGTAGACCCCAAAAAGTGAGGTGAATTCCTAATACATACTTTTTTAGTGCTACTTTAAGTCAAACTCGCAGAGAATATGGAGGCCGCTGGTCACTTATATATGACTAAGTAAAACCCTGAAAACATGAGCTGTTGAGGGTGCTTAAATTTATATATATATATATATATATATATATATATATATATATATATATATATATATTATTTTTTTTTATTTTTTTTTATTATCCTTTTTATGGCGTCACAAGGGTTCTGCAGCGCCCAATTACAGAGTACATAAGCACATAATCAAAACAGGAAAACAGTGACTCACAGTTGAAGACAATATGGGACAAGTACAGGGTAACTAAGCATATCTACATCAGTAGATGACACTGAGATAAGTATCGGGGTGGCTGAGAACTGCAGGCTTTGGACAGTTGAGGATTATTAAAGTAAGAAAAGAATAAGCACATGAGAGAAGAGGGCCCTGCTCGTGAGAGCTTACATTCTAAAGGGGACGGGCAGACAGACAGGGGTGACACAGATGGGGTAGGCAGAGCATGGGACAGAGGGTTAGGATGAGATTTGGCTGGGTTTGGTGAAGAAGTGGGTCTTAAGAACCCGTTTGAAGTTCTGTAGAGAGGTGGAGAGTCTGAGGGAGAGAGGTAGAGAAGTCCAGAGTAAGGAGCAGCACGTCCACCCACATAGGGGTTAACAGGGGTGAGATGATTATTGGAAATTCCCCCCTCACAGAGGACAGGAGATACCAAGTCACTTGGAGGGGGGAGGACACAATACTCTGTTCCTGGAAAGCTTGATAGTCAACAACTGCTTATCTGCTGTGTAAAGGGTACCAACCCGCTCTCCCAGTGACCTTACGTGTTGTGCAAACATCTTTACCTTTTACCTCAAAGGAGGAGCCCTAAGGAGAGCAAGCAGCTAAGCAAGGAGACCTAGGGCCTTTGAAATAGTCAGCCTATCCCTGCAAACCTGACACATTTAACACAGCGGGCGGAGCTTGGCCTGACGTCCCAGCAGTTACAGCACTGAGCAGGGCAGCATCAGAGACAGGATGGGGCAGACAAGGAGGCGGATTATTCTCCTCAGCACCAGCAGTTACAGCACTGAGCAGGGCAGCATCAGAGGCAGGACGGGGCAGAGAAGGAGGCAGATTATTCTCCTCAGCACCAGCATGTACAGCACTGAGCAGGGCAGCATCAGAGGTGGAACGGGGCAGAGAAGGAGGCGGATTATTCTCCTCAGCACCAGCAGTTACAGCACTGAGCAGGGCAGCATCAGAGGCGGGACGGGGCAGAGCAGGAGGCGGATTATTCTCCTCAGCACCAGCATGTACAGCACTGAGCAGGGCAACATCAGAGGCGGGACGGGGGCAGAGCAGGAGGCGGATTATTCTCCTCAGCACCAACATGTACAGCACTGAGCAGGGCAGCATCAGAGGCGGGACGGGGCAGAGAAGGAGGCGGATTATTCTCCTCAGCACCAGCAGTTACAGCACTGAGCAGGGCAGCATCAGAGGCGGGAGAGGGCAGAGAAGGAGACGGATTATTCTCCTCAGCACCAGCAGTTACACCACTGAGCAGGGCAGCATCAGAGGCGGGACGGGGCAGAGAAGGAGGCGGATTATTCTCAGCACCAGCAGTTACAGCACTGAGCAGGGCAGCATCAGAGGCGGGACGGGGCAGAGAAGGAGGCGGATTATTCTCCTCAGCACCAGCAGTTACAGCACTGAGCAGGGCAGCATCAGAGGCGGGACGGGGCAGAGAAGGAGGCGGATTATTCTCCTCAGCACCAGCATGTACAGCACTGAGCAGGGCAGCATCAGAGGTGGAACGGGGCAGAGAAGGAGGCGGATTATTCTCCTCAGCACCAGCAGTTACAGCACTGAGCAGGGCAGCATCAGAGGCGGGACGGGGCAGAGAAGGGGGCGGATTATTCTCCTCAGCACCAGCAGTTACAGCACTGAGCAGGGCAGCATCAGAGGCGGGACGGGGCAGAGAAGGAGGCGGATTATTCTCCTCAGCACCAGCTGTTACAGCACTGAGCAGGGCAGCATCAGAGGCGGGACGGGGCAGAGAAGGAGGCGGATTATTCTCAGCACCAGCAGTTACAGCACTGAGCAGGGCAGCATCAGAGGCGGGACGGGGCAGAGAAGGAGGCGGATTATTCTCCTCAGCACCAGCAGTTACAGCACTGAGCAGGGCAGCATCAGAGGCGGGACGGGGCAGAGAAGGAGGCGGATTATTCTCCTCAGCACCAGCATGTACAGCACTGAGCAGGGCAGCATCAGAGGTGGAACGGGGGGCAGAGAAGGAGGCGGATTATTCTCCTCAGCACCAGCAGTTACAGCACTGAGCAGGGCAGCATCAGAGGCGGGACGGGGTAGAGAAGGGGGCGGATTATTCTCCTCAGCACCAGCAGTTACAGCACTGAGCAGGGCAGCATCAGAGGCGGGACGGGGCAGAGAAGGAGGCGGATTATTCTCCTCAGCACCAGCTGTTACAGCACTGAGCAGGGCAGCATCAGAGGCGGGACGGGGCAGAGAAGGAGACGGATTATTCTCCTCAGCTCCAGCATTTACAGCACTGAGCAGGGCAGCATCAGAGGCGGGACGGGGCAGAGCAGGAGGCGGATTATTCTCCTCAGCACCAGCAGTTACAGCACTGAGCAGGGCAGCATCAGAGGCGGGACGGGGCAGAGAAGGAGGCGGATTATTCTCCTCAGCACCAGCTGTTACAGCACTGAGCAGGGCAGCATCAGAGGCGGGACGGGGCAGAGAAGGAGGCGGATTATTCTCCTCAGCACCAGCTGTTACAGCACTGAGCAGGGCAGCATCAGAGGCGGGACGGGGCAGAGAAGGAGGCGGATTATTCTCCTCAGCACCAGCTGTTACAGCACTGAGCAGGGCAGCATCAGAGGCAGGACGGGGCAGAGAAGGAGGCGGATTATTCTCCTCAGCACCAGCAGTTACAGCACTGAGCAGGGCAGCATCAGAGGCGGGACGGGGCAGAGAAGGAGGCGGATTATTCTCCTCAGCACCAGCATGTACAGCACTGAGCAGGGCAGCATCAGAGGCGGGACGGGGGCAGAGCAGGAGGCGGATTATTCTCCTCAGCACCTGCATGTACAGCACTGAGCAGGGCAGCATCAGAGGCGGGACGGGGCAGAGAAGGAGACGGATTATTCTCCTCAGCACCAGCAGTTACAGCACTGAGCAGGGCAGCATCAGAGGCGGGACGGGGCAGAGAAGGAGACGGATTATTCTCCTCAGCACCAGCAGTTACAGCACTGAGAAGGGCAGCATCAGAGGCAGGACGGGGTAGAGAAGGGGGCGGATTATTCTCCTCAGCACCAGCAGTTACAGCACTGAGCATGGCAGCATCAGAGGTGGGGCGGGGCAGAGAAGGAGGCGGATTATTCGCCTCAGCACCAGCAGTTACAGCACTGAGCAGGGCAGCATCAGAGGCGGGGCGGGGCAGAGAAGGAGGCGGATTATTCTCCTCAACTCCAGCATTTACAGCACTGAGCAGGGCAGCATCAGAGGCGGGACGGGGCAGAGCAGGAGGCGGATTATTCTCCTCAGCACCAGCAGTTACAGCACTGAGCAGGGCAGCATCAGAGGCGGGACGGGGCAGAGCAGGAGGCGGATTATTCTCCTCAGCACCAGCAGTTACAGCACTGAGCAGGGCAGCATTACAGGCGGGACGGGGCAGAGAAGGAGGCGGATTATTCTCCTCAGCACCAGCAGTTACAGCACTGAGCAGGGCAGCATCAGAGGCGGGACGGGGCAGAGAAGGAGGCGGATTATTCTCCTCAGCACCAGCAGTTACAGCACTGAGCAGGGCAGCATCAGAGGCGGGACGGGGCAGAGAAGGAGGCGGATTATTCTCCTCAGCACCTGCAGTTACAGCACTGAGCAGGGCAGCATCAGAGGCGGGACGGGGCAGAGCAGGAGGCGGATTATTCTCCTCAGCACCAGCAGTTACAGCACTGAGCAGGGCAGCATCAGAGACGGGACGGGGCAGAGAAGGAGGCGGATTATTCTCTTCAGTACCAGCATTTTGACAGCATAAATCTGGGGAAGGCCAGAGGTGCGGCCTGACAAAGATTGGCATTATTCTTTAAATGCCTTAGCGAAGCACTGGTATTCAGCTAGTTACTTATAAAGCGGTTGATTCAATAGTTACAGCAGAATTTAGCTCCTGGCCTAAATGCTGGCAGCAATTCAGTTATTTCCAGTAAGCAGCCCTGAGACTGCACTTAGGGGGTAATTCAGACCTGATTTGCGCAGTGGGCGATCAGGTCTGAACTGCGCATGCGTATGCACTACAATGCGCAGGCTCGACGGTCTGCAGCGTCGGGCAGCAACAGGATGGTGCAAAAAAATCCGATCGCATCGGCGATCGCAAGAAGATTGACAGGAAGAGGGTGTTTGTGGGTGGCAACTGACCGTTTCTAGAGAGTGTCTGGAAAAATGCAGGAGGGACCCAGCGTTTTGTGGGAGGATTTGTGACGTCAGCTCCGGCCCCGATCATCGCATCGGCTGAGTAAGTCCTGGGCTGTGCAGACACTATACAAACTGCTGCACAGTGCACAGATCTCCTGCACATGCAATCGCACACCTGCACAGCTAATTCCCCCTCCCCTGTAGGCGGCGACTACCTGCTTGCAGGGATGCAGAAAACGCACCCTAGTGATCAGGTCCGAATTACCCCCTTATTGCGGGTTTCTGCTTGCACCCTCCTGAGTTGGGAGCAGCAATTTGTGTTAAGTGGGATTTCAGGGATGGTCAAGAGTGCCGAGTGCATGCTATAACTGCATCCCGTCCGCCACTTAGCACGGGAATACTACATAACACGGCTCATCCCAGGCATTCTCGCTGGAAAAAATGGCCTTCAAGAGAATTAATTGAATAACTAGATTCACCTGTAACAATTGAATTGCTCCCAAAATGTGTTTGTTTAGTTGAAGTAGATATTAGTTTTGCGCTTACTTTTTCTCTGATTTTATTGTCGAATTAAAAAAAATAATTTACTAACATTGCATTTAGGAACATGTTTTCCGGAAATTGAAGTCGGCAATACCTTTTATCTGGCTAAAAAAGCAAATGGGTACAATATTTGCAATAAACCACATCTACCAAGGTGCAATCCTCGGAAATCAGTTGTGTAAAAGTAGAGTTTTTCCATTGCTGCTGTTCCTTTAATCTGACAGTTTGATAAGAAAACACAATGTATAATGTAGGTCACGGTAGGGAAAGCTCCACGCGATAGACTTGTCACACTTTACTCCATACATGTGATGACCTTGCATAAGAAAGTAGTTCTCGTAAGCCTGACTGCTGCAAATATGCCGTGGATCAAATGTCAGCGGTTTAATAGGACACCAACTGTAATTACATGGCACGAGGCAGTAGCAGGTTCCATATTATTATTGGTATTGAGGAATGCTTTAAGTAATTAGCAGCACCCCACCCCAACACACACACACCATATTAATATTTCCATGCAGAAGGTAAGTCTGCAGAAAGAAATGTTACCCTTTGTTCTTGCATGCCTAACAATGTCTGAGGGTTTGATAATGGTGCCAGCTGCAAGCAACCTGTGGCTTTCCATTTGTTGAACTATGAGTCCCAGCATGCCTTAGCAGCTTCAGACAGAGCACAATCCCCAGAGAGCAATAAGTTGCCCATACCTCGTATGATAGAATCTCCACGCGTTTCGCTAGAAGTTCCCCCGGTTTCATTTATCCAAATTAGACTAAGGGAAGACGTGGGCGTTTCCTGGCGATCCAG
The DNA here is from genome assembly GCF_028390025.1 of Pseudophryne corroboree. Lineage (NCBI taxonomy): Eukaryota > Metazoa > Chordata > Amphibia > Anura > Myobatrachidae > Pseudophryne > Pseudophryne corroboree. Next base: position 32,973,559 of record NC_086452.1, read on the forward strand.
ATGACCCAGCACGTACCCCGTAATCTGGCGCAGTGAGAGGAAAGCCCACCATGACAGATCTACCTCCCTGCTTCCTGCAGACATTGGGGGTAATTCAGACCTCATCGCTCGCTAGCGTTCTTTGCAGCGTTGCGATCAGGTCAGAACTGCGTATGTACCACAATGCGCAGGCGCGTCGCACGGGTACAAAGCTGATCGTTGCTGTGCGATGGATTTAAAGAAGAATCCATTCGCACGGGTGATCGCAAGGAGATTGACACGAAGAGGGCGTTTGTGGGTGTCAACTGGCCATTTTCAGGGAGTGGTTAGAAAAACGCAGGTGTGTTCAAGCGTTTGCAGGGAGGGTTCCCGACGTCAATTACGGTCCCGGACAGGCTGATGTGATCGCAGCGGCTGAGTAAGTCCTGGGCTGCGCAGAGACTGCACAATATCAGTTTGTACAGCTCTGCTACACATGGGATCGCACACTTGCACAGCTAATATACTCTGCTCCTGTATGCGGCGACTATCTGATCGCAGTGCTGCGAAAAAACCCTAGCGAGCGGTCAGGTCTGAATTAGGCCCATTGTGCTTGTGTGCCTTAGTTGTGGTTGCAGTGGTCATTTCCGCATGTAAACAGATGTTTCACCTTATGTGTTAGATGCCCATCCGTACACATCATTAATGTAGAGGGTATTCCGGTCAGTGCTGGTCACGGACTTTGCTAGACAGTTGGTCAGCTCTAAGGTGGTCCCCTGGCTGCCGCATTATTGTCCTACTCATCTGCCAAGTTATACATCTTTTCCCATAATGTTCCACATCCAGTTCCTTTACTGTATCTTTCCCAAAATGAGCACTTTGTCTGCTTTGCTTTAACAGAAAAACCCCTCTGACCTCATCCCAATGTCCCTGTGCCCCCACTGACCTCATCCCAATGTCCCTGTGCCCCCTCTGACCTCATTCCAATGTCCCTGTGCCCCCACTGACCTCATCCCAATGTCCCTGTGCCCCCTCTGACCTCATCCCAATGTCCCTGTGCCCCCACTGACCTCATCCCAATGTCCCTGTGCCCCCACTGACCTCATCCCAATGTCCCTGTGCCCCCACTGACCTCATCCCAATGTCCCTGTGCCCCCACTGACCTCATTCCAATGTCCCTGTGCCCCCTCTGACCACATCCCAAGGTCCCTGTGCCCCCTCTGACCACATCCCAATGTCCCTGTGCCCCCTCTGACCACATCCCAATGACCCTGTGCCCCCTCTGACCTCATCCCAATGTCCCTGTGCCCCCTCTGACCACATCCCAATGTCCCTGTGCCCCCTCTGACCACATCCCAATGTCCCTGTGCCCCCTCTGACCACATCCCAAGGTCCCTGTGCCCCCTCTGCATAGCTGCCACCTCTGACCTCATCCCAAAGTCCCTGTGCCCCCTCTGCATAGCTGCCACCTCTTCTGTGTAGCTGTATATGGCAGGACAGCGGCTGCACTTGTATAAATGGTAATTGAGATTAATGCACACAATTCTCCAGATGCCTTTGTGTCCAGTCACCGCATGTGTCAGTGTTTCCCGTATCCTGATCACATGTAGCTCCACACATTCCCTCATGTCCTGCAGTTTCTCATTGCCACATGTTTCTTCCTGTACTATGCGCGCTCTACTGCCGCTGCTACCCTGCGATGTGCGCGCTCTACTGCCGCTGCTACCCTGCGATGTGCGCGCTCTACTGCCGCTGCTACCCTGCGATGTGCGCGCTCTACTGCCGCTGCTACCCTGCGATGTGCGCGCTCTACTGCCGCTGCTACCCTGCGATGTGCGCGCTCTACTGCCGCTGCTACCCTGCGATGTGCGCGCTCTACTGCCGCTGCTACCCTGCGATGTGCGCGCTCTGCTGCCGCTGCTACCCTGCGATGTGCGCGCTCTGCTGCCGCTGCTACCCTGCGATGTGCGCGCTCTACTGCCGCTGCTACCCTGCGATGTGCGCGCTCTACTGCCGCTGCTACCCTGCGATGTGTGCGCTCTACTGCCGCTGCTACCCTGCGATGTGCGCGCTCTACTGCCGCTGCTACCCTGCGATGTGCGCGCTCTACTGCCGCTGCTACCCTGCGATGTGCGCGCTCTACTGCCGCTGCTACCCTGCGATGTGCGCGCTCTACTGCCGCTGCTACCCTGCGATGTGCGCGCTCTGCTGCCGCTGCTACCCTGCGATGTGCACGCTCTGCTGCCGCTGCTACCCTGCGATGTGCGCGCTCTACTGCCGCTGCTACCCTGCGATGTGCGCGCTCTGCTGCCGCTGCTACCCTGCGATGTGCGCGCTCTACTGCCGCTGCTACCCTGCGATGTGCGCGCTCTACTGCCGCTGCTACCCTGCGATGTGCGCGCTCTACTGCCGCTGCTACCCTGCGATGTGCGCGCTCTACTGCCGCTGCTACCCTGCGATGTGCGCGCTCTACTGCCGCTGCTACCCTGCGATGTGCGCGCTCTGCTGCCGCTGCTACCCTGCGATGTGCGCGCTCTGCTGCCGCTGCTACCCTGCGATGTGCGCGCTCTACTGCCGCTGCTACCCTGCGATGTGCGCGCTCTACTGCCGCTGCTACCCTGCGATGTGTGCGCTCTACTGCCGCTGCTACCCTGCGATGTGCGCGCTCTGCTGCCGCTGCTACCCTGCGATGTGCGCGCTCTACTGCCGCTGCTACCCTGCGATGTGCGCGCTCTGCTGCCGCTGCTACCCTGCGATGTGCACGCTCTGCTGCCGCTGCTACCCTGCGATGTGCGCGCTCTACTGCCGCTGCTACCCTGCGATGTGCGCGCTCTGCTGCCGCTGCTACCCTGCGATGTGCGCGCTCTGCTGCCGCTGCTACCCTGCGATGTGCGCGCTCTGCTGCTACCCTGCGATGTGCGCGCTCTGCTGCTACCCTGCGATGTGCGCGCTCTGCTGCTACCCTGCGATGTGCGCGCTCTGCTGCTACCCTGCGATGTGCGCGCTCTGCTGCTACCCTGCGATGTGCGCGCTCTGCTGCTACCCTGCGATGTGCGCGCTCTACTGCCGCTGCTACCCTGCGATGTGCGCGCTCTACTGCCGCTGCTACCCTGCGATGTGTGCGCTCTGCTGCCGCTGCTACCCTGCGATGTGCGTGCTCTGCTGCTACCCTGCGATGTGCGTGCTCTGCTGCTACCCTGCGATGTGCGCGCTCTGCTGCTACCCTGCGATGTGCGCGCTCTGCTGCTACCCTGCGATGTGCGCGCTCTGCTGCTACCCTGCGATGTGCGCGCTCTGCTGCTACCCTGCGATGTGCGCGCTCTGCTGCTACCCTGCGATGTGCGCGCTCTGCTGCTACCCTGCGATGTGCGCGCTCTGCTGCTACCCTGCGATGTGCGCGCTCTGCTGCTACCCTGCGATGTGCGCGCTCTGCTGCTACCCTGCGATGTGCGCGCTCTGCTGCTACCCTGCGATGTGCGCGCTCTGCTGCTACCCTGCGATGTGCGCGCTCTGCTGCTACCCTGCGATGTGCGCGCTCTGCTGCTACCCTGCGATGTGCGCGCTCTGCTGCTACCCTGCGATGTGCGCGCTCTACTGCCGCTGCTACCCTGCGATGTGCGCGCTCTACTGCCGCTGCTACCCTGCGATGTGCGCGCTCTACTGCCGCTGCTACCCTGCGATGTGCGCGCTCTACTGCCGCTGCTACCCTGCGATGTGCGCGCTCTGCTGCTACCCTGCGATGTGCGTGCTCTACTGTCGCCGCTACCCTGCGATGTGTGCGCTCTGCTGCCGCCGCTACCCTGCGATGTGCGCGCTCTGCTGCCGCTGCTACCCTGCGATGTGTGTGCTCTTATGCTACCCTGCGATGTGCGCGCTCTGCTGCCCCTACCCCCCACTGTGTGCACTCTGCTGCCTCTATGATGTGCCCTGTTGTGTGCGCGCTCTGCTGCCCCTACCCAATCTCTGCGCACTATGCTGCCCTTAGCCACCCACTGTGCACACTCTGCTGCCCCTAGCCTCCCACTGTGCACACTCTGCTGCCCCTAGCCTCCCACTGTGCACACTCTGCTGCCCCTAGCCTCCCACTGTGCACACTCTGCTGCCCCTAGCCTCCCACTGTGCACACTCTGCTGCCCCTAGCCTCCCACTGTGCACACTCTGCTGCCCTTAGCCTCCCACTGTGCACACTCTGCTGCCCCTAGCCTCCCACTGTGCACACTCTGCTGCCCTTAGCCACCCACTGTGCACACTCTGCTGCCCTTAGCCACCCACTGTGCACACTCTGCTGCCCTTGGCCTCCCACTGTGCACACTCTGCTGCCCTTAGCCTCCCACTGTGCACACTCTGCTGCCCTTAGCCTCCCACTGTGCACACTCTGCTGCCCTTAGCCTCCCACTGTGCACACTCTGCTGCCCTTAGCCACCCACTGTGCACACTCTGTGCCCCTACTACATTGCTAGTTTATTCTACTTAATGGGTGCTGACTCAGATCCTGGAAGGGACCCTGTTGTAGATTGTGAGCTGGTATCTGAAGTCAAATAAAGGATGGATCCATTATCCTATCTCCGATGCTGGAAAACACTTCATTGGCAGATTGGCTGCAAGTCCTAATATATACTGTATATAAGATAACACACAGCCTGATAATGGCAGTATAGGCCACTGGTGACTACACTGGAATACTGGAAATGATTACGTTAGGGTCCTCTGCGAACACTAAAATCGCCCGACTCCCCTACTGCATAACCGCTGCATGCCCTTACCAGTCTGTGCCACCTCCAAGGTGTCTGTTATGCTCTAGTGTGCCCCAGGCGGCTTCACCATCCTGTCTTATCCCCCCAGTCGCCACTATGATTCCCAAACTGTAGTCAAATCGTGTTGCCTCTTGCTGAAACCTCGCTCCGTAATAAGAGTGAGTAATAATTATTTCATTATCTTTATGCTGTGACGGCCAGTCTATAAGATTATATAAATGTATCAGTCAGGGGTTAGGAGGGATCTCTCTGCTGTACAGGAGTCGCATGGTGCAGGGAATAAAAGCCACTAACTCCTGACACCCATACCAAGAGGCAGAAGGCAGCTATATACAGTATAATAGTACAGATTGGCGTAACAGTCTGAGGAAGCGGGCAGTAGTGTGCCTATGAAACGCATTACTAGAGGTTAGGAAGCGGGCAGTAGTGTGCCTGTGAAACGCGTTACTAGAGGTTAGGAAGCGGGCAGTAGTGTGCCTGTGAAACGCGTTACTAGAGGTTGTGTGTACCCCACCCTGACCATGTGATATGATGACCACCCTCTCCGTGTTACTGTATGTAATAAATGGAAGGAAAAGATAGTGCTAAGACCCTCCAGTTGTTAGGACCTGCGCCTTAGAGCGTTATTGCATTTTCTCTGACGTCCTAGTGGATGCTGGGAACTCCATAAGGACCATGGGGAATAGCGGCTCCGCAGGAGACTGGGCACAAAAGTAAAGCTTTAGGACTACCTGGTGTGCACTGGCTCCTCCCCCTATGACCCTCCTCCAAGCCTCAGTTAGATTTTTGTGCCCGGCCGAGAAGGGTGCATTCTAGGAGGCTCTCCTGAGTTTCTTAGTAAAAGTTTAGTTTTAGGTTTTTTATTTTCAGCGAGACCTGCTGGCAACAGGCTCACTGCATCGAGGGACTAAGGGGAGAAGAAGCGAACCTGCCTGCTTGCAGCCAGCTTGGGCTTCTTGGCTACTGGACACCATTAGCTCCAGAGGGACCGAACACAGGCCCAGCCTCGGAGTCCGGTCCCAGAGCCGCGCCGCCGGCCCCCTTACAGAGCCAGAAGCAAGAAGAGGTCCGGAAAATCGGCGGCAGAAGACATCGGTCTTCACCAAGGTAGCGCACAGCACTGCAGCTGTGCGCCATTGCTCCTCATACACACTTCACACTCCGGTCACTGAGGGTGCAGGGCGCTGGGGGGGGGCGCCCTGAGAAGCAATAAAAACACCTTGGCTGGCTAAAATTACATCACATATAGCTCCAGGGCTATATGGATGTATATTAACCCCTGCCAGATTACAGATAAAAGCGGGAGAAAAGTCCGCCGAGAAGGGGGCGGAGCCTATCTCCTCAGCACACTGGCGCCATTTTCCCTCACAACCCCGCTGGAAGGACGTCTCCCTGACTCTCCCCTGCAGTCCTGCACTACAGAAAAGGGTTAAAAAGAGAGGGGGGGCACTAATTAGGCGCAGTATAAATAAAACAGCAGCTATAAGGGGAAAAACACTTCTATAAGGTTATCCCTGTATATATATATATATATATATATATATAGCGCTCTGGTGTGTGCTGGCATACTCTCCCTCTGTCTCCCCAAAGGGCTAGTGGGGTCCTGTCCTCTATCAGAGCATTCCCTGTGTGTGTGCTGTGTGTCGGTACGATTGTCGACATGTATGAGGAGGAAAATGATGTGGAGGCGGAGCAATTGCCTGTATTGGAGATGTCACCCCCTAGGGAGTCGACACCTGAGTGGCTGAGCTTATGGAAGGAATTACGTGACAGTGTCAGCTCTTTACAAAAGACAGTAGATGACATGAGACAGCCGGCTACTCAGCTCGTGCCTGTCCAGACGTCTCAAAAGCCATCAGGGGCTCTAAAACGCCCGTTACCTCAGATGGCAGAAACAGACGCCGACACGGATACTGACTCCAGTGTCGACGATGAAGAGACGAATGTGACTTCCAGTAGGGCCACACGTTACAGGATTGATGTTATGAAAAATGTTTTACATATTTCTGATAATACAAGTACCACTAAAAAGGGTATTATGTTGGTGAGAAAAAACTGCCTGTAGTTTTTCCTGCATCTGAGGAATTAAATGAAGTGTGTGATGAAGCGTGGGTTTCCCCCGATAAAAAACTGATAATTCCTAAAAGGTTATTAGCATCATACCCCTTGGGCACGTTGGGAAACACCCCATAAGGTGGATAAAGCGCTCACACGTTTGTCTAAACAGGTGGCACTACCGTCTCCTGATACGGCTGCCCTTAAGGAACCTGCTGACAGAAAGCAGGAGAATATCCTAAAATGTATATACACTCACACGGGTGTTATACTGCGACCAACAATCGCCTCAGCCTGGATGTGCAGTGCTGGGGTGGCTTGGTCGGATTCCCTGACTGACAATATTGATACCCTAGATAGGGACAGTATATTACTGACTATAGAGCATTTGAAAGATGCATTTCTATATATGCGTGATGCACAGAGGGATATTTGCCGACTGGCATCAAGAGTAAGTGCGCTGTCCATTTCTGCCATTTAGGGTTATGGACGAGGCAGTGGTCAGGTGATGCTGATTCCAAAAGACATATGGAAGTATTGCCTTATAAAGGGGAGGAGTTATTTGGAGTAGGTCTATCAGACCTGGTGGCCACGGCAACTGCTGGGAAATCCACATTTTTACCCCAGGTAGCCTCTCAACATAAGAAGACGCCGTATTATCAGGCGCAGTCCTTTCGGCCCCATAAGGGCAAGCGGGCAAAAGGCTCCTCATTTCTGCCCCGTGGCAGAGGGAGAGGAAAAAGGCTGCAGCAAATCAGCCAGTTCCCAGGAACAGAAGCCCTCTCCCGTTTCTGCCAAGTCCTCAGCATGACGCTGGGGCTTTACAAGCGGACTCAGGCACTCCCCCTCGCCGTTTCCTAAAGTCTGCTTTAATGACGTCTCCATCCGACAGGGAGGCGGTATTGGAAGCCATTCACAAGCTGTATTCCCAGCAGGTGATAATCAAGGTACCCCTCCTGCAACAGGGAAAGGGGGTATTATTCCACGCTGTTTGTGGTACCGAAGCCGGACGGCTCGGTGAAACCTATTTTAAATCTGAAATCCTTGAACACTTACATACACAGGTTCAAATTCAAGATGGAGTCACTCAGAGCGGTGATTGCGAACTTGGAAGAAAGGGATTATATGGTGTCTTTGGACATCAAGGATGCTTACCTCCATGTCCCAATTTACCCTTCTCACCAAGGGTACCTCAGGTTTTTGGTACAGAACGGTCACTATCAGTTTCAGACGCTGCCGTTTGGTTTGTCCACGGCACACCGGGTTCTTACCAAGGTAATGGCCGAAATGATGATACTCCTTCGAAGGAAGGGAGTTTTAGTTATCCCGTACTTGGACGATCTCCTGATAAGGGCAAGATCCAGGGAACAATTGGTAGTCGGGGTAGCACTATCTCAAGTAGTGTTGCGGCAGCACGGTTGGATTCTCAATATTCCAAAATCGCAGCTGATCCCGACGACACGTCTTCTATTCCTAGGGATGATCCTGGACACAGTCCAGAAAAAGGTGTTTCTCCCGGAGGAGAAAGCCAGGGAGTTATCCGAACTAGTCAGAAACCTCCTAAAACCAGGCCAAGTGTCAGTGCATCAATGCACAAGGGTCCTGGGAAAAATGGTGGCTTCCTACGAAGCAATCCCATTCGGCAGATTCCACGCAAGAACTTTCCAGTGGGACCTGCTGGACAAATGGTCCGGATCGCATCTTCAGATGCATCAGCGGATAACCCTGTCACCAAAGACAAGGGTGTCTCTCCTGTGGTGGTTGCAGAGTGCTCATCTTCTAGAGGGCCGCAGATTCGGCATTCAGGACTGGGTCCTGGTGACCACGGATGCCAGCCTGCGAGGCTGGGGAGCAGTCACACAGGGAAGAAATTTCCAGGGCTTGTGGTCAAGCCTGGAGACATCACTTCACATAAATATCCTGGAGCTGAGGGCCATTTACAATGCCCTAAGCCAAGCAAGACCTCTGCTTCAAGGTCAGCCGGTGCTGATCCAGTCGGACAACATCACGACAGTCGCCCACGTGAATAGACAGGGCGGCACAAGAAGCAGGAGGGCAATGGCAGAAGCTGCAAGGATTCTTCGCTGGGCGGAAAACCATGTGATAGCACTGTCAGCAGTGTTCATTCCGGGAGTGGACAACTGGGAAACAGACTTCCTCAGCAGGCACAACCTCCACCCGGGAGAGTGGAGACTTCACCCAGAAGTCTTCCACATGATTGTAAACCGTTGGAAAGAACCAAAGGTGGACATGATGGCGTCCCGCCTCAACAAAAAATTGGACAGGTTTTGCGCCAGGTCAAGGGACCCTCAGGCAATAGCTGTGGACGCTCTGGTAACACCATGGGTGTACCGGTCAGTGTATGTGTTCCCTCCTCTGCCTCTCATACCCAAGGTACTGAGAATTATAAGACGGAGAGGAGTAAGAACTATACTCGTGGCTCCGGATTGGCCAAGAAGGACTTGGTACCCGGAACTTCAAGAGATGCTCACAGAGGACCCGTGGCCTCTACCTCTAAGAAGGGACCTGCTCCAGCAAGGACCCTGTCTGTTCCAAGACTTACCGCGCCTGCGTTTGACGGCATGGCGGTTGAACGCCGGATCCTGAAGGAAAAAGGCATTCCGGAAGAAGTCTTTCCTACCCTGATCAAAGCAAGGAAGGATGTGACCGCAAAGCATTATCACCGCATTTGGCGGAATTATGTTGCGTGGTGCGAGGCCAGGAAGGCCCCAACGGAGGAATTTCAACTGGGTCGATTCCTGCATTTCCTGCAAACAGGAGTGTCTATGGGCCTAAAATTAGAATCCATTAAGGTTCAGATTTCGGCCCTGTCGATTTTCTTCCAGAAAGAACTGGCTTCAGTTCCTGAAGTTGAGACGTTTGTCAAGGGGGTGCTGCATATACAGCCTCCTTTTGTGCCTCCAGTGGCACCTTGGGATCTCAATGTAGTTTTGGGGTTCCTAAAATCACGTTGGTTTGAACCACTTAAATCTGTGGATTTGAAATATCTCACGTGGAAAGTGGTCATGTCTTGGCCCTGGCTTCGGCCAGGCGCGTGTCAGAATTGGCGGCTTTATCCTGTAAAAGCCCTTATCTGATTTTCCATTCGGACAGGGCGGAATTGAGGACTCGTCCTCAGTTTCTCCCTAAGGTGGTGTCAGCGTTTCACCTGAACCAGCCTATTGTGGTGCCTGCGGCTACTAGGGACTTGGAGGACTCCAAGTTGCTGGACGTAGTCAAGGCCCTGAAAATATATGTTTCCAGGACGGCTGGAGTCAGAAAGTCTGACTCGCTGTTTATCCTGTATGCACCCAACAAGCTGGGTGCTCCTGCTTCTAAGCAGACTATTGCTCGTTGGATTTGTAGTACAATTCAGCTTGCACATTCTGTGGCAGGCCTGCCACAGCCAAAATCTGTAAATGCCCATTCCACAAGGAAGGTGGGCTCATCTTGGGCGGCTGCCCGAGGGGTCTCGGCTTTACAACTTTGCCGAGCAGCTACTTGGTCAGGGGCAAACACGTTTGCTAAATTCTACAAATTTGATACCCTGGCTGAGGAGGACCTGGAGTTCTCTCATTCGGTGCTGCAGAGTCATCCGCACTCTCCCGCCCGTTTGGGAGCTTTGGTATATTCCCCATGGTCCTTACGGAGTTCCCAGCATCCACTAGGACGTCAGAGAAAATAAGAATTTACTTACCGATAATTCTATTTCTCGTAGTCCGTAGTGGATGCTGGGCGCCCATCCCAAGTGCGGATTGTCTGCAATACTTGTACATAGTTATTGTTAACTAAATCGGGTTATTGTTGTTGTGAGCCATCTATCCAGAGGCTCCTCTGTTATCATGCTGTTAACTGGCTTCAGATCACAGGTTGTACGGTGTGATTGGTGTGGCTGGTAATGAGTCTTACCCGGGATTCATAAATCCTTCCTTATTGTGTACGCTCGTCCGGGCACAGTATCCTAACTGAGGCTTGGAGGAGGGTCATAGGGGGTGGAGCCAGTGCACACCAGGTAGTCCTAAAGCTTTACTTTTGTGCCCAGTCTCCTGCGGAGCCGCTATTCCCCATGGTCCTTACGGAGTTCCCAGCATCCACTACGGACTACGAGAAATAGAATTATCGGTAAGTAAATTCTTATTTTCACTTTTTGGAATCCTCTTCCCTTTGGGCAGCAAACGCTAATGAGAGGAGTTCCTTCAGTGAGTGGACGCGAATCATTCCTTTCCAGATGCATGGGAATAGTCAGTAGGTGTTTACGGGCGGTAAGGGGACAGTACACTATAGTGCGAGAACACTACAGAACGCAGCTGCACAAGGTGTTGTCTCTACGCAGCAGATGCTTGTTCTTTAATGTCTCCGTTATGAACATAACATTAGGGTTAATTAGGGTGCACTAATTGGGGTTCCCAGTCACTTTACAAAGAAAACGACATTAAAAATATTTTTAAAACTCACGTCTACCTTTTTCCATGTTGGCCTTGACCCAATGACCCAATAGTGATCGACCTAATGACTGTCAACCTAGTTACTGTCGACCCAACGATCGACACCCAGTAGGTAGGGGGGTAGTGGGGTGTATGGGGCAGTTACTGTACAGGAACTCGTACCCAGTGCTGGTTTGGGGAAGTTGGATCTAGAGTAGAGAACAGAGGACACCAACTCCCCTGCCCTCCCCACTTCACCACCTCCCCTCCTCTGCACGTCCCTCTCCTGCTCTCTCCTACCTCTCACCTTGCACAGGTGTACCCTCTCCTGCTCTCTCCTACCTCTCACCTTGCACAGGTGTACCCTCTCCTGCTCTCTCCTACCTCTCACCTTGCACAGGTGTACCCTCTCCTGCTCTCTCCTACCTCTCACCTTGCACAGGTGTACCCTCTCCTGCTCTCTCCTACCTCTCACCTTGCACAGGTGTACCCTCTCCTGCTCTCTCCTACCTCTCACCTTGCACAGGTGTACCCTCTCCTGCTCTCTCCTACCTCTCACCTTGCACAGGTGTACCCTCTCCTGCTCTCTCCTACCTCTCACCTTGCACAGGTGTACCCTCTCCTGCTCTCTCCTACCTCTCACCTTGCACAGGTGTACCCTCTCCTGCTCTCTCCTACCTCTCACCTTGCACCGGTGTACCCTCTCCTGCTCTCTCCTACCTCTCACCTTGCACCGGTGTACCCTCTCCTGCTCTCTCCTACCTCTCACCTTGCACCGGTGTACCCTCTCCTGCTCTCTCCTACCTCTCACCTTGCACAGGTGTACCCTCTCCTGCTCTCTCCTTCCTCTCACCTTGCACAGGTGTACCCTCTCCTGCTCTCTCCTACCTCTCACCTTGCACAGGTGTACCCTCTCCTGCTCTCTCCTACCTCTCACCTTGCACAGGTGTACCCTCTCCTGCTCTCTCCTACCTCTCACCTTGCACAGGTGTACCCTCTCCTGCTCTCTCCTACCTCTCACCTTGCACAGGTTGTACCCTCTCCTGCTCTCTCCTACCTCTCACCTTGCACAGGTGTACCCTCTCCTGCTCTCTCCTACCTCTCACCTTGCACAGGTGTACCCTCTCCTGCTCTCTCCTACCTCTCACCTTGCACAGGTGTACCCTCTCCTGCTCTCTCCTACCTCTCACCTTGCACAGGTGTACCCTCTCCTGCTCTCTCCTACCTCTCACCTTGCACAGGTTGTACCCTCCCCTACCTCTCACCTTGCACAGGTGTACCCTCTCCTGCTCTCTCGTACCTCTCACCTTGCGCAGGTGTACCCTCTCCTGACACCTGGAAGGATGGGTGTGAGTGTGTATAATAAATATCCATTTCCTGGGCACGTGCGGCTGCATTTCATCAGCCAGTGCTGTCCAGGCTATCTGGTGCTGCACACGGGAGACTGTCATGTGCGGGTCTCCTGACTCAGAGTCATCCTCTGGCTCAAAGTCCAGCAATCCTGGGGAAGCAGCAGGCTGAAATCTCTTATGTTAAGTCAGGTGACAAAAATGCTGCAATATGTAGAAATTGGACCCTTGCCTGTGACCTGCAAAGGGAAAGTCCAGGAATTCATGTGTAATGAGGTCACATGGTAAAATATGCCATCAAATCAGTGCTTGCTGGAGCTTGTGCATTTACAGTCCCAGCATATAGAGGTTACTTACCAGGCATACTACTCTACAAGGGAATTGCTGGTGTGTGTATCATATGGGCAGTGGGACAAATCCCAGCGTACTCTGAGATGCTTCTCATAGACACCAGTACTTTTCTAGTAAATGCTAAATAAAATTCCCTTGACTACTACAATGTAGGAACATTATTCCTGCTACTTGAAAAACGGATGTGCCTGAAATTGCCTGCTAGAAACTCAGATACACACTGCCGGTGCCATTAGACCTTTATAGGATGTGACACAATCTGTGAACATGGAAACAATCAGTGCAGATTTTGCTAAGGTAGATTAGTTCTTGACATCCCATCTGTCAGATGGCGCCAACAGTGTATGCCTCTGTTTTCAACAGGCAATTTCAGGCACTACTTCAAGCATAGCTTAGACTGTAGTACTGTAACTTGGCATAGTGAGATTAATTGGCTGGGGATTGCTCTTGATTGGAGTTAACATTTTAATTGTGCATATGCCTCACTCAATAATTATATATAGCAAGACCTCGTAGAAACAAAATTGGTTAGTGGTCGCGTGCAGCACAGTCCAGATGTAAAGAAACTGGAGCGACTGGGAGATGGATTCCTTTATCTCCTAGGTGAGGGACGAGTTACACAGCTGGTCTGTTGTTACTGTGTACAGCGCTCTATTTGTTCCAGTGTCACTCCCCATGTGTGCAAACAAGCACTGCGTCTGCATTGACGTCCCAGCGTCCGTCTCCCCCCGTACACAGAGAGGAACTCACATGGCCCAAGCTCACACACTGTGGGAAAGTGGAGCTTGCCAGGGAAGTGTAATAACCCGCGAGTACAGATCTCCCCCCCTTACTAACCGGCTCATGAGATTCTCTGTCTGCAGGGTCACATCAGTACTGTTCATTTCCCTGTAACCTGTGTGTGTGATATCCCAGAGACTGATGACGCAGGCGGAGAGCAATATACCAGGATACAAGTCTTGGCTCTTACATGGGAACACAATGATTTCTGATAAACTTCTCAGTGTAGAGCACGTTTGGGTCAGGACGGGTGACCAAGAGCTTACGGTACTGTGTGCGCAGTCTGCAGATGGCGGGTCATCACTCTCTCTCTCAGGCAGGGATATAACGAGTCGGTGATGATCCCATTGAGACAATGCCACAGGGTCTGACGAGAATTCACAGTGACTTTTTATCTTTATTTTTGATTGCTGAATTGATCCATGCGTCAGGCTAGCGGTGACGGAGAACCTCGCTAATTGCCGCGTTTAAAAAACGTCCAAGATCGTCCAGCATCTCGCACCTCCGGCAAACTCTGACCCTATTTACGTATGCCCCCTGATGGCTATAATTTATCTTGTACGGGAATTAGCGTAAATTAATAAAAAATATATATTATTTTTTTTTGCGAATTAAAAAAAAGCAAGTGTCCATTTCAGTCTTTGCGCGTATTTATTATCCTACTGTAGCAGCATTCCAGCGGAGGCCTTATTGTAGCCTTCCCGCCATTGGAAACTTTTAGCTACCATGGGCGGTCTATGATACGCTTCTGCTACATAACCCCATTCTGCGGTCGGCCATCTTGCTCTAGTCTTCCCAGAAATTGAGGAAGCGGCTGGCCATTGGTGTACATCTGGGCATGTGTCCGGGTCGCACCGCGCATGCGTTCCGATTGCTACAGCTCGGAGGCGCAGTACTGATTCGGACACAGGGACTGTGGATTTTAGGGGGGGGGGGGGGGGGGGGGGGGGGTTCTTAGGAGGTGACGGGTGTTGGCTAAGTAGTCGCAGGCGTGTTGCTGAAAGCGGCTGCGTCCAAAGACACTGAGCCGCACACACTGGAGGCCGTACGCCGATGGAGAAACCGCCATAGGGCGGCTGCAGATATCAGTGGTGCGACTGATGGGGCATCTAAAGAGGCGCAAAGACGGAAATGCACCATCCCAAGATGCTGGAAACTGGTGTCTCTGTTCTGTGAGAAACAGGCGTGGTATTAGCGTTAGATGCCGACTCGTCAGACTCTGAATCAGACCCGTATGAGCAGTCGCTCTCTGAACAATACATTTGCATTACTCCGTTGTATTCGCGCACAGCATGGCGCAGGTAGCCCGTGTTGTCCAAGCAGCATTTATCTCCCAGTATTAGCAGTGCGCAGGAATGCACGGCGTGCAATATAGATCTAGTTATTAGGTCAACAGGTATAAAATGTCGTCGGGGTCAAAATATCAACATGACAAAGGTCGCCACACAAATGGTCGACACGCTTTTTTTTTCCCTTCAGTTTTTTGTCACATGTTGTATGTTTGGTAATATGTACAATTGTATACCCTCGCCACACATCGGGCAAGGTGTCATGCTGCGCTCACCACAGGTTACTAGTCACAGTCAATGAAATGTGAAAACATGAAAAATAAAATTGTCAATCTTTTTATACCTATTCCTTTTGTACCATGTCGGCCATATAGTATGGATTTGTTGACTGTCTACCTAGACAGTGTAGATCTATCATTGGGATACTGCATGCTTGTAGGGCAGACACCAGGTGAGCGTCACCTACCACTCCTAAATATACATGTAGCCCAGTGTTAGTTCTCTCAGTGACCGGGGTCAGGACACCATGGAAGTGGCAGGAGGCTTAGTCGTCCCTCACAGTAATTCCTGGGAATGTGGCCGTACTCCAGCATGGAAGCTCTGTCTGTGCCCATGGCTCCTGGGAGGTGTGACATTCTATGTGGTGTTTGCTTTAGGACGGGAGGGGCGGTGTGACACTTCTAGTTCCCCGGTATAGCGTGTAAACCTCCACTCTGTTTGTGTAGCTGCACTGACGCACTCTGGGGTGTTGTGTCCCGCTGACCTTTGCTCCCACCGTAACCTCCTCCGGTGATAGCCTGGTCATGAAACTATACCTACACCCAATAAGCACGGTTACCCAATTCTGAGGGATAAAGGGTCTGTATACCCCCCTCACTGCTATCCTCCAAACGAGTGACGGCTGTTCTTCTCCACATTGTGCCTCATGCCTCCGTTGTGTCAATGGCTCCTTGTGTGCATCCCTATCCATTGTACTGTTATTAGTCGCTGACTAAACCTGTTGATAGACAGCGGTAGGAAGAGTGACCCCTGCAGGTTATCAGGATGAATTACAGGTATTCTATATGGTTTTTCAGGTGTAATTGCCCCAGGAACACTGGATACAGTATGTAAGTGTTTTTACTGTCTATAATTCCAGCTTTCTTTCCTAAGGAAACCTCAGAGTCTTGGATGTTTGTTCTTATTCCTGCTAGAACTTTAATAGCATTAGGTCAGGTTATTATTATATATAACACTCCAGCACTGCCATTTACATTACATAAGATCACCTGGGAACCTCGGAGACAGACTTTTCCACACAATAAACCCAGCGGCCTCTTGTCTAATAGTTGCCTAACTGGCTGCTCACTCCCTGTGTGTGATGCACTTTCCTATACGGGAGCGACCGCAAGCTGAAAGGGCTATTTATAGAGTTGGAACAACGGAGTTACTTGGAAGCAAAACGTTTGCATTCCACCAGCGGCTGGTGACAGGCCTGTGCTTTGTGCCATTCTCTCCGCCTCCTTACTCTGTGTCACGGAGATCCTCCGTACCATGCCGCAATAGACTGCGACACGGCCCATTCAGCCACCGTAAACGGGCCCAGAGAGACTTTTAGAAAGTTTTTGTTTCTGTTTAAAAATAGAATTTGCAAAACTAAAATTAACTTGCACATAACAGGATCTGCAGCAGAAATATGTGCTACGCGGCCAATTAGAAGACAAATGTATTTCATTACCAAATGCGGATCCGCCTCCTGCGCAGTAACCTTCATATAATGGGAGTTATACGTTAACGGATCATGTATGCTGCGCAGGGAGGTGCTGTATGACTATCTGTGTTAATGCTGTGGAAGCATATTGGATGGGGTTTTTTCCACTTAGTTTGAGCCCTAGGTGGCGCTGTTCTGTTGAAAAAAAAATGTTAATAAAAAAAATACATATATATTTATTACCAGTTATTTATGTAGCACACACACATTCCGCAGCCCTTACAGAGAATATTTGGCCAATATTTACATCAGTCCCTGCACCAGTGGAGCTTACAATCTATATTCACTTCCATATGTATACGGACACACATTCACACTAGGGTTAATTTTGTTGGGATCCGGTTAACATATCAGTGTATATTTGGATTGTGGGAGGCAAATGAAACACATGCAAGCACGGGGAGAACATACAAACTCCACACAGTTAGGGAATCTAAACGATGACCTCAGTGCTGTGTGGCAGTAATGCTAACCATTACACCATCCGTGCTGCCCAAGTGTATAAAGTAATGTGCAAAAGTTTTAGGCAGGGGTGGAAAAAATGCTGCAAAGTAAGAATGTTTTCAAAAATAGACGTGGTAATAGTTTTTTTTTTTTTTTATAAATTAACACAATGCAAAGTGAATGAACGGATGAGGAAATCTAAATCAAATCAATATTTGGTGTGACCGCCCTTTGCTTTCACAACAGCATCAATTCTTCTAGGTGCACTTGCACATAGTTTTTGGAGGAACTCGGCAGGGAGGTTGTTTCAAAACATCTTCGAGAACTGTAACCACAGATCTTCTGTGGACCTAGGCTTATTTATATCCTTCTGTCTCTTAATGTAATCCCAGACAGACTCGGTGATGTGAGATCAGGGCTCTGTGGGGGCCATATCATCACTTCCAGGACTCCTTGTTCTTCTTTACGCTGAAGATAATTCTTAATGACAGTGGCTGTATGTTTGGGGTCATTGTCCCGCAGCAGAATAAATTTGGAGCCAATCAGACGCCTCCCTGATGGTATTGCATGATGGTGTTATGGTGTTTTTTTTTAACTCCACATTTTATAGTTCATTTTAAGTGAAGTGAAAGTAAAACATATACAGGTTCCGACCTTCCTTTTGACCTTGTAAAGGTTTGTTGCATTAGCTGCATCTCATGGAATATTACAGTCTGTCTGGGTGCTGGGAGAATGTGTATCAATGTGTGCGGTGTCTCCATTACCATCCCCACCCCTGTATACAGTATAGTTGCGTTGCGGACACTGTGCGTGAGATGAGGGTAACCTTGATCCCTTTCAGGACCGTATCAGCCAGTTACTAGGAAGTGAGAACTTGGCAGATCCTGCACTGTAGCTTGGAACGTTATCACTTCTGATTTGCATAGACCAACATCCGGGTCTCAGCCGCCTCCTGGTTCACAAGGAAGGTGAATCTTTAACACTCCCCCCCCCCCCCACTTTATCAAATATATTAATCAGCCTCCATGACGCTCGCTCAGTTATATCCTTATAGTGCGGCACCCTGGCATTCTCCTAATTGGCTGTGCTGCCAGCTAATCCAGCACTGAGAGGGTGGAGTGTTTTGGCCTTCTTATCGCAGGTGACGGGAATAGATGCAGGTAGTAGGCACCTGGAGTGCAGGTGTGGTATTGTGCTACATTGGGACAGGCCCAACACACACAGACATCTACGCGCACGGCACAGATTGTTCATGGAACAGGTACAATACAGTGAAATCCGCTCCACCCCTTAAAGTTCAGAGGTGCGGAATTTGTGTCAGGGCCTGGTGCCGACACAGCTCTGGACGTTTCGCGTAATCACCCTGGTGCAATTAGTAGCAGGGATCAGAGTTGCATAATGCAATTTTTAACGAATTTGCAAGTGGGTGTGTAGAGTGTAGTGGGAATTCGTTCCTGGCAGAGGATGCCATGTTCAGACAGAAACTGCGCCTGCCATAAGATTGGTCCAGCTTTCAGTGGTGTGTCCGATGGTGGCACCGAGAAGGATTCAGCACCGCTGCAAGTGGGCGCCCCAGTATGAAAGAACATAGGCTGAGGATTCATCATGAAGATGTTGGAGCGCCTGCAGCAAAAGTAGCATCTGCATCCGACTTTGAGTCCCCGCTGTATGATTTTATGCTTGTTAATTATTCTGCATATTATGGGCCAGAGTGAGAAGCATTTTGCGCCTGGGTTTACCCATGTTGCACTGGCAGGTGGAGCAGATACACAATGTGCAGAGAGAGATAGTGTTGGTGAGAGGAGTGTCCTAGCAGTATGGAGTCACTACATGCAAAAGCAGTCCATATTTCTCTATCGTCCTAGTGGATGCTGGGGTTCCTGAAAGGACCATGGGGAATAGCGGCTCCGCAGGAGACAGGGCACAAAAAGTAAAGCTTTACGATCAGGTGGTGTGTACTGGCTCCTCCCCCTATGACCCTCCTCCAAGCCTCAGTTAGATTTTTGTGCCCGGCCGAGAAGGGTGCAATCTAGGTGGCTCTCCTAAAGAGCTGCTTAGAAAAGTTTAGCTTAGGTTTTTTATTTTACAGTGAGTCCTGCTGGCAACAGGATCACTGCAACGAGGGACTTAGGGGAGAAGAAGTGAACTCACCTGCGTGCAGGATGGATTGGCTTCTTGGCTACTGGACATTAGCTTCAGAGGGACGATCACAGGTACAGCCTGGATGGTCACCGGAGCCTCGCCGCCGGCCCCCTTGCAGAAGCTGAAACGAGAAGAGGTCCAGAATTGGCGGCAGAAGACTCCTCAGTCTTCTTAAGGTAGCGCACAGCACTGCAGCTGTGCGCCATTTTCCTCTCAGCACACTTCACACGGCAGTCACTGAGGGTGCAGGGCGCTGGGAGGGGGGCGCCCTGGGAGGCAAATGAAAACCTTTTTTGGCTAAAAATACCTCACATATAGCCTCCGGGGGCTATATGGAGATATTTAACCCCTGCCAGAATCCACTAAAGAGCGGGAGACGAGCCCGCCGAAAAAGGGGCGGGGCCTATCTCCTCAGCACACAGCGCCATTTTCCTCACACAGCTCCGCTGGTCAGGAAGGCTCCCAGGCTCTCCCCTGCACTGCACTACAGAAACAGGGTAAAACAAGAGAGGGGGGGCAAAATTGTGGCAAAACTATATTATTAAAGCAGCTATACAGGGAGCACTTATTATAAGGCTATCCCTGTCATATATAGCGCTTTTGGTGTGTGCTGGCAAACTCTCCCTCTGTCTCCCCAAAGGGCTAGTGGGGTCCTGTCTTCGTTAAGAGCATTCCCTGTGTGTCTGCTGTGTGTCGGTACGTGTGTGTCGACATGTATGAGGACGATATTGGTGTGGAGGCGGAGCAATTGCCAAATATGGGGATGTCACCTCCTAGGGGGTCGACACCAGAATGGATGCCTTTATTTATGGAATTACGGGATAGTGTCAACACGCTAAAGCAGTCGTTTGACGACATGAGACGGCCGGACAATCAATTAGTGCCTGTCCAGGCGCCTCAAACACCGTCAGGGGCTGTAAAACGCCCTTTGCCTCAGTCGGTCGACACAGACCCAGACACAGGCACTGATTCCAGTGGCGACGGTGACGAATCAACCGTATTTTCTAGTAGGGCCACACGTTATATGATTTTGGCAATGAAGGAGGCGTTACATATTGCTGATACTACAGGTACCACAAAACAGGGTATCATGTGGGGTGTGAAAAAACTACCTATAGTTTTTCCTGAATCAGATGAATTAAATGAGGTGTGTGATGAAGCGTGGGTTGCCCCCGATAAAAAAATGCTAATTTCAAAGAAGTTATTGGCTTTATACCCTTTCCCGCCAGAGGTTAGGGCGCGCTGGGAAACACCTCCTAGGGTGGACAAGGCGCTCACACGCTTATCAAAACAAGTGGCGTTACCCTCTCCTGAGACGGCCGCACTTAAAGATCCAGCAGATAGGAGGATGGAAAATATCCAAAAAAGTATATACACACATACAGGTGTTATACTACGACCAGCTATAGCGACAGCCTGGATGTGCAGTGCTGGGGTAGCTTGGTCAGAGTCCCTGATTGAAAATATTGATACCCTGGATAGGGACAATGTTTTACTGTCTTTAGAGCAAATAAAGGATGCATTTCTTTATATGCGTGATGCACAGAGGGATATCTGCACACTGGCATCACGGGTAAGTGCTATGTCCATTTCGGCCAGAAGAAGTTTATGGACGCGACAGTGGTCAGGCGATGCGGACTCAAAACGGCATATGGAAGTTTTGCCGTATAAAGGGGAGGAGTTATTTGGTGTCGGTCTATCGGATTTGGTGGCCACGGCTACAGCCGGGAAATCCACCTTTTTACCTCAAGTCACTCCCCAACAGAAAAAGACACCGACTTTTCAACCGCAGCCCTTTCGTTCCTTTAAAAACAAGAGAGCAAAGGGATATTCATATCTGCCACGAGGCAGAGGAAGGGGGAAGAGACAGCAACAGGCAGCTCCTTCCCAGGAACAGAAGCCCTCCCCCGCTTCTACAAAAGCCTCAGCATGACGCTGGGGCTTCTCAAGCGGACTCGGGGGCGGTGGGGGGTCGTCTCAAGAATTTCAGCGCGCAGTGGGCTCACTCGCAGGTAGATCCCTGGATCCTGCAGATAATATCTCAGGGGTACAGGTTGGAACTAGAGACGGATCCACCTCGCCGTTTCCTGAAGTCTGCTTTACCAACGTCCCCCTCCGACAGGGTGACGGTCTTGGAAGCCATTCACAAGCTGTACTCTCAGCAGGTGATAGTCAAGGTACCCCTTTTACAACAAGGAAAGGGGTATTATTCCACTCTATTTGTGGTACCGAAGCCGGATGGCTCGGTAAGACCTATTCTAAATCTGAAATCCTTGAACCTGTACATAAAGAAGTTCAAGTTCAAGATGGAGTCACTCAGAGCAGTGATAGCGAACCTGGAAGAAGGGGACTTTATGGTATCCTTGGACATCAAGGATGCGTATCTCCACGTTCCAATTTACCCCTCACACCAGGGGTACCTCAGGTTCGTCGTACAGAACTGTCACTATCAGTTTCATACGCTGCCGTTCGGATTGTCCACGGCACCTCGGGTCTTTACCAAGGTAATGGCCGAGATGATGATTCTTCTTCGAAGAAAAGGCGTATTAATTATCCCATACTTGGACGATCTCCTAATAAGGGCAAGGTCCAGAGAACAGCTAGAGATGGGATTAGCACTGTCTCAAGAAGTGCTAAAACAGCACGGGTGGATTCTGAATATTCCAAAATCCCAGTTAATTCCGACAACACGTCTGCTGTTCCTAGGGATGATTCTGGACACGGTTCAGAAAAAGGTTTCTCTATCGTCCTAGTGGATGCTGGGGTTCCTGAAAGGACCATGGGGGGGTAGCGGCTCCGCAGGAGACAGGGCACAAAAAGTAAAGCTTTAGGATCAGGTGGTGTGCACTGGCTCCTCCCCCTATGACCCTCCTCCAAGCCTCAGTTAGATTTTTGTGCCCGGCCGAGAAGGGTGCAATCTAGGTGGCTCTCCTAAAGAGCTGCTTAGAAAAGTTTAGCTTAGGTTTTTTATTTTACAGTGAGTCCTGCTGGCAACAGGATCACTGCAACGAGGGACTTAGGGGAGAAGAAGTGAACTCACCTGCGTGCAGGATGGATTGGCTTCTTTGGCTACTGGACATTAGCTCCAGAGGGACGATCACAGGTACAGCCTGGATGGTCACCGGAGCCTCGCCGCCGGCCCCCTTGCAGATGCTGAAACAAGAAGAAGGTCCAGAATCGGCGGCATGAAGACTCCTCAGTCTTCTTAAGGTAGCGCACAGCACTGCAGCTGTGCGCCATTTCCTCTCAGCACACTTCACACGGCAGTCACTGAGGGTGCAGGGCGCTGGAAGGGGGGCGCCCTGGGAGGCAATGAAAACCTATTTTTGGCTAAAAATACCTCACATATAGCCTCCGGGGGCTATATGGAGATATTTAACCCCTGCCAGAATCCGTTAAGAGCGGGAGACGAGGCCGCCGAAAAAGGGGCGGGGCCTATCTCCTCAGCACACAGCGCCATTTTCCCTCACAGAAAGGCTGGAGGGAAGGCTCCCAGGCTCTCCCCTGCACTGCACTACAGAAACAGGGTTAAAACAGAGAGGGGGGGCACTAATTTGGCGTTAGAAATATATAAAAAAGATGCTATAAGGGAAAACACTTATATAAGGTTGTCCCTATATAATTATAGCGTTTTTGGTGTGTGCTGGCAAACTCTCCCTCTGTCTCTCCAAAGGGCTAGTAGGTCCTGTCCTCTATCAGAGCATTCCCTGTGTGTGTGCTGTGTGTCGGTACGTGTGTGTCGACATGTATGAGGACGATGTTGGTGAGGAGGCGGAGCAATTGCCTGTAATGGTGATGTCACTCTCTAGGGAGTCGACACCGGAATGGATGGCTTATTTAGGGAATTACGTGATAATGTCAACACGCGGCAAGGTCGGTTGACGACATGAGACGGCCGACAAACAATTAGTACCGGTCCAGACGTCTCAAAAACACCGTCAGGGGTTTTAAAACGCCCGTTTACTTTAGTCGGTCGACACAGACACAGACAGGGACACTGAATCCAGTGTCGACGGTGAATAAACAAACGTATTCCTTATTAGGGCCACACGTTAAGGGCAATGAAGGAGGTGTTACATATTTCTGATACTACAAGTACCACAAAAGAGGGTATTATGTGGGATGTGAAAAAACTACCGTAGTTTTTCCTGAATCAGATAAATTAAATGAAGTGTGTGATGATGCGTGGGTTCCCCCCGATAGAAAATATGGGCGGTATACCCTTTCCCGCCAGAAGTTAGGGCGCGTTGGGAAACACCCCTTAGGGTGGATAAGGCGCTCACACGCTTATCAGAACAAGTGGCGGTACCGTCTATAGATAGGGCCGTCCTCAAGGACCAGCTGACAGGAGGCTGGAAAATATCATAAAAAGTATATACACACATACTGGTGTTATACTGCGACCAGCGATCGCCTCAGCCTGGATGTGCAGAGCTGGGGTGGCTTGGTCGGTTTCCCTGACTAAAAATATTGATACCCTTGACAGGGACAGTATTTTATTGACTATAGAGCATTTAAAGGATGCATTTCTATATATGCGAGATGCACAGAGGGATATTTGCACTCTGGCATCAAGAGTAAGTGCGATGTCCATATCTGCCAGAAGATGTTTATGGACACGACAGTGGTCAGGTGATGCAGATTCCAAACGGCACAAAGGTGTATTGCCGTATAAAGGAAGAGGAGTTATTTGGGGTCGGTCCATCGGACCTGGTGGCCACGGCAACTGCTGGAAAATCCACCGTTTTTTACCCTAAGTCACATCTCTGCAGAAAAAGACACCGTCTTTTCAGCTTCAGTCCTTTCGTCCCTATAAGAGTCATATCTGCCCAGGGATAGAGGAAAGGGAAGAAGACTGCAGCAGGCAGCCCATTCCCAGGAACAGAAGCGTTCCACCGCTTCTGACAAGCTCTCAGCATGACGCTGAGACCGTACAGGACCCCTGGATCCTACAAGTAGTATCCCAGGGGTACAGTTTGGAATGTCGAGACGTTTCCCCTGCGCAGGCTCCTGAAGTCTGCTTTACCAAGGTCTCCCTCCGACAAGGAGGCAGTATGGGAAAAAATTCACGAGCTGTATTCCCAGCAGGTGATAATTAAATTACCCCTCCTACAACAAGAAAAGGGGTATTATTCCACACTATATTGTGGTACTGAAGCCAGAAGGCTAGGTGAGACCTAGTCTAAATCTAAAAAAATTTGAACACTTACAAAGGTTCAAATCAAGATGGAGTCACTCAGAGCAGTGATAACGAACCGGGAAGAAGGGGACTATATGGTGTCCCGAGACATCAGGGATGCTTACCTCCATGTCCAAAATTTGCCCTTATCACTAAGGGTACCTCAGGTTCGTGGTACAGAACTGTCACTATCAGTTTCAGACGCTGCCGTTTGGATTGTCCACGGCACCCCGGGTCTTTACCAAGGTAATGGCCGAAATGATGGTTCTTCTTCGAAGAAAAGGCGTCTTAATTATCCCTTACTTGGACGATCTCCTGATAAGGGCAAAGTCCAGGGAACAGTTGGAGGTCGGAGTAGCACTATCTCGGATACTGTTACAACAGCAGGGGTGGATTCTAAATATTCCAAAAATCGCAGCTGATCCCGACAACAAGTCTCCTGTGCTTAGGGATGATTCTGGACACAGTCCAGAAAAAGGTGTTTCTCCCGGAAGAGAAAGCCAGGGAGTTATCCGAGCTAGTCAGGAACCTCCTAAAATCAGTGCATCATTGCACAAGGGCCATGGTAAAAAAATGGTGACTTCCTTCGAAGCAATTCCAGTCGGCAGATTTCATGCAAGAACTTTTCAGTGGGATCTGCTGGACAAATGGTCCGGATCGCATCTTCAGATGCATCAGTGGATAACCCTATATCCAAGGACAAGGGTGTCTCTCCTGTGGTGGTTACAGAGTGCTCATCTTCTAGAGGGCCGCAGATTCGGCATTCAGTTTTGGATGTTGGTGACCACGGAGGCCAGCCCGAGAGGCTGGGGAGCAGTCACACAAGGAAAAAATTTCCAGGGAGTGTGATCAAGTCTGGAGACTTTTCTCCACATAAATATAGCTAAGGGTAAATTTATAATGCTCTAAGCTTAGCAAGACCTCTGCTTCAAGGTCAGCCGGTATTGATCCAGTGGGATAAAACATCACGGCAGTCGCCCACGTAAATAGACAGGGCGGCACAAGAAGCAGGAGGGCAGTGGCAAAAACTGCAAGGACTTTTCGCTGGGCGGAAAATCATGTGATAGCACTGTCAGCAGTGTTTCATTCCGGGAATGGAAACTGGGAAGCAGACTTCCTCAGTAGGCACGACCTCCACCCGGCAGAGTGGGAACTTCATGGGGAAGTTTTCCACATGATTGTAAACCGTTGGGAATTACCAAAGGTGGACATAATGGCGTCCCGTCTGAACAAAAAACGGGACAGGTATTGCGCCAGGTTAAGAGACCCTCAGGCAATAGCTGTGGACGTTCTGGTAACACCGTGGGTGTACCAGTCGGTGTATGTGTTCCATCCTCTGCTTTTCATACCTAAGGTACTGAGAATTATAAGACGTAGAGGAGTAAGAACTATACTCATGGCTCCGGATTGGCCAAGAAGGACTTGGTACCCGGAACTTCAAGAGATGCTCACAGAGGACTTATGGCCTCTGCCGCTAAGAAGGGACTTGTTTCAGCAAGTACCATGTCTGTTCCAAGACTTACCGCAGCTGCGTTTGACGGCATGGCGGTGGAACGCCGGATCCTAAGGGAAAAGGCATTCAGGAAGAGGTCATTCCTACCCTGGTCAAAGCCAGAAAGGAGGTGACCGCACAACATTATCACCACATGTGGCGAAAATATGTTGCGTGGTGTGAGGCCAGGAAGGCCCCACGAAGAAATTTCAACTCGGTCGATTCCTGCATTTCCTGCAAACAGGAGTGTCTATGGGCCTCAAATTGGGGTCCATTAAGGTTCAAATTTCGGCCCTGTCGATTTTTCTTCCAGAAAGAATTGGTTTCAGTTCCTGAAGTCCAGAAGTTTGTCAAGGGAGTATTGCATATACAACCCCCTTTTGTGCCTCCAGTGGCACTGTGGGATCTCAACGTAGTTCTGGGATTCCTCAAAACACATTGGTTTAAAACCAGTCAAATCTGTGGATTTGAAGCATCTCACATGAAAAGTGAACATGCTCTTGGACCTGGCCTGGACCAGGCGAGTGTCAAATTGGTGGTTTTTTTTCTCAAAAAAGCCCATATCTGTTTGTCCATTCGAACAGGGCAGAGCTGCGGACTCGTCCCCTGTTCTCTCCCTAAGGTGGTGTCAGTGTTTCACCTGAACCAGCTTATTGTGGTGTCTTGCGCCTACTAGGGACTTGGAGGACTCCAAGTTGCTAGATGTGGTCAGGGCCCTGAAAATATAGGTTCCAGGACGGCTGGAGTCAGGAAAACTGACTTGCTGTTATCCTGTATGCACCCAACAAACTGGGTGCTCTTGCTTTTAAGCAGACTTTTGCTAGTTGGATGTGTAATACAATTCAGCTTGCACATTCTGTGGCAGGCCTGCCACAGCCAAAATATGTAAATGCCCATTCCACAAGGAAGGTGGGCTCATCTTGGGCGGCTGCCCGAGGGGTCTCGGCTTTACAACTTTGCCGAGCGGCTATTTAGTCAGGGGCAAACACGTTTGTAAAATCCTACAAATTTGATAACCTGGCTAAGGAGGACCGGGAGTTCTCTCATTCGGTGCTGCAGAGTCATCCGCACTCTCCCGCCCGTTTGGGAGCTTTGGTATAATCCCCATGGTCCTTTCAGGAACCCCAGCATCCACTAGGACGATAGAGAAAATAAGAATTTACTTACCGATAATTCTATTTCTCGGAGTCCGTAGTGGATGCTGGGCGCCCATCCCAAGTGCGGATTATCTGCAATACTTGTACATAGTTACAAAAATCGGGTTATTATTGTTGTGAGCCATCTTTCAGAGGCTCCGCTGTTATCATACTGTTAACTGGGTTCAGATCACAGGTTGTACAGTGTGATTGGTGTGGCTGGTATGAGTCTTACCCGGGATTCATAAATCCTTCCTTATTGTGTACGCTCGTCCGGGCACAGTATCCTAACTGAGGCTTGGAGGAGGGTCATAGGGGTAGGAGCCAGTGCACACCACCTGATCCTAAAGCTTTACTTTTTGTGCCCTGTCTCCTGCGGAGCCGCTACCCCCCCATGGTCCTTTCAGGAACCCCAGCATCCACTACGGACTCCGAGAAATAGAATTATCGGTAAGTAAATTCTTATTTTTTCTCCCGGAGGAAAAAGCCAAGGAGTTATCCGAGCTTGTCAGGAACCTCCTAAAACCAGGAAAGGTGTCTGTACATCAATGCACAAGAGTCCTGGGAAAAATGGTGGCTTCTTACGAAGCAATTCCATTCGGCAGATTCCACGCAAGAATTTTCCAGAGGGATCTGTTGGACAAATGGTCAGGGTCGCATCTTCAGATGCACCAGCGGATAACCCTGTCTCCAAGGACAAGGGTATCTCTTCTGTGGTGGTTGCAGAGTGCTCATCTATTGGAGGGCCGCAGATTCGGCATACAGGATTGGATCCTGGTGACCACGGACGCCAGCCTGAGAGGCTGGGGAGCAGTCACACAAGGAAGAAACTTCCAGGGCGTGTGGTCGAGCCTGGAAACGTCTCTTCACATAAACATTCTGGAACTAAGAGCAATCTACAATGCTCTAAGCCAGGCAGAACCTCTGCTTCAAGGAAAACCGGTGTTGATCCAGTCGGACAACATCACGGCAGTCGCCCATGTGAACAGACAGGGCGGCACAAGAAGCAGGAGTGCAATGGCAGAAGCTGCAAGGATTCTTCGCTGGGCAGAGAATCATGTGATAGCACTGTCAGCAGTGTTCATCCCGGGAGTGGACAACTGGGAAGCAGACTTCCTCAGCAGACACGACCTTCACCCGGGAGAGTGGGGACTTCATCCAGAAGTTTTCCACATGCTGGTAACCCGTTGGGAAAGACCAATGGTGGACATGATGGCGTCTCGCCTCAACAAAAAACTGGACAGGTATTGCGCCAGGTCAAGAGATCCGCAGGCAATAGCTGTAGACGCGCTGGTAACGCCTTGGGTGTACCAGTCGGTGTATGCGTTTCCTCCTCTGCCTCTCATACCAAAAGTATTGAGAATTATACGGCAAAGAGGCGTAAGAACGATACTAGTGGTTCCGGATTGGCCAAGAAGGACTTGGTACCCGGAACTTCAAGAGATGATCACGGAAGATCCGTGGCCTCTACCTCTGAGAAGGGACTTGCTTCAGCAGGGTCCCTGTCTGTTTCAAGACTTACCGCGGCTGCGTTTGACGGCATGGCGGTTGAACGCCGGATCCTAAAGGAAAAAGGCATGCCGGAAGAAGTCATTCCTACTTTGATTAAAGCAAGGAAGGAAGTAACCGCGCAACATTATCACCGCATTTGGCGAAAATATGTTGCGTGGTGCGAGGATCGGAGTGCTCCGACGGAGGAATTTCAACTGGGTCGATTCCTACATTTCCTGCAATCAGGATTGTCTATGGGTCTCAAATTGGGATCTATTAAGGTTCAAATTTCGGCCCTGTCGATTTTCTTCCAAAAAGAATTGGCTTCAGTTCCTGAAGTCCAGACTTTTGTTAAGGGAGTGCTGCATATACAGCCCCCTGTGGTGCCTCCAGTGGCACCGTGGGATCTCAATGTTGTTTTGGACTTTCTCAAATCTCATTGGTTTGAACCACTAAAAACTGTGGATTTGAAATATCTCACATGGAAAGTGACCATGCTACTAGCCCTGGCTTCGGCCAGGAGAGTGTCAGAACTGGCAGCTTTATCTTACAAAAGCCCATATCTGATTTTCCATTCGGACAGGGCAGAACTGCGGACTCGACCGCATTTTCTCCCTAAGGTGGTGTCAGCATTTCATCTGAACCAACCTATTGTAGTGCCTGCGGCTACAAGCGACTTGGAGGACTCCAAGTTGTTGGACGTTGTCAGAGCTTTAAAAATATACATTTCAAGGACAGCAGGAGTCAGGAAATCTGACTCGCTGTTTATACTATATGCTCCCAACAAGTTGGGCGCTCCTGCGTCTAAGCAGACTATTGCTCGCTGGATTTGTAGTACGATTCAGCTTGCACATTCTGTGGCAGGCCTGCCACAGCCAAAATCGGTAAAAGCCCACTCCACAAGGAAGGTGGGTTCTTCTTGGGCGGCTGCCCGAGGGGTCTCGGCATTACAACTCTGCCGAGCGGCTACGTGGTCGGGGGAGAACACGTTTGTAAAATTCTACAAATTTGATACCCTGGCTAAGGAGGACCTGGAGTTCTCTCATTCGGTGCTGCAGAGTCATCCGCACTCTCCCGCCCGTTTGGGAGCTTTGGTATAATCTCCATGGTCCTTTCAGGAACCCCAGCATCCACTAGGACGATAGAGAAAATAAGAATTTACTTACCGATAATTCTATTTCTCGGAGTCCGTAGTGGATGCTGGGCGCCCATCCCAAGTGCGGATTATCTGCATTACTTGTACATAGTTACAAAAATCGGGTTATTATTGTTGTGAGCCATCTTTTCAGAGGCTCCGCTGTTATACTGTTAACTGGGTTTAGATCACAGGTTGTACGGTGTGATTGGTGTGGCTGGTATGAGTCTTACCCGGGATTCATAAATCCTTCCTTATTGTGTACGCTCGTCCGGGCACAGTACCTAACTGAGGCTTGGAGGAGGGTCATAGGGGGAGGAGCCAGTACACACCACCTGATCGTAAAGCTTTACTTTTTGTGCCCTGTCTCCTGCGGAGCCGCTATTCCCCATGGTCCTTTCAGGAACCCCAGCATCCACTACGGACTCCGAGAAATAGAATTATCGGTAAGTAAATTCTTATTTTTTCCTGCATGCAAAATAATAAATGCATGTGCCCCCCTTGCATTGCAGCAGGGTTTGTTCCAGGTGCAAATTGCGCCTTCTTTTTTTTTTTTTTTTCTTTATGTGCTCCTAAGGCTGGTTCATATCAACATGTCCACATTTACAACGCATGCCATCATTGCCAGGGTTGTCCCATTGGTCGTGCAGCATGCTGACGGGATGACCCAGCAAACGACCCGCGGGAGCATGCGATTTGGGGGCACACACTAGACGTGTTACCGATTTATATAGTTTAATGTGTACCCAACCTAACTCTGTGCCAGACCCTCATTGTCTATCTGGATAGCTGTTGCCTCCATGTAAGTGACTGGAATTCTATATGTGGCGCCTTGGCCAGTCATTTCACTTGGCATCTATCGAGTTACTGCAGCATGTTTCAGTGCCTCGTACCTCATTTGCATCACTTGTCTCTTATGAACTGATGGAAGGCTGCGGCCTACAGAATGCCTCCCTGCGATGTGTATAGATGATCAGTGTACTGTCTATCTATCTGATGTAATTTTGTGACCCCCATGCCCTGTGCTTTGCTTGCTCTGTACTGCAGGCCGCGTCTGCAGCCTTTGTTCCAGGATGGGTCTCCCCTGCCCTCTGTCTAGCACCTATGTGCTAATTGAGTCTTATCTGGATGCTCTCAGCTCTTGATGTTCCCTCCTCCCCAGTAACTTGCTCAGTAAAAGGGTACTTAGACGTTTAATGATCTCAGCAGGTGGCTGTGTAGTGAGTTTCCCCTGTATGTGGACATAAATCCTCGGTGCGCTGGCGGCAGAGATAGGATAGGGTGTAAATTCCGCACAATCATCACACAATGCATTGTGACGCCCAGACACTGTGACCGAAACCAAATCATCTCGCTTTTACATCCAGTTTACTGACCAATAATCGTCTATCTGCTCCAGTCACCTGGGAAGGAAAAATGACTTCTATTTATCTGTATTCATTTATTGCTGGTTTATTCTGTAGTTAAGGGAAATAAATCATTAATCATTTATAAATAGGTTTATTTTTTTTCAATAAATGACACACGCTTGTGAATGTCCGGCCTTAGGGACTGTGTCTGTAGCTGTCAGCAGTCTGTAGCTGTGAGTCTGACTTACTGCCTACTAATGCAAGATTCCATTCAGCTAATGTGAGGGTCCGGTGCGTCTGATACCAGTGCCGCTAATGTGAGGGTCCGGTGCGTCTGATACCAGTGCCGCTAATGTGAGGGTCCGGTGCGTAGAAACCAGTGCAGCTAATGTGAGGCTCCGGTGCATCTGATACCAGAAACCAGTGCCGCTAATGTGAGGGTCCGGTGCATCTGATACCAGTGCCGCTAATGTGAGGGTCCGGTGCATCTGATACCAAAAACCAGTGCCGCGAATGTGAGGGTCCGGTGCATCTGATACCAGTGCCGCTAATGTGAGGGTCCGGTGCGTAGAAACCAGTGCAGCTAATGTGAGGGTCCGGTGCATCTTATACCAGTGCCTCTAATGTGAGGGTCCGGTGCGTCTTATACCAGTGCCGCTAATGTGAGGGTCCGGTGCGTCTGATACCAGAAACCAGTGCAGCTAATGTGAGGGTCCGGTGCATCTTATACCAGTGCCTCTAATGTGAGGGTCCGGTGCGTCTTATACCAGTGCCGCTAATGTGAGGGTCCGGTGCGTCTGATACCAGAAACCAGTGCCGCTAATGTGAGTGTCCGGTGCGTCTGATACCAGTGCCGCTAATGTGAGGGTCCGGTGCGTAGAAACCAGTGCAGCTAATGTGAGGGTCCGGTGCGTCTAAAACCAGAAACCAGTGCAGCTAATGTGAGGGTCCGGTGCATCTGATACCAGAAACCAGTGCATCTAATGTGAGGGTCCGGTGCGTCTGATACCAGAAACCAGTGGCGCTAATATGAGGGTCCTATGCGCCAAACCAGTGCAGCTAATGTGAGGGTCCGGTGCGTAGAAACCAGAAACCAGTGCCACTAATGTGAGGGTCCGGTGCGTAGAAACCAGAAACCAGTGCAGCTAATGTGAGGGTCCGGTGTGTCTGATACCAGAAACCAGTGCCTCTAATGTGAGGGTCCGGTGCATCTGATACCAGAAACCAGTGCAGCGAATGTGAGGGTCCGGTGCATCTGATACCAGAAACCAGTGCCACTAATGTGAGGGTCCGGTGCATCTGATACCAGAAACCAGTGCAGCGAATGTGAGGGTCCGGTGCATCTGATACCAGAAACCAGTGCCACTAATGTGAGGGTCCGGTGCATCTGATACCAGAAACCAGTGCCGCTAATGTGAGGGTCGGGTGCGTCTGATACCAGAAACTAGTGCCTCTAATGTGAGAGTCCGGAGTGTCTGATACCAGAAACCAGTGCCGCTAATGTGAGGGTCCGGTGCATCTGATACCAGAAACCAGTGCCTCTAATGTGAGGGTCCGGTGCGTCTGATACCAGAAACCAGTGCAGCTAATGTGAGGGTCCGGTGCGTCTGATACCAGAAACCAGTGCAGCTAATGTGAGGGTCCGGTGCGTCTGATACCAGAAACCAGTGCAGCTAATGTGAGGGTCCGGTACGTCTGATACCAGAAACCAGTGCCGCTAATGTGAGGGTCCGGTGCGTCTGATACCAGTGCAGCTAATGTGAGGGTCCGGTGCGTCTGATACCAGAAACCAGTGCCTCTAATGTGAGGGCCCGGTGCGTCTGATACCAGAAACCAGTGCAGCTAATGTGAGGGTCCTATGCGCCAAACCAGTGCCGCTAATGTGAGGGTCCGGTGCGTAGAAACCAGTGCAGCTAATGTGAGGGTCCGGTGCGTCCGATTCCAGAAACCAGTGCAGCTAATGTGAGGGTCCGGTGCGTCTGATACCAGAAACCAGTGCCGCTAATGTGAGGGTCTGGTACCAGAAACCAGTGCAGCTAATGTGAGGGTCCTATGCGCCAAACCAGTGCCGCTAATGTGAGGGTCCGGTGCGTAGACGCCAGAAACCAGTGCCGCTAATGTGAGGGTCCGGTGCGTAGAAACCAGTGCAGCTAATGTGAGGGTCCGGTGCGTCCGATTCCAGAAACCAGTGCAGCTAATGTGAGGGTCCGGTGCGTCTGATACCAGAAACCAGTGCCGCTAATGTGAGGGTCCGGTGCGTCTGATACCAGAAACCAGTGCCTCTAATGTGAGGGTCCGGTGCGTCTGATACCAGAAACCAGTGCCTCTAATGTGAGGGTCCGATGCGTCTGATACCAGAAACCAGTGCCACTAATGTGAGGGTCGGGTGCGTCTGATTCCAGAAACCAGTGCCGCTAATGTGAGGGTCCGGTGCGTCTGATACCAGTGCAGCTAATGTGAGGGTCCGGTGCGTCTGATACCAGTGCCTCTAATGTGAGGGTCCGGTGCGTCCGATTCCAGAAACCAGTGCCGCTAATGTGAGGGTTCGATGCGTCTTATACCAGAAACTAGTGCCGCTAATGTGAGGGTCCTATGCGCCAAACCAGTGCCTCTAATGTGAGGGTCCGGTGCGTAGAAACCAGTGCAGCTAATGTGAGGGTCCGGTGCATCTGATTCCAGAAACCAGTGCAGCTAATGTGAGGGTCCGGTGCATCTGATTCCAGAAACCAGTGCCGCTAATGTGAGGGTCCGATGCGTCTTATACCAGAAACTAGTGCCACTAATGTGAGGGTCCGGTGCGTCTGATACCAGAAACCAGTGCAGCTAATGTGAGGGTCCGGTGCGTCTGATACCAGAAACCAGTGCCGCTAATGTGAGGGTCCGATGCGTCTTATACCAGAAACTAGTGCCGCTAATGTGAGGGTCCTATGCGTCTGATACCAGAAACCGGTGCAGCTAATGTGAGGGTCCGGTGCGTCTGATACCAGAAACCAGTGCAGCTAATGTGAGGGTCCGGTGCGTCTGATACCAGAAACCAGTGCAGCTAATGTGAGGGTCCGGTGCGTCTGATACCAGAAACCAGTGCCTCTAATGTGAGGGTCCGGTGCGTCTGATACCAGAAACCAGTGCCTCTAATGTGAGGGTCCGGTGCATCTGATACCAGAAACCAGTGCCTCTAA
The DNA here is from genome assembly GCF_028390025.1 of Pseudophryne corroboree. Taxonomy (NCBI): domain Eukaryota; kingdom Metazoa; phylum Chordata; class Amphibia; order Anura; family Myobatrachidae; genus Pseudophryne; species Pseudophryne corroboree. Next base: position 33,007,816 of record NC_086452.1, read on the forward strand.
TGTGAGGGTCCGGTGCATCTGATACCAGAAACCAGTGCCTCTAATGTGAGGGTCCGGTGTGTCTGATACCAGAAACTAGTGCCTCTAATGTGAGGGTCCGGTGTGTCTGATACCAGAAACCAGTGCCTCTAATGTGAGGGTCCGGTGCATCTGATACCAGAAACTAGTGCCTCTAATGTGAGGGTCCGGTGTGTCTGATACCAGAAACCAGTGCCTCTAATGTGAGGGTCTGGTGCATCTGATACCAGAAACCAGTGCAGCTAATGTGAGGGTCCGATGCGTCTTATTCCAGAAACCAGTGCCTGTAATGTGAGGGTCCGGTGCATCTGATACCAGAAACCAGTGCCTCTAATGTGAGGGTCCTGTGCATCTGATACCAGAAACCAGTGCAGCTAATGTGAGGGTCCGGTGCATCTGATACCAGAAACCAGTGCCGCTAATGTGAGGGTCCGGTGCATCTGATACCAGAAACCAGTGCCTCTAATGTGAGGGTCCGGTGCATCTGATACCAGAAACCAGTGCCTCTAATGTGAGGGTCCGGTGCATCTGATACCAGAAACCAGTGCCTCTAATGTGAGGGTCCGGTGCATCTGATACCAGAAACCAGTGCAGCTTATGTGAGGGTCCGGTGCTTCTGATACCAGAAACCAGTGCAGCTAATGTGAGGGTCCGGTGCGTCTGATACCAGAATCCAGTGCAGCTAATGTGAGGGTCCTATGCGCCAAACCAGTGCCGCTAATGTGAGGGTCCGGTGCGTAGAAACCAGAAACCAGTGCCGCTAATGTGAGGGTCCGGTGCGTAGAAACCAGTGCAGCTAATGTGAGGGTCCGGTGCGTCTGATTCCAGAAACCAGTGCTGCTAATGTGAGGGTCCGGTGCGTAGAAACCAGAAACCAGTGCCGCTAATGTGAGGGTCCGGTGCGTAGAAACCAGTGCAGCTAATGTGAGGGTCCGGTGCATCTGATTCCAGAAACCAGTGCCGCTAATGTGAGGGTCTGGTACCAGAAACCAGTGCAGCTAATGTGAGGGTCGGGTGTGTCTGATACCAGAAACCAGTGCAGCTAATGTGAGGGTCCTATGCGCCAAACCAGTGCCGCTAATGTGAGGGTCCGGTGCGTAGAAACCAGAAACCAGTGCCGCTAATGTGAGGGTCCGGTGCGTAGAAACCAGTGCAGCTAATGTGAGGGTCCGGTGCGTCTGATACCAGTGCAGCTAATGTGAGGGTCCGGTGCGTCTGATACCAGAAACCAGTGCAGCTAATGTGAGGGTCCTATGCGCCAAACCAGTGCCGCATATGTGAGGGTCCGGTGCCTAGAAACCAGAAACCAGTGCCGCTAATGTGAGGGTCCGGTGCGTAGAAACCAGTGCAGCTAATGTGAGGGTCCGGTGCGTCTGATTCCAGAAACCAGTGCCGCTAATGTGAGGGTCTGGTACCAGAAACCAGTGCAGCTAATGTGAGGGTCGGGTGTGTCTGATACCAGAAACCAGTGCAGCTAATGTGAGGGTCCGGTGCGTAGAAACCAGTGCAGCTAATGTGAGGGTCCGGTGCGTCTGATACCACAAACCAGTGCCGCTAATGTGAGGGTCTGGTGCATCTGATACCAGAAACCAGTGCCGCTAATGTGAGGGTCCGGTGCATCTGATACCAGAAACCAGTGCCTCTAATGTGAGGGTCCGGTGCGTCAGATATCAGATACCAGTGCCTCTAATGTGAGGGTCCAGTGCGTCTGATACCAGAAACCAGTGCCTCTAATGTGAGGGTCCAGTGCGTCTGATACCAGAAACCAGTGCCTCTAATGTGAGGGTCCAGTGCGTCTGATACCAGAAACCAGTGCCTCTAATGTGAGGGTCCGGTGCATCTGATACCAGAAACCAGTGCCTCTAATGTGAGGGTCTGGTGCATCTGATACCAGAAACCAGTGCAGCTAATGTGAGGGTCCGATGCGTCTTATTCCAGAAACCAGTGCCTCTAATGTGAGGGTCTGGTGCATCTGATACCAGAAACCAGTGCCTCTAATGTGAGGGTCCGGTGCATCTGATACCAGAAACCAGTGCCTCTAATGTGAGGGTCCGGTGCATCTGATACCAGAAACCAGTGCAGCTAATGTGAGGGTCCGGTGCATCTGATACCAGAAACCAGTGCCTCTAATGTGAGGGTCCGGTGCGTCTGATACCAGAAACCAGTGCCTCTAATGTGAGGGTCCGGTGCGTCTGATACCAGAAGCCAGTGCCTCTAATGTGAGGGTCCGGTGCGTCTGATACCAGAAACCAGTGCCTCTAATGTGAGGGTCCGGTGCGTCTGATACCAGAAACCAGTGCCTCTAATGTGAGGGTCCGGTGCGTCTGATACCAGAAACCAGTGCCTCTAATGTGAGGGTCCGGTGCATCTGATACCAGAAACCAGTGCCTCTAATGTGAGGGTCCGGTGCATCTGATACCAGAAACCAGTGCCTCTAATGTGAGGGTCCGGTGCATCTGATACCAGAAACCAGTACCTCTAATGTGAGGGTCCGGTGTGTCTGATACCAGAAACCAGTGCCGCTAATGTGAGGGTCCGGTGCATCTGATACCAGTGCTGCTAATGTGAGGGTCCGGTGTGTCTGAAACCAGAAACCAGTGCCTCTAATGTGAGGGTCCGGTGCATCTGATACCAGTGCCGCTAATGTGAGGGTCCGGTGTGTCTGATACCAGAAACCAGTGCCTCTAATGTGAGGGTCTGGTGTGTCTGATACCAGAAACCAGTGCCGCTAATGTGAGGGTCCGGTGCGTCTGATACCAGAAACCAGTGCCGCTAATGTGAGGGTCTGGTGCGTCTGATACCAGAAACCAGTGCAGCTGATGTGAGGGTCCGGTGCGTCTGATACCAGAAACCAGTGCCTCTAATGTGAGGGTCCGGTGCATCTGATACCAGAAACCAGTGCCACTAATGTGAGGGTCCGGTGCGTCTGATACCAGAAACCAGTGCAGCTAATGTGAGGGTCCGGTGCATCTGATACCAGAAACCAGTGCCTCTAATGTGAGGGTCCGGTGCATCTGATACCAGAAACCAGTGCCTCTAATGTGAGGGTCCGGTGCATCTGATACCAGATACCAGTGCCTCTAATGTGAGGGTCCGGTGTGTCTGATACCAGATACCAGTGCCGCTAATGTGAGGGTCCGGTGTGTCTGATACCAGAAACCAGTGCCGCTAATGTGAGGGTCCGGTGCGTCTGATACCAGAAACCAGTGCCGCTAATGTGAGGGTCTGGTGCATCTGATACCAGAAACCAGTGCCGCTAATGTGAGGGTCCGGTGCGTCTGATACCAGTGCCGCTAATGTGAGGGTCCGGTGCGTCTGATACCAGAAAACAGTGCAGCTAATGTGAGGGTCCGGTGCGTCTGATACCAGAAACCAGTGCAGCTAATGTGAGGGTCCGGTGCGTCTGATACCAGAAACCAGTGCCGCTAATGTGAGGGTCTGGTGCATCTGATACCAGAAACCAGTGCCACTAATGTGAGGGTCTGGTGCGTCTGATACCAGTGCCGCTAATGTGAGGGTCCGGTGCGTCTGAAACCAGAAACCAGTGCAGCTAATGTGAGGGTCCGGTGCGTCTGATACCAGAAACCAGTGCAGCTAATGTGAGGGTCCGGTGCGTCTGATACCAGAAACCAGTGCAGCTAATGTGAGGGTCCGGTGCGTCTGATACCAGAAACCAGTGCCACTAATGTGAGGGTCCGGTGCGTCTGATACCAGAAACCAGTGCAGCTAATGTGAGGGTCCGGTGTGTCTGATACCAGAAACCAGTGCCTCTAATGTGAGGGTCCGGTGTGTCTGATACCAGAAACCAGTGCCGCTAATGTGAGGGTCCGGTGCATCTGATACCAGTGCCGCTAATGTGAGGGTCCGGTGTGTCTGATACCAGAAACGAGTGCCTCTAATGTGAGGGTCCAGTGCGTCTGATACCAGAAACCAGTGCCTCTAATGTGAGGGTCCGGTGCATCTGATACCAGAAACCAGTGCCTCTAATGTGAGGGTCCGGTGCATCTGATACCAGAAACCAGTGCCTCTAATGTGAGGGTCCGGTGCATCTGATACCAGAAACCAGTACCTCTAATGTGAGGGTCCGGTGTGTCTGATACCAGAAACCAGTGCCGCTAATGTGAGGGTCCGGTGCATCTGATACCAGTGCTGCTAATGTGAGGGTCCGGTGTGTCTGAAACCAGAAACCAGTGCTTCTAATGTGAGGGTCCGGTGCATCTGATACCAGTGCCGCTAATGTGAGGGTCCGGTGTGTCTGATACCAGAAACCAGTGCCTCTAATGTGAGGGTCTGGTGTGTCTGATACCAGAAACCAGTGCCGCTAATGTGAGGGTCCGGTGCGTCTGATACCAGAAACCAGTACCGCTAATGTGAGGGTCTGGTGCGTCTGATACCAGAAACCAGTGCAGCTGATGTGAGGGTCCGGTGCGTCTGATACCAGAAACCAGTGCCTCTAATGTGAGGGTCCGGTGCATCTGATACCAGAATCCAGTGCCACTAATGTGAGGGTCCGGTGCGTCTGATACCAGAAACCAGTGCAGCTAATGTGAGGGTCCGGTGCATCTGATACCAGAAACCAGTGCCTCTAATGTGAGGGTCCGGTGCATCTGATACCAGAAACCAGTGCCTCTAATGTGAGGGTCCGGTGCATCTGATACCAGATACCAGTGCCTCTAATGTGAGGGTCCGGTGTGTCTGATACCAGATACCAGTGCCGCTAATGTGAGGGTCCGGTGCGTCTGATACCAGAAACCAGTGCCGCTAATGTGAGGGTCCGGTGCGTCTGATACCAGAAACCAGTGCCGCTAATGTGAGGGTCTGGTGCATCTGATACCAGAAACCAGTGCCGCTAATGTGAGGGTCCGGTGCGTCTGATACCAGTGCCGCTAATGTGAGGGTCCGGTGCGTCTGATACCAGAAACCAGTGCAGCTAATGTGAGGGTCCGGTGCGTCTGATACCAGAAACCAGTGCCGCTAATGTGAGGGTCTGGTGCGTCTGATACCAGAAACCAGTGCCACTAATGTGAGGGTCTGGTGCGTCTGATACCAGTGCCGCTAATGTGAGGGTCCGGTGCGTCTGAAACCAGAAACCAGTGCAGCTAATGTGAGGGTCCGGTGCGTCTGATACCAGAAACCAGTGCAGCTAATGTGAGGGTCCGGTGCGTCTGATACCAGAAACCAGTGCAGCTAATGTGAGGGTCCGGTGCGTCTGATACCAGAAACCAGTGCCACTAATGTGAGGGTCCGGTGCGTCTGATACCAGAAACCAGTGCAGCTAATGTGAGGGTCCGGTGTGTCTGATACCAGAAACCAGTGCCTCTAATGTGAGGGTCCGGTGTGTCTGATACCAGAAACCAGTGCCGCTAATGTGAGGGTCCGGTGCATCTGATACCAGTGCCGCTAATGTGAGGGTCCGGTGTGTCTGATACCAGAAACGAGTGCCTCTAATGTGAGGGTCCGGTGTGTCTGATACCAGAAACCAGTGCCGCTAATGTGAGGGTCCGGTGCGTCTGATACCAGAAACCAGTGCCGCTAATGTGAGGGTCTGGTGCGTCTGATACCAGAAACCAGTGCAGCTGATGTGGGGGTCCGGTGCGTCTGATACCAGAAACCAGTGCAGCTGATGTGAGGGTCCGGTGCGTCTGATACCAGAAACCAGTGCAGCTGATGTGGGGGTCCGGTGCGTCTGATACCAGAAACCAGTGCAGCTAATGTGAGGGTCCGGTGCGTCTGATACCAGAAACCAGTGCAGCTAATGTGAGGGTCCGGTGCGTCTGATACCAGAAACCAGTGCCGCTAATGTGAGGGTCCGGTGCGTCTGATACCAGAAACCAGTGCCGCTAATGTGAGGGTCCGGTGCGTCTGATACCAGAAACCAGTGCCGCTAATGTGAGGGTCTGGTGCATCTGATACCAGAAACCAGTGCCGCTAATGTGAGGGTCCGGTGCGTCTGATACCAGTGACGCTAATGTGAGGGTCCGGTGCGTCTGATACCAGAAACCAGTGCCGCTAATGTGAGGGTCCGGTGCATCTGATACCAGAAACCAGTGCCGCTAATGTGAGGGTCCGGTGCATCTGATACCAGAAACCAGTGCAGCTAATGTGAGGGTCTAGTGCGTCTGATACCAGAAACCAGTGCAGCTAATGTGAGGGTCCGGTGCGTCTGATTCCAGAAACCAGTGCCGCTAATGTGAGGGTCCGGTGCGTCTGATTCCAGAAACCAGTGCCACTAATGTGAGGGTCCGATGCGTCTTATACCAGAAACTAGTGCCGCTAATGTGAGGGTCCGGTGCGTCTGATACCAGAAACCAGTGCAGCTAATGTGAGGGTCCGATGCGTCTTATACCAGAAACTAGTGCCGCTAATGTGAGGGTCTGGTGCGTCTGATACCAGAAACCAGTGCAGCTAATGTGAGGGTCCGATGCGTCTTATACCAGAAACTAGTGCCGCTAATGTGAGGGTCTGGTGCGTCTGATACCAGAAACCAGTGCAGCTAATGTGAGGGTCCGGTGCGTCTGATACCACAAACCAGTGCCGCTAATGTGAGGGTCTGGTGCATCTGATACCAGAAACCAGTGCCGCTAATGTGAGGGTCCGGTGCATCTGATACCAGAAACCAGTGCCTCTAATGTGAGGGTCCGGTGCGTCAGATATCAGATACCAGTGCCTCTAATGTGAGGGTCCAGTGCGTCTGATACCAGAAACGAGTGCCTCTAATGTGAGGGTCCGGTGCATCTGATACCAGAAACCAGTGCCTCTAATGTGAGGGTCTGGTGCATCTGATACCAGAAACCAGTGCAGCTAATGTGAGGGTCCGATGCGTCTTATTCCAGAAACCAGTGCCTCTAATGTGAGGGTCTGGTGCATCTGATACCAGAAACCAGTGCCTCTAATGTGAGGGTCCGGTGCATCTGATACCAGAAACCAGTGCCTCTAATGTGAGGGTCCGGTGCATCTGATACCAGAAACCAGTGCAGCTAATGTGAGGGTCCGGTGCATCTGATACCAGAAACCAGTGCCTCTAATGTGAGGGTCCGGTGCGTCTGATACCAGAAACCAGTGCCTCTAATGTGAGGGTCCGGTGCGTCTGATACCAGAAACCAGTGCCTCTAATGTGAGGGTCCGGTGCGTCTGATACCAGAAACCAGTGCCTCTAATGTGAGGGTCCAGTGCGTCTGATACCAGAAACCAGTGCCTCTAATGTGAGGGTCCGGTGCATCTGATACCAGAAACCAGTGCCTCTAATGTGAGGGTCCGGTGCATCTGATACCAGAAACCAGTGCCTCTAATGTGAGGGTCCGGTGCATCTGATACCAGAAACCAGTGCCTCTAATGTGAGGGTCCGGTGTGTCTGATACCAGAAACCAGTGCCGCTAATGTGAGGGTCCGGTGCATCTGATACCAGTGCCGCTAATGTGAGGGTCCGATGCGTCTTATACCAGAAACTAGTGCCGCTAATGTGAGGGTCCTATGCGTCTGATACCAGAAACCGGTGCAGCTAATGTGAGGGTCCGGTGCGTCTGATACCAGAAACCAGTGCAGCTAATGTGAGGGTCCGGTGCGTCTGATACCAGAAACCAGTGCCGCTAATGTGAGGGTCTGGTGCGTCTGATACCAGAAACCAGTGCCTCTAATGTGAGGGTCCGGTGCGTCAGATATCGGATACCAGTGCCTCTAATGTGAGGGTCCAGTGCGTCTGATACCAGAAACCAGTGCCTCTAATGTGAGGGTCTGGTGCATCTGATACCAGAAACCAGTGCCTCTAATGTGAGGGTCCGGTGTGTCTGATACCAGAAACCAGTGCCTCTAATGTGAGGGTCCGGTGTGTCTGATACCAGAAACCAGTGCCTCTAATGTGAGGGTCCGGTGCATCTGATACCAGAAACTAGTGCCTCTAATGTGAGGGTCCGGTGTGTCTGATACCAGAAACCAGTGCCTCTAATGTGAGGGTCTGGTGCATCTGATACCAGAAACCAGTGCAGCTAATGTGAGGGTCCGATGCGTCTTATTCCAGAAACCAGTGCCTGTAATGTGAGGGTCCGGTGCATCTGATACCAGAAACCAGTGCCTCTAATGTGAGGGTCCTGTGCATCTGATACCAGAAACCAGTGCAGCTAATGTGAGGGTCCGGTGCATCTGATACCAGAAACCAGTGCCGCTAATGTGAGGGTCCGGTGCATCTGATACCAGAAACCAGTGCCTCTAATGTGAGGGTCCGGTGCATCTGATACCAGAAACCAGTGCCTCTAATGTGAGGGTCCGGTGCATCTGATACCAGAAACCAGTGCAGCTAATGTGAGGGTCCGGTGCTTCTGATACCAGAAACCAGTGCCGCTAATGTGAGGGTCCGGTGCGTCTGATACCAGTGCAGCTAATGTGAGGGTCCGGTGCGTCTGATACCAGAATCCAGTGCAGCTAATGTGAGGGTCCTATGCGCCAAACCAGTGCCGCTAATGTGAGGGTCCGGTGCGTAGAAACCAGAAACCAGTGCCGCTAATGTGAGGGTCCGGTGCGTAGAAACCAGTGCAGCTAATGTGAGGGTCCGGTGCGTCTGATTCCAGAAACCAGTGCTGCTAATGTGAGGGTCCGGTGCGTAGAAACCAGAAACCAGTGCCGCTAATGTGAGGGTCCGGTGCGTAGAAACCAGTGCAGCTAATGTGAGGGTCCGGTGCATCTGATTCCAGAAACCAGTGCCGCTAATGTGAGGGTCTGGTACCAGAAACCAGTGCAGCTAATGTGAGGGTCGGGTGTGTCTGATACCAGAAACCAGTGCAGCTAATGTGAGGGTCCTATGCGCCAAACCAGTGCCGCTAATGTGAGGGTCCGGTGCGTAGAAACCAGAAACCAGTGCCGCTAATGTGAGGGTCCGGTGCGTAGAAACCAGTGCAGCTAATGTGAGGGTCCGGTGCGTCTGATACCAGTGCAGCTAATGTGAGGGTCCGGTGCGTCTGATACCAGAAACCAGTGCAGCTAATGTGAGGGTCCTATGCGCCAAACCAGTGCCGCATATGTGAGGGTCCGGTGCCTAGAAACCAGAAACCAGTGCCGCTAATGTGAGGGTCCGGTGCGTAGAAACCAGTGCAGCTAATGTGAGGGTCCGGTGCGTCTGATTCCAGAAACCAGTGCCGCTAATGTGAGGGTCTGGTACCAGAAACCAGTGCAGCTAATGTGAGGGTCGGGTGTGTCTGATACCAGAAACCAGTGCAGCTAATGTGAGGGTCCGGTGCGTAGAAACCAGTGCAGCTAATGTGAGGGTCCGGTGCGTCTGATTCCATAAACCAGTGCCGCTAATGTGAGGGTCCGATGCGTCTTATACCTGAAACTAGTGCTGCTAATGTGAGGGTCCTATGCGCCAAACCAGTGCCTCTAATGTGAGGGTCCGGTGCGTAGAAACCAGTGCAGCTAATGTGAGGGTCCGGTGCGTCTGATTCCAGAAACCAGTGCAGCTAATGTGAGGGTCCGATGCGTCTTATACCAGAAACCAGTGCCGCTAATGTGAGGGTCCGGTGCGTCTGATACCAGAAACCAGTGCAGCTAATGTGAGGGTCCGATGCGTCTTATACCAGAAACTAGTGCCGCTAATGTGAGGGTCTGGTGCGTCTGATACCAGAAACCAGTGCAGCTAATGTGAGGGTCCGGTGCGTCTGATACCACAAACCAGTGCCGCTAATGTGAGGGTCTGGTGCATCTGATACCAGAAACCAGTGCCGCTAATGTGAGGGTCCGGTGCATCTGATACCAGAAACCAGTGCCTCTAATGTGAGGGTCCGGTGCGTCAGATATCAGATACCAGTGCCTCTAATGTGAGGGTCCAGTGCGTCTGATACCAGAAACCAGTGCCTCTAATGTGAGGGTCCAGTGCGTCTGATACCAGAAACCAGTGCCTCTAATGTGAGGGTCCGGTGCATCTGATACCAGAAACCAGTGCCTCTAATGTGAGGGTCTGGTGCATCTGATACCAGAAACCAGTGCAGCTAATGTGAGGGTCCGATGCGTCTTATTCCAGAAACCAGTGCCTCTAATGTGAGGGTCTGGTGCATCTGATACCAGAAACCAGTGCCTCTAATGTGAGGGTCCGGTGCATCTGATACCAGAAACCAGTGCCTCTAATGTGAGGGTCCGGTGCATCTGATACCAGAAACCAGTGCAGCTAATGTGAGGGTCCGGTGCATCTGATACCAGAAACCAGTGCCTCTAATGTGAGGGTCCGGTGCGTCTGATACCAGAAACCAGTGCCTCTAATGTGAGGGTCCGGTGCGTCTGATACCAGAAACCAGTGCCTCTAATGTGAGGGTCCGGTGCGTCTGATACCAGAAACCAGTGCCTCTAATGTGAGGGTCCGGTGCGTCTGATACCAGAAACCAGTGCCTCTAATGTGAGGGTCCGGTGCATCTGATACCAGAAACCAGTGCCTCTAATGTGAGGGTCCGGTGCATCTGATACCAGAAACCAGTGCCTCTAATGTGAGGGTCCGGTGCATCTGATACCAGAAACCAGTACCTCTAATGTGAGGGTCCGGTGTGTCTGATACCAGAAACCAGTGCCGCTAATGTGAGGGTCCGGTGCATCTGATACCAGTGCTGCTAATGTGAGGGTCCGGTGTGTCTGAAACCAGAAACCAGTGCCTCTAATGTGAGGGTCCGGTGCATCTGATACCAGTGCCGCTAATGTGAGGGTCCGGTGTGTCTGATACCAGAAACCAGTGCCTCTAATGTGAGGGTCTGGTGTGTCTGATACCAGAAACCAGTGCCGCTAATGTGAGGGTCCGGTGCGTCTGATACCAGAAACCAGTGCCGCTAATGTGAGGGTCTGGTGCGTCTGATACCAGAAACCAGTGCAGCTGATGTGAGGGTCCGGTGCGTCTGATACCAGAAACCAGTGCCTCTAATGTGAGGGTCCGGTGCATCTGATACCAGAAACCAGTGCCACTAATGTGAGGGTCCGGTGCGTCTGATACCAGAAACCAGTGCAGCTAATGTGAGGGTCCGGTGCATCTGATACCAGAAACCAGTGCCTCTAATGTGAGGGTCCGGTGCATCTGATACCAGAAACCAGTGCCTCTAATGTGAGGGTCCGGTGCATCTGATACCAGATACCAGTGCCTCTAATGTGAGGGTCCGGTGTGTCTGATACCAGATACCAGTGCCGCTAATGTGAGGGTCCGGTGTGTCTGATACCAGAAACCAGTGCCGCTAATGTGAGGGTCCGGTGCGTCTGATACCAGAAACCAGTGCCGCTAATGTGAGGGTCTGGTGCATCTGATACCAGAAACCAGTGCCGCTAATGTGAGGGTCCGGTGCGTCTGATACCAGTGCCGCTAATGTGAGGGTCCGGTGCGTCTGATACCAGAAAACAGTGCAGCTAATGTGAGGGTCCGGTGCGTCTGATACCAGAAACCAGTGCAGCTAATGTGAGGGTCCGGTGCGTCTGATACCAGAAACCAGTGCCGCTAATGTGAGGGTCTGGTGCATCTGATACCAGAAACCAGTGCCACTAATGTGAGGGTCTGGTGCGTCTGATACCAGTGCCGCTAATGTGAGGGTCCGGTGCGTCTGAAACCAGAAACCAGTGCAGCTAATGTGAGGGTCCGGTGCGTCTGATACCAGAAACCAGTGCAGCTAATGTGAGGGTCCGGTGCGTCTGATACCAGAAACCAGTGCAGCTAATGTGAGGGTCCGGTGCGTCTGATACCAGAAACCAGTGCCACTAATGTGAGGGTCCGGTGCGTCTGATACCAGAAACCAGTGCAGCTAATGTGAGGGTCCGGTGTGTCTGATACCAGAAACCAGTGCCTCTAATGTGAGGGTCCGGTGTGTCTGATACCAGAAACCAGTGCCGCTAATGTGAGGGTCCGGTGCATCTGATACCAGTGCCACTAATGTGAGGGTCCGGTGTGTCTGATACCAGAAACCAGTGCCTCTAATGTGAGGGTCCGGTGCATCTGATACCAGAAACCAGTGCCTCTAATGTGAGGGTCCGGTGCATCTGATACCAGAAACCAGTGCCTCTAATGTGAGGGTCCGGTGCATCTGATACCAGAAACCAGTACCTCTAATGTGAGGGTCCGGTGTGTCTGATACCAGAAACCAGTGCCGCTAATGTGAGGGTCCGGTGCATCTGATACCAGTGCTGCTAATGTGAGGGTCCGGTGTGTCTGAAACCAGAAACCAGTGCTTCTAATGTGAGGGTCCGGTGCATCTGATACCAGTGCCGCTAATGTGAGGGTCCGGTGTGTCTGATACCAGAAACCAGTGCCTCTAATGTGAGGGTCTGGTGTGTCTGATACCAGAAACCAGTGCCGCTAATGTGAGGGTCCGGTGCGTCTGATACCAGAAACCAGTACCGCTAATGTGAGGGTCTGGTGCGTCTGATACCAGAAACCAGTGCAGCTGATGTGAGGGTCCGGTGCGTCTGATACCAGAAACCAGTGCCTCTAATGTGAGGGTCCGGTGCATCTGATACCAGAATCCAGTGCCACTAATGTGAGGGTCCGGTGCGTCTGATACCAGAAACCAGTGCAGCTAATGTGAGGGTCCGGTGCATCTGATACCAGAAACCAGTGCCTCTAATGTGAGGGTCCGGTGCATCTGATACCAGAAACCAGTGCCTCTAATGTGAGGGTCCGGTGCATCTGATACCAGATACCAGTGCCTCTAATGTGAGGGTCCGGTGTGTCTGATACCAGATACCAGTGCCGCTAATGTGAGGGTCCGGTGTGTCTGATACCAGAAACCAGTGCCGCTAATGTGAGGGTCCGGTGCGTCTGATACCAGAAACCAGTGCCGCTAATGTGAGGGTCTGGTGCATCTGATACCAGAAACCAGTGCCGCTAATGTGAGGGTCCGGTGCGTCTGATACCAGTGCCGCTAATGTGAGGGTCCGGTGCGTCTGATACCAGAAAACAGTGCAGCTAATGTGAGGGTCCGGTGCGTCTGATACCAGAAACCAGTGCAGCTAATGTGAGGGTCCGGTGCGTCTGATACCAGAAACCAGTGCCGCTAATGTGAGGGTCTGGTGCGTCTGATACCAGAAACCAGTGCCACTAATGTGAGGGTCTGGTGCGTCTGATACCAGTGCCGCTAATGTGAGGGTCCGGTGCGTCTGAAACCAGAAACCAGTGCAGCTAATGTGAGGGTCCGGTGCGTCTGATACCAGAAACCAGTGCAGCTAATGTGAGGGTCCGGTGCGTCTGATACCAGAAACCAGTGCAGCTAATGTGAGGGTCCGGTGCGTCTGATACCAGAAACCAGTGCCACTAATGTGAGGGTCCGGTGCGTCTGATACCAGAAACCAGTGCAGCTAATGTGAGGGTCCGGTGTGTCTGATACCAGAAACCAGTGCCTCTAATGTGAGGGTCCGGTGTGTCTGATACCAGAAACCAGTGCCGCTAATGTGAGGGTCCGGTGCATCTGATACCAGTGCCGCTAATGTGAGGGTCCGGTGTGTCTGATACCAGAAACGAGTGCCTCTAATGTGAGGGTCCGGTGCGTCTGATACCAGAAACCAGTGCCGCTAATGTGAGGGTCTGGTGCATCTGATACCAGAAACCAGTGCCGCTAATGTGAGGGTCCGGTGCGTCTGATACCAGTGACGCTAATGTGAGGGTCCGGTGCGTCTGATACCAGAAACCAGTGCCGCTAATGTGAGGGTCCGGTGCATCTGATACCAGAAACCAGTGCAGCTAATGTGAGGGTCTAGTGCGTCTGATACCAGAAACCAGTGCAGCTAATGTGAGGGTCCGGTGCGTCTGATTCCAGAAACCAGTGCCGCTAATGTGAGGGTCCGGTGCGTCTGATTCCAGAAACCAGTGCCACTAATGTGAGGGTCCGATGCGTCTTATACCAGAAACTAGTGCCGCTAATGTGAGGGTCCGGTGCGTCTGATACCAGAAACCAGTGCAGCTAATGTGAGGGTCCGATGCGTCTTATACCAGAAACTAGTGCCGCTAATGTGAGGGTCTGGTGCGTCTGATACCAGAAACCAGTGCAGCTAATGTGAGGGTCCGGTGCGTCTGATACCACAAACCAGTGCCGCTAATGTGAGGGTCTGGTGCATCTGATACCAGAAACCAGTGCCGCTAATGTGAGGGTCCGGTGCATCTGATACCAGAAACCAGTGCCTCTAATGTGAGGGTCCGGTGCGTCAGATATCAGATACCAGTGCCTCTAATGTGAGGGTCCAGTGCGTCTGATACCAGAAACGAGTGCCTCTAATGTGAGGGTCCAGTGCGTCTGATACCAGAAACCAGTGCCTCTAATGTGAGGGTCCGGTGCATCTGATACCAGAAACCAGTGCCTCTAATGTGAGGGTCTGGTGCATCTGATACCAGAAACCAGTGCAGCTAATGTGAGGGTCCGATGCGTCTTATTCCAGAAACCAGTGCCTCTAATGTGAGGGTCTGGTGCATCTGATACCAGAAACCAGTGCCTCTAATGTGAGGGTCCGGTGCATCTGATACCAGAAACCAGTGCCTCTAATGTGAGGGTCCGGTGCATCTGATACCAGAAACCAGTGCAGCTAATGTGAGGGTCCGGTGCGTCTGATACCAGAAACCAGTGCCTCTAATGTGAGGGTCCGGTGCGTCTGATACCAGAAACCAGTGCCTCTAATGTGAGGGTCCGGTGCGTCTGATACCAGAAACCAGTGCCTCTAATGTGAGGGTCCGGTGCGTCTGATACCAGAAACCAGTGCCTCTAATGTGAGGGTCCAGTGCGTCTGATACCAGAAACCAGTGCCTCTAATGTGAGGGTCCGGTGCATCTGATACCAGAAACCAGTGCCTCTAATGTGAGGGTCCGGTGCATCTGATACCAGAAACCAGTGCCTCTAATGTGAGGGTCCGGTGCATCTGATACCAGAAACCAGTGCCTCTAATGTGAGGGTCCGGTGCATCTGATACCAGTGCTGCTAATGTGAGGGTCCGGTGTGTCTGATACCAGAAACCAGTGCCTCTAATGTGAGGGTCTGGTGCATCTGATACCAGAAACCAGTGCCGCTAATGTGAGGGTCCGGTGCGTCTGATACCAGTGCCGCTAATGTGAGGGTCCGGTGCGTCTGATACCAGAAAACAGTGCCTCTAATGTGAGGGTCCGGTGTGTCTGATACCAGAAACCAGTGCCGCTAATGTGAGGGTCCGGTGCGTCTGATACCAGAAACCAGTGCCGCTAATGTGAGGGTCTGGTGCGTCTGATACCAGAAACCAGTGCAGCTAATGTGAGGGTCCGGTGCGTCTGATACCAGAAACCAGTGCAGCTAATGTGAGGGTCCGGTGCGTCTGATACCAGAAACCAGTGCCGCTAATGTGAGGGTCCGGTGCGTCTGATACCAGAAACCAGTGCCACTAATGTGAGGGTCTGGTGCATCTGATTCCAGAAACCAGTGCCGCTAATGTGAGGGTCCGGTGCGTCTGATACCAGTGACGCTAATGTGAGGGTCCGGTGCGTCTGATACCAGAAACCAGTGCAGCTAATGTGAGGGTCCGGTGCATCTGATACCAGTGCCGCTAATGTGAGGGTCCGGTGTGTCTGATACCAGAAACGAGTGCCTCTAATGTGAGGGTCCGGTGTGTCTGATACCAGAAACCAGTGCCGCTAATGTGAGGGTCCGGTGCGTCTGATACCAGAAACCAGTGCCGCTAATGTGAGGGTCTGGTGCGTCTGATACCAGAAACCAGTGCAGCTGATGTGGGGGTCCGGTGTGTCTGATACCAGAAACGAGTGCCTCTAATGTGAGGGTCCGGTGTGTCTGATACCAGAAACCAGTGCCGCTAATGTGAGGGTCCGGTGCGTCTGATACCAGAATCCAGTGCCGCTAATGTGAGGGTCTGGTGCGTCTGATACCAGAAACCAGTGCAGCTAATGTGAGGGTCCGGTGCGTCTGATACCAGAAACCAGTGCAGCTAATGTGAGGGTCCGGTGCGTCTGATACCAGAAACCAGTGCCGCTAATGTGAGGGTCCGGTGCGTCTGATACCAGAAACCAGTGCCGCTAATGTGAGGGTCCGGTGCGTCTGATACCAGAAACCAGTGCCGCTAATGTGAGGGTCTGGTGCATCTGATACCAGAAACCAGTGCCGCTAATGTGAGGGTCCGGTGCGTCTGATACCAGTGACGCTAATGTGAGGGTCCGGTGCGTCTGATACCAGAAACCAGTGCAGCTAATGTGAGGGTCCGGTGCATCTGATACCAGAAACCAGTGCAGCTAATGTGAGGGTCTAGTGCGTCTGAAACCAGAAACCAGTGCAGCTAATGTGAGGGTCCGGTGCGTCTGAAACCAGAAACCAGTGCAGCTAATGTGAGGGTCCGGTGCGTCTGATACCAGAAACCAGTGCAGCTAATGTGAGGGTCCGGTGCGTCTGATACCAGAAACCAGTGCCGCTAATGTGAGGGTCCGGTGCATCTGATACCAGAAACCAGTGCAGCTAATGTGAGGGTCCGGTGCGTCTGATACCAGTGCCGCCCACTGATTTTCCACCAACCATCACAACTCTTAATCTGTGTCTGCACCGGCTCCATGTTAGGTTCAAGAGATCTGTCAGAGACGGGCTTCCCAGTACCTCGGCTCAGAATCGCCTATGACCCTCCTACAGGTAAGGGCGGTTCCAGGTCCCACCCCAGAACTCCCAATATCATGGAAAGTCCGATCCAGCCAAGATCCGTCCAGCTCACACTGCGAGGGACAGACGCACGAATGTGTAAATTTGCGTCCGTGCAGAGGTCCTGTCTGACTAGACTATAACCAGCTTGTACCGGATTGCCAAATTGTCTCCATAATGGTAGATGCAGTAGTACCCTTGTGCCCTACCTGTATTAAGGTGGTCCTTTCCTTTCCGTTAGGGGACCCCATGAGAAACATTGCCCTGATAGGACTTTCCAATCTCATTATCTTGGCAGAATAAGGTTCAGGTGCCAGTATTCACACATCAGCAGCTCAGTACAGTGAGACAGGGCAGGCAGCGAGTTTAGGGTGACTGGTAGAACCACACACTGGTTTGGGGGTGAC
Organism: Pseudophryne corroboree; assembly: GCF_028390025.1. Taxonomy (NCBI): domain Eukaryota; kingdom Metazoa; phylum Chordata; class Amphibia; order Anura; family Myobatrachidae; genus Pseudophryne; species Pseudophryne corroboree. The sequence goes on from NC_086452.1 coordinate 33,024,833, forward strand.
AGGCAGTGCGTTCAAGGTAACAGGTGGGTTTGGGGTAAAAGACAAGTTAACGGATATTGGACACTGTGGACACCAATTTGGTCGACAGTGTCTAGGTTCGACACTAGAAATAAGTTGACACAGCCATTAGTTCGACATGAGTTTTTCATGTTTTTTTGGTGTCTTTTTCTCCGTCAAGTGACCAGGAACCCCAATTACTGCACCGCGTCCCCTTGCATGGCGAGCTTCGCTCACTGTGCTGCGGGCATGGTGCCTCGCTGCACTCTGCACATGTTACCATTCCCGATCATAGTCCACGTGGATCGTAAGCTATGGAAAAGTCCCAAAATTTTGGGAAACACTCGTGTCGACCTTTTTGCATGTCGACCTAGACACTGTCGACCAATGGGTGTCAACTCTGAGTCCGGATACCACTCAGATCTTCCCGGGGTAAATTGTGTGATGTATTCCAGTGGCTGCTGAGAGTATGTGGAGCTGAAGCTGCTGGGGGTTATGGTCCGTGAGACGTATGCGTGTCTGTTGGGGCGTGTAGTTATTGACTGTAATCAGGAATGGCCGCGCAGCTGGCAGGTTCCAGAACACTATATAAACAGACAGGGCCGGGCTGGTGCGCCACCCGGAACCAGTGCGAGCATCTGCGGGGCACAGACTGTGTCCTGTGTACAACGCTCTGATGATTCTGGTTCTATCGAGCTGCGGGATGTTGTATCTGCCCTCCCCTCTGTTTGCACAATATGTGCTCGTTAAATGAGAACAGTATGGGGTGTTTCACAAACAAAAGCTGGTTAACGAATTCAGCACCTTCCCCACTCCACTACTAACGAGTGCTGATCCCATTACACATTCCGCGCTTACTGTCCCTGCAATGCAGAAGATGCACCTTCACACTCAGGCCAGGGGGCGTCCGTAGGGGCCGCTTCCTGCCTGGTGTATGTCCCATATAGGGGGGGAGGTAGCAAGCAGTCCAAAGAGGGCTGTTATTCCTAGCAACCAACCAATCAGCTACTACCTGTCATTTTATAGATGTTAGTTTGTGAGGGGTCCCCTCCTGTCCCCACAGCAGCGCTTTGTGTCCTCCTCTTCCAGGGAATTGCTGGCTATAAGATGGTGTATGTAAGATGTAACCTCTCCCTCATCCGTCCGTCAGGGTGTCTGTTACCCCAGATAATCTGCAGCGCTCGGTTGTCGCCGATTCCTGTTCTCCACGTTATCCTGTTCCATAGTCATTGCCCGGGGGTTGTGCTGCATTCCGGAGTCTGGTGATGAATGGGTTAATGTGCGGTGAATGAGTTACACAGGCTGCAGGGAGGATTCATGACTGTTCCTCCAGGAATAGGTCAGTAGATTTATAGGTCATGTTGTATAAGCTATTTACCTGCGCTGTCATCCTGTACGGGATGGATTGTTATCGGAGCAGGTGTAGGCCATTGATGTTACTGTTCTCCCAGGTGTCCGGCCCATTAAATGGACCAATTGCATAATATCCTGAATCTTCTTTTGTGCTGTATCTGCTACATCCATGACGGAATAAGCGGTGTGGCAGGTCCCACTCACTTTAATGTAATTGTAGAGAAATATTTTCTGTGGTCGTTGCCTTATTGCGGCCCACCCGTCCTATTGCGTCCCACCCGCCAGCGGGCCATTGTCCTATTGCATCCCACCTGCCAGTGGGCCATTGTCCTATTGCGGCCCATCTAGCGGTGGGCCGTTGCTCTATTGCGGGCCATTGTCCTATTGCGGCCCATCTAGCGGTGGGCCGTTGCTCTATTGCGGGCCATTGTCCTATTGCGGCCCATCTAGCGGTGGGCCGTTGCTCTATTGCGGGCCATTGTCCTATTGTGTCCCACCTGCCAGCGGGCCATTGTCCTATTGCGGCCCATCTAGCGGTGGGCCATTGTCCTATTGCGGCCCATCTAGCGGTGGGCCGTTGCTCTATTGCGGGCCATTGTCCTATTGTGTCCCACCTGCCAGCGGGCCATTGTCCTATTGCGGCCCATCTAGCGGTGGGCCGTTGCTCTATTGCGGGCCATTGTCGACTCCTATTGCGGCCCATCTAGCGGTGTCGGCCCCCCATTCCCAGATAGCTGTTGCTCTGTATACTTTCCAGTGTGAGGGGGCCTGTTGGTATGGCAGCCATGACTATGGTGACCCCACAGGTTAGACCTTTATAACAATGACCATGCGAGTCCCCAGTAGCTGGTTTAGGCCTCCGGGAAACAATGGCACATACAGGACAGTGGGAACCCGCACATCTGGCCAGCCGCTAAGTGTCACCGTGTCCCTGGTAGGAAGCACATGGGCTGATAGGGGCAGACATGCGGCTTCCTCCCTTTCTCCGTGAGATAATAGGAGACTTTTGTTCAGATCAGACAAAGTGATTCACATGTTGATTATAAAATATAATTCTGTGCCGCTGAGTTTTCTCACAATTCTATAGCGCACGGTATCCGGCTGCCGCCCCTCTGGTCTGGTCTGCCTGGGTGGGGGGGTGGGGGGGGGGGGGGTGCAGAGGAAGTGATCACACCTAATGACTTTCACTGGCACGGGGACACAGGTGGGGGATAACATGCAGAGTTATATTGTATGATCCACTATAGGGAAGGTTCCCCATAATTACTGTGTATTGGGTGGGCAGCAGAGCTCACAATCCATGTAAAGAGTTTCTCAGGGCCATATATTAGTGTCTTGGGCTTCTGGGATGGTTGATTTTGCTGGAACCTGTGATTTAAGCAGCTTTTGTCCTGTCAGTGATTTGTGAGCTGGGAAGGGAGTACAGTGACCCTGCCTCTGCCTGCTCAGTGCTTGAACTCTGGTGACAGTGAGAGGGGCGGGGGATGGGCTGCTGGGATGATGAAACTGCAGGAAAGAAAACTCTTCCGTGCAGAGACCAGACCTGACAGAAACTGTGTCTTGTTACTGAAAAACATTCTGCAATCCCTTCGGTCTGACATTCACAGCCACTGACTCTGCTGCAGCACACCGAGCCACGGGGGTTCCGATATGTGGAACGTGCATTCTAATCTGATGGACAGACAGGCAGCGGGGTTGTGTTTAATTGGGGGGCAACGCTAAAGCATAAGGGGTGTCCACTGGGTCTGGGGGTATGTAGCGGTAGGGTCCCTTGCTTAATGAGTGTGGCCAACCCCCACAAAGGCTTAGCCAGCCATTAGCAACCATGTCAAGGATTTTCTATGGTACCTGGACTCTATCGACACCCATTGGTCGACAGTGGATAGGCGACACAACAATCAGGTCAACATGAAAAAAGGTTGACATGGGTTTTTCACTCTTTTTTTTGGGGGGGGGGGGACTTTTTCATACTTTACAATCCACTTGGACTACGATTGGGTAACCTCGCAAGCCATGCAAGGGGACGCGGTGCACTAATTGGGGTTCCTGGTCACTTCACGGAGAAAACTGCACCCAAAAAACATACTCATGTTGACCTTTTTTCATGTCAACCATCTTCACGTCGACCTATCCATTGACTACCTAGTTGCTATCAACCTATAGTCCCATACCCATTTTCTATATACTTAGAATGTATATTATGAGTGCACAGTCAGAACCTGACATTACTGGTTCTCAAACTCGGTCCTCAGGACCCCACACGGTTCACGTTTTCCATGTCACCCAGCAGCTGCACTGTGTGTCACCAACTGTCACATTTTAAAAATCTTCAGGTGACCTGGAAAACATGAACAGTGTGGGGTCCTGAGGACCGAGTTTGAGAACCTGTGCATTAGAGGAAGCAATGGAGCCTACTGGGGATTCCCCTGCGGCCCGGTGGGCCGGTCTGTCCCTGGTGGGGGGAGATTTGCAGATGGCTAGCACAGAGCTGCAGATATGTGATTTGATTAGAACGTATGAGCACTGCTGGCTAGAGTAGTGCCCTTTTTAGTAGTGCATTATAACCGTTGAAGGGCATTATAATTCTGCGATTGTCCGGCATTGTACATGTAGTGTTCATAGTGATCGCCATGACGGCACGTGCAGCCGCTGGTAGAGCATACTGACACGGCGCAGCCTCTAACCACACGGATTCTGAACGCCTTGCCCAGACTTGGCTGTCTGCCTGCTCCGCTTCCTGACAGTTCCAGACTCCTGTTACCTTCCCGTGCTCCTGGGGCCCAGTCTGCAGCTCGCTTCAATAATTGCACAACAGGAAACGCAGGAGAGAAGCTGTTTTTAGATATTTTTCAGCCGTAACTGTTTTGCTGGAGCATCACCCGGAATCGCTGTTGGAAGTCTTTGGCACAGTGGGCATAGTGCCAGGTGCTGAATTATTAATTGCGTAATTGGAGGAGATAAAATAAAAATCAGCTTTATGCGAAGTGTTACTCACCCTGACTCCTGAATATTCTCAGCCACGCTCTCTGCCTATTATGGTCCTGCTCTTTAGTAGAATGAGGCCGGCTGATTTCCCGGCAGTTTCTGGTCCGCACGTGTAGTGATGAAGTTATATACCGCTGCATAGTCTGGTAATATACTGTATATACCGTACACCTCTTAGAGAATGGCTGGTAACTACTTGCACAGCACATGTGATTATAACGCCGGGTCATTTCAAGTTCCGGCAAGGTGTGGAAACGTTTATATATATATATATATATATATATATATATATATATATATATATAAACTTCAGAATGTTGAGGGAGGCCTTTTATAATATAGTTTATTTCACTTTTTATTCTTAGTGACCCTTTAAAAGCCCTTCTGAGGTTGTGTCCTTGGAAACTCTCCTGGCTGGCAATCTATTCCCTGGAATACGTGGGAGTTTTGGTTTTCCAGGTGAATGGGGCTTAATTTGGAGTGTCATAAAGAAAATGTACCAAAAAACCTGTAACTTTGTATCTAAATAGACTTTCACCACAATTCCTGCAGCTTTCATTTCCATTGGATTGTAAGCTCTCACGAGCAGGGCCCTCTTCCCTTATGTGCTTTATCCACCCACTGCACCATCATCTCTTGCAATTGCCATCAACGACACCAAACCTTTGTGTTCAGTCGGCCCTTCTGTTCTTGGTATTATGAATGTGCTCCAGTGGTTATATAGCCTGTATCCCGTGTTTCGTACTATACGTCTTGCGTACTTTTTTTCTTGTTGCATGTACCGCTTCTGTGTATGTATAACGTAAGACACTGCAGACTGCTGTGCTGCCCTATAAACAACAGATAAGAATTTCTTTAGCAGCACTCCTCACAGTAACTATGTATGTTTTTGTACTTTTTTGTAACGTTAAGAGCGTCCAAGATAATGGATTTGCAGACAAGACCCAATAGGAGATATAACAAGTGTCTCTTGTTGTGTGAAGTGTACTCTGAGTAAACGGGTCAAAAAGCTAAAACATCAAAGCTTAGCTCTGTCAGCTATGTCTTCAACTTGTTACTATTTTTCAGACCATCTGTACAGGTTGAATGATATATGTAAAGCAATGACGCAGACTATTTGAATACCAGCATTTACTTGATGTATCAGTTTCTGAGGAACTGGAGGGGAGGATGGGGGGGTTTGGCATCACCCATAGGCAGGCTGTAAGCACCAGGGCTTTCCCCTGCAGCGAGCCATTATGCTGGCAGGGATTTGTCAATATCCGACTCCTGTCCTGAGTGATCTCCAGTAACACCCCCCCTCCCCCCCCATGAGTTATTGCACTTGCACACTGAAACATGACTTTCTCTTTCCCACCATTCACGTCATGTGGATGCCTTCCTGTGCGATGACAGCTGTGACTAGAGGCACATACCAGAGCCTCCCACACAATTACCCAGCAGAAGGAGTCCTGTCATCTGCTGCATCTTCTCCTATATACCTGTGAGCGGTGCAGATGAGGGTTACTCACACACCACCTGCTGCCATTACACCTAGTCTTGTGGTGTTCTGTGGATTGTATATGTTGGTGTAATTCAGATCCCATATCTCCGCTCAAGCCACACAGTGCCCAGTGGTTAATATATGCATCATATTGCACAGTGAACACCCTGCAGTAAATGTTATGGAGGTTAGAGGTCGCCAAATGTGCAGGATCTACCAGGTGCTGATACCAGGGGGTGTTGCGGAGCGCGTGGAGGCGTCCAGTGAATGGCAGGGGCTGTGCCTTCACGGTAGTTATGGACCCTGATGGGCACGCATCTGGGTCACCGGCTTCCCCCCACCCCTCACTGCCCCTGCATACGTTGAAGTGCTTTATACAAGTGACACAATATCTATGGGGATTTATATTAGGAATAATTCACAGTTAGGGGCTTTGTTCCTTATAATACACCAATTGTTCTATATGAAGCCTGAAGCAGTGACATGCTGCGCAGGTGGAGTGTTCTGGGGACTGAGACCAGAGTGAGAACTTGGTTCTGCTACCTAATTACCCGGACACCGGTGTCGCACAGAATACACACACACACGCTCTCTATGTGTGATGCCCTGACATTACTCCAGGACTGCTCCCTAATTACCCGGGCACCAGTGTGGCACAGAATACTCACACATGCACACACTCTCTGCCCCTGGCATGTGTGATGCCCTGACATTACTCCAGGACTGCTCCCTAATTACCCGGGCACCGGTGTGGCACAGAATACACACACACACACACACACGCTCTTTCCCTGGCATGTGTGATGCCCTGACATTACTCCAGGACTGCTCCCTAATTACCCGGGCACCGGTGTGGCACAGAATACACACACACGTGCTCTTTCCCTGGCATGTGTGTTGCCCTGGGGTTACACCGGAGCTGCTCCCTAATTACCCGGGCACCGGTGTGGCACAGAATACTCACACGCACACACACTCTGTCCCTGGCATATGTGCTGCCCCGGGGTTACATCGGAGCTGCTCCCTAATTACCCGGGCACCGGTGTGGCACAGAATACACACACACACACTCTGTCCCTGGCATATGTGCTGCCCTGGGGTTACATCGGAGCTGCTCCCTAATTACCCGGGCACCGGTGTGGCACAGAATACTCACACGCACACACACTCTGTCCCTGGCATGTGTGATGCCCTGGGGTTACACCGGAGCTGTTGACAAAGCATTAGCTGAAACTCTGAGTTCTGGGCCGTGACGCGCGTCTAGGTAAACAGGCGGAACTGCTTTAGTGCTAATGTTTCCATCCCGCTGTGTGGTGGAGGCTGCGCACACAGAGGTCACTGCAATATTAGCTTTGTAATAACTCTGTATAAAACTGGGCTGTGCGGGCATCAGATGGAGCAAATATTAAATTGCTGTAAATGTGATGAGCCTTCTATATATATCTTTTGGCAGCATGGATGGTGTAATGGTTAGCATTACTGCCTCACAGCACTGAGGTCATGGGTTCAATTCCCACCATGGCCCTAACTGTGTGGAGGTTAATTGGCTCCCAACGAAAAATTAACCCTATTGAATGTGTCGGTGTGTACATGTGGTAGGGAATATAGAGTGTAAGCTCCACTGGGGCAGGGACTGGTGTGAATGGCCAAATATTCTCTGTACAGCGCTGTGGAATATGTGTGCGCTATATAAATAACTGGTAATAAATAGTAATAAATATCTTCTACAGAAAGACAAATGCCCAACAATCCCATTCTCAGCATTCACTGACGAGGCTCTGCCGGGATCTACAGCCTGGGGACGGACCCTGAGCCCACACTGCTGCCAGTGCCAGGTCTTACATCCAGTCTGATCGCTATCACCCCAGTGTAACGGGAATATGCGTCTGTTACCAGACGTGGACGCTGGAGAGTCAGCAGGGACCCACGGGCTCAGTGACGAGATGAGGTCTAAGGCAGTAATAAAGGCAGGGAGGCCGGCAGAATTCCCTATCGTGTTCCTGAGCAGCGAGGCAGCAATTGTGGGAATGTCTTATTTATGTCTTCTTATGTATATCTATATATCTATATATTTGTGCGTTATATATATTAAAGATGATTTGGCTGCCCCACGATAACGGATACCACTGCATGGAGACTTTGGGCCTAATTCAGACCTGGTTGCTGCAGCGTACGCAGGCTGAAGGCCATTGCAGTGTGCGCACGCGCAGATGCCGCCCTGTGCATGATGCGACGGCAGCTCACTAGTGCGGTGCGATCGCCTCTGCTTGATTGACAGGCAGAAGCGGTTGGGAGAAGGGGGGGGGGTCCGGACACCGGAGGTGTGTCCAGACCGTTGCTGGGGCGGGTTGCGGTGGCTGTGTGACGTCACGCGCAGCCTCTGTGGCCAAAAACATAGCTGGTAGCAGTCTGCCTTGACAGCTAGGCTGTGTAGGCAGGGAGCTACTCGGAAGGTGTGAAAGCATCGCCGCCGCGCCATGTGTTTGCATGGCTGCGGGGTGCAGCATCCTGCATTCCCTGAGCTGAGCGTCCCCCCCCCCCCCCCCCCCCCCACACACACACACATTTCAAAGATTTTGACGGTAGATGTGCATTTTTTCGCGTCTGAATTAGGCCCTATGGGGGTGAGTGCGGAGGGCCCTGCTGCTCCTCGTTGCCCATTTATATTAGAATTCCTGCAGCCGCACTGTCTTGGATTGTCAGGGCTCAGACTGTCCGTTGAAGCAATGAACAAGACGTGGATCATTGTAATGCTTCAGACTGATGCTGAAAACACTTAGCAGGGACCTCGGAGAAGCTTCGTGTGTAGATCACCCGCGTGTGAGAGCTGGTTGGGGCTTCTCTAGTTACACAGGTCTCACATAACCGGCCGTATTATCAGGTGCGGGGACACGGTTGGTGAGAAACCTTCTGGCCGGGTAACCGGAGACGCTGATGGCTTAGTACGCACGCAGACACCATAATACTGGCACGTTTATCTGTGTGTGGTTTGTGCAGAGCTCTTTATACGTGTGATTGAATTGACGTAACGTTCATACGATGTCTGCAGGTGCAGTGTGATCTAGTGTCCCATTCCCCTGCGCTCCACTTTATACCAGAACAACCACCATTCTTTGTGACTTGTTTATAGTGTCTGCTTGTTAAGCAAGGGCAAATGAGAAATTGCATGTTGAGTAGTCAGCGACTAACCCCGGCTACACAGTATGCTGTCCAGCCTGGTCACAAACACATGCGGTGGGAATAGGGTTACCACCTCATCCCTTTAATTCTGGACACATACTAATTACACAGGTTCTGTGGCTGATTAAAACCAGGTGAAATGGAGTCTTGAAGTCAGCCAGCCACAGAACCTGTGTAATTAATATGTGTCCAGTATTAAAGGGATGAGGTGGCGACCCTAGGTGGGAGTAGGACAGATCGGATTGTGCGGCGGACTGGGGCAGACTGGATGGCAGAATTCCCCTCTAGGTATGGAGTGCAGGTAGGGAGAAGGGTGGGTATAATCTACAGCGTGGGTAGGCATCCGGTGGCCCTCCAGCTGCTGTGGAACTACACATCCCAGCATCCACCACCGTTTTAGCATGCCCTTACAGCAGAGCATGCTGGAATATGTAGTTCCACAGCTGCTGGAGCATGCAGCAGATTTCAGTCATGAATGGAATAACACGGTGTGCAGGAAAATGTCATCTTTGTGTAAGTAAAGTGAATGCCTCTGGCAGTGTGAGGCTGCGATGTGTCTCTGGTCCCAGCCTCGTTGTCGCCCAGCTGAGTGCTCCGTGCCGGCTGTCTGGCTCGCTGCCACCAGGGCTTTTGTGTTGGGTTTCTGTTAAATCCTGAAACTTGTACTGTGCAGAACCCGATGACTGGCCGGCTGCACATTGTGTCTCTGTCAGGGTTTGGCAAGATCCGTTTCAGTTCGAGGAAAGCGCTTGCGACATTGTGATAGGTGCACAGACACACACAGTTGTCACTAGACTTATCCACTTGTAAGTGCATCAGGAAGAAGCCTCTGAGTTCTTATTTCAGCAGAGTTAGGAATTTGCAGGTTATTAATTGGGTCCTTAATTAGAGGACTTCCCGGATCATTGACCCCTGTAGCGGTAATGCTGCATGTGTAACAGAGCGGCCTGTCCTGGGAGAGCCGCAGCGGATCCCAGGCCGTGTCCAGCACAGCCAGTTATTTCAGGTCCGATTATCTGTCTGCGGCTTGTCCGTATCATTAGGTCTTGCGGGGTCACACCACTCTATAGTACATATCGTTCACTGTGGTGGCTATAGCATTGTCTATGCAGCACAGGAAACATCTCCGTCCTGATAACTAAGACAATAAATGTTTGGTCGCTGGTGTCTTATAGTTGGTGAATGTTTATTCACCGGCTACTTAAACTCTTCTCCCGAGAGATTCCTATTGTCACTTTCCTCGTGCAGTTTTCACCCGTTGATGGTGTTTCATTGAGGAACAATGTCTGTTGTCACGAGTGGCACGAGCCCTGTGTGTGTCACCTACATGGTGGTGGAATGCACATCACATACCTGTCTCAGGCGTTTGCAGCTCTTCCCAGCAGCCAAGGCCTGGGGGTGTGCCTGGCACCGTAATGCACCTCTGTGGAATGACCTGATTACCTGGGATAGCCTTCAGTAACCACTGCTGTCCTCTTGTGTCCCCAGACTCCACCAAAGATGTCTACCAAAACCACCAGCACCAATAACATCGCACAAGCGCGGAGAACCGTCCAGCAGCTGAAAGTAGAGGCGTCCATAGAGAGAATAAAGGTAATAGATCAGTACTGAGTATCTGTTACGGGAGGGAAGCATTATATAATTTTCTATTTATTGTAATTATATATATATATATATATATATATATATATATATATATACACAATAGAGAGAATTTTTTTTATATATACATCATTTTTATTTTTTTATATAGAATATATATATATATATATATATATATATATATATATATATATATATATATATATTAGTGTTCACTCTAGGCTGTTTTAGCAGGGCGCCGTTTTTTAAATGGCAAAACCCGCCCTGCCCCTTTTGCGGCGCCCTGCTAGAACAGCCGACCGCTTCCTGCCCTCCCAGCGTGTAAAGATGCTGTGCGCATACGCACGGCATCCATTCACGCTATGGGAGAGAGCTGGGGGAAGCCTAGCACCGACGGAGGTGCTGGGCACGCCCCCAACAGTGACGCCGCCGGCAATGGACGCCCCCCTACAGCAGCGTCAGTGGGCCGCGCCGCCCACTAAAATGACGTAGCCGTGCCCCCTAATTTGCATGGCCACACCCCCGTTTCGGGCGCGCTGCGAAGCGAATCTGCCCCATTTAATTTCTAGAGTGAACACTAATATATATATATATATATATATATATATATATATATATAAATTTTATATATATGTGTGTGTGTGTGTGTGTGTGTGTATTTATATTTTGTTCTGTTTACGCAGATCTCCAAAGCGTCAGCCGATCTCATGCGCTACTGCGATGAACATGCTAAGAATGACCCTTTACTGATGGGCATTCCCACTTCAGAAAACCCCTTCAAGGACAAGAAGCCATGCATTATATTGTAGTGTCACCACCCAACATCTCTACTGTCTCTTCACTTAATACGCCAAGCAAACCCTTACCGAAATTATACGAAAGGGTTTCTGATTTCCACTTTAAAAAAAATACAAAAAAAAAAATACAAAAAAAAAATTGCCAAAAAAAAAATACAAAAAAGACCTTTTTGATCTTCTCTAATCTATACCAATGATTTATTATTTTCTATTTGTTTTTGTTTTTTTTTTTTTGTTTTTTTTTTTTGTAGATTTCATATTCATGGGAACAGTCTTTCTAAAACCAAACGGTTATAATTTCCAGGGGAGGATCGGGGTGGTAAATTTCTGTCCGTGTTTTCCGTGGGGTCGTATTTTATTTTATGGATCTTTCTTGTTATGTGCAGCGTTTCGTCTAAGTGTTGCTAGGAAAATCTTATTAAGACCAAAGTTGCCTCCGCTTTCTGCGCAGAGTAACGCCGCAGGATGTGACCGGTGTAGGGCAACTTGGAGGTCTATTGCCATATATATGTCCCATTTTTGCCACTCAAAAGCCTCTTTTTATTTTCCCAAATGCCCTAATGTAGTTAAGGTGTATTTTGCACAGGCAGCCGTTTTGGGGCTGGCTCGTTACTCCTAAGGGATGAATCCTATCCGTTCAGAATTTCCTGATGACATTACTGGTGTGGTGCCTCAGAACTAGGGAGTTGATAGGTTGAATATATTGCTTTATCCCATAAAATAGCCGTTCCTGTTGCATCAAGGACACTTCATAATTTCCATGACCTTGAATGCCCTTATTTTTAAGACTGATCAGATCCCACCATTTTACTTCTTTCCTGTGGGCGCAAACAGAAGTCCGCCATGTTTGTCCGTTCTGCGTTAACATGGTTTGACTAAGTTTTTTAAATGCTCTTTGACAAAAGCTAGATTAGACTTTGCCATATTATGTCTAGTTTATTAAAAGTATTTTTGATATGACTTTGAGACAGAAGTTCTTATCTGATATTGAGGTACCCATACCTTACACTGCACTCCAGCTTAGTGCCGCTCACCCGGTGGTGCCCCCTACAGCACCACAACGGTTCCATTCAAGCCATCCAAACATTCTCTGGATATCAGAATGGCCCACCAGCAACCCCGCCTCCCCCTATCCCATCAGCCAACCAGATCTCTTACTAAAATTCCACATTTCCTGTAAAAAAAAAAACACTTGCGTTGTACATCACATTTTAGGATAGTTTTGTGCTTGATTTAATGTATTTTGACCTGAAATGTGCCACAGGAGCTAATTTCATCTAACTTGGTGTAATATTGTCTGTACAATGAGCCGTGCCGGTGGTGACTGGTGGCTTTTTTTTCTTTTTGGCACCAAAGAAATAGAATGCACTCTTTGCGTTACTATTCTGCAGTTTCTATTTGCACACTAAAGGGGGTATGTCTCAGAGAGTAGGGGGTCTATACGATGAAGCCTTGAGTTACTAGTGCAAGTAGCATTGTGTAGACCCAAAGTAAAGCCCACAAAAGGGTATGATACACTAGGACAGGATGTATCTCTATCATGATCCCTAGCGTCATGTCTTATTTTCATTGGTTACCTGTATGTTGTGTGTTACTGCCCCTCAATCGTTGTCTGGCTTCGGTTTGTCCAACTGTGATCTTCACTGGCCATACGTACACTATGTTGTGTTTCGTTCACGTTAACCATAGCGTCAGTTCATTGTTTAAAGCCAAGTATTTAAACCATTAAGCCAAAGGCCCTTTTGCACTCAGAAATTTCCTTGCAACAGCCGCATTGTATCTTCTGCGGAGAAACGTGTGAGCCTAGTATTTCTGGAGCTTCCAGACTAATGTTTAATGTTTTTGATTTATATTTATTTTATTTTTTTTGTCCCTTTCGTGGGTAAAAGAGTAAAAATGTGCAGTGTAAATGCAGACTCTCTAAAGTGTCACTAGCTGCACGCGTTTCGCAAAGCAGTGTGTGTGTTTTTGAGCTCCCGATATCGGCCAAGAGATGTGTTGCTGGAAATTACGTTTCGGTAATATTACTTGTTTTCCAAAGCTGTTGCAAAGACTGTAAGAAAACTGGTGCTTTGACATAATGCCATAATCTTGTATACGCTCCCTAAGCCGCAACACAACTTCAGTATATATATTTTTAATAGAATTTATTACTCAATATATGTGTTTTTAATCGGTTACCAAGTTGAAAGTATTTTATTAAGTAGCAAAATAGTTTTAATGACAAAATATGGGATTTTTATGGGACACTCCTGTTTTACTGTCTTTTTGTTTTGCGTGGGGAAATTTGAGGGGGGGGGGGGGTAGGGGATTCCTATTACCAGAAGAATTAGTACACTCCTTATGTGCCATAGTGGTCAGTGTTGTGTATGTTTTAAAGCCTCCTCTGATTGGAGAGGGCTAAAATGGTAGACATCCAGCTGTTTAACTACATCTCGCAGGGCATGCTGGGCTCTGTAGTTCATCTGGAGAGCCACAGGTTACCCAATTCTGTATTAATTTGCCTACAATCTGTATTCATGGATTCAAATTAGATTGATGTATAATTAAAATACTGTTCTTTATAATGGCTACCGACGTGTTTCCCAGACGACTGGTTATTCAGTGTTCACAAACTAAACACAACAGAGGCAGCCATTTTTTTTGGGGGGGAGGGGCATTACAGCCTATCCGTTCTCTAGGATGTAGTGACTTCATGTAGGCAACAATCTCCCTCTTCGGCCACGCAACTTCTCTTGGCCAAGTACTTTCCTGAGAAAATCTAGACTCCGCCTGTGTGCTAATATTACTAAGTTAATATATTTTATCTTCCCGATTGATTCAGGCTACAAAATGGCTGCCTCCGCTGTGCAGACAAAAACTGGATTTCAAGGTGCGACATTTCTCAAACAGTTTGATGCTATTTCTGGAGTTAGAAACTCTTCAGCTGAAATTTAAGAGCGCATTGTACTTTATAATTGGCACTGGTATGGTTTATTACATAGAGGCATATACTTGCGTTCTCTCTAAAGCCACTCCCGAGATCTAGCTGTTTTTACCCAGATATCATTGGCCACTAGCAGGCCAAGCACCAAGGGACTGTCCGATTGTTAGACTTTACGTAGGTGAAGTACCACTAGTCATTTAAGTGGACGTTTTTTGGGGACATTTGCGACACGTCTGCTGCACTGAAAAGGGAGCACAAAAACTCTCCCCGCTCCCTTTATTTACTACTCGCCGGTAGCGTCCACCCGACACAGATTTGCGGCAGCGACCTGGGTTAATGGACCCAGCGCAGTCTAAGCATTGTCTCAGCCACACAGCCATATACGGGATGGGAGTAGGGGGCATATCACGGAGGTGTTTGTGGCCCATCGCAGCATTCAGAACCCTCCCTGGACGTCTCGTGTAAACATCCTCCTGTGCCTGAAAGTCTGCGTTCCAGGGTTCTTACTAGGCCCTAATCGGTGACTGCGGTTTGCAGAAGTTGTGAGGCTCTGAATGAGTCTCTCATGCCCTCTGTCACGGGGGTGGGGGAAATGCACAGTATTAAGCCAGCCTTTGGTCGGATGTCTGCCCTCGTGCCCCCCCTCTTTCCCGCCCGCTCCCTGGAAGCAGTGCTGGTTTTTGCTGGAATAACTTTTCTCAGAAGCTACAGCAAACAGTGATTACCGTGTGTATGTGACACATGGGGAGAATACTGCACTCCAGTCAGCAATGTCAAGAATTTAAAAACTGTTGCAGTATAGTCTTGGCTTCCAAGAGGAATTTAGGTCTCGGTACAGCAAGTTTTTGTGGGTGGGCTCCATACATGCCTAGGACAGGGTTTGTGTGCTGATCCTAGCGATGGGGGGAGTGGCTAGCACTGAGAAGCGTTAGGCCACACCCTGTTATTATAACCCTCCGCTGCTGCGCCCACTACTTGCCACCCTCACTGCCACGCTGCAATGAAGATGCTGACGATCGGTGGGGAAGGCTGAGAGTGTTGCACACTACACAAGCAGGCCCAGTTTTAATGTTCGGGAGGGAATCATCTGTATTCCACCTGTAAATCATTTTTACGCGAGCGCCCAGAATAGGAAAATAATGCCTAGATTTATCAAGTCTTGGAGAGTGATACAGGCCGTGTTTGAAAAATGACAGTTAAGGGCTGATTGGTTGGTACTTTATCACCGTACAAATTTATCACTCTCCAAGGCTTGATAAATCTGGGCCTAAGATTGTTGTGGACTAGTCTCCACGGTTTATGACCTATAGTTCTACTTCCTTCCAAACGATAGGACGTTCTGTCACAGCTCCCGATACCTCTGTCTCACCACATGCGTGCTATATGCAAATGCTGTTCATCATTTAGATCATGAGTGCAACTGTTCAGTATGCGACTCCACAATACATGCCAAGGATACACTGCAGACACCTACACAGTACTGACGGCATTGTGTCTGTATCCGTACACAAGCTACAGCCAGTTCTCTTCTAATTTGGAGACGCACCTGTCTATCCCTCTAACAGTCACCGTTTTTGTAACATTCCTTTTGTAGTTCCACATTGACGATGTCTGTATTATGTCTTAAACATAAAACACTATTTGTCCTTTTTGAAAATAATTTTTGCTCCATGTTTTAAACTTATTAAAATGTTGAATGTGATTTTCTAAATCCACGTGTGCTGTTGTGTTTTATTGGGTGTTTTTTTTTTTCATTGGAATTTCGGTTCTGCTCTGCATTGTGGGTAATGGGTGACTGTTGGTATATTGACGACAGGTCAACAGTCAGTAGGTTGACCACTAATGGTCAACATGCCTAAGTCAACATGGTCGTTAGGTTGACATGTAAAAAGTCAACAGTGCTTATGGTCGACATGTTCAAGTGGTCAACTTGACAAAGGTCAGTGCAACTTTTTAAGTGTTTTTGCATTTTTCCACGTGTACTACGATTGGGAATAGTGACATGTGCCGGGCACAGCGAGGCACCTTGCCGCAGCATGGTGAGCGAAGCACTACACGAATTCCCTGTGCTCGGACGGTGAAAAAGACACAACAAAAAAGTTGTGTTGAACCGTTTTTGTGTTGACCACTTTCCATGTTGACCTTTTCATGTGTTGACCTTTTGGCCATGTCAGCCTTTTCCATATTGACTTAATGATCCACACTCGGTGGGGAGACGCCAGGTGTGGTGTCTCCCCAACGGGTGAAATCACTTCGGGGACTAAAATCAGTGTGACGCACAGTGCCTCATGCCTCAGTGATGTCACAAAGTCCCAGTGAGTTGATGGGGTACGGTAAGAAATGTTGGTTGCCGCATTACAGCCACTGCCTGCATTCAGCGCAGCAGCGACAGGTGCAGCGTGGCAGCGGAGAGTCTGCGGTCTACGTGGAATATTCCCGGGCAGTTGGTAAAATGTTCTATATGACTTGTCAGTGTGTGCTGTGCTTGTTACCAGAATGGATCATGCTTTCTAAAACGCAGCAGATCGCCCGCAGTTATCTGCACAGCGCTGCGGTATAGGATTGCCGCTGGGGAACCAAATAATATTTGGTTTAGGAAGCTAGTTTGTGGGCTGGCCATTTATTTGCCCCTCTGGCCAAGACGCCGACCTGCGGCGCTATCTGAGATGATAGGAAGAGTTATAGGGCCGGTAGTGAACATTCATTGATGTAGGGGAGGTATTCTTATATATAAAATGCCGGACATTAGAGCTGATGTATGAAGCAGTGTAAAGAGTGGAGAGGTTGCTATGGGCCCTGCTTGATACATCAATCCCGTTATGGCGTGCTGTACGATTCCGTTTGATTTTAATTTTTTTTTAAATTAAGACTCCAAGGTATATGGACCCTAACTGAGTGTAGGGATGGCCATCGGTGAGTTAACAATGATGGTGACCTTTGTTTAACAACTGAGTATGTATACTTGAGGACCAGCGGAGAAGTTGCTCATAGCAACCAATAAACTTCTTGCTATTGTTTATCTGGTACATTCTATTAAATAGGTAAAATCTGGTTGCTATGGGCAACTTCATCCTCTTAAGAAAGGTTGATGTACAGTATGTCTCCTGATAAAGGTGATGACACACAGCCCACTTGGCCCGGCCTCTGCTCCGTTACCGCTGATAGATTTGGCCACACATGTGTGTAGCGAAATATGAACAGCTTGTTGTACAGGGACCGCGTGTATGGCTGACGTTGTGTCACCAGCCGTAATGGGGGGTCTAGGGGCCATGTATGTAATGGATTTGGCAAAGGTGCAGATTTTTCTCAATTAGCACTAGGCAGTGTCGGACTGGGGCATAAAGGGACCACCGGGGGAATGCAGTGATAGGGGGCCATACTTAAGGGTGTGGCCAGCCTCCACAGAGGCTTGAAATACACAATAGATTAGTGCAGTGTAATGCGACATATCTACCATGTATAATACAAGTGCACAGGTTGGAACCTAATTCCTAGAGGAAGGAGTGGGCACTCAGGCAGTGGGGCCTACCGGTGGTTTCCCTGGTACCCCTGTGGGCCAGTCCGACCCTGGCACTAGGGGACACTGGAACATGCTGACACTGGGGTATAGAGACGGGTGGCTATAGGGAGCTCGGCACTTTTTAAAGAAGTGTGAAAGCAATGATTTTGCTGCAGACTGTTAAACGCTGAGTGTTTAAAAAGCCAAAGTATCATGGTTTTGCCATTTTTAGAAAATGTAAATCCAGCAGCAAACAGTCAAAAATCTGCACGTTTGCCAAATTGGGACCTATTACGTTTGGCCTTTTAAAAGGGTCAAATCTGTAGGGCCGCCTTAGAAATGTGTTCTCGGTTACGCAGAACGTTCACATACAGTCTCATTATCCTTACGGATAAAGTATTATTAAAACCATTTCATTCTGTTACCTGCACTTTAGGTTACTATAGTGTGTGTCTGTGTATACTCTCCTATATGCAGAAAGCATATCAATAAGGGACAGTAATTGGCCAGAGTACAGTGAGCAGGGAGATACAATTAGCAATGGTTACCTCTGTGCCGCCTTGCTGTTCTGCCAGCTGAGAAAGCAACAGAAGACTTTACAGGTGCTAAAATCGAAAACATTTTTAAGTTTCCTAATACACATTTTTCACATTGCGGTATTGCTGGTGGCGGGTGGGACGGCAGGAAACTGTGGGTGAAGGTATGCAGCTTGTGTTACCGGAATGCTTGGAGTTTCAAGGATCAGAAGATGGGAATGAAAGCTGTTCCGTAACGGGGAGAAGATCACTGCCAGCGTCCCTGGGAATGTGAATGGAGCCGCGTGGAGCTGAACAGGTGTAATAAAGAATTGGCACAGGATAAAAATAAAGTTCATCTGAGGTAAAGCACTGAGCATCAGGTGTGACCCTCCCTGTAACTGAATGTCTTTAAAGATCAGTTTTGTTTTTGGTTTGTTTATTGTCACTACATTGTAACATGCCACAGGGCTCGGTAGTGCACCACATGAATCAGCATGCAAATGGCAGGGGCTTACAGGGTTCACAGCACAAGTGCAGAAGTCCGGGTTAGGGAGGACGCTGCTAGTTCCCAGGAGTAACCAGGGTACAAAGTGAAGAAGGTGCACCAGTGTGCAGGCCTGCCATTTGCAATTGTGGCGTTTAATGCATCTCCTCGGCCTAGTGGATACAGAGAAATAGACTGGAATCCGTGCAATCCGAGTGAGCGCATGATCTGGGCACTTTGGTAAAAAATAAAAACACATCTTACGGTGGAACAAGTCCTGCGGTAGTCTTCCCCATGTACAGGCAGTCTTACCATGAGCGATGGGACTGGTCTGTTTTAAATAAATGGTGCTCCAGTCACTCCGCTTCCAACTGTCACTTTTTCAAACATATGACAGTTGGGAACTGATTGGCTGGAGCACCATTTATCATATGTAATGAGTTTTAAAACTTTGCGTTTGATAAAACTCATTAATAAATCAGCTCCTTAGTTCCATTAAGTGGCGCTGAATATGGTTGTGCGGCCACTGTATGCCCATATTGGCAGCTGCCATCCATGGTTCTACCGGATACATCCAGAAGAGGACGATGGAAAGGAATAAAGCAGAGGGTAGTGGATGATATCGGGAGAAGGTCAGCGGAGGTAGAGAAGGGGGTAAGTAGAGGTGTGGACAGGGAAAAAAACAGACACCAAACCAACTTTTCAAACATTTGAATTCCCCCCCAAAGAGTCAGGATGAGGAAATGATAGAGAGAGATAGGGGGTGAGGGTGATGGCTGGGAAGACGAGTGCGGTTTTGTACATCTTGATCTTTAGTAGCAGTGGAGCATTTATATGGGAAGAGACAAATGGTTGCGCGAGATAAAGATCAAAGGAAGAGCGTATATGTGGTTGCCATTAATGTAGAGATCATAGTGGAGAGTGAAGGAACGATTGATGCCGGTCATACAACTACGGCCGATTCCTCGATCCAGTCCACCAATCAGCAATATGTGGGGGGTATTGGCAAAGTACAGCTTGTTAAAAATCTTAGACTCGCTAACAATTATTTTTACGTCGGCATCAACACATTGAGAATTTTCAACTTGTTGGATTTTGCCTATCTCCCAACTCAGGCATTGGGAGAACGTCGAATTGGCCCGATACACTCCTGATATATGGGCCCCTTTAGTTCAACTAGAGAAGACTTCTACGGTCACTATAGAGGGCGACCTTTAGACATCACTACAATAGATCTGTGATCACGTTTATGAGACCGGTTCCCGTGCAATGTTGGGGACAGAAGCCAGTTTGTAGCGGGTGGAGAAAGGGGAGAATGTGCTGAACACAAGAGGCTATTTGGAGGCGGGGGGGTAAAACACAGAGCTGCTGACAAGAGAGGCAGTTCGGAGATGGTACCTTGAGGGCTGGTGGCATGAATCTACCTGGGATAGAGGGAGGAGTGGAGCCGATGAGAAGGTTACAGGGAAGAGCGGAGAAGAAGGTGGGTATATCTGACATGGCGATATATTGCATTGCAGCGCTGGGGGGAAGGTGCTTCTGTGTGGGCAGAGACGCCATCTAAAGGTGGCAAAAAATAGTTGGGTAACAATTTTGGGTTGATACTGCAGAGGTGACATAGGTTGGTTTGGCCAGTGAAAGTGTCCCGTTGGCTGTGGCACAGTGAAGGAACGTGGAGTGAAATTTGATCCAGTGTTGCTCTGCATTACTGCTGGAGAACTATTACCGGTGGTGGGCATTGGTTAAGATTTGGATCATCTGAGGCCGGGGATGGAACTGGCCTTCCATGGGGCTAAACTTAAGAGGGCTGTTGAACAGAGCAGCAGTTGGGTCAGCACAGGGTGGGTATACCATATCACATTCCTAACACTGTTCTGATAGGCTACTGTAATGGGCCCTACACATTGGGGGTGATTCTGAGTTGATCGCAGCAGGATTTTTGTTAGCAATTGGGCAAAACCATGTGCAGTGCAGGGGGGGCAGATATAACGTGCAGAGAGAGTTAGATCTGTGTGGGTTATTTTGTTTCTGTGCAGGGTAAATACTGGCTGCTTTATTTTTACACTGCAATTTAGATTGCAGATTGAACAGACCACACCCAAATCTAACTCTCTGCACATGTTATATCTGCCCCCCTGCAGTGTAAATGGTTTTGCCCAATTGCTAACAAAAATCCTGCTGCAATCAACTCAGAATTACCCCCATTGCGCGATCCGCCACCGAGCTGCCCGACGGTAGATATGGGGCGGGGGGGCAGTGACGGGGGGAGTGAAGTTTCTTCACTCCACCCGGCTCCATAGCAGTGCGGGCAAATATGGACAAGATCGTCCATATTGGTTTGCATGCACAAGAGACGGGGCACCAGCATGGGGTTGCGCATTGTTCATCGCTGGTGCCTCCACACTGAAAGATATGAACGGTATCTTGTTGAATGAGATTGTTCATATCTTTCACTAATATCGCGCAGTGTGTAGGGCCCATAAGAGTCGTGTGTTCTGATAGGCCAGCCCGGGATGTTGCACCGCTAGGGGGCATTTGACGGCCAGTTCTAGATAACCATGATCTATAAGCAGGGGATATTCAACATGCGGCCCTTCAGCTGCTGTAGGACTACACATCCCAGCATGCCATAATAGCAAACCTTTGTAGTACAAATGTGCCGTGACTGGATCAGAAATTGCCGCTTAGTAGTACAAGCAATCGCTACGGTTCAACATATTTGTGTTGGAGTGTATAGATCAGGGGTATTCAACATGGCAGGGCATGCTGGGAGGTGTAGTCTTACCCTATCTCTGCAAATATATACAGCGGATATCTCCATTGACCCCTCCTTGTCATGCACCCGGATGACATCACTCATTGCATAGAGCAGCCGCCATTTTCTATTGCTGTTATTTTTTGTTAAATATGTAGAATTCTCAGGTATTGGGAGCAGGAAATATTACACCATCAGCTACACAAAGGATAAGCGAAGACATCGTAAACATGGCGCAGCAGCCAGACCTTGTTCTTGGCAGGGACGGATCTAGACTTTTCTTTTAGGGAGGGGGCGGTTTATTTATTCCTGACTCCTCCTCTACACTCATTACTCCTCCCACTTCCCATCCCAACTGTCCATTAATGCTTTAAAGAGCATATATAAAGCATTGCCAGGCTGCACATGTACCTCTCATGTAGCACACACACACTGGGCACATGTAACTACTAACACACCGATGGGCGGCACACACTGCCCAAGGTGGGGGTGACAGCATGTGATGATGGCAGATGAGGCTATGGGCCCCGGGGACACGGAGGATGGGGGAGGGGTGGGAGGATGTCAGTGCATTCCCACACCATCACCTGACAGCAGCCCCCACCTCTGGCGGCCCCAGCACGACCCTCGTCCGTGCCTGTGGGGCTGGCATTGCTGCAGCGTGCCAGGTATTGGTACGGGTAGCCGGATGCTGCCGCTATGAAGGATCCACCTTCAGGTGAATGATGCTGGGCTGCTGCAGGCGCTGATGGCGGGGGAGTCAGGGGAGGAAGATCGCTGCCACCCAGAGCGGCTTACCCCCATCTCCCGCAGTGACCAGGCCCATAATGGAGGAGCCGCCAGCGCACAGCCCGTCTGAACAGCACAAGTCATTGTTTCTCAGCCTCAGTCCCCAGAGCAACATATCGGGTACATCTAGTGCGTACCCACGTTATACTCGCCCCCGTGGGTCACTAGCTACATTCCCCATCGTCCTGCAGCAGGGCCGGCGGGGGATGTTGCTAGAGATGACATACCGCAAAATGCAGCACGTCGTGTAGTTCCCCCTCGTCACCCCCCCGCATGCTCGAGTACAGATGGTAAAGCAAAATAACTGAGGCACTAATTAAGCCACTTGGGCTCAAATATGGCTATCCTTAAAACCTGGGCTGATAAGTGCATTTTAAGGACACAGCTTCAAGGGTACTGACAGTCACCGCCCACCCCAAAAACGTAACCGTTTCCAGATACCCAAAAGGGAGCCCACAAAATCTGACAAGTGCGTCCCGATCCATCACGGAGCCGTTTTCCCCTAGATCATGGGGTCTTCAACTTGCAGGCCTCCAGCTGCTGCAGAACTACACATCCCAGCATGCCATGCCTCAGTTTTAGCATGCCTTAATCGCAAAACTGTGGCAGGGCATGCTGGGATGTGTAGTTCCACAGCAGCCGGAGGGCCACAGGTTAAAAGACCCATGCCCTAGATCAGGCCTGGCCAACCTGTGGCGCGCCAACTGTTGTAAAACTACAAGTCCCAACATGCACAGCCACAGTTTTGCTGTGGAAGGGGATGCTGGGATGTGTAGTTTTACAACAGTTGGGGAGCCACAGGTTATACACACACGACATTATATAGGCAGATTATTAGGTGGCGTTGGCATAGCGCGGCCGGTGCCCATTTGACCATGAAACACGGAGACTAATGTTGAAGCAATTTCAAATATTTTATTGAAAACCGTCCAATGAAGAACAAGAGTTAACGTTTCAGTTGTCTCATCCGCTCTTTATGAAAAACGCTTCAAGTACCAGTTCATGGAATTCTTAAAATAGGTAACAAAGTTGCATAAATATATTTAAAAAGAAATAAATTAACTTTGCAAATTGATAACATTAAGCAGAAACAGTTTCTTTAAATATCTTATTAAAATAAAGAAGATGCATTTTTTTTGCCAGACATAGAAGTCTTTTGTGTTTTGTTCTAGATCTTCCCGACGACCTCCCTCCTGATGTCACAATGGCGCCTTTCCCCGAATACTTTTTTTGGTTCCATAACATACGGCTGTTGGTCTTGGCCAATACTCCAGGGTCCCAAGCCCGCTCGTACCTTACTCCTACGCACAACAAACGCAGCCAACCAGTTTTGTCCACTCGTTCGTTTTAAATGTTTGTACATTTTGTAATCCTTGCTCGCAAAGTGGGTGCGCGCTCCGGAAACGAAGTGGTGGCGTATCTGCCCAATATTTTTTTTATTTTAAAATTATTTTTAAAACAAAGAAGTGTCCTAGGAGACCCCCCAGAGGGAGATCACCGCTCGGGAAGATTAATCACCGGCACCCACTGATCCAAGTAACGGCTCTCTTTGCAAAAACCGATCACTTGGTTGATGGCGGGATCTTTCAGCTGCGCCGCGTGTGGGTTCTGGAAGGAAAAAAAGAAAAAGAACAAAATTAGTTTTGAAACTTTTTTTTTTCTTTATACAAAGACTCAAAAATTTTTAAAGCAGCCTTAAATACTCTGTTGTGCTACGCAGATACACCTGCTACCACTACCAGGTATTTGCAGCTTCCGCTAGTAACGGACATGTTGGGACAAGTTGAGGACAGGAATACCATAGAGGCGACGTCAGACGCAGTTGTCCAAAGTCCAAATGTAATCATGAAAAGAAAAAAAAATCTACAACTGTAGCAGAGAGAGCAAAGTCACTCTGATCTTGCATTACCGAAACTCCTTCCAGGGGTGGGAGCAGACGCCTGGAGCTTAGGAATGTGGGAGTGAGCCGGCCTCACAAGTGCCTGGGAACTCTGCGAAGGGCTGGGCACGACAGGCTTACAATGCCCTCTGAACATCAATTGTTGGAGGGATCAGGGGGGATATGGGAGCAGGATATGCTGCAGTGAGGGTGTGGCACCTATTTCCCAATGACTGAGTAGGTGTGCGGTAGCAGCAATCCCTACAGGACGACTACAGGTGCATCTTATAGCACGCAGGTGTACACCTGCCGTGGCAATGGGTTTCTTAAAGGGACACTAACACCAATACTGCGTAGCAGGGAGATCAGTAATAACTTATTGGGCTACTGGTTGCAGCGACCAGAAAACCATTTTGCACTAACAAATGCAGAAACGTTCCGATCTTTGTATTGTTCGTAATACGGTCAGCGGCTCTTACTAGGCATCAGGTGCCACAATGTAATACGCCAATTCAGCTCGTCCAAAACTTTCATAAGGGGAGCGTGCCACCCAACTCTCTGCCATTGCACAAAGCGCCTCTGCGCCGACTGCAGCCTGGGGCGCAAAGCACCACTGCGCCGACTGCAGCCTGGGGCGCAAAGCACCACTGCGCCGACTGCAGCCCGGTGCGCAAAGCACCACTGCGCCGACTGCAGCCCGGTGCGCAAAGCACCTCTGCACAGACTGCAGCCTGGTGCAAAAATAAAATAAGGAAAAAGTTTAAAAAGTTGCAATATTGCTTTTATCTGCAGAATATGCTGACTATTCCATATACGGTGCATTATGGTAAGTGGTTACGGGTGGGTAATGCAGGTATGTATACATACGCAAGTCTGTTGCTATAAACGTACAGGAATGGGGCACCTCCCTGGCACCTGGTAACCCACAACAATCCCCTCTCAGGTATAGCCCTGGAATGCAGCTTTCATCCTCCCAGCAACAATGTCACCTACGTTGATTAGAATACAATGCAGATCAGCAGGTTCCCCGGGCTTGTCCGAGCCGCCCACAATCTCCTCCAGCCGGCTCATGTTGCTGATTCTCAGGATGTTGATGTCATTCTCGCAGCAGAACGCCTGGATCAGGGTGAAGTGGATCTGTAAAGCAACATCCTGATCTTCGGTCTCATCAGTGGCCAGCAGGCAGAGCACCACATTGTCTGGGTCCCTGTAACAGACACACGAGGCATTAGCACACGCCGGCTTACACAGGGACACTGCAGCTAGGGAAGGGTTAAGGTGGCACAATACCGGTCTGATGCCATCTGTAATAGTCCCCGTTATAATTATCAGGTTTCATTTCTAAAGGGCCAGAGAGCATACAAGGATATAAAACACAAGGTAAAGCAGTACCCTGGCAAAAGAGCTTACACTCTAATAATCACCATGCAGGGGACATGCACATTTCCGATCTGCTGGATCTGTGCAGTGTGAGGTCGTATAGTGCAATAAGGTGCAGAGGTAACATGGCACAGTCAGGATATGATGGCACAGGACAGTATAATATACTAAGACAGCAGTTACAGGGTACAGTCAGGATATGATGGCACAGGACAGTATAATATACTAAGAGCAGTTACAGGGGACAGTCAGGATATGATGGCGCAGTACAGTATAATATACTAAGGCAGCTGTTACAGGGTACAGTCAGGATATGATAGTGCAGTACAGTATAATATACTAAGGCAGCAATCATATCCTGACTACCCTATAACTGCTGCCTTAGTATATTATACTGTACTGCGCCATCATATCCTGACTGTACCCTGTAACTGCTGCCTTAGTGTATTATACTGTACTGCGCCATCATATCCTGACTGTCCCCTGTAACTGCTGCCTTAGTATATTATACTGTACTGCACTATCATATCCTTACTGTCCCCTGTAACTGCTGCCTTAGTATATTATACTGTACTGCACTATCATATCCTGACTGTCCCCTGTAACTGCTGCCTTAGTGTATTATACTGTACTGCACTGTTACAGGGGACAGTTAGGATATGGTGGCATAGTACAGTATAATATAGTAAGGCAGTAGTAATAGGGTAGTTAGGATATATTGGCACAGTGCAGTGTAATATAATAAGGCAGCAGTTACATGGGACAGTTAGGATATGGTGGTACAGTATAATATACTAAGGCAGCAGTTACAGGGAACAGTTAGGGTATGGTGGCATAGTACAGTATAATAGAATAAGGCAGTAGTAATAGGGTACAGTTAGGATATATTGGCACAGAGCAGTGTAATATAAGCAGCAACAGTACAGTCAGGATATGATGGCACAGTACAGAATAAGATAAGGCAGCAGGATATGATGGCACAGCACAGTGTAATATAAGGGCAGCAGGATAGGATAGTACAGTACAGTATAAAATAAGGGAAGGGGAATATGGTGGCACAGCACAGTGTAATATAAGGGCAGCAGGATATGGTAGCACAGCACAGTGTAATATATAAGGGCAGGGGGGATATGGTGGCACAGCACAGTGTAGTATAAGGGAAGGGGGATATGGTGGCACAGCGTAATATATAAGGGATGGGGGGACATGGTAGCACAGCACAGTATAATTTAAGGGCAGTAGGATATGGTGGCAAAGCACAGTGTAATATATAAGGGCAGGGGGGATATGGTGGCACAGCACAGTGTAGTATAAGGGCAGGGGGGATATAGTGGCACAGCACAGTGTAATATATAAGGGATGGGGGGATATGGTGGCACAGCACAGTGCAATATATAAGGACAGGGGGGATATAGTGGCACAGCACAGTGTAATATATAAGGGCAGGGGGATATGGTGGCACAGCACAGTGTAGTATAAGGGCAGGGGGGATGTAGTGGCACAGCACAGTGTAATATATAAGGGATGGGGGGATATGGTGGCACAGCTCAGTGTAATATATAAGGGCAGGGGGAATATGGTGGCACAGCACAGTGTAATATATAAGGGCAGGGGGGATATGGTGACACAGCACAGTGTAATATATAAGGGCAGGGGGGATATGGTGGCACAGCACATGTAATATATAAGGGCAGGGGGGATATGGTGGCACAGCACAGTGTCATATATAAGGGCGGGGGGGATATGGTGGCACAGCACAGTGTAATATATAAGGGCAGGGGGGATATGGTGGCACAGCACAGTAACTCACACGTTGAGCAGTTTGGCCGCCTCGTACACCCCGATGGTGATGGTCCTCTGTAGCTTGGCCTTACTCAGCACCTCCTCCAGCGCGGTGCCCACACTCTCCATCCTAGATCACAGGACGTGGATTATTAGACACGCGCGTTCCACTGCTGCCAACAGCCACTCACGCGTGATTCACTCCGCGCTGCAGCCCACGGGCACCGGGCACACACAGCCCACGGGCACCGGGCACACACAGCCCACCCTGCACCGGGCACACACAGCCCACCCTGCACCGGGCACACACAGCCCACCCTGCACCGGGCACACACAGCCCACCCTGCACCAGGCACACACAGCCCACCCTGCACCGGGCACACACAGCCCACCCTGCACCAGGCACACACAGCCCACCCTGCACCGGGCACACACAGCCCACCCTGCACCGGGCACACACAGCCCACCCTGCACCGGGCACACACAGCCCACCCTGCACCGGGCACACACAGCCCACCCTGCACCGGGCACACACTGCACCTGCAATAAGCCCGGTCACTGTGCAGAAGAGGAGGAATGCGGGTCACCCCATACACCCACACATCACCCTACAGTGCCATCTGGTAGATCCCCGCTCCAGCATACAGTCCCCCAGCACACAGACTCCGCTCCAGCATACAGTCCCCGCTCCAGCACACAGTCCCTCGGAACACAGACTCCGCTCCAGCATACAGTCCCCGCTCCAGCACACAGTCCCTCGGAACACAGACTCCGCTCCAGCATACAGTCCCCCAGCACACAGACTCCGCTCCAGCATACAGTCCCCGCTCCAGCACACAGTCCCCCGGAACACAGACTCCACTTCAGCATACAGTCCCCCGGAACACAGACTCCGCTCCAGCATACAGTCCCCAGGAACACAATCCCGGATCCTGCACACAGACTCCGCTCCTGCACGCAGTCCAGTTCCTGCACAGTCCCCAGGAACACAATCCCCGCTCATGCACACAGACTCCGCTCCTGCACGCAGTCCCTCTCTGGGAGCCGCCGCTTACTTTCCCATGCTCTGCTCCCCAGTCAGCTCCTCCAGTGTCATAGTGCAGGCGATGCTCCGTGCAGTGATCCCGGCCACAGATCAGTCTCCGCGGTACTGTACTTCTCTTTGTGTCCCGGCTTCTGTCTGACTCACCGGCGGCCAGCCACTACTTCATGTGCCGGGGCTCAGCCAACCGCCGAGCAGCTCATTACCATAGCCCGCCTCTCATTGGCTTATGCAAATCAGTCTCCGCTCATCAACCCAAGCCCGCTACAAGCGGCGGAGCTGTGATTGGCTGGCAGGAGGATGAGGGGCGGATCCCCCGTGCTCACACGGTTGCCAGGTGATGGGGTTGGCGGTGGTGGTGTAACCCCTTCACTGCTGTTCTCCTCACACAGTGCTGTAGTCTGAGTAATGGCCACAGTGTTACATGGGTGACCTCACCTCACTGTATAAGTCACCCTTACTGTAATGTAACATCACCTCAGCTCTGTGTCCTTAGCACATAGTGCAGAGGGGGGCATGCTCCCCATTGGAGAACAGCTATATATATATATATATATATATATATATATATATATATATATATATATATATACATATATATATATATGTTTTATTATTAATATTATTATTATTATTATTATTATTATTATTGTTATTCAGGTTCCTCATTACATAGGATTGGGAGCTGTGTGGCATGGTAATGTGCCCCAGTGCACCCAAATCTCCATTTTGTTTCCTTAATTAGGTTAAATTAATGTTTCCATATAGATAAACTTTATTAAAATTTTCTTAACATTTAGTTTATATAGTGCATGCATATTCTGCACCGCTGTAGTCAGAGCAAGACCACACAAACACAAGGGGAATGTACAAACTCCACACAGACCATGGGACTGGAACCCAGGACCTCAGTGCTGCGAGGCAGCCAGCTAATCACATTGCGTCACCCTGCTGGCTCCAGCTGTCACTATTAAGGATGCAGGATCCATCCCCTTACATGCAGCTGTAGGTGCCGCCACATGCGCAGTGCCTCCAAGTCTGCATGAGACGCTTTATGTATTTTATTAATATTTCTCTATCGTCCTAAGTGGATGCTGGGGTTCCTGAAAGGACCATGGGGAATAGCGGCTCCGCAGGAGACAGGGCACAAAAAAGTAAAGCTTTACTAGGTCAGGTGGTGTGCACTGGCTCCTCCCCCTATGACCCTCCTCCAGACTCCAGTTAGATTTTGTGCCCGAACGAGATCACTCCCCAACAGAGAAAGGCACCGACCTTTCAACCGCAGCCTTTTCGCTCCTACAAAAATAAGAGAGCAAAGGGCTTGTCGTACCTGCCACGAGGCAGAGGAAGAGGGAAGAGACACCAACAGGCAGCTCCTTCCCAGGAACAGAAGCCCTCCCCGGCTCCTGCAAAAACCTCAGCATGACGCTGGGGCCTCTCAAGCGGACTCGGGGACAGTGGGGGGCCGTCTCAAAAATTACAGCGCGCAGTGGGCTCACTCGCAGGTAGACCCCTGGATCCTGCAGATAATATCTCAGGGGTACAGGTTGGAATTAGAGACGGATCCTCCTCATCGTTTCCTGAAGTCTGCCTTACCAACCGTCTCTTCCGAAAGGGAGAGGGTGTTGGAAGCCATTCACAAGCTGTACGCTCAGCAGGTGATAGTCAAAGTACCCCTATTACAACAAGGAAAGGGGTATTATTCCACTCTATTTGTGGTACCGAAGCCGGATGGCTCGGTAAGGCCTATTCTAAATCTGAAGTCCTTGAACCTCTACATAAAAAAGTTCAAGTTCAAGATGGAGTCACTCAGAGCAGTGATAGCGAACCTGGAAGAAGGGGACTTTATGGTATCCTTGGACATCAAGGATGCGTATCTACACGTTCCGATTTACCCCGCACACCAGGGGTACCTCAGGTTCATTGTTCAAAACTGTCACTATCAGTTTCAGACGCTGCCGTTCGGATTGTCCACGGCGCCTCGGGTCTTTACCAAGGTAATGGCCGAGATGAAGATTCTTCTTCGAAGAAAAGGCGTATTAGTTATCCCATACTTGGACGATCTCCTAATAAGGGCAAGGTCCAGAGAACAGCTGGAGACAGCTTTAGCACTATCTCAAGAGGTGCTAAGACAACACGGGTGGATTCTGAATATTCCAAAATCCCATTTAATCCCGACAACTCGTCTGCTGTTCCTAGGAATGATTCTGGACACGGTTCAGAAAAAGGTTTTCCTTCCAGAGGAAAAAGCCAAGGAGTTATCCGATCTGGTCAGGAACCTCCTAAAACCAGGAAAAGTGTCAGTACATCAATGCACAAGAGTCCTGGGAAAAATGGTGGCTTCTTACGAAGCAATTCCATTCGGCAGATTCCATGCAAGAATATTCCAAAGGGATCTGTTGGACAAATGGTCAGGGTCGCATCTGCAGATGCACCTGCGAATAACCCTGTCACCAAAGACAAGGGTGTCACTTCTGTGGTGGTTGCAGAAGGCTCACCTATTAGAAGGCCGCAGATTCGGCATTCAGGATTGGATCCTGGTGACCACGGACGCCAGCCTGAGAGGCTGGGGAGCAGTCACACAAGGAAGAAACTTCCAGGGAGTATGGACGAGTCTGGAAAAGTCTCTTCACATAAACATTCTGGAACTAAGAGCAATCTACAATGCTCTAAGCCAGGCGGAACTTCTCCTGCAAGGAAAGCCGGTGTTGATTCAGTCGGACAACATCACGGCGGTCGCCCATGTAAACAGGCAGGGCGGCACAAGAAGCAGGAGTGCAATGGCAGAAGCTGCCAAGATTCTTCGCTGGGCGGAGAATCACGTGATAGCACTGTCAGCAGTGTTCATCCCGGGCGTGGACAACTGGGAAGCAGACTTCCTCAGCAGACACGATCTTCATCCGGGAGAGTGGGGTCTACATCCAGAAGTCTTCAACATGTTAATAGACCGTTGGGAAAGACCAATTGTAGACATGATGGCGTCTCGCCTCAACAAGAAACTGGACAAATATTGCGCCAGGTCAAGAGATCCACAGGCAATAGCTGTGGACGCACTGGTAACTCCTTGGGTGTACCAGTCAGTGTATGTGTTTCCTCCTCTGCCGCTCATACCAAAGGTATTGAAGATCATACGGCAAAGAAGAGTAAGAACAATACTAGTGGTTCCGGATTGGCCGAGAAGGACTTGGTATCCGGAACTTCAAGAGATGCTCACGGACGAACCGTGGCCTCTACCTCTGAGAAGGGACCTGCTACAGCAGGGTCCCTGTCTTTTTCAAGACTTACCGCGGCTGCGTTTGACGGCATGGCGGTTGAACGCCAGATCCTAAAAGGGAAAGGCATTCCAGAAGAAGTCATTCCTACCTTGATTAAGGCACGGAAGGAAGTCACCGTGAAACATTATCACCGCATTTGGCGAAAATATGTAGCGTGGTGCGAGGATCGGAGGGTTCCGACGGAGGAATTCCAACTGGGTCGTTTCCTACATTTCCTGCAATCAGGATTATCTATGGGTCTCAAATTGGGATCCATTAAGGTTCAAATTTCGGCCCTGTCAATATTCTTCCAAAAAGAATTGGCCTCTGTCCCTGAGGTCCAGACTTTTGTCAAGGGAGTACTGCATATACAGCCTCCTGTGGTGCCTCCGGTGGCACCGTGGGATCTAAATGTAGTTTTAGATTTCCTCAAATCCCATTGGTTTGAACCATTGAAAAAGGTGGATTTGAAATATCTCACATTGAAAGTGACTATGTTACTAGCCCTGGCCTCTGCCAGGAGAGTATCTGAATTGGCGGCTTTATCTTATAAAAGTCCTTATCTAATCTTCCATTCGGATAGGGCAGAACTGCGGACTCGTCCGCATTTTCTCCCTAAAGTGGTATCAGCATTTCATCTGAACCAACCTATTGTGGTGCCTGCGGCCACTAGCGACTTGGAGGACTCCAAGTTGTTGGACGTTGTCAGAGCCTTAAAAATATACATTGCAAGGACGGCTGGAGTCAGAAAATCTGACTCGCTGTTTATATTGTATGCACCCAACAAGTTGGGCGCACCTGCTTCTAAGCAGTCGATTGCTCGTTGGATTTGTAACACAATTCAACTTGCACATTCTGTGGCAGGCCTGCCACAGCCTAAAACTGTAAAAGCCCACTCCACAAGGAAGGTGGGCTCATCTTGGGCGGCTGCCCGAGGGGTCTCGGCATTACAACTCTGCCGAGCAGCTACGTGGTCGGGGGAGAACACGTTTGTAAAATTTTACAAATTTGATACCCTGGCAAAGGAGGACCTGGAGTTCTCTCATTCGGTGCTGCAGAGTCATCCGCACTCTCCCGCCCGTTTGGGAGCTTTGGTATAATCCCCATGGTCCTTTCAGGAACCCCAGCATCCACTTAGGACGATAGAGAAAATAAGAATTTACTTACCGATAATTCTATTTCTCGGAGTCCGTAGTGGATGCTGGGCGCCCATCCCAAGTGCGGATTATCTGCAATACTTGTACATAGTTATTGTTAACTAATTCGGGTTATTGTTAAGGAGCCATCTCTAAGAGGCCCTTTCTGTTGTCATACTGTTAACTGGGTTTAGATCACAAGTTGTACGGTGTGATTGGTGTGGCTGGTATGAGTCTTACCCGGGATTCAAAATGCCTCCCTTATTGTGTATGCTCGTCCGGGCACAGTACCTAACTGGAGTCTGGAGGAGGGTCATAGGGGGAGGAGCCAGTGCACACCACCTGACCTAGTAAAGCTTTACTTTTTTGTGCCCTGTCTCCTGCGGAGCCGCTATTCCCCATGGTCCTTTCAGGAACCCCAGCATCCACTACGGACTCCGAGAAATAGAATTATCGGTAAGTAAATTCTTATTATTTGTGCCACCAACTTTTTATCCCTCCTACGTAAAATCTTTACATTATCTGTTTCTTCTGATATCTGTCCTTCACCATTCAAGGAACCAGAAATCCTATCAGCATTAACTAATAACTCTAGATCCAGAATATCTCTATCACCCGGTCTCCTGTTCACCATATACCGCTTCAATAGGAGTATCTCACCGCCAATCTATATTACAGTAACCTACTTAATCCAATCTGGATTATGCACACAACACCCTACAGAAATGATTCTTATATAGGAAATTAATGAGCTACTGTATTTACTGCTAATTCTAAAGGGAAGTACTCCCTACTAATTCTGTAGAACAGGCTTGGACTGGCCCACAGGGGCACAGAGGGAAACCCCCAGTGGGCCCTTCTGCCTGGGGCATCACCTCCTCCTCTAGGGATCTGGTTCCAGACTACACTTGAATTGTACCTTTTACATATATTACATTATACTGCACAGGACTATGGTGTTATTTTCTACACTGCATTACTGTTATTAATCTGGTACATTATCATGCATGCACTAGCAGAATTTACTATATATATTTATCAAGGGGCCAAGCCCATGCACTCTCTAATGGGGTGTAGTATGGCTGGTCAGCTTACCGACGCCGGGATCCCGGCAGCATACCGACGCCGGGATCCCGGCAGGAAGGGGCGAGTGCAGCAAGCCCCTTGCGGGCTCGGTGGCGACTAGGGAGGCCAATCCCAGGATCGGGATCGGCGGGATCCCGGGATTTGGCCCCAAAAATGCCGGGATTTGAATCCCGGAATTGGAGCCTCCAATGCCGGGATTCACGGGATTAGAGTGCGCATGCGCATTTTTGCCGGACAGCGCTGAGCACTACAGCACAGCGCTGCCCGGCTGTCAGCGATATAACACTTACCTCGCTGGCGGCATTTCAAATGTAGCGCCGGCCGCCAGACAATCAGAGCTGGCAGACCGGCAGCCAATCAGGGAAGCGGTAGCAGCCGCGGCTCCTGATTGGCTGCCAGAATGCCAGTTCTGATTGGCTGGCGGCCGGCGCTACATTTGAAATGCCGCCAGCGAGGTCAGTGTGTGTGTGTCCATGGCTGGTGCCCGCGGCGCATTCATTAGTAAGTGTTCTCTACCTACACCCACACTCCCTCTCTGAGCCTGAAATCCTCCTTGCTCGCTACACCCACCTTCCCTTCCTGCTCCCTACATACACAGCCACCCTCCCGCTGCTCCCTACAACCACTCTCCCTTCCTGCTCACTACATCCACCCTCCCTTCCTGCTCCCTACACCCACCCTCCCTTCCTTCTCCTTACATGCTCCCTACACACCCACTGTCCCACTGCTCCCTACACCCACCCTCCCTTCCTGCTCCTTACATGCTCCCTACACTCACTCTGCCGCTGCTCCCTACACCCACCCTCCCTTCCTGCTCCTTACATGCTCCCTACACCCACCCTCCACCCCTCACTGCCCTCCACATATACTCTCCCTGCTCCCTACACTGATCCCTACTGCAATCCCGGGATCCCGGGAATCCCAGGATTGAGCATTTTTCAATCCCGAATCCCGGGATTGAAAAAATGCCCCGGGATTGGCCTCCCTAGTGGCGACCTGCGGTCGCCACGGGTTCTATTCCCACTCTATGGGTGTCGTGGACACCCACGAGTGGAAATAGTCCCTGTTGGTCGGCATGCCGACCATCGGGATACTGAGCCTTCGGGATGGTGGAGGAGGTCATGTGACTGTCGGTCAGCAGACCGCCGGTCACATGACTACCACCCCTCTAATGGTTAGACAAACCAATATTTCTGCTGGCCACACCCCTAAACATGGGCCCCTACCACTGCATTCTCCCGGTGGGCCCTTCATGCCGCAGTCTGACACTACTGTAGGAGGATTAATATGACACATTGGGCCACTCTCTCTTGTCTTTGGCCCTATATTTCTTGTCCTATCTTTATAATCCCCCTTTCAGGATGACTGAGAGTTAAGAGCAACTCCAACTAATAGGTGCAAGTTGGTGCACCTGAAAAAAAACCAATTTTGTGCTGCAGGGGGGCAAATATAAAATGCACAGCGTATTATAAAGGGGTACACGGCCTACACCAATTTATCTAACTATAAATAAGCCCTTTAATACCTCATCTTCTGCCATTAAGGAGATGTTGGATATAACTCAGGTATCAGTGCTAGGATATACTTGCCTAGCCTCGCGCAATGTCTTACACTCCCAAATTTCAGAACAGGGCACCCTTACAGAAGTGAACAGGAGCTTGATGCCAAGATTTGCTGAGAATAGTGACATCATGGCGTGCCCCCACTGAATGATGCTGCAAACCGCGGAATTGCGACGCAGGGACACTTGGGCCTTCCCTCCGGAGACTGGAATCATATTATATTCGTAACATTATTATAGTTTACTAATTTAATCAATGATAAACTCATGACGCTTTTTCCTCTGAGATATCGCTAAGATCCATCCTTTACTTTGTCACCAATGCATGCCCTAATTCTTTCCCACAATGTCTACTGTAATCTTCTTCCACTTTTCCTCTTCCTCTGTTGCCCCTCTATAATCCATCCAATATACCACAATGTACTACATACTTCCATTCTGTGGGCCTGAGGCAGAGTTGTATGCTATTGCACAGCCACAAGGAAGCGCTCTGCAACACTGTACAGCTAATATGCTACTGCGGCAGGAGGCGTCTGGTGTAAATAGACGTCTCCTGACTGATTCTGTGATCTGCTGGTGCGTCTGAAGAGTCAGGCCCAAGGAACTAAATGCAGATAGTCACCTGTGTACAGAGTTGTTTGCATCTATTTGAACACACCGCCCCTAGCCGTACGCTTGTTTTCTTAACTGCCACCATTATCAGTGCCCACGTGCAGTAGCCTGATCCTTGCTGCAAGGCGTATTTACGCCTACGTATAACTCTGCTTAGCCCGCAATTGCGTCCACCAGCTCTTGTCCGTGCCGATTTGCACCCCTTCCGCTGCAAGTGGCCAAGTCCTGCACAATCGCCTGTCGTTGCGTACTCACGCAAGATCCGTCCACAAAACTGACTTGCATTCATCTATGAATATGTCTGTAAGCTCTGTGGCAGGGAAGGCAAAATTCCACTCATGTACATTTTCCCTTGTCTGCAGCATTATATTGATACTGACATGCAAATCCAGTTAGCGCTGGGAAAGTCTGTGACCAGGAACTAGATCAATCAAAATGTTTCATGTGAACTCCTCCGTGCCCTTTACACAAGTTATAAGAAACATGTATGGGCACATGCCCAATACTCTGTGCTAGAAGCGTGTGCGAAACTCCCTGCCCAACAAAGATGGCCGCTGCATATGTCTGCATGAGCTGAATTTAGCACTTGGGGTAGAAAACGTTATCACCAGAAGGGAGCAGCACAAACCGAGTCTATGCTGAATGCTGGACGGACCATAATCGTCTCTTCATGTTCTGACAGTTGCCAGGGAGGAAGGGGAGCGCTTACCGTCATGGCGTAGCCAGCAGAACTTGTGTCTGAGGCAGAGCTGGACGTTAATGCTCCCCA
This sequence comes from Pseudophryne corroboree, assembly GCF_028390025.1. Classification (NCBI taxonomy): domain Eukaryota; kingdom Metazoa; phylum Chordata; class Amphibia; order Anura; family Myobatrachidae; genus Pseudophryne; species Pseudophryne corroboree. The sequence continues at coordinate 33,061,702 of NC_086452.1, forward strand.
AATCACAGGCCTGTATTGCATCCACTGTATAGAGACCTCAAGTGCAGACTGACTGCTGCAGCATGTGTACGAGTTTACACCGGGCACGCGTCACACAGGGTAGTATCCGCTTTTATAGCTATTTAGTCGCATTCGCTATTTGACATCAATAAAACTGCAAATATATCAGACTACATTGGAAGCAACTCTGTATCTTCTCTACATATGCCCGCATAAATATGTATATGCCCAACAACAAATAAAGCACCTATCAATGTCAGTGATGCTTTTGCAAACAGCCAATCACAAGCAGTTACTAGTGACGGTCATCATCAACATTTGCTATTTGCACCTGGCCTTAACCACCCGCATATACCCCAATGTCAGACACACATGCGTCTCCATGCAGATCTCTCTCTGTTTGCAATTGCGCCAGCTGGTCTTGCTGTACTCCACCAACGTTATACTACCCCTTCCCTCCTCTGTGCTACCTACCCAAGCACAACTGGGTCATGCAAATCACCATTGGCGCATGTGCTTGCTCCCACTTTTCTGGCCATGCGTAGGGCGATTCCATGCAACTAGTGCATTACTGACTCAGCATAAGGCCCCTGATGAAACTCTCCTCAGGGATCAATGATCCCTATTCCAAATGATGTCAATGCTGGATTAGGAATGCCATTGACGGATCTCCCATCGATGGTGCCATCAGTGGTTTACATCAACGGCAGGAAACCATCAACAGGAATCCATTGGCGGTTTGCACTATTGGCGACCATCAGTTGACGTGGTTGGAGGCCAGACTCATTGGGTCAACTGGGAGTGGAAGGGGTTTTGCAGGCCCTGTTATGTATGGAGCTAAGCTCTGTGTACCCAGCGCCGGAGTAACATACATAAAACATCGGCAAGCTCTTTTGCATTGACCGCAGTCGCCATGACATCTCCACCCTCAATGGTTTAATGACTATCGGTGACAAATCTACGCTAAACTTTAGGCAGGATGGACTCAAGGTGTGTACCTGACCTCACAGCAAACACAGGCATAGAAGCAATATTGGTTAATATTAAGTAGCCTGGACTCATTGAGCCAGCAGTGTCTGCAAATGCACCTGTCACTCATTGCAGCCTATGGTATTAATGGTATGCACCAGTGCAGTGAGACTGATGCCCATCCATTACTGTTATATATAGGGGACATGGCACAGTAGTGCAGGGTTACAGGGAACCCCGGGGTGCTGGTGACACAGTAACCCCGCCACTCCCCTGTACACAGCGTGTGACTAGCGTGACGTCAGGCGGTGACAGAGCCCGGCCGTTGCCAAGGTGACCGGGCTGACTGGAAGCCGCGTGGATCCCCGGCCGGGCTGGAATGCAGGAAGCCGGTCACGTGGTGCGGCAGCCGCCTGTGTGTTGCACAATGCCGGCTCTTCCTGTCATCTCAGGCAGCACCTGACTCCTGTCATTCCTGTGTGTGCACTTGTCAGGCCAGGGCTGCTGCAGAACATCTTGCAGCAGCCCTGGCCTGAAGCTGTCACAGGATGTGTGGCTAGCACAGTGACTCTATAACACATGATCTACTATGATACTTAATATATTTCCTCTGTGATGCTTGAATCAGTAACACTGTGGACAGGGGAGGCCTGCTTCTGAGTGTAACAATATTGCACATATGTAATAAGTGCCTACTATGGTGCCATGCATGGGCCAGGATAGTGGCAGGGGTGCAAAATGTGCACTTATTTCATATGGGAGAAATTGGGCGATCAAGGCTGTCCCTTACTAAGGGGGTGATTCAGAGCGTTAATTGCATCGCAGCCGCGTCTTTGGACGCAGCAGTGATGCTTAAATATGATAATGCCGCAGGAGGCATCTGAGGTAACATGCCTCCTGCCAGCATCGCAGATCCGAGTGCTGCGCCCGAGGACACAAACCATTGCGTACAACTGTGAGTCAGGCCCTCAGTAGGGATTATCCGCCACACTATGGCAACTTCTGTATCATGCAGCAAAAAGAAGATTTTGTTTTGCAGGACGAGATTATTAAGGTCGTGATTCAGAGGTGGACGCAAATCCTGGCGCCACATTCCCCCATATATATATCAAGACTCGGACAACAAAACTTTCCTATACTTGTACCTGACAGACAACGCCATCTATAGATGGTGATGCCAATAGAATGCCTACCTGACCCTCCCCCGCGGCTTGCACATGCACAGGACATCGGTCACAGATGCGCATTAGGACTCCCAGGTAATAAAGAGCTGACTTTTCGTTTTTCCATCTGATTTATTCATTCGTTTGGTATTTGTATGCGATAAGTGGCGGATTGTGTCGCATGCACTAAGCAATGCATGATACATCCTGCCTTTAAGCTGGTTACACACCTGAATGACGCGGAGATCTTGCAACAGTCCAATATGATGCATCATGGGCCTAATTCAGACCTGAGCGATAGGCTGCGTTTATGTACAGCGGGCGATCGGGTCTAAACTGCGCATGCGTATGCACTGCAATGCGCAGGCGCATCGCACGGGTACAAAGCGGATCGCCGCTCAGCGATCGGTTTGTGAGAAGGATCCATTCGCACAGTCGATTTCAAGGAGATTGACAGGAAGAAGGCGTTTGTGGGTGGCAAATGACCGTTTTCTGGGAATGTCTGGAAAAACGCAGGCGTGTTCATGCGTTTACAGGGAGGGTTCCTGACATCAGTTCCGGTCCTGGACAGGCTGAAGTGTTCACAGCGGCTGAGTAAGTCCTGGGCTACTCAGAGACTGCACAAGATCTGTTTGTACAGCTCTGCTACACATGTGTTCACACACCTGCACAGCGAAAATACACTCCCCTATGGGCAGCGACTATGCAATGCAGGACTGCAAAAAAAACCTAACAAGCGAACAGGTCTGAATTAGCCCCCATGTCTGTACACGCTGCACAATCCGCCGTATGATGACATGATATGATACTAAGGGGGTCATTCCGAGTTGAACGCACGTAACAACGTTTAGCTGTTCGTGCGATCAACTAGACGCCGCCTATGGGGGAGTGTATTTTAGCATAGCAGGGATGCGATCGCTTGTGCAGCCCTGCTATGCTAAAAAAAGTTTTGTGCAGAAGTAGACTAGCCCTGCAGTTACTTACCCTGTGCGATCGATCCAGCGATGAAGGTCCCGGAATTGACGTCAGACATACGCCCTCCAAACGCCTTCACACGTCTGCGTTTGGATCACCATGCATGGAAAACGTTGAGTAGACGCCCCGGAACGCCTCCCCGCTGTCAGTCTTCTTACGATCGCGCTAGCGATCACTTTCTTCTTTATTCTGGTCGCTGCCAGGCAACGACGCAAGTGCACAATGCGGCCACCGCGCATGCGCAGTTCCGACCCGTTCGCAACGATGAACCGCTGCGTGCGAACGGGTCGGAATGACCCCCTATATTATTACAGGTTTAATGTTACTGCAGTACTTCAGGTGGACAGATGTGACCACACAATTCACCAAATGATGAATTGGGGGTACACACTAAACCAGGCATGTCCAAACTGCGGCCCTCCAGCTGTTGTGAAACTACATATCCCAGCATGCCCTGTCACAGTTTTGCTGTCAAAGAATGCTAAAGCTGTGTCAGGGCATGCTGGGATGTGTAGTTTCACAACAGCTGGAGGGCCGCAGTTTGGACATGCCTGCACTAAACCATGGTTGTTGCATAGTGTGTATCCAGATTGATCATTATAATTGGGAAACATTTGATTGAACACTGGCTTTCTAAAGGTGGGTACACACTGACAGATATATCTGGCGATCAATCGATCTGCAGATATATCTATGGACGGATCGGGCAGTGTGTTGAGCATACACACTGCCCGATCCGTCGGGGACTGACGTCATGAACTGGGCGGGCGTGTACACAGGCCCGCCCAGTTCAGCTGTCAATCACCGCCGGCCGCCGCATGTGTACGGGCAGTCGGCCGACCGCCCGTACAGACACAGCGACGCGCAAATATATCGGTAGATATATTGGCCGTCGGCTGTGCTGCGGGGACGACGCGATATGTCTGTGAATGACGGAGTTCACAGACATATCGCCCGTACACACGGGCCGACGGACCCGCAACATATCGGCCATTCAAGAGAACGGCCGTTATATCGGCCAGTGTGTACCCAGTTTAAGCAAATTATCCTGGGCGTAGTTAATTATTTGATATAATAGACTGTTTCTGATACCGCTTTTATACCTAAATACAGAGTCGCACCTGGGATTTGTACACGGCTCCTTCCCAGGTGCGACTCGTCTGAAACCCCTTTCAGACACGCATCCCAACACGGTAATATGCCGTGTTGGTGATGTCATCGCTGATGCATGCAGTGGCAGAGCTAGGAGAGGAAATTATCTCCAAGCGTCGGCTCTTCCTATTCAGTGAACGGGTGCCCGGTCGCATCGACCGTTTACACTGCACCTGACCCGGGTCCTTCCCGAGCCCAACTCTGCAAGATAACCGGATTGGATTCGCGGGCCGTGACCTGGATTAACCTGGCAATAACCCTGTGTAAAAGGGGTATAAATCAAGTCATTTAGTGGGCCCCAGATAATTAAGTCAGAAAATGAGTCCTAAATCTCAATGTAACAATGGTGGTCATTCCGAGTTGATCGCAGCCAGCAACTTTTTGCTGCTGCTGCGATCAACCAGTACACGCCTATGGGGGAGTGTATTTTAGCTTAGCAGGGCTGCGATCGCTTGTGCAGCCCTGCTAAGCTTAAAAAATGTCAAGCAAAAGATGACTAGGCCTGGACATACTTAACCTGTGCGATGGATCCAGCGATGATGGGCTCGGCTTTGACGTCAGACATCCGACCTCCGTACTCCTGGACACGCCTGCGTTTTACTCACCACTCCCCAAAAACGTCTCTAAACGGTCCGGATCCGCCCTGGCACGCCTCCTTCCTGTCAATCTTATTTGCGGTCGGCTCTGCGACCGCTTCCTGTGTAAGTCGCAACGTAACAACGTCGAGCACGCGCACTGCGCCTGCCGCGCATGCGCATTCCGCACCCGTTCGTACCGCAGCAACAAACCGCTGCGTGCGAACGGGTCGGAATGACCCCCAAAGTTTCAAGCCTGTGATGTCCATGTGTAACCAAGTGACACGACAAATACATGAGGAAGTCATCCGTGGTATGTCACCCCCCTTGCATGTAGCAGGAATGCCGTCAACTGATGCGAGTAACTTAAAGCACCAGTATATTACATTTTAACACATCCAGTTTGTTCAGGTTTTCCTGTCACTTGTATGAACTCTTGGAAACCAAAAAAATGGAGCATGAAGAGGTCAGCTCAAATCCACACCTTACTATTTTATTCTTTGCAAGATGTCATTGACCGAACAACACAACGGCAAAATGTCCTAGGTCCAACAGACTCTAGACCAGGGGTTCTCAACCTCAACCCTCTAGTTTTCCCAACAGGTTCATGTATTGAGGATTTCTTTCTGTGGAATAAGGTGGGATATTACTGACCCAGCAAAATAGATGACCTCGCCTGGGCATGATTACAGACATCCACACAGTATGACCTGTTGGTGGGACTTGAGGACTGGAACTGAGAACCCCTGTACTAGAGGTAGCCCACTAACAGTGCAGCTGCCAAGTTACTCAGAGCAGCCAAGAGTTTACCAAACTCCGCCATTACAGTCCAGGGGTGAGGGATAGCCATACTTGAGCACAAGTGACTTAATTAGTACTCAATCAATTTGATTTAGCCACCTGGACTTAAGTATGGATAGCCTTAAAATCTAGACTGCAGGGAAGGGGCGTGGCCACAGTTATGCCCCCTTTAGTTGTGTCCCTCCCAGTAGAGTTGTGCCCCCTGTAGTTTTGCCCCTGTAGCTGTGCCCCAGTAGAGTTGTGCCCCCTGTAGCTGTACCCCCAGTAGAGTTGTGCCCCCTGTAGAGTTGTGCCCCCTGTAGCTGTGCCCCCCGTAGAGTTTTGCCCCCTGTAGAGTTTTGCCCCCTGTAGCTGTGCCCCCCGTAGAGTTTTGCCCCCTGTAGAGTTTTGCCCACTGCAGCTGTGCCCCCTGAAGAGTTTGCCCCCTGTAGCTGTGCCCCCAGTATAGTTGTGTCCCCTGTAACTGTGCCCCTGTAGTTATGCCCCTAGTAGCACTGCTTGCAACAAAAAAAATTAATAATAATAAAAAAACAATACTCACCAGCCCCGCTCCTGCTTCCCGACCGCTGCTGCTGTCTCTGCCGCTGCTCCTCGGATCTATGGGATAGACATTAAGGAAGGCAGCGCCCTTCAGGATGCGGCGCCCCAGGCAAAAATCTTGTTTGCCTGCGGCAAGAGCCGCTCCTGCTTGACTGTAATGGTGGCATTTGGGATACTCTGCAATAAGACAGTTGGAGGGAAAAATGTGAAACCTTCCAAAGATATAAAGTAAAAAGTTGCCCATGCAGACCAACCAGCCTCCAGCTATAATTTATTTAGCACTTTACAAAGTGACAGAAGCTAATTGGTTGCTATGGTCAACTTCTGTACTTTTACTTTTTCCTCTTTAGAAGGTTTCATACATCTCCTCCTTGCACTCTTTGATTAAATCTTTTCTAAAAGATTAAAGCTTCTTGCAGTTTGGTTGCTGTGGGTTACTGGACATATAACACATATATAACACATGTAACTGTGAGAAGGAAGGGGGCACCTCTCAGCTCTGGGCCCCATAGCAACTGCACTCCCTGCACCTATGGTAGTTACACCCTGTATATAACACATGTAACTGTGACAGAAAAGGTGGCTCCTCTCAGCTCTGGGCCCCATAGCAGCTGCGCTCCCTGCATCTATGGTAGCTACGCCCTTGTTGTATATAACACATGTAACTGTGACAGTGAAGGTGGCCTCTCTCAGCTCTGGGCCCCATAGCAGCTGCACTGCCTGCCCCTATGGTAGCTATATCCTGTATATAACACATGTAACTGTGACAGGGAAGGGGGCACCTCTCAGCTCTGGGCCCCATAGCAACTGCGCTCTCTGCATCTATGGTAGCTACACCCTTGTATATAACACATGTAACTGTGACAGGGAAGGTGACTCCTCTCAGCTCTGGGTCCCATAGCAGCTGCACTGCCTGCCCCTATGGTAGCTACATCCTGTATATAACACATGTAACTGTGACAGGGAAGGTGGCCCCTCTCAGCTCTGGGCCCCATAGCAACTGCGCTCCCTGCATCTATGGTAGCTACGCCCTTGTATATAACACATGTAACTGTGACAGGGAAGGTGACTCCTCTCAGCTCTGGGCCCCATAGCAGCTGCACTGCCTGCCCCTATGGTAGCTACACCCTGTATATAGGCCCTCATTCCGAGTTGTTCGCTCGCAAGGCGATTTCAGCAGAGTTACACACGCTAAGCCGCCGCCTACTGGGAGTGAATCTAAACTTCTTAAATGTGCGACCGATGTATGCGCATTTTTGCGATCAAAAACGAGTTAGCAGTTTCTGAGTAACTCCAGACTTACTCTGCCTGTGCGATCAGTTCAGTGCTTTTCGGTCCCGGCTGACGTCAGAAACACACCCAGCGTTCGGCCAAGCACTCCCACCGTTTCTCCAGACACGCCTGCGTTTTTTCCGGAAACGGTAGCGTTTTCAGCCACACGCCCATAAAACGCCATACATCCGCCCAGTAACACCCATTTCCTGTCAATCACAATGCGATCGCCGGAGCGATGAAAAAGCCGTGAGTAAAATTACTTTCTTCATAGTAAAGTTACTTGGCGCATGCGCAGTGCGAACATTACGCATGCGCACTAAGAGAATTCTCACTGCGATGCGATGAAAAATACCGAGCGAACAACTCGGAATGAGGGCCATAACACATGTAACTGTGAAAGGGAAGGTGGCCTCTCTCATCTCTGGGCCCCATAGTAGCTGCATTCCCTGCACCTATGGTAGCTACACCCTGTATATAACACATGTAACTGTGACAGGGAAGGTGGCCCCTCTCAGTTCTGGGCCCCATAGCAGCTGCACTGCCTGCACCTATGGTAGCTACACCCTGTATATAACACATGTAACTGTGACAGGGAAGGTGGCCTCCCTCAGCTCTGGGCCCCATAGCAGCTGCACTCCCTGCACCTATGGTAGCTACTCCCTGTATATAACACATGTAACTGTGACAGGGAAGGTGGCTCCTCTCAGCTCTGGGCCCCATAGCAGCTGCACTGCCTGCCCCTATGGTAGCTACACCCTGTATATAACACATGTAACTGTGACAGGGAAGGTGGCCTCTCTCAGCTCTGGGCCCCATAGAAGCTGCACTCCCTGCACCTATGGTAGCTACACCCTTTGTATAACACATGTAACTGTGACAGTGAAGGTGGCCCCTCTCAGCTCTGGGCGACATAGCAGCTGCACTCCCTGCATCTATGGTAGTTACACCCTGTATATAACACATGTAACTGTGACAGGGAAGGTGGCCCCTCTCAGTTCTGGACCCCCATAGCAGCTGCACTCCCTACACCTATGGTAGCTACACCCTGTATATAACACATGTAACTGTGACAGGGAAGGTGGCCCCTCTCAGTTCTGGGCCCCATAGCAGCTGCACTGCCTGCACCTATGGTAGCTACACCCTGTATATAACACATGTAACTGTGACAGGGAAGATGGCCTCTCTCAGCTCTGGGCCCCATAGCAGCTGCACTCCCTGCACCTATGGTAGCTACTCCCTGTATATAACACATGTAACTGTGACAGGGAAGGTGGCCCCTCTTAGCTCTGGGCCCCATAGCAGCTGCACTCCCTGCACCTATGGTAGCTACATCCTGTATATAACACATGTAACTGTGACAGGGAAGGTGGCCCCTCTCAGCTCTGGGCCCCATAGCAGCTGCACTGCCTGCACCTATGGTAGCTACACCCTGTATATAACACATGTAACTGTGACAGGGAAGGTGGCCCCTCTCAGCTCTGGGCCCCATAGCAGCTGCACTCCTTGCACCTATGGTAGCTAAACCCTGTATAATACACATGTAACTGTGACAGGGAAGGTGGCCCCTCTCAGCTCTGGCCCCATAGCAGCTGCACTCCCTGCACCTATGGTAGTTACACCCTGTATATAACACACGTAACTGTGACAGGGAAGGTGGCCCCTCTCACCTCTGGCCCCATAGCAGCTGCACTCCCTGCACCTATGGTAGCTACATACATGTATATAACACATGTAACTGTGACAGGGAAGGTGGCCCCTCTCAGCTCTGGGCCCCATAGCAGCTGCACTCCCTGCACCTATGGTAGCTACACCCTGTATATAACACATGTAACTGTGACAGGGAAGGTGGCCCCTCTCAGCTCTGGCCTCATAGCAGCTGCACTCCCTGCACCTATGGTAGCTACACCCTGTATATAACACATGTAACTGTGACAGGGAAGGTGGCCCCTCTCAGCTCTGGCCCCATAGCAGCTGCACTCCCTGCACCTATGGTAGCTACACCCTGTATATAACACATGTAACTGTGACAGGGAAGGTGGCTCCTCTCAGCTCTGGGCCCCATAGCAGCTGCACTCCCTGCACCTATGGTAGCTACACCTGGTATATAACACATGTAACTGTGACAGGGAAGATGGCCCCTCTCACCTCTGGCCCCATAGCAGCTGCACTCCCTGCACCTATGGTAGCTGCACCCTGTATATAACACATGTAACTGTGACAGGGAAGGTGGCCCCTCTCAGCTCTGGCCCCATAGCAGCTGCACTCCCTGCACCTATGGTAGTTACACCCTGTATATAACACATGTAACTGTGACAGGGAAGATGGCCCCTCTCAGCTCTGGCCCCATAGCAGCTGCATTCCCTGCACCTATGGTAGCTACACCCTGTATATAACACATGTAACTGTGACAGGGAAGGTGGCCCCTCTCTGTTCTGTACCCCATAGCAACTGCACTCCCTGCACCTATGGTAGCTACACCCTGTATATAACACATGTAACTGTGACAGGGAAGGTGGCCCCTCTCTGTTCTGTACCCCATAGCAGCTGCACTGCCTGCACCTATGGTAGCTACACCCTGTATATAACACATGTAACTGTGACAGGGAAGGTGGCCCCTCTCAGCTCTGGGCCCCATAGCAGCTGCACTCCCTGCACCTATGGTAGCTACACCCTGTATATAACACATGTAACTGTGACAGGGAAGGTGGCCCCTCTCAGCTCTGGCCCCATAGCAGCTGCACTCCCTGCACCTATGGTAGCTACACCCTGTATATAACACATGTAACTGTGACAGGGAAGGTGGCCCCTCTCAGCTCTGGCCCCATAGCAGCTGCACTCCCTGCACCTATGGTAGCTACACCTGGTATATAACACATGTAACTGTGACAGGGAAGATGGCCCCTCTCACCTCTGGCCCCATAGCAGCTGCACTCCCTGCACCTATGGTAGCTGCACCCTGTATATAACACATGTAACTGTGACAGGGAAGGTGTCCCCTCTCAGCTCTGGCCAGAGCCGTCTTAACAGCAGTGTAGGCCCCTGGGCACAGCAATCCACTGGGCCCCCTACCCATCTTCCAGCGGTAGGGGTGGGGGGTACTATCAGCGGCAGCATTGATGTCCCACGGGCAGTAGGGGGTGTTCTATCTTCCGCTCAGCATGTAGGACCTGGAGCAGTAATTTCTGCTAATTACTCCTTTACTGCACAGATGGGGCTAAACTGTAGAAGGGGGCATTGGGCTGAATGAAGGGGCCCTGGTACATGACTTCCAGGGTGATAGGGGGTGTTTAATACGTAGGGGAGGGGTGGCTAGTGGCGTGGGCTTAATATTTATAATTTTCCGGTGGGAGGGCAGCTTGCTTGACTGCAGATATCTCAAGTTCATGAAAATAGATTTCTTAGATTTGAATAGGATAAAAAACTAGAGAGTCCCACCTTTCAGAAGGTTCTGGGGACTTGGGGATCAGAGTTCAGGATCCAGAGCAATTCACCAATGAAAATCTAAAACTGCGTATTAGGCGTGTGGAGCTGGAGCAGGGACCAGCTGCTTGAAGGCTGATATCTCTGGTTATGGGCATAGTAGCAACAAGCTGCCAGTGTCCACTAAAAGGGGAGAGTTCCAGCTTTTGGCATATACCCTCAGAAATACTCTTAGTCAGACAGAACCTGAGATATCTGGCTGGGAAGAGCAATTAACAGGCTTGGATGGGGACCACTGCTTTCAAGTCTGATATCTCCGGTTCCCCAGGGCCGATTTTCAAAAATCTGGTACCCCTGGAAAGAGGGGACTCTCACCTATCAGCCTAGGGCCCTTATTCTCTTGGGGCCCTTGGGCAAGAGCCCATTGAGCCCATACGAAAAGACGGCCCTGCCTCTGGCCCCATAGCAGCTGCACTCCCTGCACCTATGGTAGCTACACCCTGTATATAACACATGTAACTGTGACAGGGAAGGTGGGCCCCTCTCAGCTCTGGGCCCATAGCAGCTGCACTCCCTGCACCTATGGTAGCTACACCCTGTATATAACACATGTAACTGTGACAGGGAAGATGGCCCCTCTCAGCTCTGGGCCCCATAGCAGCTGCACTCCCTGCACCTATGGTAGCTACACCCTGTATATAACACATGTAACTGTGACAGGGAAGGTGGCCCCTCTCAGCTCAGGGCCCCATAGCAGCTGCACTCCCTGCACCTATGGTAGCTACACCCTGTATATAACACATGTAACTGTGACAGGGAAGATGGTCCCTCTCAGCTCTGGGCCCCATAGCAGCTGCACTCCCTGCACCTATGGTAGCTACACCCTGTATATAACACATGTAACTGTGACAGGGAAGGTGGCCCCTCTCAGCTCAGGGCCCCATAGCAGCTGCACTCCCTGCACCTATGGTAGCTACACCCTGTATATAACACATGTAACTGTGACAGGGAAGGTGGCCCCTCTCAGCTCAGGGCCCCATAGCAGCTGCACTCCCTGCACCTATGGTAGCTACACCCATGTATATAACACATGTAACTGTGACAGGGAAGGTGGCCCCTCTCAGCTCTGGGCGACATAGCAGCTGCACTCCCTGCACCTATGGTAGCTACACCCTGTATATAACACATGTAACTGTGACAGGGAAGGTGGCCCCTCTCAGCTCTGGGCGACATAGCAGCTGCACTCCCTGCACCTATGGTAGCTACACCCTGTATATAACACATGTAACTGTGACAGGGAAGGTGTCCCCTCTCAGCTCTGGGCCCCATAGCAGCTGCACTCCCTGCACCTATGGCAGCTACACCCTGTATATAACACATGTAACTGTGACAGGGAAGATGGCCCCTCTCAGCTCTGGGCCCCATAGCAGCTGCACTCCCTGCACCTATGCTAGCTACGCCCTTGTGTACTCCATACATGTAGCGTCAGAGCAGGACACATTGTCGCATCCGAGATGCCGGCAGTTGGTGTCTCAGCACAAATCCCAGCGGCTGCGACATTCGCATAGTTTTGCACAACTGCTGCGTATGGGATCGCAACTGTGACGGCATTTGCAACTGTCTCTGAATTAGGCCCTTTTGTCTGTCACACATCTGTTAATATTTTATTGCAATTGTTTTAAAGCAGCATTATCTAATACGAAACAGCGGCACGTGGTATTAAAAAGAACACGTTGTGAAGAGGGGAGTGGGGGGGGGGGTCAAAAACAAAAAGTAGAAAATAACTGTGAAAAGTTTGACAGGCCATTGGAAAACTACTGATCCTTTACCTACCCCGAGCTGAGCGCGTAACCCGACGTGCCCTCTGGGGTGTAAAGCCACTGATCAGTGTTTGTTTTCCACTATGCGGGGTCAGGATCGTTATCCACTGATTTACCAGACAGTCTGCCCTGTTTGTGCAGAGTGGTTTCCTATGGAAAGTAGAGTCACCCAACGCACTATGACCCTCACCTCTCTGTCACTGGATCAAATGGAACCATTCCACCCAAATGAGAGCGCGTGCTGGTGGAAAACTGTCAGGTGGAGCGGAGGCTGAACTTGGAAGAACTAAGAAGTGTGAAAGGCTAAGAATTATCCAGCAGACAGAATGGGCCATGTGGCAATGCGCACGGCTCTTGCGGAATTCTGCATGCAGCGCTTGCGCCAAAGTGAGGAATCAGCGACTGCACATGCACCATATCAGACATACGAACACGGCCGGAAATTGTTAGTGCGTATGGACTGATGGGTCTGTTGACGGACTGCACTGACAGTGAAATGGGCATTTCTGGGCGGTAACTGGGCAGCGACCGTATGATCGCACAGATCTGTTCCATATCGTAAGCGTTTCATGGGCGCGTAATTCGGCTTCCATGCTCGATTGTAGTTTGGGGGGCAGAGATGAGACGCCTGTTTCAGGCGGATCTTTGGCACCCAGTGTGCGGCGGGTAACAATCTATATACTGAAGATGACAGCTGTGGATGTTAGAACAGCAGGTGGGCGGGGCTTCCACATGCTGACACACAGATGTTCAGCACACAGGCGGATTCTGGCATTAGCATAAGGAAGTAACTAATGCCTCATCCTAGATATCTGCAAAAATCAACTTTATCCTTGTATATCACCAGGTATATTCCCTGTGCGCATGTATTCCATTATATGCCACCTCTTTATAATGCTACCCCAGCTACAACACCAATTGTTGCCTGGCATTATAAAGAGGCAGCACTATTCATCATGAGTAATGCTGTCCATATACCAGCTGTCCACACGCCCAAGTGTCTACATACCCCGATGTCCACACACCCAAGTGTCTACATACCCTGATGTCCAAACACTCAACTGTCCACACACCCAACTATCCATGCGCCCGGCTGCCCACGCGCCCGGCTGCCCACGCGCCTGGCTGTCAATATACTCAGCTGTCCATATACCCATACCCAACTGTCCACACGCCCGGCTGTCCACACGCCCGGCTGTCTATATACCCATACCCAGCTGTCCACACACCCAAGTGTTTACATACCCCGATGTCCACACACCCAAGTGTCTACATACCAAACTGTCCACACACCAAATTGCCAACACACCCAAGTGTTTACATACCCGGCTGTCCACACCCAAGAGTCTACATACCCGGCTGTCCACACATCCGAGTGTCTACATACCCGGCTGTCCACACACCCAGCTGTCTACACACCCAAGTGTTTACATACCCAGCTGTCCACACACCCAAGTGTCTACATACCCCGATGTCCACACACTCAACTGTCCACATGCCCAACTATCCACGTGCCCGGCTGCCCACGCGCCCAGCTGTCCATATACTCAGCTGTCCATATACCCATACCCAACTGTCCACACGCCTGGCTGTCCACACACCCAAGTGTCCACACACTCAACTGTCCACACACCCGGCTGTCTATATACCCATACCCAGCTGTCCACACACCCAGCTGTCCACACACCCAAGTGTTTACATACCCAGCTGTCCACACACCCAAGTGTCTACATACCAAACTGTCCACACACCCAGCTGTCCACACACCCAAGTGTCTACATGCCCAACTGTCCACACACCAAATTGTCCACACACCCAAGTGTTTACATACCCAGCTGTCCACACCCAAGAGTCTACATACCCAGCTGTCCACACATCCAAGTGTCTACATACCCAGCTGTCCACACACCCAGCTTTCCACACACCCAAGTGTTTACATACCCAGCTGTCCACACACCCAACTGTCCACACACCCCGATGTCCACACACTCAACTGTCCACACGCCCAACTATCCACACGCCCAACTATCCACACGCCTGGCTGTCCATATACTCAGCTGTCCATATACACATACCCAACTATCCACACGCCCAAGTGTCCACACACCCGACTGTCCATATACCCACACCCAGCTGTCCACACACCCAAGTGTCCACACACCCAAGTGTTTACATACCCAGCTGTCCACACACCCAGCTGTCCACACATCCAAGTGTTTACATACCCAGCTGTCCACAAACCCAACTGTCCACACACCCAAGTGTCTACGTACCCAGCTGTCCACACACCTAGCTGTTCACACATCCAAGTGTTTACATACCCAGCTGTCTATACACCCAACTGTCCACACACCCAAGTGTCTACATACCAAACTGTCCACACACCCAAGTGTCTACATACCCAACTGTCCACACACCAAATTGTCCACACACCCAAGTGTTTACATACCCAGCTGTCCACACCCAAGAGTCTACATACCCAGCTGTCCACACATCCAAGTGTCAACATACCCAGCTGTACACACACCCAAGTGTTTACATACCCAGCTGTCCACACACCCAAGTGTCTACATACCAAACTGTCCACACACCCAGCTGTCCACACACCCAAGTGTCTACATGCCCAACTGTCCACACACCAAATTGTCCACACACCCAAGTGTTTACATATCCAGCTGTCCACACCCAAGAGTCTACATACCCAGCTGTCCACACATCCAAGTGTCTACATACCCAGCTGTCCACACACCCAGCTGTCCACACACCCAAGTGTTTACATACCCAGCTGTCCACACACCCAAGTGTTTACATACCCAGCTGTCCACACACCCAAGTGTCTACATACCCAACTATCCACACACCCAGCTGTCCACACGCTCAATTGTCTGCATACTCAACTGTCCACACACCCAACTGTCCATATACCCAAGTGTTTACATACCCAACTGTCCACACACCCAGCTGTCCATACACCCAAGTGTCTACATACCCAACTGTCCACACATCCAAGTGTCTGCATACTCAACTGTCCACACACCCAACTGTCCATATACCCAAGTGTTTACAACCCCAACTGTCCACAAGCCCAAGTGTCTACATACCCAACTGTCCACACACCAAATTGTCCACACACCCAAGTGTTTACATACCCAGCTGTCCACACCCAAGAGTCTACATACCCTGCTGTCCACACATCCAAGTGTCTACATACCCAGCTGTCCACACACCCAAGTGTTTACATACCCAGCTGTCCACACCCAAGTGTCCATATAACCAAGTGTTTACACACCCAAGTGTCTACATACCCAGCTCTCCACATGTTATGCACACCAGTGCCAGCAGGAATGTACTGGTGTCTGAACGGAGAGGGATGCAAAACAAATGAACTCACAGACAGACTGGGGAATATGACACTACATAAATAGAAGGTGATAGGGTAACAAAATAAACACAAAGTGAACAGAGAAGCCCAAAGGCTAAGAAACTGGGTGTCTCCCTAGTATTAGGAATGCTCAGATGGAAAGAAGCGAGATGTTGTGATTTAATACGTAGAGAACCCGAAATGCTGTTGCTAAGGGCAACAGCAAAACCCTAAAGGGTTACCAACGGGTGTGGCAGTAAACTCCTTGGTCAGAGATGGAATAATAGACACAAGGAGAGTCTCCACAATCCTAGTCCTCACTTGCAGTGCACTGGTTCAGCTTACTGCCACTAAACTGACACCTGAACACCTTGCACAGTAAGAAAGGATTTTGGCAGGCAAGTCTGAGAATACAGCCGCAAACTTGCTAGGTTCACAGAGTAGCAAAAGAACCCCAGCAGGTTAAACGACTGACTCCAGTCTTACTGCTAGGTCTGGATTGGCAGAGTGTAATACCAAATCCCAAGGCCTATTTGCAGTAAGCAACAAACAAATACAAAGTTTACACAGTACTAGCTAGCTTTCAGGAACTGACTAACCAACAAAGATTCAGTAGCATCTGCCTAACCTGAGAAGAGGGTTTATATAGCAGGTGCTGTCCACGCCCCACTCAGACCTCACAGACTGTGAGCACAAAAACCAGCACCGGATCCCCTGCCGTGCACAGAGCCTGTAACCACTGCACAGCAAAAGACCCGAACCGGAGTATCAGCTACGCTCAGGTTACTCCGCTAGCACTTGTCTCCCGGTTGCCATGACGACGTGGCAGCACAGAGCAGGAGACCCTAACAGTACCCCCCCTCTGACGAGGGGTCAAAGAACCCCTACCACCGGGTTTATCGGGGAACTGCGAGAAGAAAGAGCGTAACAGTCTGGGGGCATGAAGATCACAACTGCGCACCCACGACCGCTCCTCCGGGCCATACCCCTTCCAGTGCACCAAAAATGACAGCCGACCCCGAACCATCTTGGAGTCAAGAATCCTTTCAACAACAAACTCCCTCTGGCCACGTATCAGAAGAGGGGAAGGTCTTCCACTGGAAGAAGGATTACTAATCGCCCGTTTTAAAAGGGAACAATGAAATGTTTTATTGATACCCAAAGAACGGGGTAGATCTAACTGAAATGCCACCGGATTGATAACCCTAGTGATCTTATAAGGACCGATGAACCGGGGGCCTAACTTATGAGATGGCTGTCTCAACTTCAAATTCTTGGTAGACAACCAGACAAAGTCTCCTAATTTGAAGCTGCAGGGTCTTTTCCGCTTATCAAAAACCCTTTTGGTCACTAATGACACAGACACAAGGGCTTTCTTCACTTTCCTCCAAATACCTCTAAGGACCGAAACCACCGAGGAACCACCAGGCGTGGAGTCCTGGGGGTCAAAAGAATTGGCCTTAGGATGATGCCCATACACACAAAGGAAGGGAGAGATCCCTGTAGCAGAGTGAGCCGCGTTGTTATAGGCAAACTCCGCCATGGACAGATGAGCAACCCAGTCAGTCTGACACTTGGAGACATAACACCTGAGGAACTGCTCCAAGGACTGGTTCACCCTTTCAGTCTGCCCATTAGACTGCGGATGGTAGCCTGACGACAAGCTGACAGAAATCTGGAGATCGGAACAAAATGCCCTCCAGAATTTGGCCACAAACTGGGATCCGCGGTCAGAGACCACATCAAGTGGCAACCCGTGGAGGCGCAGAACATGCAGCATAAATAATTCAGACAGGCGTCTGGCCGATGGCAGCCCAACCAATGGAACGAAGTGCGCCATCTTCGAAAACCTGTCAACGATAACCCAGATGGCTGTCATCCCCGAGGATTTGGGCAAGTCCACCACAAAATCCATTGAAATGTGGGTCCATGGCTTAGATGGAATAGAGAGTCAATGTAATGGGCCAACAGGAACCCCTCTAGGAGTCTTATTTCGGGCACAGATGTCACATGCCCGAACCCACTGATCCACATCCCTAGCCACCGGGGGCCACCACACCGCTCTAGATAGCAACTCCCGAGTTCTGGCAATACCCGGGTGACCTGCCGACTTCTTGGCATGGAATTCCAGGAACACTCGCTGTCTTAACCTAGGAGGTACAAACAAAAGACCTACCGGAAGGTCTGGAGGAGCCTGCTCCTGTGCTCTAAGGACTAATGACAAGAGGTCCTGGGTAATGCCCACTTTAATACATGATGGGGACACAATGGGCAATGGCTACTCGGTGGTCTCCTGGATTGGAGCAAAACTCCGCGAGAGCGCATCAGCCTTGATGTTTTTTGACCCAGGGCGATATGTTATCAAAAAATTAAAGCGAGCAAAAAACAAAGCCCATCGTGCCTGCCTGGCATTGAGGCGCTTCGCTGACTCTAAATATGCCAAATTCTTATGGTCGGTGAGAATTGAGACCACAAACTTAGCCCCCTCAAGCCAGTGTCTCCACTCCTCGAGTGCATCCTTAATAGCCAACAATTCCCGGTTACCCACGTCATAATTCATCTCGGCAGGCGAAAATTTACGGGAAAAGTAAGCACAGGGATGAAGGCGATTATCAGACACCCCCATCTAAGAGAGCACTGCCCCAATACCCATCTCCGAGGCATCCACCTCCACCACAAAAGGACGCTCTGGATCTGGGTGTCGCAGCACCTTGGCCGAGACAAATGCCCTTTTGAGACGGGCAAAAGCCGCTTTGGCCTCACAAGACCAGTGAGCAACATCCGCCCCTTTCTTAGTGAGTGCCACCAAGGGCGCCACTATAGACGAAAATCCAGCGATAAATCGTCTATAAAAATTTGCAAAGCCCAGAAAACGCTGAAGCGCCTTCAAACTAGTGGGCTGCACCCAATCCAGGACTGCCTGTACCTTGGAACCCTCCATTTGGAAACCTTCTGGGGAGATAATATATCCTAGAAATGCGATTTGCTGAACTTCAAATTCGCACTTCTCCAGCTTCGCCCCAAGCCGGTGGTCTCTGAGTTTCTGGAGGACTAAGCGTACATGCTTCCGATGTTCCTCCAGGGAATGGGAGAAGATTAGGATGTCATCTAAGTATACAACTAAGAATCTATCCAAATATTCCCTGAGCACATCGTTCATGAAGTCCTGGAAGACTGCCGGGGCATTACAGAGCCCAAAAGGCATCACCAAATATTCATAATGCCCTGAGTGGGTATTAAAGGCAGTCTTCCATTCATCCCCCTCTCTTATTCGGATTAGATTGTACGCACCGCGTAGGTCAATCTTAGAAAAAATGGTGGCAGTACGAAGCTGGTCAAACAAGACCGAAATGAGAGGCAGTGGGTATGAGTTTTTAATCGTGATACGGTTCAATTCCCTGAAGTCGATGCAGGGTCGCAACGAACCGTCCTTTTTACCCACGAAGAAGAACCCCGACCCAACTGGAGACTGTGAAGGTCTGATAAATCCCTTAGCCAAGTTCTCCTGAATGTACTCTGCCATAGCCTGAGTCTCAGGACGTGACAGGGAGTACAACCTGCTCTTGGGAAGCTTAGCATTCGGCAACAAATCAATGGCACAGTCATAGGGGCGATGGGGAGGTAGTACCTCTGCAACTCTTTTGGAGAACACGTCCGCAAAATCTGCATAACATCCTGGCAATCCTGGCAAACTTAGCTGCGAAAGCCTGACTGGAAGGCTCAAGCAACTCCTGAAACAATCAGTACCCCAACTAAGAATCTCCCCAGAGACCCAGTCAAATTGAGGATTGTGGGCCCTTAACCAGGGTAACCCCAACACCAATGGGGCAAAAGTACAGACAGTCACATAAAAGGACAATTTTTCAGAGTGTGTGGCTCCAATAAACAAAGAAATCTGGCTAGTGCAAGAGGTAATTTTACCCTGGGATAATGGTTCCCCGTTTAACCCACAAATCTCAATTTCCGATGCCAAGGGTACTAAGGGAACAGAGTGTTTCAGGGCGAATTGGCGGTCCATAAAAACCCCGTCGGCCCCACTGTCCACAAAGGCCTCAGTCTTGACAGTTTGACCGAGGATCTTCAAGGTCACCGGAATGATAAAAGTCTTCTTGGGAAATTCTGACTTCTGGCCTGACAGGATATTTCCCATCACCCTCAGGCCCTGAAGTTTTCCGGCTTTTCTGGGCATGATACTACCACATGACCTTTATTCCCACAGTACAAACATAACCCCTGCTGTCTCCTCCGCGTCTTCTCACGCGAGGAGAGGCGGGTAGCCCCAATCTGCATAGGCTCCTCGGAAAATTCCTCAGAGTCTGAGGTTCCCTTGGGAAAGAAGAAAACCTCGGTCTCCCTTTCAAGCCTGCGCTCTCTCAGCCGTCTATCCACCCAAATGGATAACTGCATGAGCTGATCCAAGCTATCAGGCAAGGGATATTGTACCAGTTGGTCTTTTAACTGGTTAGAAAGACCTCTACGGTACTGGTGTCTCAGGGCTGGGTCATTCCACTGGGTATCATGGGCCAACCTCCGAAACTCCGTACAATAAACCTCAACTGGCCTTCGCCCTTGCTTAAGGATCGAAATCTGAGCCTCGGCTGAGGCCGTCTTGTCAGGGTCATCATACAACATGCCCAGTGCCGTAAAAAAAGCATCAACACTTTTAAGCGACGGACAGTCAGGCTGCAACCCATATGCCCAGACCTGTGGGTCTCCTTGTAGCAAGGAAATCACGATGCCCACCCGCTGAATCTCCGACCCAGAAGACTGAGGCCTAAGCTGGAAATATAGCTTGCAGCTCTCCTTGAAACAAAAGAACTGCGAGCGATCTCCAGAAAAACGATCCGGGAGATTTACTTTCGGCTCCTTAACCCCTGAAGGCACTGCTGCTGCGGGAGCTCCGCCAGCGGCCTGCGAGGTGTGCATTTTAATGGACAAATCATTAAATTGTCGAGTCAGGACCTGCACCGGATCGACCACCTGTTGCAAAGTATTTTGAGGGGTATGCTCCATATTCCCACAAAATTTCAACAGGAGTATTAGGCTGCTGAATATGTTATGCACACCAGTGCCAGCAGGAATGTACTGGTGTCTGAACGGAGAGGGATGCAAAACAAATGAACTCACAGACAGACTGGGGAATATGACATTACATAAATAGAAGGTGATAGGGTAACAAAATAAACACAAAGTGAACAGAGAAGCCCAAAGGCTAAGAAACTGGGTGTCTCCCTAGTATTAGGAATGCTCAGATGGAAAGAAGCGAGATGTTGTGATTTAATACGTAGAGAACCCGAAATGCTGTTGCTAAGGGCAACAGCAAAACCCTAAAGGGTTACCAACGGGTGTGGCAGTAAACTCCTTGGTCAGAGATGGAATAATAGACACAAGGAGAGTCTCCACAATCCTAGTCCTCACTTTCAGTGCACTGGTTCAGCTTACTGCCACTAAACTGACACCTGAACACCTTGCACAGTGAGAAAGGATTTTGGCAGGCAAGTCTGAGAATACAGCCGCAAACTTGCTAGGTTCACAGAGTAGCAAAAGAACCCCAGCAGGTTAAACGACTGACTCCAGTCTTACTGCTAGGTCTGGATTGGCAGAGTGTAATACCAAATCCCAAGGCCTATTTGCAGTAAGCAACAAACAAATACAAAGTTTACACAGTACTAGCTAGCTTTCAGGAACTGACTAACCAACAAAGATTCAGCAGCATCTGCCTAACCTGAGAAGAGGGTTTATATAGCAGGTGCTGTCCACGCCCCACTCAGACCTCACAGACTGTGAGCACAAAAACCAGCACCGGATCCCCTGCCGTGCACAGAGCCTGTAACCACTGCACAGCAAAAGACCCGAACCGGAGTATCAGCTACGCTCAGGTTACTCCGCTAGCACTTGTCTCCCGGTTGCCATGACGACGTGGCAGCACAGAGCAGGAGACCCTAACACCACACAACCAAGTATTTACATACCCAACTGTCCACACATCCAGCTGTCCACACACCCAAGTGTCTACATACCCAGCTGTCCACACCCAAGTGTCTACATACCCAACTGTCCACACACACAGATGCCCATATACCCATACTCAGCTGTTTATATACCCAGCTGTCCACATACCCAGCTGTCTATATACCCAGCTGTCCACACCCAAGTGTCTACATACCCAACTGTCCACACACCCAAGTATCTACATATCAAACTGTCCACACACCCAGCTGTCCACACACCCAAGCGTTTACATACCCAGCTGTCCACACCCAAGTATTTACATACCCAACTGTCCACAAACCCAACTGTCCACACACCCAGCTGTCCACACACCCAAGTGTCTACATACCCAGCTGTCCACACACCCAAGTGTCTACATACCCAACTGTCCACACACACAGATGCCCATATACCCATACTCAGCTGTTTATATACCCAGCTGTCCACATACCCAGCTGTCCACAGCCAAGTGTCTACATACCCAGATGCCCATATACCCATACTCAGCTGTTTATATACCCAGCGGTCCACATACCCAGCTGTATATACCCATTTGATTAAACGGACAAAATGCCACTGTATGTCAGCCCAAGACGCTCCCATGTGATCGGTATCAGTGAAATATTAATAAGTAATAAGCAGAGAGCTTAGACTCTGTAGAAGAAGAACATCTTGCAGTGAAGGACGTCTGTGCTCAGGGAGCACCGAGTCCAGTATTCTGACAGTATAATTGCAGAGAAAAACAACTTTGAATGTTTCATAATGTTATGCTATGAAGTGCACAGTGCAATCCCGCGGAATGCAACACATACTTCACTGACAACAACATAGGATGTGATTAAAGACTGTGGCCCAGATTAATGTGATTCACTCCCTAATTAGCTGGAGGGTACTGTCAGCAACAACAACTATATCTGGTGCAGGTACAAATAGTAACATCACAGAGGGGAAAAGAAATTAGTGGTTCGCCCTCCTACCCAGAGGATGATGCACTTAGCCCTTATATAATACTGCTGGAGATGTCTGTCTTTAAATAGCTGTAGTAAAGGTGGAAGGTGGCGCAATATAGTGTGGAAATGCCGTTATTGCACAAATATCCCCTCGGGCAATAAACCACGGTACAGGGTAGAAATGAATAGGAATTTGCTCTACGACGTGTGTCGCTGGGACAGTAGGAGCTCCCTCTCGCAGTACGAGATACACAAAGCAACCACATTGTCCAATATAATTGCCACGTGCTTAAGTGCTTTGGGAGAGATATGGAGGTCTATTTATTAAAAGAGCACTAATTAAGAAGCCACTAATTAATTCAGCAAGCACAGTGGTGGTAGCTATATAGCCGACTGTCCCAGGGACAGATCTAGACTTTTTTTTAGGGGGGCGGTTTACTGTTTAATCTTGACTCCTCCCTCTACAGTCCCAACTCCTCCCATCTGCAATCCTAACTCCTCCTCTCTCAATTATGACTGAACTTTTTGAGTGTGACTGAGATAGAGCTTTGTGATTGTTCTATGTACATGTGACTGTGCTATGGGGTAATTGTGTTTATTAGCCCTAGTAGCCACACACCAGCAAGTGAGGGGCAAATGCTCTGTTACCCTTGCTCTCCTGGCTCCTCTGTGCTGCTGTGGTATAAGCTGTAGCACATAATTCTGCCTCAGGCTCTCCCCGGACAGCTCTCTTCTGCTCAAAAGTGGGCGTAGCTATGACTGTGTTAGGGGGGGCGGGCACCCCCTTAACCCCCCCCCCCCTAGATCCGGCCCTGCACTGTCCACCCGTCTCAGAATGGTGACAAAAGGGGCTTCAGAAAAATGCTTTACTATAATGTTCTGCAACACCCCCCCCCCCCCCCAGACACACACACACACACACACACACACACACACACACACTGTACTGTTGTAACTCCTGCCCCCTGTTCAGTCCCGAGCCACTCAATAACACCTGCCTCCGCTCAGTCCTGCGCACCCTGCATTGTTCCTCCACCTTTTCTGTCTCTTGCTTGGATAAGGTCTGACCCTTCTCCCTAGCAGTGGGAGCCGTTGGTGTACGTGCATGTTGGAGATGGAACGGACCTTGCATAATTATTATATACTGTACAGTACTGTGCAAAAGTTTTAGGCAGGTGTGGGAAAGATGCTGCAAATAATGCTTTAAAAAATAGAAGTGGTAATAGTCTCCCGAAAGGTCCTCCCAGCAAGCATGTATACTGAATTATTTCTTAACGTGTATCATAACACTTATCTATCCCTGTTGCGACGCTTCCATATGGGAGCGACGGAAATACATTCTTGCCCAAAATGCCACCAGAGTGAGGCTGATACTTTCCATTGCTTGTGGGCATGTCCGATTGTGCAATATTTTTGGCATCTCATTAGGAGATACGTGGAGGCTAACTTAATAACCTATGTGCCCTTTACTCCTGAATGGGCAGTTTTGGGTATCATTGATCCTACTCTTTGCATGCCATCAGAATGTAAGAAAATGCTGATAGCCTGAAGTGCGGCTGGAAAAAAAGACGATATTACAGGGTGGATAGATAGTACGCCACCACAGATACCATTATTTTTTAATAAACTACACCATATTTTCAGGATGGACTGGGTGGAGGCTATTGTAGATAAAGGTAAACAAGTGGATCGATTTTTTAACCTCTGGGAATCCTATATCTCCACTTTGCCCCTTAATACGCGACTACACATTCATAACAGTCTCAAGAACACAACGTGGTACCTAACTAGATTGGCTATACAGGACCAAGCTATATCTTTGGTCTAAGGGCGGGCAATTGTGGCGGCTTCCCTCACGGTCACCTATACTTTGTATAATATCATCAGTGTACTGAATGGTTGATTACTCACAATGCTAAAGTCTTTATTGTTAGAAAAAAAAGGAATTTGATGTACAACTTCCAGTCATAACTCCCTTGTATTGTTGTTACACAAATTAACATTTTATTTTTATAATTTAACATAATGCAAGGTTAATGAACAGAAGCGAAATCTAAATCAAATCAATATTTGATGTGACCACCCATTGCCTTCAAAACAGCATCAATTCTTCTAGGTACTCTTGCACACAGTTTTTGAAGGAACTCAGCCAGGAGGGTGTTCCAAACATCTTGGAGAACTAACCACAGATCATCTATGGATGTAGGCTTTTTCAAATCCTTCTGTCTCTTCATGTAATCCCAGTCTCGATGATGTTGAGATCAGGGCTCTGTGGGGACCATATCATCACTTCCAGTACTCCTTGTTCTTCTTAACACTGAAGATAGTTCTTAATAACATTGGCTGTATGTTTGCGGTCGTTGTCCTGCTGCAGAATACATTTGGAGACAAAATTTAAATTGATAAATTGTGGTGATAGAAGATATTAGGGATCCATAGTTTCATTGCTGCGAGCTGTAACATTAAAGTATCAGTTTGGGATTATTGCCCTTGTACACATGGCATTAAGGTAAAGTGTTTACTGCACATTCTCTAAGCCTCTTTGGTGCTGATAGTCCAAAATAAAATGTAGGTGACCTGTATACACAAGCTCTATATCAAGCATTCACTTAGGTTCGCTTTTGTGCCAAGTGCGATACTGAATTCAGAGGTATTTAATGAATGCTACAATTACAGTGGAGGACTGTGGGAAAATGAGAAGATGCAGATGGTGGTGAAGCGTTTCTTTTTTTTTTTTTTAAAGGCTTTTTTGCGGGGACCAGTCACCTTATCAGACGTGCTGTCAAAGAACCCCAAAACAGAGTTTTTCCTGAACCCTTAAAGGCAGCAATCATTAGACCTCTTCTTAGAAAACCTAATTCAAATCCTGAATGTATGACCAACTACAGACCGGTATCAAACCTTCCTTTTCTAGGAAAAAATTATTTAGAAAGTGGTTGCAAATCAACTGGAAACCCACCTGACATCGCATTATATTTATGATCGGTTCCAATCAGGGTTCAGGAGAAGGTACAGCGCTGAAACAGCCCTGGTGTGTGTGCTTAATGATCTTCTGATGGCAAGAGACAAAGGTGACAGTTCCATCTTAACCCTCCTGGATCTCTCTGCAGCATTTGATACCGTGGACCATGGGATTCTGATTGAGCGCCTGAAGAATTTCTGTGGACTGGATGGCACAGTCCGTAGATGGCTCAAATAATTTCTCACCGGCAGGTCACAGAGAGTTTCATCTGGAGTATACCCATCACCACCAAAGCCACTGCCATGTGGTGTCCCACAAGGTTCTATACTATCCCCCATGCTTTTTGCAATATACATGCTACCACTGGGGTAAATAATCAGGCGCCATGGCCTGGTCTACCACTGCTATGCAGATGATAGACAACTGGACTTTGCTCAGGGTCCAGCGAACCCAATAACAACCCATGTGCACATGAGCATCCCTTTAACACAAGGAATTGAGGATGAATAAGCCTGGAACAGGAATCCACAACCCAGTCACAGAGGATAAGTATAATTTTGGGTCACCCCACATTCATCTCTCCATTCTAGTAGAACACGGTAGCGCCATCTTCTTCCCTCACAATCTTCTTACCTTCGCAATTCCTCTGGACCCCTATGGGATAGGTCCAACATTGAAGTCCAGAGGCAGCAACCATAGAAAGTGAAGCGCCCACCAAACCCCTAATCTAGTTTCTTTTCCTAACTGGCTGTCTAGCTGAGCTCCAGGAGTGGATGAGTGCCAGTTGGCTGCGACTGAATCCTGAAGAAACAGAGGTCCTTATGATAGTTCACTGGACAACCAACAGGACTTACGCTTGGGTGTTCAGAACTACAAAGCACTGAACATGTGGGGAATCTTGGTGGTGTCCTGGATGGTGGCTTGACACTTAAACATCAGCGGCGGGATGTAATGGAGTCGAAGATCGCCGGAGGTGTGAATGCCGGCAGATCTCAGACGTTTGTTTAATGGCGCAATCACTTATAAGGCAAAACCATTGGCCCTTTAAAAAAAAATGTAAGAGATTGGCTGACATCCCGCAACCGCGGTGATCTTGGACTCCATTACATCCCACAGCAGATATCAGCCACAATCAAAGACAAGGGTGACATGCCCCCCACCCCTCTGTTTTCAGAAATGTGACCACACCGCCCCCTCCCCACCCCCAAACAACCGCAGTCTGATTAACAGGCTGTCCGGGAACTGCGAGCGCCGTCGCAGGACTCTTTCTGCACACACACAGAATGGGTCTGCGTGTACACAGAACGCCCACCATCGGATTAGTATGTAAACCATCTAAATTAGGCCCTATGTACCTGGACAGGCCATGTTGCTACACAAGGGGTACAATACATTTATTACTGCTGCATGCAGGGTAAATACTGGCTGCTGTTGCATGTAGCCACCAGATGCTGGACAGCTTTATTCTTACACTGTAAGTTAGATTTGAGTTTGGACACTCTCTGTCCATGTTACATCTGCCCCCTGCAGCGCAGCAAGGTTTGACCAGGGTGCAAAGTTTTGTGCTTTATTCCCAACTCAGGCCCACTATGACGCAGGGGCAGTGTCTGCCCACCCATAGACCCACCTTATCAGCCGGTAACAGGACTGTCACTTTCTCCAATGACAAGGGAATCTCAGTGGTAATTACGGGCTGTGGGTGAGTAAACTGGCTACATAGCCATCCACATACAATCCATTATGGTAATAGCCTAGTATATGCTGGTATATAATGGTAATATAGTGTAATTATATTATATACTGCTTGCTGAGTCAGCACACAATGAGCTCTCTGTCTGCCAGATGGTATAACCTCCCTCACATATGCACTAGATGTAGATTATTATTAGTTACTGACTGTCGCTGTCCTGTGATGACTAGGTGCAAGCCAGGTGCTGATTCCGAGTCATACATCAGCTGTAGCGCGCACGGCTCTTAGCATACTGTGCTAGCACCAAAGTAAGATCCTAGAAACTGCTCACACTCCGCAACAGGTATCCACGCAAGGACAGAGCATGCTGATTGGTGGATGGCTGGAGCTATCCACCAATCAGAGTGCAGCATTCTATACCCACCTTCCAGCCTGCATCCAGAGAGTGAATAACTGTCAGCATTTTCATTGGTGGAAGACTGGAGTTATTCACCAATCAGAGTGCAGTATTCTCTACCCGCCTTCCAGCCTGCATCCAGAGAGTGAATAACTGTCAGCATTTTCATTGGTGGAAGACTGGAGTTATTCACCAATCAGAGTGCAGTATTCTCTACCCGCCTCCCAGCCTGCATTCAGAGAGTGAATAACTGTCAGCATTTTCATTGGTGGATGGCTGGAGTTATTCGCCAATCAGAGGGCTGACAACTATTCACTGTACAGAAGCATCTAGAGAGGTGGAGCGGGATTTTTGTATACAAAAGTAGATTCTGGCATTAGTATAATGTAGTAAGCAGACGCCCGCGGGCAGACGGAAAGCGGTGGCGGATGCGCGCGATCAGAAGCAGACCCTACAAGTGCTTTTCTTTGTTTTTTTTCTGGGTTACTCACTACGAGTTGGAGTGGAATGCATTGAGAATAAATCACACGATTTCCAAATAAAACTTTGATATGTCTACACAATGCCGGTCCTGTGTGAGTGTGTAAGTGGGAGATCTTTGTCATTTCCACACACCCCTGTGCTGCACTATTTTTCTCTTTCTCAATATTTACGCAAATCCAAAATCCATAGAACGTGTGTGTCAGTGCGTCTTCGGCAGGTCTGCACACACTGTACGTCGGTGCCAATTTATGCAGGCTGCTGACGGGATGCAACGAGGAGGATATATTCATCCTAAATTACTCATTAATGGTAATGCTAACGGCTTATTTTTATCTTTGATGACTGATTCTGGGGGCCTGATTCAGAGATGGCGCTTTATTTTTGTTTTGTTTTTTTAAATAGAGTAATTTTAATAGCATGCGAACAGAAGGATTGCAACTACTAATTAGCAGAATTTGCAATCCTTACTGAATTAGCCCCAATTTATGGGCACAGGTTTAATTGGCCTGGCATATTGGTTCAAAAAGAGGAATAGCATATATAAGGGAAGCGGGAGTATCACACCTCAAAAGCATCAGATACCACACATACGGTTGCAAGAAAAAGTATGTGAACCCTTTGGAATTTCCTGGAGTTGTGCAAAATTGGTCATAAAATGTGTTCTGATCTTCATGGTGTGTTCAATAAAAACATGAGAACATAGAATTGTTTATGTGGTATTAGATTCAGCAGACTGTGTTTGTCTATTGTTGTGACTTAGATGAAGACCAGAACACATTTTATGACCAATTTATGCACAAATCCAGGAAATTCCAAAGGGTTCACATAGTTTTTCTTGCAACTGTAGAAGTACTATATATACCAAGTGCCACAGAGCAATACAATGCGTACAGTAACGGAGCTGCGTGATGCTCAGATATTATACAAGTGGACTGCAATAACCAGAAATGCAATAAATTACACCTACATACTAAATGGGGTAATATTAGGGGATTCTGTACTGGTAAAAGACTTAGGGGTTCACATAGATAACAAATTAAGCAGCAGTACCCAAAGTAGGAGTGCAGCAAAGAAGGCTAATAAGATATTAGCATGCATAAAATGGGGAATTGATGCAAGGGACGAGAATATTATACTCCCATTATATAAATCACTAGTGAGGCCACATCTTGAATACTGTGTGCAATTTTGGGCACCATATTACAAAAAGGATATCCTGGAGCTAGAAAAGGTTCAGAGGCGGGTGACCAAACTAATCAAGGGCATGGAGACGCTGGAATACGAGGAAAGGCTTGCAAGGCTAGGCATGTTTACATTGGAAAAGAGGAGACTAAGAGGGGACATGATCATCATCTACAAATATATAAGGGGTCAATACACAGAGCTTGGGAGGGACCTGTTTTCTATAAGATCAGCACAGAGAACACGTGGTCACTCGCTTAGGTTAGAGGAGAGGAGTTTCCGCACATTGAGGCGAAAAAGTTTTTTCACAGTAAGGACAATGTGTGTTTGGAATTCCCTGCCTGAGAGAGTAGTAACTGCGGACTCGGTCAACATCTTTAAGAATGGGTTAGATAAATTCCTATTGGATAAAGATATTCAGGGTTATGGTGCATAGGCACGCATTATAGTTAATATAACTAGTCCTAACATAAAAATAACTAGTCCTATAATAAGACTGCATAGGAGACCACAAATAGGTTGAACTTGATGGACAATTGTCTTTTTTCAACCTTAGTTACTATGTTACTATGTAATAAGGGAAGAAGGAAAACGAAGAAAGGGAAAAGACAATTCAATAAAAAACAGAAAAATAAATAAATCACAGAATGTGACGGCAGATAAGAACCACTCAAACTATCTAGTCTGCCCCTTTTCTAACCAT
Organism: Pseudophryne corroboree; assembly: GCF_028390025.1. Classification (NCBI taxonomy): domain Eukaryota; kingdom Metazoa; phylum Chordata; class Amphibia; order Anura; family Myobatrachidae; genus Pseudophryne; species Pseudophryne corroboree. Next base: position 33,092,111 of record NC_086452.1, read on the forward strand.
ATTGTTACCTCAAACCCTATTTGATCCTTATTTATCTGTAAGGATATTCATATGCCTATCCCATGCATGTTTAAATTGCTAGCCTCTACTACCCCTGCTGGGAGGCTATTCCACTTGTCCACTACCCTTTCTGTGAAGTAATTATTCCTTAAGTTTTCCCTGAACCTACCTCCCTCCAGTGTCAGCGCATGTCCTCGTGTTCTAATACTTCTCTACATACTACATACTGTATGTGACACTCTCTATCATGTCCCCCTTTCTCTTCTCCAAACTATACAGATTAAGATTTTTTAGTCTTTCTGGTTAGGTTTTTCAATGTACGCCATGCACCATTTTAGTTGCCCTTCTTTGTACGGTCTCTAATGTATTAATATCCTTCTGAAGTTACGGCCTCCGGAATTGAACACAGTATTCCAGATAAGGCCGTACCAATGACCTATACAGTGGCATTATTACTTCTTTCTTTCTGCTGCTGATTCCTCTCCCAATGCAGCTAAGTATCTGATGATGTTGAGATCAGGGCTTTGTGGAGGCCATATCATCACTTCCAGGACTTCTTGTTCTTCTTTACACTGACGATAGGGCCTAATTCAGCCTGGATCATAGATGTGCGAAAAAAAATGCACATTTACGATCCATTACCCTAACATGTGGGGGGGACGCCCAGCACGGGGCAAGTCCGCCCCGCATGCTGGAGCGAGCACCCCTGCAAATATGCGAAAGCATCGCACGGCGGCTATGCTTTCACATGTTTAGGGTTTCCCTATGCCCATGTAGCCTAGCTGCACAGTCAGGTGGCAATCCGCCATGTTTTGGGTCGCAGTGGCTGAGTGTGACGGCATGCAACCGCTGTGGCCCACCCACAAACACTCCACACCGCGCCCCCCCAATGCTGAGTCGACGCCCCTATGAGCGCCTTTGCCTGTCAATCAGGCAGAGGCGTTCGCTGCGGCTGCTGCGCGTGTACACACTTTACAGGGCTTCAGCTGCGTTCCATGCTTAATTAGGCCCTTAGTTCTTAATGGCTGTATGTTTGGGGTCATTGTCCTGCGGCAGAATAAACCAATCAGATGCCTCCCTGATGCTACTGCATGATAGAAAAGTACCTGCCTGTATTTCTCAGCAGTGAGGACACCATTAATCCTGACCAAAATACAGCCCCAGATTTACAAGGAACCTCCACCATGCGTCACTGTTGCCTGCAGACACTCATTATTGTACCTATGGTGGCCAATCCCGGGATCAGCACTGAGCATCCTCAGGAGGCTCAGATGCTGGCCGGCTCCCCCTGCTCATCCCCGCTCCTGGCTGTGTGCAGCGGCAGGCGGTGTCGGCTGTCTGCACATTGTGACCTTTGACTTCACGTCACGCTGCGCAGGCAGCTGCACACCACCCGCTGCTCAGACCTCAGCGCCGGCACGCAACCCTCCCACCCAGTCAGATAAGTTTGTTATTATGTGGTCTGGGCAGGGCAGGGGAGTGCAGGACAGCGGCGGCAGACATTGCAAGGGAACCAATCCCGGATATCCCGGGATTGATCATTTTTGAATCCCAATTCCCGGGATGGAAAAAATGGCTCAGGACTGACCATCCTAATTGTACCCCCAGCCCTTCAGCGCACAAACTACATTCTATTACAGCCAAATATTTAAAATTTTGACTCATCAGTCCAGAGCACCTGCTGACATTTTTCTGCACCCAGTTCCTATGTTTTTGTGAATAGTTGAGTCGCTTGGCCTTGACAACAAACCCAAACATACAGCCTATGTTATTAAGAACTGTTTCAGCATAAAGAAGAACAAGGAGTCCTGGAAGTGATGATATGGCCCCCACAGAGCCCTGATATCAACAGAATCGAGACTGTCTGGGATAACATGAAGAAACAGAAGGATTTGAGTAAGACTACATCCACAGAAGATATGTGGTTAGTTCTCCAAGATGTTTGGAACAACCTCTCTGCCGAGTTCCTATTTTTGCTCAGTATTTACTACAGAAGGAGAAGGGATGAAGACGCAGTTAAGTTGCCACAGTTAAGGACATTCAGAAAAATAAGGTAGATGAAAGTACATTTACAGAGGAGAAGGTCCTAACAGAACTTTCAAAACTAAAAGTGGATAAAGCAATGGGGCCGGATGGGATACAACCAAGGATACGCAAAGAGCTAAACGATGTGCTGGTTACACCTTTAACAGAATTATTTAACCAGTCACTAAATACAGGTGCCATTCCAGAGGACTGGAAAAGAGCAAATGTAATTCCACTGCACAAAAGTGGAAGCAAGGAAGAAGCAAGTAACTACAGACCAGTAAGCCTTACATCAGTAGTAGGGAAAGTAATGGAAAAACTATTAAAATAAAGAGTTGTGGAATATCTTAAATCAAACAACTTACAGGATCCAAAACAGCATGGATCTACTGGTGGGAGATCATGCCAAACAAATCTTGACTTTTTTAACTCTGTGACGAAAATAATAGATCAAGGGGAGCTGTAGATGTAGCATATCTAGACTTTAGTAAGGCATTTGACACTGTCCCACATCACAGACTGCTAAATAAACTTGAAAGCGTGGGGGTGGATTATAAAACAGTTAAATGGATAAGAACCTGGTTGCAGGATAGGAAACAGACAGTTGTAGTAAATGGAGTGCAATCTATGGAGGAAAATGTTACAAGTGGAGTACCCCAAGGATCTGTACTTGGTCCAGTTCTCTTTAATATCTTTGTTGGTGACATTGCAGATGGTATTGAAGGGAAGGTATGCTTTTTTTGCAGATGATACAAAGATATGCAACAGAGTAGACACACCAGGAGGGGTAAAACAAAAGATTGATGACTTAGGTAGGCTTGGAAAATGGTCAAGAACGTGGCAACTACAGTTTAATGCTAAAAAATGCAAAATCATGCACTTGGGTCTCAAAAACCCAAAGGCTAAATATAGTATCAAGGGTACTATAATGGAAACTACTGCAGAGGAAAGGGATTTAGGAGTCACTATTTCAAGTGACTTAAAGGCAGGAAAGCAATGCAACAAAGCAATGAGAAAGGCAAGTCAGATGCTTGGTTGCATAGGGAGAGGAATCAGTAGCAGGAAAAAAGAAGAAGTGATAATGCCACTGTATAGGTCATTGGTACGGCCCCATCTGGAATACTGTGCCCAGTTCTGGAGACCATGGGGTATATTTACAAAGATTCGTGTTTTGGCCGTTTTGAAGGGTGTTTGAACTCGAATGGTATCGGGTGCATTTTACTGCAACTTTTTGAATCCCGATACGGTCATTCACTAAGCTGCCGACTTTTCACAATTCGTATTTTCCGATGTCGATGTGATTCGTAATATCAGGCAGTGTTTTACGGGAGTGATGAGTAAAACACTGCCTGACAAAACACAAGGAATCCCGGCCGGATCTGTGAGATCCGTGCAGGGCTTCATTGTGTACCTTAAAAAGGTTTTTAAAGTGTTTAAAAATCTGAAAAAAATTGTGTGGGGTCCCCCCTCCTAAGCATAACCAGCCTCGGGCTCTTTGAGCCGGTCCTGGTTGAAAAAATATGGGGGGAAAATTGACAGGGGTTCCCCCATATTTGATCAACCAGCACCGGGCTCAGCGCCTGGTCCTGGTGCAAAAAATACGGGGGACAAAAAGCGTAGGGGTCTCCCGTATTTTTTGAACCAGCACCGGGCTCCACTAGTCAGAGAGATAATGCCACAGCCGGGGGACACTTTTATATAGGTCCCTGCGGCCCTGGCATTAAATCACTAACTAGTCACCCCTGGCCGGGGTACCCTGGAGGAGTGGGAACCCCTTAAATCAAGGGGTCCCCCCCCTCCATCCACCCAAGGGCCAGGGGTGAAGCCCGAGGCTGTCCCCCCCATCCATGGGCTGCGGATGGGGGGCTGATAGCCAATTGTAAAATAAAAGAATATTGTTTTTTGTACAAGAACTACAAGTCCCTGCAAGCCTCCCCCGCAAGCTGGTACTTGGAGAACCACAAGTACCAGCATGCGGGGGTTAAACGGGCCCGCTGATACCTATAGTTCTTCTGCAAAAAAAATACCCAGATAAAAACAGGACACACACACCTTGAAAGTACAACTTTATTACATACATTCCGACACACACATACTTACCTATGTTCAGATGCCGACTCGGCCCACGTCTCCACGTCGATTCCAGGGTACCTGAAAATAAAATTATACTCACCTAAATCCAGTGTGTCGTGTCCTTTTTATTAATCCACGTACTTGACAAAAAAACAAACCGCATACCCGATCCACGCACTGAAAGGGGTCCCATGTTTACACATGGGACCCCTTTCCTCGACTGCCAGGACCCCCCCTGACTCCTGTCAAAGAGGGTCCCTTCAGCCAATCAGGGAGCGCCACGTCGTGCCACTCTCCTCATTGGAACTTTGCGGTCAGCGGTGAGGTTACTTTCAGTCAACCGCTGACCGCAAAGTTCCCACCATTGGCTACAATGGAGCGCATAGGCGCTACATTGTATCTCTGCCGTGTGCTGCCTCACAGACACTACAGGAGCACACAGCCAATCAGGAGAGTGGCACGATGTGGCGCTCCCTGATTGGCTGAAGGGACCCTCTTTGACAGGAGTCAGGGGGGTCCTGGCAGTCGGGGAAAGGGGTCCCATGTGTAAACATGGGACCCCTTTCAGTGCGTGGATCGGGTATGCGGTTTGTTTTTTTGCCAAGTACGTGGATTATACATTGGACACAATCTACACTGGATTATGTGAGTATAATTTTTTTCACAGGTACCCCAAGGATTCTACAGGGACAAGAGGACAGAGCCTCGTGTGAACATAGGTAAGTATGTATGTTTGGAGGTGTGCATGTATGTAATAAAATTATACTTTCACGGTGTGTGTGTCCTGTTTTTTGGGGGGTATTTTTTTAGTAGTAGCACTACAGGTACCAGCGGGCCCGATTTTTCACCGCATGCTGGTACTTGTGGTTCTCCAAGTACCAGCTTGCGGGGGAGGCTTGCTGGGACTTGTAGTACTGCTACTAAAAACAATATTCACATTTTTTCAAAAGGCTATCAGCCCCCCATCCGCCGCCCTTGGATGGGGGGGGGGGGGACAGCCTCGGGCTTCACCCCTGGTCCTTGGGTGGCTGGAGGGGGGGACCCCTTGATTTAAGGGGTTCCCACTCCTCCAGGGCACCCCGGCCAGGGGTGACTAGTTGGGTATGTAATGCCAGGGCCGCAGGGACCAGTATAAAAGTGTCCCCCGGCTGTGGCATTATGTACCTGGCTAGTGGAGCCCGGTGCTGGTTTAAAAAATATGGGGGACCCCTACGCTTTTTGTCCCCCGTATTTTTGGAACCAGGAGCAGAGCCCGGTGCTGGTTGATTAAATATGGGGGAACCCCTGTCATTTTTTACCCCATATTTTTTCAACCAGGACCGGCTCAAAGAGCCCGAGGCTGGTTATGCTTAGGAGGGGGGACCCCACGCAATTTTTTTTTTCAGTTTTTACACTAAACAGACCCTTTCCCATAGATAACCCTGCACAGATCTCACTGATCCGTGCATAGTTATCCAAACTCGACTGGAAAAAGCAGGTCTATTTTTTTGCTGCTTTTTTTAACGATTCGAAAAAAAAATAGAACCGCACTTGAGCACTCAGAAACTAACACCCAAATACGAATGAATAGTGAATTCCCGTATTGTATGAAATAACAGCCGCGTTTGACCGATGGTCTGTTCATTCGTATTTCGGAACTTTGCAAATCAAACCATTACGAATAGTCCAAACACTGCCGAGATTGATGCTTAGTGAATTCCCGGATAGGGACTTAGAACAAAAAACACAAAATCGGACAAACTCGAATTCTTAGTAAATATTGGCCCATATCTCCAGAAAGATATAAATACATTAGAGAGTGTACAAAGAAGGGCAACTAAAATTGTGCATGGCCTACATCACAAAACTTACCCGGAAAGGCTAAAAATATTTTAACATGTATAGTTTGGAGGAGAGAAGGGAAAGGGGGGACATGATAGAAACTTTCAAAAATATCAAGAGTCTTAACAAAGTTCAGGAGGGAAACATTCTTCAAAAGGAAGAGAAGAAGAGAGTATTGACTGCATAGGAGAGGAAAGAGTTAAACATCTGGGGAGGGGTGGACCTAGCTGTAAGGAAAGTACAGCCTTCTTTAAGGGGAGGGCTTGATATATATAGGGAAGGCGAGGCCATTTTAAGTCTCTTGGTGATTTGGTTTGGTGAGTGCTGCAGTGCCAGCAAAAAAGCATTTGTTTTATTTGCCTGCTGTTTAACAGAGACATACTGCCTCCTTATTGCTCCCCTCTCCAGTAGCCCAGGGTGTCCCTTGCTTTTATCAAGGGTTGCTAATATGTCCTCTCGCCCCCAGCGCATGTTAAGGGCCCCGGCTCGGTTCCGTCGGTCGGACGGACGAGCGGGCCCTGAGGCAGTGGTGAGCGGTGGGGGGGACGGGGCTCCGTCCCCTAGGGCCTCATCAGATGCCCCCTCTGGCAACGATGGCGGGGCCCGGGCAGACTCGTCGCCGGGTGCCGAGCCGGACACCCCAGCCAGACGAGGGCGGCGTGGGGGACCAGGGGTCCCTGCAAGCCGCTCGAGTGTTGGCGGGCGGCGGCCGTCCCCGCCGGGAGCCGCCGAGACCGGTTTCATGGCGGGCGCCCGCGGGCGCGCGCGCGGTGGGGGGCACCAGGGCGCAGCGGAGGTAGTCTCTCCTTCCCCGCCGCGGTCGGCTGTTCGGGCCGGGCGGGGGGTGGCGAGGTTGCAGGGAGCTGGCGGTCGCCGCGCGGGGTCTAGTCAAGAACCTCGCGCGGCGGCCAGACAAGAGGAGCAGGCCGGGAGGCAGCTGGCGGTTGTACGTGGGGCGCGCGCTCGTGGTGCGCGCGCGCCCACGCTCGCTCCAGGCGCCGCTAGCCGCGCACGTGTGCGCGCAGCGGCGCCAGCTGAACACGCAGCAGCCTCTTCTTCTCCCCGGATGCCGGATTTCGGCAGGGGGAGAGACAGGTTGAGGGGGGTGCAGCGCGTGCCTCGAGGAGGCAGCGCTGGGGGCACGGTCAGCACTAATAATGATGGGGACACAGCAGGACCGGCAAGGGGTGGCCGTCAGCAACAGGCGGGTGCACCCTCTGCTGGTCTAACGACACGCGGGGGAGCACGCGCGGGGGGGCAGCAGGTCCCTGTCACTGTCGCCGGACGCGGCGGGGCCCGCGGCAGGAGGGGTGACAGGGAATGGGTCAGCGGCCGCAGGGCCGCGGCCCAGGCAGCTGTACTAGTCAGCGGGTCCTCCCCCGGATCAGGAGATTCTTCTCCTTCCCTCGATAGGGACGAGGAGGGATCGGAGAGGGAGAGCCTCGGGGCCGGCAGGGGGGCTCTTGCCTTCGGGTCGGAACAGGAGGGGCGGGACCCCCGGGACGTGTCGGGCGGTCAAAGGGCGCGGGCTCGCGCCCAAACAAGGACCGGTCGTCCTTTGGGCGGCGTTTCCGGGGGTCGTGCCGCATGGGATTCCCCTGGGGCCATAGCGTCGGCACTGGCCACGGTGGCGCAGGCTCTTGTGCCATTAGCGGGAGTGGCCTCCCCCAGGACAACGGCGGACTCCGGCCGAGCTGCAGGGCGCAAGAGGTCAGACAAGGTCAGGTCATCAGCGGCGCAGCGAGTGGCAAGAGCCTGCCGAGAGCTGGGGGCGGCAGCGGCGGAGCTGGAGCTAGGGTCAGACCGCGAGCGACAGGGAGGCTCGGGCCCTGCGCATTCCACACGGGGTGCCCGGCGTGCGCCGCACGCGCGGGCCGGTCCCTCTTTTGTTTTGTCTTCCACAGAGGACCAAGGTGAAGGGGACTCGGCAGACTTCGCAGTGGACGAAGATTGGAATGAAGACGACGAGCGATCCGAGTCGGAGAGGTCGGCGGCATCCGGTGAGTTGGTGCAGTCTTTTTCAAATTCCACCGCGAGCTCGAGTTCGCGTAGCTCTTCATCCTCCTCCTCATCCTCCTCTTTGGCGTCACAAGCGTCCGACGCGGATAGTACCGCTAGGGCAAGGAGGGAGGCCGAGAAACTTGCCAAAAGGGCGGCAAAGCAGCAGAAGAGGCGCAAGCGACGCAGGCGAATGAGTGTAGAGGAGCGTAGGGCAAAGAAGCGGCGCGATCTGCCGGGGGTAGTGCGCTGCGAGTACACCGCAGTTATGAGGGGGCTGCGAGATAGCTGCCGCAAGAAGATACGTAGGGGTGACCTCGTAGACTTATTCGTCTTGACTAGGGCCATGAAGAGGGACTACAAAGCGGCGGCCGCTAAGACGGGCATGGGGACAGAAGCTTTCCGGTCTTTTGATAATTGGCTGGCCGGTTTTTGGGTGTTTGCGGCATGCTATTTGGAGGATAGGCCGGAAGAACACATGAATATTATCCGGTACCTGCATCTTGTGCATGACATGCAGCGCACGTCCGCGGGCTCGGAATGGCGGCAGTATGACCAAGAGTTTCGGGAGAAACAGGATGGGCTGCGGGTCATGGATTTTGGTTTCAAAGATGTGGAGGTCTGGCTCAAAGTGACCCGGGCATCACAACAAGAGGCGGAGCCCCAGAAACAGGGAACAGGTGTGCGTCGCGCGGGGTCATCAGCCCAGGGGGCGGTCGCGGACGGAGTAATGGCCAGGACAGGCGGATTGGCCGCTCGCGGGGGCGGGCGGTCTGCTACTCGGGGGAAATGCTTCGCGTTTAACAGCGGAACATGTTCCTATGGTAAGCAGTGTCGGTTTCGTCACTCCTGCCACCATTGTGGAGGAGCCCACCCAGCCTCCTCTTGTTTTAAAGGGGGGCGACAGGGAAGCAGGGGAAAGCAGGCTTACTCGAAACAGACCGCGAGCGGGACCGCTCAGCAGAGCCCCAACGCCAGTTAAGTTGGAAACGATGGGCAAATGGTTGGATATGTATCCAAATAGATTGGATGCAAAGTTTTTGTTAGACAGTTTTAAATTTGGTTTTCGCTTGCCTGTTGCAAGCGAGGTATCAGTGCGGGCACAGAGAAACCTTCAGTCTGCACGGGCGTTGCCGACTGTCCTGCGGGAGAAAGTAGATAAGGAGGTCAGGTTGGGCAGGATGGAGGGGCCTTTTAGGTCACCCCCGGTGGATGACTTGGTCATCTCCCCGGTCGGGGTGGTTCCGAAGAAGACCCCGGGCGCTTTTCGGCTCATACAGCATCTGTCTTACCCACCAGGGGCTTCGGTCAACGATGCAATACCACCGGCTTATTGCTCGGTGGTGTATCAGTCATTTGACGAGGCGCTGGAGATGGTCCGCAGCTACGGGAGCGGGGCCCTCATGGCTAAGATCGATGTTGAGTCAGCCTTTAGATTATTGCCATTGCATCCTGACTCATTCCGTTTCATGGGTTTCCGGATTGGGACGGAGTATTTCATCGACAAATGTCTGCCGATGGGATGTTCCGTTTCATGCTCATTTTTCGAGCGCTTTAGCACTTTTCTTCATTGGTGTGTGGAGTCGACGTCAGGCGGCCACGGGGTTGCACATTACCTCGACGATTTCCTATGCGCGGGTCCGGCGAACGACACAAGGTGCGCCGATTTGTTGTTTAGCACCCAGGCTCTCTTTTACCACTTCGGTGTTCCTGTAGCCGGGGACAAAACGGAGGGTCCGGACTCCTGTTTATCGTTCTTGGGGATTGAAATTGACACAGTGGCGGGGGAGTGTCGCTTGCCTCAGGACAAAGTGTCGAAGCTCCGCGAAACCATTTGCCGGTTCAAAGGCTCGCGTAAGGTCACGCTGCGTCAGGCGCAGTCCTTGCTGGGCATGCTCAACTTTGCTTGTCGGGTAATTCCGATGGGCAGGGTTTTCTGCCGGAAGCTCGAAAGGGCAACGGCGGGGTGTGCCAGGCCTCATCATTTCGTTCGATTGTCCTCGGAATTAAAAAGGGATCTGGCCGTATGGGCTTCGTTCCTGGAGGATTTCAACGGGGTGAACATATGGCAAGCGCCAGCCGTAGACAGCGACCGGTTGCAGCTGTTTACCGATGCCGCAGGTGCCTATGGATTTGGTTGTTTTTTGGAGGGATCGTGGTGTGTGGCATCTTGGCCGGAAAACTGGCATAGTGAGGGTCTTACAAGAGATCTGTTGCTACTGGAGCTTTTTCCTATTATGGTAGCCCTGGAAGTTTGGGGCGACCGGTTGTCTAATCGCAGCATAGTGTTTAGATGCGACAATCTGGGCGTAGTGCATGCGATTAATAACCAGAGGGCGAAATCGCTAGTGGTTCTGAGGGTGCTCGGGCAGTTGCTTCTGACGTGCTTGCGTAGGAATCTATGGTTCCGGGCGCAGCATGTTCCCGGTTTGGAAAATGAAATCGCAGATGCATTGTCGCGGGGACAGTGGGAGAGGTTTTGGGTTTTGGCACCCGAGGCCGAAGAGCAGGGTTTTCACTGTCCTGATTATGTTTGGCAGGTGATCGGGCCGGACTGGAAGGTCTAGCGTTGCGGTCAGTAGCGCCGGCCACGCTCAAGGCGTACGGACAAGCGTGGAGCGAGTGGGAGGAGTTTGTCCGGGGTCGTCAACATCAAGGTAAGAGCAAGCATCGGCTGATGCTTTCTTTTATGTGGCAGCTCTACGTTTCCGGTAGGTCACGAGCGGTAGTGTCCCGGTACTTGGCTGGCGTCTCATTCTTCTGCAAGCTGCGAGGCGTCCCGGATGTAACGAAAAGCGAGGTTCTACGGAAGGCTATGAAAGGGTGGGCGCGAGTTGCGCCGACGGCGCCAGATAGGAGGCGGCCCATCGATGCGGCTTTGTTGCCGGCCGTCATCGAGGCGGTGGGGCGTGTAGCGTCGTCTAGGTTTGAGGCGCTTTTGTTCCGTTTAGCCTTCTCTATGGCTTACCACGGGGCTTTTCGAGTTTCAGAGTTGGTAGCGCCTTCCAAGAGGTCGGAATCGCGCATGCTGGTCGGGGACGTAGTAGTGGGTGAGAGGTCCTTGCTGTGCAGATTGCGGCGCTCCAAGACGGATCAAGTGGGGAGGGGGCGCTGGGTTACGATGGTTCCAGCGCTAGAAGAAAGCGTTTGCCCAGTGGGTCTGGCAATGCAATATGTGGTTGTGCGACCCGCTAAGGAGGGGTCATGGCTATTGCATTATGACGGGCTGCCAGTCACAAAATACCAGTTTCGGTGGATGCTGGGTCGCTGTTTGACGGGCTTGGGCCTCTCGCCTGCTGCTTTCGGTACCCATTCCTTTCGGATAGGCGCGGCGACGTCGGCAGCTGCGGCGGGTTTCTCCAGAACTGAGATCCAGGCGGTGGGGCGATGGAAGTCGTCCAGTTACAAGCGATATATTCGCCCCGTCACGTGAGAGGGCGCCCGGCGCTTGGGTTTTTGTTAATTGCAATTCGTTATGCTGTTTCAGTTCTGTGTTTTATGGAGTTGTGCGTTTGTTAATGTTTGTTCCCCCCTTTTTTATCCTACTCAGGGATTAGCTACTCGCCGTTGCCGGCATGAGTCGGCAGCGGGGGTCTGGAGTTATTTGCGATTTTTTGCCTGACTTGACGGACTGAATTCTAATCTATAATTCGACTAATTTGGTCTAATCAGAGTCCCTCAGCAGGTCTTTACGTTTCACCTCCAGCTGAGTTATTACATGTGTTTCCCATTTTATACCCCCCCCCCCCTGTTTTTATTTCGTTTAATTTTATTTGATCTTCCCCCTTTGTGTCTTTAATTGCACTTCTAAATTGGCAACGAAGCATGGTGCAGTCGGCTAGGCCGTGACTGCTGCAATAGCGAGTCCTAAAGTTTTCTTTTTTGGCAGATCCTTCAGTAGAAGCAATCAATGAATAAGCCTCTTAGTAATCAATTCTACCCCTCTTTTTCCCTTCAGGATGGTTTGAAGACAATTTGACCATTTGGGTGGTTGGCCACTCTTACATTCACTGGGCGGCCAGGTTTGTGGCCTCGGAAGGGTCGCAGGCATTGTTTGGAATACAGGGTGTCAGATGGCTTGGCTGGCGCGGAATGATGTGGGGTGAGCTAAAGAGTAGGTTAGTGAGTCAGGCCAGCAAGCATGGTGTCCCTAAAGTTTTGGTTGTCCATCTAGGTGGCAACGACTTGGGGAAGAGGACATCCTTGGAGCTGCGGTGGGCCATGATACAGGATCTGGCAAGCGTGACCGCGCAATGGACCAATTGTGTGTTGGTTTTTTCCATGATGGTGCCGAGATTGTGTTGGAGGGGTGTGGCGGATGGTCGCCGGATTGATGAGGCCCGGAAAAAGGTGAACGGAGCTGTGGCAAAGTGGGTGCTGTCCCACGGTGGGAGGGTGGTTCGCCACCCGAGGATACGGTTCAGAGACAGCCACCTTTTCCGGCGCGATGGAGTACATCTATCCGATGAGGCGATGATGTTTTTTCTGGAGGATCTAAGTTTCGCTTTGCAGGAGTTAGGGTAGGTTTATGGTGGCGGTGCGAAAGACTTTGGGGATGAGTCTTTCGCTGTTGGCGGAAAAGAACGGCAGTTTCGTATGGTAGAGAAAACTGTAGTGTTTTACAGTTGGTTGTGGTTTAGGTGCACTCACCTCCATCGACTTATGGCCGCTTGACCACCCGTCCGGGAAGGCAGCGGCAGGGCACCCAGGAGCGGTGGGTAGTCACTGTGGGGGTTGAGTTGTCACCTATTACCGGTTTATGGTAAGCTTTTAGTAAAATTATAGGATTGAGTTATTTAAGTTTAATTTAGATTAAGTGAGCCGTTCTTTTGGGCCGCCACCATATGCCAGCTGGAGCGGCATATTAAATTAATCTCTTTATTACAGGTTTCCTAATGGTTAGGGACAAATAAATAGCTAGCAATTTTCTGCCAAATTCAAGTCTCAGTGTCGTTAATTCTGGTTATGGTTATGAATGCTTTACTTTCAAAGAAAGGGGTCCACCAAATATCACTAAGATGTTTAGAAGAGAGTATTGACTGCATAGGAGAGGAAAGAGTTAAACATCTGGGGAGGGGTGGACCTAGCTGTAAGGAAAGTACAGCCTTCTTTAAGGGGAGGGCTTGATATATATAGGGAAGGCAAGGCCATTTTAAGTCTCTTGGTGATTTGGTTTCCCACCCTCCCGCCCTGGTACTTGGAAATTGTGGCACGTGGTGCTTTGGCTCTAAGTTGTTGGCTGTTTTCGTTGGCTATTTATTGGCGGAAAAGAACGGCAGTTTCGTATGGTAGAGAAAACTGTAGTGTTTTACAGTTGGTTGTGGTTTAGGTGCACTCACCTCCATCGACTTATGGCCGCTTGACCACCCGTCCGGGAAGGCAGCGGCAGGGCACCCAGGAGCGGTGGGTAGTCACTGTGGGGGTTGAGTTGTCACCTATTACCGGTTTATGGTAAGCTTTTAGTAAAATTATAGGATTGAGTTATTTAAGTTTAATTTAGATTAAGTGAGCCGTTCTTTTGGGCCGCCACCATATGCCAGCTGGAGCGGCATATTAAATTAATCTCTTTATTACAGGTTTCCTAATGGTTAGGGACAAATAAATAGCTAGCAATTTTCTGCCAAATTCAAGTCTCAGTGTCGTTAATTCTGGTTATGGTTATGAATGCTTTACTTTCAAAGAAAGGGGTCCACCAAATATCACTAAGATGTTTAGTATTAGAACTCGAGGACATACACTGAGACTGGAGGGGGGGGGATGTTCAGGGGAAATTTAAGGAAAAATTACTTCACAGAAAGGGTAGTGGATAAGTGGAATAGCCTCCCATCAGAGGTGGTAGAGGCTAAGACTGTAGAGCAATTTAAACATGCTTGGGATAGGCATATGAATATCCTTTCAAAGAATTAAGGTTCAAACAGGGTTGAGATTGCCTAAAGGATAAAAAAAGGGGCAGACTAGATGGGCCAAGTGGTTCTTATCTGCCATCAAATTCTATGTTTATGTATGTTTCCTTCGAAAACTGTGTGCAAGTGTACCTAGAAAAATGTATGCTGTTTTGAAGGCAAAAGGATGGTCACACCAAATATTGCTTTGATTTAGATTTCTCTTCTGTTCATTCACTTCGCATTTTGTTAAATGATAAAAATAAACTATTAACACTTCTATTTCTGAACGTATTCCTTTCCTACAGTATTTTTTCCACACCTGTATAAAACTTTTGCACAGTACTGTAGATAAATAAGCACATTTATCATAGGCCCCCACATACAAAAACCACATTAGCCACCACAGGTAAAAACGACAACAAAACGCATACACATTGGTCCCTGGCAGGTAAAAAAGACAACACAGAAGAATAACAAAAACAAGCACATTGTCCCACATTGGAAAAACATAACACATTGGACACAGACAGGAAAAAAAATCACAGCTCCCAGCACCATATACCTCTCGAGTCGGGAATGTATGTCACCGCGATGTGAGGTGGGGGTAGGGCAGGCAGTGTATGGTGGGGGGGGGGGGGGTAATCGTGTGGAGAGGACATGTCCAGGGGAGGGGGGGGGGGGGTGTACTATATGTCTAGTGGGGGGGTAGGTCAGGCATCCGTGTCCAGGGGGCCGGAGGATAGTTTAGGTATTTGGGAACAGGGGGTGGGTAGTGTATGTCCCAGGGGCATCCCCTGGCCGGGGAGTGTACTGTAGGTCTTGGGGGACAGGGGAGTGTTTATGTCACTAGGACAGTGGGGTGGTAGGGTGGATATTGTACGTCCCCAGGGCCGGAGGGGGTGGGGGTGGCACCAAGGTTGCTTAGGACTGTACCACACATCTTTTGTCAGGTCAGGGCACTCTCAGTTACACTTCCGGCTGCTGTGCTGTACTGTCCTAGGGGGTAAGACTGGTTATTCAGAAAGTATGTTTCTCATACGTCCTAGAGGATGCTGGGGACGACATCAAGACCATGGGGTATAGACGGGATCCGCAGGAGACATGGGCACTCCAAAGACTTTTCATTGGGTGTGAACTGGCTCCTCCCTCTATGCCCCTCCTCCAGACCTCAGTTTTAGAAATGTGCCCAGGTCGACTGGATGCACTCTGAGGAGCTCTACTGAGTTTCTCTGAAAAGACTTATGTTAGGTTTTTTATTTTCAGGAAGATCTGCTGGCATCAGACTCCCTGCTTCGTGGGACTGAGGGGGCAGAAGCAGAACCAACTTCCTCAGAGTTTCATGGCTCTGCTTCTGGCTGACAGGACACCATTAGCTCCTGAAGGGAACTGAACGCTAGCCGTGTCTAGATGCTCACTCCCACAGCACGCCGTCACCCCCCTCACAGAGCCAGAAGTCAGAAGACAGGTGAGTGTTAGAAGAATGATCTTCAATCAAGTAAGTGACGGCTGAGGTGCGGTGCGGCTGGTGGGAGCGCAGCGCGCCATTGCTGCCCACACACACAGGCACTGCAGGGCGCGGGGGGGGGAGGGGGGGGAGGCGCCCTGGGCAGCAAGAAAAATACCTCAA
This sequence comes from Pseudophryne corroboree, assembly GCF_028390025.1. Taxonomy (NCBI): domain Eukaryota; kingdom Metazoa; phylum Chordata; class Amphibia; order Anura; family Myobatrachidae; genus Pseudophryne; species Pseudophryne corroboree. Next base: position 33,107,540 of record NC_086452.1, read on the forward strand.
ACTGGCTAAAAGGGGGCATAAGATGCCGCTGGCACAGCCCAACCCCAGCCAGTATAAATATTGTCATGGATACTGAGGGGCGTAGCTTCTTCCTCAGGCAGCCAGCACACTACTCAGCACCATTTTCTCTCTTTCCTCAGGCTGCAGAGAACACGCTCGTCCTCTCCTCCACTTCTGACAAGTACAGGGTGCTATAAAGGGGGAGGGCACAAAGCGATTGTGGTGCATTTGATAGTGTATATTACTATTTAAAAGCGCTTTTGGGCTGTGAACATACTGTGTTCACAGGCAATACTGGCGCTGGGTTTGTGAACTGGCTGCTCCTATCCTGTGTCCCTCTGACAGATTTTACTGTGGGTCTGTCCCCAAAATAAGTCCCAGTGTGTCTGTGAGTGTGGTGTACACGTGTGAGGCATGTCTGAGGTAGGGAGTTCCTCCCAGGAGGAAGCCATTTTAGGGACATAGAGTTGTAATGTGGTGGCGCTACCGGCACACCAAGAGCCTGCATGGGTGAAAGAGCTACGTGACAGTATGCATCTGACTAACCGTAGATTAGATAAGTCTGAATCTAAGGCTGCATGCTGGAGAAAATCTGTGGAAGATGTGATTTTTCAGGATGCTGTTATTCCTTATGCGGGCGGCCCCTCTGGGTCACCTAAGAGACCATTTGCAAATATTGTAAACACTGATACCGATACGGATTCTGATTCTTGTGTCGACGATAGTGAATCCAGAGAGATAGATCATAAATTGGCAAAAAGTATACAATATATGATTGTGGCTATAAGGGACGTGTTGGAGGTTACAGAAAGCACTCCTGTACCTCAGGAGAAAGCTTATTTACGTAAGGAAAAGAAATCCAAAGTCACGTTCCCTCCTTCACACGAACTAAATGCTCTGTTGTGGGTGAATCCTGATACAATTTTTTTTTTATTCCCAAAAGGATTCACATAGCTTATCCTTTCCCGGTTGAAGAAATGGGAGTCACCCCCTGTGTTAGACAGTGCACTTTCCAGGTTGACAAAGAAGATAATTCTCCCTGCTCCTGGCAAGGCTTCTCTAAAAGAGCCGGCAGACCGCAAAATGGAAACGACATTGAAATCCATTTATGTTACCAATGGTACACTGCTCAGGCCCACTATTGCCTGCGCATGGGGGAGTCGCGCTATTGAAAAATGGTCAAAAAGCGTGTCATCAGAAATTGACACGATTGATAAAGATGAGATACTCCTTAAGTTAGGGAATATCAAGGACGCTGCCGCCTACATGCTGGAAGCAATGAAGGATATTGGACTCTTGAGTTCACAAGCCGCTACCATGGCAGTATCGGCTAGGCGGGCGTTATGGATTCGCCAGTGGAACGCGGATGCAGATTCCAAAAGAAACATGGAGGCTCTCCCATATAAAGGGGAGGCCTTATTTGGCGATGGCCTGGATGCGTTAGTCTCGGTGGCTACCGCAGGTAAGTCAACATTTTTGCCCTCTGTGCCTGCACCGGCAAAAAAGACCTATCACCCGCAAAGGCAGTCCTTTCGGCCCAATAAATACAAAAAGGCGAGAGGTTCCCCCTTCTTTGCAGGTAGGGGAAGGGGAAAAAAGCCCACACCGGCTCCAGGTTCCCAAGAGCAGAAGTCTACCCCTAATTCTGCCAAATACCCAGCATGACGCTGGAACTCCCTTGCGGGAGGCCGCTCGGGTGGGGGCACGTCTCAAACTCTTCAGCCAGGATTGGATTCTGTCTGGCCTGGATCCCTGGGTGTTGCTAATAGTATCCCATCCCAGGGATACAAATTAGAGTTTCAAGACGTTCCCCCATGCCGATTTTTCAAATTGACCTTGCCAGCTTCTCCGCCAGAGAGAGAAGCAGTAACAGCAGCAATCCAAAAATTATGTCAAGACCAGGTTATAGTCCTGGTACCGTTGTCACAGCAAGGGAGGGGTTTTTATTCAAGCCTCTTTGTTGTTCCGAAGCCGGACGACTCGGTCAGGCTGATCCTAAATCTAAAAGATCTGAATTTCTTCCTGAAAAGGTTCAAGTTCAAGATGGAATCACTTCGGGCGGTGATTGCCAGTCTGGAGGAGGGGGACTACTTAGTGTCGGTGGACATAAAGGATGCTTACCTGCATGTTCCCATTTATCCTCCTCACCAGGCTTATCTGAGATTCGCGATTCAGGATTGCCATTACCAATTCCAGACGTTACCTTTCGGTCTCTCCACGGCGCCGAGGGTATTCACCAAGGTGATAGCGGAGATGATGGTCCTCCTTCGTCAGAAAGGAGTCAATATAATCCCTTATATGGACGACCTCCTTATAAAGGGGAGATCCAGGGAGCAGTTATTACAAAACATATCCCTCTCCCTGTCAATACTCCAACAACACGGGTGGACCATAAATTACCCAAAGTCACAGTTGGAACCGACGACAAGGTTGTCTTTCCTCGGGATGATTCTGGACACAGAAGTTCAGAGAGTATTTCTTCCTCTGGAAAAGGCTCTGGAAATCCAGAAAATGATTAAACAGATATTGAAACCATCAAATGTGTCGATCCATCAGTGCATTCGGTTGTTGGGGAAGATGGTGGCGGCCTACGAGGCCATACAGTTTGGGTGGTTCCATGCCAGAGTATTCCAGTGGGACCTGTTGGACAAGTGGTCGGGGTCACACCTACACATGCACAGAAAGATAATCCTGTCGTCAAAAACCAGGATTTCGTTCCTGTGGTGGTTGCACAGCTCTCACCTACTAGAGGGACGCAGGTGCAGGATTCAGAACTGGGTCCTAGTAACCACGGATGCAAGTCTCCGAGGCTGGGGAGCAGTCTCTCAGGGAGAAAACTTCCAGGGACGTTGGTCACAACAGGAAGCCTGCCTTCACATAAACGTTCTGGAGCTAAGAGCCATTTACAACGGCCTTCAACAAGCGGTACATCTTCTTCAAGACCGTCCCGTACAGATCCAGGCTGACAATGTAACAGCAGTCGCATACATAAACAGGCAGGGCGGAACGAAAAGCAGAGCGGCAATGGCAGAGGCGACAAAAATCCTCCGCTGGGCAGAAAAACATCTACAAGCTCTGTCGGCAATATTCATTCCGGGAGTAGACAACTGGGAAGCAGACTTCCTCAGCAGACACAATCTCCATCCAGGAGAGTGGGGCCTCCACCAAGAAGTCTTCGCAGAGGTGACAAGTCTTTGGGGAGTTCCTCAAATAGACATCATGGCGTCTCGTCTCAACAAGAAGCTTCAGAGATACTGTTCCAAGTCGAGAGACCCTCAAGCAGTAGCAGTGGATGCACTGGTGATCCAGTGGGTGTTTCCGTCAGTGTATGTTTTCCCTCCACTTCCGCTGATCCCAAAAGTACTCAGGATCATAAGAAAGACAAGGGTTCGAGCAATCTTCATTGCCCCAGACTGGCCAAGAAGGGCTTGGTACCCAGATCTTCAGCAGTTACTCATAGGAGATCCTCGGCCTCTTTCTCCTTGGGAGGACCTGCTGCAGCAGGGGCCATGTGTGTACCAAGACTTACCGCGGCTACGTTTGACGGCATGGCTGTTGAGCGCCGTATCCTAGCCAGGAAGGGTATTCCTAAGGAGGTCATCCCCACCCTTATTCAGGCCAGAAAGGGAGTAACGTCAAAACATTAGCACCGTATTTGGAGAAAATATGTGTCTTGGTGTGAATCCAAGAAAGCTCCTACGCAAGAGTTTCACTTAGGACGTTTTCTCCATTTTTTGCAGGATGGTGTGGAGACGGGCCTACGATTGGGATCAATCAAGGTCCAGATTTCGGCCTTGTCAGTGTTCTTCCAAAAACAATTGGCCTCTCATCCTGAGGTTCAGACCTTCGTGAAAGGGGTTCTGCACATCCAGGCACCATTCGTGCCTCCAGTGGCACCATGGGACCTTAACGTGGTATTGCAGTTCCTTCAATCGGATTGGTTTGAGCCTCTACAAAAGATAGAGTTGAAGTTTCTCACTTGGAAAGTGGTGATGCTTTTGGCATTGGCATCCGCAAGGCGGGTGTCGGAATTGGGGGCCTTGTCTCACAAGAGCCCTTACCTGATTTTCCATGAAGATAGGGCAGAGTTGCGAACTCGCCAACATTTTCTTCCAAAGGTGGTTTCTGCTTTTCACATAAACCAACCTATGGTGGTGCCAGTAGTTACTGACACATTCACTGATTCAAAGTCTCTAGATGTGGTTAGAGCTTTGAAAATCTATGTTGCTAGAACAGCTCGTATACGGAAAACAGAGGCTCTGTTTGTCCTGTATGATCACAACAAGATTGGCTGTCCTAGAAATACGATTCAGCAAGCTCATAGTACGGCTGGATTGCCGTTACCGACGTCGGTAAAGGCCCACTCCACTAGGAAGGTGGGCTCATCCTGGGCGGCTGCCCGGGGGGTCTCGGCATTACAACTTTGCCGAGCAGCTACTTGGTCAGGGTCAAACACATTTGCTAAGTTCTACAAGTTTGACACCTTGGCCGATGAGGACCTAAAGTTTGGTCAATCGGTGTTGCAGGGTCATCCGCACTCTCCCGCCCGTACTGGAGCTTTGGTATAGACCCCATGGTCTTGATGTCATCCCCAGCATCCTCTAGGACGTATGAGAAAATAGGATTTTGATAACCTACCGGTAAATCCTTTTCTCCTAGTCCGTAGAGGATGCTGGGCGTCCGTCCCAGTGCGTACTTTACCTGCAGTTTAGTTATTACAGTTACATAAGTTATGTTATCTTGGTTTCAGCATGTTGCTGCAATTAGTTAATGTCTGTTGGCATGTGTTATGTTGAATGCCATGTGTGCGGCATGGTTGAGGGTGTGAGTTGGTAGATATCTCACCACTAGTTAAGTAATTCCTTTCCTCGAAATGTCAGTCTCTCTGGGCACAGTTCCTACAACTGAGGTCTGGAGGAGGAGTATAGAGGGAGGAGCCAGTTCCCACCCAATGAAAAGTCTTTGGAGTGCCCATGTCTCCTGCGGATCCCGTCTATACCCCATGGTCTTGATGTCATCCTCAGCATCCTCTACGGACTAGGAGAAAAGGATTTACCGGTAGGTTATCAAAATCCTATTATCTGCATGTGCACCAAGAAATCCTTTGCATGTAGTGTAAAAGTTTATTGAGACAAAATATGTTAAAAGAGAGTGTTGTAAAATGACATATCTAAAGCAAAAGAGTACTGAAAAGTACTATACAGATATGGGTTCCTTAATAAACAACAGTAATAATCTAAAACACAACACTATAAAAGATTTCAGTAACATTGGAGAGAAACAAAAACGATCATTGTTGACAGTCTCTAGAAGCGTAAATATGTCAGCGGTGACCAAGTATCTTCCCCTCGTGTGCTAGATGAGACGCTGCCACCAACCTTATCTTGTAGCCAGCTGAGGTCAGTAGTGCCTTTGTTGTATGATTGTTCTAAAAATGTTTTCTTTGGGATGGTATCTGTAGAGTATGTATGGCAGTCAGGAGGATGCTGTCTGTAATGTATGGTGGTCTCTAGGATGTTCTCTGTATTGTATGGCAGGCACTAGTATGGTCTCTGTATTAGATGGCAGTCATTGGGATGCTCACTGTTTTGTATGTCAGTCACAAGAATACTTATTTATCATCATTGCTCAAAGGAACAGGCAGGTGCTAAATCCACAGCATCCAATCAACAATGACAGTTTTATATTTTAAGTGCAAACAGTCAGTTTACAGTAATCAGAAACAACAACACAGTTACATTACATGAAACAAGATCACACAATAAGGAAACTATGACAAAGTCAGGCGTCCATGAGTAAAGTACCTAACAAAGATTACATCCGTAACAATGGGGGGTACTGAAAGGCTTCGGGGCCCATTTATCATTCTACATTTGCGTCTATATCTCCGAAAACACCTGTTTTCGGGGGCTAGCCGCAAACACTATATACCCCCCAAATGTCAGAAAGAGGGACCGCAGCTGGCATCTCTGCCGCCTGCAGCCGCTTCCCCCATAGGTTTCTATGGCCCTCATTCCGAGTTGATCGCTAGCTGTTTTCGTTCGCAGCGCAGTGATCAGGCAAAAAAAATGGCAGTTCTGCGCATGCGTATGCGGCGCAATGCGCATGCGTGTCGTACTCTTACAACGAACTATGTAGTTTCACACAAGGTCTAGCGAAGCTTTTCAGTCGTACTGCTGACCGCAGAGTGATTGACAGGAAGTGGGTGTTTCTGGGTGTCAACTGACCGTTTTCAGGGAGTGAGTGAAAAAACGCAGGCGTGCCATCAAAAAACGCAGGCATGGCTGGTGAAACGTAGGCGTGGCTGGCGGAACGCTGGGCGTGTTCGTGACGTCAAAACAGGAACTAAATAGTCTGAAGTGATCGCAAGCTAGGAGTACGTCTGGAGCTACTCAGGAACTGCACAAAATTATTTTGTAGCCGCTCTGCGATCCTTTCGTTCGCACTTCTGCTAGGCTAATATACACTCCCAGAGGGCGGCGGCATAGCGTTTGCACGTCTGCTAAAAACTGCTAGTTAGCGATCAACTCGGAATGAGGGCCCATGATTGATGGAATGCGATGTATTTCCGATATTGGCTCGGGCCATCTGAAGATGATGGTAGCTCATTATAGCCTAGGGGCTACACATCGCATTGCTGGCCGGGCAGAGGGTTCCCCTGGAACCCTTCCTGGAAGTGTCCGCTGCGCTTGTGCAGTTGTGCTGATCACGCAGAGTCCCTGGCAGCCGTCACTGCACATCCCTGAGTCTGCATGTGCGGGATGATACATTTAGGTGACAGGATCACATATTGCAATGTGATCGTGAGCAGTAAGATCCCGGCCAGATCACATTCAGTATGTAATCCATGATAAATGGCCCCCTAAGCTAGAACCGGGAAGAGTGTGAAAAGCAATATTGCAGGATGTTTTGCATGGGTGACCAGTGCACTGATGTCATGCTCCAGGGCCAATATATTAATATAAACGGGGTCCGTTCATTGAGGGGTGATGCGCACAAATCCATCTTTTACCGTAGGCTCAGCGTGGCTTATTTTCCTGCTCACCGCTAAGGGGTGTGAGGAGAAACTCGCGGTATTCATGGCATAGCTAGAATTGGGGTGTGGATCATAGGGTCGACACTAACTAGGTCGTCAGTCATTAGGTCGACCACTATTGGTCGACACCTGAAATAGGTCGACATGGAAAAGGTCGACACGGTAAAAAAAAATGTCAACATGAGTTTTTCATCTTTTTTTTTTTTTTTGTCGTTTCCTCCGTAATGTGACCGGGAACCCCAATTAGTGCACCGTGTCCCCTCGCATAACTCGCTTCGCTCGCCATGCTTCGGGCAAGGTCCCTCGCTGTGCTACCGCTGCGCTCAGCACGGGTTACTATTCCCAATTGTAGTCCACGTGGATCATAAAGTATGAAAAAGTAAAAAAATTTTTTTAAAAACTCGTGTCGACCTTTTCATGTGTCAACCTTTGTCATGTCCACCTAGTACCAGGTCGACCTAATGCATGTCAACCAATAGCGGTCGACCTAAAGACCGGATACCCTATTATAAATGTTAAAACCCGGCGCTCTAGTTTTGAGATACAATTGCATAGAATGCTCCTGGTTATTTGTGTTTCATTATCAAATGGGATATTCTACAAAGCTCGGGGAATATCCGCACAAGGAGGGTAATTCCAAGTTGATCGCAGCAGGAATTTTGTTAGCAGTTGGCCAAAACCATGGCCCTCATTCCGAGTTGTTCGCTCGCTAGCTGCTTTTAGCAGCATTGCACACGTTAAGCCGCCGCCTACTGGGAGTGTATCTTAGCTTAGCAGAATTGCGAACGAAAGATTAGCATAATTGCGAATAGAAATTTCTTTGCAGTTTCTGAGTAGCTCGAGACTTACTCCTACACTGCGATCAGTTCAGTCAGTTTCGTTCCTGGTTTGACGTCACAAACACACCCAGCGTTCGGCCAGACACTCCCCCGTTTCTCCAGCCACTCCCGCGTTTTTCCCAGAAACGGCAGCGTTTTTCAGCACACACTCCGATCACCAGAACGAAGAAAATTCCTCGTTATGCCGTGAGTAAAATACCTAACTTTTGAGTAAAATAACTAAGCGCATGCGCTCTGCGAACATTGCGCATGCACAGTTTGCGACAAATCGCTCCGTTGCAAAAACCACTAACGAGCGAACAACTCGGAATGAGGGCCCATGTGCACTGCAGGGGAGGCAGATGTAACATGTGCATAGAGTTAGATTTGGGTGTGGTGTATTCAATCTGCAATCTAATTTGCAGTGTAAAAATAAAGCAGCCAGTATTTACCCTGCACAGAAACAAAATAACCCACCCAAATCTAACTCTCTCTGCACATGTTATATCTGCCCCCCCTGCAGTGCACATGGTTTTGCCCAACTGCTAACAAAATTCCTGCTGCGGTCAACTTGGAATTACCTCCAATATGCAATCAATAATTGTGTTTTATTGACATTGGTGGTCATTCCGAGTTGATCGCTCGCTAGCAGTTTTTAGCAGCCGTGCAAACGCTATGCCGCCTCCCACTGGGAGTGTATTTTAGCTTAGCAGAAGTGCGAACGAAAGGATCGCAGAACAGCGGCAAAGTTTTTTTGTGCAGTTTTAGAGTAGCTCAAAACTTACTCAGCGCTTGCGATGACTTCAGACTGTTCAGTTCCTGTTTTGACGTCACAAACACGCCCTGCGTTCGTCCAGCCACACCTGCGTTTTCCCTGGCACGCCTACGTTTTTCCGAACACTCCCTGAAAACGGTCAGTTGACACCCAGAAACGCCCACTTCATGTCAATCACTCTGCGGTCAGCAGTGCGACTGAAAAGCTTCGCTAGACCTTGTGTGAAACTACATCGTTCGTTGTAATAGTATGACGCGCGTGCGCATTGCGCCCCATACGCATGCGCAGAAGTGCCTTTTTTTGCCTCATTGCTGCACAGCGAACGAAAGCAGCTAGCGATCAACTCGGAATGACCACCATTGTTGTTATCTCTTACCAGCGTGCCAGCCTCCCCATGATATGATATACAATACAATACATGATGACATTGTTACATAAGATTCTCTCTGTTTCCAGGCTCCCTGTGACACTGGGCTGGAAGACGGGTCCTCGGGTTACAGTACATTGCATTGTGATACACAACACGAAGTGGAGTAAAGGTTGCTCTGACTTCATATTGAGTCATAATCTGAACATCTTCATGAGACACTGAGAAATCTGCTATAGCAATCATCTGAAAATAGCTGATACACAGACACTGGTGATGTGGTCACTTACAGCGAGACGGTAATGAATTGTGCTCTCAGTATGATATCACTGCTGTGCAGGTTGTGGGTCTGGCCGGCTGCGTACTTACACGTGACAGGCATGCAGTGTAGCTGTAACAGTGGAAAATAATCCTGTGTCCCTGGGGAGGAAATGAATCCAGAATATGGAATTGTGCTTCTAGGTAATTAGCGGACGTCGTCATCTGGACAGAGTGATAAGCAGCAGACCAGGGGGTACTTGAGGAGTGCAGGGGAAAGTGCAGGATTCTGATAAAAGGGGATTACAACATCCAAATATTTCCATTCTACTCTATCTATACATATAATCTGTAAGGGTTGTGTCTGTACATAGCAATTGGTTTATAACAGGGGTTCTCAAACTCGGTCCTCAGGACCCCACACAGTGCATGTTTTGCAGGTAACTCAGCAGGTGCACAGGTGTATTAATTACTCACAGACACAGTTTAAAAGGTCCACAGGTGGAGCTAATTATTTCACTTGTGATTCTGTGAGGAGACCTGCAAAACATGCACCGTGTGGGGTCCTGAGGACCGAGTTTGAGAACCTGTGGTTTATAAACTTCTAGGGACTGTTTATAAACTGCGGAGACAAAAAAAAAAAAAATCGGAATTTTTGTGTGTCTGTTCATTCTGGCATCACACAAAAACTACTGGATGAATCTGGATGCCATCTTCACTATTGTGTAGCTTAGTGACCTAGAAAGAAACGGAGGTATGTATGATCTCGATGTGACATCAGGGAGAGGAGCAATAAAGGAAAAACAGAAGCTCGGCGCACTGAAAGTTGGTGTTCCGATCATGCTTCTGCAAAACTTGACTCCACCCAAGTTATGCAACGGAACCCGACTTACAGTGACTGCTCTGCAGGGGAGGCAGATATTCTAAAGGGATGTGGCGCAGGTGAGACTGTGTTTGTAACACATATACCCCTTATCCCCAACAATTTTCCTTTTTAATTTAAGCGCCTGCAGTTTTCGGTGAGCGTCTGCTTCGCTATGAAGTCACCTGGCCGCGGTACATGGGCCCGCATATTTGCGCAAATGTGTGCTAAGAACTTCAATTATACTCCATGTTAATTGTGAGGGTTTATTTAAATTATTTTTATTATCCGTGTTCTTAGTGCTAGGAGTGTGCATCTGCATCTCTCTTCCCCCAGCATAGTATTAGAAGCCTCAGCATGATAGCACCTCTTGATATCTTTAGTAATAGGATGTGCAATCCGGGTTCCCCTCTTTTTCTCGCTATGACAACCAACAAGTCACTCAGCGTTCAGGGCTACAGGAATACAGTAGATCTCAGGACCAGCTGCTTCTCCCATGGGCAGCTGTACGTGGCTTGTTCACGAGTTAGTAGCCCCGAGCATCTTTTTCTGTTAATCCCTGAAGGAAAAACAGCAAATATTGGGCCTATTTCAGTAAGGATTGCAAATTCTGCTAATTAGCAGAATTTGCAATCCTTTTGTTCACATGCTGGGGGCCGCCTCAAACCCCCCCCCTCCCCCCCCCCCCCCCGCCGAAGCAGAAATTGCGATCGCATCACAATTTCTGCTTCATTCGTAGAAATTAAGGTTGCCTAAACTGCGCTGGCAGGAGGCCCACCACCATCTTTCTGATTGTGGTGGCTGCGTGTGACATCACGCAGCCACCGCAATTGCGCCAACGCCGTGCCCCCCCATTTCATCGACGACACCCCCACTTGCCCGTCTCCGCCCTAGCAATGCTCCGTCTCCGCCTGATTGACAGGCAGAGGTGATCGCATTTTCTGCGCCCCCCCCGCAGAAAATGCAGACGCATTCGCCCGCATCGTCCCATCTTAAACAGAACTCCCATCTTAGTTCATTTGCCCTAATGTGTGCAACATAAAATACACAATCACAAGTGCGTTTTTCAGCGTTACCCTGGTAATGCTTAAAGTGTGACCTCAACATTCCGTTGCCGTCAGCTGAAGCCCTGTCCACATCAGGGCCGGTTTTAGTCCTTGTGGCGCCCAGGGTGAAAATAGAGGCGTGGCTTCAGAAAGGGCGTGGTCAGGTATGCCACCTGTAGGGTTGTGCCCCCGTTTGTGCCCCCAGTACTGTGACCCTGTTTGTGCCGCTTACAAAAAATAAAATACCAAAATAAAATTAATTAATACTCACCATCCCTGCTCCTGATTCCCGACCGCTGCTGACCTCCGTCTCCGGCCACCGGTGCCACTCCTCTGATCTATGGGAGAGACGTCATGACGTCTCTCCCATAGCACAGCATAGACACTAGAGGTCAATTATGACCCCTAGCATCTATGTGCCGGTCCCACAATGCCATGCGGTGTGCGATGACGTCATCGCGCACCGCACAGCAGTGACAGCACAGCACCGGGGGGCACCACCAGTAGCGGATCTTGCAACGGTGGTGGCGCCCTCCAGATGGCGGCGGCACCCTCCGGAAGGCAGCGCCCCGGGCAAAAATCCTGTGTGCCCGTAGCAAGATCCGCTGCTGGTCCACATGTTTAGGACAATGCTCTGATACTACCTGAGATTTATTGGATTCCTGTTGGTAGTCAATAGAAACCAGTTTAGCAGATTTCCTGGGAGAAATCCATCAGTAGTAAACATGGAAGCCGTAAACCAGAGCGCAGTGTAAGACAAACAGGATTACTCTGTTCCCAAACCAGTGTGCATCTTAAAACAAACAGGATTACTCTGATCTCTAATCTTGTATGGCCCAATGAAACAAGCAGATAAGTTGAGGGAGGGTACTAATAACTCTGGTGGCTTCATTTCGGGGATAATCCTTATCTCTAAGTGATGCATGCAGATAAGGAATGGTTCACAGGCTTCCTCTAAGGCAGTGATTCCCAAACACGGTCCTCAAGGCACCCAAACAGTCCAGGTTTTAGGGATACTCCTGCCGGTGCACAGATGGTATAATCAAACTGACCGAGGTACTATTTTAGTCACCTGTGCATAAGCATGAATAGCCTTACATCCTGAACTGTTGGGGTGCCCACAGGGTGTACCCCAGGTGGGCCATATTTCCAGGAGGGGGGAGCGCTCCTCCTCCTCCTCCTCCTCTAGGGATCAGGTTCCGGACTGTGCACTGATTATACATTATACATATGTTATATTATACTGTACAGGACTATGGTGTATGTTCTACGGTGCATTGCAGTTACTAATCTGGTACATTATCATGCATGCACTAGCAGAATTTACTGTGTATATTTATCAAGGGCCCCAGACCATGAACTCACTAATGGTTAGCCAAGCCTCTGTGGTGAGTGGCCACACCCTCTCTGGAGACTGGCCACACCCCTAAACACAGGCCCCCTACCACTGCATTCCCCTGGTGGGCCCTTCATGCCTCAGTCCAACACTGCACTGCTCTAAAGCACGCTACACACTAGGCGACGGTAACGGCCGATACGAATGATATCGCTCAGAAATGAATATATCGTACATATCGTTTAGTGTGTAGGCACCAATGATGAACGATGCGCGTCCCCGCAGTCGTTCATTGTTGGTTTCCCATCGTTTTTCAATGCAAAACAATTTGGACTATAACGATCATCATTCAGATCGTTCATCGTCCAAATTATTGCTGTTGCCCGGTGTGTAGGACGCTTCAGGTGTCTTGGCAACAGCACAGGATCTCGGAGGTGGGAGATTAGGGTAGGCATACAGTGTGTTATAGTAGACCATTCATGAATATGGCTGCTGCTTGTGTCTTCCCAATACGTTGCGGTTGCTACTGTATGTGGGAAAATGTTGTGTTTAACATTTGTTTGTAGAATTCCCTCCAAAACGTGGCCATAAGTTCTCTACATTGTGTCAAGGCAGATCATGGAGACCGTAAAAGTATTTAACAAAAGTTTTGCAACAAGCAATGAAGCTCATAGCTGCCACTCTCCCACAGTGATGCCCATGTATCTTGGTGTAGGGCAGAGGTTCTCAAACGCGCTCCTCCAGGCACCCCAGCAGTCCCTGGTTTTTAAGTCTATCCATGGCTCAGCACAGATCGTTAAATCAATTTGACTGAGGTACTAATTAAGTCACCTGTGGCCAAGCATGGATATAGTTAAAACCTGGACCGTTGGGGTGCCTTGAGGACCGCGTTTGAGAACCTGTGGGGTAAGGGTTAGCATTACTGCCTGACAGCAAAAGAAATTTCACAACCAAGGGCCTATCTGTGTGAGGTTTATATGTTCTCACTATGTTAGTGTTAGAGAGTGCTTCGGTTTCCTCCCACATCACAAAATAACTGGCAGGCTATATGACTTCTGACATAAGTGATACAGGCCCGATTCCGATTGTATGGAAAGTTTACTCAGACTGTGTCCAGGCTTCCTCTACCAGCACGCCTACAGACCACAAACCATCTGACTACGTAGACCATCGGGTTCAAATCCGAATCATTCCCTATGTGTGCAATATACAACTGAGAATAAATATATAAGTATTAACAGTTATTTACCCACCAATAAGATCTGTTAATAAACTCTACCATATCTGTCATAGCAGGAAAGCCAGAGAACCTGGTGGCTAATTCACACCTGATCGCTGCTCTGCGTTTTCACACAGCAGGCGATCAGGTCTGAACTGCGCATGCATCGGCGCCGCAGTGTGCCGGCGCATGCCAGAGATGTGATCGGCATCTCTGCCCAGCGATCGCCTCTGTCTGATTGTCAGACAGAGGCGTTCACTGGGTGCGGGCCGGTGCGTTGGGCCGCCGTTTTGGGGGCACGGTTCCGGGCAACGCAGGCATGCCCAGACTGCGTGGGAGGCAAGCCATGGTGGCTGTGTGATGTCACACACAGCCGCTGCGACCCGGAGAGCGATGGGTAGCTCCCTGCCAGCGCACAGGAGCTGCGCTGGCTGGGAGCTACTCCTCAGGTACAAAAGCATCTCCGCTGGGCTTTTGTACCTGTGCGGCGGGGGGAGGGCCAGACATGCGGGGAAGACTAGCCCAGTGCTGGGCGTCCCCTCGCATGTCAGTGTGGCTGATTGTAGCCGTGCAAAATTGTGCATGACTACGATCAGGTCTGAATTAGCCCCCTAGAACGGTGTCCCAAACACAAGACCTGGGATGAGATTTACAAACCATATAAAGGTTAACTGAAGCAAATCCATGGGATTTAATGGAGGTGACAGATTCAAGAAAGGTTTGTGCAGGTTTTTAGACGTCTTCTTTGTGCAGTGGAATGAGGCATTGTGAGAGCATTTCTGCTATCACATGTTAGTGACCAGGTCTATGTAGGTGAATAAAATCATATTGTGTAAAATATTTATTAATATACCCTTTATAGGGGCAATGATGTAAAAAAAAAAAAAAAAACATTAATAACACTGGAAAATAAATATGGAAAAATAACCCTACTGAAACCCTGGGAACTGCTAAGCTTTCAACCCATGGGCTTACGACACTGTCTGCCATTTTGAACTGGGCGCAGACTCCTGTAAAAGATCTGTTTTGTGATAGGACTCTGAGACTTTTGTACCATTGTACATGTAGAGGTGTCCACAGGGAAGTGCTGAGATAAAACGCCACATTTTCCCAAGAGATCACATATCATTTTATCCAGTTACCATAGTGGTTAGCATTACTGCCTCACAGCACTGAGGTCTTGGGTTCAATTCCCACCAAGGCTCCTATAAGTGTGATGAGTTTCTATGTTCTCTCCATTCCGATTACCTTCCACAATCCAACACAGGTAGGTTAATTGGTTTGTGACAATAAATTATATATATATATTGTATATGTGTGTGTGTGTTTACATGTGGTAGGAAATATACTGTAGCTGGTAAACTCCAGTTAACGTGAATGACCAAATATTCTGCATCGCTTTGCAGAGAATATGTGGACGCCATATACAGTGGGGATTGAAAGTTTGGGCACCCCAGGCAAAAATTCATTTTAATGTGCAAAAAGAAGCCAAGGAAAGATGGAAAAATCTCCAAAAGGCATCAAATTACAGATTAGACATTCTTATAACATGTCAAAAAAAGTTTGATTTTATTTCCATCATTTACACTTTCAAAAGAACAGAAAACAAAAAATGGTGTCTGCAAACGTTTGGGTACCCTGCAGAGTTAATACCTTGTACTGCCCCCTTTGGACAGCTGAGACCTGGCAGTGTCATGGATTGTTCTCAATCATCATCTGGAAAGACCAGATGATGTCAATCTCAAAGGTTTTAAAAGCCCAGACTCATCTGACCTTCCTCCAACAATCAGCACCATGGGTTCCTCTAAGCAGTTGTGTAGAACACTGAAACTGAGAATAGTTGACGCTCACAAAGCAGGAGAAGGCTATAGGAAGATAGCAAAGCGTTATCAGATGCCCATATCCTCTGTTCGGAATGTAATTAAGAAATGGCAGTCATCAGGAACAGTGGAAGTTAAAACAAGATCTGAAAGACCAAGAAAAATATCAGACAGTACAGCTCGCATATATAGGAAAATTGTGACACTATGGTATAATGCGCTAAAATGATTACTATGCAGCCAAAGTGTGTGAATACCAAAATAGGAGGATTCCTCCAACCTCCACCACAACATGCAAAAACAACAATAGGGATCACTTATCCGGCGCTGTGATCTGTAAATCTGCCAAGGTAATGTTTGTCAGGCACACTTCCGGAATGGTATTGGTTATGTCCGGATATTATGTAGGGAAAAAAATAAGAATTTACTTACCGATAATTCTATTTCTCATAGTCCGTAGTGGATGCTGGGGACTCCGAAAGGACCATGGGGAATAGCGGCTCCGCAGGAGACTGGGCACAAAGTAAAAGCTTTAGGACTAGCTGGTGTGCACTGGCTCCTCCCCCTATGACCCTCCTCCAAGCCTCAGTTAGGATACTGTGCCCGGACGAGCGTACACAATAAGAAAGGATTTTGAATCCCGGGTAAGACTCATACCAGCCACACCAATCACACCGTACAACTTGTGATCTGAACCCAGGTAACAGCATGATAACAGAAGGAGCCTCTGAAAAGATGGCTCACAACAACAATAACCCGATTTTTGTAACAATAACTATGTACAAGTAATGCAGACAATCCGCACTTGGGATGGGCGCCCAGCATCCACTACGGACTATGAGAAATAGAATTATCGGTAAGTAAATTCTTATTTTCTCTAACGTCCTAGTGGATGCTGGGGACTCCGAAAGGACCATGGGGATATACCAAAGCTCCCAAACGGGCGGGAGAGTGCGGATGACTCTGCAGCACCGAATGAGAGAACTCCAGGTCCTCCTCAGCCAGGGTATCAAATTTGTAGAATTTAGCAAACGTGTTTGCCCCTGACCAAGTAGCTGCTCGGCAAAGTTGTAAAGCCGAGACCCCTCGGGCAGCCGCCCAAGATGAGCCCACTTTCCGTGTGGAATGGGCTTTTACAGATTTTGGCTGTGGCAGGCCTGCCACAGAATGTGCAAGCTGAATTGTACTACAAATCCAACGAGCAATCGTCTGCTTAGAAGCAGGAGCACCCAGCTTGTTGGGTGCATACAGGATAAACAGCGAATCAGATTTCCTGACTCCAGCCGTCCTGGAAACATATATTTTCAGGGCCCTGACTACGTCCAGCAACTTGGAATCCTCCAAGTCACTAGTAGCCGCAGGCACCACAATAGGCTGGTTTAAGTGAAATGCTGAAACCACCTTAGGGAGAAATTGAGGACTAGTCCTCAATTCTGCCCTGTCCGTATGAAAAATTAGGTAAGGGCTTTTATAGGATAAAGCCGCCAATTCTGAGACACGCCTGGCTGAAGCCAGGGCTAACAGCATTACCACTTTCCATGTGAGATATTTTAAGTCCACAGTGGTGAGTGGTTCAAACCAATGTGATTTTAGGAATCCCAAAACTACATTGAGATCCCAAGGTGCCACTGGAGGCACAAAAGGAGGCTGTATATGCAGTACTTCCTTGACAAACGTCTGAACTTCAGGAACAGAAGCCAGTTCTTTTTGGAAGAATATTGACAGGGCCGAAATTTGAACCTTAATGGACCCTAATTTTAGGCCCATAGACAGTCCTGTTTCCTGCATTTCCTGCAAACGACCCAGTTGAAATTCCTCTGTCGGGGCCTTTCTGGCCTCGCACCACATTTACGCCAAATACGGTGATAATGTTGTATGGTTACATCCTTCCTGGCTTTGATCAGGGTAGGGATGACTTCATCCGGAATGCCTTTTTCCTTCAGGATCCGGCGTTCAACCGCCACGCCGTCAAACGCAGCCGCGGTAAGTCTTGGAACAGACATGGTCCCTGCTGGAGCAGGTCCTTTCTTAGAGGTAGAGGCCACGGGTCTTCCGTGAGCATCTCTTGAATTTCCGGGTACCAAGTCCTTCTTGGCCAATCCGGA
Organism: Pseudophryne corroboree; assembly: GCF_028390025.1. Lineage (NCBI taxonomy): Eukaryota > Metazoa > Chordata > Amphibia > Anura > Myobatrachidae > Pseudophryne > Pseudophryne corroboree. The sequence continues at coordinate 33,125,182 of NC_086452.1, forward strand.
GCCACGAGTATAGTCTTTACTCCTCTCCTTCTTATGATTCTCAGTACTTTTGGTATGAGAGGAAGAGGAGGGAACACATACACTGACTGGTACACCCACGGTGTTACCAGAGCGTCCACAGCTATTGCCTGAGGGTCCCTTGACCTGGCGCAATATCTGTCCAGTTTTTTGTTGAGGCGGGACGCCATCATGTCCACCTTTGGTTTTTCCCAACGGTTCACAATCATGTGGAAGACTTCTGGGTGAAGTCCCCACTCCCCCGGGTGAAGATCGTGTCTGCTGAGGAAGTCTGCTTCCCAGTTGTCCACTCCCGGAATGAACACTGCTGACAGTGCTATCACATGATTCTCCGCCCAGCGAAGAATCCTTGCCACTTCCATCATTGCCCTCCTGCTTCTTGTGCCGCCCTGTCTGTTTACGTGGGCGACTGCCGTGATGTTGTCCGACTGGATCAACACCGGCTGACCCTGAAGCAGAGGTCTTGCCTGACTTAGGGCATTGTAAATGGCCCTTAGTTCCAGGATATTTATGTGAAGTGACGTTTCCATGCTTGACCACAAGCCCTGGAAATTTCTTCCCTGTGTGACTGCTCCCCAGCCTCTCAGGCTGGCATCCGTGGTCACCAGGACCCAATCCTGAATGCCGAATCTGCGGCCCTCTAGGAGATGAGCACTCTAACCACCACAGGAGAGACACCCTTGTCCTTGGAGACAGGGTTATCCGCTGATGCATTTGAAGATGCGATCCGGACCATTTGTCCAGCAGATCCCACTGAAAAGTTCTTGCGTGGAATCTGCCGAATGGAATCGCTTCGTAAGAAGCCACCATCTTTCCCAGGACCCTTGTGCATTGATGTACTGACACTTGGCCTGGTCTTAGGAGGTTCCTGACTAGGTCGGATAACTCCTTGGCTTTCTCCTCCGGGAGAAACACCTTTTTCTGTACTGTGTCCAGAATCATCCCTAGGAACAGCAGACGTGTCGTCGGAATCAGCTGCGATTTTGGAATATTTAGAATCCATCCGTGCTGTCGTAGTACTACTTGAGATAGTGCTACTCCGACCTCTAACTGTTCTCTGGACCTTGCCCTTATCAGGAGATCGTCCAAGTAAGGATAATTAAGACGCCTTTTCTTCGAAGAAGAATCATCATTTCGGCCATTACCTTGGTAAAGACCCGGGGTGCCGTGGACAATCCAAACGGCAGCGTCTGAAACTGATAGTGACAGTTCTGTACCACAAACCTGAGGTACCCTTGGTGAGAAGGGCAAATTGGGACATGGAGGTAAGCATCCTTGATGTCCAGAGACACCATATAGTCCCCTTCTTCCAGGTTCGCTATCACTGCTCTGAGTGACTCCATCTTGAACTTGAACCTTTTTATGTAAGTGTTCAAGGATTTCAGATTTAAAATGGGTCTCACCGAGCCGTCCGGCTTCGGTACCACAAACAGCGTGGAATAATACCCCTTTCCCTGTTGTAGGAGGGGTACCTTGATTATCACCTGCTGGGAATACAGCTTGTGAATGGCTTCCAATACCGCCTCCCTGTCGGGGGGAGACGTTGGTAAAGCAGACTTCAGGAACCGGCGAGGGGGAGACGTCTCGAATTCCAATTTGTACCCCTGAGATACTACCTGCAGGATCCAGGGGTCCACTTGCGAGTGAGCCCACTGCGCGCTGAAATTCTTGAGACGGGCCCCCACCGTGCCTGAGTCCGCTTGTAAGGCCCCAGCGTCATGCTGAGGACTTGGCAGAAGCGGGGGAGGGCTTCTGTTCGTGGGAAGAGGCTGTTTGCTGCAGTCTTTTTCCCCTTCCTCTGCCCCGGGGCAGATATGAGTGGCCTTTTGCCCGCTTGCCCTTATGGGGACGAAAGGACTGAGCCTGAAAAGACGGTATCTTTTTCTGCTGCGAGGTGACTTGGGGTAAAAAGGTGGATTTTCCAGCCGTTGCCGTGGCCACCAGGTCCGATAGACCGACCCCAAATAACTCCTCCCCTTTATACGGCAATACTTCCATATGCCGTTTGGAATCTGCATCCCCTGACCACTGTCGCGTCCATAATCCTCTTCTGGCAGAAATGGACAGCGCACTTACTCTTGATGCCAGAGTGCAAATATCCCTCTGTGCATCTCGCATATATAGAAATGCATCCTTTAAATGCTCTATAGTCAATAATATATTGTCCCTGTCCAGGGTATCAATATTTTCAGTCAGGGAATCCGACCAAGCCACCCCAGCACTGCACATCCAGGCTGAGGCGATTGCTGGTCGCAGTATAATACCAGTATGTGTGTATATACTTTTAAGGATATTTTCCAGCTTCCTATCAGCTGGTTCCTTGAGGGCGGCCGAATCAGGAGACGGTAACGCCACTTGTTTTGATAAGCGTGTGAGCGCCTTATCTACGCTAGGGGGTGTTTCCCAACGCGCCCTAACCTCTGGCGGGAAAGGGTATAATGCCAATAATTTTTTAGAAATTAGCAGTTTTTAATTCATCTGATTCAGGAAAAACTACGGGTAGTTTTTTCACACCCCACATAATACCCTTTTTTGTGGTACTTGTAGTATCAGAAATGTTCAAAACCTCCTTCATTGCCGTGATCATGTAACGTGTGGCCCTACTGGAAAATACGTTTGTTTCCTCACCGTCGACACTGGAGTCAGTGTCCGTGTCAGTGTCTGTATCGACCTGAGGTAACGGGCGTTTTATAGCCCCTGACGGTGTTTGAGACGCCTGTACAGGTATTAACTGATTTGCCGGCTGTCTCATGTCGTCAGTCTTTTGTAAAGTGCCGACACTATCACGTAATTCTTTCCATAAGACCATCCAGTCAGGTGTCGACTCCCTAGGGGGTGACATCACTAACACAGGCAATTGCTCCGCCTCCACACCATTTTCCTCCTCATACATGTCGACACAGCGTACCGACACACAGCACACACACAGGGAATGCTCTGACAGAGGACAGGACCCCACTAGCCCTTTGGGGAGACAGAGGGAGAGTTTGCCAGCACACACCAGAGCGCTATATATATATATATATATATATATATATATATATATATATACACATACATACAGGGATAACCTTATATAAGTGTTTTTCCCTAATATAGCTGCTGTATATATTAATATGCCAATTTAGTGCCCCCCCTCTCTTGTTTTACCCTGTTTCTGTAGTGCAGGACTGCAGGGGAGAGTCAGGGAGCCTTCCTCCAACGGAGCTGTGAGGAAAAAATAGCGCTTGTGTGCTGAGGAGATAGGCCGCCGAAAAAGGGGCGGAGCCTTTCTCCCGCTTTTTTGTGGAAAACTGGCAGGGGTTAAATACATCCATATAGCCCAGGAGCTATATGTGATGTATTTTTAGCCATTTAAGGTATTTTCATTGCGTCCCAGGGCGCCCCCCCCCAGCGCCCTGCACCCTCAGTGACCGGAGTGTGAAGTGTGCTGAGAGCAATGGCGCACAGCTGCGGTGCTGTGCGCTACCTTATTGAAGACAGGACGTCTTCTGCCGCCGATTTTCCGGACCTCTTCACTCTTCTGGCTCTGTAAGGGGGCCGGCGGCGCGGCTCCGGGACCCATCCATGGCTGGGCCTGTGATCGTCCCTCTAGAGCTAATGTCCAGTAGCCTAAGAAGCCCAATCCACTCTGCACGCAGGTGAGTTCGCTTCTTCTCCCCTTAGTCCCTCGATGCAGTGAGCCTGTTGCCAGCAGGTCTCACTGAAAATAAAAAAAAAACCTATTTAAACTTTTACTCTAAGCAGCTCAGGAGAGCCACCTAGATTGCACCCTTCTCGTTCGGGCACAAAATCTTAACTGAGGCTTGGAGGAGGGTCATAGGGGGAGGAGCCAGTGCACACCAGCTAGTCCTAAAGCTTTTACTTTGTGCCCAGTCTCCTGCGGAGCCGCTATATCAGCATAAATATAGGTGAGTCCCGGGCACCCTTGATGTAAAGCAATGCTGCAACCAGTCATCCGGTATCACCGTCACACATCCGTCCTTGGAGTTCTCTGCTGTCACCTCCGACGCGTTTCCAGTTAGAGATGAGCGCCGGAAATTTTTCGGGTTTTGTGTTTTGGTTTTGGGTTCGGTTCCGCGGCCGTGTTTTGGGTTCGACCGCTTTTTGGCAAAACCTCACCGAATTTTTTTTGTCGGATTCGGGTGTGTTTTGGATTCGGGTGTTTTTTTCAAAAAACACTAAAAAAACAGCTTAAATCATAGAATTTGGGGGTCATTTTGATCCCAAAGTATTATTAACCTCAAAAACCATAATTTACACTCATTTTCAGTCTATTCTGAATACCTCACACCTCACAATATTATTTTTAGTCCTAAAATTTGCACCTAGGTCGCTGGATGACTAAGCTAAGCGACCCTAGTGGCCGACACAAACACCGGGCCCATCTAGGAGTGGCACTGCAGTGTCACGCAGGATGTCCCTTCCAAAAAACCCTCCCCAAACAGCACATGACGCAAAGAAAAAAAGAGGCGCAATGAGGTAGCTGTGTGAGTAAGATAAGCGACCCTAGTGGCCGACACAAACACCGGGCCCATCTAGGAGTGGCACTGCAGTGTCACGCAGGATGTCCCTTCCAAAAAACCCTCCCCAAACAGCACATGACGCAAAGAAAAATTAAAGAAAAAAGAGGTGCAAGATGGAATTGTCCTTGGGCCCTCCCACCCACCCTTATGTTGTATAAACAGGACATGCACACTTTAACCAACCCATCATTTCAGTGACAGGGTCTGCCACACGACTGTGACTGAAATGACGGGTTGGTTTGGACCCCCACCAAAAAAGAAGCAATTAATCTCTCCTTGCACAAACTGGCTCTACAGAGGCAAGATGTCCACCTCATCATCATCCTCCGATATATCACCGTGTACATCCCCCTCCTCACAGATTATCAATTCGTCCCCACTGGAATCCACCATCTCAGCTCCCTGTGTACTTTGTGGAGGCAATTGCTGCTGGTCAATGTCTCCACGGAGGAATTGATTATAATTAATTTTAATGAACATCATCTTCTCCACATTTTCTGGATGTAACCTCGTACGCCGATTGCTGACAAGGTGAGCGGCGGCACTAAACACTCTTTCGGAGTACACACTTGTGGGAGGGCAACTTAGGTAGAATAAAGCCAGTTTGTGCAAGGGCCTCCAAATTGCCTCTTTTTCCTGCCAGTATAAGTACGGACTGTGTGACGTGCCTACTTGGATGCGGTCACTCATATAATCCTCCACCATTCTTTCAATGGTGAGAGAATCATATGCAGTGACAGTAGACGACATGTCCGTAATCGTTGTCAGGTCCTTAAGTCCGGACCAGATGTCCGCATCAGCAGTCGCTCCAGACTGCCCTGCATCACCGCCAGCGGGTGGGCTCGGAATTCTGAGCCTTTTCCTCGCACCCCCAGTTGCGGGAGAATGTGAAGGAGGAGATGTTGACAGGTCGCGTTCCGCTTGACTTGACAATTTTCTCACCAGCAGGTCTTTCAACCCCAGCAGACTTGTGTCTGCCGGAAAGAGAGATCCAAGGTAGGCTTTAAATCTAGGATCGAGCACGGTGGCCAAAATGTAGTGCTCTGATTTCAACAGATTGACCACCCGTGAATCCTTGTTAAGCGAATTAAGGGCTCCATCCACAAGTCCCACATGCCTAGCGGAATCGCTCCGTGTTAGCTCCTCCTTCAATGTCTCCAGCTTCTTCTGCAAAAGCCTGATGAGGGGAATGACCTGACTCAGGCTGGCAGTGTCTGAACTGACTTCACGTGTGGCAAGTTCAAAGGGCATCAGAACCTTGCACAACGTTGAAATCATTCTCCACTGCACTTGAGACAGGTGCATTCCACCTCCTATATCGTGCTCAATTGTATAGGCTTGAATGGCCTTTTGCTGCTCCTCCAACCTCTGAAGCATATAGAGGGTTGAATTCCACCTCGTTACCACTTCTTGCTTCAGATGATGGCAGGGCAGGTTCAGTAGTTTTTGGTGGTGCTCCAGTCTTCTGTACGTGGTGCCTGTACGCCGAAAGTGTCCCGCAATTCTTCTGGCCACCGACAGCATCTCTTGCACGCCCCTGTCGTTTTTTAAAAAATTCTGCACCACCAAATTCAAGGTATGTGCAAAACATGGGACGTGCTGGAATTTGCCCAGATTTAATGCACACACAATATTGCTGGCGTTGTCCGATGCCACAAATCCACAGGAGAGTCCAATTGGGGTAAGCCATTCCGCGATGATCTTCCTCAGTTGCCGTAAGAGGTTTTCAGCTGTGTGCGTATTCTGGAAACCGGTGATACAAAGCGTAGCCTGCCTAGGAAAGAGTTGTCGTTTGCGAGATGCTGCTACTGGTGCCGCCGCTGCTGTTCTTGCGGCGGGAGTCCATACATCTACCCAGTGGGCTGTCACAGTCATATAGTCCTGACCCTGCCCTGCTCCACATGTCCGTGGTTAAGTGGACATTGGGTACAGCTGCATTTTTTAGGACACTGGTGACTCTTTTTCTGAGGTCTGTGTACATTTTCGGTATCGCCTGCCTAGAGAAATGGAACCTAGATGGTATTTGGTACCGGGGACACAGTACCTCCAACAAGTCTCTAGTTGGCTCTGCAGTAATGATGGATACTGGAACCACGTTTCTCACCACCCAGGATGCCAAGGCCTCAGTTATCCGCTTTGCAGCAGGATGACTGCTGTGATATTTCATCTTCCTCGCAAAGGACTGTTGGACAGTCAATTGCTTACTGGAAGTAGTACAAGTGGTCTTCCGACTTCCCCTCTGGGATGACCATCGACTCCCAGCAGCAACAACAGCAGCGCCAGCAGCAGTAGGCGTTACACGCAAGGATGCATCGGAGGAATCCCAGGCAGGAGAGGACTCGTCAGAATTGCCAGTGACATGGCCTGCAGGACTATTGGCATTCCTGGGGAAAGAGGAAATTGACACTGAGGGAGTTGGTGGTGGGGTGGTTTGCGTGAGCTTGGTTACAAGAGGAAGGGATTTACTGGTCAGTGGACTGCTTCCGCTGTCACCCAAAGTTTTTGAACTTGTCACTGACTTATTATGAATGCGCTGCAGGTGACGTATAAGGGAGGATGTTCCGAGGTGGTTAACGTCCTTACCCCTACTTATTACAGCTTGACAAAGGCAACACACGGCTTGACAAATGTTGTCCGCATTTCTGTTGAAATACTTCCACACCGAAGAGCTGATTTTTTTGGTATTTTCACCAGGCATGTCAATGGCCATATTCCTCCCACGGACAACAGGTGTCTCCCCGGGTGCCTGACTTAAACAAACCACCTCACCATCAGAATCCTCCTTGTCAATTTCCTCCCCAGCGCCAGCAACACCCATATCCTCCTCATCCTGGTGTACTTCAACACTGACATCTTCAATCTGACTATCAGGAACTGGACTGCGGGTGCTCCTTCCAGCACTTGCAGGGGGCGTGCAAATGGTGGAAGGCGCATGCTCTTCACGTCCAGTGTTGGGAAGGTCAGGCATCGCAACCGACACAATTGGACTCTCCTTGTGGATTTGGGATTTCGAAGAACGCACAGTTCTTTGCGGTGCTTTTGCCAGCTTGAGTCTTTTCAGTTTTCTAGCGAGAGGCTGAGTGCTTCCATCCTCCTGTGAAGCTGAACCACTAGCCATGAACATAGGCCAGGGCCTCAGCCGTTCCTTGCCACTCCGTGTGGTAAATGGCATATTGGCAAGTTTACGCTTCTCCTCCGACAATTTTATTTTTGGTTTTGGAGTCCTTTTTTTACTGATATTTGGTGTTTTGGATTTGACATGCTCTGTACTATGCCATTGGGCATCGGCCTTGGCAGACGACGTTGCTGGCATTTCATCGTCTCGGCCATGACTAGTGGCAGCAGCTTCAGCACGAGGTGGAAGTGGATCTTGATCTTTCCCTAATTTTGGAACCTCAACATTTTTGTTCTCCATATTTTAATAGGCACAACTAAAAGGCACCTCAGGTAAACAATGGAGATGGATGGATACTAGTATACTTATGGATGGACTGCCGAGTGCCGACACAGAGGTAGCTACAGCCGTGGACTACCGTACTGTGTCTGCTGCTAATATAGACTGGATGATAATGAGATGAAATCAATATATATATATATATATATATATATATATATATATATATATATATATATATATATATATATATATATGTATCTATATATAATATCACTAGTACTGCAGCCGGACAGGTAGATAATATATTTATTAGGTAATGATGACTGATGACGGACCTGCTGGACACTGTCAGCTCAGCAGCACCGCAGACTGCTACAGTAAGCTACTATACTATAGTAGTATGTACAAAGAAGAAAGAAAAAAAAAAAAAAACACGGGTAGGTGGTATACAATTATGGATGGACTGCCGAGTGCCGACACAGAGGTAGCTACAGCCGTGGACTAACGTACTGTGTCTGCTGCTAATATAGACTGGATGATTGATAATGAGATGAAATCAATATATATATATATATATATATATATGTATGTATATATAATATCACTAGTACTGCAGCCGGACAGGTAGATAATATATTTATTAGGTAATGATGACTGATGACGGACCTGCTGGACACTGTCAGCTCAGCAGCACCGCAGACTGCTACAGTAAGCTACTATACTCAGTCTATAGTAGTATGTACAAAGAAGAAAGAAAAAAAAAAAACCACGGGTAGGTGGTAAACAATTATGGATGGACTGCCGAGTGCCGACACAGAGGTAGCTACAGCCGTGGACTAACGTACTGTGTCTGCTGCTAATATAGAGTCTAGACTGGATGATAAATTATTGATAATGAGATGAAATCAATATAATATCACTAGTACTGCAGCCGGACAGGTACTATATATATTTATTATGTAATGACTGATGACGGACCTGCTGGACACTGTCAGGTCAGCACAGCACCGCAGACTGCTACAGTAAGCTACTATAGTAGTATGTATAAAGAAGAATGAAAAAAAAACAAAAACCACGGGTAGGTGGTATACAATAATATATATATATATATATATATATATATATATATATATATTAAACTGGTGGTCACTTCAGGACAGGTCACGTTGCAACTTGCAACTAGTACTCCGAGGCCTAAGCAGACAATCACAAAATATATTATTATACTGGTGGTCAGTGTGGTCACAACAATGGCAGTGTGGCACTGACTCTGGCAGCAAAAGTGTGCACTGTACGTTATATGTACTCCTGAGTCCTGCTCTCAGACTCTAACTGCTCCCCACTGTCAGTGTCTCCCCCACAAGTCAGATAATACACTTACAGTCACACTATCTAATCTATAAATAAAATATCACTTCAGCAAGTAGTATTATAGTAGTATACAGTAGTACTCCTAATAATGCTCCCCGAAAATACGGTGTCACTCTCTTCTCTAAACGGAGAGGACGCCAGCCACGTCCTCTCCCTATGACTCTCAATGCACGTGTGAAAATGGCGGCGACGCGCGGCTCCTTATATAGAATCCGAGTCTCGCGATAGAATCCGAGCCTCGCGAGAATCCGACAGCGTGATGATGACGTTCGGGCGCGCTCGGGTTAGCCGAGCAAGGCGGGAAGATCCGAGCCTGCTCGGACCCGTGTAAAAAACCTGAAGTTCGGGCGGGTTCGGATTCAGAGGAACCGAACCCGCTCATCTCTAGTTTCCACCCCGATCTGGGGTCTTTTTCAAGGAGAATGTGAGTGGAGCTGTAGGGCTTGTGTGATTTAAATCTCCCTCGGCCAATAGAATGTCCCCAGACACAGCTGATTAGTATTCCATTCATTATGGAGTGTCTCCTCAAACAGCTGTGTATTGCGGCGCATCTCCGTGGTAACGTGACCTCACTTCCGGTAATCGGATAAAAATAAACTACAGTTCCCAGAATCCTTAGTGCTTGTGTAGTCCGTTTTCATGGCGGCGTGTTGCATCACTTCCGCCGTCACTTCCGGGGATCGACTAAAAATAAACTACAGTTCCCAGAGTCCTTAGTGCTTGTGTAGTCCGTTTCCATGGCGACGTGTTACATCACTTCCGCCCCCGGGGTTTTTTCTATGTAGTTTCTAGTATTCCTTGTCCCGGAGACGGTGCCGCCCACTGTAGTCATGGAAACGCGTTCCTGGGTAGTTTACAATGGAGAAAAGTTTTACTGTACATTCATTCTGATATGTTTCCTCCTATTGTATAAGCTAAAAATCATGAATGTTTATAAAAAATGGTAATTTAAAAATTATAGAGGTTACAGCTGGAAGGCAAGGCTTCCTTCCTCTGGATTGGCACTCCTCCCATTCACCTTCAGGTGTTTTAATTAGCTGGGTTCCTGAATTTCAGATCACACATTGATAAGGTCCTATTTAGAGGTAAGTCCTGTATAAATTTATAGAATGTGATAGTATTAGGGATGTTAGGGACCCATGTGATGAAGTCACCTGGCCGCGGTACATGGGCCCGCATATTTGCGCAAATGTGTGCTAAGAACTTCAATTATACTCCATGTTAATTGTGAGGGTTTATTTAAATTATTTTTATTATCAGTGTTCTTAGTGCTAAGAGTGTGCATCTGCATCTCTCTTCCTCCAGCATAGTAACTTGGAGCGAACCTGGTGCCCATGGCTGTTCCTACCTTTTGTAGATAAAAATTGTCATCATATAAAAAATAATTATTCGTTAAAATGAAATGGACTCCTTCGCTAATAGATTCCTGGAGTTTCATTTCTAGTTGACTTTCTTCTAGGAATTTCTTAACTGCTCTTTCCCCCTTTTCATGGTCAATTATAGAATACAAAGAACGTACGTCAGCTGTTACCATAATGAAACCTTCTTCCATGTAACCGTGTTTAAAACGTTTAAAAATTCCATGGTGTCTCTGAGATGGGACTTGTTTTGTAAAACCAGAGGCTGTAAGTAAAAATCGATAAATTCCGATAGATTGGCGGTTACTGAATTGATGCCGGAGACAATAGGTCTCCCTGTGGGGTTTGTGGGATTTTTGTGGATTTTTGGGAGGATGTATAATACCGGTACCGTAGGTTCATTTTGAAGCAGAAATCTTAACTCTTTCTCCCCTAATACTTGGATCCTCTTATATTTTTCCAATAGATTTTCCAGATTTTTAATTATCCCGTCTGTAGGGTCTGCACGGAGTTTGTGATATGTGTTTCGATCTTCAAGTTGTTTTAAGACTTCCTGATTGTACCAAGTTTTAGTCATAATTACAATTCCACCCCCCTTGTCTGCTGGCTTAATTACTAATTCTGAGTTTTCACTCAGATTTTTCAAGGCCAATCTTTACTTTCTGGACAAATTGAACTTAATATTCCCCTTTTCAAGGGCCTGTATCTCATCGATGCAGAGACTTAAAAAAGTTTCTAAAAAATTCCCCCTCATGTGAGTGGGGTTAAAAACTGATTTTGGTCTAAAGTGCGTATTTTGCGGTTCATCTTCATGGGTTTCCCCATTAGTTTCTTTATTTAGGAAAAACTTCTTGATGCTAAGTTTCCTAATATATTTATTTAGAATTTTTATCTACAAAAGGTAGGAACAGCCATGGGCACCAGGTTCGCTCCAAGTTACGCCAACATCTTCATGGGCTGTTGGGAAAACGAAAGAATATGGAACAACAACCCATTTGGAGCGAACCTGGTGTCCTGGCTACGGTACATAGATGATGTGTTTTTTATATGGAACGGCAGCAAAGAATCACTTGAGGAATTCTACACATATTTGAATACCAACGATGTTAATATCGAGTTCACATTCATAGATAGTGACAACACAGTGAACTTTCTAGATATCACTTTATATGTGGAGGAGAGTCAAATACACACCAAGTGTTTCACCAAACCTACAGATTCAGGTACATTCCTTCAAGCAATGAGCTGCCATCACCCCAATTGGCTGAAATCAATTCCTGGAAGTCAATTGAGGAGATTAAAACGCAACTGTTCAAAAAATGAAAATTATCTCCAACAGGCAAAATCAATGAAAGAAAAATTCACCGCCTCAGGATATAAAGAAAATCACATTGAAGAAGCTACCAATCAAGTAGAGGAAATAAACAGAGAACAACTACTAACAAAAAAACCTAAATCAAACAATAGTACAACTTATAATTGGGCTTTTGTAACCACTTACAATAGCCAATATAAACAGTTGGAAAATATTTTATCCAAACATTGGAAAATTTTAAAACGCGATCCTATTTTAGGAGAGTTACTACCGAATAGGCCCAAATGCATCTATAGAAAAGCGCCCACTATAGGCTCAAAAGTGGTAAAGAGCCTGCTTCCTTTGGAGAAAATTAAACCAGGTACAATCCACTCCAAAGGCTTTTATAGATGCGGGTCTTGCATCGGATGTAAAGAAGTCAGTGGGGACAATAAAAAATTAACTGAGGTTTATATTAATGGGAAACTAGAAAAAATAAAGGAATTCATAACGTGCAATGTCAAAAATGTAGTCTACGGTATTGAATGTACCTGCGGTCTATATTATATAGGCCGCACATCGAGACCCCTTAAAATCAGATTGGGGGAACATATACGAAACATTAAGAAGGGCTTAGAAACCCATGCTCTGTCTGAGCACTTTAGATTAAAGCATGGCAGCAGGACATCTGAAATCAAAAGGTTTTTTGGTTTGAGACATGTTTCAGGACATCGCAGACATAAAAATACTGCCACTCAATTAGCAAAGACAGAAATGCAATTGATTTTTGAGTTGGAGACGTTGAGACCTGGGGGCCTCAACTCAGATTTTGAAATAAAATGGTTTTTATAGATATTCTCATAATCTTTTACAAACCTTTTTATATTTATAATCTTCACCATTGCCAATTTCACTATGTTCCACCCACTTAACATGGTTTTACAATATTGACTATAAACTATGTATGCACTGTCACTTTGTTATAAGCACTTTATTTTTAATCAGCTGTAACCTCTATAATTTTTAAATTACCATTTTTTATAAACATTCATGATTTTTAGCTTATACAATAGGAGGAAACATATCAGAATGAATGTACAGTAAAACTTTTCTCCATTGTAAACTACCCAGGAACGCGTTTCCATGACTACAGTGGGCGGTATCGTCTCCGGGACAAGGAATACTAGAAACTACATAGAAAAAACCCCGGGGGCGGAAGTGATGTAACACGCCGCCATGGAAACGGACTACACAAGCACTAAGGACTCTGGGAACTGTAGCTTATTTTTAGTCGATCACCGGAAGTGACGCAACACGCCGCCATGAAAACGGACTACACAAGCACTAAGGATTCTGGGAACTGTAGTTTATTTTTATCCGATTACCGGAAGTGAGGTCACGTTACCACGGAGACGCGCCGCAATACACAGCTGTTTGAGGAGACACTCCATAATGAATGGAATACTAATCAGCTGTGTCTGGGGACATTCTATTGGCCGAGGGAGATTTAAATCACACAAGCCCTACAGCTCCACTCACATTCTCCTTGAAAAAGACCCCAGATCGGGGTGGAAAGGAAACGCGTCGGAGGTGACAGCAGAGAACTCCAAGGACGGATGTGTGACGGTGATACCGGATGACTGGTTGCAGCATTGCTTTACATCAAGGGTGCCCGGGACTCACCTATATTTATGCTGATTTGAGCCACAATTCTGGTAATTGCACTCACTGCACCTGTGCTGGATGAACTGTGCTGTTCATTTGTTTTAGGTGGAGCAGGATTTTTTTTGTTTATGTATTTATATGTATATTAAAAGGTGTCTATAATGTACTTCACTATATGAACCCCTTTTTTTCCCTACATAATATCCGGACATAACCAATACCATTCCGGAAGTGTGCCTGACAAACATTACCTTGGCAGATTTACAGTACAGCTCGCATGGCTATTGGACACCGACACACTGGAACCAGAACAACTGCTGATAGAACGTCATTGGTAAGCTTAGGAGCCAGAGCAGGGTGAAGTCTGGACCACCCTGCCATTTTTACCACCTGCGGCTCCTTCGCTACCATTCTGGTACGCATTGTTTTATAAACGATTGGGACTGTTCATCCCTATTTATGTAGATTATGTCTTATTAAACCTATGTTTTTATTGTTTCAAAATTGGTACTTATTATCTTATATGTAAAGTAGTGATGTGCACCGGACATTTTTCGGGTTTTGTGTTTTGGTTATGGATTCGGTTCCGCGGTCGTGTTTTGGATTCGGACGCGTTTTAGCAAAACCTGCCTGAAATTTTTTTGTCGGATTCGGGTGTGTTTTGGATTCGGGTGTTTTTTTACAAAAAACCCTCAAAAACAGCTTAAATCATAGAATTTGGGGGTCATTTTGATCCCATAGTATTATTAACCTCAATAACCATAATTTCCACTCATTTCCAGTCTATTCTGAACACCTCACAATATTATTTTTAGTCCTAAAATTTGCACCGAGGTCGCTGTGTGACTAAGCTAAGCGACCCAAGTGGCCGACACAAACACCTGGCCCATCTAGGAGTGGCACTGCAGTGTCAGACAGGATGGCAGATTTAAAAAATAGTCCCCAAACAGCACATGATGCAAAGAAAAAAAGAAGTGCACCAAGGTCGCTGTGTGACTAAGCTAAGCGACCCAAGTGGCCGACACAAACACCTGGCCCATCTAGGAGTGGAACTGCAGTGTCAGACAGGATGGCAGATTTAAAAAATAGTCCCCAAACAGCACATGATGCAAAGAAAAAAAAAGAGGTGCACCAAGGTCGCTGGATGTCTAAGCTAAGCGACCCAAGTGGCCGACACAAACACCTGGCCCATCTAGGAGTGGCACTGCAGTTTTCAAACGATAGGATGAGTGCTTCCATCCTCATGTGAATCTGAACCACTAGCCATGAACATAGGCCAGGGCCTCAGCCGTTCCTTGCCACTCCGTGTCGTAAATGGCATATTGGCAAGTTTACGCTTCTCATCAGACGCTTTTAATTTTGATTTTTGGGTCATTTTACTGAACTTTTGTTTTTTGGATTTTACATGCTCTCTACTATGACATTGGGCATCGGCCTTGGCAGACGACGTTGATGGCATTTCAACGTCTCGGCCGATGGCATTTCAACGTCTCGGCCATGACTAGTAGCAGCAGCTTCAGCACGAGGTGGAAGTGGATCTTGATCTTTCCCTATTTTACCCTCCACATTTTTTTTTCTCCATTTTTTAATGTGTGGAATTATATGCCAGTAATATATCAATAGCAATGGCCTACTGTACCGTACTGCTATATATTATATACTGGTGGTCAGCAAAATTCTGCACTGTCCTCCTACTACTGCGCAAAACTTAAATGCACCACAGGTATGGATGGATAGTATACTTGATGACACAGATGTAGGTAGAGCAGTGGACTACTGTACCGTACTGATATAATACTGGTGGTCACTGGTCAGCAAAATTCTGCACTGTCCTCCTACTATATACTACAATGCAGCACAGATATGGAGCGTTTTTCAGGCAGAGAACGTAGATATTTTTGGCACACTGAGCACAGATATTTGCAAGCACACCGAGTATAGATATTTGCAGCACACTGAGCACAGATATTTGCAGCACACTGAACACAACTGAGAGAACGCTGCACACGTCCTCTCCCTATCATCTCCAATGCACGAGTGAAAATGGCGGCGATGCGCGGCTCCTTATATAGAATACGAATCTCGTGAGAATCCGACAGCGGGATGATGACGTTCGGGCACGCTCGGGTTATCCGAGTAAGGCGGGAAAATTAGAGTCCGCCTCGGAACCGTGTAAAATGGGTGAAGTTGGGGGGGGGTCGGATTCCGAGGAACCGAACCCGCTCATCACTAATGTAAAGGTACCTATTTAGTCTGTTTCAGACAGCAAACCGATATTGTTGTATTTAGCCACTGAAAGGGGGTGCCCAGGATATACCATCTTTTTCATTTCTTTATATATTTCAATTTGGAGGAGGAAGGAAAACCCCTAGGTACATTCAAGGCATCCCACTTCCTTTCTAGCGCCCAACAAGTTCCTCCGGCACTTTTTGTATAGAACAGCTCGCAGGATTGTGAGAAAAGCAAGTCAAAATCCACATTTGACTGCACGATCCCTCCAGGAAGATCTGGCAGACACTGGAGTTGTGGTCACTATTCCACTATAAAGAGATACTTGTACAAATATGGTCTTCATAGAAGAGTCATCCGAAGAAAACCTCTTCTACGTCCTCACCACAAAAATCAGCGTTTGAAGTTTGCAAATGAACATAAAGACAAGCCTGATGCATTTTGGAATAAAGTTCTGTGGACCGATGAGGTTAAAAATCGAACTTTTTGGCCGGAATGAGCAAAGGTACGTTTGGAGAAGGAAGGGCACAGAATTTAATGAAAAGAACCTCTGTCCAACTGTTAAGCATGGGGGTGGATCAATCATGCTTTGGGGTTGTATTGCAGCCAGTGGCACAGGGAACATTTCACGAGTAGAAGGAAAAATGGATTCAATAAGATTCCAGCAAATTTTGGACGCTAACTTGATGCCATCTGTGAAAAAGCTGAAGTTAAAGAGAGGCTGGCTTCTACAAATGGATAATGATCCTAAACACACCTCAAAATCCACGGTGGATTACATCAAGAGGCGTAAACTGAAGGTTTTGCCATGGCCTTCACAATCTCCTGACCTCAACATAATTGAAAATCTATGGATAGACCTTAAAAGAGCAGTGTGCGTCACAGACAGCCCAGGAATCTCAAAGAACTGGAAGACTTTTGTAAGGAAGAATGGGCGAAGATACCTCAAACAAGAATTGAAAGACTCTTGGCTGGCTACAAAAAGCGTTTACAAGCTGTGATACTTGCCAAAGGGGGCAGTACAAGGTATTAACTCTGCAGGGTGCCCAAACTTTTGCAGACGCCATTTTTTTGTTTTCTGTTCTTTTGAAAGTGTAAATGATGGAAATAAAATCAAACTTTTTTTCACATGTTATAAGAATGTCTAATCTGTAATTTGATGCCTTTTGGAGATTTTTCCATCTTTCCTTGGCTTCTTTTTTCACATTAAAACGAATTTTTGCCTGGGGTGCCCAAACTTTCAATCCCCATTGTATAGTGTAAGTAACAGTTCGCAAAAAAATAATGGTAATAAAAAAAATGCCTTTCCACTTGCAATTCTGCACAAGAGCTCTGTCCAGTCTTTTAAGATTGTCCCCCAGACTCAGTTGTCGGGCTACCCAGTGTGGCAATCTTGATTACAATAGTTGTATGGCGTCTGAGTGTCAGCCACTGTGCCAGCTGTTCCAGACTGCCACTGCCGATCCTCCGTTTGCACAGGGGGGGAGTTTGAAGAGTCTCTGAAACAAGGAAACAGCTGTGACCAAAATCATTGCTCTGATGCTACAAGAGAACCACAGCGGGGTAGAGAACGTGTTTCTTGCTGCAGAGGAGCTGACACATTTACAGTAAATCTTTTAAAATTGTACCTTTAGCATTATATAAGTGTAAAACAGAAGATTTACTCTCCGCTAGATGGGAGACAGAAAGACACATCACAACTTACTTTCATCCGAGAGGACACCCGCCACACCTACAGACCTCCCAAATCCATAAAATACCACGGTCAATGTACAACCGCAATACTCGCCGCATTTCACCACTCCCACATTGGCCTCCATGTTCCTTCGTTATTTGATTTTTCTCTGCGGATCGCCCCTTTGTTCACTTGGAAGGAAAACATAAAAATTTGGAGTTTAAACATTTACAAGTTCTCTCACTATGGGGGAGGTGTATCAAACCTTGGAGAGAGATAAAGTGCTGAAGTTGTCCATAGCAACTATTCAGATTTGGACTTAAATATAAACGTAAAATGTGTCTTTTGGGAAAAAGTCGCATTTTGCCACCTACTATATTCTTATTTGGCTGTAAACTCGAAATGCCACCAACTAGGTAGTAGGTAAGTCCGCCGTCCCTGTGCAAATAACAGAAGCCAGTGGGGGATTAAATATAAACACCCCACCACCACACACCCCACCAACAATACCCTTATTTCCATTTCCCTCCTGGTTGCAAAATATGGGTACAGTCGTTTACCATTTCAGATGTTTTTGAAACTCTTGTTTGCAACTTATTGGCACCTAATAAAATTGACATTAGAAAAGCAAAGACGCAATCAGCTGATACAGGTCATGTAATGTGCAGAGACAACGACTATTCGTGATTATCGGAGACAGATTACGACATGAATGGACAGACACTATCTGTGGAATAACTATGACCCGACTCTTGCAGATAATTGCCCTTTGGCAATAATTTCTGTTGCCGTACAGCTGGGTACACACTGAGCAATACGACGTCAGATCCGGCGCATTGGACCGATATGCAGGTGCCCGCAGTCACTAGCAATGTCATCATGTGTTGCACATCGAACCTGACGATATCACTAGCGTCCTTCTCTACTTTAGCTCTCTCTAAGGTTTAATACAACTTGCACTAATCATTGATGCCGGTGGCCAACCCTACTTCCGCCACAGGTTATGCCTGAGTGCAGTTCCTACGCTATAATGGGAATTCCTGCATATTCCTCATGGCTTGCAATCAAGTCTGATCCAATCACTGCAATATTTTCACAAATGACAGTCGATCTAGTCATATGTAGGAGTTAATTCCATTAACCATGGATTCTAAGCAATGTGCTTGTGGGTTACCATTACATTTTGTGGGATATTTCCAGGACGCACGCTCCTGATTCCATTGCAATTAGATAGCAAAGGCAAGTCACAGACGGTGGGCCTAATTCAGAGTTGATCGCAGCAGCAAATTTATTAGCAGTTGGGCAAAACCATGTGCACTGCAGCGGGGACAGATATAACATGTGCAGAGAGTTAGATTTGGGTGGGGTGCGGTTAAACTGAAATCTAAATTGTAGTGTAAAAATAAAGCAGCCAGTATTTACCCTGCACAGAAACAATATAACCCACCCAAATCTAACTGTCTCTGCACATGTTATATCTGCCCCACCTGCAGTGCACATGGTTTTGCCCGACTGCTAACAAATTTGCTGCTGCGATCAGATCTGAAGTACCCCCAGTGTGAGACCAATGTGATGTACATGAAAGAGTGGGGAAATCATGATGAATCCCCCAAAAAGTAGCAAATATGACAGTGTAGGAGGCTGTTAGTGGCCATAAGCAAAGTATTGGAGGCAGCTACATGGTGTCACATAATTCATTTTTGCACCTCTACATACGTGTCCCACATCATTTACACCTCACTATACGTGTCCCACGTCATTTACACCTCACAGTACGTGTCCCACATCATTTACACCTCACTATACCTGTTTCACATAATTTACACTTCACAATACGTCTCCTACGTCATTTACACCTCACCGTACGTGTCCCACATCATCATTTACACCTCACTATACGTGTCCCACGTCATTTACACCTCACAGTACGTGTCCCACATCATTTACACCTCACTATACGTGTCCCACGTCATTTACACCTCACAGTACGTGTCCCACATCATTTACACCTCACCGTACGTGTCCCATGTCATTTACACCTCACCGTACATGTCCCACAGCATTTACACCTCACCGTACGTGTCCCACAGCATTTACACCTGACCATACGTGTCCTGCGTCATTTAACCCCTTTTATCTACTTTTCTTTTTTTAATGAAAATCACCTGATCAAATGGTATGTCTTTATTGGCTATATTTTCTTATTTAAAAACCTTATAAATGTATTCTTATCATTGGGAGGGTGTCCCATGGGTACGCCACTGTGTCTCATCATTTTTGCCTTAAATAAGTATTTGTCCCGCTTTTCACCTAACCTGAAGCTGCGAGTTAAAATCCACGTTAACGCCTACAGAACCCTACTTGGCGGTGGCTACCGTGCATGCGCTACAGTCTGGCTCCCGGACCCCGATAGGGGAGTGAAGAGGCCGCTGATGATGTAGTCACTCCACTCCGAGTCCACTACCGGAATAGGTGCCTTTCGTCGCCTCTGCGGGTGTATATTAATACATCCAGGAGAAACCTCATTTCTTATTGCACCGAAAAGCAGTGATAAGAAATTACAATACTTTGGTCTAAAACCCTCTAATAGATATATCTATGCCCCTATGTGTGTGCAGCAAATAGAGAGCAGTGTGTGACCTGCAAGTTCCTATGTGTGAGCACTACAGGGATCAGCATAACCCAATCTGAAGGGAGAAATGAGTGATCTAATTGCAACTGTGACTGCTTGGTGCTATGGCGCAGACCCGCTGTGTGCCAGCCAGGTGCCCCTGTAAACCAGGGCACACTCAGTTCCCCTTATCATGCCATGGCACAGCCCTTATCTCCATTGTCCCATTATACCCCTGTGACAGGGAATACAGGGAGTTATACAGCACAATGACACTGTCTAATGTGCACTCAGGTGTTTGAAGTCAGGAATAGGCGCATTGTGGGCTCATAGACGTCTACAGCGGGGACAGGCAGTAAATACACATGAAAGGTGCCTTTAATGAATCCAGCAGCAGTAAAGAAAGGAACTTCGCGCGCGCTAAATCCAGGGACCCTGCGGCTAGAGCGCCAAAACCCCCCGCTGCCCGCCACTTGGATTGATCCAGCCCACTGATAGAGGAATCTCCCATTCCGAGAGAGGGGCGTCATACGGTCAGTGTAGTTCACCAAAGTTGCTTGCTGTACGTAGGTATAGGCAGTCCTTCTATGAGCCGCACTGAAATGCATTGCAGTGCATGGAGGAAAACCCTTCACATGTGATTACAGATTTATGGGGTAAAGCTACAACAACCTGGTAACATGGCAGCAGGGTATTGCAGATCTGCCCCAGCACTGGGAGGGTTAATCAGGGAGGGGGTTATAGAGTCTATTTTGGGTTAGGTAAGCACTGAGCTCTGGCAGACTAGGAGGACTCCACCTATAGACGGGTGACCTGCACTACATATACATACAGTAGGTGATACTGTATAGCCAGGTAACCTGCACAGGTGAGACACATGGCCAGCCAAGTCAGGTACCTGCACTGCACAGGTGAGACCACATAGCCAGCCAAGCCAGGTACCTGCACTGCTCAGGTGAGACTTTATAGCCAGGTACCTGCACTGCTCAGGTGAGATTTTATAGCCAGGTACCTGCACTGCTCAGGTGAGACTGTATAGCCAGGTAACCTGCACTGCACAGGCGAGACCGTATAGCCAGGTAACCTGCACTGTACAGGTGAGACCGCATAACCAGTACTGCAGAGGTGAGACTGCATAACCATTTAACCAGCACTGCACAAGTGAAATGGTATAGCCAGGTAACCAGTACTGCACAGGTGAGACCGCATAACCAGGACTGCACAGGTGAAATGGTATAGCCAGGTAACCAGTACTGCACAGGTGAGACGGTATAGCCAGGTAACCAGCACTGCACAGGTGAGACGGTATAGCCAGGTAACCAGCACTGCACAGGTGAGACGGTATAGCCAGGTAACCAGCACTGCACAGGTGAGATGGTATAGCCAGGTAACCAGCACTGCACAGGTGAGACTTTATAGCCAGGTAACCAGCACTGCACAGGTGAGACTTTATAGCCAGGTAACCAGCACTGCACAGGTGAGACTTTATAGCCAGGTAACCAGCACTGCACAGGTGAGACTTTATAGCCAGGTAACCAGCACTGCACAGGTGAGACGGTATAGCCAGGTAACCAGTACTGCACAGGTGAGACCATATAACAAAGTAACCAGTACCGCACAGCTGAGACTGTATAATCATGTAACCAGTACCGCACAGGTGAGACCGTATAACCATTTAGCCAGCACTGGACAGGTGAGACCACATAGCCAGGTAACCTGCCCTGAAAAGGTGACACTGTGTAGCCAAGTAACAAGCACTGCAAAGGTGAGACGTGTAGCCAGGTAACCTGTCCTGCACAGGTGACAGTCTGTAGCCAGGTAAAAAGCACTGCATAGGTGACATTGTGTAGCCAGGTAACTTGCACGTGTGAAACCAGCTTTTGTTTGAGGGTTTCACTCTGCTGAGGGTGACAAAACAGTAATTATATACCTCAGGCTCAGTAAGATCCTGTATTGTTAATGAGCTCAGTTACCTGGTAAATTCCGTTGTTCTCCAAGTAGAAGCCAGATTTCTGCACGTTATGGATTTACAGCCACATACCTCCCAACATGACCCTCTCCAGGAGCGACACAATGCTCTGCTTCTGGACTTTTCTCTTCATTTTTGATTGCTGGCACCTGTGTTGAACAGGTTAATGGATAAGAAAGGTGTTTCAGCACAGGTGATGGCAATCATACATTAAGAGGGAAGTCCAGGAGCAGAGCATTGTGTCCCTCCTGGAGAGGGTCATGTTGGGAGGTATGCAGCCATGGTATAAAAGGAATTTCTCCTTCGTCCTAGAGGATGCTGGGGACTCCAAAAGGACCATGGGGTATAGACGGGCTCCGCAGGAGACGTGGGCACACTATAAGACTTTTAATGGGTGTGAACTGGCTCCTCCCTCTATGCCCCTCCTCCAGACCTCAGTTAGATTCTGTGCCCAGAGGAGACTGGATGCACTGCAGGGGAGCTCTACTGAGTTTCTCTGAAAATACTTTTGTTAGATTTATTTTTTTCAGGGAGCACTGCTGGCAACAGGCTCCCTGCATCGTGGGACTGAGGGGAGAGAAGCAGACCTACTTCTATGAGACTGATAGGCTCTGCTTCTTAGGATACTGGACACCATTAGCTCCAGAGGGTCCGATCACTTGGGTCGCCTAGCTGCTCGTTCCCGGAGCCGTGCCGCCGTCCCCCTCACAGAGCCAGAAGCTTGAAGACAGGTGAGTAACCGATGCAAAGAAGACATCAGAATGCGGCAGAAGACTTCAGTCTTCCTGAGGTACCGCGCAGCGGTAGCGCTGCGCGCCATTGCTTCCGCTGACACAGGCACTGCACTGGTGCAGGGCGCAGGGGGGGCGCCCTGGGCTGCAATATAAACCTATTTTTGGGATACCTGGCTAAAGTAAAGTGCATAGGCACTGTTTGAGACCCCCGCCAGTATAATTTTAGCGGGACCGAAGCGCGCCTTGTAGGGGGCGGGGCTTCCTCCTCAGCTCTGACCAGTGCCATTTTCTCTCCACAGCTTGCTGCAGAGACGCTGCTCCTGGCCCTTCCACTGCTGTCACAAGTAACAGGGTGCTAAAAACGAAGGGGGGGGGGGCACATAATTTGGTTATTGGTATATCTTACTAGCGCTTGTAGGTCTGGGGCATTTGTTTTCAGACTGGTGTGGCGCTGGGTGTGAGCTGGCAAGCTCCTTCTCTGTCTCTCTGAAAGGCCTCGTTGTGGGTCTGTCCCCTTTAGCCCAGTGTGTGGGGGTGTCAGTACGTGTGTGTCGACATGGCAGAAAACTGAATGCTCTTCCCCGGAGGAGGTTGGTGTGAGAGCTGAGCAGAATGAAGGAGTGACTCCGTCGGCACCGCCGACTGCTGATTGGGTTGACATGTGGAATGTGTTGAATAACAGTGTGGCTTTGTTGCACAAGAGGTTGGACAAATCTGAGTCTCAGAACCAAGCATGGAGACAATCCATGGGAGAAGTGGTACCACACATTCCGGCCCCCTCGGGGCCCCAAAAACGTTCATTTACCCAGTTAGCAGACACTGATACCGACACAGATTCTGACTCCAGCGTCGACTATAATGATGCAAAGTTACATCCTAGGGTGGCTAAGAGTATTCAGTATATGATTGTGGCTATAAAAGAGGTGTTACATATTACGGAAGACCCTGCTGTCCCTGAGACACGGGTCTGTATGTATAAGGGGAAGAAACCGGAGGTTACGTTCCCTCCCTCTCATGAACTGAATGCTCTTTTTGAAAAAGCCTGGGAAACGCCAGATATGGCTTACCCGTTTCCCTCTCAGGATAGGGTTCGGTGGGAGACAACACCCATGGTAGACAAGGCTCTAGCGCGCTTATCCAGGAAAGTGGCGCTACCGTCTCCTGAAATGGCGCCCCCTAAAGATCCTGCTGATCGGAGGCAGGAAGCTACCTTGAAATCTATTTATGTCACGACAGATACACTCCTCAGACCGGCTGTGGCTTCGGCGTGGGTGAGTAACGCGATTGAAAAATGGGTGGATAACTTGTCATTGGACATAGACACCCTGGATCGAGATAGCGTGCTGTTGACTCTGGGTCATATCAGGGACGCTGCGGTCTATCTAAAGGAGACGGCGAGGGATATTGGCCTCTTGGGATCGAGGGCCAATGCCATGGCAGTCTCGGCCAGAAGGGCGTTGTGGACTCATCAATGGAATGGTGATGCTGATTCTAAGAAGGCTATGGAGGATCTACCCTACAAGGGTGGGGTTTTGTTTGGAGAAGGCCTCGCGGATCTGGTTTCTACAGCTACTGCGGGTAAGTCCTCGTTTCTGCCTTTAGTTCCTCCACAGCAAAAGAAAACGCCTCGTATCAAATGCAGTCCTTTCGGTCGCAGAAATTCCAGAAAGGACGTGGGTCATCCTTCCTTGCGGCTAGAGGTAAGGGAAGGGGGAAAAGATCGCCGGCTGTGGCAAGCTCCCAGGAGCAAAAGTCCTCCCCGGCTTCTGCCAAATCCACTGCATGTTGCTGGGGCTCCCCTGTGGGAGTCCGCACCGGTGGGAGCACGTCTTCAACTCTTCAGTCAGGTCTGGGTTCTCTCGGGCCTGGATCCTTGGGTGCTGGAAATTGTGGCCCAAGGATACAAACTGGAGTTTCAAGACGTGCCCCCATGCAAATTTTTCAAATCGGCCTTGCCAGCTTTTCTTCAGAAAGAGAGGTAGTGTGTGCGGCAATACAGAAGCTGTGTCAACAGCGAGTCATTGTCAAGGTTCCCCCGTCACAGCGGGGAGAAAGGTTTGTTTGTTTGTTTGTTTTTTTTCTTCAAGCCTGTTCGTGGTCCCGAAGCCGGACGGCTCGGTCAGACCAATTCTGAATTTAAAATCCCTCAATGTGTATTTGAAAAGTTTCAAATTCAAGATGGAGTCTCTCCGGGCGGTGATCTCCAGTCTGGAGGGGGGGGGGATTTTATGGTGTCGTCGACATAAAGGATGCACACCTACAGGTCCCCATATATCCTCCTCATCAGGCGTACCTGCGGTTCGCGGTTCAGGATTGTCAGTACCAATTTCAGACGTTGCAGTTTGGTCTGTCCACGGCCCCGAGGATTTTCACCAAGGTAATGGCGGAAATGATGGTGCTCTTGCGCAAGCAAGGGGTCGCAATTATCCCGTACTTGGACGATCTCCTGATAAAGGCGAGATCACAGGGGCAGTTGCTAAAGAGCCTTGCGCTCTCCCTGCGGGTGCTGCAACAGCATGGCTGGCTTCTAAATTTGCCAAAGTCACAACTGATTCCGACAACCCTGCTGTCGTTTTTGAGCATGATTCTGGACACGGGACTGCAGAGGATTTTTCTCCCGTTGGAAAAAGCTCAGGAAATCCAGAACATGGTCAAGGAACTTCTGAAACCGCCAAGAGTGTCAATTCATCAATGCACTCGAGTGCTGGGGAAGATGGTGGCGGCCTACGAAGCCATCCCATTTGGCAGGTTCCATGCAAGGACGTTTCAGTGGGACCTACTGGACAAGTGGTCAGGGTCCCATCTACAGATGCACCGGAAAATAACTCTGTCCCCCAGGGCCAGGGTTTCTCTCCTGTGGTGGCTCCAAAGCTCTCACCTTCTAGAGCAGGGGTGGGGAACCTCCGGTCCGCGGGCCGTATAAGGCCCGCAAAGCCGTTTGCTCCGGGCCACCTGCTTGTGTCAGTAAGACACGCCGCCGCTCAGTCCGGCGGCAGCGTGTCTCAGCTGTCAGGGCAGGGAGGAGAGCGCAGCTACATGTCCGGCGGCAGGTAAGATCTCAAACCAGCCGCCGGTTTGTGAGTCAATCAGGAGCCGCCTCTGCCGGTCCGCGAGCTCTGATTGGCTCACGAACCGGCGGCTGGTTTGAGGTCCTACACGCCACCGCCCGACATAGCCGCACTCTCCTCCCTGTCCTGACACCTGAGACATGCCGCCGGATGGAGCAGCAGCAGCGGTAAGCAGCACAGTGGGAAGGGGGGGGGGGGGGGGCACTGTGGGGGCATTTGTGGATCTGGCACTGTGGGGGGCATTTGTATACCTGGCACTGTGGGGGGCATTTGTATACCTGGCACTGTGGGGGGCAATTGTATACCTGGCACTGTGGGGGCAATTGTGGGTCTGGCACTGTGGGGGCAATTGTGGGTCTGGCACTGTGGGGGCATTTGTGGGTCTGGCACTGCACTATTGGGGCATATGTGTATCACGTCCCATTTTAATTGGCCACAACAATTTTTTTTTTTGGCACACGCACACAGTACCTCTAAGGGGCAGACCTACTGGGGGGCAGGGTAGTTTTTTAAGTTGAGAATTTTTGTATGGCCCCCGAAGGATTTTCTAAATATCCAAATGGCCCTTGGTAGAAAAAAGGTTCCCCACCCCTGTTCTAGAGGGTCGCATGTTCGGCATACAGGATTGGATTCTGGTGACCACGGACGCGAGTCTCCGAGGTTGGGGAGCAGTCACACAGAGACAAAATTTCCAGGGGAAGTGGTCAAGCCAGGAAGCTTGTCTGCACATAAACATTCTGGGGTTAAGGGCCATCTACAACGGCCTGCTTCAAGCGGAACATCTTCTTCGCGACCTGCCCGTACTGATTCAGTCGGACAACATAACAGCCGTGGCGCACATAAACCGCCAGGGCGGAACGAAGAGCAGAGCGGCGATGGCGGAGGCCACCAAGGTCCTTCCCTGGGCGGAAAAGCACGTAAGCGCTCTGTCAGCGGTCTTCATTCCAGGCGTGGACAACTGGGAAGCAGACTTCGTCAGCAGACACGATCTCCATCCAGGAGCGTGGGGTCTTCATCAAGAGGTCTTTGCAGAAGTGACAAGTCGGTGGGGACTTCCTCAAATAGACATGATGGCGTCTCGCCTCAACAAGAAGCTGCCGACATATTGTTCCAGGTCGAGGGACCCTCAAGCGGTAGCAGTAGATGCTCTGGTGACACCGTGGGTGTTTCAGTCGGTCTGTGTTCCCTCCGCTTCCACTCATCCCAAAGGTGATAAGGATAATAAGAAGAACAAGGGTCCGGGCGATACTCGTTGTTCCAGATTGGCCACGGAGGGCCTGGTATCCGGATCTTCAGGAATTACTCACCGGAGATCCCTGGCCTCTTCCTCTAAGAGAGGATCTGTTACAGCAGGGGCCGTGCGTGTTCCAGGACTTACCGCGGTTGCGTTTGATGGCATGGCCAAATCCTAGCCAGGAAGGGTATTCCCGGGGAAGTCATCCCCACTCTAATCAAGGCTAGAAAGGAGGTAACGGCGAAGCATTATCACCATATTTGGAGACAATATGTGTATTGGTGTGAATCCAAGAAGGCTCCTACGGAAGAATTTCAGCTGGGTCGGTTCCTCCATTTTTTGCAGGCAGGTGTGGATGCAGGCCTGAAGTTAGGCTCCATTAAAGTGCAGGTTTCGGCATTATCCATTTTATTTCAGAGGGAATTGGCTTTGCTTCCAGAAGTACAGACTTTCATGAAAGGCGTACTGCACATCCAACCTCCTTTTGTGCCCCTGGTGGCAACGTGGGACCTGAACGTGGTGTTACAGTTCCTTACGTCACATTGGTTTGAACCTTTACAAAAGGTTGAGTTGAAATTTCTCACTTGGAAAGTGGTCATGCTATTGGCCTTGGCATCCGCAAGGCGGGTGTCTGAATTGGCGGCTTTGTCTCACAAAAGCCCCTATCTCATTTTTCATGAGGATAGGCCGGAATTTAGAACTCGTCAACAATTCCTACCGAAAGTGGTTTCTTCGTTTCACATGAACCAGCCTATTGTGGTGCCGGTGGCTACTGAAGCCTTGGCTGATTCAAAGTCCCTTGATGTGGTCAGAGCTTTGAAAATTTATGTAGCCAGAACGGCTCGGGTGAGGAAAACAGAGGCGCTGTTTGTCCTGTATGCGGCCAACAAGGTTGGCGCCCCTGCTTCTAAGCAGACTATTGAACGCTGGATCTGTAATACGATTCAGCAGGCTCATTCTACGGCTGGATTGCCGTTACCAAAATCGGTGAAGGCCGATTCCACTAGGAATGTGGGCTCATCCTGGACGGCTGCCCGGGGCGCCTCGGCATTACAGCTTTGCCGAGCAGCTACTTGGTCAGGGTCAAATACTTTTGCAAAGTTCTACAAGTTTGATACCCTGGCGGATGAGGACCTCATGTTTGCTCAATCGATGCTGCAGAGTCATCCGCACTCTCCCGCCCGGTTTGGAGCTTTGGTATAAACCCCATGGTCCTTTTGGAGTCCCCAGCATCCTCTAGGACGAAGGAGAAAATAGGATTTTAATACCTACCGGTAAATCCTTTTCTCTTAGTCCGTAGAGGATGCTGGGCGCCCGTCCCAGTGCGGACTCTATCTGCAGTAATTGTTCATAGTTATTGTTGCGGTTACACAAGGGTTGTGTTGGTAAAGGTCAGGCTGTTGCTGATCTGTGTTGGTTCACACTGTTAACTGGGTTTACTTAAATGCCATGTTGTACGGTGTGGTGTGGCGTGAGCTGGTATGTATCTCACCCTTAGTTTAAAAAAAAAAAATCCTTTCCTCGAAATGTCCGTCTCCTCTGGGCACAGTTCCTATAACTGAGGTCTGGAGAAGGGCCATAGAGGGAGGAGCCAGTTCACACCCATTAAAAGTCTTATAGTGTGCCCATGTCTCCTGCGGAGCCCATCTATACCCCATGGTCCTTTTGGAATCACCAGCATCCTCTACGGACTAAGAGAAAAGGATTTACCGGTAGGTATTAAAATCCTATTTTTCTCTTAAACTGTTAATTCCGTGGTTCCCAAATAATTTTGGAATCATGGTGCCCTAGAGTATAATTTATTTTCCACGGAACCCCTAGGCCAAAAGTTTGTTATTGAGAAATGTAGAAAGCAATATTAAATGAAGTAATTTGTGTTTATATGTCATCCTTAAATGCAATTGTGTGGTGAGGGACAAGATTTGCTTCTGTTTGTCCACATATGTTATAATTGCACTGGTTTTGCCTATTACGTTGACCATAAATAATTTGAAATGGTCCTTGCCCACCAATCCAAGGCAACCCTGCAAGTGCCCTGAGGCACTCGGTGCCACGCCACATAGTTTGAGAACCGCTGTGTTCATCTATAGACCTAGGGGTATATTTACTAAGGTCCCGATTTTGACCGAGATGCCGTTTTTTCATCAAAGTGTCATCTCGGTAATTTACTAAACTCAAATCACGGCAGTGATGAGGGCATTCGTATTTTTTGGGTAGTCCATGAAAACAATTACGAATGAATACACCATCGGTCAAAACGCGGCTGTTTAAGTATGAATCTCGGTCATTTACTAAGAAGTGCAAAGCAAAAAAAAATAAAACCCTGCCGTGAAAAATTACAACTCGTAAAAAAGTGCTAAAAAAAAACAGACCTGCTTTTTTAATCCGTGATTGTATAGGCATGCAGGGATCCATGAGATCCGTGCATGTATATCAGTGGGAAGGGGTGGGAAAGTGGTTATTTTCTTTAAAAAAATTGCGTGGGGTCCCCCCTCCTAAGCATAACCAGCCTCGGGCTCTTTGAGCCGATCCTGGTTGCAGAAATATGGGGAAAAAATTGACAGGGGTTCCCCCATATTTAAGCAACCAGCATCGGGCTCTGCGCCTGGTCCTGGTTCCAAAAATACGGGGGACAAAAAGAGTAGGGGTCCCCCGTATTTCTAAAACCAGCATCGGGCTCCACTAGCTGGACAGATAATGCCACAGCCGGGGGTCACTTTTATATAGTGCCCTGCGGCCGTGGCATCAAAAATCCAACTAGTCACCCCTGGCCGGGGTACCCTGGGGGAGTGGGGACCCCTTCAATCAAGGGGTCCCCCCCCCCCCCAGCCACCCAAGGGCCAGGGGTGAAGCCCGAGGCTGTCCCCCCCCCCCCCCATCCAATTGGCTGCGGATGGGGGGCTGATAGCCTTTTGTGAAAATGAAAAGATATTGTTTTTAGTAGCAGTACTACAAGGCCCAGCAAGCCTCCCCCGCATGCTGGTACTTGGAGAACCACAAGTACCAGCATGCGGCGGAAAAACGGGCCCGCTGGTACCTGTAGTACTACTACTAAAAAAATACCCAAAAAAAGACAAGACACACACACCTTGAAAGTAAAGATTTATTACATACATCCACACAAACATATACACATACTTACCTTATGTTCACACGCAGGTCGGTCCTCTTGTCCAGTAGAATCCATGGGGTACCTGTGGAAAAAATCATACTCACAAAATCCAGTGTAGATCGGTCCTCTTCAAATCCATTTGTAATCCACGTACTTGAGAAGAAAAAAAAACGGAGTCCCGACCACGAACTGAAAGGGGCCCCATGTTTTCACATGGGACCCCTTTCCCCGAATGCCAGAAACCCACTCTGACTTCTGTCTAAGTGGGTTTCTTCAGCCAATCAGGGAGCGCCACGTTGTGGCACCCTCCTGATCGGCTGTGTGCTCCTGTACTGACTGACAGGCGGCACACGGCAGTGTTACAATGTAGCGCCTATGCGCTCCATTGTAACCAATGGTGGGAACTTTCTGCCCTGCGGTTGACCGAAAGTGACCTCACCGCTGAGCAGAAAGTTCCCACCATTGGTTACAATGGAGCGCATAGGCGCTACATTGTAACACTGCCGTGTGCCGCCTGTCAGTCAGTACAGGAGCACACAGCCGATCAGGAGAGTGCTACAACGTGGCGCTCCCTGATTGGCTGAAGAAACCCACTTAGACAGAAGTCAGAGTGGGTTTCTGGCATTCGGGGAAAGGGGTCCCATGTGAAAACATGGGGCCCCTTTCAGTTCGTGGTCGGGACTCCGTTTTTTTTTTTTCTCAAGTACGTGGATTACAAATGGATTTGAAGAGGACCGATCTACACTGGATTTTGTGAGTATAATTTTTTCCACAGGTACCCCATGGATTCTACTGGACAAGAGGACCGACCTGCGTGTGAACATAAGGTAAGTATGTGTATATGTTTGTGTGGATGTATGTAATAAATCTTTACTTTCAAGGTGTGTGTGTCTTGTCTTTTTTTGGGTATTTTTTTTAGTAGTAGTACTACAGGTACCAGCGGGTCCATTTTTCCGCCGCATGCTGGTACTTGTGGTTCTCCAAGTACCAGCATGCGGGGGAGGCTTGCTGGGCCTTGTAGTACTGCTACTAAAAACAATATCTTTTCATTTTCACAAAAGGCTATCAGCCCCCCATCCGCAGCCAATTGGATGGGGGGGACAGCCTCGGGCTTCACCCCTGGCCCTTGGGTGGCTTGGGGGGGGGGACCCCTTGATTGAAGGGGTCCCCACTCCCCCAGGGTACCCCGGCCAGGGGTGACTAGTTGGATTTTTGATGCCACGCCCGCAGGGCACTATATAAAAGTGACCCCCGGCTGTGGCATTATCTGTCCAGCTAGTGGAGCCTGGTGCTGGTTTTAGAAATACGGGGGACCCCTACTCTTTTTGTCCCCCGTATTTTTGGAACCAGGACCAGGCGCAGAGCCCGATGCTGGTTGCTTAAATATGGGGGAACCCCTGTCAATTTTTTCCCCATATTTCTGCAACCAGGATCGGCTCAAAGAGCCCGAGGCTGGTTATGCTTAGGAGGGGGGACCCCACGCAATTTTTTTTTAAGTTTTACAGTGTTTATTTTAAAAAAAAAATGAACCCCAGCACGGATCACACAGATCCGGCCGAGATTCATTTTGAAAAAGTCGGCAGTGTTTTGCTAATCACTGCCGTAAAAAACAGAAAAAAAAAACGAATGACATCGACATCGGAAAACCCGAAAAGGCAAAATACGGCAGCTTAGTAAATTAGTCGTAATAAATTCAAAAAGTTGCAATTTTACACTGTCGATGTCATTCGTGATTGAACTTTGACCTTTTTCCGAAAATTACGAATGTTAGTAAATATACCCCCTAGTCTTAAAAAAATAATAGTTAATGTTTAGAAATACATGATGTATCCCACAATATAATACTTGCTTTATTCATTGTTGTAAACATTACCCAATACCGTGTTTCAGTGTCCAGTCATTTATGAGACCCAGGGCCGGTGCAAGGTCTTCTATGCACCCATGGCAAATCTCCAGCCTAGCACCCCCTAACCTGCAAACACCCCAACTTTCAGAGGGGAGATGCAGGTGGCCATTATGTGGACTAGGGTATATTGCATTATTATACATATACAGAAAGAAGAAACAACACTCATGAACTTTTAAAGAGGAAAAGTATATTTTCGTGACTTTGTTCACAATGGCCCTCATTCCGAGTTGATCGGTCGCAAGGCGAATTTAGCAGAGTTACACACGCTAAGCCGCCGCCTACTGGGAGTGTATCTTAGCTTCTTAAAATTGCGACCGATGTATTCGCAATATTGCGATTACTAACTACTTAGCAGTTTCAGAGTAGCTCCAGACTTACTCTGCCTGTGCGATCAGTTCAGTGCTTGTCGTTCCTGGTTGACGTCACAAACACACCCAGCGTTCGCCCAGGCACTCCCACCGTTTCCCCGGCCACTCCTGCGTTTTTTCCGGAAACGGTAGCGTTTTCAGCAACACGCCCCTGAAACGCCGTGTTTCCGCCCAGTAACACCCATTTCCTGTCAATCACATTACGATCGCCGGAGCGAAGAAAAAGCCGTGAGTAAAAATACTATCTTCATAGTAAAGTTACTTGGCGCAGTCGCAGTGCGAACATTGCGCATGCGTACTAAGCGGATTTTCACTGCGATGCGATGAAAAATACCGAGCGAACAACTCGGAATGAGGGCCAATATACAGTACTTTTACTTTCAAATCCTTGAGTGATCACCATTCTTTCTGCCTATGTACAGTATACACGCTAGCTGGCATGTTGGCAATTGTATAGGACACTGAGGCCAATTTAAATGTTTTTTGCTGAGTGCTGGGATTATCTATCTATCTATCTATCTATCTATCTATCTATCTATCTATCTATCTATCTATCTATCTATCTATCATACACTGCATCTGTATATGGGGTCTGTTGGGATATTTAATTGTATGTGTATACATACATATAGTATTATATACATATATTTGTATGCTCCTTATTGTGTTCCATCCCCCCCATCTGTAAGTTATTTACTGATCCCCCCCCTCCTTCATATGTACTGTATTGTACCATACTTACTGACTTTATGGCTGCTCTCTCCTGGAGAAAGCAGCCAGGGCGGCTCAGCAGGGGGCGGTGCAGTGACGTGACGAGCAGAGGGGGCGGACCAGAGGAGGAATCGGGGTGGGGTGGAGGAGGGGCATGGGCGTGGCTAGTGTATCGCGTCGCCCCCACGGTGTAATGCCGCCATACTGCAGGGGACGTGGCTATGTTGAATTGCGTCATCGACTTCCCAGACCACCCACTTTACTCGCTAAGTGGGCGGCCAGGCAGGGGGTACCCGAGAAATCGGGAGACTTGCCTGCTCTTCCGGGGGGCCCGGAGGGTCTCCCGATTTTTGGGGGCCTCTCGGCCATTCCGGGAGAGTAGGCAAGTATGTATTGTACCCCAGTGCCTGTGTTTCCCTATTATGCTGTTTACAAGTGCAAACCACCCACCAGGCTGTAAGATTTGTACTGTCTATGGTCCTGCAGAAACCCCCATGGGTTACTTACCTAATAATTGTTTCCTTATTTTCCCTCATAATTGCTATGGCTCCTCTTACAGGTGGCAGCAGCATTACAGCGACACTGTAGGTGCAGACATGTAGTCAGGTGCTGCTTGCTGCTGGAGAGTCGGGATCTAGGGGTCCGCATCAGGACTATGAGGAGTGGCTGTCGGGACGCCCCTTGGGGAGCCATAGTTACATCCGCCTCCTATGTGCCTTCATATGACATGATGTTACATTTGTTAGCACGGAGGAAGCATTGAGGCACTCCGTTGTACAGCCTCATAGCAACGGCTGCACCTGATTATAGACCCGCAGCAGCAGCCAGTGCAGTGTAAGGAGGAGGCCGCACACAGTCATCCTTCAGGTTTTTGCTAGATGAATTTAGTGGCTCCCTCCAGGGTCCAATGCTGGACACTTCTGCACAATTTCAAACATTGGTAGACTCCATGCCATGGCATATACAGTGTATATACTTTCCCAACACTCTATCAAGTGACTTTATATCCGTGTTTCCCAAATTCTGCCCTCAGAGCCCCCTAACAATTCTGGTTTTAAGGATAGCTTAAGAATGCTTGAGAACATGTGTCCAGTGCTGGCCCCACAATATGTGACATCGCATGAGGGGGCGGCTGGGCGGGGACCGCCGTCAGGAGAAAGTCCGGCCAGCTCTACACTCTGAAGGGTGCGTGTACTTTGAGCACCCCAAGCAGCACTGCAGCTGCGCTTCAGCCCTGGAATAGCACCCTACTAGCTATATGCAAGCTTGTGTGCCCTGGGTGATGGCACCACTCGCACACCCCTAATTTGACTTTATTAGCATCTCCGTTATTTTGATTTAACCATCTTTGCTCGAGCATGAATATCCTTAATAGCTGCGCTGTCATGGAGTCATCGAGGACTGAGTTTGGGAAACATTGCTATATAGAGATGTATCTTTTACTGCGTCTGCTATTTGTATGGGCACCATAGATCTTTTTTCCTTGTGTCTCATTGGGTGTGGATCATTAGATCGACAGTGTCTAGGTCGACAATATTTAGGTCGACAGTCACTAGGTTTACAAGGTCAGAAGATCAACAGGGTCAGAAGGTCGACAGGTTCTAGGTCGACAGGTTCAAAGGTCGACGTTTGTTTTTTTTATGGGGGGGGGGGTTTGTGTCGTTTTCTTCGTAGAGTGACCGGGAACCCCAATTAGTGCACCGTGTCCCCTCGCATGGCGAGCGAACTTCGGGCAAGGTGCCTTGCTCCGCTACCACTTCGCTCGGCACAGATTACCGTTCCAATCGTAGCCCACGTGGATCGTTGAGTATGAAAAAGTTAAAAAAAAAAGAAAACATTTTTTAAAAACTCATGTTGACCTGTCGACCTATAGTGGTCGACTTAAACATTGTCGACCTAGACACTGTCGATTTTCAGACCGCATCCCGTCTCATTTGGGGGTGTGGATCTTTGGGTCGAACCTTTCTAGGTCGATACTCATTAGGTCGACCACTGTTGGTTGACAGTGACTAGGTCGACCCCTGAAATAGGTTGACATGGTCATGAAGTCGAACCTGAAAAGGTTTACATGAAGAAAAAAAAAAGGTAGATAATGAGTTTTTGGTGTCGTTTTCTTGGTTAAGTGATCGGGAACCCCAATCAGTGCACCGTGTCCCTTCAAATGGCTCGCTTCGCTCACTATTATGGTTACTAGTCGCATTCGTAGTCCACGTGGATAGTAAAGTAAGAAAAAGTGGATAAAATTAAAATATTTTTCTTTTCATGGGTCGACCTTTGCAACGTTGACCTAATGCATGTGGATCTAAGTGAGGTTACCCTAAAGACCGAATACCCTTATTTGGAATGAACAACGATTTGATGCTCTGAGAATATTGCAATAACCCCTTTTCCCGCATTTACTGTTCCCGACTCCAGCAGTCCATACCATACACTACTTCTTTTTTTTATTAAGGTAACATAGGTTTTACTACACAAATTTCCTTCCCCTGTATTATGACCGCTCTCTGGGGCGATATAAGAAGCAGAGGGTTACATAGGGTCACCGGGGTGAGAAGGGGAAACAGAATGCTGGGACAATATAATTACAGGGTAAATGTACAA
Organism: Pseudophryne corroboree; assembly: GCF_028390025.1. Classification (NCBI taxonomy): domain Eukaryota; kingdom Metazoa; phylum Chordata; class Amphibia; order Anura; family Myobatrachidae; genus Pseudophryne; species Pseudophryne corroboree. Next base: position 33,161,032 of record NC_086452.1, read on the forward strand.
AGCACAGGTAGGCATGTAAGTGATTTGTCTGTTATGAGGGTCTCTCTTGTTGAGGGTGGAGTGTGCAGTCTGCAGGCTGGCTGCGTGCCCGTGTTACTATATTGCTGCACGGTGCTCAGTTGTGTAATGTACAGTGGAAGTGTCTTCACGGGACTTTGTGTCTTCACGGGACTCTGCATTGCAGCTGTGTGGGAAGAAGGTTTCTTCATAAAAGTCTGAGAATTCTCACACAGATCAACTGTACTTCCCATTCTAGACTTCTAGAGAGCCAGTGCTCCAGGGAGGGAAATTCTCTGCTCAACGTACAGTGGGGGGTGGGGGTTCCTGGAAATCCTAAAGTTCCCAGTGTATGAGCTAAGGCGTAAGGGGGTCTTTTGGGTGAGGAGGAAATATGAGATCCCTAGTGTACTTGGTGTATGTTATTTATTAGGTTCTTTCCCTACAGAGTACCTGTGGCCTATGTATAGCAGTGGCAGAAGTTTTGTGTGTGAACTAATACTCCAACGCATCACATACCTCACTGTGGGGCCTATTTATGAGGTAATTCTGTCCTCAGAAACTATGGGAAGAATTAAGGTTCCCTTTAATGGACCAAGATGGAAAGCGAGAGATGCGTGTGGGACCGCTACAGGATCGGGTCATTATCGGAGTCCATGTCCCGACGAGTTAAATTGGTACATTCCTCTGAAAAGAGAACCCTTATTGCAGGCCACGTTGCTTAATAGTTCTGCCCCTATCTGCCTCAGTGATACTAGTTCCTGATGGATTGCTGGCCTGCATTGTAATTGGTTTCTCGGACAACATGGCTGCTTAGTGGTTTCACACGATGGGCGACCTAGGCCCCCATTTATCAAGGCTTGGAGAGTGTTAAATTGCACGGTGATAAAGTACCAGCCAATCAGCTCCCAACTGTCATTTTTCAAACACAGCCTGTAACATGGCAGCTAGGAGCTGGTTGGCTGGTACTTTTTCACCGTGCAATTTAGCACTCTCCAAGGCTTGATAGATTTGGGCCTAGAATTATAAATAATTTCACATGATGTGGCCCTCCCTAGCAGTTGACTGATCACCGGACAATGGGGGAGATTTATCAAAGCTTGGAGAGAGAGAGAAACTACAGAAAGGTACCAAGCAATCAACTCCAAACTGGAGGTTGTGTCTGAAAAATGACAGGAGCTGATTGGTTGGTGGGCTATCAAATGACTCCTACGCAAAGCAAGCATTTAAGATTGTGCAAAATTTGCAACAAAAAAAAATCATGATCATTTTTAAGTGCAAATTTTCTCATGAAAACCCACACATAGGGGCATATCCAATTGGGTGTGAGGTTTTGCTTGCAAAAAATGATGCTGACCAATTTTGGATTACCGCGGGTATGCGCTCTCTCCCGATACCCACAGTAACCAATTAGAAAAAAATTGGTGGCAGAGTATTTTGCAGGCTGTGTGTAGTGTGAGTGGGTGCAGGGTTACGGTTAGTGTAGCAGGTCCTGTGCCCGGCCAGTCCATGGAAGCTGTCTGTGACGCTGCAACACTGGACAGAAGAGACAGAGGAGGACCGCGCTGCAGAAGGTGAGTGATTAAGATAATAGGAAACTTCCAGTTGCTTAATTAGTCATTAGGGGGGGGAGGGGGGGGGGGGGACATTCCAAGGGATTCTACAGCAAGTCCTGACAGTTTTTCCTTAAAATAAGTATTTAAGGAAAAATTAGACCTGCTCTCTAGGCACTCGGAAAGAAAAAATATTTTAATTTCTTCCCACGTGACTTTGTGTTTCCTTATATAAAACCCCCGCTCGTTTATTACACACCAGCTGTGTCCATATAGGAGAAATAGTGGTCCTCGTACCAGGGCTTACCTGAGTCAACACTGGTGATGGAAGGTGGACGAAATGTGCCAGTGCCTCCCAAGGTTGTGTCACCCCCATCAAGGACTGGAGAAGGGTTGTTCCGTTCAATAGGCTCCTATAATTTCATATAGATGGCCCCACAGACACACAGCCTGGCTGTGCAGGAGGGAAGCCTGTCAGTCTCTCAATGCCTACTCTCATTTTTAAAAACAAGTGTCCCAAGGGGCAATTCACCACTGCTCTCTCTGACAGTCATGACTACTACTACTTCTGTGTTTGGTCAGGTACTCTTGGAAATAAACACCTGTGTATATTGATACATATAGGAAGCTATGAACCTTATTTTCATGTTCTCTGAAAGTACTGCCAGGCTATGTAATCATCCTCAAAAATATAGGTCTCTCTCTCTCTCTAGTAAATGTATTTGTTCTAGAATCCTTTCTGAGACACTATAAGGGCAACAATCTCTATTGGACCATTTGATGGAACCAAGGGCCTAAGTAGGACCTGATCGCAGCAGCAACATTTTTCTCTAATGGGCAAAATCATGTGCAGTGCAGGTGGGACAGATGTAACATGTGCAGAGAGAGTTAAGGGCCCCATACACTACAACGATATGTCTGAGGCTGAAGTCGGGAGCGATTTCCCTTGAACTCTCCCGGAAGCTTCCCGGGAGTGGTTCCATACGATTTGCTACATTTTGCATGCGATATATCGTATGTGATCCCAGCCACGCCTGTGGGAACCAACATATCACGAGTGCAGCACTAACGATCTACAGGAGCCGATCCGACCCTCACGGGGCCGCGCAAGGGATTCACTGGCAAAATGCCCGATTTCACCCAATATATCGGCTGAAATCGGGCATAATCGTTCTAGTGTATGGGGCCCTTTAGATTTGGGTGGGGTGTGTTCAAACTGAAATCTAAATTGCAGTGTAAAAATAAAGCAGCCAGTATTTACTTTGCACAGAAACAATATGACCCACCCAAATCTAACTCTCTCTGCACATGTTACATCCGCCCCCCTTCCCTGCAGTGCACATGGTTTTGCCCATTAGAGAGAGATTTTGCTGCTGCAATCAGAAGGAACAAAAATAAGCAAGGCCAGAATTTTGCGTGGGCTTCCACCCACAATCCAAAACCTTAGTGGTAGGTTATTTGAATATATTTCAGTACTGCTTTGGAAATGCCTATGTCTCAGCATCCAGCACATAACGTGTACCAGATATGGGCCTGAGGAAATCACAATCTGTTATGTAGAAACGTGTCGGTATGTAGAATATTTTAGATTGCATGTCTGTGTTTGGTTGCATTGTTTACTGAATAAATAATGTGATAAACTACCTATAATCTCTTTTGTTCTTTGCAAATGTATTTGTTGTAAAATAACTTATTTGGGAATTATGTTGGTGGTTTTTCTTGTTGTTGTTGTAGCGTTTGTTTGTTATGTATTACAGAAAAAGGTGCCCCGCCCAGAGGGTGTAACAGGATTTAGATAATCTAATACAGGGGTTTTGTGGCATGAAACCTGATTCATCCTCAAAATGACACAATGTGCGTGTCAAGCAGGTTTATGTAATGTTTAGGAGTACAGATGCCGTGAAGGACGGTAATTATTGTTTTGTTTTTTTCTTCTTTTTTGTTTTATTGCTTGCAAATATTCTACCAAATCTGCCAGGATTTATAGAAGACTCGCACATAATTTAAATCCATTTGTACCAAGGGAATGTACACTGAAGTGGAAATCCGTATATGTATCTACTGCCTTGTGTATTAAATACAGCACTTCTGAGTGCTATTTAAGGCTTGTTTACACTTACCATTTTCTTCAGTCTGTTCCATGTCACTTACATGCAATAAAAAAAAAAAAAAAAAAAAAATTAGTGCAAATATTAATGCAAATCCAAATATTCCAGATGTACAGTATCTATGCCTTTACATCCCCGCAAACTTGCTAATTGTTAATACATTCCTAATTAAATTGGTGTCTGATAATAAATGCAGAAGCCCCATCCAGATTTCTTTCTTTGCGTTTACTATTCATTTGCCCTTTGAGATGACAGTTCCCTGCTCTGCTTTCATATTGAAGCATTATAATAACCCAGAGAGTCATAACTCATTACAAGGAAATGTCAGCTCATGGGGTGAATGAATAGGAATCTATCTGTGCAAATGCTTGGAGCGATACAGACAGACTAGCCTATAATATTTTTATTCTAGTTCATGGAGCCTGGCTTCCGGTAGGTATATATGACCATACAGTATATACTCAGGGGGTGAATTGGGAGAGATCTGCTACCTTAGAACATACTAAAGTTACTGTGGGTCTGTAGTCTCTGCCAGCAACACTGTGCACATAGATGCCTCGCGTGTGTAATACCACTTTGTATGTTCCTTGGTGACCTAATCCCAACAATAGATGCATTGATTCCCCAACGTTGTGCAGAGTTCAGGAACACCGCTGTGAGGAAATGTACTCATTGCAGGTAATGTCCCCTTGGAGAGAAGACTAAATGTGTCTGATTAACCTAAGGAACCATTGTGACTTCTGCAGCGGGGAACTAGAAGTCCCAGCGCTGCTTATTATCTATATCCTAGGGCAGAGGACTCATGCAGTCCTCAAGGCACTCTAACAGTCCAGGTTTTAAGTATATCCATGCTTGGCCACAGGTGACTTAATTAGTATTTCAGTCTATTTGATTTAACTATCTTTGCTGAGCCATGGATATACGTAAAACCTGGACTGTTATGGTGCCTTGAGAACCTGTGGCCTAGGCTACTCGACTTGCGCCCCTCCAGCTGCTGTGGAACTATATATCCCATCATGCCCTGTCACAGTTGCTGCATGCCCTAATAGCAAAACTGCAGCAGGGCATGCTGGGATGTGTAGTTCCACATCAGCTGGAGGGCTGTATGTTGAATACCCCTGATTCAGGCCGGAGGTGGAAAACTGGTGGGTCGCCAGCTGCTGTGGAACTGTAAATTCCAGCATGCCCCAGTTGCTTACCTTTTGTTCTAGCGGACAAGTGTTGAGCGGTTCAGTTATATAATCCCAATATTGTTTGCGACTTTGTATTTGGGGATGTGACACACAAGTTACATATCTCCCTGTGACTTCACCCGGTGGAACTCTTCGTCTCCCTTTACCAGATAATCCGCATTGTGAAACACCCCATCTCCCCAAATTATACAGCTGAAATTGGCAGCAGGCACAGAAAAACTATGTCAGGTATTTTTTTTTTTTTTTCCTCTTTGGAAAATTCATGTTTCGCATGCAATCGAACAAAACAGACATTGTCGCTGTGTGTTACACACATATATATATACACATATATATACACACACACACGCATGTGAGTGACACAGGTAAGAAGAATTCTGCAGGTGTTATTGTCTGCATGCTGTTTACTGGATACCTGGTGTCAAGGCAGCAACGTCTGCATCGGTGTTTATCAGAGCTCACCCAGAAAACAGAGCGTAAATATAGGTTCTGCTGCAGAGCTTTTCGTGCAGCTTCACTGGGTTCTGCGCACTGAAAACATCCCTGATTCATGTTTGGGAAACTGTTTTTCTTGTCTGAGAGCTGTTACAAAAACAGCTTGAAGTGGCCTGTTTATCAGATGGGGGAAAGGCTGACGCTTTGCATTAGTTATTTGGTATCCTGATGGTTGAATTCTGCCACAACATTGCAGTGTGTCATTGTGGCTTAACCCGTGAACTGCCACCTCGCTGCGACCAGAAATCACGTCTGGAGGGAAACACGTGGAGGATACGGTCTGTTTTGGAAAATTTTCAGTAGGCTCTGCTGAGGTTATTTAACCTTATTACGTCGCTGTAATTCCTTCCATGCCAGTGGGGTTAAAGCACTTCTCCGGAGTTTATTTTCCCAAAACAAAGCGTAATAGTCATATGCTTTTCCACTATGTGTGATTGCTGGTTTCCAGGAAAGGAAATGGGATAGGCTGGAGATTTTCATGTAGTCTCGTGCCACAATATAAACCTTTTTCCAGTGATTTACACCAGTTTAACCCCTTATAGGGGGGGGGGATTCAATTACCGGCGATAATCTCGCCCCACAGAATTTGCACAACACCCGCCACACTTTGAAGTAGTGAGATCTCACACTCGCTAATTTTGTGCAAATCGGCCGAGCGAAGGATGTGAGACGGGCTGCCGTTGCGGGCATTTAAACACGCTGCAACGCAAATTTGCACCCTTTGCCCGGCAATTGAATACCCCCAATAATCTTTCATCTTTTAGATCCTATGCCCATACGGTATCCGGACTCCAGGTCGACAGCACAAAGGTCGACACACCTTAGGTCGACGCCAATTGGTCGACACACCTTAGGTCAACATGGACAAAAGGTCGACATGGACAAAAGGTCGACAGGAACAAGGGCGACATGGAAAAAGGTCGACATGAGTTTTTCACGATTTTTTTCTTTTTTTGAACCTTTTCATACTTAACGATCCACATGGACTACGATTGGAACGGTAAAGTGTGCCGAGCGAAGCGGTAGCGGAGCTAAGGCACCATGCCCGAAACATGGCGAGCGAAGCGGTGCACTAATTGGGGTTCCCGGTCACTCTACGAAGAAAACGACACAAAAAAAACAAACTCATGTCGACCTTTTTCCATGTCGACATTGTTCCTGTCGACCTTTTGTCCATGTCGACCTAAGGTGTGTCGACCAATTGGCGTCGACCTAAGGTGTCGACCTTTGTGCTGTCGACCCTCAGTCCCAGACCCGCTCATACGAGCATGTTCACCTTTCTGTTGGAGTGGATATTACACACACTGCGCCCGATTCAGAGATGTATGCTAATGTTTTCGCAGCTGCTATCCTATGCAAATATATGCAAATGAGTCAGCCGGTGGGAGCTGTACTGAGACTTCCCCAGGCGGCTTTGCAGATCCAGCATCAGTGGACGATTGTTTGATTGTTGCAGTCCTGTGTAACTCTACTACGGTCACGCAGAATGGCCGCGGGAACAGAGATGCTGCTGCCATGTTTTTTTGCATATGGGATTGTAGTCACAGACCGAGCCACCCCAAAAATGGTTATGATATGCCTACGTTTTTGTCACCACTCCCTGGTACCTCCCACAGACGGTCCCTACTTGTCAATGAATTTGCAAATAAATCATCTCAGCGACCGTGTTCGATAGTCAATTGCTGCGTATGCGCAGTGCGACCGCGATGCATGTGCAATCGACCAATGAATGCTCAGCTTTGTTGATTTCGGCATTGCGTATCTCTGAATAGTCCCTCTGAGCACTCGCATACTGTACCCGTAGGTTGATTACTTCCAAGGAACACGGGTACAAGTCCCATGTGAAAACGCATATAAGCGCTGTGCATTTGTTCACATGCGATATCCGCAATTTCAAGCGTTTGCAAGCAAGTCTAGACACGTGATGCACATTTGATACATATTCCCATTTTTTGTAATAGCTCATTCACCTCAATGGGATTTCCAGGGTGTAGTAACCCTACTGAACTGAAAGGGTTACTGAAATGAATGGGAAAAGATCCACCAGTAACTTCTGTCCCTATAAAACAGGGGACAATGTGTTGGGGGGGGGGGGTCATCTTACTAAAGGGGGAACTAGGGCCAGGCCCTGCTGATTGCCCTATAACAGACAGAGCTGCACCTGTCATAAGGTGAAGCTGAATCCTGGACTGTGCAGGGACGGAGCCTCTGTGCGGCTGCAGGCAGGAGTGGATTTCTGCAAAACAATCTCTGTAAGTAGCTCATGTAGGTGGGGTCGATACAAATACAGGTGGTCTTAGATAAATATTACGATATAGAGAGCATCCTAGTAACCTGCCATACAATACAGAGATCATACTAGGGACTTCCATACAATACGTAGATCATTATAGGCAGTGGTGGCTGCGCAGACCCCACTTTAAGCACTCCTATATAAGCTCTCCCCCAGACTCCTGTGAAACTAGCCAATGAGAGTCTCGGGACAGACTTGTACAGGAAGAAGTGGTGAAGCTGAATGCTGCGTCCCGAGTGCAGTGTCGGCTGTGAAACGCACAGCACTGCTGCTCCCCGAGATAAGGCAGCACATATATTGCCTACAACATTACATCTATGTTGATATGTGTTAACCCCCCCTCCTCCCCCATCCCCATGCAATCTGTGGTCTGCGCTCCAGCCCACGGACAGCAGCCACCACTGATTGTAGGGACTGCTATGCAATACAGAGGGCATCCTAGTGACTGCTATGCAATACAGAGGGCACCCTAGCGGCTGCTATGCAATACGGAGGGCATCCTAGCGGCTGCTATGCAATACGGAGGGCATCCTAGCGACTGCTATGCAATACGGAGGGCATCCTAGCGACTGCTATGCAATACGGAGGGCATCCTAGCGACTGCTATGCAATACGCAGGGCATCCTAGCGACTGCTATGCAATACGGAGGGCATCCTAGCGACTGCTATGCAATACGGAGGGCATCCTAGCGACTGCTATGCAATACGGAGGGCATCTTAGGGACTTTTATAGGATACAGGAAGCACCCAGGAGATAGCCATACACACTGCAGAGAGCATTTCAGTTACATATCTGCATACTCCTAATGTCACTCAATTTCCCTGTGGCACCTTACACTGAGAGCACAGCCACTGACACTGAGGAGCAGCAGCCGATTCCCAGGGCCGTTGGGACAGCCATGGGGCCCAGGTAATGAAAAAGGCGTGGTCAAATAAGGAGTCATGGCTGCAGCGCCTCCAGAATAAAAACAATGGAAAATACCATGTGCGCCGTCAGGACGCAGCTCCGTGTGCTGCAGAGAGGAACATTTGTCCCCCTTAGCAGCTAGCCTGGGCCGGGTAATTAGTACCCCCCTTTCAGCACTCCTGCATAGTCTGACCTGTGTAGCTGTTGGTTGCTGCTTCTTCCTTCTTTGGACGCAGCTGCTGTACCGGAATATGCAAAAGCTGGAGGCGTCTTGTGTCAATTCCTCCTGCCTGCTTGTGTGATCCGCTGCTGCATCCTGAGATGCAGCATCAGATCACTTGTGTGAACAAAGGCCATCTGAGTGGGATGCAGTTAGGTTGTCGGCAGTCGGGATCCCGGTGGTCAGGATACCGACGCCGGAATCCCAACTGCTGACAGTGTATATCATGCTGAACCCAACTCTCAGGTTATGCAGGATTGCCGGGCTGTTCCCGCTGCTAGGACCAGGAAATCTGCGTCTGAAGACAAGGACCCTGGACCGAGTGGCCAGTCAAGGTAAGTGTTGGTCAGGATTCCCAGCTGAGCGGGCATTTAAATTTGCCCGCTCAGCTGTGACAACAGTCGCCCACAGCCAATGAAAGGTGGTCGCACATTAATAACGTGACCAATCACGAGAACTTTCCCGCAGTAGCTGCGTTTATGATTGACTAGCGGTCATGTGACGTCTCTGCTTTAATCACATCAGCAGAGCTTGAACCCAACTTGTATTGCTGTGGCTGAGATAACCATTACTAGCGCTCTGCGGCACATCGGATTCCACATGTGGTCACCGCACTCTAGGAATGACCTGCTCGTATGACATTGGCTTTACTCATCCATGAGGTCATATTAATTCTCCGTGATCTCTCTCTGCTGCTTTTGACAGTGTTGAACACTCTCATCGGGTATGGGTCATTAAGTCGACGGTCATTAGGTTGACACGAACAAGGTCAACATGGGAATGGTCGACATGAGTTGTTTTTTTACTTTTTTGGGTGTCGTCTTCTTCGTAAAGTGATGGGGAACCCCAATTAGTGCACCGTGTCCCCTTGCATGGCGAGCGAGCTTCGGGCAAGGTGCCTCGCTGTGCTCGGTACAGGTTACTATTCCCAATCGTAGTCCACGTGGATCGTAAAGTATGAAAAAGTTCAAAAACTGAAGAAAAAAAAATGTGAAAAATGCATGTTAACCTTTTTCCATGTTGACCTAATGGCCATGGATGACCGACCATGTCGACCAATAGTGGTCGCCCTAATGACAGTATTCCCTCTCTTCTCAGACAAACACTACAATCCCTAGGTCTTCAGGACACGGTTCCTATCTTACCTATCTAATCGCTCCTTCAGTGTGCGCTACTCTGAATCCACCTCCTCTTCGCTACCTCTCTCAGTTGGAGTACCACAAGGCTCAGTCTTGGGTCCTCTGCTTTTCTCTATATATACCTCATCTCTTGGTAAACTAATCATCTCTTTTGGATGTCAGTATTATCTGTCTGAGGATGATACTCAGATCTACCTATCCTCCCCAGATCTGTCACCATCTATATTGGGCCGTGTCACTGAATGCCTTTCTGCCATTTCATCTTGGATGACATCTCGCCATCTCAAACTTAATATTTCCAAAAACAGAATGAATTATATTTTCACCAGCTAATAATAGTTACCAACCTGATGTCTCTATCACTGTTGATAACTCGGCAATCATCCCTACCCCACAAGCTCGCTGCCTAGGTGTCATCCTTTACTCCTGAACTGTCTTTTGTTCCCCACATTCAATCTGTCTTAAAATCACGTTACATACATCTAAGAAACATATCCAAAATACGACCATACCTTACATAAGACACAGCTAAAACTCTAATCCACGCTCTCATTATCTCCCGCACTGATTATTGTAATAGTCTTCTTACTGGTCTTACCAAAAAGAGACTCTCATCACTACAATCCATTCTGAATGCAGCTGTGAGGCTAATCTTCCTCGCTAGACGTTCATCGTCTGCAGATCCGCTCTGTCAGTCCCTCCATTGGTTACTGGTATTCTACCGTATTCAATATAGAATACTTTCTTATATATAAGGCCATTAACCAAACTGCATCAACATACATCTATTCACTCATCTCAAAATATCTCCCTCTGCACAAGGTCTGTGTCTCTCACCCACATGCATTGCTCGCTCCCACTCAAAATTGCAGGACTTTATCCGGCCTGCACCCACTCTGTGGAATGCCCTCCCACGCACAATAAGACTCGCCTCTAGTCTCCACACCTTCAAATGTTCCCTGAAAACTCACCTCTTCAGACAAGCTTATCAAATTCTGGACCCACCAACATAACCTTCAGTGCCTCCCTATCTAATTACATCCTCTCTGTACAGTATACATAACCTCACATATTTTGTCTTTCTTCACTTTCACAACCTCCCAACCCCAGGCCAACATCGCTGTGTGACCATATCATACAGCCCATTAAGAAAACTGCAATCTGGTGAACCATTATGCAATAGATAGCACCTATCCTTGTGTATGAATGCCTACTTCCTTACAGAGTGTAAGCTTGCGAGCAGGCAGGGCCGGTGCAAGGTCTTTCTGCACCCTAGGCAAAGCTTCACGGTAGCGCCCCCAAACCTGCAAAACCACCACCATCTCCCGGAGGGGAGATGCAGGTGGCCAGTAGGTGGGCTGGGGTGAACTGCATCATTATACGTGTACAGAGAAAAGGGATAACACTCAAGGACTTTTAAAATGACAAAGTATTTTGTAAACAAAATCACAATTTTTTTTCACTTTACAGTTCCTTGTGTGCCGTCTATTCATATACTGGGGGAGATGTACTAAGCCGGAAAAGTGATAAATATCACTGTGATAAAGCGCCAGCCAATCGGCTCCTAACTGCCATATTACAGGCTGTGTTTGAAAAATGACAGTTAGGAGCCGATTGGCTGATGCTTTATCACTGTGATATTTATAACTTTTCAGGCTTAGTACATCTGGCCCACTGTATAATACTGTACATGGGGTCTGGAGGGGATATTTAATTGGGGTTTGGTACAGCATGCCTCCAGTCAGAATACCGACAGCGGCATCTCGACCACCATAATACCGACATTTTGAATGAAATTAACCTTACCCTAGCCCTCCCGCGAGCCTAACCATAACCCCCTGGCATACTAACATTCAGGGTGCCAGCTGTCAGGATTCCGGCGTCAGCATTCTGACAGGTGTCAGGATTCTGGCACCAGTATTCCAGCAATCCGTCATCCAGGATTCCAACTACATCCCTTTAATTGAATGTGTATATGTACATATATATGCACAGACATACATATATTTGTAAGCTTATTGTCTTCCATCCCTCCATCTGTAAATTCATTACTGACCCGCATACAGAGACACACTTTAGTTTTTTCCTAGATGAATTCAGTGGAGCCCTCCAGTGGCTGGCGCCCCTAGGCAGCCGCCTAAAGCTGCCTAATGGTAGAGCCGGCCCTGCGAGCAGGGCCCTCCTACCTCTGTCTGTCATTGCCCATTTTTTTCTATTACTGTTCCAATTGTAAAGCGCAACGGAATATGCAGCGCTATATAACAAACTAAGGGGGTAATTCCGAGTTGATCGCAGCATCAAATTTGTTAGCAGTTTGGTAAAACCATGTGCGCTGCAGGGGGGGCAGATATAACATGTGCAGAGAGAGTTAGATTTGGGTGAGTTATTTTGTTTCTGTGCAGGGTAAATACTGGCTGCTTTATTTTTACACTGCAGTTTAGATTTCAGTTTGAACACACCCCACCCAAATCTAACTCTCTCTGCACATGTTATATCTGGCACACCTGCAGTGCACATGGTTTTGCCCAACTGCTAACAAATTTGATGCTGCGATCAACTTGGAATTACCCCCTAAATAAAGTTTTAAAAACTGATACATGGCTATAATGATAAAATAGTGGGGCAAATAATTTTACAGGCCGCCATTGTCTTTACAAATAGCTCCCAATGTAATGGTGTTGGCGTAGATATCCTTAGCATGTAATAGCAATTAGGCAGGGCCCTCCTTCCTCATGTTTCATCCTTAGCACTATCCTTTCAGTGACTCTGCACCCAGTGAAGGATGAACACACAGAATGAGTCTCATTGAATGCTGAGCTGCCTTCCTTTCCCCCTGACTCACCTACACTTGCCGTCAAGATACAGGGAGTCACCCTACCCTCGCCTCAGTCTGCGTCATACATAGTTCGTCGGTTTTTACACTGACGTACCACAGTTATGTCACCTTACAGTTGCTGAACCATTGTTGCTTCAGTTCCAACCAGGTCTAGAACGTACCATGCCCCGTTGCAGCCTTCCTGAGATTTACAGAATATATAGGGCCCATGTACTATTCTCTGCATTTTATTCCTAATTTTATTGCAGCAATGAGAAATTATTCCTGCAAGGGCATTGACTCCAATAAGAGCCTGTTCCTGCGAAAGATAAGTTTCCTTCCCGGCAAAGTTACTGCGGATGTGCGGTCACCGTACCAAACAGTCTAAGCTGGCATTACAGGGGAGGGGATCTTTTAGATCCATCTCTGAAAAATATTGCGATGTTGTAACCTGTAGGCTACAATAGGTAACACCATAAAAAGATGGCGTTGGCAAGTTCTGAATAAATATTATGTTCGGGGCTTGTTATAATCTGTATTTTCCCAGTCCCCATAGATGTCTATGGGGGCTGCATTTATGATCTAGACCAGGGGTGGCCAAACAGAGGCAAAAAGCCAGAAAATATCTGCAGTCAAGGATAAGAGGCACTATCATGCGCGCACCTTTGCAAAAATGGAGGCGTGGCCTAGTTGTCACAAAACCACACCCCATTTTTGTGCGCACATCTTTCGGTATGATGTTTATAGGAGTATGACCTTGTGTCATAACCCCATTTTTAGTCATATTGTACAGTGCCACATACATATAAAAACACCAAAAAAATGGGTGCCCCCACAGTGCCAAATACATATATGCCCCCACAGTGCCACATACATATAGAAAAGCCAAAAAATGGGTGCCCCCCACAGTGCCAGATACATATATGCCCCCACAGTGCCAGATACATATATGCCCCCACAGTGCCGGATACATATATGCCCCCCCCCCCCAGTGCCGGATACATATATGCCCCCACAGTGCTGGATACATATGTCCGCACAGTGCGCTCTCCCCCCCCCCCCCCCGTACTGCTCACTGCGCTTCTGCTTTCGCTGCAGTGCTCTTTATGAGGGGAGGAGAGCGCGAGCGTGCGCCTCTCCTGCCCCTCAGTCTCCGGCGGCGTTGTCTCCAATTAGGCGTGTCCGTGAGCCAATCAGAGCTCGCGGACCGGCAGCTAATACTCCTAATTGGCTGCCGATCCGCGAGCTCTGATTGGCTCACGGGCCGGCGCCGGGCACTGCAGTTGGGCAGCGGGAGGCAGGACTCGAGCTCACAAGCCACATGCGGAGGAAGAAGGAGCCGCAGGTTGGCCACCGCTGATCTAGACCGAAGAGACCCTTTTGATAAATACCCCGTATATGAAGCTAAACGGCCGTTTTCTTAGGATTAACTTGCAAAAATACTTTGATACATCAGCCTAGACAGCTAGGGAGTACATTTACTAAAGCTTCTAAAACATAGAAATGGTGATGTTGCCCATAGCAACCAATTAGATGCTGTCTTTCATTTCGCTATTGCTTTTTAGAAAATGATAGTATGTAATTGGTTGCCATGGGCAACATCACAAATTCTCTGTTTTAGAAGCTTTTATAAATGTACCCCCTAGAGCAGAGGTTCTCAAACTCGGTCCTCGGGGGCACACACAGTGCATGTTTTGCAGGTAACCCAGCAGGTGCACAGGTGTATTAATTACTCACTGACGCATTTTAAAAGGTCCACAGGTGGAGCTAATTATTTCCCTTGCGATTCTGTGAGGAGACCTGCAAAACATGCACTGTGTGGGCCCCCGAGGACCGAGTTTGAGAACCTCTGCCCTAGAGTATGCGCAGGGCAGAAAAGAGCCGGGCTGGGACCACGTACTTTTCAGGGGGTGGTCTAATTGCAGGAGGCGTGGCCATGTACCCTTAGAAAAAAAATATAGAAAAAAATTGGGTCCCTCCCTCAGATCTGGGCCCAGGTAATTAATACCACCCCCCCTCTCTTGGCACCACTGGCAGGGGGTAATTATGAAGTGCCCAGGCATCTCTACATGTACAGATAGAGTACATTGTCTTCCATTATTTTCTGGAGCCTGATATTTCTTCACTGTTTTAGCCTTAGCGGGCATTATTTTTTGGTAATATAGGATGGTAAGATTCCTGCCTGCCTCTGTGCCACCCGTCACAGATATGAAGTATTCAGCCCCAGTGCTAGGGAAGAGCGAAAGCCCGGATCCACCACTGGTGATACATGCGTTCTAGTGACATAAAATATATAGTGTTTATAATAAGAATTTACTTACCGATAATTCTATTTCTCGGAGTCCGTAGTGGATGCTGGGGTTCCTGAAAGGACCATGGGGAATAGCGGCTCCGCAGGAGACAGGGCACAAAAAAGTAAAGCTTTTACCAGATCAGGTCGTGTGCACTGGCTCCTCCCCCTATGACCCTCCTCCAGACTCCAGTTAGGTACTGTGCCCGGACGAGCGTACACAATAAGGGAGGCAATTTGAATCCCGGGTAAGACTCATACCAGCCACACCAATCACACCGTACAACTTGTGATCTAAACCCAGTTAACAGTATGATAACAGAAAGAGCCTCTTAAAGATGGCTCCTTAACAATATAACCCGAATTTGTTAACAATAACTATGTACAGTATTGCAGATAATCCGCACTTGGGATGGGCGCCCAGCATCCACTACGGACTCCGAGAAATAGAATTATCGGTAAGTAAATTCTTATTTTCTCTATCGTCCTAAGTGGATGCTGGGGTTCCTGAAAGGACCATGGGGATTATACCAAAGCTCCCAAACGGGCGGGAGAGTGCGGATGACTCTGCAGCACCGAATGAGAGAACTCCAGGTCCTCCTTTGCCAGGGTATCAAATTTGTAAAAATTTACAAACGTGTTCTCCCCTGACCACGTAGCTGCTCGGCAGAGTTGTAATGCCGAGACCCCTCGGGCAGCCGCCCAAGATGAGCCCACCTTCCTTGCGGAATGGGCCTTAACAGATTTAGGCTGTGGCAGGCCTGCCACAGAATGTACAAGTTGAATTTTGTTACAAATCCAACGAGCAATCGACTGCTTAGAAGCAGGTGCACCCAACTTGTTGGGTGCATACAGTATAAACAGCGAGTCAGATTTTCTGACTCCAGCCGTCCTTTAAATGTATATTTTAAAGGCTCTGACAACGTCCAACAACTTGGAGTCCTTCAAGTCGTCTGTAGCCGCAGGCACTACAATAGGCTGGTTCAGGTGAAACGCTGATACCACCTTAGGGAGAAAATGCGGACGCGTCCGCAGCTCTGCCCTATGTCGAATGGAAAATTAAATAAGGGCTTTTATAAAACAAAGCCGCCAGTTCAGATACTCTCCCGGCCGAAGCCAGGGCCAGTAACATAGTCACTTTCCATGTGAGATATTTCAAATCCACATTTTTTAGTGGTTCAAACCAATGGGATTTGAGGAAATCTAAAACTACATTTAGATCCCACGGTGCCACCGGAGGCACCACAGGAGGCTGTATATGCAGTACTCCTTTAACAAAAGTCTGTACCTCAGGAACTGAGGCCAATTCTTTTTGGAAGAATATTGACAGGGCCGAAATTTGAACCTTAATAGATCTCAATTTGAGACCCATAGACAATCCTGATTGTAGGAAATGTAGGAAACGACCCAGTTGAAATTCCTCCGTCGGAACACTCCGATCCTCGCACCACGCGACATATTTTCGCCAAATGCGGTGATAATGTTTCGCGGTGACTTCCTTCCTTGCCTTAATCAAGGTAGGAATGACTTCTTCTGGAATGCCTTTCCCTTTTAGGATCTGGCGTTCAACCGCCATGCCGTCAAACGCAGCCGCGGTAAGTCTTGAAAGAGACAGGGACCCTGTTGTAGCAGGTCCCTTCTCAGAAGTAGAGGGCACGGGTCGTCCGTGACCAACTCTTGAAGTTCCGGGTACCAAGTCCTTCTTGGCCAATCCGGAGCCACTAGTATTGTTCTTACTCCTCCTCACCGTATAATCTTCAATACCTTTGGTATGAGAGGCAGAGGAGGAAACACATATACTGATTTGTACACCCAAGGTGTTACCAGTGCGTCCACAGCTATTGCCTGTGGATCTCTTGACCTGGCGCAATACTTGTCCAGTTTCTTGTTGAGGCGAGACGCCATCATGTCTACCATTGGTCTTTCCCAACAGTTTATTAGCATGTGGAAGACTTCTGGATGAAGACCCCCCTCTCCCGGGTGAATATCGTGTCTGCTGAGGAAGTCTGCTTCCCAGTTGTCCACGCCCGGGAAGAACACTGCTGACAGTGCTATTACGTGATTCTCCGCCCAGCGAAGAATCTTGGCAGCTTCTGCCATTGCACTCCTGCTTCTTGTGCCGCCCTGTCTGTTTACATGGGCGACCGCCGTGATGTTGTCCGACTGAATCAACACCGGTTTTCCTTGCAGGAGTGGTTCCGCCTGGCTTAGAGCATTTTAGATTGCTCTTAGTACCAGAATGTTTATGTGAAGAGACTTTTCCAGGTTCGTCCATACCCCCTGGAAGTTTCTTCCTTGTGTGACTGCTCCCCAACCTCTCAGGCTGGCGTCCGAGGTCACCAGGATCAAATCCTGTATGCCGAATCTGCGGCCCTCCAATAGATGAGCCTTTTGCAACCACCACAGAAGATATACCCTTGTCCTTGGCGACAGGGTTATTCGCAGGTGCATCTGAGGATGCGACCCTGACCATTTGTCCAACAGATCCCTTTGGAAAATTCTTGCATGGAATCTGCCGAATGGAATTGCTTCGTAAAAAGCCACCATTTTTCCCAGGACTCTTGTGCATTGATGTACAGACACCTTTCCTGGTTTTAGGAGGTTCCTGACAGGTCGGATAACTCCTTGGCTTTTTCCTCGGGAAGAAAAACCTTTTTCTGAACCGTGTCCAGAATCATCCCTAGGAACAGCAGACGTATCGTCGGAAAACAGCTGCGATTCTTGGAATATTTAGAATCCAGTCGTGCCGTCGAAGAACTACTTTAGATAGTGCTCTTCCGACCTCCAACTGTTCTCTGGAACTTGCCCTTTTTAGGTCGTGCAAGTAAGGGATAATTTAGATGCCTTTTTTCTTTGAAGAAACATCTTTTCGGCCATTACCTTGGTAAAAAGGCCCGGGGTGCCGTGGATAATTCAAACGGCATCGTCTGAAACTGATATTGACAGTTCTGTACCACGAACCAGAGGTACCCTTGATGAGAAGGACAAAATTTGGACATGGAGGTAATCCTTGATGTCCAGGGACACCATATAGTCCCCTTTTTTCCGGTTCGCTATCACTGCTCTGAGTGACTTTATCTCGATTTGAACCTTTTATGTAAGTGTTCAAAACATTTTAGATTTAGACTATGTGTCACCAAGCCGTCTGGCTTCAGTACCACAATATAGTGTGGAAAAATAATACCCTTTTCCTTGTCGTAGGAGGGGTACTTTGATTATCACCTGCTGGATATACAGCTTGTGAATTGTTTCCAATGCTGCCTCCCTGTCGGAGGGAGCCGTTGGTAAAGCAGACTTCAGGAACCTGCGAGGAGAAGATGTCTCGACTCTCCAATCTTTACCCCTGGGATAATACTCGTACGATCTAGGGGTCAACTTGCGAGTGATCCCACTGCGCCCTGAGACTCTTGAGACTACCCCCCCACCTTGAGTCCGCTTGCACGGCCCCAGCGTCATGCTGAGGACTTGGCAGACGCGGTGGAGGGCTTCTTTTCCTGGGAAAGGGCTGCCTGCTGCAGTCTACTTCCCTTACCTCTATGTCTGGGCAGATATGACTGGCCTTTTGCCTGCATGCCCTCATGGGAAAGGAAAGATTGAGGCTGAAAAGACGGTGTCTTTTTTAGCTGAGATGTAACTTGGGGTAAAAAAGGTTGGATTTCCCAGCTGTTGCTGTGGTCCCCAGGTCCGATGGACCGACCCCCAAATAACTCCTTCCCTTTATACAGCAATACTTCCATCTGCCGTATGGGATCTGTATCACCTGACCACTGTCGTGTCCCTGACATCTTCTGGGAGATATGGACAACGCACTTATCTTGATGCCAGAGAGCAAATATCCCTCTGTGCATCTCACATACATATATATAGAATGCATCCTATTAAATGCTCTACATGAATAAAATATTTTCAGTCAGGGAATCCGACCAAGCCAACCCAGCACTGCATCTCCAGGCTGATGGCGATCGCTGGTCGCAGTATAACCACCGTATGTGTGTATATACTTTTTAGGATATTTTTCCAGCTTCCTATCAGCTGGCTCCTTGAGGGCGGCCGTATCTGGAGACGGTAACGCCACTTGATAAGCGTGTGAGCGCCTTATCACCCTAAGGGGTGTTTCCCAACGTACCCTAATTTCTGGCGGGAAAGGGTATAACGCCAATATTTGCTATCGGGGTAACCCTACGCATCATCACACACTTCATTTTATTTTATCTGATTCAGGAAAAACTACAGGTAGTTTTTTCCACTCCCACATAATACCCTTTCTTGTGGTACTTGTAGTATCAGAAACACGTAACACCTCCTTCATTGCCCTTAACGTGTGGCCCTAATGAGAAATACGTTTGTTTATTCACCGTCGACACTGTATTCAGTGTCCGTGTCTGTGTCTGTGTCGACCGACTGAGGTAAATGGGCGTTTTTAAAACCCCTGACGGTGTTTCTGAGACGCCTGGACCGGTCCTAATAGATTGTCGGCCGTCTCATGTCGTCAACCGACCTTGCAGCGTGTTGACATTCTCACGTAATTCTCTAAATAAGCCATCCATTCCGGTGTCGACTCCCTAGAGAGTGACATCACCATTACAGGCAATTTCTCCGCCTCCTCACCAACATCGTCCTCATACATGTCGACACACACGTGCCGACACACAGCACACACACCGGGAATGCTCTGACAGAGGACAGGACCCACTAGCCCTTTGGGGAGACAGAGGGAGAGTCTGCCAGCACACACCAAAAACGCTATAATTATATAGGGACAACCTTATATAAGTGTTTCTCCCTTATAGCATCTTTTATATATATACAATATCGCCAAAATCAGTGCCCCCCCTCTCTGTTTTAACCCTGTTTCTGTAGTGCAGTGCAGGGGAGAGCCTGGGAGCCTTCTCTCCAGCTTTTCTGTGAGAGAAAATGGCGCTGTGTGCTGAGGAGATAGGCCCCGCCCCTTTTACGGCGGGCTCGTCTCCCGCTATTTTTGAAGTTAGGCAGGGGTTAAATATCTCCATATAGCCTCTGTGGGCTATATGTGAGGTATTTTTTGCCTCTAATAAGGTTTTTATTTGCCTCTCAGAGCGCCCCCCCCAGCGCTCTGCACCCTCAGTGACTGTTGTGTGAAGTGTGCTGAGAGGAAAATGGCGCACAGCTGCAGTGCTGTGCGCTACCTTTATGAAGACTCAGGAGTCTTCAGCCGCCGATTTTGGACCTCTTCTCTCTTCAGCGTCTGCAAGGGGGCCGGCGGCGCGGCTCCGGTGACCATCCAGGCTGTACCTGTGATCGTCCCTCTGGAGCTAGTGTCCAGTAGCCAAGCAGCAAATCCACTCTGCACGCAGGTGAGTTCACTACTTCTCCCCTAAGTCCCTCGTTGCAGTGATCCTGTTGCCAGCAGGACTCACTGTAAAGTAAAAAACCTAAGCTAAACTTTCTCTAAGCAGCTCTTTAGGAGAGCCACCTAGATTGCACCCTTCTCGTTCGGGCACAAAATCTAACTGGAGTCTGGAGGAGGGTCATAGGGGGAGGAGCCAGTGCACACCACCTGATCTGGTAAAAGCTTTACTTTTTTGTGCCCTGTCTCCTGCGGAGCCGCTATTCCCCATGGTCCTTTCAGGAACCCCAGCATCCACTTAGGACGATAGAGAAATGCTATTATCATGTAGCATAGGACCACCAGGGCAGAGACAACTTGCTGCGACTGGTGGCTGACCATATGTTTGCAAATGTGTACAACTGAGATCTCTGCATTACTATTATCATGTAGAATGCATGTCTCTTTGGCAGGTCCGTTATGGTTTGCTGGGCGAATGTATTTGTTTTTTTTTCTGGTCTAGAGTAACCCCTCCCTTACGTGCACCTGTGATATACTAATAAAGTGAGTTGAACAACTACCATTTTGTGTATCAATATAACTTTGGCAATTAACAAGTGCTCTGGCTTCCCCCAATTATGTAATGCTTAGTAAACAACTTGTTGCTGAAACTGCTGGGAGTACTGGAAGTTGTGTTGTCAATAAAGTTGTTGCAGTGTTATTATGGTTATGGAGACCTGTTTCTTCCAGAGATGCATCCTCCACCTGGCTTTACTGCCACCTAGTGGTTAAATATGTAAGATCAGTCTTTGTTAAAAGTCTTCAGTTTTTTTTTTTTTTTTTGGCAACTTCTGTTAACCATTTTCTGTCCAAACCCCAGAAATTCAGATTTTAGATTTAGTAAGTTATATATAGAATTAGTAATAGATATTTTAGCCATATAGAATGTGTCAAATTTACTTGATTTGCACATTTTGAGTGTGTATGTACTATATGTGTACATCTATGTATGATGATGATGATGATGATGATGATGATGTTGTTGCATACTTACCTACTTTGCTGCCTCCTCCTCCGGGAGGAGGCAGCGTTGTAGGTGAATGGGGGCGTGGCCGGCAGCAGGATGGGTGGTTCGGGGGCGTGGTCGGCAGCAGGCAGCAGGATGGGCGGTCCGGGGGCGTTGCATCAGGGTCGCGTCATCGTGATTACACACCCCACTGTGCTGTGCCGAGAAAAAAGGCGCTGCATAGCGGGGGCGGAGCTACGATTACGCGATTCAACATGAATCGCGTCATCGGACCCCCTCGGCCCGCCTACTTGTTCACTGCTGCGGGCGGCCGAGGGGAAAAGCGGGAGGCTTGCCCACCTTTCCGGGGGGCCGGGAGGGTCACCCGATTTTCGGGAGCCTCCCGGCCATTCCGGGAGGGTAGGCAAGTATGTGTTGCTGTTATCATCCTTTATTTCTCTAATGTCCTAGTGGATGCTGGGGACTCCGTAAGGACCATGGGGAATAGCGGGCTCCGCAGGAGACTGGGCACTCTAAAGAAAGATTTAGTACTATCTGGTGTGCACTGGCTCCTCCCTCTATGCCCCTCCTCCAGACCTAAGTTAGAATCTGTGCCCGGCCGAGCTGGGTGCTCCTAGTGGGCTCTCCTGAGCTTGCTAGAAAGAAAGTATTTTGTTAGGTTTTTTGTTTTCAGAGAGCTTCTGCTGGCAACAGACTCTCTGCTACGAGGGACTGAGGGGAGAGAAGCAAACCTACTCACGGCAGCTAGGTAGCGCTTCTTAGGCTACTGGACACCATTAGCTCCAGAGGGATCGAACACAGGTACCTAACCTTGATCGTCCGGAGCCGCGCCGCCGTCCCCCTCGCAGAGCCAGAAGAACAGAAGCAGCAGAAGCATGAAGACATCGAAATCGGCGGCTGAAGACTCCTGTCTTCACTTAAGGTAGCGCACAGCACTGCAGCTGTGCGCCATTGCTCCCACAGCACACCGCACACTCCGGTCACTGTAGGGTGCAGGGCGCGGGGGGGGGGGGGGGGGGGGCCCTGGGCAGCAACTAAGTACCTTTTTTGGCAAAAGAGACATATATACAGTCTGGGACTGTATATATGCCCGAGTCCCCGCCATTTTTTACACATTAAAGCGGGACAGAAGCCCGCCGCTGAGGGGGCGGGGCCTTCTTCCTCAGCACACCAGCGCCATTTTCTCTTCACAGCTCCGCTGGAAGGACGCTCCCCAGGCTCTCCCCTGCAGTATACAGGTGCAATAGAGGGTAAAAAAGAGAGGGGGGGCACATAAATTTAGGCGCAGTATATATATATATATATATATATATATATATCAGCAGCTACAGGGTAAACACTAAGGTACAGTGTAATCCCTGGGTTATATAGCGCTGGGGTGTGTGCTGGCATACTCTCTCTCTGTCTCCCCAAAAGCCTTTGTGGGGTCCTGTCCTCAGTCAGAGCATTCCCTGTGTGTGTGCTGTGTGTCGGTACGCCTGTGTCGACATGTTTGATGAGGAAGGATACGTGGAGGCAGAACAAGTGCAGCTGAGTGTGGTGTCGCCGCCGACGGTGCCGACACCTGATTGGATGGATATGTGGAAGGTGTTAAATGATAATGTAAACTCCTTGCATAACAGATTGGATAAAACTGTAACCGGGGGACAGGCAGGGTCTCAACCCATGCCTGATCCTACAGCGCAGAGGCCGTCAGGGTCCCAAAAGCGCACACTATCCCAGATAGTTGACACAGATGTCGACACGGAATCTGACTCCAGTGTCGATGACGATAAGGCAAAGTTGCAGCCTAAAATGACTAAAGCCATCCGCTACATGATTGTAGCTATGAAGGATGTATTACACATTTCTGAGGAAAATCCTGTCCCTGACAAGAGGATTTATATGTATGGGGAGAAAAAGCATGAAGTGACTTTTCCCCCTTCACATTAATTAAATTAATTATGTGAAAAAGCGTGGGATTCCCCTGACAGGAAGGTGATAGTTTCCAAGAGATTACTTATGGTGTATCCTTTCCCGCCAACGGACAGGTTACGCTGAGAATCCTCCCCTAGGGTAGACAAGGCGTTGACACGCTTGTCTAAGAAGGTGGCCCTGCCGTCTCCGGATATGGCCGCCCTAAAGGATCCTGCGGATAGAAAGCAGGAAGCTATCCTGAAGTCAGTTTATACACATTCTGGCACACTGCTGAGGCCAGCAATTGCTTCGGCCTGGATGTGTAGTGCGGTAGCTGCATGGACAGATTCTCTGTCTGAGGAGTTAGATACCCTGGACAGGGACACCGTTCTACTGACCCTGGCACATATCAAGGACGCAGTCCTATATATGCGGGATGCCCAGAGGGACATTTGCCTGCTGGGCTCTAGAGTTAACGCTATGTCCATTTCTGCCAGAAGAGTCTTATGGACTCGGCAATGGACAGGGGATACTGACTCTAAAAAACACATGGAGGTTTTACCTTATAAGGGTGAGGAATTGTTTGGGGACGGTCTCTCGGACCTAGTTTCCACAGCTACGGCTGGGAAGTCAAATTTCTTGCCTTATGTCCCTCCACAACCTAAGAAAGCACCGTATTACCAAATGCAGTCCTTTCATTCTCAGAGGAGCAAGAAGGTCAGAGGTGCGTCCTTTCTTGCAAGAGGCAGTAGTGGAGGAAAAAAGCTGCACCACGCAGCTAGTTCCCAGGAACAAAAGTCTTCCCCGGCTTCCACTAAATCCACCGCATGACGCTGGGGCTCCACAGGCGGAGCCAGGAGCTGTGGGGGCGCGTCTCCGGCATTTCAGCCACCAGTGGGTTCGCTCACAGGTGGATCCTTGGGCTATACAAATTGTGGCTCAGGGATACAAGCTGGAATTCGAGGTGATGCCCCCTCACCGTTACCTAAAATCGGCCTTACCAGCTTCCCCCACAGAAAAGGGAGATAGTGGTGGAGGCAATTCACAAACTTTTTCTCCAGACAGTGGTGGTAGAGGTCCCCCCCCTTCAACGGGGAAGGGGCTACTATTCCACTATGTTTGTGGTACCGAAACCGGACGGTTCGGTCAGACCCATTTTAAATTTAAAATCCCTGAACTTTTATCTGAAGAAATTCAAGTTCAAAATGGAATCGCTCAGAGCGGTCATTGCAAGCCTGGAGGAAGGGGATTTCATGGTGTCTCTGGACATCAAGGATGCTTACTTGCATGTCCCCATTTATCCGCCTCATCAGGAGTACCTCAGGTTTGTGGTACGGGACTGTCATGACCAATTCCAGACGTTGCCGTTTGGCCTGTCCACGGCACCGAGAGTTTTTACCAAAGTGATGTCGGAGATGATGGTGCTCCTTCGGAAGCAAGGGGTTACAATTATCCCATACTTGGACGATCTCCTCATAAAGGCGAGGTCCAGGGAGCAGTTGCTGATCAGTGTAGCACACTCTCAGGAAGTGTTGCGTCAGCACGGCTGGATTCTGAACATTCCAAAGTCGCAGCTGATTCCTGCGACGCGTCTGCCCTTCCTGGGCATGATTCTGGGCACAGACCAGAAGAAGGTGTTTCTCCCGGAGGAGAAGGCTCAGGAGCTCGTGACTCTGGTCAGAGACCTCCTAAAGCCAAAACAGGTGTCGGTGCATCACTGCACACGAGTCCTGGGAAAGATGGTGGCGTCTTACGAAGCCATTCCCTTCGGCAGGTTCCATACGAGGATCTTTCAGTGGGATCTGCTGGACAAGTGGTCCGGATCGCATCTTCAGATGCATCGGATGATCACCCTGTCCCCCAGGGCCAGGGTGTCTCTTCTGTGGTGGCTACAAGGTGCTCACCTCCTCGAGGGCCGCAGATTCGGCATACAGGACTGGGTCCTGGTGACCACGGATGCAAGCCTCCGAGGGTGGGGGGCAGTCACTCAAGGAAGAAACTTCCAAGGGTTGTGGTCAAGTCAGGAGAGTCTACACATCAATATCCTGGAACTAAGGGCCATATACAACGCCCTGAGTCAAGCGGAGCCTCTGCTTCGAAACCAACCGGTGCTGATTCAGTCAGACAACATCACGGCAGTGGCCCATGTAAACCGCCAGGGCGGCACAAGAAGCAGGGTGGCAATGGCAGAAGCCACCAGGATTCTTCGGTGGGCGGATAATCACGTACTAGCACTGTCAGCAGTGTTCATTCCGGGAGTGGACAACTGGGAAGCAGACTTCCTCAGCAGACACGACCTCCACCCGGGAGAGTGGGGACTTCATCAAGAAGTCTTCACGCAGATTGCAAATCGATGGGAACTGCCACAGGTGGACATGATGGCGTCCCGTCTCAACAAAAAGCTAAAAAGATATTGCGCCAGGTCCAGGGACCCTCAGGCGATAGCTGTGGACGCACTGGTAACACCGTGGGTGTTCCAGTCGGTCTATGTGTTTCCTCCTCTTCCTCTCATACCAAAGGTGCTGAGAATTGTGAGAACAATACTCATTGTTCCGGATTGGCCAAGAAGGACTTGGTACCTGGAATTGCAAGAAATGCTCATAGAGGACCCATGGCCTCTGCCTCTCAGACAGGACCTGTTACAACAGGGGCCCTGTCTGTTCCAAGACTTACCGCGGCTGCGTTTGACGGCATGGCGGTTGAACACCGGATCCTAGCAGAAAAGGGCATTCCGGAAGCAGTTATTCCTACGCTGATAAAGGCTAGGAAGGACGTGACAGCGAAACATTATCACCGTATATGGCGAAAATATGTTGCTTGGTGTGAGGCCAGGAAGGCCCCTACAGAGGAATTCCAACTGGGTCGATTCCTGCACTTCCTACAGTCGGGTGTGACTATGGGCCTGAAATTAGGGTCCATAAAGGTCCAGATTTCGGCCCTATCCATTTTCTTTCAGAAAGAACTGGCTTCACTGCCTGAGGTTCAGACGTTTGTTAAGGGAGTGCTGCATATTCAGCCTCCTTTTGTGCCACCAGTGGCACCTTGAGATCTTAACGTGGTTTTGGCTTTCCTGAAATCCCATTGGTTTGAGCCACTTAAGACGGTGGAGCTAAAGTATCTCACGTGGAAAGTGGTCATGCTGTTGGCCCTAGCCTCAGCTAGGAGTGTGTCAGAATTGGCGGCTTTGTCATGTAAAAGCCCCTATCTGGTTTTCCATATGGACAGGGCAGAATTGCGAACTCGTCCGCAGTTTCTGCCAAAGGTGGTGTCATCTTTTCATCTGAACCAACCCATTGTGGTGCCTGCGGCTACTCGTGACTTGGAGGATTCCAAGTTGCTTGATGTAGTCAGGGCTTTGAAGATCTATGTTGCCAGGACGGCTGGAGTCAGGAAGACTGACTCACTGTTTATCCTGTATGCATCCAACAAGCTGGGTGCTCCTGCTTCAAAGCAGACCATTGCTCGCTGGATCTGTAACACGATTCAGCAGGCTCATTCTGCGGCTGGATTGCCGCATCCAAAATCAGTATAAGCCCATTCCACAAGGAAGGTGGGCTCTTCTTGGGCGGCTGCCCGAGGGGTCTCGGCATTACAGCTTTGCCGAGCTGCTACTTGGTCGGGTTCAAACACATTTGCAAAGTTCTACAAGTTTGATACCCTGGCTGAGGAGGACCTGGTGTTTGCCCATTCGGTGCTGCAGAGTCATCCGCACTATCCCGCCCGTTTGGGAGCTTTGGTATAATCCCCATGGTCCTTACGGAGTCCCCAGCATTCACTAGGACGTTAGAGAAAATAAGAATTTACTCACCGGTAATTCTATTTCTCGTAGTCCGTAGTGGATGCTGGGCGCCCGTCCCTAGTGCAGACTTTCTGCAATACGTGTATATAGTTATTGCTTAATAAAGGGTTATGTTATGTTGGCATCCATTGGTTGATGCTCTATTGTTTGTTCATACTGTTAACTGGGTATGTTTATCACAAGTTATACGGTGTGATTGGTGTGGCTGGTATGAGTCTTACCCTGGATTCCAAAATCCTTTCCTTGTAATGTCAGCTCTTCCGGGCACAGTTTCCTTAACTGAGGTCTGGAGGAGGGGCATATAGGGAGGAGCCAGTGCACACCAGATAGTACTAAATCTTTCTTTAGAGTGCCCAGTCTCCTGCGGAGCCCGCTATTCCCCATGGTCCTTACGGAGTCCCCAGCATCCACTACGGACTACGAGAAATAGAATTACCGGTGAGTAAATTCTCATTTTATATGGCGCCACAAGGCTTCTGCAGTGCCTAAGCTACTGAATTGCGAAGTTCACCTAGCTCTGGAATGCGTCCCCCCCCCCCCCTCCCCCAGAGAGCTAAGATCCCCAGGATGCCCACCGCCCTCGCGGGTCTGTACCAGAAGCTTAGTAAATGCATTACTGAATTGCAATTAGCAGTGTCTATATCTCCCCACAAGTGCATGGGAGTACTCACGGAGCGATAATCTAAACAATCTGACTAGATTGCTTAGATTTTAAGCATGATCGCTCCGCGTGTACCCCTCACAGCGATAGCGATGCGCGGCTATCGCTGGTGCTAGACAGGCCAATCTAGCGGTTCGCTCAGCACACATCTCTCCCAAATCGGGCCGTGAGTACGGCCCTTTACTCCTATTTGAATGACCTTTATCAAAGTGCTGATAAGAGGGGGGAAATATGTGTACAGTAGTTGCCAGTGTTGACTGTGCACTGCCACCTGTGGTCTGTAGCTGGTATTGCAGTGATTTTCCTCCTAATCTGCAGGTAACTGGTATTGCGGTGGATCTTCACAATATCCCTGTCTCCTAGTGCAGTGATTCTCAACTCAAGTACCCCAACAGGTCATGTTTTTTGGATTTCTTTAACCATGCACAGGCAAGTTGATCTATATTGCTTCATCTGTAATTATCTCATCTGTTTCCACAGACAGAAGTCCTGAAAACATGACCTGTTGGGGTTACTCGAGGACAGTAGTTGAGAACCCCTGTCCTAGTGCATTGACAGGCTGATTTAGTTGTGGGTCATTTTAAAGCTGTTATTATACACCTAATATTACAATTTACTGACATGCTCCTTCCATATACTCCTGTGCGTATTATGAATTATGCGTATTTAACTTAGAAGTTGAGTGGTAGAATTTAAGAGAGTTGTATGGTTATGTTAAACTCAGGAAAGTTTCTGGGGTAATCAGGAGAGACAAGACAGGTGGAAGGGGGTGATGATGCCACAATTCACCAGAGGAGTGGCTGAATGTGGGAACAATTACTACCACGGACTGCTCCAGAGGTGCGGCTGCAGCACAATCCAAAATTCAAATTGGGGAGCTACACCTACGGTTGGTTCTAAATCTGAGTGGGAGAAGGGACCTTCTGACGTCACTAGGGGAGGAGACACGTCACCGGGGGGAGGAGCTACGGGCGAACAGGGTACCCGAAAAGTACCCTTGCGGGATTGCTTCGCTCGCCACCTGATTACTAAAGGTAATAGTTGGTGGCGTGGATAGTAGAGGAACTATCCCGCTGGCCTAGCCCCTCCTTCCTTGTGTCATGCCTCCTCCCCCAGACGTAAAAGGTCCCTTAGGCCACTTGAATCTAGCATCAACCCTACACCTACTGCCAGTGCGTCCCGGCTGGGGATGTCTGGCAGTGTTTGGGGTGGTAGTTGGTGTGGCTCCCCTATTTGAGGTTGGGACTGCTCTGCAGCCGCACCTCTGGAGCAGGGACGTGCGGTGAGCTAAAAGGCTAAGGAGGCACTAGATGGGAGCCTGGAGCACCTATTACTACCGAGCAGAGAGTCTTCCGGAGGATATTACGGGTGAGGGGCAGTTGCAATGTACCCAGCACTGGTGATCATGGTGTGTGCGGCTGGGTATCTGGCCATGACAACGCAGTAGGACCACCCAGGTGCAGCCTTGTAAGGATGTGATCAAACTGCGCACACCAATAGCTTTCCATTGAACAGTTTGATTACACCCTTACAAGGCTACGCCTGGGTTGGCCAAAGAGATGGCCAGAGTTTATTTTAATTTTGCTTGGTCCTTAGACTCTCATCCAGCCTCCCAGCCTTCAAGCATGCACCTAAAACTGACTCTCTCGTTCTAGATTGCCCCCCTCCCACTTTCTCTCCAGTTTCTGCCATCTTCTCCCGTTGTGTCCACCCAAATCCGCTGTAAATTCTATGGGCTTAATTCAGACCTGATCGCACCTCAGCGCATTTGCAGAGGTTTGCGTTTGGATAGTCGCTGCCCAGACAGTGAAAATCCGCCCGTGCAAGTCTGCGTACGCCGTGCAAAAAGCTTTGCAAGCGTCTGACAGCTGAAAATCCGTTCGCAACTCACTCACCATCAAATGTTTTTTTTCCAGTCTGTGTGTAGCCCGATTTTGCACAACACCAATCAGGTCTGACTCTGAATTAGGCCCAAAACTTGCATAGGCCGGTCTACGTCTTCTCTGTTTAATTCTGTAACTGCACACTGTAAGTATGTATGTATGTATGTATGTATGTATGTATTAGGGAGGCCAATCCCGGGCCCTTTATTTTTCAATCCCGGGTATCTGGATTGAAAAATGGTCAATCCCGGGATACCTGGGATTGGCGTTTCCCTGTGTGGCCACCCCACCCCGCACTCATAACTCACCATAGCACCAAGGTGGGCGGGTGGGAAACTTCAGCTTCACTCACCCGGCGGCATGTGATGGCGCAGTGTGACCTCTCGCTGCACTGGGGAGTCGGGAGGAGGAAGCCGGGCAGCGTCTGCGCTTCCTGAGGACGCTCAACGCTGATCCCTCAATCCCTGGGATTGGAGCTTCCAATCCCGGGATTGAATCCTGGACGTTTTTGTGCCGGGATGCCGCATATCCTGATTGCGGGATTGGCCTCCCTAGTATGTATGTTTATATACTGCTTTTTCCAGTTCATACTTACTGTATATATCTTTTCTGTTTTTCATCTTGTACAGCGCTACAGAAGCCTTATGGAGAGCAGGAAACCCCAACCCCAGTACTTACCTCTGAGTTCTGCCGGACGGCCGAAGGCCGTCGTTCCCTAGCGATCGCCTCTGCCTGATTGACAGGCAGAGGTGGGCGGGAGTTGGCGGCACGGCGGCGTTTGGCCTACTTTATGGGGGCGCGGTCCAGCCAACACAGGCGTGGCCGGACTGTGCGGGGGGCGGGCCGCAGCAGCTGCGTGATGCGACCAGGGACAGCGACAATCAACTCCCGGCCAGGAGCAGGAGCTGCGCTGGCCGGGAGTTACTCCACAAGTACAAAAGCGCTTTTGTACTTGTGTGTGTGTGTGTGTGTGTGTGTGTGTGTGTGTGGGAAGGGGGGGTCGGACTGAAATGTGGGGTGGACTATCCCTGTGCTGGGCGTTCCCCCGCATGTCTGGAGCACAGCTACGATCAACTCGGAATGACCCCCTATATGTGTCTGATTTCCATAAGAAAGTGTTCTGTTTGTACTTAATGTCAGGGATGATCAGATAGATCAGTGATTTTCAACCTTTTTTTACTCGCGGCACACCGAACAATGTTTTAAAATTGCCAAGGCACACCATCAGTTCCCTACAGAAAAAAAAACAAAAAACACACATTGGCCCTCACAGTAAAAAATTCCACACATACATTGGCCTACAGAGGAAAAACAATCACATTGCTCCCCACATAAATCATATTGCTCTTTATATAAATCCTAAAATCCTATTGCTCCCCACATGAATTATTCACATTGTTCCCACGTAAATCCTTATTCTCCCCACATAAATCCTATTGTTCCCCACAGGAGAAGAAAAAACCCAAATATTAGCCCCTACTGGTCAGCTGTCCTCCTCCCTGTCCCTCAGTGGCGCGGGTTGTTCATAGTGGAGTGCTGCGAATACTGAGCAGCGGGCAGTCGGGCAGGTGTGGATGTGGGTGGGCAAGGAAAGCTGTGTATGCAGGCAGGAACTGGAAGATGTGTGTGCAGGCGGGTGGGCTGGCTGGGTGGTGAGACGCCGCGGCCGAGACCTATGATATCACACCGCCGCGTCTTCAAGGCATAGGTCATGGTCGGAGCACGACTGATCCTCTAAGAAGAGCCCGGGCCAGCAGTTCACTCTGAAGGTGCAGGAAGCTGCTCTGGCTCTGCGGCACACCTTGTAACTGGTCGCGGCACACTGGTTGAAAAAGCCTGAGATAGAGGGTTCTGCGCAATTCCCACAGAGCCCACATGTAGATTCCGCACAGGGAGCTTATTTGTAACCTAATTACATTAAGCGGTGAGAGACTCCTAATCACATGCAGGACAAAATGTTTTTCTTGTGGACGGTTCCTAAGGAGCAGCATGGGAAACCTGTCACGTGCTCTGTGTACTTACTGACCAACGCTGCGCTACATGCAGACACTGCCCTCTCATCTCCTCTTCAGCATGGTACTACATGGATTTATTTGGGGATAAGTGCATTAAAATATTTTTTTTTTTATAGGGAAATACCTAGTTCCCCTGAGGGTGCAGGTAAATCTGCTCAGCAACACTCAGCTGCAATTGCATTTTGGGGCCCATTTATAAAACAATATGAAATGAGACATTGTCGGTGCCTCTATTTGCACTTACTGGGTCTGATTCAGAAAGGAGGCATAAGCCCCCGCAGCTGCGTCCATTATCGGTTACCTGTATGCAGATGCCAGTACACTCCCCATGTCCCCCCCCCCCCCCCCGGTATCCAGACTCTATGTCGACACTCATTAGGTCGACGCCTATTGGTTGCCAGTATGTCGACACCAGAAATATGGCGACATGGTCATTCGGTCAACATGGGAAAAGGTCGACATGAGTTGGGGGGTGGGTTTTTTCAAAATTTTTTAAAAACTTTTTCATACCTTACGATCCACGTGGACTACGATTGGGACGGTAACCTGCCCGAAGCATGCGAGGGGACACGGTGCACTAATTGGGGTTACTGGTCACTTTACGAAGAAAACACAAAAAAAACCCACAAGTCATGTCGACCTTGTTCATGTTGACATAATGTCAGTGTCGACCTTGTCGCTGTCGACCAATAGGCGTTGACCTAATGTCTGTCGACCTAAACACTGTTGACCCTATGCCCCATACCATGTGTACAGCTGTTCACCCGAATGTGCACAGACTGAGACCCCACTGTCAGCGCCCGTACTCGCAGTAATACCGATGAATGCACCTTTAGCTGCCACCATGGAAACTCTCACCCTCCCTATGGTAGCTGCAGTCTCTCTGTCTGAGTCTGGCCTCCTACATCTGTGTACTGTTACCTGTCCGCTACCTGGTTGATGTTAGCCAGGGGGACCCTGATGTGTGATCGCATTGCAGGAAATCCAAGGCTGGTCTGGGTGAGAGAGTAGCAGAATACCTGTGGTAATGAGGTATATGGGGTAAGGCTGGTCTGGGTGAGAGAGTGTCAGGGTAGCAGAATACCTGTGGTAATGATGTATATGGGGTAAGGCTGGTCTGGGTGAGAGAGCGTCAGGGTAGCAGAATACCTGTGGTAATGATGTATATGGGGTAAGGCTGGTCTGGGTGAGAGTGTGTCAGAGTAGCAGAATACCTGTGGTAATGAGGTATATAGGGTGAGGCTGGTCTGGGTGAGAAAGTAGCAGAATACCTGTGGTAATGATGTATATGGGGTAAGGCTGGTCTGAGTGAGAGAGCGTCAGAGTAGCAGAATACCTGTGGTAATGATGTATATGGGGTAAGGCTGGTCTGGGTGAGAGAGCGTCAGAGTAGCAGAATACCTGTGGTAATGAGGTATATGGGGTAAGGCTGGTCTGGGTGAGAGAGTAGCAGAATACCTGTGGTAATGAGGTATATGGGGTAAGGCTGGTCTGGGTGAGAGAGTGTCAGGGTAGCAGAATGCCTGTGGTAATGAGGTATATGGGGTAAGGCTGGTCTGGGTGAGAGAGCGTCAGGGTAGAGGAATGTCTGTGGTAATGAGGTATATGGGGTAAGGCTGGTCTGGGTGAGAGAGTGTCAGGGTAGCAGAATGCCCGTGGTAATGAGGTATATGGGGTAAGGCTGGTCTGGGTGAGAGAGTGTCAGGGTAGCAGAATGCCTGTGGTAATGAGGTATGGGGTAAGGCTGGTCTGGGTGAGAGAGTGTCAGGGTAGCAGAATGCCTGTGGTAATGAGGTATATGGGGTGAGAGTGTCAGAGTAGCAGAATGCCTGTGGTAATGAGGTATATGGGGTAAGGCTGGTCTGGGTGAGAGAGCGTCAGAGTAGCAGAATACCTGTGGTAATGAGGTATATGGGGTAAGGCTGGTCTGGGTGAGAGAGTAGCAGAATACCTGTGGTAATGAGGTATATGGGGTAAGGCTGGTCTGGGTGAGAGAGCGTCAGGGTAGCAGAATGCCTGTGGTAATGAGGTATATGGGGTAAGGCTGGTCTGGGTGAGAGAGTGTCAGGGTAGCAGAATGCCTGTGGTAATGAGGTATATGGGGTAAGGCTGGTCTGGGTGAGAGAGTGTCAGGGTAGCAGAATGCCTGTGGTAATGAGGTATGGGGTAAGGCTGGTCTGGGTGAGAGAGTGTCAGGGTAGCAGAATGCCTGTGGTAATGAGGTATATGGGGTGAGAGTGTCAGAGTAGCAGAATGCCTGTGGTAATGAGGTATATGGGGTAAGGCTGGTCTGGGTGAGAGAGCGTCAGGGTAGCAGAATGTCTGTGGTAATGAGGTATATGGGGTAAGGCTGGTCTGGGTGAGAGAGTGTCAGAGTAGCAGAATGCCTGTGGTAATGAGGTATATGGGGTAAGGCTGGTCTGGGTGAGAGAGCGTCAGGGTAGCAGAATACCTGTGGTAATGAGGTATATGGGGTAAGGCTGGTCTGGGTGAGAGAGCGTCAGGGTAGCAGAATGTCTGTGGTAATGAGGTATATGGGGTAAGGCTGGTCTGGGTGAGAGAGCGTCAGGGTAGCAGAATGTCTGTGGTAATGAGGTATATGGGGTAAGGCTGGTCTGGGTGAGAGAGTGTCAGGGTAGCAGAATGCCCGTGGTAATGAGGTATATGGGGTAAGGCTGGTCTGGGTGAGAGAGCGTCAGGGTAGCAGAATACCTGTGGTAATGAGGTATATGGGGTAAGGCTGGTCTGGGTGAGAGAGTGTCAGGGTAGCAGAATGCCTGTGGTAATGAGGTATGGGGTAAGGCTGGTCTGGGTGAGAGAGTGTCAGGGTAGCAGAATGCCTGTGGTAATGAGGTATATGGGGTGAGAGTGTCAGAGTAGCAGAATGCCTGTGGTAATGAGGTATATGGGGTAAGGCTGGTCTGGGTGAGAGAGCGTCAGGGTAGCAGAATACCTGTGGTAATGAGGTATATGGGGTAAGGCTGGTCTGGGTGAGAGAGCGTCAGGGTAGCAGAATGTCTGTGGTAATGAGGTATATGGGGTAAGGCTGGTCTGGGTGAGAGAGTGTCAGGGTAGCAGAATGCCTGTGGTAATGAGATATATGGGGTAAGGCTGGTCTGGGTGAGAGAGTGTCAGGGTAGCAGAATGCCTGTGGTAATGAGGTATATGGGGTAAGGCTGGTCTGGGTGAGAGAGCGTCAGGGTAGCAGAATACCTGTGGTAATGAGGTATATGGGGTAAGGCTGGTCTGGGTGAGAGAGCGTCAGGGTAGCAGAATACCTGTGGTAATGAGATATATGGGGTAAGGCTGGTCTGGGTGAGAGAGTGTCAGGGTAGCAGAATGCCTGTGGTAATGAGGTATATGGGGTAAGGCTGGTCTGGGTGAGAGAGTGTCAGGGTAGCAGAATGCCTGTGGTAATGAGGTATATGGGGTAAGGCTGGTCTGGGTGAGAGAGCGTCAGGGTAGCAGAATACCTGTGGTAATGAGGTATATGGGGTAAGGCTGGTCTGGGTGAGAGAGCGTCAGGGTAGCAGAATACCTGTGGTAACGAGGTATGGAGTATGGCTGACTTCCATGTGTCTGTCTGTGGTTCCTGCCGCCAGAAAGTCTTGGAAGTGACTTACCCCCCTCCCTGCCCGGTGAGATTGTTGTGCTTTATCTGACCTGAAGGGGGGGGGGGGGGTAAGAGGGCACTGAAATGCAGCCAATCCCGGGTTTGAAAAAATGGCCCGGGATTTGCCACCCTAGTCACGGCCAATCATAGTGAAGATTGCAGACTGACATCCGTGTGAGCCAGTCACATGTGACACAGTTATTGATGATGAATGGGACCAATTACAAAATTCCTGTACATTTTCACCTACCTTTGAAGAAATTAAGTAATCGCAGGAGAGATCGCAGATGTCCACGCATTTCGCAGATCACTGCTTCCTCTTGCCTGGGTGATCTGTGAAACCACCCTCATTGGTCTTGATTGTCATGATGGGGACATGTGGATCCCAGCTGCCATGTATATCAAAATGGTGAAGCAGTGATCATCGTCGCTTCGCTCGCCATGCTTCGGGCAAGGTGCCTCGCTCTGCTACCGCTGCGCTCGGCCCAGATTACTATTCCCAATCGTAGTCCACATGGATGGCAAAGTATAAAAAAAATTCAAAGAAATTAAAAAAACTTGTGTTGACCATTTTCATGTGGATCTTTTGACCCTGCAGGTCTACCACTAATGGTCTACCTGTTGACTTTAGGACTTTTTACTGTAGATCTATAGACTGGATACCCACCATACCAGGGGTGTAATGCGCCCTACACACTGGGTGATCACGCTGCAAGATATGAACGATCTCGTTCATTAATGAACGAGATACCGTTCATATCTGTCAGTGTGGAGGCACCAGCGATGAACGATGCGCGGCCCCGTGCTCGTTCATCGCTGGTGGCCCGTCGGCTGTGCATGCAGGCCAATATGGACGAGATCGTCCATATTGGCCTGCACGTCTACGGAGCCGGGTGACGGGGGGAGTGAAGAAACTTCACTCCCCCCGTCACTGCCCCCCTGCCACCGGGTCGCCCAGTCAGCCGTATCGGCGGTCGGGCAGCTCGGCGGCACATCGTCGAGTCTGTAGGGCCCATAAGTCTTTCCTATTCTTCCTGCCCCCCATGTATCCGGGACCCCCCACTGAGAGATCAGTTCAGGTGTAATTACCGGAAGATGTTCTCTCTTCTGTGGCCCTGATTGGGTGTTGGTAATATAGCGGATATACTATGGATGTGTGAGGGTATGTAATATACAGCGCATGAGTCTCAGGAAATTCTCCTGTATGAAGAGGTTTGGGTGTGACATAATGTGAGATTAGGAGAAACCTTTACGGTATCTGGAAG
This sequence comes from Pseudophryne corroboree, assembly GCF_028390025.1. Taxonomy (NCBI): domain Eukaryota; kingdom Metazoa; phylum Chordata; class Amphibia; order Anura; family Myobatrachidae; genus Pseudophryne; species Pseudophryne corroboree. The sequence goes on from NC_086452.1 coordinate 33,197,506, forward strand.
TCCAACAGCTGCGTCCTCACTGAGTTTTGCCGGCCTGATAACGCCTTGTTAGAGCCGAGTCAGAATTCATTCCCCCCCCCCCACACCCTAGCATATGCTGCACGCACAGTGTGAAAACATGCATGTGCAGAACAGGTCCTGCGATCGCCGCACAGGTATGCAAACGCCTCTGTCTGATTGGCATGCAGAGGTGTTCATAGGGAGCGACGGGGGCGGCCGTGGTGTGGGAAAATGGGAGCGTGTTGCCACAGTTTTCCGAAGCCAAGGACTGCATCATGAGACTCAGTTTCCTTGGCCTTGAAAGCCTTACTGTGACGGGAAGAACCTCAAGTTTACTCAGCATGCCATCGCAGATGAACATCGCGGTTCATCTCAGATGCGATCGCATCGCAAATGCAAAGAGGAGGTGGTATGGAGGCAGGAGAGGTGGTATGGAGGCAGGAGAGGTGGTATGGAGGCAGGAGAGGTGGTATGGAGGCAGGAGATGGTATGCACCTCTTCCTGGATTTGCATTGCTAAGGGTTGCAATTGCAAAGATGCTGCAAACAGCTTTGCAATTGCAATCCTTAGTGCATTAGGCCCTATATTCAGATACTATTGCAGTATTCGCTCCTAGTGTCAGCCGGGGGCTTCCAGCTATAGTCAGCACTCAATTATTTAATATAATTTATATAGGGTCACTATATTATGCGACATTGTACAGAGAATATTGATCCACGTCATTCCCTGCCCCACTGGAGCTTGCAATCTCGATAATGACGGATAAGAAGAACATGAAATAGTTGCTCTGTTATTTGAGTGCCCATCGTCCGCAACAAGTCCTAACTCCTGCCAATTCTCTAGTTTCTGTCTTGTGTTTTCTAATTGCACCTGTGTCCTGAACACGAGCCGAACGCTGCGCAGCGCTTTGCTGTAAACAGGAAGCTGAAGCAGTTACACGTCTGTGCACCTGCACTCAGCCGGCAGCTCTTTCATGTCAGCACTTCCCCTCTAGGGGGCACTGTGCTGCAGATACAGTTATGCAATTGGTAACGTTGGAAGAAAGATACAGATGGGTCAAGTCCACCTTTTCCTAAATTCCAATTTCTGCTGGTGCAGACGAAGCAACACATAACCCACAAAGTGCCAGTAATGCTAGGTACACGCTGACTGATTAGAGAAACAATGCACAAGTTTTCTGAGAGCTCGAACCATCCTCTTAATAATACCCGATTTCCAGTGTACACATTACACAAGTGCACAATAGGAATTGGGTCCTATGTCAGACGGATCTCTACATGTACCACATTTGTGACACAATATGGGCTCACTGTTGCATCAACGATTGGAGAGAGATAAAGTACCAGCTAATCAGCTCCTGACTGTCATTTTTCAATCACAGCAGACAAGAATTGGTTGTTGGGCCCGATTATTGCATAGTGTGTATCCCACGTAAGAAATTGCACAAGAGAACTTTGGGGGTAATTCATACTTGCCTACTCTCCCGGAATGGCCGGGAGGCTCCCGAAAATCGGGTGACCTTCCCGGCCCCACGGAAGAGCAGGCAAGTCTCCCGGAACCAGGTGTCACCCTGCCCGTCCGCCCACTTAGTGTGTAAAGTGGGCGGTCCGGGCAGTTGATGACGCGATTCTTGCTGAATCGCGTCATAGCCACGCCCCCTGCAGTGTAATGCCGGGGATCGCGGCATTACAGAGCGGGGGCGTGGCTTAAAGGACGTGACGCGGTAACCCCGGCCCACCCCTGCTCCACCCCCGACCCGCCTCCGGTCCACGTCACAGCCTGCCCCTGCCCGCCTGCTGAGCCGACCTGGCTGCTCTCTCCCGCAGAGAGCAGCCAGAATGTCGGCAAGTATGGGGTAATTCCAAGTTGATCGCAGCAGGAATTTTTTTAGCAGTTGGGCAAAACCATGTGCACTGCAGGGGAGGCAGATATAACATGTGCAGAGAGAGATAGATTTGGGTGGGGTGTGTTCAATCTGCAATGTAAATTGCAGTGTAAAAATAAAGCAGCCAGTATTTACCCTGCACAGAAACAAAATAACCCACCCAAATCTAACTCTCTCTGCAAATGTTATATCTGCCCCCCTGCAGTGCACATGGTTTTGCCCAACTGCTAAAAAATATCCTGCTGCAATCAACTTGGAATTACCCCCTTTGTGTATTCCAATGTTTCAAATGATTTCTTATCACTTACTAATGCTTAAAAAAGCTCAAAAAATGTATTCTCCTAGTTCCGACACCTACAGCCTTGGGGGGGATACAGTTCTATTGCCGGCAGTCAATGCCGACAGCTGGAATGCGCAGCGCTCGCCCCTGGGGGATGGGAGATGTTTATGGGATAAAGGGAGAGATGTATGGGGGCAAACAAAGAAATATGATCCAGGGGCACAACAGCTTGAGAGAGATTGGGATATGTTGGATACAGGGCCAGTTCTAGACCTTGTGGCGCCCAGGGCGAAAGTTTCCTCTGATCTATGGGAGAGACGTCATGACGTCTCTCCCATAGCGCCGCACAGAAAGGTCCTCTCCGCGAAGGGAAACTAGATGCTACCTCACTGCGCGTCTAGATTCCCTTCGCGGAGAGGACCTTTTCATAACCACCGCCATCCTAGTTAGTAGCGGCTCTTGCCACGGCGGCCACGCCCGCGGGACAGCGGCTCCCCGGGCAAAAGTCCTGCTTGCCTGTGGCAAGAGCCACTACTGGTTGGATAACAAATATAGACAGAGAACAGAGCATGATGAGGTAGAGAGAGCCGGCGTGAGACATCTTAGTAAGGAAAGAGAGTGCAGGAGACTGTAGCACAGGTAAGGAGAGAGAGAGAGGCCATGAGATATTATGTCGGGTAGGAGAGAGAGACCTTAGTGCGGATAAGACTGTTCATCTGATGCACACCTGTAAACCAGGGGCATAACACAAGGCCCCACTGCAATATTTTTTCGTTGGGGTGAGGGGTAAATTGGTGTCCTTCTGCTCTGCAGGCCTAATTCTCTACCTCAGTGCAGGGGTCTGGTCATGCACAGAGAAGTCTGGACGCGTTTCACCAGGCCATGTAGCGGTTTCAGGTGCTGCTGTAGTTATGTCACTACCTACTGTATATTTAACTGCTAAAAGAACCAACAGGCTGGGAATCTTGCACCAAAATACAGCCTGTGGCCTTTCAGCAGGCCCGCCATCAGGGGGGTGCTGCGGGCACAGCTGTCCCGGACACTCTAACAGAGAGGAAAGGGCCCGGGCTGCTCATGCTGCCGTCCGTCCGCTGCTGTTGGTCCCTGTCGTAGTCCGCTGCCATCCGCTCGCAGCTCCCTAATAAAAATGTCTTTCAAAATGGCCGCCACCTCAGAGGAGACAGTTATTAAATATACTACTAGATGAGGCTCTAGTATCTGTAATAACAGTCTCCTCTGAGGCGGTGGCCATTTTGGAAGAGATGTTTTAAAAAGTTCTAACTATTGAAAGGAAGCAAGCAGGCGCAAACAGGTGGCAGCAGCTGCCGGGGGGATAACTGAGGGGGCATTACTGTTGGGACTTAGGGCCTAATTCAGACCTGATCGCTGTTGTGCGAAATTGCACAGTGGGCGATTATTGAATGACTGCGCATGCGTATGCACCACAATGCGCAGGTGCGATGCCAAACGTCGACAGGATGGTGCGAAAATTTCGATCACTAGGCGTACGCAAGGTGATTGACAGAAAGCGGAAGTTTGTGGGTGGTAACTGGCCGATTTCTGGGAGTGTCTAGGAGGGTGTGTGACGTCAGCTCCGGCCCCGAACAGCCTGTTTGTATTGCACTGTAGGAGTAAGTCCTGGGCTGTGCACAGACTGGAAAAATCATTCGATGGTGGCGAGTGAGTTGCGAACAGATTTGCAGATGTCCGCTGTCTGGAGAGGTTTTCGCATGGCGTATGCATGCATTCGCACACTTGCACGGGGTGGGCTTTCACTCTCTATGGGTGGCCGCTATCTCATCGCAGACCTCTGCAAATTTGCATTGGAGCGATCAAGTCTGAATTAGGCCCTTAATATGGTGCAAGGGGCATATATGGTGCAAGGGGCATAATATGGTGTTGCTCCGTATGTGCTTGGCGCGTGCGCCCTGCGGCCCATACGCATGCGCAGAACAGCCGTGTTTTAGCCTGATCGCTATGCTGCGAAAAACTGCAGCGAGCGATCAACTTGGAATGACCCCCTATGTAAGCAAAGTTGCTGTGAGCTTCAGACCAGATAGCATACCCAATGTTTAACACTAATGTGATAGCTGTTTTCATGATAATTATTTTGAGCAATAGAGTAGGACCTGCGGTATTGTGGGGTCCCTTGTCGGGGGCTGCAGGCTTAAATGCATTGATCAATACATGAACTAAAACTCCACTGTTTATCATTGCTAGTTAATATAGCGAGTGCAGAGCCCCAACCGTCGCGGCCAGCCCCACAAACGGTCCGGACACACCTTCGTTGTCCAGACCGCACCTCCAAACTCCGCCTACACGCCCCACGACCGCCGTTGCATCTCAATGTGTGCGCACACTTCACTGGGCTTCAGCCTGCGTACACTGCCGCTGCAACGACCAGGTCTGAATTAGGCCCGAAGTATCTTTTGGGTGTTCTACACTGGTATTATAGCAAATATGTTTATTTGTTCATGGCCTTCTCCTTCCTTCTGGGAGTAGAAGGGTGGCGTTTGTACTGCGGCTCATCGTTATCGTGTTTGGCTGGATTCGATGTCCTGCAGAATGTAATCTGCTTGTGTAGAGCAATGGCTTCTGGAATTGCATTCTGGATGATATCTAATGGATAAGAGCCAGCAGTACAAGTGGTGCTGAACTAACAGGCGCTGGTTGTGTTTCTTTGTGGTGGGTTGATTTTTTTTTTTTGCTTCTCTATTTGTAGATCATGCAATCAGCTGGATATGTATAGAAATGACATCGGGGGCCAAACAGCTGAGCCCTGCTGCCACCGGGTAATAATCTGATATGCCATCCATATAATGAAGGATCAGGTGACACCACACGCTCAGTCCATGTGTTCAGTGTTGTTTCAGAAGCTCTAATACAGATCCTTCTGCCCTCGCTGAATCCCTGAGGCTGGTACCGCTAACGAAACCTTGGACGAACACCAATAGACAGCTGAAACTTTACATTCTGGAATCGCCACAGAACAGGTTTAAAATATTGTCAGTGTCGGCCGTGCTGTATTGCAGTGACAGGCACAGGCCGCCCTAGGACAGTGGTTCCCAAACTGGGTGCTGTGGCATTCTGGGGTGCCTCGGGGCACTTGCAGGGGTGCGCTGGGTTGGTGGTTCAGGACCAATTCAGATTATTTACGGTCGGTGTAATAGGCAAAACCAGTGCTGGTGGCTGTCAGTCATACAATATGAGGACAAACAGAAGTAAATCCTGTCCCTCACCACACAACTGACCCTATAAACACAATTTAATGTAATATTTTATTCTGAATTTCTCACTAAGGGGGGTATTCAATGAAGTCCCGTTTTTTCGACTGGTTGAAAAAAATTGCACTAATTGAATACTCCCCCTCAGACACTTTTGGGCCTAGGCGTGAAAAAATTCTGATACTCAAGGGTGCCAGGATTCAAAAAAGTTTCAGAACCACTGATCTAGGACCATGTGAGGTCTTCTCCAGTCTTCACCTCCTGCCCCAGCTTCTCCACTGCTTCATTGTCAGATTTGCTTGTTATAGCTTCTTAGTGGGGTACTCAATCCCAGCCTAAAATCTAAGTAATCTGACTAGATTGCTTAGATTTTAAGCATGATCTCTCCGTTTGTACCCCCTACAGCGATATCGATGGGCAGTCCCGCGCATCGCTATCGCTGGTACTATATTGGCCTATATTAATCTAGCAGGTCGCTCCCCCCCCCCCAGCACGCTCCGCACACATCGCGTTTCGCTCGCACACATCGCGTTTCGCTCGCACACATCGCGTTTCGCTCGCACACATCTCTCCCCACATCGGCCTGTGAATACGGCCCTTAACACTTGTTTACAAAGCCTACTAATGTGTCGTTACAGATAGGTGGTGTTACTCATAGCAACCAATCAGATTCCATCATTTTAAAGAATGTACTAGATAGATGATAGCTAGAAGCTGGTTGCTACGGACAACTTATCCACTTTTTCCTCTTTAGAAGGTGTTACGCGTCGCCCCCTGAAACATTTTATGGGTTAGAGGGCCACCCATGCAGCCCCTGAAGTGGATCAGGTTACCCGTCTCTGCTCTAATGTATTAGTGATTCTGAATTTTCTGCATGATATACAAAGTGCACCCTTACATTCGCTGTGGGGGTCTATGTACTAAGCCTTGGAGAGAGATAAAGTGGACGGAGATAAAGTACCAGCCAATCAGCTCCTGACTGTCACTTTTCAAACACAGGGCCTAATTCAGCCTGGATCATAGATGTGCGAAAAATTGTACATCTACGATCCATTACACTGACATGCGGGGGGACGCCCAGCACAGGGCAAGTCCGCCCCGCATGCCGGCTTCTGTCACCCCCCCCCCCCCCGCAAACGTACTCACGGCGTTGATGCTTTTGCATGTTTCGGGTCGCAGCAGCTGCATGTGACGTCATGCAGCCGTCATGGCCCGCCCCGCAAATGGTCCCAATGCCTCCTCCCGCCCCACAAACGCCTCTGCCGGTTAATCAGGCAGAGGCATTCACAGATGTGAGATTGCGCGCACACAGTGCGGTTTTTGCGCGTGCGCACACTTCACAGGGCATCAACATGCGAATGGCTGAATTAGGCCCGCAGTCTGTAACATGACAGTTAGGAGCTGATTGGCTGGTACTGTATCTCTGTGTCTAGTTTCTCTCTCTTTCTCAAAGGCTTAGTAAATAGACCCCATGATCACCAGGGCCATAACCAGAGGCGCGCAGGGCTCTGTGGGCGGGACAGTCGCTGTCATACGTCCCTTGTTTCCGCCTGGAAGGGCGCCAAGCAGCCAGCATCGCTGCTTTTCTACTATGCTCCAGGCAGGCACCTTGCAGTCTATACAGACACTAAGAGCGTCCCCAGGACGTGCTGGGCAGTGCTGCACTTGCGGCCCCACCCCCCTCATGGCGTCATGACGTCATATGCTTAGTGGGCGGAGCCAGCACAGGGCGCTCCAAGATCGACATGACAACGGTCGTCACATTTTTTTTTTTTTCCGCCCACATCTTTTGTATTTCATGTCCTGTGACCACCATCAGTATAAACGTCCTGTGACCACCATCAGTATAAACGTAAACCCTCCTGGGCTCACTTCGCTCGCCACGCTTCGGGGCAATGTTACTATTTCCGAGCATAGTCAATGTGGATAGTAATTCAAGCAAATAGGCCTCGCCTCCTTGTGACATAATGCTGCGAGTTGCTGGTCTGCAAAGAGTTGGTGGGGGATCAGTATGATATCCCGGCTGTCTGGATCCCAGCAGTCAGGAGACCGACGCCGGGATACCGTCGGCGAGCGTGTGTCCCCTGGCGGACTCGCTGTGCTCGCCACGCTTTGGGCCCGATGGCGAACTTAGGTTGCCCCAGGGTTATATATTCCCCCTCGGGTGGTGGCGTGGCCCACCACCCAAGTGGGGATTCCGACCGCTGGTATTTCACCGGGTGTCATGATTACGGCGTCGGTATCCTGATAGCCGCGATCCTGACAGCCGGTAAATTGACTGCCTCCCGTTGGTGGGGACAAAATGACTGAACTGCTGAGAATTGCATCATGGAACCTACACCTTCCACCCTCTTTTCAGTAAGCCATGGAAGAGGTCCAGGGCGGTGCCCCATTCTTCTGGGACTTGAGAATCCCCCAGACATTTCGGGAGAGTAGACCAGTGTGCTGTCACCTGCTGCGGGCAACGGAGGAAGCTATTTTGTGAATTGGACACAGCCTTTCACTAGGAATTAGTGGCCTCGCCTTGCTCTGTGCCTCATGCCTCAGCGATGTAATACTGCAGCAGGATTCACTAGAAACTAAACTGAAAAGTGCTGTGACCATATTATGTGTCCAGCTGGAAGTGGGGTTTGTCGCTAGCAGAATCTGCGATGAGCATCTCCGTCTGTCACCCACATGAGATAGTGTAACGTTCCAGAGGGTGCAGCCTTGCAGTACTGGGTCCTGTATACAGCTGGCAGCTGGGGCAGAGCACGTCATGACCGTACTGCCAGGGCAGGGTGTCAGGATGTACAGCTCTGAGCTGCAGCAAGAGGCCCCACACTTGTTTTGCTTACTAATGCAAACCTGCCTTCAGCCAAAGATAATCCGGCTTTGTTTAGCGGCGACAATAGACACTGACGTTTGCTGTGTAGCCCCAGAAATTGCCTGTCTCTGCCTGTTACTTTTCTAAAGCAACATACAGATTGTAATTATTATTCCTCGTGGAAGAGAGTGAATAAAAGAAGCAACTGCAAATTTATCCAGAGAGTGGAAGAGCTACTGTAATCTTGTATCAGCGTGCAACTTTATGGCCGCACGGATATATTATCCATATATGTTATAGGTGGTCTACCAAGTGAGATAGTGTCCAGGGGCTGCTTACCTATGCATTTGTTCAGGTTTTAAAGGAAAATTAAAATCTGCAGAGGAATGATGTATTGCAAATAGACTTTTTAAGGGGCTTCATATATTTTCTATATCTGAATCTGAATATTGGCCCTCATTCCGAGTTGATCGCTCGCAAGGCGAATTTAGCAGAGTTACTCACGCTAAGCCTACGCCTACTGGGAGTGTATCTTAGCTTCTTAAAATTGCGACCGATGTATTCGCAATATTGCGATTACTAACTACTTAGCAGTTTCAGAGTAGCTTCAGACTTACTCGGCATCTGCGATCAGTTCAGTGCTTGTCGTTCCTGGTTTGACGTCATAAACACACCCAGCGTTCGCCCAGACACTCCCCCGTTTCTCCGGCCACTCCTGCGTTTTTTCTGGAAACGGTAGCGTTTTTATCCACACGCCCCGAAAACGCCGTGTTTCCGCCCAGTAACACCCATTTCCTGTCAATCACACTACGTTCGCCAGAGCGAAGAAAAAGCCGTGAGTAAAAATACTATCTTCATTGTAAAATTACTTGGCGCAGTCGCAGTGCGAATATTGCGCATGCGTACTAAGCGGAATTTCACTGCGATGCGAAGAAAATTACCGAGCGAACGACTCGGAATGAGGGCCCTTATACTAACACTGCGCAAGATGCACTAAAGCCTTTTCCAAAAACTGCTCAGATATTTATTTATTATTTTTTTACTGTAATTGAATTAGGTGAAGAAGATCTATGCAAAACTTATCCCACACAATTTTCTAAAAAAAAAAAAAAACCATTGCGATACACAACATTGATACAGGGCCTAATTCAGATCTGATCGTAGCAGTTGGGCAAAACCATGTGCGCTGCAGGTGGGGCAGATATAACATGTGCAGAGAGAGTTAGATTTGGGTGGGTTATATTGTTTCTGTGCAGGGTAAATACTGGCTGCTTTATTTTTACACTGCAATTTAGATTTCAGTTTGAACACACCCCAACCAAATCTAACTCTCTCTGCACATGTTACATCTGCCCCACCTGCAGTTCACATGGTTTTGCCCATCTGCTAACAAAGGAGTTGCTAGGATCAGGTCTGAGGGGGTTATTCCTAGTTGATCGCTCGCTGACCTTTTTCGCAGCGCAGCGAACAGGTTACTACTGCGTATGCACCGCAATGCGCAGGCGCGACGTACGGGTACAGAGCGGATCGTTGATGGGCGATGGATTTAACGAAGAATCCATTCGCACAGCCGTTCGCAAGGAGATGGACAGGAAGAAGGCGTTTGTGGGTGGCAACTGACCGTTTTCTGGGAGTGTTTGGAAAAACGCAGGCGTGTCCAGGCGTTTGCAGGGCGGGTGTCTGACGTCAATTCTGGGACCAAAAAGTCTGAAGTGATCGCAGCGGCTGAGTAAGGTCAGAGCTACTCAGAAACTGCACAAGACTTTTTTGTTCCGCTCGGCTGCATAGGCGTTCGCACACTTGCAAAGCGAAAATACACTCCCCCGTGGGCGGCGACTATGCGTTTGCACGGCTGCTAAAAGTAACTAGCGAGCGATCAACTCGTAATGATGCCCGATGTAACCATGCATTCGCAGCGGTGCAAACACAAGGTGTGCTGTACCAGACATTGGGTGTGCTTCATAAATGACCTTATTAAAACTTGGCGCCTCAAAGACTATTTTTATTTGGAACATAATGTGAGACAATCTTTACCCTGCTCTGTGTCTGTGGAGCAATTGCCATATCACAAGAGAATGTAACGTAAAACATCTCGGGAATGTTCTGTGTTTGTTAGGGAACTCCCTCGTTACAGACCTGGAAGCGTTTGCTGTTCTAATCGCTACCTACTGACTGAAGCCTGCACAAAAGTACCTACTGCAGCAGATGAAAGCGGTGTGCCCACCCCAGGGCACCCCTGAACCCTGGCTTCATCCTGACACGATGATTTGGGTGGGACAGCTGCAGGCTGGACGTCCTCTCCAAGTATATAGGTAGATTTCAGCTTCCAGAGGTGGAGGAAGCACATTCTGCCCACAGCGTCCTAGTCTCTCACATGTACTAATATCCTTGGACAGAAAATCTACAAAATGAAGCTTGTTTCAAGCATTGCATATATGGGCCGTTGTCCCGATTTCTTTACACAGAATGAAAGTTTTGCTGTGTGGGTTTTTTTTTGTTTTTTTGGTACATTATAATATTGTATTATAATTACTAATCCAGCATAGGTTGACATTGGAGTAGTTGTTTAACAAGGGGTTGTATATGAAAGGCTATTCTTCCTCCGGCGTGGATGTAGGTAGGGTTAGGCTACAGAAGAGGGTGGCAGGGGCGTTTTTAAGAGAGGAGGGGGAGTGTGTGCAGTCTCCGGATGGGCCCCTTCTCTGCATGGCGCTATTGGCTTCGGCATTGTGATGGAGTCTACTGCGCATGCGCAGGTCTCCGGAAACATGGCGCCTGCTGTGCACGCAGCCATTTTGGTGGTGATTTTTGCTGCGGCTGCAGTGCCCGATGTGGGACTTCGGAAAGGTAAGTATTAAAATATGGGTGCATTGTGGGACACCTGGACCTAGGGTTCCGTGTGCATTGCACCCACTATTGAAATGGCAATGGGGGGGGGGGGGGGGGATCGGTAGGGTAGGGCACTAGGGGGGAGGGTTTGGGATAGTGGAATAACTGCTGCTCCTCAGGTAAGTGACCGCTGGGCCACCAGCGACAGGTGTCATTATGGGGGTGCAGACCGCACCCAGGTGTTGCTGTCAGAGGGGGTGACAGCAAAACGCCGGCTCCTCAGCAGTGACATGAGCGGTGAGGTAAATGGCTCAGAAGGCGCTGACTAGCATCAGAGCCAGATTTACACACCATATATATGAGCCAAAGGGTTCATGTGGGCATTACACACAGGTGCAGCAGTATATGCATGTGGACATTATATGCAGGCGCAGCGGTATATGCATGTGGGCATTATACGCAGGTGCAGCGGTATATACATGTGAGCATTATACGCAGGCGCAGCGGTATAAACATGTGGGCATTATACGCAGGCGCGGCGGTATATACATGTGAGCATTATACGCAGGCGCAGCGGTATAAACATGTGAGCATTATACGCAGGCGCAGCGGTATATGCATGTGGGCATTATACACAGGTGCAGCAGTATATGCATGTGGGCATTATACACAGGTGCAGCAGTATATGCATGTGGGCATTATACACAGGTGCAGCAGTATATGCATGTGGGCATTATACACAGGTGCAGCAGTATATGCATGTGGGCATTATACACAGATGCAGCAGTATATGCATGTGGGCATTATACGCAGGCGCAGCGGTATATGCATGTGGCCATTATACGCAGGCGCAGCGGTATATACATGTGAGCATTATACGCAGGCGCATCGGTATATACATGTGAGCATTATACGCAGGCGCAGCGGTATATACATGTGGGCATTATACGCAGGCGCGGCGGTATATACATGTGAGCATTATACACAGGCGCAGCAGTATATACATGTGGGCATTATACGCAGGTGCAGCAGTATATACATGTGGGCATTATACGCAGGTGCAGCAGTATATACATGTGGGCATTATACGCAGGTGCAGCAGTATATACATGTGGGCATTATACGCAGGCGCAGCAGTATATACTGCTGGAAATTTGGTGAGTTTTGATCACACCGCATCCCTCACATAGAATGAAGTGGGCACTCTTTATCAATACCACACATTTATTGCTTAAATACAGATGTGTCCTCAGACACCTATCATATGTACACAAAACTGCACAAAACGCCTGGTGCGACCAAGATGCACCAGGATGTACAGCGCACCATCTTTTTCTTCACAGTTTGCTTTGTATTTGCCCCCAGATGCAGCGAGGCACCGCTCACAGTGTACCGGAGACGCCGGGCTGCGACTGTAACCGCACAGGAATTATTATTAAACACGGACAAAGTCGCAGATAGGGCACAGCGGAACTTGGCGTGAGGTGGCAGCCTGCTGCCGGGAATAAAGCTTCCCTTAGGCAGGTGTAGCAGAGGTTTGCACAGCTCAGCCTGCTGCCGGGAATAAAGCTTCCCTTAGGCAGGTGTAGCAGACGTTTGCACAGCACAGCCTGCTGCTGGGAATAAAGCTTCCCTTAGGCAGGTGTAGCAGAGGTTTGCACAGCACAGCCTGCTGCTGGGAATAAAGCTTCCCTTAGGCAGGTGTAGCAGAGGTTTGCACAGCTCAGCCTGCTGCTGGGAATAAAGCTTCCCTTAGGCAGGTGTAGCAGAGGTTTGCACAGCTCAGCCTGCTGCCGGGAATAAAGCTTCCCTTAGGCAGGTGTAGCAGAGGTTTGCACAGCTCAGCCTGCTGCCGGGAATAAAGCTTCCCTTAGGCAGGTGTAGCAGAGGTTTGCACAGCTCAGCCTGCTGCCGGGAATAAAGCTTCCCTTAGGCAGGTGTAGCAGAGGTTTGCACAGCTCAGCCTGCTGCTGGGAATAAAGCTTCCCTTAGGCAGGTGTAGCAGAGGTTTGCACAGCTCAGCCTGCTGCCGGGAATAAAGCTTCCCTTAGGCAGGTGTAGCAGAGGTTTGCACAGCTCAGCCTGCTGCCGGGAATAAAGCTTCCCTTAGGCAGGTGTAGCAGAGGTTTGCACAGCTCAGCCTGCTGCCGGGAATAAAGCTTCCCTTAGGCAGGTGTAGCAGAGGTTTGCACAGCTCAGGCTGAGGAGCCAGTATAATGGTGCAGTCAGACTGACTTTTCCCGCCACAGTGTAGTTTAGCGCTTTCTCCATCCACCCAGGCTCCTAAACTGCACTTGTTCATGATGGAATGCAGCAGAACCGGAAACCTGTGTATGTGCTGAGCAGGCTTTCCATATGACACTTACTCACTGTGTCATCACCCTTTGTACAGGTATAGCGAGTAATAGGTTTGCAAGTTGGAGACTGATGCCACGTTTGGACCTCCGGAGTTGGCACCAATGAATCCCACGACTAATGCACAATTGCAATTGCTACTCAAATATATCTAAAGCATTTCCTGGATGTGCACGGCCAACCTGCTGACCACTAGTGGCTGTATAGCATGGTCTTAGCACAGGTGTCCTGCAGGGGAAAGGACCCCACTTCCCCATCTATTTAACACATATAGGGGTCTATTCATCAAGCAGTGAAAAGAGTGGAGAAGTTGCCCATGGCAGCCAATCAGCTTCGAAGGAAGCCTTTATCAAGTGCATTCTATGAAATGTAAGGGAGATGCTGATTGGTTGCTATCAGCAGCTTTTCCACTGGTCTGTTTGTCCACTGTTTTCACTGCTTCATGAATAGACTCCCCAATAACATGATAGAAGTATATAGAAAATGCTACAGGACAGACAACCCCCCCTCCCCCCAAAAGTCTTGTTTCCCATTTGGGTGCATGCCTCAATTTCTCCAGCCCTACCCAGATTCTCCTCCATCAGCAGAAGACAACCGTGCACTCCACAGCCTGTGCCACCATGATTAACTCATCCCTATACCTACACTAAAGGACTTGTGGGAAGCTTGTATTTGCTTTTGTGGGTCTACAGCATCTAGGGGGTATATTTACTACAGTGCGAGTTTACAAAAGTGGAGATGTTGCCTATAGCAATCAAACAGACTAGCTATTATCTTGTAGAAGGTACTAGATGCTTGATAGGTAGATTCTGATTGGTTGGGAAACATCTCCACTTTTGCAAACCCGCACTTTAGTAACTATACCCCATGAGTACAGAAATGTTCTTTAATGCTAATTTGTATTATGTATTAATAAATTGCTCTATAAACTACAGCACAGATCAGTGACCTATCACCCATTTACACACTGTACCATGCCGGGACTAAGGGGGACATGTACTAAGCAGTGATAAAACTGGAGAAGTGAGCCAGTGGAGAAGTTGCCCATGGCAACCAATCAGCATTGATATAACAGTTATAATTTGCATACTATAAATGTATACAGAGCAGCTGATAGGTTGCCAAGGGCAACTTCTCCACTGGCTCACTTCCCCTTTTCTATCACTGCTTAGTACATATACCCCATAGAGATTGCAAAACCGCTGGATGGTAGTGTACGATGCCAGTCTATCCCTGCCATGTATGTGTGTATGTGCAGATGTACTTTGGGGCTGGCTGATGCTGGGTTGGATTTAAAAAAATAATTAAAAAAAATGTAACTTTGCGTTTAACTCAGACCTGAACGGTGCTGTGCGTTTTCGCACAGCAGCGATCAGGCCTGAACTGCGTATGGGCCAACGGCTTTCTTAGCCCTGATTGACTGGCAGAGGCGGTCGCTGGGCGGGAGGGGACGGGCTGGCGGCGCTTAGCCACCGTTTAGGGGGCTGTGACCCGGGCTGCCACGAGTAGCTCCCTGCCAGCGCGCAGGAGTTGCGCTGGCTGGGAGCTACTCCTACAGTACAAAAGCATCACCGCTGTGCGTTGCTTTTGTGCAAGGGGGGGGGGGGGGTCGGTCCTGACATGTGGCATCCCCCCACATGTCAGGGAAGATGATTGTGGATGTGCTAAATCTAGCACATCTACGATCAGGTCTGAATTACCCCCTTTGCCCCCGGGTAAAACCATGCTGCACTCCAGGTCACAGGTGGGACATACAACATGTACAGTGCTAGATTTGGGAGGCTGGTGTCCAAGAGAAGAGAGCAGCCAGGTCGATTCAGCAGGAGCGGGGCGGAGCTATGACACGGCAAGGGGCGGAGAGGAGGCAGAATGGGGTGTGGTTACTATTATTGTGTCATTGTAGCCACACCCCCTGCTCTGTAATGCTGATATTACTGGCATTATACTGCAGGGGGCGTGGCTATGATGACGTAATTCAGCGAGAAAGTTGGCGGACAGCAGGGGCGGACATACAAAATCGGGAGACCTGCCTGTTCTTCTGAGGGGCCGGGAGGACCACCCGATTTTCAGGAGCCTCCTGGCCATTCCGGGAGGGTAGGCATGTAAACCTAGGCTTGCCATAATGTTCCTTTAATGCAGGACACCTATGAATTACACAGGTTCTGTGGCTGGCTAAATTCAAGCCTGTATTTCACCTGGTGTAAATCAGCCACAGATCCTGTGTAAATCTAGATGTCACAGATTAAAGGATAGTTGGGGTCATTCCGAGTTGATCGCTAGCTGTTGTTTGCCATAATGTTCCTTTAATGCAGGACACCTATGAATTACACAGGTTCTGTGGCTGGCTAAATTCAAGCCTGTATTTCACCTGGTTTAAATCAGCCACAGATCCTGTGTAAATCTAGATGTCACAGATTAAAGGACAGTGAGAAAAATGGCTAATCTGCGTATGCTCCGCAATGCGCACGCGCATAAAGTCCATTGTGGTTTTGCACTGGTTCTAGCGACGATTCCAATCGCACAGACGGCCGCAAGGTGATTGACAGAAAGTGGGCGTTTCTGGGTGTCAACTGGCCGTTTTTCAGGGAGTGCTTAGAAAAATGCAGGCGTGTCGGGGAAAACGCAGGCGTGGCTGGGTGGGTGTGTGACGTCAAAAGCCGTCCCTCCGTCGTTAGAATCAACGCACAGGATAAGTAACTACAGGGCTGGTCTTGTTTTGCGCAAAAAGATTTTGCAGGCACTCTGCTGCACAGGCGTTCGCACTTCTGCAAAGCAAAAATACACTCCCCGGTGGGTGGCGACAATGCGTTTGCACGGCTGCTAAAAACTGCTAGCGAGTGATCAACTCGGAATGACCCCCACCATCAGGTGATACTAAAATAATGTGAAAAGCGTGTGAAAACAGAAAACCCCCTTATACACAATATTTTAGTAAAAATAATGTTAATAAATAGCCCCTATAACTAGACTATCCGCTACCTTGACACTGATGCACACTTGTGAGAAAGTGCCAGTGTACAGGTCAGTTCCCTTACATTATACATAATCTGCCCATATGATCATACAGTAACGAGTCCATTGTGCTTTTCGTTCTCACACCCAGTCATAGCTGAGTAACACAGCGCCACCTAGTGTTTAGTTTGGGTTTAGGGTTTCATTTTGGCAAAGTGTAACGGATTTGTCTTTAATTATGTGAAAGTGTTGAAAATTCTGGGATTGCTATTATTTTTAACTTTTTAAATCCAGAATGGTTTCTTGTGGAAAATTCGATTTTATTTTTTTATATACATATTTTTTTGTTTAAAGTAAGCATCCTGCATGTAGTACAGAGGAACAATGGGATGTAGTCATAATGTCTACAACGAAAATCTGGACAATAGGAAAGGTCGACAGCAAAATGTCATAAGGTAAACATCTAAAAAGTCGACATAAATGTAGACATGGGGGCCTCATTCACAGATAGACGCTTTTGCGCAGCAGCTTTGTCTTTGGAGTTTGGACGCAGCTGCTGTGCAAAATATGCTAATGTGGGGGGCAGCATCAGATCCCCATGACAACCATCGGTCGCTGTGTTTGAAGCATCGGCCATCTAATTAAGCCCAGGCCTACTCAGAACGTCCACCTCCTGCCCACTAGTCAGGCCAGTAGATCTGTGTTGGAAGACGCAGACACCAGCCCTGCCATTCCCAGAAAACTGGTCCGACACGCCTCATTTTCGGGAAACGCTGCTCAGCAACGCCCACTCCCGCTCTTTTGGGGGCACCGTATAATATTTATAAAATGTATCTTTTAAAAGGCGATTCACATTAATACAAGTGTTTGCATACGGATTGATGGGCGGAAGTAAGGAACAGAAAGGGGAGCAGGCTGAGATGGTAGTCCTGGTTTCTTAAATTTGCTCACGGGCCGTAGAGAGATCATTATATTTGTAGGCGCCACAAGGGTTCCGCAGCGCAGTACACTGGAAGAACATATTACATAGCACAGAGTAATTATAAGAGCGGTACGGATGAGTATATCTACACATTCCCTTGTATGGCTGTTGCTCTGTGTGCGCAGTATATTAGTGAATACTGCTACATTCAGTATATAATCTGATTGGTCAGGAGTAAGATACCACCAATGAGTTAGCCGTCTCTCTCTGACTACATATGGGTGCACGGGAATTGTGGGTCTGCGGCACGGCTGCACGCAGGCCTGTTTGCGGTGTGTACCTTGCGTGCTTTTGCTCTGTGCATGCTCTGTAATGAGCAATGTAGGGTTCAGTAAGGGCATACCGACGCATCTGCTGGCTACGCGCAGTTCTATGTGTTTCCTGATGTAACATTTGGACCTAGTATGGAGTTGTGCCAGACCGTACCAGCCTATAGTAGCAAACCAGGCACACCGCTAGATGTGCACAATCTGCATATGGGCGAAAGGGTGTCATTTTGTTACATGCATGCGGTTCAGGTGCAACATACCAGATGGGTCCACGGTTATCTTGGCTAGTTTTCTGCACCTAGGCACAACGTGGTTTATTAACATAAACCCTTCATCTGTTGTTCTCAGCTGCAATACAATACAGAGAACAATACAGCAGGGGCAGGGCCGTTTCTAGACAATTTGGCTCCCAGTGCGAGATTTCAAAATGCACCCCCCCCCCCCCCCATATAGCCGCAAAAAGAAAAAGCATGCGCGTGCGAAGGCGCGCGCGCTCCCGACAAGGGTGTGTGGCCTGATTAAAATGGGCGTGGTCTCATTAAAGTGGGCGCAGCCTCGTCTGATATCATCACACCCACCACAGGGGAAAAAAAATAAAAATAAAAAAAGTCCCCTTTTTACACATTACAGCAGGCAAGTGTCCCCATATTACACAGCGCGACAGGCAGGTGTCCCCATTTTACACAGCGCGGCAGGCAGGTGTCCCCATTTTGCAAAGTGCGGTAGGCAGGTATCCCCATTTTACACAGTACGGTAGGCAGGTATCCCCATTTTACACAGTACGGTAGGCAGGTATCCCCATTTTACACAGTACGGTAGGCAGGTATCCCCATTTTACACAGTGCGGCAGGCAGGTATCCCCATTTTACACAGTGCGGCAGGCAGGTGACCCCATTTTACACAGTCCGGCAGGCAGGTGTCCCCATTTTACACAGTCCGGCAGGCAGGTGTCCCCATTTTACACAGTCCGGCAGGCAGGTGTCCCCATTTTACACAGTGCGGCAGGCAGGTGTTCCCATTTTACACAGTGCGGCAGGCAGGTGTCCCCATTTTACACAGTGCGGCAGGCAACCCCATAGGCAGGTGTCCCCGTTTTACACAGTCCGGCAGGCAGGTGTCCCCATTTTACACAGTCCGGCAGGCAGGTGTCCCCATTTTACACAGTGCGGCAGGCAGGTGTTCCCATTTTACACAGTGCGGCAGGCAAGTGTCCCCATTTTACACAGTGCGGCAGGCAACCCCATAGGCAGGTGTCCCCATTTTATACAGTGCGGCAGGCAACCCCATAGGCTGGTGTCCCCATTTTATACAGTGCGGCAGGCAACCCCATAGGCAGGTGTCCCCATTTTACACAGTCCGGCAGGCAGGTGTCCCCATTTTACACAGTCCGGCAGGCAGGTGTCCCCATTTTACACAGTGCGGCAGGCAGGTGTCCCCATTTTACACAGTGCGGCAGGCAGGTGTTCCCATTTTACACAGTGCGGCAGGCAACCCCATAGGCAGGTGTCCCCATTTTATACAGTGCGGCAGGCAACCCCATAGGCAGGTGTCCCCATTTTATACAGTGCGGCAGGCAACCCCATAGGCAGGTGTCCCCATTTTAAACAGTGCGGCAGGCAACCCCATAGGCAGGTGTCCCCATTTTATACAGTGCGGCAGGCAACCCCATAGGCAGGTGTCCCCATTTTATACAGTGCGGCAGGCAACCCCATAGGCAGGTGTCCCCATTTTATACAGTGCGGCAGGCATCCCCATAGGCAGGTGTCCCCATTTTATACAGTGCGGCAGGCAACCCCATATGCAGGTGTCCCCATTTTATACAGTGCGGCAGGCAGGTATCCCCATAGGCAGGTGTCCCCATTTTACACAGTGCGGCAGGCAGGTTTCAAGTGGGGGGGAAGGAAGAGGGAGAAAGAGAGAGAGGATACTTACATCTTCCCGCTCTTCGGTCCCGCCGCCTCACGTCCCTCGCGCCGGCCGCCGCCTCCTTCCATGCGTATCTCCTTATCTCCTCTCCCCGAGCGCTCCTGCTCGGGGGGCGGAGTTTCGCGGAATGACGAGTGCGTCGTGACGTCACGACGCAAACGCGTCATTCCGCGAAACTCCGCCCCCCGAGCAGGAGCGCTCGGGGAGAGGAGATAAGGAGTCACAAAGTGCCGCGGCGGGCGCCCCGTGCGGTTGCACGGCTCGCCCGCCGCTAGAAACGGCACTGAGCAGGGGATTAAGTCTTTACAGCAGGGGATTAAGTCTGACTGCCCAGTCTCAGTTAATCCTATTAAAGGTCAAGATAAACATGGACCCATCTGTACTTTCGATTTCCATCCATATTTGCTTCAGGCCCGTTGTGGGCACAACTATTCTCTCCTCGCCAATAAATCATGGAGATTTCCACACAAGGCATACATACCTACTGCAGGAGGAGACTCGTGAATTTTGGGCGCCGTGGCTGGTCTGGGGGATCAGTGATGTGATTTGTGGTAATTGAGTCAGTGTGGCCCTGCCCAAACAGCAAAATGTGGCACATCACCCACCTCCCTCCTGGGTCTACTTTGCCATGGATGATGAAGGGTTAAATCTCCTCTGTCATTGTGCATTGTGTAAATATTGTTTCTTTTTCTTTTGCCTTGGATTTAGCTTGCATTGCATAAAATGAATATAGCTCCACCCATAGTTTGTTGGGAACTGTGTGAAATCACCACCCCTAGATGAAGTACTAGGCTGTATCCTACATCCCCCCATGTAGCCTGTTTTATCCCTCCTATGCAGTAAAGTTAAACCAATAAAGTATTTACTTTTGCCTACCCCTCCCTGGACATTCCAATCCCTCCCTAGACAATGATGCCTTATATACCATTGTTATGAACAATAAACGCAGAGTGATTCTTAATTACATGGTGTCGTGTATAATCTGTAATTTTAAGGATTGCTCTCACTGACGTCAGTGGCCATCAAATCGAGGGGTACAAGAAGAGGCTGATTTTCCTTTCAAGTGGGGGCTCGTCCGGGATTCAGTTGATCGCCCCCGAATCGGTAAGATAGAGAATTCATTGTCTGTCTTTTCCGTAAGGGATTGCGTTCAAACACTGAATTTGAACTCGCTCCGTGTTCCGGGAACACGTGACAAGGTAATATTTAAGTCCGGGACTTAATATTACGTAGTTTTATGTAAAGCCATAAAACAGGTATCAGGGATACCATATAATCTTTAATGTCTGGGACTTAAAGATACGTCTGAGAAAAGCGCAATTCTCCAAAGACGTTAGTATCTGGGATACTTAAAAAAAAATAGACCTGGGGTCTATACGTAACGTAGACTATACCTCGATCTGATCGTCTATATATATATTCTTGTATGTTGTAGTGAGATAAGTTCTTATATTTGGTTCAGACGGCTGGTAAGTTTTCGTCTGCCAGATATCTTTACTCAAAACTCTTTTCTTGCTTCCTGTTTAAAACGCTGTATTTTTTCTGACATCTTGTACGAAGGTAAGCGTACCCGTCAAAAGATTTCATGTTCTCATTATACAGATAATATTGTGATATTGTCAATGACTAATTAACTGGTGTTAGCTAATGCATGCATAGAAAGTTTTTAAATTGCATTTTTTGTTGTGAAATTGCATAGAACGTATTTTTGTTGTGAAATTGCATAGAATGTTTTTTTTGTAAACTGCATTTTTGTTGTGATATTGCATAGACAGTTGTTATAAGTTGTTGTAGAAATTGCGTAGAAAGCTGGTGTAGATTGTATTCTTTACTATGGGAGGGGGTCAGAGTAAGACAGTCATTTATCCTCCACCTTTACCAGGAGAAACATGTAAGGAATATGTTGCCCGTAACTCCACCACAGATTATTATTTAGTTAACCCTTGGGTAGATAACTTAGCGGGGTGGACAGAGAAAGTTGGCAGCCCCAGTCCATTCCCCCGTGACGGTATTAATTATCCCTTTTATATGGACATGGTCAAAGGTCTTTGTCTGGAAGATAAGGAAGCCTGGCCATGGTATGATCATGACCCACAATGGGACATGACATATATGCGTGCTGGAGGAGAGCAATGGCTCACGATAGCACCTCATTGGTATGACAAGAATATCAAGCAGAAACAGCGTAGAATAAAATCTGTAACTTCCAGACTGCATAAAGCTGAGGAATTTAGAAGCAACAAGTTTCTGAAAAATTCTTCTCCCCCGCCTTACACTCCCCTATACCCCTCCTTAAAAGACACAGATCTTTTAGCTGCAGTTGCTTTGTCACGAATTCCGATGCAAAGGGGAGGGGGAGGAGGGGAAGGGGAAGGAGAAGGAGGCTCAGGAGGAATAGCCCCCCCTGACAGTACCCTCCACATAGACGTAACCACCCCCGCCCCTAGTGCCCCTACTCCTAACAGACAAACCGTCTCCCGCCGCAACGCTGACTTAACTATTGCTACTGACAACCCTCTCACCCCCTCCACAACGCGATCCGGCACTGGTTTCCTTGAAAACAGTGCTGATGCCAGCAGTGTCGCCACCCAGCACCTGCCCTTTATGACAGTAGGGGATCAGTTGTTAAAGAAACCCATTGAAATAGAGGATTTGGACAGAATTGTTAAGAACTGTCCCAAACCCACTGTTGCACCTGACGGCTGCATAGCTTACTTGAAAAAGGCTTGCACAGGACGCAGCTATACTCAAGAAGATATGAAGCTGATCATAGATGGGGTTATAGACCATTACAACGGGTGGGATTGGAAAAAGATTCCCACCATAAACACTCCTACCACCCTTAACGATGCCGTTCGCTACCCTCTCAATACTGGGGACGGTGTAACGGAGATGTGGAAGGAAATTGAGACCCATATGAAAGAGATTTTTAAAACCCGGGCTTCTCTTCCTATTGCCGTAGCATGTAAACAAAAGCCCACTGAAACTGTCACTGAGTTTTGGAAGAGGTTTAAAAAGTGTTGGTCTGAAGATGCAGGTCTCACTCTTGTAGATACAGACCATTTACTAATTTCTACCTTTGTAAATAACTTGTTGCCATCTGTTATGGTCCCAGTTAAGCAAGGTGTTTCTTCCTGGACCTCTGATAATATTAAGGAATTTGAAAAGCACTTATATGAAAAGGAAGCTGCAGGATGCTTTGATGTTAAAAAACCCTTGCAGAATGCCCCAACTCATAATTACCAAAATCAGAGAGGTCGGGGAGATAGACGCCAGCAGCACTCCACTGGCCCACCCCGTAATCCAGCCCGATATCAAAACCCACAAGCCAGGCCACCCCACCCCCCTGACTCTGCCAGCAGGAAACAAACCTCCTGCTTCAACTGTGGAAGGGACGATCACTGGGCAAGGGATTGCCCTTGTCCCTCACAAAACCACCGACAGCCCCAAGCTCCGGCTCCCTCCCGGGATCATCCCCGACAGTCACACAACAACCCCTTTCAGGATCATGTCCGATTCCGAGTTGACTGGCAGGACCCCTCCCACTGACGGGGCCCGGAGGAGGGTATCCCAGCCTTTGCCCAACTCACCAGACACTGGAAGGACCCACCGCTACTAACCTTGATTATAGGAAAGAGAGCAATCCCTTTCCTGGTAGATAGCGGGGCAACTACTAGTGTTTTGTGTGTCGACCTGTACGATGGTCATTTGGAAAAGACTGCTCCTTCAATGGGAATCAATGGGATACCCACAGATGCTTACCTGACAGATGCCCTTAGTGTCAGAACCACGGGAGGCACGTATATGGGTAAACACAATTTCACTGTAATACCTGAATGTCCAATTAATCTTCTGGGAAGGGATCTTCTTAGCAAACTCGAAATCTCCATTCTCCCTTCACCCACTAGCAGTGGCCTGGAGGTCGAGTCCCCACACCTACCGGTGTGGGAAGCAACAGACATTACACCTGATTTTGACAAAGTAAACCCTGCTCTATGGTCGGAGGGTCCCTATGACACTGACCTCATTCCTTGCACACCATATAGAGCAACCCTGAAACCTGACACACAACCTGTCTATCAAAAGCAATACCCCTTGTCACAAGAGAAGGTTGAAGGTCTTAGACCAATGATACAACAGTTTCTCCAACAAGGCATTCTCAGACACGTAATTTCACCTTACTGCACACCAGTCAACCCAGTTGCTAAGTCAGATGGCAGTGTAAGGTTTGTACAAGACCTTAGGGCAATTAACCAACTCATTGTGCCTATAGCACCCATTGTACCTGACATTAACTCACTCATTTCAGCTATCCCTGCAGATGCTGCATTTTTTTCGGTAATTGATTTAAAAAATGCATTTTTTAGCATTCCAGTGGATGCACAGACACAGTTACTTTTTGCATTTTCTTTTGAGGGCAAGCAACTCACCTGGTGTCGTTTACCCCAGGGCTTCATTGACGCACCTGTTGTGTATAGCATTGTACTCCAGGCCACATTGGGGCCCTGGCACCCTCACCATGGTTCAGTCCTGCTACAGTATGCAGATGATCTGCTGCTCTGTAGTCAAACTGAGGAGGCCTGCCGGGAGGATGGTATATCACTGTTAAACTGGCTCTGTGAATGTGGACACAAGGTGTCCAAAACAAAAATGCAATGGTGTAAGAAGCATGTGGATTACTTAGGTTTTGTGCTCACTCAGGGGGAAAGGAAAGTCAGTCCACAGCGCATTCAGTCTGTATTGGGCCTGGTCACCCCAACTACCCAGAGAGAACTGCTGTCTTTTCTGGGTATGGTAAATTACTGCAGACAGTGGATATCTGATTGTTCCTATTATGATAACATCTTGAGACAAGCCACACTGAAAGACAAACCTAACACTGTACAATGGTCACAGGAAATGTTAACTGCATATGAGAGCTTAAAGTGTATGTTAATGAAAAGTCCGGCACTTGGCCTCCCCAACTATGTACTACCTTTTCATTTGTTTGCAAGGGACAATTGTAAAACCATGGCGGGGGTGCTCACACAGTTTCATGGAGGAAAGTTGCGCCCAGTGGCATTTTTTTCCAAAGTAATGCCTGTCACTGTGCAAGGTATGCCTGCTTGCCTCAGGGCACTTGCAGCCTGTGCAATGGTAACTGAAATGGCCACCACACTCACCCTAGGCCACACAACAATACTTCACACCACTCATGATGTTCTAACCATTTTAAAAGGGTTACACACACAACACATGTCAGCTCAGCGCCTTAGTGGATATGAGGTTCTCCTTTTAAACAACCCCTCACTCACCATTAAGTATGCCACCAACTCTTCAGGTCCTGCACCCGTTCTCAACGCTCTCCTGGGGCTCAAAGGTCCTGAAGACCACCCTCCTGAACCCCATGACTGCTCAGCTTCCATTGAGTCAGAAACATCCCCCAGACTGGACATGTCCCCTGTCCCTGTCCCCGACGCGGATGTCATTTTTGTAGATGGTTCCTGTAGCAGACCCAATGACACCACGTACCAAGCGGGTTATGCTATTGTCACTCTCCCTGACATTATTCTGGAAGCACAGCCCATTCCTTACCAGTCAGCACAGGCTGCAGAGCTCATTGCTCTCACAAGGGCTTGTCACCTTTACCGGAATAAACCAGTCACCATCTACACTGACTCCAAATACGGGTACGGCGTCGTGCATGACCATGGGGTCATTTGGCAACGCCGTGGTTTCCTTGGAGCTGATGGAAAAGGCATATCACATGCCCAACTCATCTCTGACCTTCTGCATGCCATAACCTTACCCTCTGACATTGCAATCCTCCATTGCAGGGCACACACCGGGGGGAAGGATGCAGTCTCCCTTGGAAATGCCCTTGCTGACTCTGCTGCCAAACATGCAGCCTCACAGCCCATCACTCAGGCCCACATGACCATCATGACCCCCCCAGCTCTCGACAACCATTACCTGATCACCCAGTTACAGGCCTCAGCCTCCAATGCCGACCTAGCTGACTGGACTTACCCAGTTTTGCAGAAGAATCCTAAAACAGGATTAATCTGCAAAGAGGGGAAACCTTGTATACCCCAGTCCAGTGCACCCTTGTTTATTGCCCACTACCATGGCATAGGACACCACAGTAAGGCAACAACTACCTTACTCTTACGTAATGATTTCTATGTCACGGATGCCAAGTCATTAGTAGATCAGTATGTCAGTAGATGCATCACTTGCCTGCGAAACAACCCCAACAACCCTGACAAGGCAAAACATCAGCATCTTGAATACCCCACCACACCCTTTACACACCTGCAAATTGACTTCACCCATATCCCAGGTACTGGTAAACAGGAATATGCCCTGGTCATTGTAGACATGTTCTCTCGATGGCCAGAGGTATTCCCCACTAAATCTGAGGATGCAAAGACAGTTGCTAGGATCCTAACTCAGGAAATCATCCCCAGATGGGGGTGCCCATTGCAAATCAATAGTGATAAAGGCTCCGCCTTTACAGCAAAAATTACACAGGCTCTGGTAAAGACCCTGCAGGTGGAATGGAAATTCCACATCCCGTATCACCCGCAGAGTTCAGGGGTCGTAGAACGCATGAATAGGACCCTCAAAGACAAGCTTAGGAAGGCCACAGGGGGTACCTTCCATAAATGGAAGAAGGTCCTTCCTATTATCCTAGCAGAGATCAGAATGACCCCACAAAAGACTCTGGGTTACTCCTCATTTGAAATACTAATGGGTAGGCCTTTTCCTACACCCTGGGCTAAGAAACCACTAGTAATACAGGAAGGAGATCTAGAACTCATCAGAGAAGAGTATGTCAGGTCCCTGATAATAAAACTGAATGAAATTGAACATGAGGTTGTTTGTAAAAACCCTTTGAATCCACAGGAACCTACACACCCCTTTAAAGTCGGAGACAGAGTCGTGGTGAAGGTGCTCCCCAGGAACAAGAGCCCAGGAGACTTTACCTACGGTCCAGAGACAGAGGTCGTAGCAGTAACCAGAACAGCAGTCCTGACAGAGGAAAGCCCCACCTGGATCCATGCATCCCGAGTGAAAAAGGTTCCTAGACCAGACCTAGAGAGGGAAGCAAGTGATTCCAGCGAGGTACAAACGGGGGCAGACAGCCCTGACCTCCCACCTAGCGAAGACAGAAGAACAGAGGAGGATGAGGAACCTGTCCCCTACCTCTATCCTGGGGACTATGTTGATAATCCTAATGGTCCTCACTTGCCAAGCTACAGCTGAAGTAGACATTACACAAAAATCCGGCACCTACACATTTTGGTATAACTCCTCCAATACTGAGGTTGCCGCCTATAAAATAGATTTCTGTACCATTGCTCCCTGTCTTAACAAACATTATGCCTGGCAGTGTGATCAGTATGGTACACGTAATACCCCCACTGAAGCCTATATTTGTGTTACTAGTAAATATTGGGGAAATAAATGTGCGTATTGGGGATCAGTGGGATGGAATTCTGGCCATAGTTATGGATACCAGCCCAAAGAGGCTCTCTCAAGAAAAGACAAATATGGTGAGTCCCTGCTTACCCGTCTTACCCTTCATAGACAAAACAGATGTGATAGTAAATTCATATTAAGCATAAAACATCCCCAGTCTACTGATGCAGGCACCTATGTCCTAGGTGAATCTTTTTTTTTAAACCCATCCCTTACACCATTCTTGTTACAGGATATGTTTAACAATGAAAAGTATGCCCAGCTCAAGCCCCCTAAACCACGCCCCAACCTCTTGAAACCTCATATAACCACCTTCAAGGATATGATGGCCGTTAACAATCCCACCTTTAAAGACACCCTAGCTATTGAAACTGGTTTCTCTGACATCAATTTCTGGTTAGAATGGATGAAGTATAGTGCTAGCAAACATAATAAAAGTAACTGTTATGTCTGTGGCAAATCTAGGCCCCACCTAGGTACAGTGCCCCTTAATATACCCCTAGAACAGGAAAATTGTTTTTTCAGCCTTTTTAATGACACCAAAACAAATGACAGTCAGTGCGAAATGTGGAAAAGGGAATATCCCATATTGTCAAAAAATCCCAACCCAGGAAGCACCATAACCATATATCCTGGAAACTATACCTGTTATACATCTAACACTACCACAGGTAGAAATTTAAAAACCTTCCCACCAGGGTATTGTGCAAATAAAAGAACAACTGTTTTAGTTAACCAAACTAGATCACTAGGTGACATTTATTATATATGTGGGGATATGAAGCTTAGAACTAAATTAGACACACCATGGTATGGTGAGTGTGCCCTGGCCAAAGTCATAATGCCACTCCTAATGATCACCGATGACCCCAATCCTCCCTCTAATACTCCTGCTAATCGAAAGAAAAGAGCACTCCCAGGAGGTAGCTTTGACCCCCACGTATACATTGATGCTATAGGGGTCCCAAGAGGTGTTCCAAATGAGTTCAAAGCTAGAGATGAAGTGGCTGCGGGTTTTGAATCATTGTTCCCTATAGTAACTGTAAATAAAAACGTAGCCTGGATTAATTATATATATTATAACCAACAAAGATTTGTTAATGATACCAAAGATGCTCTTAAAGGTATAGCTGAACAGCTAGAAGCCACTTCCCAAATGACCTTCCAAAATAGAATGGCTCTTGACATGATTCTAGCAGAAAAAGGCGGTACATGTGTTTACATTAGTAAGGTGGAAGGCTGTTGTACATATATTCCTGACAACACTGGTCCTAATGGTAAGGTTACTTTAGCCATAAACAAATTAGAAACCTTATCCATAGAACTTAAGAAAAATTCAGGTGTTGATAACCCATGGAGCCAATATTTTGGGTGGATTGAAAATTGGAAACAGGCTCTTGTGCAAATAAGTATATTCATAATAATAACTTTAATCTTTATAGGTCTCATAGTTTATTGTGTGATTCCCTGTGGAAAGAAACTCACATCTAAAGGTATTGACACAGTCTTGATGTATTATGATGTTACCACTAGCCCCATCACCTCCTCTGATAGCAAAGGCCCCGATGATTATGTTCAATATCTAAAAAATTGGAGAAACAAAAAGGGGGCTCTACAGAAGAATCATGTCGTATAACAATCATGATTCTAAGAGGGGATTGAAGGGTTAAATCTCCTCTGTCATTGTGCATTGTGTAAATATTGTTTCTTTTTCTTTTGCCTTGGATTTAGCTTGCATTGCATAAAATGAATATAGCTCCACCCATAGTTTGTTGGGAACTGTGTGAAATCACCACCCCTAGATGAAGTACTAGGCTGTATCCTACATCCCCCCATGTAGCCTGTTTTATCCCTCCTATGCAGTAAAGTTAAACCAATAAAGTATTTACTTTTGCCTACCCCTCCCTGGACATTCCAATCCCTCCCTAGACAATGATGCCTTATATACCATTGTTATGAACAATAAACGCAGAGTGATTCTTAATTACATGGTGTCGTGTATAATCTGTAATTTTAAGGATTGCTCTCACTGACGTCAGTGGCCATCAAATCGAGGGGTACAAGAAGAGGCTGATTTTCCTTTCAGATGATGCAAGGGACAGACTGTCACGTACTGCCGGCGTCTGCTGGTAGTGAAACTGCCTAGTAGCCACGTATTCTTGTTTACCCTCCAGTGTTTGGCAGCTGGCACATACACACCCTACATCTTACTGTAACCAGATACAACTACCATACGTAACAAAGTCATAGACACACACACACACACACACACACACACACACACACACACACACACACACACACACACACACACACACACACACACCTATTTAGCTTTTACGCAAGAGGCCTAGTCTTCATCACTTAAGTCTGTTTTTTTTCTTATAACTTTTCATGCCCAGTTGTCATTAATTTGGAATGAATCGCTCATTAAGCATGTAATCCGGGAGATATTACTGATATCTCCTGGTTACAATTCCCCCCACCCCCAATAGTTTCCACAGTCCCCATACTTTAGTATGCGGGGGATGTGGGGACGGAGCAGACACTGGGCAGGGGGTTCTAGCTGAGCTCCGGGAGTGGATGAGTGCCAGTTGGCCGCCACTGAACCCTGATAAAACAGAGGTCCTTATGGTAGGTCACAGGAAAAGCCAACCAACAGAATTTACGCTTGGGGGAATCAGAACTACAAAACTATGAACATGTGCGGAATCTTGGCGTTGTCCTGGATGGTGACCCGACACTTAAACATCAGATATCAGTCACAATCAAATCCTCATTCTTTCACCTGAGGAACATAGCCAGAATCAAGCACTTAATTCCCTCCGAAGACCTGCCTAAAGTCATCCATGCATTTGTATCATCTTGCCTAGACTACTGTAATGCCCTCTACCTTGGTCTCGCAGCAAAATAATTGCACCGCTTACAGCTGGTGCAAAACACAGCTGCCAGGCTGTTAACCAACCAGCCCCGTTCTAGCCACATAACACCCATACTCTACTCCCTTCACTGGCTGCATGTAAGATGGCGAATCATCTTCAAGCTTGGCTTACTGAGTTTCAAAGCCCTACATGACCAGGGCCCAAGGTACCTGAAGCAGCTTCTGACCCCATACTGCCCCACTCGATTACCGCGATCTGCAGATGAAGGACTTTTAGCAGTACCTAGAATCTCCTGGAATTCATCTGGGGGTCGAGCTCTCAGCTTTGTAGCTCTATCTCTATGGAACTCACTTCCCCTCACAGTGCAAGAGGCCTCTACTCTAGAATCCTTCAAACACAGACTCAGGACTTACCTATTTACTCAGCATTTCACTAATGTCCACTGATAATCTTGTTTTGTATGATGTGCTGTAAATGTAAAGCACTTAGGGAGCACTTAAGTGTGCATGCGTCGGCTCATGGCTGACAGCCGACGGCTGTCGTTGCCTAGCGATCGCCTCTGCCTGATTGACAGGCAGAGGCGGTTGCTGGGCGGGAGGGGGCGGCACGGCGGTGTTTGGCAGCCATTTTGTGGGCACGGTCAAGCCTATGCAGGCGTGGCCGGACCATGCAGGGGGCGGGCCACAGCGGCTGCGTGAAATCACACGCAGCCGCTGCGACCCGGGCAGCGGCGAGTAGCTCCCGGCCAGCACGCAAAAGCTGCGCTAAGTGCAAAAGCATCGCCGCTGTGCGTTGCTTTTGTACTTCTGTGGGGGCAGAAGTAAACAAGTTTTCCAGGGGCCCCTGGGAAAGTACACACAGGCCCCCTCACCAAGGCTAGATTAAGGACCACATGGGCCTGAAAACGTGACAAGGGGAGGAGCTGTGACCAGTACCATGTGGGTGTGGCCAGTGTCATGAGGGCAGTACCATGTGGGCGTTTTCCTCTACTCTCTCTCTCTCTCTCTCTCTCTCTCTCTCTATATCTATCTATATATATATATATATATATATATATATATATATAAAATAAGATTTTACTCACCGGTAAATCTATTTCTCGTAGTCCGTAGTGGATGCTGGGCACTCCGAAAGGACCATGGGGAATAGCGGCTCCGCAGGAGACTGGGCACAACTAAAGAAAGCTTTTAGGTCACCTGGTGTGCACTGGCTCCTCCCACTATGACCCACCTCCAAGCCTCAGTTAGGACACTGTGCCCGGACGAGCTGACATAATAAGGAAGGATTTTGAATCCCGGGTAAGACTCATACCAGCCACACCAATCACACCGTACAACTCGTGATACCATACCATACCCAGTTTAACAGTATGAAAACAACTGAGCCTCTCAACAGATGGCTCAACAATAACCCTTTAGTTAACAATAACTATGTACAAGTATTGCAGACAATCCGCACTTGGGACGGGCGCCCAGCATCCACTATGGACTACGAGAAATAGATTTACCGGTGAGTAAAATCTTATTTTCTCTGACGTCCTAGTGGATGCTGGGAACTCCGAAAGGACCATGGGGATTATACCAAAGCTCCCAAACGGGCGGGAGAGTGCGGATGACTCTGCAGCACCGAGTGAGAGAACTCAAGGTCCTCCTCAGCCAGGGTATCAAATTTGTAGAATTTTGCAAACGTGTTTGCCCCTGACCAAGTAGCAGCTCGGCAAAGTTGTAAAGCCGAGACCCCTCGGGCAGCCGCCCAAGATGAGCCCACCTTCCTTGTGGAATGGGCTTTTACTGATTTAGGATGCGGCAGTCCAGCCGCAGAATGCGCCAGCTGAATTGTGCTACAAATCCAGCGAGCAATAGTCTGCTTAGAAGCAGGAGCACCCAGCTTGTTGGGTGCATACAGGATAAATAGCGAGTCAGTTTTCCTGACTCTAGCCGTCCTGGAAACATAAATTTTCAAGGCCCTGACTACGTCCAGCAACTTGGAATCCTCCAAGTCCCTAGTAGCCGCAGGCACCACAATAGGTTGGTTCAAGTGAAAAGCTGATACCACCTTAGGGAGAAACTGGGGACGAGTCCTCAATTCCGCCCTATCCATATGGAAAATCAGATAAGGGCTTTTACATGACAAAGCCGCCAATTCTGACACACGCCTGGCTGAAGCCAAGGCCAATAACATGACCACTTTCCACGTGAGATATTTTAGATCCACGGTTTTAAGTGGCTCAAACCAATGTGATTTTAAGAAACTCAACACCACGTTGAGATCCCAAGGTGCCACTGGAGGCACAAACGGGGGATGAATATGCAGCACTCCTTTCACAAACGTCTAAACTTCAGGTAGTGAAGCTAGTTCTTTCTGGAAGAAAATCGACAGAGCCGAGATCTGTACCTTAATGGAGCCTAATTTCAGGCCCATAGTCACTCCTGCTTGTAGGAAATGCAGAAATCGACCCAGTTGAAATTCCCCTGTTGGGGCCTTTTTGGCCTCACACCAAGCAACATATTTCCGCCATATGCGGTGATAATGCTTTACAGTTACATCTTTCCTGGCTTTAATCAGCGTAGGAATGACTTCCTCCGGAATGCCCTTTTCCTTCAGGATCCGGCGTTCAACCGCCATGCCGTCAAACGCAGCCGCGGTAAGTCTTGGAACAAACGGGGACCCTGCTGCAGCAGGTCCTGTCTGAGCGGCAGAGGCCATGGGTCCTCTGAGATCATCTCTTGAAGTTCTGGGTACCACGCTCGTCTTGGCCAATCCGGAACCACGAGTATTGTTCTTACTCCTCGTTTTCTTATTATTCTCAGTACCCTTGGTATGAGAGGCAGAGGAGGGAACACACAAACTGACTGGTACACCCACGGTGTCACTAGAGCGTCCACAGCTATCGCCTGAGGGTCCCTTGACCTGGCGCAATATCTCTCTAGTTTTTTGTTTAGGCGGGACGCCATCATGTCCACCTGTGGTCGTTCCCATCGATTTACAATCAGCGTGAAGACTTCTGGATGAAGTCCCCACTCTCCCGGGTGGAGGTCGTGCCTGCTGAGAAAGTCTGCTTCCCAGTTGTCCACTCCCGGAATGAACACTGCTGACAGTGCTAGTACGTGATTTTCCGCCCATCGGAGAATCCTTGTGGCTTCTGCCATTGCCATCCTGCTTCTTGTGCCGCCCTGTCGATTTACATGGGCGACTGCCGTGATGTTGTCTGACTGGATCAGTACCGGCTGGTGTAGAAGCAGGGATTTTGCCTGACTTAGGGCATTGTAAATGGCCCTTAGTTCCAGAATATTTATGTGTAGGGAAGTTTCCTGACTCGACCATAGTCCTTGGAAGTTTCTTCCCTGTGTGACTGCCCCCCAGCCTCGAAGGCTGGCGTCCGTGGTCACCAGGACCCAGTCCTGTATGCCAAATCTGCGGCCCTCTAGAAGATGAGCACTCTGCAGCCACCACAGCAGAGACACCCTGGTTCTTGGAGACAGGGTTATTAGGTGATGCATCTGAAGATGCGATCCGGACCATTGGTCCAACAGGTCCCACTGAAAGATTCTGGCATGGAACCTGCCGAAAGGAATTGCTTCGTAAGAAGC
Organism: Pseudophryne corroboree; assembly: GCF_028390025.1. Classification (NCBI taxonomy): domain Eukaryota; kingdom Metazoa; phylum Chordata; class Amphibia; order Anura; family Myobatrachidae; genus Pseudophryne; species Pseudophryne corroboree. The sequence goes on from NC_086452.1 coordinate 33,230,950, forward strand.
CACCATCTTTCCCAGGACCCGCGTGCAGTGATGCACCGATACCTGTTTCGGTTTCAGGAGGTCTCTGACTAGAGATGACAGCTCCTTGGCTTTCTCCTCCGGGAGAAACACTTTTTTCTGGACTGTATCCAGAATCATACCCAGGAACAGTAGACGTGTCGTCGGAACCAGCTGTGATTTTGGATTATTCAGAATCCAACCGTGCTGGTGTAGTACCTCCTGAGATAGTGCTACTCCCACCAACAACTGCTCCTTGGACCTCGCCTTTATTAGGAGATCGTCCAAGTACGGGATAATTAAAACTCCCTTTCTTCGAAGGAGTATCATCATTTCCGCCATTACCTTAGTAAACACCCTCGGTGCCGTGGAGAGTCCAAACGGCAGCGTCTGGAATTGGTAATGGCAATCCTGTACCACAAATCTGAGGTACTCCTGGTGAGGATAGTAAATGGGGACATGCAGGTAAGCATCCTTGATGTACAGGGATACCATGTAATCCCCCTCGTCCAGGCTTGCAATAACCGCCCTGAGCGATTCCATCTTGAACTTGAATTTTTTTATGTATGTGTTCAAGGATTTCAAATTTAAAATGGGTCTCACCGAACCGTCCGGTTTCGGTACCACAAACAGTGTGGAATAGTAACCCCGTCCTTGTTGAAGTAGGGGCACCTTGACTATCACCTGCTGGGAATACAGCTTGTGAATTGCCTCTAGCACAGCCTCCCTGCCTGAGGGAGTTGTCGGCAAGGCTGATTTTAGGAACCGGTGGGGTGGAGACGCCTCGAATTCCAGTTTGTACCCTTGAGATACTATTTGCAGGATCCAGGGATCCGCCTGTGAGCGAGCCCACTGATCGCTGAAATTTTTGAGGCGGCCCCCCACCGTACCTGGCTCCGCCTGTGGAGCCCCACCGTCATGCGGCGGACTTGGAAGAAGCGGGGGAGGACTTTTGCTCCTGGGAACCTGCTATTTGTTGCAGCCTTTTTCCCCTACCTCTGCCTCTGGACAGAAAGGACCCGCCTTTTCCACGCCTGTTTTTCTGAGTCCGAAAGGACTGTACCTGATAAAACGGCGCCTTTTTAGGCTGTGAGGGAACATGGGGTAAAAATGCTGACTTCCCAGCAGTTGCTGTGGAAACTAGGTCCGAGAGACCATCCCCGAATAACTCCTCACCCTTATAAGGCAAAACTTCCATGTGCCTTTTTGAATCTGCATCCCCTGTCCACTGGCGAGTCCATAAGCCTCTCCTAGCAGAAATGGACAATGCACTTATTTTAGATGCCAGCCAGCAGATCTCCCTCTGTGCATCTCTCATGTATAAGACTGAGTCTTTTATATGCTCTATGGTTAGCAGAATAGTGTCCCTGTCTAGGGTGTCAATATTTTCTGACAGGGAATCTGACCACGCAGCGGCAGCACTGCACATCCATGCTGACGCAATAGCTGGTCGAAGTATAATGCCTGAGTGTGTATATACAGACTTCAGGATCGCCTCCTGCTTTCTATCAGCAGGTTCCTTGAGGGCGGCCGTATCCGGAGACGGTAGTGCCACCTTTTTAGACAAACGTGTGAGCGCTTTATCCACCCTAGGGGGTGTCTCCCAACGTGACCTATCCTCTGGCGGGAAAGGGAACGCCATTAGTAACTTCTTAGAGATTACCAATCTTTTAACAGGGAAAGCCCACGCTTCTTCACACACTTCATTTAATTCTTCTGATGGGGGAAAAACTACGGGTAGTTTTTTCTCCCCAAACATAATACCCTTTTTAGTGGTACCTGGGTTTATATCAGAAATTTGTAACACCTCTTTCATTGCTTCAATCATGCAACGAATGGCCTTAGTGGACATTAGACTAGACTCATCGTCGTCGACACTGGTGTCAGTATCCGTGTCGACATCTGCGTCTGCCATCTGAGGTAGCGGGCGTTTTAGAGCCCCCGATGGTCTTTGAGACGCCTGGACAGGCACGAGCTGAGAAGCCAGCTGTCCCGCATTTGGCATGTCGTCAAATTTTTTGTGTAAGGAGTCGACACGTGCACGCAATTCCTTCCATAAGTCCATCCACTCAGGTGTCTGCCCCGCAGGGGGTGACATCCCTTCTATAGGCATCTGCTCCGCCTCCACCTCATTATCCTCATCAAACATGTCGACACAGCCGTACCGACACACCGCACACACACAGGGAATGCTCTAACAGAGGACAGGACCCACCAAAGCCCTTTGGGGAGACAGAGTGAGAGTATGCCAGCACACACCAGAGCGCTATATAATGCAGGGACTAACTGAATTATGTCCCCTATAGCTGCTGTTATATATACTGCGCCTAAATTTAGTGCCCCCCCCCCCCCTCTCTTTTTTACCCTTTTCTGTAGTGTAGACTGCAGGGGAGAGCCAGGGAGCTTCCTTCCAGCGGAGCTGTGAGGGAGAAATGGCGCCAGTGTGCTGAAGGAGATAGCTCCGCCCCTTTTTCGCGGACTATTCTCCCGCTTTTTTATGGATTCTGGCAGGGGTAATTATCACATATATAGCCTCTAGGGCTATATATTGTGGTATTTTTGCCAGCCAAGGTGTTTTTATTGCTGCTCAGGGCGCCCCCCCCCCTAGCGCCCTGCACCCTCAGTGACCGGAGTGTGAAGTGTGTATGAGGAGCAATGGCGCACAGCTGCAGTGCTGTGCGCTACCTTGGTGAAGACTGATGTCTTCTGCCGCCGATTTTTCGGACCTCTTCTTGCTTCTGGCTCTGTAAGGGGGACGGCGGCGCGGCTCCGGGACCGAACACCAAGGCCAGTTCCATGCGGTCGATCCCTCTGGAGCTAATGGTGTCCAGTAGCCTAAGAAGCCCAAGCTAGCTGCAAGCAGGTAGGTTCGCTTCTTCTCCCCTTAGTCCCTCGTTGCAGTGAGCCTGTTGCCAGCAGGTCTCACTGTAAAATAAAAAACCTAATTATATACTTTCTTTCTAGAAGCTCAGGAGAGCCCCTAGTGTGCATCCAGCTCGGCCGGGCACAAAATCTAACTGAGGCTTGGAGGAGGGTCATAGTGGGAGGAGCCAGTGCACACCAGGTGACCTAAAAGCTTTCTTTAGTTGTGCCTAGTCTCCTGCGGAGCCGCTATTCCCCATGGTCCTTTCGGAGTGCCCAGCATCCACTAGGACGTCAGAGAAATATATAAATGGCATCCGCTCTGAAGTGCGCATGTGCCGTCGCTGCAGTGCACCGGCGCATGGCAGACAGCCGACGTCTGTCTTAGCCCTGCGATCGTCTCTGCCAGTCAATCAGAGGCGGTCGCTGGGCAGGAGGGGGCGGGCCAACGGTGTTTTGCCGCCGTTTAGGAGGTGCGGTCCGGGCAACGCAGACGTGCCCAGACTGTTGGGGGGGGCGAGCCGCGTTGGCTGCGTGATGTCACACGCAGCCGCTGCGACCCGGGCAGTGTTGAGTAGCTCCCTGCCAGCGCGCAGGAGCTGCGCTGGTAGGGAGCTACTCCTATAGTACAAAAGCATCGCCGCTATGCAATACTTTTGTACTTGTACGACGGGGTAGGGCCTGACTTGTGTCCCCCCCCCCCCCCCCCCCCCCCCCCCCCCCTGCATGTCAGGGAAGCTGATCGTAGACGTGCTAAATTTAGCACATCTACAATCGGGTCTGAATCACCCCCTATATGATTGTAGTGGCCGGAATAGCAGCTTCAGATAATGTAGCGTTGGGAGTTCTACAAGCTGCTGCTAAAATAACACTCGTCAGGCACCGAGCGCTGCAGACCACAATAATACATGTGTGTAACGCTGACTAAAGAGGATCCTTTCAATAGTGTTGTGTGCCCACGCTCTGTGCGGGATAATAGGCAGAGCATAGGGGGAAAGTACCAGCAGCAACCCCTGTTCTGTGCTACAGCCTCGGACCATCCTGCAGAATGTGCATAATCTAATGCAACCCCCCCCTCCCCCCCCTCACACACACACACACAGCACTGCCCCTACGTTCAGCCAAAGACACAATCCCAGCGTCATCCTTGCTGAATATCCTGTATACCAGGGCTGGCCAAACCGGTCCTCGAGATCTACCAACAGTTCATGTTTTCCAGGCCTCCTGGAGACCAGTAGAATTGTCAGTTAGGAATGAATGCAGCACATCTTAATTAGTAATGCCTACACCTGTGCACCAGATAGGTGGTCTGGAAAATGTGACCTGTTGGTAGATCTGGAGGACTGGTTTGGCCAGCTCTGCTGTATACGGTGTAAACCTTCAATTTCACATAAACCCACAAAACAATTATTTGGCTTTCCTAAAATTCAAAGTATAGCAGTTTGTAATGATGAGTTTAGGGGGGCAGATTAGCAGCTGATTTAGGCCGGGACGCAGACAGGCAGAAGCTGCGCCTTTTAGCGGTCGCCCATCTGTGTTCTACATAATTTGTGGTTGCCTATTTGCCAAGCGTCCCTCATTTCAAGGAAAGTCAGTGTCCCTTGCGGTGCGCGGTCAGCTGACACATGCGCAGATAGGACTCCCGGGTCACAAACCCAGAAGTCCTATCATTGCACAGGACAGCTCTTACCGTGCAATCATTGGCGTGCAAAATGCGATGCTTGATGCCATCCCACCCGTTGGCTGATGTATTCATCTTCTCAGAGTCTTTTACATTGACATTTATTTTTTTTTTTTTTAAGTATTTACAATGTGAAAACAGAAAAATGACATTTTAATGAATCCAGGTAAACCTAACATGTTGGGGCGTGTAAGATCCAGACAGACTGAACCAGGTGTGCCGCAGCCTCGTGTCCCGGGAAATGTGGAATCCGATGTTGGCACGTGTGTATTTATGGAATCAGGCATAAGATGATGGTGCACATAAGTGACACATACGTTTCTGGTGTAACGCAAGCACAAGGGAGTCTATGCCAATCTGGGGGTTGTTAATAGAAGACAAAGCAAGAGCAGGATGCGTACAGTAGCCAACCTAAACACAGGATGTTTCCTCATTATTACCCCTTATCTCACCCGCAAATGTGCAGCACGTTGCCAGGAGAATGTGCTGAGCCTTTTTCTTGGGCTCTGCAATCTGCTTTGTGACTGTGTGTTGTTTACAGCTACTCACCTCCAAACTACTCGCATGGCTGCTTATAGTAAAACCGCCTCGCAAACTCTGCTGTCACCCCTTCCTTCCGCCCCCCTTCACTCCACGGAGGCAAAAGTCACCAACACACCTCCATATAGGGTTGGTTCAATTAGCCGTGAGGCGGCTCGCCCCGCCAGTAAGTGCGGCTATATAGCTACGAACTTGTGGCTTTTTGTTCGCAGCCATGTAGAGCAGCTTGCAAAAAATGCAATTCCAGGGTGAGATATGTCAAAGGGGTAAATTCAATTAGGAGCGAGTTGGGTCCTGCAAGTAATTCGCCTTTCCCTATGGTCACTAACAGCTTCTCGATGGTCCTGCTCAGAGCCGGCCCTAGGCATAGGCAAACTAGGCAAATGCCTAGGGCATTTGGAATGCCTAGGGGCACAAGCAGATTCTGCTGTTTAAAATATGCGGCATGCCTATATTCTGTGTGTGACTGCGGCTGTATGCATACGAAATGCTATGTTACAGTGTATTCCTGGAAATCACTGTAACGTAGCATTTTAGCATTTTGTATGCAGATACAGCCACAGTTGCACCCAGAATATAGGCATGCTGCATATTATTTTAATCAGCAGAATCTGGTTGTGCGTCCTAGTCACATAGCAATGAAAATCAGACGTATTTTCTTCAAAAAAAGGCGCCCAACGTTAGCAGAGCTGGACGGGAGCTCCATGGCATATTGAGGCAAGATGTATGAGGACACATCTGTATCCAAGTAGAGGCAGAAGTCACAGTGTTAGCGGCCGTGTGAGTACTGTGTGTCGTAGGTTCTTGTGCAATAGTGTTCGGCATATGTGTAAGGGGCATTGTGTGTGTCGTGTATAAATGCATTAATAATGTGAGGCATATGTGTAAGGGACATTATGTTTATAAGGATATTAATAAAGGTTGGCATAATGTGTAAGGTGCATTATGTTTATAAGGACATTAATAATGTGTGTCATGTGTGAGGGGTATTACTGTGTGGTATGTGTATAAAGGCATTACTAATGTGTGGCATTATGTGTATAAGGTGCTGTACTGTGTGGTGTAACGTTTAGAAAAGGCGCTACTGTATGGTCTAATGTGAATAAAGAGCAATATGGAGTGGTGTGGTGTAATGTGAATAAGAAATACTACCGCGATTAGTAATGTATATAAGTTAAAGTGGTACTACTGTGTGATGCAACATGAAGAAAGGACACTATTGCATGATATAATGTGAATAAAGTTGCACTACTGTGTGGCGTAATTTGAATTGGGGGTACTATTGTGTGGCCATGCCCCTTCCCATAATAACACACCCCTTTTTGGGCTGCGTGCCAAATGTGCGCACTGTTCCTATTTCGAATATAAGGGGTACTAGCACCAAAATGAGGACTGCTATGACTGAGGGGTGATGGTGATGGGAAATGGGTGCAGGGTCAGAGGCGGAACTAGCAGCGGTGCTAGGGGGCACCAGCCAAAATCTTGCCTAGGGCATCATATTGATTAAGGCCGGCTCTGGTCCTGCTATCTCAGTAGCCACTTTGTTGAGGTCCAGGATGGTTTCCCCACTTTTTCATGCACTTCCGCCAGGTTGCTTTTTTTGCAGTAAGGTAGGATTAGCCTGGAGAAGGCTGTAATATTCTGGTTACACGTAGGACTAACCTAGTGAAGGCTCTAATATTCTGGCTACAGGTAGAACTAGCCTGCTGAAGGCTCTAATATTCTGGTTACAGGTAGGTCTAGCCTGGTGAAGGCTCTAATATTCTGATTACATCTAGGTCTAGCCTGGTGTAGGCTCTAATATTCTGGTTGCAGGTAGGACTAGCCTGGAGATGGCTGTAATATTCTGGTTACAGGTAGGTCTAGCCTAGAGAAGGATCTAATATTCTGGTTACAGGTAGGTCTAGCCATCGAAGGCACTAATATCCTGGTTACAGGTAGGACTAGCCTGGGGAGGACACTAATATTCTGGCTACAGTTAGGTATAGCCTGGTGAAGGCTCTAATATTCTAGTTACAGGTAGGTCTAGTCTGGAGAAGGCGCTAATATTCTTCTTACAGGTAGGACTAGACTGGTGAGGGCTTTAATATTCTTAGTACATGTAGGTCTGGCCTGGTGAAGGTTTTAATATTCTGGTTACTGGGCGAACAAGCCTGGTGAAGGCTCTAATATTCTGGTTACAGGCAGGTCTAGCCTGGTGAGGTCACTACTATTCTATTTACAGGTACGTCTTGTCTGAAGAAGGCTCTAATATTCTGGACTAGCCTGGTGAAGACTTTAATATTCTGGTTACAGGTGAGACTAGACTGGTGAGGGCTTTAGTGATGTAGTTACAGTTGTGTCTATCCTGAGGAAGAATCTAGTAATTGGTTGCCCTAGCCAGGTAAAGGCTCTAATATTCTGATTACAAGTGTAACTCTATGGGGCAGATTTAATTGTTTTTTGGGCACCAACAGGGGCTATTCAATTGTTGCCTCTGTTGGAATACGCGCCTATTAGTACCAGGTTTAGCTGCGTAAAGTGGCTAAACCCTTCTGCAGTACAGGTTGGGGTGCCCAAACTCCAGTTTGAGCACTCAAACCACAGAGTTTACGCACATTTCAGCTCGCACCTCAGGAGGCTGTGAGCTGAAATGTGTCTCCCCGGCTGCATGCGTGCCCGAACGGAGCAACAATTGAATTGCTCCATGTGAATGCTCTGATTAAGCTACAGGTTGTTCTACATTGAATTATTCATTTTCAAAGTAGTTTTGCTCTCTATCACTTGACTATCAAATGAAGACTTCCCAATGAGAGGTAAATATTAGAAGAGAATTACAGGAGACTGGGAAGTTCATTCAGTATGCTGACACTCCAGGGTTAACCCACAGAATTCCGCCACAGTGATTACAGTAATAATTAGAAAATGGAGAATGCTGTAAAGACGAAGCACTTGATGATAAATCTGACTATGGAGTTTTATTAATAGTTCAGCATTAGATTTGGGAAGCAGTCATCTTACAGATCCCGTGATCCCGATGGAGGAACACAATCCCGGCGTCTGGCATCCCAAACGTCCTGATAGCGCGGGGGAGGGGGGGTGTTAGGTTGATACAGCAGAAGGGAGGTTAGGCTTAGGGTACACTCACGGGAAGGTTAGGGTTAGGGACCGGGGGAGGGAGGGTTAGCGTTAGGCACATAGAAGCGGATGCAACAAAAAGAAAGAAGCTAAGCGCTCTGGCGTGTGGTGATGTATACTGATTGTCAGCAGCCACTAGGAAAAGGGAATTGCCAATCCCTTAAGGATACACTAAATAAAACAAAACCAAGTAGCGCTCGACGATCAGAAAATTAAAAAATGTATTTATAAAAATGTAACAACGGGGGTATGATACAAATTCATAGACATAAAATTGAAACTATTAAATACAATGTCGCTAAACGTCCAGTAGAAACTTTAGCTTTAACTTTATCAAATATCCAGTGGCCAGGAATAGAGCACTGGCAATCTTGTCTGGCAACGATTATACATGCGTGCATTTGAGCACAGCACTGTAGACCAATAGGGATCCATCTCCTATTGAAGTGCCGAACCCGGTGCACATTTAAATGGATTATGGATCGCCCTGGACCTGCAGCTAATAAGTGAGTGACTCGTTCATGCAGTAAGACTTTTATACTTCAGTCATTTGCAGTAGTGTAACATTTGAACACTTTATTCATCACGTTACCTCTGGGTTTTTTTTTATAAATCAAAGGAACTCCTACTCAGCATTTGCTTTATATGGTGCTTAAGTTTTTACTGGATGTTTAGCGACATTGGGGCAGATGTATTAACCTGGAGAAGGCATAAGGAAGTCATAAACCAGTGATAAATGCAAGGTGATAAACATACCAGCCAATCAGCTCCCATATGTAAATTAACAGTTAGGAGCTGATTGGCTGGTGCATTATCACCTTGCACTTAACACTGCTTTATCACTGGTTTATCACTTCCTTATGCCTTCTCCAGGTTAATACATCTGCCCCATTGTATTTAATAGTTTCAATGTTATGTCTATGAATTTGTATCATACCCCCGGGAGGTTTGTTGTTACAGTTTTATAAAAAAATGTTTTAATTTTCTGATTGTCGAGCGCTACTTGGTATAGTTTTACATAGAAGGGGAAATTAGGGTTAGACACCTAGCGGGGAGGGTTAGGTTTAGCCAGTGGGAAAGGGAGGGTTAGGGTTATGCACCTAGCGGGAAGGGTTAGGTTTAGCCAGTGGGGAAGGGATGGTTAGGGTTAGGCACATAGCGGGGAGGGTTAGGTTTAGCCAGTGGGGGGGGGGGTTAGGGTTAAGCACCTAGCGGCGAGGGTTAGGGTTAGCCAGTGGGGAAGGGAGGTTAGAGTTAGGCACATAGCGGGGAGGGTTAGGTTTAGCCAGTGGGGAAGGGAGGTTAGGGTTAGGCACCTAGCGGGGAGGGTTAGCCAGTGGGGAAGGGAGGTTAGGGTTAGGCACCTAGCGGGGAGGGTTAGGGTTAGCCAGTGGGGAAGGGAGGTTAGGGTTAGGCACCTAGCGGCGAGGGTTAGGGTTAGCCAGTGGGGAAGGGAGGTTAGGGTTAGGCAACTAGCGGGGAGGGTTAGGGTTAGCCAGTGGGGAAGGGAGGTTAGGGTTAGGCACCTAGCGGCGAGGGTTAGCCAGTGGGGAAGGGATGGTTAGGGTTAGGCACATAGCTGGGAGGGTTAGATTTAGCCAGTGGGGAAGGGGGGGGGGTTAGGGTTAGCCAGTGGGGAAGGGATGGTTAGGGTTAGGCACATAGCTGGGAGGGTTAGATTTAGCCAGTGGGGAAGGGGGGGGGGGGGGGGTTAGGGTTAGCCAGTGGGGAAGGGAGGTTAGGGTTAGGCACCTAGCGGGGAGGGTTAGGGTTAGGCACCTAATGGGGGGAGGGTTAGGGTTAGCCAGCGGGGAAGAGAGGGTTAGGCAACACTGGGAAGTATTAGGGTAGGGAAAATATGAGGGTTAGGGGGCTGGACGGGATAGCGCTGTCGGTATACTGACAGCCAGCATCCTGTCCATCGGTATCTCATACTGATCCTATAGACTTCTCCCTTACTTCCTTGCTTTTACTTTACCTACTTGTCTGGTCGTGTATTGGTTGTTTTTTCTTATCTTCCTTTATTCTGTGGCACTTATTTACGTCCTTTTCATCCCTTTGTTAATTTATGTTGATGTTGTTTACAGAGCTGACTGGTCTTTGTCTCATTTACAGATGACCATGTTTTCTATGGTTCTACTAGTCCGATAAGTTGTGTTGCTATGTTTGTAATGCTGCCCATGTTTGTAATGCGAAGAACCACTGCGTGCGAACGGGTTGGAATGACCCCCATGGTTTTGCCCAACTGCTATTTTGGTTTGCTAACGACTCTGAATAAGTATGTAATGAACAGGGCTTTAGCACGAGCTACGGTCATTAAGTCGACACCACTTAGGTCGACAGTCATTAGTTCGACAGGGTCAGTAGCTCGACATGTTCTAGGTTGACAGGTCAAAAGATCGACTTGAGTTTTTCCCCTTTTTTTAAATTTTTTGAATTTTTTATACTTTACGATCCACGTGGACTACGATTGGTAATAGTAACCTGCCCGAAGCTCGCGAGCCATGCGAGGGGACACGGTGCATTAATTGGGATTCCCCGTCACTTTACGAAGAAAACCACACCAAAAAAACTCATGTCGACCTTTTGACCCGTCGACCTAGTACACGTCGATTTAATGACCATGTTGACCTAGTGAGCCTGTCAACCTAATGCATGTCGACATATAGTGGTCGACCTAAGTTGTGTCGACCCAACGACCCACACCCCTTTAGCACATGAGACTAAGCACACATGGATCCCGCCAGACATTCTGCAGAGTTCAGCAGCGGATACCCATTTCAAAAATGGCGCCTTAGCATCCTTTTGAAATTCAAGATGGCCACCATGAGCCAATCACGGCTCGCTGCGTCATTGCCCCACCCCTTCAACTGCCTTATAAAAGCCAGCGCGAGGCAGCGGCTGGCAATCCGCCAGTGGGGTGGGAGAGGGGAGGGGGGGAGGGGAGTAGACAAGAGCCCCCAAATACAGAAGACCCCGGAAGCCATGCAAAAGAGCTTAAAGGCTGCCGCCCCCCAGGTGAAGATGCAGTATAATAAGCTATTAACAACATTAGGTGTTGTGTTTTTATTTTAATATTTTATTTACAGACAGACTACGGGTGCTGGCGCGCCCTTAATGCCCGGGCATGCTGGCACTTGTGGTTCTCCAAGTGCTGACAGGCTTGCTGGGACCTGTAGAGCACCTGTAAAGAACAATATTAGCATAACATAAACTCCACACCCACCGCCAACAGGGGTGCGGGGCATAGCATTTGGCTTTCAGCCCCTTGCTGGCTGTTGCTCAGAAGGGGGGACCCCATTTTAATTTTTGGGGGTCCACACTTTCTGAGGAATTCCAGCCCTGGGCTGATTGGTTTGGGGGGTGTTTAATGTGATGGCAGAGGGCAGGGCCGGTGCTAGGGTGTTCGGCGCCCCCCTGCAAACTATAAATTTGCGCCCTCCCATATTTTACAAAGGGACAGTGTGCGTCAAAAAAAGGGGTGTGGTCTCTCAAGGAAGGGGTATGGCCACACAATAGTACACCCATTTAAAATTATGCCACACAGTAGCACAATCTTATTCACATTACCCCGCGCATAGTAGTGCTGTTTACACACGTAAGTCACCAGTAGTAGCGCCGCTTATATACATAATATCTGCTGTAGTAGTGCCGCTTATGCACATAATACCTGCTGTAGTAGTGCCGCTTATGCACATAATACCTGCTGTAGTAGCGCCACTTATATACATAATATCTGCTGTAGTAGTGCCGCTTATGCACATAATACCTGCTGTAGAAGTACCGCTTATGCACATAATACCTGCTGTAGTAGCACCGCTTATATACATAATATCTGCTGTAGTAGTGCAGTTTATGCACATAATACCTGCTGTTGTAGCACCGCTTATATACATAATACCTGCTGTAGTAGTGCCGCTTATACACATAATACCTGCTGTAGTAGTGCCGCTTATACACATAATACCTGCTGTAGTAGTGCCGCTTATACACATAATACCTGCTGTATAGTGCCGCTTATACACATAATACCTGCTGTAGTAGTACCGCTTATACACATAATACCTGCTGTAGTAGTACCGCTTATACACATAATACCTGCTGTAGTAGTACCGCTTATACACATAATACCTGCTGCAGTAGTACCGCTTGACAATGCTAAATTCCTTTGTCGTATAACAACCCTTTATGAAGCTAAGAACACTGTACGCTGTTTGCTTAAGAAGTACCGTAATGGTACGCTATTGGCGTAGCGATCGCTCAGCCGTAGGCGAGACGCTCAAGCGTCACGTTCGCTCACGGCCCAGTGATCACAGGACACGTTATTGGCTATGACTAGAGTAATGATTCGCTATGGCGTAGCGGACGCTCGAGACCACGAGGAGATCACCAGCGGCGCAGACGCTCACAACGCTATACCTTAATGTTTAAACCTTATACCAAAGAAATACAAAGAATACCTTAATGTGAGTACAGGGTGTTAGTGCAACCTTGTGTAACCTGACTAACTACAAAGCTGCTTGAGCGTCACCGACGCTCAAGTGAACACTTAACACTATAGAAAACACACAGATACTGGTTTAGGTTCCAAAGCCTATTAACTGTATTATATCTAATATACTTGTAAAAGGGGATAACAGTACAAATGATACACTACAATATAACAGAGACTTCCTAACCACAGAACTAAAATACAAAAAGACAATACTACTCTGACCTAAATGCAATACAATACAATGCTATAATACTATGAGAGATATAAGAGAAAAGAGGAGAGAGAGAGATAGAGAGAGAGAGATAGAGAGAGAGAGAGAGATGAGAGAAATTGGCTCACAGAAAGACAATGATAACGGAGAGAAACTTACGCACAAAGGGTATGATCGCCTGCGCCTCGATATCCAGCTCCCGGCTATCAGCAGATAACCGTTGATGAGAGAGTGAGAGCTGGATGTGGTCGGCCTGCCTATTTATGCCCCACACACAATGCAATCTCATGGTCCTACAATCCCATTGTCCATTGGCCGAAGGAATTCGGCCCTGCATCATAACAAAAGGTCATAGGGTGATTCATACAGGTGGGCTGTGACGATTTCCAACAGCTCAGGTGGGTGGGAAACTGGGTTTCCCGCCGCATACCTGAGTATGTGTAAATAATAGAAATGGACATAAACTTCTTATGTCCATAACTATTCGCACGAGCGATTAATACGCTCCAAACCAACACCGGAATATTGCTAATTAAATACTCTTCCGATGGGTACCAAACACTGCTGTATGATTCCTGTTAGACCCTTCGTACGATATAAAGAGGGATTCCTCAGCTCTGGGACATTGTATTTTAACCAAACTTTCAGAATCTATCAAAGGGACCATGATCTATAAACTACATTAATTGTGAACATTTGTAACGAATGAGTCGCACGCTACGACTACATAAACTCTACCGTAAATACGCATACCGCGCCTGCGAGTGCACGCTATTGCGGGTATGCGCCTCCACGGGAGAGCGTACGCACGCGCAGCGCGGACCAGTGTGCGGTGCAAATATGGCAACGTGCATTGAGACATTTTTCTGACTTTGACAGTCCACCCTTTGGCAGTCAATAATAACTGCCACAAAACATTTAAGGAGAAAAATGTAAGTCAGGGGTTAATTGATTTCCATGGTTGGGTAGGGGAGAAGAGTGGAGTAGGTGTGAAGAGGGTATGACCTAGTGAGAAAGTAGAAGCATGTGTGTATGAGTCCATGTTTGGAGGGTCATGTATCATCGTGCCGTACGTGTGGTAAATCTAGCTTCGAGGTATTGCGAAGTATACATTTGAATTCCTTCTTATCCTGTGGTACAGGTCTGTGGATGGGCTGTCAAACTCTACCGAGCTCATTTCGGCTGTGGTTGTAACAAAATGGGGATGCACATTTTAGTTGATGATACATGAATGGGGGAGGTATGTGGTTGCTGATATCTGTGCCTGTATTCCCTATCGTCTATGTGTGTCGTTACCTGAGGGTTGTAGAGATGAAGATAAAGAACACTTACGAAAAATGCAATGATATTCTATGTCAGGGAAATGTACATCTGTTGTTGAAGTTGTGTTCGGTATCTGTTGAGAGTCGTCTTCTTTGCGCTGTTTTGCTCCTTAGGCATGAGCAACAAGCTTTGTCAGTGCCATCAGATTTACAAAAATGTTGGGCTAGCGTGAGTTTAAAAATACTAGGGAAACTGGGGATCCATGGCAAAGTTCATCAAGTGTCCATATTTAAAGTTGTCAAATCTTCTTCTTTGGTCAATCCGTTGTCTGTATACATCTCGTCTCGTCAGCTTCCTCGTCCAAAGGGGGTCTTTGTATCTTGGAGAAAAGCAGAAAAACAGGTGAAAGAAACGGACCGTATAATCGCATTTTCATCACATCCTGGTTTCTATCATTGGGTCATAAATCAAATCCAGGTTAATTACGGTTTCCTCACTCCTCAAGCTCATCACTTTTGTACTTTGTTTGCACCTCATTAAAGCCTGCCCGCATCTAAATATCAATCCAATCGATATAACGACACCCAAGATACATAGTAGAAACTTTCCAACATCCATTATGACTCCTTGAGCCCATTCTCCCAAACCGGAGAACCAATTTCGCGGGTTCAACCATGACACCCAACTAGTCAGCTCATTACCTACAGCAGCAAGGGTGAGATTGTGTTTTCGACGAAATTCCCACTTCAATTGGAGAATATCGTCCATCTTTTGGTCTATGACCTCTACCGGATCCTCGGTGCTATTCGTGATATACGTGCAACACTTTATGCCGTACTGTGTTGCCAATGTAACACAATATCCGCCTGTTACTGCTGTAAGATAATTAAGAACCATCCTATGCTGAACTAGTTCTGTTTTATAAGCTTGAAGTTCTCTTCCAGTGTATCTAAACGTGTCATCATACATTTCAGTGATATTATCTAACAAATTGGCGAGTGCGGAAATGTATCTATAATTCATCACTCCCCGAGCGGTACGAGTGAAATCTAACGCTACCAGAACCTGAATCCCGGTGGATTCATGGATAAGATCAGAGGCCGGATGCTCTAACCTTTCTGACAGTTGTCTTTTAACTCGGTGCTCGTAATGAGTGTGAGTATAAGGAGCTTGGGCACCACGGTGTATGTCCTTCATTTTGTCATGTGTAACAGTCATCACTTCAGGCAATACTTTTCCAATATAACACAATCCTTCAGAGTTTGGGGCAAGCCACTTGTACGCCTTTCTCCCGCATATGAAATATGCGTCATCGGGGAGAACATAAGGGACGGAGAAGGACATGACCATGTTACAAACCTTCCAGGTGAAATCTCCTGACCCTAATTCTTCCAACTGCTTAATGCACGTATCAGTTTGTACGATATGTGCACAGTATCCTGGTGATACCTCTCCAACTCTAGTAATCCTATTTCCTAAGGTATATCGATACCGGAAAGATTTTCCTCTACTGGCTATGTGGCGTACGAGCTCTGTATCTGTAGGCATTCTATCTGCTCTGTGTGAAAAGGTCATGGTAAGGTTGCTCCATGACACTTCCCAATTTCCCGGCTTTCTGGGATTGGAGATGTTAAAACATAATAGGGACCTATCCACATGGTATTGGTGGAGCTTCAAACTAGGAGGGCTGGAGATATGAAACCTCCGGTCCACCGGTCTCCCACCACTTAGCTCAAGTACCTCCCCTAACGTTAAAGGAAATGGTACTAGCCCTGATTTGCTGTGACCCTGAGGTACTTGAGAGCATACCCAACAATCTGTTTGGTTTAACACGTTACCCACTAAGGAGTGATAGTCACTCAATGGATGCCGGTCTATATGGATATTAAAACTAGATTGGCATTTCTTTATGCATCCATCTTCAACCAGATTATCACAGAGCCTACAGATACAATTTTCTTCAGCCAACAATCCATCACAATTTCTTCTATCGGATCGTTTTCTGATACTCGCCTTTGCTTGTTGGTTTGGTTGATCTTGGAAAACTACGCCTCCATCATCATAATCGGAACCCATTCCAGAACCTCTCTCGACCTCTATGGTACTCTCGCCGGAACAGACTGCTCTGGTCAACATCATGGTTAACATCAAAATCCGGATCACAGTCTCTTGGGGCAAGTCCATCTTTGAGGAGGAAATAGAGAAGAATGAGAAGGGGGAAAAAGAAATTTTAAGGGAGAGGGGCTGGGAAGTGGAGAAAAACAATAAAAGGGAGAAGGGAGTCGACAACTGCTTTCGGTCTTCAAGGCTCAGGTGCCGCCTCAGTCCTCCTGGAACAGACACTCCAGTGATACAACCTCTACCGTCTGTTCCTTATCACGGGACTTCTCTGGATCGGCCACCTTTTTGCAGTGGGATGAATGGACCCAAGTCTCTCTCTCAGCAACCTTCAATGCTGTGGTGCTAGTCAATAAGACCTGGTATGGTCCTTCCCATCTATCAATAAGACAACCTGAGCGTAGAAAATTTCGTATCATTACATAATCCCCAGGTTCAATGTCATGACAATTACTATCTGGTAAATCAGGAATCATCAACTTCAGATTATCATTTTGATTCCTCAACTGCTTACTCATGTTAATCAAGTACTTTACAGTTACTTCATTGTTACATTTCAAATCATCCTGAGGGTTAATCATGACATGCGGTTGTCGACCAAACAAGATTTCAAAAGGAGACAGATTAAGAGGGGACCTGGGAGTGGTTCCGATGCTATACAAAACAATGGGTAAAGCTTCTGGCCACGTCAATCCTGTCTCTGCCATTACTTTACTCAATTTATTTTTAATAGTGCTGTTCACTCTTTCGACCTTCGCACTCGCCTGTGGACGGTACGGAGTGTGCAGCTTGCTATCAATTCCCATCAACTTACACATTCCTTGAAAGACATCACCTGTAAAATGGGTACCCCTATCACTTTCAATGATTCTAGGGATACCATATCTACATACAAATTCCTGCACAATTTTCTTAGCTGTAAACATAGCGGTATTTGTAGCTGCTGGAAAAGCTTCGACCCAATTCGAGAAAACATCTATACAAACAAGTACATATTTCAAATTTCTACATGGGGGTAATTGAATGAAGTCAATTTGTATTACCTGGAAAGGGCCGCCGGCAGGTGGGATATGGGATGGTTCTGTAGGTATTGCTTTTCCAACATTCTTTCTCAGACAGGTAAGGCATGACATTGCTCTTTTACTCGCATGAGAGGAGAATCCTGGGGCGCACCAGTATGCTCTTACCAATTTGCACATCCCCTCCTTGCCTAGATGAGTCAGCCCGTGAGCTGCTTCAGCCAGACATGGAAGGTATGCCCTGGGGGTCACTGGTTTACCATGTCCATCCGTCCAGAGCCCTGAGGACTCCTGGCCATATCCCTTTGCCTTCCAGACTGCTCTCTCCTGTGTGGAACACAAATTCTGCATCTCACACAACTTTTGTGTGTTGATGGTATTAAATACCATCAGTTGTGTGGTGTCTGTCTGTATGGGGGTAGCAGCTGCAAGCTTTGCGGCTTCGTCTGCTCGGCTGTTACCAAGGGATACTGGGTCTTGGCTATATGTATGTGCTTTACATTTGATAACAGCCACTCTGTCGGGTTCCTGTATCGCTGTTAGAAGCCTTTTTATATAAGCTGCATGCGCTATCGGTGTACCAGCCGCCGTCATGAAATTTCTGAGCCGCCATAGCGCTCCGAAATCATGGACTACCCCGAACGCGTATCTGGAATCGGTGTAGATATTGGCTGACTTACCCTTAGCCAATTCACATGCTCTGGTTAGGGCGACCAGTTCAGCAACCTGGGCTGAGTGAGGTGGGCCTAGCGGTTCCGCTTCTATGGTGTCTTGGTCATCTACGACTGCGTATCCAGTACACAAGTCTCCCGAGTCTGACTGTCTGTGACAACTACCGTCCGTGTAGAACGTGAGTTCTGCATCTTCCAGTGGATTGTCACTGATGTCAGGCCTTGCGGTAAAATTTTGGGTCAAATATTCCATACAATCATGTGTATCTTCCTTTGCATTAAATCCTCCTTCCCCATCACTCTCACCTTCCACCCTTTGTGTCTGACTAGGCACACCTGGGAGAAATGTTGCAGGATTTAATGCGCTGCATCTCCTTATGGTGATGTTTACTGGGGCCATTAATGCCAATTCCCATCTTGTAAACCTTGCAGATGAGACGTGTCTGGTTTGGGCAGAATTCAATAAGGCAGATACCGCATGCGGTGTATGGATTGTGAGGTTGTGGCCTAGCACGACATCTTCGCTTTTCGTCACTAGCAATGCTATCGCCGCAACGCTACGCAAGCATGTGGGGAGGGATCGCGCTACCGTGTCTAGCTGGGCGCTGTAGTATGCGACTGGCCTGCTGGCGTCACCGTGTTTTTGTGTTAGTACACCTGCTGCGCACCCAGCACTTTCTGTTCCGTATAGTTCAAAGGGTTTCCCATAGTCTGGCATACCTAGTGCTGGTGCCTGCGTTAGGCACTGTTTGAGTCTCTCAAATGCTGTTTCAGATTCGTCTGTATGCGAAATCCGATCAGGTTTGTTTGAAGAGACCATTTCCTGCAAAGGTAGCGCCAATATGGAAAACCCTGGGATCCAATTACGGCAATACCCACACATTCCTAAAAACGTCCTGATCTGTTGCTGGGTTTGTGGCAGTGTCATGTCTCTAATGGCTTGGATTCTATCAGCGGTCAGGTGTCTCAGTCCTTGTGTTAGACAGTGTCCCAAATATTTTACCTTAGCTTGGCATAATTGCAACTTGTCTTTGGAAACCTTGTGACCTGTGTCTGAAAGATGAAACAGGAGCTGTTTCGTATCCTTCAGAGATGCTTCCAGTGAATCTGAACACAGTAATAAATCGTCCACATACTGTATCAATACTGATCCACTGTCTGGTTGGAAAGACTGTAAACAATCATGCAAAGCCTGAGAAAATATACTTGGACTATCTATGAAACCTTGGGGTAACCGAGTCCACGTGTATTGGACTCCTCTGTATGTGAATGCAAACAAATATTGGCTGTCAGGGTGCAGAGGTACCGAAAAGAATGCGGAGCAGAGGTCAATAACAGTGAAAAATTTGGCAGTGGGAGGAATTTGCATTAGGATGACAGCTGGATTAGGCACTACGGGGAACTGACTCTCAACTATTTTGTTAATCCCCCTTAGATCCTGCACTAGCCTGTAACCCCTCCCCCCACTTTTTTTAACAGGGAAGATGGGACTATTTGCTGTGCTGGACGTTCTTACTAGAATGCTCTGTTGTAGCAAGCGCTCTATTACTGGGAAAACTCCTAACTCCACCTCTGGCTTCAGAGGATACTGTGGGATTTTTGGAGCTATCCTACCATCTTTTACTTGTACAACTACTGGAGCTACGTTTGCCATTAATCCAGTGTCCTGTCCATCTTTTGTCCAAAGTGACTCTGGTATCTGAGATGTCATCTCTTCTACTTGGGATGGATTCCTATTTGTCATAATGGAATGTGACATTAATTTTGATGGGGAGTCTAACATGTCTCGTACTTCCTGAGCGTGATTCTCAGGGATGTCCAAGAATACACCTTCAGGAGTACAATAAATGACGCAACCCATTTTACATAGTAAGTCTCTTCCCAGGAGATTAGTTGGTGCCGATGCAGCCAGCAAAAAGGAATGCTTGGTATGCAAAGGCCCTATTGTAATCTCGGCTGGTTTGCTAACAGGGTAGTGCTGGACTACTCCTGTTACTCCCATGGCTGGAATTGTCCTACCAGTGGTTCTCATGCCCACTGTCGAATTTATCACTGACTTGGCCGCCCCTGTGTCTACAAGAAAGTTTAAAGTTTTACCAGCTACATTGATTGCAATTTCTGGTTCGCTTCCAAGACTAGCAATCAACTTAACTGGGTGCAGATTACAGGTATGGCCACACCCCTATTGGGTATGCTGACCTCCCTGAATCCCGCTGGCAGCAACTACTTGTGAGGGAGTTAGCTGGGAACTACCAGAGGCATGCCAATCTCTGTTCGGGGGATATCTTTTTGTTTCCCCTGTATGTGGCTCAAAACTCCGCCTCTGTGGACCCTGCTCCCAATGTCGTGTGTTGTGTTGTTGTCTAGGGGGTTGAAAAGATCTTTGTACATTCTTTGTTCTACATTCTCGTGCAAAGTGTCCCGGTCTGTTACAAGAAAAACATGTTATTACACTTGCCTTACCCACAGGATTCGGTGGTACATACGCAGGCTGCCTTGTGGTCAGCGCCTGTATACTTACGGACATCAACTTATCACTTTGCAATTCCCTGTGCCTAGTGATGTTTCTGTCGTGATCAATAGCAGCCTCTCTCAAGCCGGACACTGACAGACCTCGCCAGCATGGTTGCGTGGTCTGAACCCTAGTCTTTAATGTTTCCTTTAAACCATCCATCAGTACAGATACTGCTACTTCTCGATGGTTTGGGTTGGTCTTAATGTCTTCTATACCAGTGTACTTTGCCATTTCTAATAGTGCCCGGTGAAAATATTCTGTTGCCGTTTCGGACTCCTTTTGCTTAATGGAAAATATTTTATTCCATTTAACAACGGCTGGGAAATACTCCTTTAGCTGTAAATTTATCCTTTTTACATTATCCTTGTTGTACACGTCTGTAAGCGGTACATCTTTATCCAATGCACAGTCAGCTAAAAATTGAGTTGCGTCAACATTGGAAGGTAAACAAGCTCTTAGCAGTATCTGCCAATCCTTGTTGTTGGGTTCTACAGTGTTACCTAGATCCCTGATGTATTTTTGGCTAGCAACTAAATCCTTTCTGGGGTCAGGAAATTCGGACACTATTGTTCTTAATTCCATTCTGGAAAATGGAGTGTACATGGCAATGTTCCTTATGGGAGTGGCTCCAGACACATCTGTTTTTCCATTGGGAACTGCTATTACCCTTACAGGAGCAATTCTAACAGCCTCTTCCTGTGTAGATTCTACAGCTTGTTGTGGTACAATTGTTTCAGTGTAGTGCATGGTGCCGTACTTACCCGTTGACACGACCTCACCTATCCCTCCGCTAGGGGCTTTCACTAATCTCGTGGGTGTCGCTGTGCCTACTGTGGTCTCTGCTATGGTGGCTGCAAGAGAGAGAGCTGAAATTGTTGCTGAATCGTCTTCTTGATCACACTCCTGAGGAAGGTTCAAAACAGGGTACATCTTGCACGGGTTAATACTTGCATGAGTTATTTGGTTAACATCATTAACATTTACAGTGTTACTAAGAGTTTGTGTTTTACAACCCAGTGCGTTTCTCTCCGCAATCAACCTCTCTCCTGCAATGTATGGTGGAGGAGGAGCTGTGGCAATCAACTTCCTGACTGCCCCAGATCCTGCCGCCAGAGCCAAACCTCTCTGTATCTCACCTTCCTGGTGCCATAACTGTAAACAATCATGATGTTGAATTCGTCTCTTTGTTGATTTTACGAGACATATCCTCCTCCTTAAATTTTGTAACACTTCTGGACTGAAGCTACCTATTCTTGGGAATTTGTCCCTGTCTTGTACAGTCATTCTCTCCCATTCATCACATAAAGATTCGGTGTGAATTCCATATTTTTCACACATTACATATCGTGCCGACCCAACTGGTCGGTTCACAGAATCAACCTGAACCAGGGTTGATCGCCCCCTACCTGAGCAACTGGCCCCCATAGTCTGCAGGTGTTGCTTAGTCCTCCTTGGATCTCTGTATCAAGGTTTTCAGCAAGCCTTTACAGACAACCAAATTACTCCACAGTAGGCCGGCGGTGGCGGTTTACCGAGTACCCCACTCACTCGCCCACCTCGACCAATACGACCTGATCACACCGATATGGTGCTGGCGTACTCGATACAGGGCCCCTATGGAACCTTCAGTTTACTGGAACATATGAGGGTTACCCGCAGGACACTTACTCTTTCCAGTAAAGTTGGGGTTGTTAGATAGTTCCTGAGTGACCAGCGAACTTCCCTTCCAAAAATAAAAAATTACACAAATCACGTCAGAATGTACAGATAGCGTTTGTGACCACTTTACTCTAATGGTATTAGGTCAGATTACTAACTACTGCACACAATTACGTGTGGTCCAATCGTTCAGTACACGAGCACTACTTGTCATGTACTGAAAGATCAATGGAATCGATGTTTCCGGCCGCGATTCCTTCAGCAAGAGCTTGTATGGCCTATATGGGTTCTGCACCAACACCCCAGGCGTTGTGCCACTGGACTTTTATAGCGGACCTCTTTGTCTATTTTACCTGTTACCTTATGACCTCCTGGTCTGTTACCTTATGACCTCCTGGTCTTGTTACCTTATGACCTCCTGGTCTTGTTACCTTATGGTCCGCTATACTCTAATGCTCAAATATTATTTAACCAGGGATGCCTCCCTAGCCACCGTATATGTCACTTACACGTATGTCCCTTGACGAGTACCCGGCTTTCCTTTTGGTTCCACCTTAAAGTTATATAAACTTTTGTATACAAAACACACTCACTCAACACATGTACACTTTTGTTTCTATATCTATTTCTGCGCAGAAATTGTCTTTAGGCCAAAAGTGTTACCAATTAGGAGCAGGATCTGTTAAACTAAATTTCAGATTTTTTTTCAAAAATAGATTTGCGTTATTTACCGCTTCGCGTTATCTACCGCTGTGCGTTACTTATCGCCTTGCGCTAATTATCGCTTTGCGCTAATTCAACTTTTTTGTGACTTGAGCTACGTGAGCGTAACCGGACGCTACGTTGCGTAATGTACGCTGCGTGCGTCTGCCGTTTGGATTGCGTACGCAAGTCTTTTGTTAGGGACACGTGTACGCAAAACAAAGATCCACCGTAACACAATTTCTACCTTTATCAATGTAGATGATCCCTGATCATCTACCGCAATCCACACTGACTGCCTTGTATCTCAGACAAACCGTGTGTTTGTTCTATACTTTAACTATCACCTCTACTATGAAATAACAGCAAATCTCTTTTTAGCACTTTCTATCAACTATAAAAATTGGCAAACAGGAATAGTGATATACGAAATTGAAAAAGAAATGCAGATAACTGTATGCGTGCGTGTATACGCAAGACAGAAGAGAAATAAAACAGTTTTTTTTAAAAGACACAAGCGTTTTGTTCTTACTTCCGGTTCCCGGATTCCTTCAGCACTCTTTATCTAAGCGAAGCAGACGCTTATCCCGTCAGCACTGTGAGACAACCTCCCACCCTTTGCTGGAGGGATAATGTCTGCTGATCTACCTAGTGCAGATATGAGAAGGATAGGACGAGTCCCCAATTGACAATGCTAAATTCCTTTGTCGTATAACAACCCTTTATGAAGCTAAGAACACTGTACGCTGTTTGCTTAAGAAGTACCGTAATGGTACGCTATTGGCGTAGCGATCGCTCAGCCGTAGGCGAGACGCTCAAGCGTCACGTTCGCTCACGGCCCAGTGATCACAGGACACGTTATTGGCTATGACTAGAGTAATGATTCGCTATGGCGTAGCGGACGCTCGAGACCACGAGGAGATCACCAGCGGCGCAGACGCTCACAACGCTATACCTTAATGTTTAAACCTTATACCAAAGAAATACAAAGAATACCTTAATGTGAGTACAGGGTGTTAGTGCAACCTTGTGTAACCTGACTAACTACAAAGCTGCTTGAGCGTCACCGACGCTCAAGTGAACACTTAACACTATAGAAAACACACAGATACTGGTTTAGGTTCCAAAGCCTATTAACTGTATTATATCTAATATACTTGTAAAAGGGGATAACAGTACAAATGATACACTACAATATAACAGAGACTTCCTAACCACAGAACTAAAATACAAAAAGACAATACTACTCTGACCTAAATGCAATACAATACAATGCTATAATACTATGAGAGATATAAGAGAAAAGAGGAGAGAGAGAGATAGAGAGAGAGAGATAGAGAGAGAGAGAGAGATGAGAGAAATTGGCTCACAGAAAGACAATGATAACGGAGAGAAACTTACGCACAAAGGGTATGATCGCCTGCGCCTCGATATCCAGCTCCCGGCTATCAGCAGATAACCGTTGATGAGAGAGTGAGAGCTGGATGTGGTCGGCCTGCCTATTTATGCCCCACACACAATGCAATCTCATGGTCCTACAATCCCATTGTCCATTGGCCGAAGGAATTCGGCCCTGCATCATAACAAAAGGTCATAGGGTGATTCATACAGGTGGGCTGTGACGATTTCCAACAGCTCAGGTGGGTGGGAAACTGGGTTTCCCGCCGCATACCTGAGTATGTGTAAATAATAGAAATGGACATAAACTTCTTATGTCCATAACTATTCGCACGAGCGATTAATACGCTCCAAACCAACACCGGAATATTGCTAATTAAATACTCTTCCGATGGGTACCAAACACTGCTGTATGATTCCTGTTAGACCCTTCGTACGATATAAAGAGGGATTCCTCAGCTCTGGGACATTGTATTTTAACCAAACTTTCAGAATCTATCAAAGGGACCATGATCTATAAACTACATTAATTGTGAACATTTGTAACGAATGAGTCGCACGCTACGACTACATAAACTCTACCGTAAATACGCATACCGCGCCTGCGAGTGCACGCTATTGCGGGTATGCGCCTCCACGGGAGAGCGTACGCACGCGCAGCGCGGACCAGTGTGCGGTGCAAATATGGCAACGTGCATTGAGACATTTTTCTGACTTTGACACGCTTATACACATAATACCTGCTGTAGTAGTACCGCTTATACACATAATACCTGCTGCAGTAGTACCGCTTATACACATAATACCTGCTGTAGCAGTGCCGCTTATATACATAATACCTGCTGTTGTAGCGCCGCTTATATACATAATACCTGCTGCAGTAGTGCCGCTTATATACATAATACCTGCTGCAGTAGTGCCGCTTATATACATAATACCTGCTGTAGTAGTGCCGCTTATGCACATAATACCTGCTGTAGTAGCGCCGCTTATATACATAATGCTCCCTGTAGTAGTACCGGTTACATACTGTATAATGCCCACAGAAGTGCCACTTATACACATTATGCCCCCCCCACACACACACATTATGCCCCCCACACACACATACTGTAGATACACACACACACACACATACATACACACTTCATATTGTAGATACACACATACATACACATAGATGCGCGCGCGCACACACACACTGTAGATACACAGTCATACACACACACACACACACACACACACACACACACAGTGCCGTTTCTAGCGGCGGGCGAGCCGTGCAACCGCACGGGGCGCCCGCCGCGGCATTTGTGACTCCTTATCTCCTCTCCCCGAGCGCTCCTGCTCGGGGGGCGGAGTTTTGCGGAATGACGCGTTTGCGTCGTGACGTCACGACGCAAGCGCGTCATTCCGCGAAGCCCCGCCCCCCGAGCAGGAGCGCTCGGGGAGAGGGAGGAGAGGAGATAAGCATGGAAGGAGGAGGCGGCCGGCGCGAGGGACGTGAGTCGGCAGGACCCGAAGAGCGGGAAGATGTAAGTATTCTCTCTCTCTCCCCCTCTCCCCCTTCCTTCCCCCCCACTTGAAACCTGCCTGCCGCACTGTGTAAAATGGGGATACCTGCCTGCCGCACTGTGTAAAATGGGGATACCTGCCTGCCGCACTGTGTAAAATGGGGATACCTGCCTTCCGCACTGTGTAAAATGGGGACACCTGCCTGCGTACTGTGTAAAATGGGGATATCTGCCTGCGTACTGTGTAAAATGGGGATATCTGCCTGCCGTACTGTGTAAAATGGGGATGCCTGCCGTACTGTGTAAAATGGGGATACCTGCCTGCCGCACTGTGTAAAATGGGGATACCTGCCTGCCGCACTGTGTAAAATGGGGACACCTGCCTGCGTAATGTGTAAAATGGGGGCACGTGCCTGCCGCGCTGTGTAAAATGGGGGCACGTGCCTGCCGCGCTGTGTAAAATGGGGATACCTGCCTGCCGCACTGTGTAAAATGGGGGCACCTGCCTGCGTACTGTGTAAAATGGGGATACCTGCCTGCCGCACTGTGTAAAATGGGGATACCTGCCTGCCGCACTTTGTAAAATGGGGGCACCTGCCTGCGTACTGTGTAAAATGGGGATATCTGCCTGTCGTACTGTGTAAAATGGGGATACCTGCCTGCCGCACTTTGTAAAATGGGGGCACCTGCCTGCGTACTGTGTAAAATGGGGATATCTGCCTGTCGTACTGTGTAAAATGGGGATACCTGTCTGCCGCACTGTGTAAAATGGGGATACCTGCCTGCTGCACTTTGTAAAATGGGGGCACCTGCCTGCCGCACTTTGTAAAATGGGGGCACCTGCCTGCGTACTGTGTAAAATGGGGATATCTGCCTGCCGTACTGTGTAAAATGGGGATACCTGCCTGCCGCACTGTGTAAAATGGGGATACCTGCCTGCCGCACTTTGTAAAATGGGGACACGTGCCTGCCGCGCTGTGTAAAATGGGGACACCTGCCTGCTGTAATGTGTAAAAAGGGGCCTTTTTTTATTTTTATTTTTTTCCCCTGTGGTGGGTGTGATGATATCAGACGAGGCCACGCCCACTTTAACGAGACCACGCCCATTTTAATCAGGCCACACACCCTTGTCGGGAGCACGCGCGCCTTCTTTTTCTTTTTATGGCTATATGGGGGGGCACGCAATTTTTTTTTAGAGCAATGGGGAGGGGGGGGGGCGCATTTTGAAATCTCGCACTGGGAGCCAAATTGTCTATAAACGGCCCTGCACACACATATATATACACACAGATACATCATGCTTGCCTACTTTTGGAAACTAATTTCAGGGAGATTCTTGTCAGTAGTAGTATGCGCCGTCGAGGGGGTGTGCCATGCTCCGCCGAAAGGGCGTGTCTAGCTTCACCCATGGGCATATCTTTTGGCAGTCAGGGGTCTTTTTAGCATATTTTGCTGGTTGCATCTGTGACTTTATGCCAATACCATTAACATCCCTTTCCCTTGGTGTACAATGTGCGTCTGAATGCGCCAGGGCCGGGATGTTCACTTTACGTGTCTTCAGTTGCAATCATCGGAACCAACAGTAGGACTTGCACCAACCCTACGCTGGGTGCAGAATATCTGTCAGAGTATGACTCCAATGTGCACAGCTCAGTCGCCTGAGTCCAAAACCACACATGCCACGCTCCAATAAAACACCCATCACAAAATGATTGTGCATCTGACTAGTGTGCCCTAAGTACAGGACAGACAGGTTAAGTAACCCTATATACATACACAGCCCTCTTTCCCCAGTACAAGGTCCCCTTTCCTCCTCCTGGGGACAGGCAGGTAAGAAGCACCCCTTTCCATGAGTAGAGCACACTGCAGGTGGCTTTGCCAGTCATGGGTTTGAAAGTTCATATCCGACCCATGTAGGGAGCAGACACTGTACACACTGCAGACGTTCCGTACTACTGTAGCTGCCTCGCCTCCACGGACCCCACTGCAGCTTGTTTCCCAGCCACAGACCTCCACACTAGCAGCAGCAGGAGACACGCTGACCTCCCACCCATTATATCCCACCATGACTCCTGCAGGTTCTGGTGACCACGAAGTTACATAACATTAATATTAGAGAGCGGCCATCATACATTTCCCTCAATTACTGTAGGAGGCGACACTATATATTTTGTATGTAAATGTTTTTTGTTCCATGCGCAGTATCGGCAGACACCGGCACTGTGCGGGCTCCAGCACGCCACAGTCTACATGTACTGTACACAGGGAAAGCGGCGGTGTGTATAGTTTGTCAGCATCAGTAGCCGGCTGCTGCTGGCCCGGGAGCTGCAACCAGGCAGCATATGGAAATAGCATTGGCGTTTCTATAATGGGTGCAATGTGGGCGGTGCACACGGGCCCCTGGGTCGGGGGGGCCCACACCGCACACACTGCACTCACTTAAATACTTACCGGAGTCCAGTGCCGGGCGCAGCGATCGCGGCGGAAATCAACGCCAAATTTGGTCTCCGGATCATGGCGGGCACCATGTTTCCGGAGACCTGCGCATGCACAGTAGACTCCAGCACAATGCCAGAGTCTACAGCTCCGTACAGAGTAGGGGTCCTACCCAGAGGTGCACACGGGCCCCCTCCACTGTAGAAACGCCCCTGGGAAATAGTCAGTAGAGTAGGCAGCTGTAGGAGGCACACAGCACCTGTCGCACAATATGCACGCCGCAGTAACACAGGGGCGAGTAAGGCGGGGATCCTGTACCACCCTGGGTCCCTCTCCTTCCCCCACTTGTAGCTCACTCACCGAGACTGTGGCTGCAGGGTGCCGGTCTCCGGTGTATGACGCCTAACCATCCCGGCGCCCAGGTTATCATGCTGACAGTCAGTACGGCGTTACAGAGGGATCAGCACAAGATCCCGCCGGATGGAATACCGACATCGGGATCCCGACCAGAAAAATCCCGGGGGGCAAGCGCTACGCGGCCCCTTGCAGGCACACTAATTTATTCTCCCTCTATGGGTGTTGTGAACACCCACAGAGGGAGAATATGTCGGGATCCCGGTGTCGGTATTCCGACCATCGGGATCCCTTCCGGCGGGATCTTGACCACATCCCGTTACAGAATAGCAGCACCCCCTGCCAGTGGGAGGAGCACAGGCTGGTACACCTCTTATTAACACAGGCTAAAGTTGAAGCAGGGGGAACCACTACTCGACTCACTGGGGAATTCAGGAGATTTTTTTAAATTCCGGGGCAGCTGGAGCCTCCTTTGTAAACCGAGAGCTGCGCAGCTCCGCCCCTCGGCACCATGTAGCACCGCCCCCTTTTTGGGCTTGACAGTGGAGTGGACTGTGACACGGAACCTGAAGATGACGCTGTCAGGGCCAGGGGGTAAGAGGAGCTTCAAGCTGCCGGCGCTGCTGCCTGTCACTGTGACAGGCCCAGCAGCCGGCAGCAGCAGCAGGAGGCCAGGCGCCTACCTGCACTGCATCTCTTTGCTGAGCGGATAACACTGGGCCTGGCAGGGGGACCCCTCACTGTGCGTCTCCCCTGATAAGGCATTATCCCCCAGGCTGGTTTTGCTTAAATAAGGGGAACCCTACGTAGATCAGTACACCAGGTACTGACCTCACCGCACGTCACTGCTATCTTTGAAGGCTACACTTTCACATGTTAGTAACCTACAAGGAAGAATTATTTCCATACTACTTTCATCTCTAGAACTCGCATCAGGCACTCAGCGGCTCACTTCTGGGAGTAGGCTATAAATAGATGTTTATTGGGCTGTTGGGCAACTCCCTTGAAAGTCATACAGGAGAACTTGGGAAGTTCTAAGCTTGGCTTAGAGTCCTCCGTAAAGCCATCAGCCACCTCTTGGACAGGCCTGCAGTGTATTTTATCATTCCTTGTGAGCAATAGTGCATGAGAGACCTTAATGCCACACCCAAGTACTAATGTCACCGATAATACTGCCCGCTAACAAATTATTGCTTGGTCATAAGAATCAGGAAATGATCAAAGTTTCTAAAATGCACAAAAACTTGCAAAATCTCATTCGGCAAGGAGGAATTCAACTGGTGTCGATGATCTTGCCTGGCCAAATCCGCACGATACCCACCACGGGATCTCGCTCGAAAGTGTTCGCACCCCATAGGGTATTGAGCACTTTTGAGCGAATGGGGTGTGAGTCGGGCTGTTATTGTCAGCGTGCTTATCGTTGTTTAATAAATAGCTGCCCGATTTCCGCCATTATACAAAACGAATAGCAACAGCAAAACCGTTAGATGTTCTCAGATGGGATCCGGTCTGAAGATCGACACTGTCTAGGTCGACAATGTTTAGGTCGACTACTATAGGTCGACAGTCACTAGGTCGACAGGATTGGAAGGTCGACAGGGTTTCTAGGTCGACATGTGCTAGGTCGACAGGTCAAAAGGTCGACATGAGTTTTTCACATTTTTTTTCTTTTTTTTGAACTTTTTCATAGTTAACGATCCACATGGACTACGATTGGAATGGTAATCCTTGCCCGAAGCATGGCGAGCGAAGCACTAATTGGGGTTCCCGGTCACTCTACGAAGAAAACGACACCAAAACCCCCCAAAAAAACTCATGTCGACCTTTTGACCTGTCGACCTAGAAACCCTGTCGACCTATAGTGGTCGACCTAAACATTGTCGACCTAGACACTGTCGATCTAATGATCCACACCCTTCCCAGATACCGTACAGAGGATTTTTTCACCACTATTTACTTTCATACATGTGGATGTTCAATGCATGTGTCAACTAGGGCTGCCTATAGTGCATTGATATATACAGTACAACATGGTGTACGCCTAAGCCAGTGAGCCGCAGTAGGGGTCTGAGATCCATACTGCAGGGTAGAAAGTGTACCGCCTGGCCATGCCCCGTCATTGGGCGCAGCAAGCGCTGATTGGTGGAGCCAGGAGAAGTTCTGGGAATAATACGGCAGTGTACTGCAGGCAGCCAAATCCCAAGTCTGATAGCAGAAGTAGTCAGGGGGGCTCGCCAGCCGGCGGACCCAATCAGACTAAAGACATCGGGAAAAACCCCACTGATGCTGAGGAAACATTGCAAACTCGCCATCAATGCTAAAAGCATCGATCATCGGAACCAAAACATCGCTGGTTCCGATGTATCATCATTTGATTCCCATCCAATTAAATTGCAGCACAATGCAACTTTGTCAGACAACCGCAGCGAATGTGATGAGAATCTGGGGTGCGGCAGACCTCACCGGCAACGCATTACAGATTTTACGATCGTTTGATGCAATTATTTGTGCGCGATCACACAGCCAATAGCTGCTTGTTTAGCCTAGGCCGTATTCTGTGTAGTGTAAGACAGCTGCTAAAACCTCAGGGTCGGCTGCATTAATGCAGCATTTAAACCACAAAGAAAATTTCATTTTAAGTGGGAATTGATTTGCATTGTATTCAAACATTTAGTAAATTGTGATTTTAGGAGGACTGGAGAATATTGATGGTTCTCTTAGAGAGCACCTGTCGCGACCTTTACTAAAAACATCCCACCCCTATTTGTCCAGCTCTGGCAATTAGCAAAACCACTGCCTTCCACTTATAGGGTAGTAGCACACTCTCTGGCTAGTCGGGGGCGGGGGAGAGAGGACACTTCTTTAGGAATATCCTGTACTAGGCAACACAGGTCCCTTCTAACAGGGTAGAACCAGAGCCGGCCCTAGGCATAGGCAAACTAGGCAGTTGCCTAGGGCATCTGGTATGCCTAGGGGCACAAACAGCTTCTGCTGATTAAAATGATATGCGGCATGTCTATATTCTGTGTGTAGCATTTCATATGCAGATACAGCCACAGTCGTACACAGTATATAAGCATGCTGCATATCATTTTAATCAGCAGAAGCTGCTTGTGCATCCTAGCCAAATAGCAATGCACGTAAGATGCATTTTCATAAAAAATAGGTGCCCGACGTTAGCAGAGCTGCCAGTTGACTCACGCCAGGAACTATATGTGTCATTATGTGTATAAGGGCATTAATAATGTGTTACATATGTGTAAGGGGCACTATGTGTGTCATTATGTGTATAAGGGCACTAATAATGTGCGGCATATGTGTAAGGGACATTATGTGTGTCATTATGTGTATAAGGGCATTAACAATGTGGCATATTTGTAAGGGAAATTATGTGTATAAGGGCATTAATAAGGGTTGGCATAATGTGTAAGGCGCATTATGTTTATAAGGACATTAATAATGTGTGTCATATGTGTAAGGGGCATTACTGTGTGGTATTATTTGTATAAATGCATTACCAATGTGTGGCATTATGTGTATAAGGTGCTCTACTGTGTGGCGTAACGTATAGAAAGGGCACTACTGTGTAGTCTAATGTGAATGAAGAGCAATATGGTGTGGCATAATGTGAATAAGGAGCAATTCACTGTGATGTAATGTGAAAAAGGGGCACTACTGTGAGGATTAACGTATATAAGGTAAAGTGGTACTACTGTGTGATGTAATGTGAATAAGGGACACTATCGAATTATAAATTGTGAATAAAGTTGCACTACTGTGAGGCATAATTTGAATTGGGGGTACTATTGTGTGACCATGCCCTTTACCAGCAAAAACACATACCTTTTTGGGCTGTGCGCCGAATGTGCACACTGTTCTTATTTAAATTACAGGGGGTAGGAAAAAAATAAGAATTTACTTACCGATAATTCTATTTCTCATAGTCCGTAGTGGATGCTGGGAACTCCGAAAGGACCATGGGGAATAGCGGCTCCGCAGGAGACTGGGCACAAAAGTAAAAGCTTTAGGACTAGCTGGTGTGCACTGGCTCCTCCCCCTATGACCCTCCTCCAAGCCTCAGTTAGGATACTGTGCCCGGACGAGCGTACACAATAAGGAAGGATTTTGAATCCCGGGTAAGACTCATACCAGCCACACCAATCACACCGTACAACCTGTGATCTGAACCCAGTTAACAGCATGATAACAGAGGAGCCTCTGAAAAGATGGCTCACAACAATAATAACCCGATTTTTGTAACTATGTACAAGTATTGCAGACAATCCGCACTTGGGATGGGCGCCCAGCATCCACTACGGACTATGAGAAATAGAATTATCGGTAAGTAAATTCTTATTTTCTCTGACGTCCTAGTGGATGCTGGTGTTGAAATATGGACAACAGACTATGGTTTTGTTTATATGCATGTAGTTACCGTACAGGGGCAGCAGATGGCGCTGTATAGTCACAGAGATGTAGTGTTTGTCTGTTGCATATGTTATGTACTTGTTTGTTTTACCTCACATGTGTTCCTTTCTAGAAGAGTCTCTGAGGGAGAAGGAGATAAGCTGATGATACTGAAACCTGTTGTATTGATCCTGCTATTTCAGTACTATATAAAGGAGATATACATCTCAAGTCTCGTTCTGTCTGTATACAAGGTAACTCCTGAGGTAATACTTTATCTAAGGCTCCCCACTGCACACCTATGGTATCGATCCATCGCACTATACCAATAGGTTATGGGCCCAGACTGGAGTCTGTACAAGATAAAGTTTTCAGGAGTGCATCCCAAGCAGCATCCAGATCACGAGTCGCACTGCAAGTCCCAGCAGGCGCAGACAGCAGACTGTGTAACACACAAGAAACAACCCAGGAGAACCTTGGAAAGAAAACTGTGAGTAAAACAAGTTTAATACCACAGAAGAATAGAGAGATCTATACAAGGAAGGGTTATGGCAAATTACACAGATCTCAGACTAGCTGCAAGCAAGCTTTCTAATGAGAACTATCAAACATGGAAGTTTAAAGTAGAAATGCTATTAACCAGAGATGATTTATGGGATGTTATAAATGCAGACAGACCTGAAGGAGAGGATCAGCAGTGGATTAAGAAGGACAGACAGGCAAGAGCCACTATAAGTTTACTAGTGGAAGATGAACAGCTTATACACATAAGACAAGAGAGTACAGCTAAAGGCATGTGGTGTGCTTTGCAGAGAGTGCATGAAGGAGCAAGTTTGAACAGCAAACTATTCCTATTAAGAAAATTATATCAAATGAGATTTAATAAAGGCAAGACAATGCAAGAACACATCAGTGCACTACTAGAGATAACCATACAGCTCAGGTCAATGGGAGAAGAAATCAAAAGCAACCACATAGTAGCTATCATCCTTTGCAGTTTACCAGATACATACAGTGCACTAATAAACGCACTAGAAATGAGACCTGAAGCAGAAATCACACCAGACTTTGTGAAGAACAGGCTCATAGAGGAGTATCAACGCAGAAAGGAGCTTACAGAGACGATGCTGAAGTTAGCTTCTTATTCGGCCAGCTTCTTATTCACTTCTTATTCAAGCTCTAGCTTCTTATTCACTTCTTATTCGAACTCCAGCTTCTTATTCAGATCATTCAGTTTTGCAAGGGTTAATGAGTCTTGGGTAACAAATTTGACACCGGAAATCAACAGAGTGGGTTCCCTTACATATGACCCACTTGTATTTTGCCTGGCCCAACGCTGTTTTGGGCATGAAATACACTGGCAAAGTGGGCATACACAACATATTTTGACATTTTGAATAAGTAGCTGTAGTTTTGCAAGGATTAACCAGTCTTGGGCCACAAATTTGACACCAGAAATCAACAGAGGGTGGTCACTTACATATGACCCACTTGTATTTTGCTTGGCCCAATGCTGTTTTGGGCATGAAATACACTGGCAAAGTGGGCACACACACAGCATGTTTTGCCATTTTGAATAAGTAGCTGTAGTTTTGCAAGGGTTAACCAGTCTTGGGCCACAAATCTGACACCTGAAATCAACAGAGGGTGGTCACTTACATATGACCCACTTGTATTTTGCTTGGCCCAACGCTGTTTTGGGCATGAAATACACTGGCAAAGTGGGCACACACACCATGTTTTGCTATTTTGAATAAGTAGCTGTAGTTTTGCAAGGGTTAACTAGTCTTGGGCCACAAATTTGACACCTGAAATCAACAGAGGGTGGTCAGTTACATATGACCCACTTGTATTTTGCTTGTCCCAACGCTGTTTTGGGCATGAAATACACTGGCAAAGTGGGCACACACAACATATTTTACCATTTTGAATAAGTAGCTGTAGTTTTGCAAGGGTTAACTAGTCTTGGGCCACAAATTTGACACCTGAAATCAACAGAGGGTGGTCACTTACATATGACCCACTTGTATTTTGCTTGTCCCAACGCTGTTTTGGGCATGAAATACACTGGCAAAGTGGGCACACACAACATATTTTACCATTTTGAATAAGTAGCTGTAGTTTTGCAAGGGTTAACTAGTCTTGGGCCACAAATTTGACCCCTGAAATCAACAGAGAGTGGTCACTTGCATGTGACCCACTTGTATTTTGCCTGGCCCAACGCTGTTTTGGGCATGAAATACACTGGCAAAGTGGGCACACACACCATATTTTCCATTTTGAATAAGTAGCTGTAGTTTTGCAAGGGTTAACCAGTCTTGGGCCACAAATTTGACACCTGAAATCAACAGAGGGTGGTCAGTTACATATGACGCAGTTGTATTTTGCTTGGCCCAACGCTGTTTTGGTCATGAAATACACTGGCAAAGTGGGCACACACAACATATTTTACCATTTTGAATAAGTAGCTGTAGTTTTGCAAGGGTTAACCAGTCTTGGGCCACAAATCTGACACCTGAAATCAACAGAGGGTGGTCACTTACATATGACCCACTTGTATTTTGCTTGGCCCAACGCTGTTTTGGGCATGAAATACACTGGCAAAGTGGGCACACACACCATGTTTTGCCATTTTGAATAAGTAGCTGTAGTTTTGCAAGGGTTAACCAGTCTTGGGCCACAAATCTGACACCTGAAATCAACAGAGGGTGGTCACTTACATATGACCCACTTGTATTTTGCTTGGCCCAACGCTGTTTTGGGCATGAAATACACTGGCAAAGTGGGCACACACACCATGTTTTGCTATTTTGAATAAGTAGCTGTAGTTTTGCAAGGGTTAACTAGTCTTGGGCCACAAATTTGACACCTGAAATCAACAGAGGGTGGTCAGTTACATATGACCCACTTGTATTTTGCTTTGCCCAACGCTGTTTTGGGCATGAAATACACTGGCAAAGTGGGCACACACACCATGTTTTTCTATTTTGAATAAGTAGCTGTAGTTTTGCAAGGGTTAACTAGTCTTGGGCCACAAATTTGACACCTGAAATCAACAGAGGGTGGTCACTTACATATGACCCACTTGTATTTTGCTTGGCCCAACGCTGTTTTGGGCATGAAATACACTGGCAAAGTGGGCACACACACCATTTTATAAATTGCCATTTTGAATAAGTAGCTGTAGTTTTGCAAGGGTTAACTAGTCTTGGGCCACAAATTTGACCCCTGAAATCAACAGAGAGTGGTCACTTGCATGTGACCCACTTGTATTTTGCCTGGCCCAACGCTGTTTTGGGCATGAAATACACTGGCATAAGTGTATCACTTACATATGACCCACTTGTATTTTGCTTGTCCCAACGCTGTTTTGGGCATGAAATACACTGGCAAAGTGGGCACACACAACATATTTTACCATTTTGAATAAGTAGCTGTAGTTTTGCAAGGGTTAACCAGTCTTGGGCCACAAATTTGACACCTGAAATCAACAGAGGGTGGTCAGTTACATATGACCCACTTGTATTTTGCTTGGCCCAATGCGGTTTTGGGCATGAAATACACTGGCAAAGTGGGCACAAACACCATTTTATAAATTGCCATTTTGAATAAGTAGCTGTAGTTTTGCAAGGGTTAATTAGTCTTGGGCCACAAATTTGACCCCTGAAATCAACAGAGAGTGGTCACTTGCATGTGACCCACTTGTATTTTGCCTGGCCCAACGCTGTTTTGGGCATGAAATACACTGGCATAGTGGGCACACACACCATATTTTCCATTTTGAATAAGTAGCTGTAGTTTTGCAAGGGTTAACCAGTCTTCGGCCACAAATTTGACACCTGAAATCAACAGAGGGTGGTCACTTAAATATGACCCACTTGTATTTTGCTTGGCCCAATGCGGTTTTGGGCATGAAGTACACTGGCAAAGTGGGCACAAACACCATTTTATAAATTGCCATTTTGAATAAGTAGCTGTAGTTTTGCAAGGGTTAATTAGTCTTGGGCCACAAATTTGACACCTGAAATCAACAAAGCGTAGTCACTTACATATGACCCACTTGTATTTTGCTTGGCCCAACGCTGTTTTGGGCATGAAATACACTGGCAAAGTGTGCCCACACACCATATTTTACCATTTTGAATAAGTAGCTATAGTTTTGCAAGAGTTAACTAGTCTTGGGACACAATTGTGAGACCTGCAATCAACAGAATGTGGTCACTTACATATCACCCACTTGTATTCTGCTTGGCCCAACATTGATTTGTGAATGAATTACGCTGGGAAAGTAGGCACAACCACCATATTATGATTTACCATTTTGAATATGTAGCTGTAGTTTTGCAAGGGTTAACTAGTCTTGGGCGACATATTTGATACCAGAAATCAAGGGTTAGATTAGCTCCTTATCGCACAGGGGAGTCATAGAGAGTCTATGTTGCGTTAAAGTTGTCTGAAGTCAGCTCTTATCCTTGCTTGAAGGAAGCTATACTCAGCAGGATTGGGGTGACGGGTCCCAGCAAAGCCCAAGAATATTATGAGTTGCAGCTGAACCCATCTGAGCCTCCAGTGGTCAAACTGGCATAATTGGCCAAACTGAGTAAAACCTGGTTACAGATAAAAACTCTTCTCAGTGGGTAGTGGAAGTGATGGCTCTAGACCAGGCTATACGGGTATCAGACCGTGGTGTAAAACACTGGGCCTTTGCAGGCTGACCCCAGACAATTGAGGAGCTAGCAGTGGTGATTGAGAGGTACCTGACCCTGGGAAATTTTAATAAAGCCAAGCAAGGGTTACAGCCAGTACATAAGCCCAATACCCAGATCCCCATTGTTAAACCAAACAGCCCGTCTCCAGTCATATGTTTTGAGTGCAGAGAGCCCAGTCATGCACAGCGGTACTTCCTAAAGCAGGGTGAGCTAGTGGATTGCAGCTCAGGGAAAACAGTACAACCTGTATTCAGTATGGCACCTGGAATTATTTCCCCAGCTGAAACTACCATTTCATCTGATGGTACAGATTGAAGGCTGGGATATCTGGGCCTTGGTTGATACTGGCAATGAATTGTCTATCATCTCTGCTAACCTGGTTCTTCCCGGGTCTGGCCAGGTTGTGCTTCTGGTAAAGATGCTATGTATACTTGGTGACATAGAAGAATGCCCATGAGTGCACCTGCCGGTGGTGATTAAAGTAAGACCAGTAAAAATGGTAGTCACAGTAGCTTCCAAACCTCTTTATCCACTAATCCTGGGCCAGGACTTCCCACTGTTGCAGGAGTTTGTTACCTGGCATGACATTGGCAGACAGACAAATGTTAAGCTGTCGCAGGGGCCAAGATCTACTGGAAGCCAAGGTTGTATGACTGTAAACCCCTCTCTTGCCAGTGAGATTGAGACACATTAGTCCCCCATTTGCGAAAGAGTGTCTTTGCAGGACTTTAGGCGAGATCAACATAACGATGGCAACTTGTCTAATACTTTTTAAAATGTGGTAGTGGTAAATGGTAAGGTAAACTCTGCTTTACCACCTGAAGGTGTACCTTACTTTATGTGAAAAACATTTTTTTTTACCTTGTAACTTATTTGCAAGGTAAAAGGGTAGACCAGTTGCTGATTCCCCGAAAACACGAGCAGCTGGTACTGAGGGCGGCTCACATGCATTTATGGGGTGGCCATTTAGGGGAGAGGAAAACTCTCCAGCTATGTTTCTCCTGGCCAGGCATTCATGCTGCAGTAAAAGAATATTGTCAGGAATGCCCAGTGTACTAAAAGAATGCACCCCAGACAGAATTTAGGGCGACCTTGGTTTTCCTGACTATAATTTCCATGCCTATTGAGCCAATTTTTATAGATCTGATAGGGCCAGTAGAAAAATCGGATCATGGGCATCAGTATATATTGGTGACGGTGGACTTCTCCACCGGGTACCCGGAGGCCATACCACTATGTAACATGAAATCTAGCACTATTGTCCAGGAGTTCTTGATGCTGTATACCCGTCTAGGAATACCAATAGAGGTCCTGACCGACTAAGGTACCCCTTTTGTGTCTAAATTAATGAAATACCTGTGTCGCCTGTTAAAGGTGGATAGAATTACCATTTCGGTTTACCACCCGCAGACAGACGGCTTGGTTGAATGCTTTAACAGAACCCTTATGCAGATGATGAAAAGGGCAGTGTCACAGGAGAAGCGAGATTAGGACCTACTCTTACCTTAGCTAATGTTGGCAGTTTGAGAGGTACCCCAAGCCTCTTTTTTTATTATTATTATTATTATTATTATTATTATTATCCTTTATTTATATAGAGACTTTATATAGAGACTGTATGAGGTTTAGACCCTTCAAACTCCTCTATGGTAGACAACGCAGAGGGATACTAGATCTATTAAAAGATGGGTGGGAGCAGCAATTGTCCCAAGGGGATGCGGTTAAGATCCCGCCGGACGGAATCCCGGCGGTTGAAATACTGACGCCGGAACCCCGACCGGCACAATCCCGACATATTCTGCCTCCGTGGGTGTCCACGACACCCATAGAGGGAGAATATAAAAGTGTGCTGAGCATAGCAAAGCACCGTGCCTGCAGCGTGGCGAGCAAAGCGAGCCCACAATGGGCTGCGTTCTGCTCGCCACCCCTGTCGGGATTGTGTGGTCGAAATTCCGGCGTCAGTATTTCGACCGCCGGGATCCCATCCTGCGGGATTTAGTACTGATCCCGTCCCAAGAGCCTAACATCGTTCAGTTTGTGTCCCAATTATATGGCTGTCTAAGGCAAATTGCGCCACTTCTGACCAAGCATATGGCAAGAGCTCAACAGGATCAAAAACGCAGTCATGGCGTTACTGCTGTCAACCGGACTCTCAATAGGGGCAACAAGGTACTGATACTTGTGTCTAGGTACGGCAGGAAGGTAGAAGGAAAGAGGTAAAAGTCTACCATGTGAATTTGTTGAAGCCTTGGAAAGTGCCAGTCATCCCTCTTTAGTGGCCATGAAAACCCCAGAATGTCAGGTGCCTACTGAAGTAACTGAGTCCTAGCCAGAAACAAGAAGTGGTAAACTTAGTAGCACAGTACCAGGTTGTGTTCTCTGCCCTCCTGGGGAAAACTCAAATCATACAGCATGACAATGTTACTCCACCCAGGGGGGTGATAAAACAAAGGCAATATTGTATATCTGAGGCCCAACAGGCAGCAGTAAAACGGGAACTGGAAGTGATGCGGCGCTTGGGGGTCACAGAGTAGTCAAACAGTGAATGGAATAATCCCATTTTTTTTTAGAGCCCAAGCTTTTTGGAGCTTTGAGATTCTGTAATGACTTCAGAAAGTTAAATAAAGTTCCTCGGTTTGATTCCTATCCTATGCCCCGGGTTGATGAACTTAGCAATAAGCCTGTATCTAACTACGCTAGATTTACTGAAGGGGTACTGGCAAATTCCTCTGATGGAAAAAGCAACAACAGCCTTCTCTACCACAGTGGGTTTGTTCCAGTCGCACCTTCCAAAGGTGGATGCAGTGTTACAGTCTCTACAGGCACAAGGGTTCACAGCTAACCTGGAGAAGTGTGCCATCATATCTGTGGAGGCAAAGTATCTGGGGTATATTGTATGCCAAGGGTAAGTTAAACCTCAACCTGGCAAGGTGGAAGCAGTCTTCACATGGCCTAAGCTAAAATGTATGTCGCAACTCAGGATATTCTTTGGTCTGGTGGGCTATTATCGTAGGTTCAGGGGTGGAACTTGCAGCGGTGCAACCGGCAGGGCCCCTCCACGATGAAGGGGCCCACAGCCGGAGGCACTACAATGAGTGAGACTGACTCATTACATGCCACCTGCCGGCGCGCTGCAAGCCGCCGCTTCCCCTTAACAGAATGAGGCTGAGCTGCAGTCTGGCCAGAGGGGGAGGAGGATGCAGTGGAGGAGTCTGGAGAAGGAGAAGGGGCCATCTTCCCCTCTCATTCACGGGCAGCCCAGCTGTTTCTTTTTGCTACCGGAGCCGGAGCATCACGTGACCATGCGGCTAAACTGTAGAGTTAGTGCAGCAGCATTCCTTGTAAAGGCGGTAAGGCAGCTGTGTGTTTATTTATTTTTATTTTATTATACATTTTTCTAATTGTACATTTCATCCTGCAAACTCAGAATCGCGGACCTCGAAGAGGCGGAGCCTACATTGAGGGGGCGGAGATTGGGAGGCGGTGGTCTCTCTGCAAATAGTAATGGTGACTGTGCAGTGACATATAACATACAGCACAGCATAGAGTGACCCCACTAAGGCAGCCAGGCACAGGGTCATGTGTTGTCACCCAGGGTGCATGTGCTGCTGCTGGCTGCATGATGCATAGTGTGGACATCTGTCTCCATGGGCCTTGTGTATCCTTGTACAAAGGAATTGTCCCATTTTTATACAGTGAGAAGTCTTCTGAGTTTTTGTGGGAGTTGGATACAATTGGCCGACAGTTATCATATTGATATTCATTATGTCGACATAAAGAACTGTCAACAAACAGTCCCTTGTGATATAGCAGTTTCGTACTTTATACCGGTGACAGCAGTGCCTTTTTCTGGATCACATTGCATTGGCGATGTCTCAGCAGTGTTCTGGTGAGTATTTTCCCCATTATCCCTAATCCCTAAACCTTTCCCTAGTAGCTAACCTTAACCTTTACCCCTCCCCACAGCCTAACCCTAGCCACCACCCCAGTGCCTCACCCCCCCCCCCCCCCCCCAGCAGCCTAACCCTAAAACTTTACCGTAGTGCCTAC
Organism: Pseudophryne corroboree; assembly: GCF_028390025.1. Classification (NCBI taxonomy): domain Eukaryota; kingdom Metazoa; phylum Chordata; class Amphibia; order Anura; family Myobatrachidae; genus Pseudophryne; species Pseudophryne corroboree. Next base: position 33,272,668 of record NC_086452.1, read on the forward strand.
TATATTGGCGTTATGTGTAAAAGGAGCTCTACTGTGTGGCGTAATGTGTATAAGGAGCTCTACTGTGTGGCTTAACATGTATAAGGGGTATTACTGTGTGGTGTAACGTCTATAAGAAGCACCACTGTGTGGCGTAACGTGTATAAGGAGCACTATTGTGTGGCGTAAAGTGTATAAGGACCATTACAGTGTGTTGTAACGTGTATAAGGAGCTCTACTGTGTTGCGTAACATGTATAAGGAACAGTACTGGGTGGAGTAACGTGTATCAGGAGCACTACTGTGTGGTATAAAGTATATTAAGATACTACTGTGTGGTATAACGTATATTAAGATACTACTGTGTGGCGTAACATGTATAAGAGGCACTACTGTGTGTTGTAATGTGTATAAGAACTACTGTGTGGCGTAACGTGTAGAAGGAGCTCTACTATGTGGCGTAATGCGTATAAGAAGCAGTACTGTGTGGCATAACGTGTTTCAGGAGCACTACTGTGTGGCGTAACGTGTAGAAGGAGCTCTACTATGTGGCGTAATGCGTATAAGAAGCAATACTGTGTGGCATAACGTGTTTCAGGAGCAGTACTGTGTAGCGTAATGTATATAAGGAGTACTACTGTTCAGTGTAATGTAATGTAAATCAGTGTAATGTAATGAGGTTGCACTACTGTGTGGCATAATTTGAATTGGTGGTACTATTGTGTGCCCACACCCCTTTTCAATGAGACCATGCCCTATTTTTTGACACACGTTTTGGATCTTGGGCGGGCTGGGGCAACGCATTTTGTTGCACCTCGGCCCACCATGGTCTTGTTCCGCCACTGCGTAGGTGCATGCGCGAATTTGCCACAGGGCAGCATCATTCACTGAATGTCTGAGGAAACAGTCCCCAGACAAGATCTAATCACAGATGTGCTAAATGTAGCACATCTACAATCATGTACTCTGACATGCGGGTGGATGCCCAGCACAGGGCTGGTCCGCCCTGCATGACTGGCCCTAGCCCCCCCCCCATCCCCCTCGCACAGGTACAAAACCATTGCACGGTGTCGATGATTTTGTACCTGATGAGTAACTCCCTGCAAACGAAGCTCCTGCACGCTGGCAGTCCGCTACTCGCCACATCCTGGGTCGCAGAGTCTGTGTGTAACACCACGCAGCTGCCTCGGGCCACCCCCCAACGGTCCAGACAGGCCTCCGTTGTCCGGACCGTGGTTCTAAAGCCGGTGGCATGCCCCTTCCCGCCACATGACCGCCTCTGCCTGTCAATCAGGCAGAGGCGATCGAAGCCCTGAGATGCTGATAGAATCTCACTGGGCTCCCGGATTGCGCACGCGCAGGGCGCACACCACAAAGTAATTCAGACGGCGATCGCTGCTGCTGCAATGATGCAGTCTGAATTACCCCCTAGGCCCGCAGAGACTACATTGCAGAATTTAAGAAAAGCTTTATACGCAGAGACTGTATTGATAGGCTCCTGATTCCAGGTGTCAAATTTGTGGCCCAAGACTAGTTAACCCTTGCAAAACCACAGCTACTTATTCAAAAGAGCAATTTATAAAATGGTGTTTATGCCCACTTTGCCAGTGTATTTCATGCCCAAAACAGCATTGGGTCAAGCAAAATACAAGTGGGTGATATGTAAGTGACCACCCTCTGTTGATTTCAGGGGTAAAATTTGTGGCCCAAAACTATTTAACCCTTGCAAAACTACAGCTACTTATTCAAAATAGCAAAATATGGTGTGTGCCCATTTTGCCAGTGTATTTCATGCCCAAAACAGCGTTGGGCCAAACAAAATACAAATGAGTGATATGTAAGTGACCACCCTCTATTGATTTCAGGTGTCAAATTTGTGGCCCAAGACTAGTTAACCCTTGCAAAACTACAGCTACTTATTCAAAATGGCAAAATATGGTGTGTGTGCCCACTTTGCCAGTGTATTTCATGCCCAAAACAGCGTTGGGCCAAACAAAATACAAGTGGGTGATATGTAAGTGACCACCCTCTGCTGATTTCAGGGGTCAAATTTGTGGCCCAAGACTAGTTAACCCTTGCAAAACTACAGCTACTTATTCAAAATGGCAAAATATGGTGTGTGTGCCCACTTTGCCAGTGTATTTCATGCCCAAAACAGCATTGGGCCAGGCAAAATACAAGTGGGTCACATGCAAGTGACCACTCTCTGTTGATTTCAGGGGTAAAATTTGTGGCCCAAGACTAGTTAACCCTTGCAAAACTACAGCTACTTATTCAAAATAGCAATTTATAAAATGGTGTTTATGCCCACTTTGCCAGTGTATTTCATGCCCAAAACAGCATTGGGCCAAGCAAAATACAAGTGGGTGATATGTAAGTGACCACCCTCTGTTGATTTCAGGGGTAAAATTTGTGGCCCAAGACTAGTTAACCCTTGCAAAACTACAGCTACTTATTCAAAATGGCAAAATATGGTGTGTGTGCCCACTTTGCCAGTGTATTTCATGCCCAAAACAGCGTTGGGCCAAACAAAATACAAGTGGGTGATATGTAAGTGACCACCCTCTGCTGATTTCAGGGGTCAAATTTGTGGCGCAAGACTAGTTAACCCTTGCAAAACTACAGCTACTTATTCAAAATGGCAAAATATGGTGTGTGTGCCCACTTTGCCAGTGTATTTCATGCCCAAAACAGCATTGGGCCAGGCAAAATACAAGTGGGTCACATGCAAGTGACCACTCTCTGTTGATTTCAGGGGTAAAATTTGTGGCCCAAGACTAGTTAACCCTTGCAAAACTACAGCTACTTATTCAAAATAGCAATTTATAAAATGGTGTTTATGCCCACTTTGCCAGTGTATTTCATGCCCAAAACAGCATTGGGCCAAGCAAAATACAAGTTGGTGATATGTAAGTGACCACGCTCTGTTGATTTCAGGGGTAAAATTTGTGGCCCAAGACTAGTTAACCCTTGCAAAACTACAGCTACTTATTCAAAATGGCAAAATATGGTGTGTGTGCCCATTTTGCCAGTGTATTTCATGCCCAAAACAGCGTTGGGCCAGGCAAAATACAACTGCGTCATATGTAAGTGACCACCCTCTGTTGTTTTTGGGGGTCAAATTTGTGGCCCAAGACTAGTTAACCCTTCCTAAACTACAGCTACTTATTAAAAATGGCAAAATATGGTGTGTGTGCCCACTTTGCCAGTGTATTTCATGCCCAAAACAGCGTTGGGCCAAGCAAAATACAACTGCGTCATATGTAAGTGACCACCCTCTGTTGATTTCAGGTGTCAGATTTGTGGCCCAAGACTGGTTAACCCTTGCAAAACTACAGCTACTTATTCAAAATGGTAAAATATGGTGTGTGTGCCCACTTTGCCAGTGTATTTCATGCCCAAAACAGCATTGGGCCAGGCAAAATACAAGTGGGTGATATGTAAGTGACCACCCTCTGCTGATTTCAGGGGTCAAATTTGTGGCCCAAGACTAGTTAACCCTTGCAAAACTACAGCTACTTATTCAAAATGGCAAAATATGGTGTGTGTGCCCACTTTGCCAGTGTATTTCATGCCCAAAACAGCATTGGGCCAGGCAAAATACAAGTGGGTGATATGTAAGTGACCACCCTCTGCTGATTTCAGGGGTCAAATTTGTGGCCCAAGACTAGTTAACCCTTGCAATACTACAGCTACTTATTCAAAATGGCAAAATATGCTGTGTGTGCCCATTTTGCCAGTGTATTTCATGCCCAAAACAGCGTTGGGCCAAACAAAATACAAGTGGGTGATATGTAAGTGACCACCCTCTGCTGATTTCAGGGGTCAAATTTGTGGCCCAAGACTAGTTAACCCTTGCAAAACCACAGCTACTTATTCAAAAGAGCAATTTATAAAATGGTGTTTATGCCCACTTTGCCAGTGTATTTCATGCCCAAAACAGCATTGGGTCAAGCAAAATACAAGTGGGTGATATGTAAGTGACCACCCTCTGTTGATTTCAGGGGTAAAATTTGTGGCCCAAAACTATTTAACCCTTGCAAAACTACAGCTACTTATTCAAAATAGCAAAATATGGTGTGTGCCCACTTTGCCAGTGTATTTCATGCCCAAAACAGCGTTGGGCCAAACAAAATACAAATGAGTGATATGTAAGTGACCACCCTCTATTGATTTCAGGTGTCAAATTTGTGGCCCAAGACTAGTTAACCCTTGCAAAACTACAGCTACTTATTCAAAATGGCAAAATATGGTGTGTGTGCCCACTTTGCCAGTGTATTTCATGCCCAAAACAGCGTTGGGCCAAACAAAATACAAGTGGGTGATATGTAAGTGACCACCCTCTGCTGATTTCAGGGGTCAAATTTGTGGCCCAAGACTAGTTAACCCTTGCAAAACTACAGCTACTTATTCAAAATGGCAAAATATGGTGTGTGTGCCCACTTTGCCAGTGTATTTCATGCCCAAAACAGCATTGGGCCAGGCAAAATACAAGTGGGTCACATGCAAGTGACCACTCTCTGTTGATTTCAGGGGTAAAATTTGTGGCCCAAGACTAGTTAACCCTTGCAAAACTACAGCTACTTATTCAAAATAGCAATTTATAAAATGGTGTTTATGCCCACTTTGCCAGTGTATTTCATGCCCAAAACAGCATTGGGCCAAGCAAAATACAAGTGGGTGATATGTAAGTGACCACCCTCTGTTGATTTCAGGGGTAAAATTTGTGGCCCAAGACTAGTTAACCCTTGCAAAACTACAGCTACTTATTCAAAATGGCAAAATATGGTGTGTGTGCCCATTTTGCCAGTGTATTTCATGCCCAAAACAGCGTTGGGCCAAACAAAATACAAGTGGGTGATATGTAAGTGACCACCCTCTGTTGATTTCAGGGGTAAAATTTGTGGCCCAAGACTAGTTAACCCTTGCAAAACTACAGCTACTTATTCAAAATGGCAAAATATGGTGTGTGTGCCCATTTTGCCAGTGTATTTCATGCCCAAAACAGCATTGGGCCAAACAAAATACAAGTGGGTGATATGTAAGTGACCACCCTCTGCTGATTTCAGGGGTCAAATTTGTGGCCCAAGACTAGTTAACCCTTGCAAAACTACAGCTACTTATTCAAAATGGCAAAATATGCTGTGTGTGCCCACTTTGCCAGTGTATTTCATGCCCAAAACAGCGTTGGGCCAAACAAAATACAAGTGGGTGATATGTAAGTGACCACCCTCTGCTGATTTCATGTGTCAAATTTGTGGCCCAAGACTAGTTAACCCTTGCAAAACCACAGCTACTTATTCAAAATAGCAATTTATAAAATGGTGTTTATGCCCACTTTGCCAGTGTATTTTATGCCCAAAACAGCATTGGGTCAAGCAAAATACAAGTGGGTGATATGTAAGTGACCACCCTCTGTTGATTTCAGGGGTAAAATTTGTGGCCCAAAACTATTTAACCCTTGCAAAACTACAGCTACTTATTCAAAATAGCAAAATATGGTGTGTGCCCATTTTGCCAGTGTATTTCATGCCCAAAACAGCGTTGGGCCAAACAAAATACAAATGAGTGATATGTAAGTGACCACCCTCTATTGATTTCAGGTGTCAAATTTGTGGCCCAAGACTAGTTAACCCTTGCAAAACTACAGCTACTTATTCAAAATGGCAAAATATGGTGTGTGTGCCCACTTTGCCAGTGTATTTCATGCCCAAAACAGCGTTGGGCCAAACAAAATACAAGTGGGTGATATGTAAGTGACCACCCTCTGCTGATTTCAGGGGTCAAATTTGTGGCCCAAGACTAGTTAACCCTTGCAAAACTACAGCTACTTATTCAAAATGGCAAAATATGGTGTGTGTGCCCACTTTGCCAGTGTATTTCATGCCCAAAACAGCATTGGGCCAGGCAAAATACAAGTGGGTCACATGCAAGTGACCACTCTCTGTTGATTTCAGGGGTAAAATTTGTGGCCCAAGACTAGTTAACCCTTGCAAAACTACAGCTACTTATTCAAAATGGCAATTTATAAAATGGTGTCTGTGCCCACTTTGCCAGTGTATTTCATGCCCAAAACAGCGTTGGGCCAAACAAAATACAAGTGGGTGATATGTAAGTGACCACCCTCTGTTGATTTCAGGGGTAAAATTTGTGGCCCAAAACTATTTAACCCTTGCAAAACTACAGCTACTTATTCAAAATAGCAAAATATGGTGTGTGCCCACTTTGCCAGTGTATTTCATGCCCAAAACAGCATTGGGTCAAGCAAAATACAAGTGGGTGATATGTAAGTGACCACCCTCTGTTGATTTCAGGGGTAAAATTTGTGGCCCAAAACTATTTAACCCTTGCAAAACTACAGCTACTTATTCAAAATAGCAAAATATGGTGTGTGCCCACTTTGCCAGTGTATTTCATGCCCAAAACAGCGTTGGGCCAAACAAAATACAAATGAGTGATATGTAAGTGACCACCCTCTATTGATTTCAGGTGTCAAATTTGTGGCCCAAGACTAGTTAACCCTTGCAAAACTACAGCTACTTATTCAAAATGGCAAAATATGGTGTGTGTGCCCACTTTGCCAGTGTATTTCATGCCCAAAACAGCGTTGGGCCAAACAAAATACAAGTGGGTGATATGTAAGTGACCACCCTCTGCTGATTTCAGGGGTCAAATTTGTGGCGCAAGACTAGTTAACCCTTGCAAAACTACAGCTACTTATTCAAAATGGCAAAATATGGTGTGTGTGCCCACTTTGCCAGTGTATTTCATGCCCAAAACAGCATTGGGCCAGGCAAAATACAAGTGGGTCACATGCAAGTGACCACTCTCTGTTGATTTCAGGGGTAAAATTTGTGGCCCAAGACTAGTTAACCCTTGCAAAACTACAGCTACTTATTCAAAATAGCAATTTATAAAATGGTGTTTATGCCCACTTTGCCAGTGTATTTCATGCCCAAAACAGCATTGGGCCAAGCAAAATACAAGTTGGTGATATGTAAGTGACCACGCTCTGTTGATTTCAGGGGTAAAATTTGTGGCCCAAGACTAGTTAACCCTTGCAAAACTACAGCTACTTATTCAAAATGGCAAAATATGGTGTGTGTGCCCATTTTGCCAGTGTATTTCATGCCCAAAACAGCGTTGGGCCAGGCAAAATACAACTGCGTCATATGTAAGTGACCACCCTCTGTTGTTTTTGGGGGTCAAATTTGTGGCCCAAGACTAGTTAACCCTTCCTAAACTACAGCTACTTATTAAAAATGGCAAAATATGGTGTGTGTGCCCACTTTGCCAGTGTATTTCATGCCCAAAACAGCGTTGGGCCAAGCAAAATACAACTGCGTCATATGTAAGTGACCACCCTCTGTTGATTTCAGGTGTCAGATTTGTGGCCCAAGACTGGTTAACCCTTGCAAAACTACAGCTACTTATTCAAAATGGTAAAATATGGTGTGTGTGCCCACTTTGCCAGTGTATTTCATGCCCAAAACAGCATTGGGCCAGGCAAAATACAAGTGGGTGATATGTAAGTGACCACCCTCTGCTGATTTCAGGGGTCAAATTTGTGGCCCAAGACTAGTTAACCCTTGCAAAACTACAGCTACTTATTCAAAATGGCAAAATATGGTGTGTGTGCCCACTTTGCCAGTGTATTTCATGCCCAAAACAGCGTTGGGCCAAGCAAAATACAACTGCGTCATATGTAAGTGACCACCCTCTGTTGATTTCAGGTGTCAGATTTGTGGCCCAAGACTGGTTAACCCTTGAAAAACTACAGCTACTTATTCAAAATGGTAAAATATGGTGTGTGTGCCCACTTTGCCAGTGTATTTCATGCCCAAAACAGCGTTGGGCCAGGCAAAATACAACTGCGTCATATATAAGTGACCACCCTCTGTTGTTTTTGGGGGTCAAATTTGTGGCCCAAGACTAGTTAACCCTTGCTAAACTACAGCTACTTATTCAAAATGGCAAAATATGGTGTGTGTGCCCACTTTGCCAGTGTATTTCATGCCCAAAACAGCGTTGGGCCAAGCAAAATACAACTGCGTCACATGTAAATGACCACCCTCTGTTGATTTCAGGTGTCAGATTTGTGGCCCAAGACTGGTTAATCCTTGCAAAACTACAGCTACTTATTCAAAATGGTAAAATATGGTGTGTGTGCCCACTTTGCCAGTGTATTTCATGCCCAAAACAGCGTTGGGCCAAGCAAAATACAAGTGGGTCATATGTAAGTGACCACCCTCTGTTGATTTCAGGTGTTAAATTTGTGGCCCAAGACTGGTTAACCCTTGCAAAACTACAGCTACTTATTCAAAATGGTAAAATATGGTGTGTGTGCCCACTTTGCCAGTGTATTTCGTGGCCAAAACAGCGTTGGGCCAGGCAAAATACAACTGCGTCATATGTAAGTGACCACCCTCTGTTGTTTTTGGGGGTCAAATTTGTGGCCCAAGACTAGTTAACCCTTGCTAAACTACAGCTACTTATTCAAAATGGCAAAATATGGTGTGTGCCCACTTTGCCAGTATATTTCATGCTCAAAACAGCGTTGGGCCAGGCAAAATACAACTGCGTCATATATAAGTGACCACCCTCTGTTGTTTTTGGGGGTCAAATTTGTGGCCCAAGACTAGTTAACCCTTGCTAAACTACAGCTACTTATTCAAAATGGCAAAATATGGTGTGTGTGCCCACTTTGCCAGTATATTTCATGCCCAAAACAGCGTTGGGCCAAGCAAAATACAACTGCGTCACATGTAAGTGACCACCCTCTGTTGATTTCAGGTGTCAGATTTGTGGCCCAAGACTGGTTAATCCTTGCAAAACTACAGCTACTTATTCAAAATGGTAAAATATGGTGTGTGTGCCCACTTTGCCAGTGTATTTCATGCCCAAAACAGCGTTGGGCCAGGCAAAATACAACTGCGTCATATGTAAGTGACCACCCTCTGTTGTTTTTGGGGGTCAAATTTGTGGCCCAAGACTAGTTAACCCTTGCTAAACTACAGCTACTTATTCAAAATGGCAAAATATGGTGTGTGTGCCCACTTTGCCAGTGTATTTCATGCCCAAAACAGCGTTGGGCCAAGCAAAATACAACTGCGTCATATGTAAGTGACCACCCTCTGTTGTTTTTGCGGGTCAAATGTGTGGCCCAAGACTGGTTAACCCTTGCAAAACTACAGCTACTTATTCAAAATGGTAAAATATGGTGTGTGTGCCCACTTTGCCAGTGTATTTCATGCCCAAAACAGCGTTGGGCCAGGCAAAATACAACTGCGTCATATGTAAGTGACCACCCTCTGTTGTTTTTGGGGGTCAAATTTGTGGCCCAAGACTAGTTAACCCTTGCTAAACTACAGCTACTTATTAAAAATGGCAAAATATGGTGTGTGTGCCCACTTTGCCAGTGTATTTCATGCTCAAAACAGCGTTGGGCCAAGCAAAATACAACTGCGTCATATGTAAGTGACCACCCTCTGTTGATTTCAGGTGTCAGATTTGTGGCCCAAGACTGGTTAACCCTTGAAAAACTACAGCTACTTATTCAAAATGGTAAAATATGGTGTGTGTGCCCACTTTGCCAGTGTATTTCATGCCCAAAACAGCGTTGGGCCAAGCAAAATACAACTGCGTCATATGTAAGTGACCACCCTCTGTTGTTTTTGGGGGTCAAATTTGTGGCCCAAGACTAGTTAACCCTTGCTAAACTACAGCTACTTATTCAAAATGGCAAAATATGGTGTGTGCCCACTTTGCCAGTATATTTCATGCTCAAAACAGCGTTGGGCCAGGCAAAATACAACTGCGTCATATATAAGTGACCACCCTCTGTTGTTTTTGGGGGTCAAATTTGTGGCCCAAGACTAGTTAACCCTTGCTAAACTACAGCTACTTATTCAAAATGGCAAAATATGGTGTGTGTGCCCACTTTGCCAGTATATTTCATGCCCAAAACAGCGTTGGGCCAAGCAAAATACAACTGCGTCACATGTAAGTGACCACCCTCTGTTGATTTCAGGTGTCAGATTTGTGGCCCAAGACTGGTTAATCCTTGCAAAACTACAGCTACTTATTCAAAATGGTAAAATATGGTGTGTGTGCCCACTTTGCCAGTGTATTTCATGCCCAAAACAGCGTTGGGCCAGGCAAAATACAACTGCGTCATATGTAAGTGACCACCCTCTGTTGTTTTTGGGGGTCAAATTTGTGGCCCAAGACTAGTTAACCCTTGCTAAACTACAGCTACTTATTCAAAATGGCAAAATATGGTGTGTGTGCCCACTTTGCCAGTGTATTTCATGCCCAAAACAGCGTTGGGCCAAGCAAAATACAACTGCGTCATATGTAAGTGACCACCCTCTGTTGATTTCAGGTGTCAGATTTGTGGCCCAAGACTGGTTAACCCTTGAAAAACTACAGCTACTTATTCAAAATGGTAAAATATGGTGTGTGTGCCCGCTTTGCCAGTGTATTTCATGCCCAAAACAGCGTTGGGCCAAGCAAAATACAACTGCGTCATATGTAAGTGACCACCCTCTGTTGTTTTTGGAGGTCAAATTTGTGGCCCAAGACTAGTTAACCCTTGCTAAACTACAGCTACTTATTCAAAATGGCAAAATATGGGGTGTGTGCCCACTTTGCCAGTGTATTTCATGCCCAAAACAGCGTTGGGCCAAGCAAAATACAAGTGGGTCATATGTAACTGACCACCCTTTGTTGATTTCAGGTGTCAAATTTGTGGCCCAAGACTAGTTAACCCTTGCAAAACTACAGCTACTTATTGAAAATGGCAAAATATGGTGTGTGTGCCCACTTTGCCAGTGTATTTCATGCCCAAAACAGCGTTGGGCCAAGCAAAATACAACTGCGTCATATGTAAGTGACCACCCTCTGTTGTTTTTGGGGGTCAAATTTGTAGCCCAAGACTAGTTAACCCTTGCTAAACTACAGCTACTTATTCAAAATGGCAAAATATGGTGTGTGCCCACTTTGCCAGTATATTTCATGCTCAAAACAGCGTTGGGCCAGGCAAAATACAACTGCGTCATATATAAGTGACCACCCTCTGTTGTTTTTGGGGGTCAAATTTGTGGCCCAAGACTAGTTAACCCTTGCTAAACTACAGCTACTTATTCAAAATGGCAAAATATGGTGTGTGTGCCCACTTTGCCAGTATATTTCATGCCCAAAAGAGCTTTGGGCCAAGCAAAATACAACTGCGACACATGTAAGTGACCACCCTCTGTTGATTTCAGGTGTCAGATTTGTGGCCCAAGACTGGTTAACCCTTGCAAAACTACAGCTACTTATTCAAAATGGTAAAATATGGTGTGTGTGCCCACTTTGCCAGTGTATTTCATGCCCAAAACAGCATTGGGCCAAACAAAATACAAGTGGGTGATATGTAAGTGACCACCCTCTGCTGATTTCAGGGGTCAAATTTGTGGCCCAAGACTAGTTAACCCTTGCAAAACTACAGCTACTTATTCAAAATGGCAAAATATGGTGTGTGTGCCCACTTTGCCAGTGTATTTCATGCCCAAAACAGCGTTGGGCCAAGCAAAATACAACTGCGTCATATGTAAGTGACCACCCTCTGTTGATTTCAGGTGTCAGATTTGTGGCCCAAGACTGGTTAACCCTTGAAAAACTACAGCTACTTATTCAAAATGGTAAAATATGGTGTGTGTGCCCACTTTGCCAGTGTATTTCATGCCCAAAACAGCGTTGGGCCAAGCAAAATACAACTGCGTCATATGTAAGTGACCACCCTCTGTTGTTTTTGGGGGTCAAATTTGTGGCCCAAGACTAGTTAACCCTTGCTAAACTACAGCTACTTATTCAAAATGGCAAAATATGGTGTGTGTGCCCACTTTGCCAGTGTATTTCATGCCCAAAACAGCGTTGGGCCAAGCAAAATACAAGTGGGTCATATGTAACTGACCACCCTTTGTTGATTTCAGGTGTCAAATTTGTAGCCCAAGACTAGTTAACCCTTGCAAAACTACAGCTACTTATTGAAAATGGCAAAATATGGTGTGTGTGCCCACTTTGCCAGTGTATTTCATGCCCAAAACAGCGTTGGGCCAAGCAAAATACAACTGCGTCATATGTAAGTGACCACCCTCTGTTGTTTTTGGGGGTCAAATTTGTGGCCCAAGACTAGTTAACCCTTGCTAAACTACAGCTACTTATTCAAAATGGCAAAATATGGTGTGTGCCCACTTTGCCAGTATATTTCATGCTCAAAACAGCGTTGGGCCAGGCAAAATACAACTGCGTCATATATAAGTGACCACCCTCTGTTGTTTTTGGGGGTCAAATTTGTGGCCCAAGACTAGTTAACCCTTGCTAAACTACAGCTACTTATTCAAAATGGCAAAATATGGTGTGTGTGCCCACTTTGCCAGTGTATTTCATGCCCAAAACAGCATTGGGCCAAACAAAATACAAGTGGGTGATATGTAAGTGACCACCCTCTGCTGATTTCAGGTGTCAAATTTGTGGCCCAAGACTAGTTAACCCTTGCAAAACTACAGCTACTTATTCAAAATGGTAAAATATGGTGTGTGTGCCCACTTTGCCAGTGTATTTCATGCCCAAAACAGCGTTGGGCCAGGCAAAATACAAGTGGGTCACATGCAAGTGACCACTCTCTGTTGATTTCAGGTGTCAAATTTGTGGCCCAAGACTAGTTAACCCTTGCAAAACTACAGCTACTTATTCAAAATGGCAAAATATGGTGTGTGTGCCCACTTTGCCAGTGTATTTCATGCCCAAAACAGCGTTGGGCCAAGCAAAATACAACTGCGTCATATGTAAGTGACCACCCTCTGTTGTTTTTGGGGGTCAAATTTGTGGCCCAAGACTAGTTAACCCTTGCTAAACTACAGCTACTTATTCAAAATGGCAAAATATGGTGTGTGTGCCCACTTTGCCAGTGTATTTCATGCCCAAAACAGCGTTGGGCCAAGCAAAATACAAGTGGGTCATATGTAACTGACCACCCTTTGTTGATTTCAGGTGTCAAATTTGTAGCCCAAGACTAGTTAACCCTTGCAAAACTACAGCTACTTATTGAAAATGGCAAAATATGGTGTGTGTGCCCACTTTGCCAGTGTATTTCATGCCCAAAACAGCGTTGGGCCAAGCAAAATACAACTGCGTCATATGTAAGTGACCACCCTCTGTTGTTTTTGGGGGTCAAATTTGTGGCCCAAGACTAGTTAACCCTTGCTAAACTACAGCTACTTATTCAAAATGGCAAAATATGGTGTGTGCCCACTTTGCCAGTATATTTCATGCTCAAAACAGCGTTGGGCCAGGCAAAATACAACTGCGTCATATATAAGTGACCACCCTCTGTTGTTTTTGGGGGTCAAATTTGTGGCCCAAGACTAGTTAACCCTTGCTAAACTACAGCTACTTATTCAAAATGGCAAAATATGGTGTGTGTGCCCACTTTGCCAGTGTATTTCATGCCCAAAACAGCATTGGGCCAAACAAAATACAAGTGGGTGATATGTAAGTGACCACCCTCTGCTGATTTCAGGTGTCAAATTTGTGGCCCAAGACTAGTTAACCCTTGCAAAACTACAGCTACTTATTCAAAATGGTAAAATATGGTGTGTGTGCCCACTTTGCCAGTGTATTTCATGCCCAAAACAGCGTTGGGCCAGGCAAAATACAAGTGGGTCACATGCAAGTGACCACTCTCTGTTGATTTCAGGTGTCAAATTTGTGGCCCAAGACTAGTTAACCCTTGCAAAACTACAGCTACTTATTCAAAATGGCAAAATATGGTGTGTGTGCCCACTTTGCCAGTGTATTTCATGCCCAAAACAGTGTTGGGCCAGGCAAAATACAAGTGGGTCACATGCAAGGGACCCTACTCTGTTGATTTCAGGTGTCAAATTTGTGACAGAAGACTCATTAACCCTTGCAAAACTGAATGATCTCAATAAGAAGCTGGAGTTCGAATAAGAAGTGAATAAGAAGCTGGAGCTTGAATAAGAAGTGAATAAGAAGCTGGCCGAATAAGAAGCTAACTTCAGCCTCGTCTTACAGAGTGCAATACTGAAAGTGACACAGAGAAAGCACTTAAAATGGCGGACACTAAGCCACACACCAGGGAAACAAGAGCATGTTTCAGATGCAAGAAAGTGGGTCACCTGAAAAGAGATTGCACCATATGGAAGACAGAGCAGCATAAACCACCAGAAAGATTACACAAACAAAGAGCCAAAGCCACACTTACAGATACAGGAGCACACAATTGGAATGGAACATTTAAAGCGACAGTAAACCAATTATCAGAAAAGTGGTATGTAGACTCAGGAGCGACTAGTCACATGACAAATAACAAGGACTTCTTTACTGAACTTGATTTGAACCATAAAGAAACAATCTACCTAGCAGATGGAACAAATATCATTGCAGAAGGGAAAGGGAATGGTCAATTCCTATGCTCCAAGGGTAATGGCAGCTATGCAGAAATACCCGTAACAGATGTGCTATATGTTCCCAAGCTTGAGGGAGCACTGCTATCAGTAAAGAATCTAGTAGAAAAAGGACTTACTGTAAAGTTTCAGAATAATAAGTGTTTTATCCAAAACGGAAGAGAAACACTAGCTACAGCCAGAATAAAAGAACATTTATACTGTCTGGATATTGCAGCACAGCAGGCAAAGCTGAGTACACAGAAACACGCTGACTGTATTCACAAGTGGCATAGAAGATTAGGACACAGACACCCAGATTGCATAAAGGAAATGCAGAAGAGAGACCTAGCTAGGGATCTCAAAGTGTCAGACTGTTCAGAAATGATGAAGTGTCAATGCTGCATAAAAGCGAAAGCGACAAGGACAACAATTCCTAAGAAAAGTGAAAACAGAGCTTCCAGACCACTAGACCTGGTACATAGTGATGTATGCGGACCTATGAAAACGCGAACCGTAGGAGACAAAAGGTATATGCTGACATTCATTGACGACTACTCCAGGTTCACAGTCACTTATCTAATAAAAAGTAAAGATGAAGTCTTAGAAAAGCTGCAAGACTATGTGAACATGACCAGAAACAGGTTCAAGAGGAATATGCTAACTCTTCGCAGCGACAATGGAGGCGAGTTCACAGGACAGAAAATAGAACGGTACTTAAGAGGACTCGGTATTGAGCATCAGAAGACAGTACCATATACACCAGAGCAAAATGGCGTATCTGAGAGGAAAAACAGATCACTAACAGAAATGATAAGGTGCATGCTTACAGATTCAGGACTACCTGATAAATATTGGGGTGAAGCAGCAGCAACAGCCACCTATCTTCAAAACAGACTACTTTCCAAAGCAGTAAGGAAGACACCATATGAGCTGTGGCACGGTAAGAAACCCAGCTTAAAGCACATTAGAGTTTTTGGATGCAGAGCCTTCGTTTACATTCCTGCTGAAAAACGAAGCAAGTTGCAGAACCGAGCAGAAGAGGGAGTTCTAGTCGGCTATAGTGAACATTCAAAAGGCTACAGAATCTTAAATCCAAGAACTGGAAAAGTAGTTATAAGCAACAGTGTGACATTCATAGAAGAAACACGAGATGATGTCATAATTCCAGTAGACTCTACTGAAGAAGAAGAAAGCACCAAATCCAAAGAAACAGATGAAGTAGAGATCATTCAAGAAGTTGAAGCACAACACAAGACAAATACCAGCGACACTCATGAGAGTGCATCCGAGGGTGTGAGACGCTCTTCAAGAGAAAATAAGGGAAAAGCACCTACACGTTTATCTTACAAAGCAAAAGCCATTAACATACAAGAACCTGCAACATGGGAAGAAATTGCTAATTTTTCTGAAAGAGAAGCACAGAAATGGCTAGGAGCCGCAAAAGAAGAAATGGAATCAATGGAAGACAATCAGACATGGACATTGACCAGACTACCATTAGACAAAAAGGCCATAGGATGTAAATGGACTTTTAAGGTCAAGTATGATTCTGAAGGAAAAATAGAAAGATACAAGGCAAGACTTGTTGCTAAAGGATATTCACAGAAATTTGGAGAAGATTATGATGAAACGTTTGCTCCAGTTGTGAAGCACACTACCATTAGAACCTTACTCCTAACAGCAGCCATAAAGGGTATGCAAGTGAAACATTTCGATGTAAAGACGGCTTTCCTACATGGTGAACTAAAGGAAGATATATACATGGAACAACCACCAGGCTTCGTGGATTCTCAGAACCCAGATCATGTATGTAAACTGAACAAGAGTATATATGGTCTTAAACAAGCAGCAAGAGCATGGAATACAAAGATAAATGGAGTTCTGACAGAAAAGGGATTCATCAGAAGCAAAGCAGACCCATGTCTCTATACAAAGTTGATAGAGGGAAGATGGTTCTATGTATTAATTTACGTGGACGATTTGCTAGTTTGTTTCGAACAAGAAGGGGACGAAGTTGAATTGTTACAAGAACTAAACCGTCAGTTTGAAACAAAAGACCTCGGCCACATAACGCATTACTTGGGAATGCAAATCTCAAGAGAAAGTGATGGAACATTCACACTAAGTCAGAAATACAAAATTCAGGAAACCATTGAGGAATTTGGTATGCAAGATGCAAAGACAGCAAGCACTCCTATGGAGACAAGCTATGAAAAGGAACCAAATGATCAGAGCAACCTGTTAGAGGACAACCATCTATACAGAAAAGCCATAGGAAAATTGCTATACATTGCAACCGTCACCAGACCAGATATCTCCACAGCAGTTGGGATTTTAAGCAGAAAAGTCTCTAAACCAACAAAGATGGATTGGAATGCAGTTAAGAGAGTAATTCGTTACTTAAAAGGAACGATTAACAAGAAGCTTAAGCTCTCAGCAAACACAAGTCACAAGTTACCAGGATACGTTGACGCAGATTGGGCTGGAGACACAAGTGACAGAAAATCCACAAGTGGATATCTATTCTCTATTGGAGAAGGATTAATCAGCTGGACAAGCAAGAAGCAGTCTACCGTAGCACTATCTTCTACAGAAGCTGAATATATTGCAGCAGCTCACGCCAGTCAAGAAGTGGTATGGTTAATGCAACTACTATCAGACCTAGGAATGCCTCAAGAAGAACCTATCAAGATATATGAGGATAATCAAGGATGCCTTGCATTAGCGCAAACAGAAAGAGTGAACCCAAGAACCAAGCACATTGATGTCAAGCATCACTTCCTGAGGGATCTACAGGAACAAGGTCTTATAGAGTTGAACTATTGCCCAACAGAAGATATGACAGCTGATATCATGACTAAGCCTCTTACCAGAGAGAGACATTGGAGACTTACGTCAAAGATGGGTCTAACTGAAGAAACCCAGTCTGTTGAGAAGGGGTGTTGAAATATGGACAACAGACTATGGTTTTGTTTATATGCATGTAGTTACCGTACAGGGGCAGCAGATGGCGCTGTATAGTCACAGAGATGTAGTGTTTGTCTGTTGCATATGTTATGTACTTGTTTGTTTTACCTCACATGTGTTCCTTTCTAGAAGAGTCTCTGAGGGAGAAGGAGATAAGCTGATGATACTGAAACCTGTTGTATTGATCCTGCTATTTCAGTACTATATAAAGGAGATATACATCTCAAGTCTCGTTCTGTCTGTATACAAGGTAACTCCTGAGGTAATACTTTATCTAAGGCTCCCCACTGCACACCTATGGTATCGATCCATCGCACTATACCAACAGCTGGGAACTCCGAAAGGACCATGGGGATTATACCAAAGCTCCCAAACGGGCGGGAGAGTGCGGATGACTCTGCAGCACCAAATGAGAGAACTCCAGGTCCTCCTCAGCCAGGGTATCAATTTTGTAGAATTTTACAAACGTATTTGCTCCTGACCAAGTAGCTGCTCGGCAAAGTTGTAAAGCCGAGACCCCTCGGGCAGCCGCCCAAGATGAGCCCATCTTCCTTGTGGAGTGGGCATTTACAGATTTTTGGCTGTGGCAGGCCTGCCACAGAATGTGCAAGCTGAATTGTACTACAAATCCAACGAGCAATAGTCTGCTTAGAAGCAGGAGCAACCAGCTTGTTGGGTGCATACAGGATAAACAGCGAGTCAGATTTTCTGACTCCAGACGTCCTGGAAACCTATATTTTCAGGGCCCTGACAACGTCTAGCAACTTGGAGTCCTCCAAGTCCCTAGTAGCCGCAGGCACCACAATAGGTTGGTTCAGGTGAAACGCTGAAACCACCTTAGGGAGAAACTGAGGACGAGTCCTCAATTCCGCCCTGTCCGAATGGAAAATCAGATAAGGGCTTTTACAGGATAAAGCCGCCAATTCTGACACGCGCCTGGCCCAGGCCAGGGCCAACAGCATGACCACTTTCCATGTGAGATATTTTAACTCCACAGATTTAAGTGGTTCAACCCAATGTGACTTTTTGGAACCCAAAAACTACATTGAGATCCCAAGGTGCCACTGGAGGCACAAAAGGAGGCTGTATATGCAGTACCCCTTTTACAACGTCTGAACTTCAGGGACTGAAGCTAGTTCTTTTTGGAAGAAAATTGACAGGGCCGAAATTTGAACCTTGATGGACCCCAATTTCAGGCCCATAGACACTCCTGTTTGCAGGAAATGTAGGAATCGACCCAGTTGAATTTCCTCCGTCGGGCCTTACTGGCCTCGCACCACGCAACATATTTTCGCCAAATGCGGTGATAATGTTTTGCGGTTACATCCTTCCTGGCTTTGATCAGGATAGGGATGACTTCATCCGGAATGCCTTTTTTTTTTTTTTTTTTTTTTTCCTTCAGGATCCGGCGTTCAACCGCCATGCCGTCAAACGCAGCCGCGGTAAGTCTTGGAACAGACAGGGTCCTTGCTGGAGCAGGTCCCTTCTTAGAGGTAGAGGCCACGGATCCTCCGTGAGCATCTCTTGAAGTTCCGGTTACCAAGTCCTTCTTGGCCAATCCGGAGCCACGAATATAGTGCTTACTCCTCACCATCTTATCAATCTCAGTACCTTGGGTATGAGAGGCAGAGGAGGGAACACATACCCTGACTGGTACACCCACGGTGTTACCAGAGCGTCTACAGCTATTGCCTGAGGGTCCCTTGACCTGGCGCAATACCTGTCGAGTTTTTCCCAACGGTTTATAATCATGTGGAAGACTTCTGGGTGAAGTCCCCACTCTCCCGGGTGGAGGTCGTATCTGCTGAGGAAGTCTGCTTCCTAGTTGTCCACTCCCGGAATTGCTGACAGTGCTATCACATGATTTTCCGCCCAGCGAAGAATCCTTGCAGCTTCTGCCATTGCCCTCCTGCTTCTTGTGCCACCCTGTCTGTTTACGTGGGTGACTGCCGTGATGTTGTCCGACTGGATCAACACCGGCTGACCTTGAAGCAGAGGTCTTGCTAAGCTTAGAGCATTGTAAATGGCCCTTAGCTTCAGGATATTTATGTGAAGTGATGTCTCCAGGCTTGACCATAAGCCCTGGAAATTCCTTCCCTGTGTGACTGCTCCCCAGCCTCGCAGGCTGGCATCCGTGGTCACCAGGACCCAGTCCTGAATGCCGAATCTGCGGCCCTCTAGAAGATGAGCACTCTGCAACCACCACAGGAGGGACACCCTTGTTCTTGGTGACAGGGTTATCCGCTGATGCATCTGAAGATGCGACCCGGACCATTTGTCCAGCAGGTCCCACTGGAAAGTTCTTGCGTGGAATCTGCCGAATGGGATTGCTTCGTAGGAAGCCACCATTTTACCCAGAACCCTTGTGCATTGATGCACTGAGACTTGGCTCGGTTTTAGGAGGTTCCTGACTAGCTCGGATAACTCCCTGGCTTTCTCCTCCGGGAGAAACACCTTTTTCTGGACTGTGTCCAGGATCATCCCTAGGAACAGAAGACGAGTCGTCGGAACCAGCTGCGATTTTGGAATATTGAGAATCCAATCGTGCTGCCGCAACACTACCTGAGATAGTGCTACACCGACCTCCAACTGTTCCCTGGATCTTACCCTTATCAGGGAATCGTCCAAGTAAGGGATAACTAAAATTCCCTTCCTTCGAAGGAATATCATCATTTCGGCCATTACCTTGGTAAAGACCCGGGGTGCCGTGGACCATCCATACGGCAGCGTCTGAACTGATAGTGACAGTTCTGTACCATAAACCTGAGGTACCCTTGGTGAGAAGGGTAAATTTGGACATGAAGGTAAGCATCCTTGATGTCCCGAGACATCATGTAGTCCCCTTCTTCCAGGTTCGCAATCACTGCTCTGAGTGACTCAATCTTGAATTTGAACCTCTGTATGTAAGTGTTCAAAGATTTTAGATTTAGAATCGGTCTCACCGAGCCGTCCGGCTTCGGTACCACAACAGTGTGGAATAATACCCCGTTCCCTGTTGCAGGAGGGGTACCTTGATTATCACCTGCTGGGAATACAGCTTGTGAATGGCTTCCAAAACGGTCTCCCTGTCAGAAGGAGACATCGGTAAAGCCGACTTTAGGAAACGGCGAGGGGGAGACGTCTCGAATTCCAATTTGTACCCCTGAGATATCACCTGAAGGATCCAGGGGTCTACTTGCGAGTGAGCCCACTGCGCGCTGAAATTCATTGAGACGGGCCCCCCACCGTGCCTGATTCTGCTTGTAAAGCCCCAGCGTCATACTGAGGGCTTGGCAGAGGCGGGAGAGGGTTTCTGTTCCTGGGAACTGGCTGATTTCTGCAGCCTTTTTCCTCTCCCCCTGTCACGGGGCAGAAATGAGGAACCTTTTGCCCGCTTGTCCACGAAAAGACTGCGCCTGATAATACGGCGTCTTCTCATGTTGAGAGGCGAACTGGGGTACAAACGTGGATTTCCCAGCTGTTGCCGTGGCCACCAGGTCTGAAAGACCGACCCCAAATAACTCCTCCCCTTAATAAGGCAATACTTCCAAATGCCGTTTGAAATCCGCATCACCTGACCACTGTCGTGTCCATAACCCTCTACTGGTAGAAATGGACAACGCACTTAGACTTGATGCCAGTCGGCAAATATTCCGCTGTGCATCACGCATATATAGAAATGCATCTTTTAAATGCTCTATAGGCAAAAATATACTGTACCTATCTAGGGTATCAATATTTTCAGTCAGGGAATCCGACCACGCCAACCCAGCACTGCACATCCAGGCTGAGGCGATTGCTGGTCGCAGTATAACACCAGTATGTGTGTAAATACATTTTAGGATACCCTCCTGCTTTCTATCAGCAGGATCCTTAAGGGCGGCCATCTCAGGAGAGGGTAGAGCCCTTACAAGCGTGTGAGCGCTTTATCCACCCTAGGGGGTGTTTTCCAACGCACCCTAACCTCTGGCGGGAAAGGATATAATGCCAATAACATTTTAGAAATTATCAGTTGTTATCGGGGGAAACCCACGCATCATCACACACCTCATTTAATTTCTCAGATTCAGGAAAACTACAGGTAGTTTTTCCTCACCGAACATAATACCCCTTTTTGGTGGTACTCGTATTATCAGAAATGTGTAAAACATTTTTCATTGCCTCAATCATGTAACGTGTGGCCCTACTGGAAGTCACATTTGTCTCTTCACCGTCGACACTGGAGTCAGTATCCATGTCGGCGTCTATATCTGCCATCTGAGGTAACGGGCGCTTTAGAGCCCCTGACGGCCTATGAGACGTCTGGACAGGCACAAACTGAGTAGCCGGCTGTCTCATGTCAACCACTGTCTTTTATACAGAGCTGACACTGTCACGTAATTCCTTCCAACAGTTCATCCACTCAGGTGTCGACCCCCTAGGGGGTGACATCACTATTACAGGCAATCTGCTCCGTCTCCACATCATTTTTCTCCTCATACATGTCGACACAAACGTACCGACATACAGCACACACGCAGGGAATGCTCTGATAGAGGACAGGACCCCACTAGCCCTTTGGGGAGACAGAGGGAGAGTTTGCCAGCACACACCAGAGCGCTATATATATATATATACAGGGATAACCTTATATAAGTGTTTTTCCCCTTATAGCTGCTGTATCTTTAATACTGCGCGTAATTAGTGCCCCCCCTCTCTTTTTTAACCCTTTCTGTAGTGTTTTGACTGCAGGGGAGAGCCAGGGAGCTTCCCTCCAACGGAGCTGTGAGGGAAAATGGCGCCAGTGTGCTGAGGAGATAGGCTCCGCCCCCTTATCGGCGGCCTTATCTCCCGTTTTTCTATGTATTCTGGCAGGGGTTAAATGCATCCATATAGCCCAGGAGCTATATGTGATGTATTTTTTGCCATCTAAGGTATTTTTATTGCGTCTCAGGGCGCCCCCCCCCAGCGCCCTGCACCCTCAGTGACCGGAGTGTGAAGTGTGCTGAGAGCAATGGCGCACAGCTGCGGTGCTGTGCGCTACCTTATTGAAGACAGGACGTCTTCTGCCGCCGATTTTCCGGACCTCTTCTGCTCTTCTGGCTCTGTAAGGGGGACGGCGGCGCGGCTCTGGGACCCATCCATGGCTGGGCCTGTGATCGTCCCTCTGGAGCTAATGTCCAGTAGCCTAAGAAGCCCAATCCACTCTGCACGCAGGTGAGTTCGCTTCTTCTCCCCTTAGTCCCTCGATGCAGTGAGCCTGTTGCCAGCAGGACTCACTGAAAATAAAAAACCTAATTTAAACTTTTACTCTAAGCAGCTCAGGAGAGCCACCTAGCATGCACCCTTCTCGTTCGGGCACAAAAATCTAACTGAGGCTTGGAGGAGGGTCATAGGGGGAGGAGCCAGTGCACACCAGCTAGTCCTAAAGCTTTTACTTTTGTGCCCAGTCTCCTGCGGAGCCGCTATTCCCCATGGTCCTTTCGGAGTTCCCAGCATCCACTAGGACGTCAGAGAAATAAAAAGGACTGCTATGGGTGGGGGGTGATGGTGCTGGGAAAGGGGTGCAGGGTCAGAGGCGGAACCAGCGGTGGTGCTAGGGGGCACCAGCCAAAATCTTGCCTAGGGCATCATATTGGTTAGGGCCGGCTCTGGGTAGAACGTTATGGGCCCTGAATGTTACGTGACCTCTATGTGACCCAGCAATTTCCGTTCTATGGGGGGTAATTCCAAGTTGATCGCAGCACGAATTCTGTTAGCAATTGGGCAAAACCATGTGCACTGCAGGAGAGGCAGATATAACATGTGCAGAGAGAATTAGATTTGGGTGTGGTGTGTTCAATCTGCAATCTAAATTGCAGTGTAAAAATAAAGCAGCCAGTATTTACCCTGCACAGAAACAAAATAACCCACCCAAATCTAACTCTCTCTGCACATGTTATATCTGCCTCCTCTGCAGTGCACATGGTTTTGCCCAACTGCTAACACAAATCCTGCTGCGATCAACTCAGAATTACCCCCCATGTAAGCATGCAGCTATTGTAAGTATACACTGAAGTGAGTGGAGTGGTAACACAATTTCTGGGGTCAATTCAGTTAGATGCGAGGGTGGTGAGTTGCCAGTGCTAGGGCGTAGAAACACCTGCAACCGCAGTGCAAACCCCCCCCCCCCATCCCCCCATCGTTGCCCAATCTTGCCCCTGACTCGCAAATTTTTGTAGGCAGCCCAGTGGGTCTGTGAATAAATATCCGTGAGTCAATTGGGCAAGGCCTTCCATTAGGCAGCTGCCAAGGGTGCCAAGAGAATGATGGGTCTGCGGGCGGCAGTTGTCCTGCTGGGCTGCCCGGCTCATTGTGATGGGGGGAGGGGCTGTTTATCACTTTTTTTACTTAATTTGTGGGCTACCGGTGCATACAGATAAAAGTACATTATTAGGAGCTACTGTACAGTTTTTGTCCCCATGTAGCCGAACCTGGGTATACCTTAGAATTGCAGCATTTTTTCACTGTGCCCCTATGCCAGCTGTTCATACTTGCCTACCTGACCCTCTCCATGAGGGAGAAAATGCTCTGTTCCTGGACTTTCCTGGTAATGTATGATTGCCATCACCTGTGGTGAAACACCTTTCTTATCAAATAACTAGCTCACCACAGGTGATGACAATCATACATTACCAGGAAAGTCCAGGAACAGAGCATTTTCTCCCTCATGGAGAGGGTCAGGTAGGCAAGTATGTAGTTGTTACCTTACATGTCATTTATGTGCCCTTTAGACAGGCCACATGCTCTCAGACCTCCTTACATCCCCTGTATAATGCCCATAAGACCCCCAACATGCCCTCAGACTTTTCCATATGCCATTTATATGACCATCAGTCCATTCCGTGTCAGGCAGTGCGCCCGCCTCCCGCTCGCTATGCTGACGTCTCCACTGGTGCTCCGTGTCTGATGCGGTGACTGGTCCCTCCTCCAGCACCGGCCACCCGTGGGGTGCAGTGCCGCAGAGAGGAGAGAGATATAGGGCATAATTCAGACCTGATCGCTGCTGTGCGTTTTCGCACAGCAGCCGATCAGGTCTGAACTGCGCCGATGCCGCAGTGCGCTGGCGCATGCCAGACAGCCGTCTCAGCCCTGTGATCTACTCTGCCTGAGTGACAGGCAGAGGCGGTGGGCCGGCGGCGCTTGCCCGCTGTTTAGAGGGTACGGTCCAGGCAACGCAGGCGTGCCCGGACCGCGTGGGGGTGGTGGGCTGCGGCGGCTGCGTGACTTCACACGCAGCCGCTGCGACCCTCACAGTGACGAATAGCTCCCTGTCTAGGGCAGGGGTGGGGAACCTTTGGCCCTCCAGCTGTTGTTGAACTACACATACCAGCAAGCCTTGCTACAGTTTTGCTATTTGGCCATGCTACAACTGTTGCAGGGCATGTAGGGATGTGTAGTTCAATAACTGCTGGTGGGCCGATCCCCATCCCTGATCTAGGGGGGACATGTACTAAGCAGTGATAAAAGTGGAGAAGTGAGCCAGTGGAATAGTTGCCCATGGCAACCAATCAGCTGCTCTGTATACTTTCAAGGTATGCAAATTATAAATGTTACGTCAATGCTGATTGGTTGCCATGGGCAACTTCTCCACTGGCTCACTTCTCCACTTTTTAATACATCTCCCCTAATGATAAGGTGGAGAGAGATAAAGTCCCGGCCAATCAGCTCCTAACTGCCGTGTTGCAAGCTTTGTTTGAGAAATGACAATTAGGGGCTGATTGGTTGGCTGGTACTTTATCTCTCTCCAAGGCTTAGTACATCTGCCCCTATATCACTGTGGCAAGCTAAAAGAAGCAGCTTGGCATTAAAGTTTTAGTGTAAGTTTTGAAGATTTTCCACAGTGTTATTTGACTACCATGACAACCACAGTCACAAGGCCCATGATAAACACATGAACAGAGAGGCTTTGGGACTCCCATCTGAGCTCTGTTTTCACTGTGACTTTTGTGAAGTCTTCTAGGACGACCTATGCAATCTGATTTACCAGCCCGGAAACAGTGATATTTGTAGACTGTATAAACTTGGTAAGTGTTCCGCACATATCCAGTAGCATGAAATGTAAGCGCTGCCGCAGTGTTTGTGCAGTCAGTGAATGAAGTGAGCACATACACAGATTATATAAATGCATAATGAGACGTGGATGCTCTGCATTTGTAGGACACACCGCGTTTCACCAGCACTTTGCTCATCGCTACATGACTTTTTAATCTGATTTCAGGTAGCAACATGAATTGTGTATTTACCTTTCTCATCCTTAAGTTTACTTAGCTGATAAGAAGTATTAGGCACTTATGTATGTGGCAGATTTTATGGTCTGAGCAAACTTCATGTCACATCAGGGTCCTGGTCTCTTAAGCTTTGTACACAATGCAGCAAACTGGCAGTCCGATCCGATGTATCGACATATCGCGTCAACGTGCACGTTTCACGAGCCACCATACGACGATGCAATGTACTGTTACATGATTCATGTAATGAAACCGCATCACGCGTCGCATTGTCCCATCTCACGTGCAGCACATCAGATAGGATGTGTACACACTGGGGGTCATTCCGAGTTGTTCGCTCGTTGACGATTTTCGCAACGGAGCGATTAAGGCAAAAATGCGCATGCGCATGGTTCGCAGTGCGCATGCGGTTAGTATTTTTACACACAACTTAGTAGATTTACTCACGCCCGAACGAAGATTTTTCCTCGTTGAAGTGATCGTAGTGTGATTGACAGGAAGTGGGTGTTTTTGGGCGGAAACTGACCGTTTTCTGGTAGTGTGCGGAAAAACGCAGGCGTGCCAGGGAAAAACGCGGGAGTGTCTGGAGAAATGGGGGAGTGGCTGGGCGAACGCAGGGCGTGTGTGTTTTATAATTCTGTCTCATTGTGGATATTCTTTGTAAACACAAGGTTGAATTCACACATTTATGCTAGGTGTGCGCTAAGACACTTATCTACTTTATCTATTACGCCACAAGTGGGATCCGGTAGTATTTCCACATAGTGTCACGAACAGCAACCAGCTAGAAGGGAGCTGTGTATAAGAATAGCGCAGTTTTTCATTCCTTTTTCTTTAACTTTCATGGATTCTACCAGAAATCCTGCCGAATCCTGAATGTTACGCAAAAAACAATTCAACATCAGATTTATCCATAGTATCCAAATCTTCAAGTAACTTGCCTGACCACTTTACTATAGCTTTGGCAATCCAAGCACTGGCAATAGTGTGACATAGTATTGCCCCTCAATCCGTGTACATGGATTTGAGCGTATTATCAATTTTACGATCAGACGGCTCCTTCAAGGCGGTGGATCCTAGAATAGGTAAAACCACCTTTTTTGAGAGTCTGGGCACAGATGCGTCAACAATGGGCGGGTTTTCCCATTTTTTCCTATCCTCCACAGGGAAAGGAAACGCCACCAGGACCCTTTTAGAAATCTGGAATTTTTTCTCCGGGTTTTCCCATGCTTTTTCAAAAATAGCATTTAATTCTTTAGACGCAGGGAAGGTTAGTGAGGCTTTCTTATTTTCAGTGAAGTAAGCCTCCTCAACCTGCACAGGTGTTGTATCAGTAATAGTCAACACATCCCTAATGGCCTCTATCATCAACTGCACCCCCCTCAATACATCCCCATCACCGTCCTCCGTGTCAGAATCGGTATCCGTGTCATCTAGCATAATCTGTGCAATAGCACGTTTTTGGGATTATACAACGGGGAGCCCTGAGGTACCAGAACTGGGTGCCTGAGTTGCTGACTCATTCTGTGCAACCCTAGTAGAAATCTGAGAAATCATAGATTTGATAGAGGATAACCACTCAGGCTCCCTTGCTGGTATCTGTGCTAAGACAGTGCAATCCTGATTACATGGAATGGGATCATCCTGAGAGGACATATCCTCTGCAGCATATGACACAGAGCCCCTGGACATAGCTTAATGGAGACCACAGACACTCCACATACACACACTGTGGACGACAGAGTTTCAACCCCAAGAATGGCAAGAGAGACACAGAGATTGGAGCCAACCCACACACAGTGCTTTTACCAGTGCTGTCTGTGCATCTTAATAGGTTACACAGCCTGTATACAGCCCCCTCCCCCACCACCCTTCTACAACCCACTGGTACCGTGAGAGATAGCTGGAGTTGTTCTGGAGAGACTTGCTCTTCACTGACAGCGTTGTGCAGGCAGGAAAATGGCGCTGAACGCTGCTGGGTCCGCTCGGAGGAGAAGCTCCGCCCCCAAAATGGCGCTGTCTTTCCACTCTTCATAGGATTATACTGGCCTGAGGAATTATGCTGGCAGAGATCCCGGGACCCCAACAGGCTGTGTGACCACTGTAGGCGCTGGCTCAGGGCGCCCCTCACAGCGCCGCACTATGTACCGCTGAGCCCCAGAGCGCAGTTAGTACTGCGCTCCATTCCCTGTTGCCGCCATCTTCACACCGGCCCCCAGCTTGCTAGGGGGGTCGGTGACTCACTCGCCACCAATCTTCTGGCTCTGTAAGGGGGTGGCGGCATGCTGCTGGGGCAAGCGATCCCCTGTGGCGGGGAATGTTCGATCCCCTCAGGAGCTCAGTGTCCTGTCAGCTGAGATAGTGGCTCAGACCCCGCAGGGCGGACACTACTCCCCCCCTCCCCCCCTTAGTCCCACGAAGCATGGAGGCTGTTGCCAGCAGCTTCCCTGTAAAATAATCAACTCTAAAAAAACTTTTTCTAAAGAAGCTCTGTAGAGCTCCCCCTTGCTGTGACCGGCTCCTCCGGGCACATTTTCTAAACTGAGTCTGGTAGGAGGGGCATAGAGGGAGGAGCCAGCCCACACTCTCAAACTCTTAAAGTGCCATTGGCTCCTGGTGGACCCGTCTATACCCCATGGTACTAATGTGGACCCCAGCATCCTCTGGGACGTAAGAGAAAATCTGTGTGTGCATGTGTGTCCACTACTCTGCTCCGCCCCCCCCCTTCTTCTCGGCCCACCACTCTGCTCCATCCCCCCTCCCTCTCTGACCCGCCAACCACTCTGTTCCCACTCCCTTTCTGCCCGCTCCTCTGCTGTCCCACCTCCCTGTCTGCCCATTCCTCTGCTCCATCCCACCCTTCTTCTCTGCCCGTTCCTCTGCTCCGTCCCCTGCTCTGTACCCACTCCCCCTCTGCCTGCTTCTCTGGCCTATCTCTATCTGCCCTATCCCTTTGCAGTGTCTTCTGCTGTATCCTGCTTGTTTTTTTGTCCTGGACGGTAATTTCTCTTTGCGGGGATGTATTTCTGGGGTTAGGTGCCTCGAGCTAATCAATTGACTACATTGTGCCCAGCAGTTTATCGCAGCTAATGCCTCCCTCTCTCTCCAGCGCCATCCCTGCGTCTCTCCAGCGCCATCCCTCCCTCTCCCTCCAGCACCATCCCTGCATCTCTCCAGCGCCATCCCTCCCTCTCCGTCCAGCACCATCCCTGCCTCCCTGCGTCTCTCCAGCGCCATCCCTGCGTCTCTCCAGCACCATCCCTCCCTCTCCCTCCAGCGCCATCCCTGCCTCTCCCTCCAGCGCCATCCCTGACTCTCCCTCCAGCACCATCCCTGCCTCTCCCTCCAGCACCATCCCTCCCTCTCCCTGCAGCACCATCCCTCCCTCTCCCTCCAGCACCATCCCTGCCTCTCCCTCCAGCACCATCCCTCCCTCT
This sequence comes from Pseudophryne corroboree, assembly GCF_028390025.1. Taxonomy (NCBI): domain Eukaryota; kingdom Metazoa; phylum Chordata; class Amphibia; order Anura; family Myobatrachidae; genus Pseudophryne; species Pseudophryne corroboree. Next base: position 33,301,731 of record NC_086452.1, read on the forward strand.
CCCTCCAGCACCATCCCTGCCTCTCCCTCCAGCACCATCCCTCCCTCTCCCTCCAGCACCATCCCTGCCTCTCCCTCCAGCGCCATCCCTCCCTCTCCCTCCAGCACCATCCCTGCCACTCCCTCCAGCGCCATCCCTCCCTCTCTCTCCAGCGCCATCCCTCCCTCTCTCTCCAGCGCCATCCCTGCCTCCCTTCATCTCTCCAGCACCATCCCTCCCTCTCCCTCCAGCGCCATCCCTGCCTCTCTCTCCAGCGCCATCCCTCCCTCTCCCTCCAGCGCCATCCCTCCCTCTCCCTCCAGCGCCGTCCCTGCCTCCCTGCATCTCTCCAGCACCATCCCTCCTTCTCCCTCCAGCACCATCCCTCCCTCTCCCTCCAGCACCATCCCTCCCTCTCCCTCCAGCACCATCCCTGCCACTCCCTCCAGCGCCATCCCTCCCTCTCCCTCCAGCACCATCCCTGCCACTCCCTCCAGCGCCATCCCTCCCTCTCTCTCCAGCGCCATCCCTCCCTCTCTCTCCAGCGCCATCCCTGCCTCCCTTCATCTCTCCAGCACCATCCCTCCCTCTCTCTCCAGCGCCATCCCTGCCTCTCTCTCCAGCGCCATCCCTCCCTCTCTCTCCAGCGCCATCCCTGTCTCTCTCTCCAGCGCCATCCCTGCCTCTCCCTCCAGCGCCATCCCTCCCTCTCCCTCCAGCGCCATCCCTCCCTCTCCCTCCAGCGCCATCCCTGCCTCCCTGCGTCTCTCCAGCGCCATCCCTCCCTCTCCCTCCAGCGCCATCTCTCCCTCTCTCTCCAGCACCATCCCTGCCTCTCCCTCCAGTGCCATCCCTCCCTCTCCCTCCAGCGCCATCCCTGCCTCCCTGCGTCTCTCCAGCGCCATCCCTCCCTCTCCCTCCAGCGCCATCCCTCCCTCTCTCTCCAGCACCATCCCTGCCTCTCCCTCCAGCGCCATCCCTCCCTCTACCTCCAGCGCCATCCCTGCCTACCTGCGTCTCTCCAGTGCCATCCCTGCGTCTCTCCAGCACCATCCCTCCCTCTCCCTCCAGCGCCATCCCTGCCTCTCCCTCCAGCGCCATCTCTCCCTCTCTCTCCAGCACCATCCCTGCCTCTCCCTCCAGCACCATCCCTGCCTCCCTGCGTCTCTCCAGCGCCATCCCTCCCTCTCCCTCCAGCGCCATCCCTTCTCTCTCTCCAGCACCATCCCTGCCTCTCCCTCCAGCGCCATCCCTCCCTCTACCTCCAGCGCCATCCCTGCCTACCTGCGTCTCTCCAGCGCCATCCCTGCGTCTCTCCAGCACCATCCCTCCCTCTCCCTCCAGCGCCATCCCTGCCTCTCCCTCCAGCGCCATCCCTCCCTCTCTCTCCAGCACCATCCCTGCCTCTCCCTCCAGCGCCATCCCTCCCTCTCCCTCCAGCGCCATCCCTGCCTACCTGCGTCTCTCCAGCGCCATCCCTCCCTCTCTCTCCAGCACCATCCCTGCCTCTCCCTCCAGCGCCATCCCTGCCTCTCCCTCCAGCGCCATCCCTCCCTCTCCCTCCAGCGCCATCCCTGCCTCTCCCTCCAGCGCCATCCCTGCCTCTCCCTCCAGCGCCATCCCTGCGTCTCTCCAGCGCCATCCCTGCCTCCCTTCATCTCTCCAGCACCATCCCTGCCTCTCCCTCCAGCGCCATCCCTGCCTCCCTTCATCTCTCCAGCACCATCCCTCCCTCTCCCTCCAGCGCCATCCCTGCCTCTCTCTCCAGCGCCATCCCTCCCTCTCCCTCCAGCGCCATCCCTCCCTCTCCCTCCAGCGCCATCCCTGCCTCCCTGCATCTCTCCAGCACCATCCCTCCTTCTCCCTCCAGCACCATCCCTCCCTCTCCCTCCAGCACCATCCCTGCCACTCCCTCCAGCGCCATCCCTCCCTCTCCCTCCAGCACCATCCCTGCCACTCCCTCCAGCGCCATCCCTCCCTCTCTCTCCAGCGCCATCCCTCCCTCTCTCTCCAGCGCCATCCCTGCCTCCCTTCATCTCTCCAGCACCATCCCTCCCTCTCCCTCCAGCGCCATCCCTGCCTCTCTCTCCAGCGCCATCCCTCCCTCTCTCTCCAGCGCCATCCCTGCCTCTCTCTCCAGCGCCATCCCTGCCTCTCCCTCCAGCGCCATCCCTCCCTCTCCCTCCAGCGCCATCCCTCCCTCTCCCTCCAGCGCCATCCCTGCCTCCCTGCGTCTCTCCAGCGCCATCCCTCCCTCTCCCTCCAGCGCCATCTCTCCCTCTCTCTCCAGCACCATCCCTACCTCTCCCTCCAGTGCCATCCCTCCCTCTCCCTCCAGCGCCATCCCTGCCTCCCTGCGTCTCTCCAGCGCCATCCCTCCCTCTCCCTCCAGCGCCATCCCTCCCTCTCTCTCCAGCACCATCCCTGCCTCTCCCTCCAGCGCCATCCCTCCCTCTACCTCCAGCGCCATCCCTGCCTACCTGCGTCTCTCCAGTGCCATCCCTGCGTCTCTCCAGCACCATCCCTCCCTCTCCCTCCAGCGCCATCCCTGCCTCTCCCTCCAGCGCCATCCCTCCCTCTCTCTCCAGCACCATCCCTGCCTCTCCCTCCAGCACCATCCCTGCCTCCCTGCGTCTCTCCAGCGCCATCCCTCCCTCTCCCTCCAGCGCCATCCCTTCTCTCTCTCCCTCCAGCGCCATCCCTTCTCTCTCTCCAGCACCATCCCTGCCTCTCCCTCCAGCGCCATCCCTCCCTCTACCTCCAGCGCCATCCCTGCCTACCTGCGTCTCTCCAGCGCCATCCCTGCGTCTCTCCAGCACCATCCCTCCCTCTCCCTCCAGCGCCATCCCTGCCTCTCCCTCCAGCGCCATCCCTCCCTCTCTCTCCAGCACCATCCCTGCCTCTCCCTCCAGCGCCATCCCTCCCTCTCCCTCCAGCGCCATCCCTGCCTACCTGCGTCTCTCCAGCGCCATCCCTCCCTCTCTCTCCAGCACCATCCCTGCCTCTCCCTCCAGCGCCATCCCTCCCTCTCCCTCCAGCGCCATCCCTGCCTCTCCCTCCAGCGCCATCCCTCCCTCTCCCTCCAGCGCCATCCCTGCCTCTCCCTCCAGCGCCATCCCTGCCTCTCCCTCCAGCGCCATCCCTGCGTCTCTCAGCGCCATCCCTGCCTCCCTTCATCTCTCCAGCACCATCCCTGCCTCTCCCTCCAGCGCCATCCCTGCCTCCCTTCATCTCTCCAGCACCATCCCTCCCTTCATCTCTCCAGCACCATCCCTCCCTTCATCTCTCCAGCACCATCCCTCCCTCTCCCTCCAGCGCCATCCCTCCCTCTCCCTCCAGCACCATCCCTCCCTCTCCCTCCAGCACCATCCCTCCCTCTCCCTCCAGCACCATCCCTCCCTCTCCCTCCAGCACCATCCCTGCCTCCCTTCATCTCTCCAGCACCATCCCTGCCTCTACCTCCAGCGCCATCCCTCCCTCTCCCTCCAGCACCATCCCTCCCTCTTCCTCCAGCACCATCCCTCCCTCTCCCTCCAGCACCATCCCTCCCTCTCTCTCCAGCACCATCCCTGCCTCCCTTCATCTCTCCAGCACCATCCCTCCCTCTCTCTCCAGCGCCATCCCTGCCTCTCTTGATCTCTCCAGCACCATCCCTCCCTTTCCCTCCAGCGCCATCCCTGCCTCCCTGCGTCTCTCCAGCGCCATCCCTCCCTCTCCCTCCAGCGCCATCCCTGCCTCCCTTCTTCTCTCCAGCACCATCCCTCCCTTTCCCTCCAGCGCCATCCCTCCCTCTCCCTCCAGCACCATCCCTCCCTCTCCCTCCAGCACCATCCCTCCCTCTCCCTCCAGCACCATCCCTGCCTCCCTGCATCTCTCCAGCGCCATCCCTCCCTCTCTCTCCAGCGCCATCCCTCCCTCTCCCTCCAGCACCATCCCTGCCTCTCCCTCCAGCGCCATCCCTGCCTCCCTTCATCTCTCCAGCACCATCCCTGCCTCCGTGCGTCTCTCCAGCGCCATCCCTCCCTCTCCCTCCAGCGCCATCCCTCCCTCTCCCTCCAGCGCCATCCGTCCCTCTCCCTCCAGCGCCATCCCTCCCTCTCCCTCCAGCACCATCCCTGCCTCCCTGCATCTCTCCAGCACCATCCCTGCGTCTCTCCAACGCCATCCCTGCCTCCCTGCATCTCTCCAGCGCCATCCCTCCCTCTCTCTCCAGCACCATCCCTCCCTCTCTCTCCAGCACCATCCCTGCGTCCCTCCAGCGCCATCCCTGCCTCTCCCTCCAGCGCCATCCCTCCCTCTCCCTCCAGCGCCATCCCTGCCTCTCTCTCCAGCACCATCCCTGCCTCTCTCTCCAGCACCATCCCTGCATCTCTCCAGCGCCATCCCTGCCTCTCCCTCCAGCACCATCCCTGCCTCTCCCTCCAGCGCCATCCCTGCCTCTCCCTCCAGCGCCATCCCTGCCTCTCTCTCCAGCACCATCCCTGCCTCTCTCTCCAGCACCATCCCTGCATCTCTCCAGCGCCATCCCTGCGTCTCTCCAGCGCCATCCCTGCCTCCCTTCATCTCTCCAGCACCACCGCTCCCTCTCTCTCCAGCACCATCCCTGCCTCCCTGCATATCTCCAGCACCATCCCTCCCTCTCTCTCCAGCACCATCCCTGCCTCTCCCTCCAGCGTCATCCCTCCCTCTCCCTCCAGCGCCATCCCTCCCTCTCTCTCCAGCGCCATCCCTCCCTGCATCTCTCCAGCGCCATCCCTCCCTCTCTCTCCAGCGCCATCCCTCCCTCTCTCTCCAGCGCCATCCCTCCCTGCATCTCTCCAGCGCCATCCCTCCCTCTCTCTCCAGCGCCATCCCTCCCTCTCCCTCCAGCGCCATCCCTCCCTCTCTCTCCAGCGCCATCCCTCCCTCTCTCTCCAGCGCCATCCCTCCCTCTCTCTCCAGCGCCATCCCTCCCTGCATCTCTCCAGCGCCATCCCTCCCTCTCCCTCCAGCGCCATCCCTCCCTCTCTCTCCAGCGCCATCCCTGCCTCCCTTCATCTCTCCAGCACCATCCCTCCCTTTCCCTCCAGCGACATCCCTGCCTCCCTGCGTCTCTCCAGCGCCATCCCTCCCTCTCCCTCCAGCGCCATCCCTCCCTCTCCCTCCAGCGCCATCCCTCCCTCTCCCTCCAGCACCATCCCTCCCTCTCCCTCCAGCACCATCCCTCCCTCTCCCTCCAGCGCCATCCCTCCCTCTCCCTCTAGCACCATCCCTCCCTCTCCCTCCAGCACTATCCCTGCCTCCCTGCATCTCTCCAGCACCATCCCTCCCTCTCCCTTCAGTGCCATCCCTCCCTCTCTCTCCAGCGCCATCCCTCCCTCTCTCTCCAGCGCCATCCCTGCCTCCCTTCATCTCTCCAGCACCATCCCTCCCTCTCCCTCCAGAACCATCCCTCCCTCTCCCTCCAGCACCATCCCTGCCTCCCTTCATCTCTCCTGCACCATCCCTGCCTCTCCCTCCAGAACCATCCCTCCCTCTCCCTCCAGCACCATCCCTGCCTCCCTTCATCTCTCCAGTGCCATCCCTCCCTCTCCCTCCAGCGCCATCCCTCCCTCTCCCTCCAGCACCATCCCTGCCTCCCTGCGTCTCTCCAGCGCCATCCCTCCCTCTCCCTCCAGCGCCATACCTCCCTCTCCCTCCAGCGCCATCCCTCCCTCTCCCTCCAGCGCCATCCGTCCCTCTCCCTCCAGCGCCATCCCTCCCTCTCCCTCCAGCACCATCCCTGCCTCCCTGTGTCTCTCCAGTGCCATCCCTCCCTCTCCCTCCAGCACCATCCCTCCCTCTCCCTCCAGCACCATCCCTGCCTCTCCCTCCAGCACCATCCCTGCCTCTCCCTCCAGCGCCATCCCTGCCTCTCCCTCCAGCACCATCCCTGCATCTCTCCAGCGCCATCCTTGCGTCTCTCCAGCGCCATCCCTGCCATCCCTGCCTCTCTCTCCAGCGCCATCCCTGCCTCTCTCTCCAGCGCCATCCCTGCCTCTCTCTCCAGCACCATCCCTGCATCTCTCCAGCGCCATCCTTGCATCTCTCCAGCGCCATCCCTGCCTCTCTTGATCTCTCCAGCACCATCCCTCCCTTTCCCTCCAGCGCCATCCCTGCCTCCCTGCGTCTCTCCACCGCCATCCCTCCCTCTCCCTCCAGCGCCATCCCTCCCTCTCCCTCCAGCGCCATCCCTCCCTCTCCCTACAGCACCATCCCTCCCTCTCCCTCCAGCACCATCCCTGCCTCCCTGCATCTCTCCAGCGCCATCCCTTCCTCTCTCTCCAGCACCATCCCTCCCTCTCCCTCCAGCACCATCCCTGCCTCTCCCTCCAGCACCATCCCTCCCTCTCCCTCCAGCACCATCCCTCCCTCTCCCTCCAGCACCATCCCTGCCTCTCCCTCCAGCACCATCCCTGCCTACCTTAATCTCTCCAGCGCCATCCCTGCCTCCCTTCATCTCTCCAGCACCATCGCTCCCTCTCCCTCCAGCACCATCCCTGCCTCCCTTCATCTCTCCAGCACCATCCCTGCCTCTCTCTCCAGCACCATACCTGCATCTCTCCAGCGCCATCCCTGCGTCTCTCCAGTGCCATCCCTGCCTCCCTGCGTCTCTCCAGCGCCATCCCTGCCTCCCTGCGTCTCTCCAGCGCCATCCCTGTCTCCCTTCATCTCTCCAGCACCATCCATCCCTTTCCCTCCAGCGCCATCCCTGCCTCCCTGCGTCTCTCCAGCGCCATCCCTCCCTCTCCCTCCAGCGCCATCCCTCCCTCTCCCTCCAGCACCATCCCTCCCTTTCCCTCCAGCGCCATCCCTGCCTCCCTGCATCTCTCCAGCGCCATCCCTCCCTCTCTCTCCAGCACCATCCCTGCCTCCCTTCATCTCTCCAGCACAATCCCTCCCTCTCTCTCCAGCACCATCCCTGCCTCCCTTCATCTCTCCAGCACCATCCCTCCCTCTCCCTCCAGCACCATCCCTGCCTCCCTTCATCTCTCCAGCACCATCCCTCCCTCTCCCTCCAGCACCATCCCTCCCTCTCCCTCCAGCACCATCCCTGCCTCTCCCTCCAGCACCATCCCTGCCTCCCTTCATCTCTCCAGCACCATCCCTCCCTCTCTCTCCAGCACCATCCCTGCCTCCCTTTATCTCTCCAGCACCATCCCTCCCTCTCTCTCCAGCACCATCCCTGCCTCCCTTCATCTCTCCAGCGCCATCCCTCCCTCTCCCTCCAGCGCCATCCCTCCCTCTCCCTACAGCACCATCCCTGCCTACCTGCATCTCTCCAGCACCATCCCTGCCTCCCTTCATCTCTCCAGCACCACCGCTCCCTCTCTCTCCAGCACCATCCCTGCCTCCCTGCATATCTCCAGCACCATCCCTGCCTCTACCTCCAGCGCCATCCCTCCCTCTCCCTCCAGCGCCATCCCTCCCTCTCCCTCCAGCGCCATTTCTCCCTCTCTCTCCAGCGCCATCCCTGCCTCCCTTCATCTCTCCAGCACCATCCCTCCCTCTCTCTCCAGCACCATCCCTCCCTCTCCCTCCAGCGCCATTTCTCCCTCTCTCTCCAGCGCCATCCCTGCCTCCCTTCATCTCTCCAGCACCATCCCTCCCTCTCTCTCCAGCACCATCCCTCCCTCTCTCTCCAGCACCATCCCTCCCTCTCTCTCCAGCACCATCCCTCCCTTTCCCTCCAGCGCCATCCCTCCCTCTCCCTCCAGCACCATCCCTGCCTCTCCCTCCAGCACCATCCCTGCCTCTCCCTCCAGAACCATCCCTCCCTCTCCCTCCAGCACCATCCCTGCCTCCCTTCATCTCTCCTGCACCATCCCTGCCTCTCCCTCCAGCACCATCCCTGCCTCTCCCTCCAGAACCATCCCTCCCTCTCCCTCCAGCACCATCCCTGCCTCCCTTCATCTCTCCTGCACCATCCCTGCCTCTCCCTCCAGAACCATCCCTCCCTCTCCCTCCAGCACCATCCCTGCCTCCCTTCATCTCTCCTGCACCATCCCTGCCTCTCCCTCCAGCACCATCCCTGCCTCTCCCTCCAGCACCATCCCTGCCTCTCCCTCCAGAACCATCCCTCCCTCTCCCTCCAGCACCATCCCTGCCTCCCTTCATCTCTCCAGCGCCATCCCTCCCTCTCCCTCCAGCGCCATCCCTGCCTCCCTGCGTTTCTCCAGCGCCATCCCTCCCTCTCCCTCCAGCGCCATCCCTCCCTCTCCCTCCAGCGCCATCCCTCCCTCTCCCTCCAGCGCCATCCCTCCCTCTCCCTCCAGCACCATCCCTGCCTCTCCCTCCAGCGCCATCCCTGCCTCCCTTCATCTCTCCAGCACCATCCCTGCCTCCCTGCGTCTCTCCAGCGCCATCCCTCCCTCTCCCTCCAGCGCCATCCCTCCCTCTCCCTCCAGCGCCATCCCTGCCTCCCTGCGTTTCTCCAGCGCCATCCCTCCCTCTCCCTCCAGCGCCATCCCTCCCTCTCCCTCCAGCGCCATCCCTCCCTCTCCCTCCAGTGCCATCCCTCCCTCTCCCTCCAGCGCCATCCCTCCCTCTCCCTCCAGCACCATCCCTGCCTCTCCCTCCAGCGCCATCCCTGCCTCCCTTCATCTCTCCAGCACCATCCCTGCCTCCCTGCGTCTCTCCAGCGCCATCCCTCCCTCTCCCTCCAGCTCCATCCCTCCCTCTCCCTCCAGCGCCATCCCTCCCTCTCCCTCCAGCGCCATCCCTCCCTCTCCCTCCAGCGCCATCCCTCCCTCTCCCTCCAGCACCATCCCTGCCTCTCCCTCCAGCGCCATCCCTGCCTCCCTTCATCTCTCCAGCACCATCCCTGCCTCCCTGCGTCTCTCCAGCGCCATCCCTCCCTCTCCCTCCAGTGCCATCCCTCCCTCTCCCTCCAGCGCCATCCCTCCCTCTCCCTCCAGCGCCATCCTTCCCTCTCCCTCCAGCGCCATCCCTCCCTCTCCCTCCAGCACCATCCCTGCCTCCCTGCATCTCTCCAGCACCATCCCTGCCTCTCTCTCCAGCACCATCCCTGCGTCTCTCCAACGCCATCCCTGCCTCTCTCTCCAGCGCCATCCCTCCCTCTCTTTCCAGCACCATCCCTCCCTCTCTCTCCAGCACCATCCCTGCGTCCCTCCAGCGCCATCCCTGCCTCTCCCTCCAGCGCCATCCCTCCCTCTCCCTCCAGCGCCATCCCTGCCTCTCCCTCCAGCGCCATCCCTGCCTCTCCCTCCAGCGCCATCCCTGCCTCTCTCTCCAGCACCATCCCTGCATCTCTCCAGCACCATCCCTGCCTCCCTGCGTATCTCCAGCACCATCCCTGCCTTCCTGCGTCTCTCCAGCGCCATCCCTGCCTCCCTTCATCTCTCCAGCGCCATCCCTGCCTCCCTTCATCTCTCCAGCGCCATCCCTCCCTCTCCCTCCAGCGCCATCCCTGCCTCCCTTCATCTCTCCAGCACCACCGCTCCCTCTCTCTCCAGCACCATCCCTGCCTCCCTGCATATCTCCAGCACCATCCCTCCCTCTCTCTCCAGCACCATCCCTGCCTCTCCCTCCAGCGCCATCCCTCCCTCTCCCTCCAGCGCCATCCCTCCCTCTCTCTCCAGTGCCATCCCTCCCTGCATCTCTCCAGCGCTATCCCTCCCTCTCTCTCCAGCGCCATCCCTCCCTGCATCTCTCCAGCACCATCCCTCCCTCTCTCTCCAGCGCCATCCCTCCCTGCATCTCTCCAACACCATCCCTCCCTCTCTCTCCAGCGCCATCCCTCCCTGCATCTCTCCAGCGCCATCCCTCCCTCTCCCTCCAGCGCCATCCCTCCCTCTCCCTCCAGCGCCATCCCTCCCTCTCTCTCCAGCGCCATCCCTCCCTCTCTCTCCAGCGCCATCCCTCCCTCTCTCTCCAGCGCCATCCCTCCCTGCATCTCTCCAGCGCCATCCCTCCCTCTCCCTCCAGCGCCATCCCTCCCTTTCCCTCCAGCGCCATCCCTGCCTCCCTGCGTCTCTCCAGCGCCATCCCTCCCTCTCCCTCCAGCGCCATCCCTCCCTCTCCCTCCAGCACCATCCCTCCCTCTCCCTCCAGCGCCATCCCTCCCTCTCCCTCTAGCACCATCCCTCCCTCTCCCTCCAGCACTTTCCCTGCCTCTCCCTCCAGCACTATCCCTGCCTCCCTGCATCTCTCCAGCGCCATCCCTCCCTCTCCCTCCAGCACCATCCCTCGCTCTCCCTCTAGCACCATCCCTCCCTCTCCCTCCAGCACTATCCCTGCCTCCCTGCATATCTCCAGCACCATCCCTCCTTCTCTCTCCAGCACCATCCCTCCCTCTCCCTCCAGCGCCATCCCTCCCTCTCTCTCCAGCGCCATCCCTCCCTCTCTCTCCAGCGCCATCCCTGCCTCCCTTCATCTCTCCAGCACCATCCCTCCCTCTCCCTCCAGAACCATCCCTCCCTCTCCCTCCAGAACCATCCCTCCCTCTCCCTCCAGCACCATCCCTCCCTCTCCCTCCAGCACCATCCCTGCCTCCCTGCGTCTCTCCAGCGCCATCCCTCCCTCTCCCTCCAGCGCCATCCCTCCCTCTCCCTCCAGCGCCATCCCTCCCTCTCCCTCCAGCGCCATCCCTCCCTCTCCCTCCAGCACCATCCCTGCCTCCATTCATCTCTCCAGCACCATCCCTGCCTCCCTGCGTCTCTCCAGCGCCATCCCTCCCTCTCCCTCCAGCGCCATCCCTCCCTCTCCCTCCAGCACCATCCCTGCCTCCATTCATCTCTCCAGCACCATCCCTGCCTCCCTGCGTCTCTCCAGCGCCATCCCTCCCTCTCCCTCCAGCGCCATCCCTGCCTCCCTTCATCTCTCCAGCACCATCCCTGCCTCCCTGCGTCTCTCCAGCGCCATCCCTCCCTCTCCCTCCAGCGCCATCCCTCCCTCTCCCTCCAGCGCCATCCTTCCCTCTCCCTCCAGCGCCATCCCTCCCTCTACCTCCAGCACCATCCCTGCCTCCCTGCATCTCTCCAGCACCATCCCTGCCTCTCTCTCCAGCACCATCCCTGCGTCTCTCCAACGCCATCCCTGCCTCCCTGCATCTCTCCAGCGCCATCCCTCCCTCTCTCTCCAGCACCATCCCTCTCTCTCCAGCACCATCCCTGCGTCCCTCCAGCGCCATCCCTGCCTCTCCCTCCAGCGCCATCCCTGCCTCTCCCTCCAGCACCATCCCTGCCTCTCCCTCCAGCGCCATCCCTGCCTCTCTCTCCAGCACCATCCCTGCATCTCTCCAGCACCATCCCTGCGTATCTCCAGCACCATCCCTGCCTCCCTGCGTCTCTCCAGCGCCATCCCTGCCTCCCCTTCATCTCTCCAGCACCACCGCTCCCTCTCCCTCCAGCACCATCCCTCCCTCTCCCTCCAGCGCCATCCCTCCCTCTCTCTCCAGCGCCATCCCTCCCTGCATCTCTCCAGCGCTATCCCTCCCTCTCTCTCCAGCGCCATCCCTCCCTGCATCTCTCCAGCACCATCCCTCCCTGCATCTCTCCAGCGCCATCCCTCCCTGCATCTCTCCAGCACCATCCCTCCCTCTCTCTCCAGCGCCATCCCTCCCTCTCTCTCCAGCGCCATCCCTCCCTGCATCTCTCCAGCGCCATCCCTCCCTCTCCCTCCAGCGCCATCCCTCCCTCTCCCTCCAGCGCCATCCCTCCCTCTCTCTCCAGCGCCATCCCTGCCTCCCTTCATCTCTCCAGCACCATCCCTCCCTTTCCCTCCAGCGCCATCCCTGCCTCCCTGCGTCTCTCCAGCGCCATCCCTCCCTCTCTCTCCAGCGCCATCCCTCCCTGCATCTCTCCAGCGCCTTCCCTCCCTCTCCCTCCAGCGCCATCCCTCCCTCTCCCTCCAGCACCATCCCTCCCTCTCCCTCCAGCACTATCCCTGCCTCCCTGCATCTCTCCAGCACCATCCCTCCCTCTCCCTTCAGCGCCATCCCTCCCTCTCCCTCCAGCGCCATCCCTCCCTCTCTCTCCAGCGCCATCCCTCCCTCTCTCTCCAGCGCCATCCCTGCCTCCCTTCATCTCTCCAGCACCATCCCTCCCTTTCCCTCCAGCGCCATCCCTGCCTCCCTGCGTCTCTCCAGCGCCATCCCTCCCTCTCTCTCCAGCGCCATCCCTCCCTGCATCTCTCCAGCGCCATCCCTCCCTGCATCTCTCCAGCGCCTTCCCTCCCTCTCCCTCCAGCGCCATCCCTCCCTCTCCCTCCAGCGCCATCCCTCCCTCTCTCTCCAGCGCCATCCCTGCCTCCCTTCATCTCTCCAGCACCATCCCTCCCTTTCCCTCCAGCGCCATCCCTGCCTCCCTGCATCTCTCCAGCGCCATCCCTCCCTCTCCCTCCAGCGCCATCCCTCCCTCTCCCTCCAGCACCATCCCTCCCTCTCCCTCCAGCGCCATCCCTCCCTCTCCCTCCAGCACCATCCCTCCCTCTCCCTCCAGCACTATCCCTGCCTCCCTGCATCTCTCCAGCACCATCCCTCCCTCTCTCTCCAGCACCATCCCTCCCTCTCTCTCCAGCGCCATCCCTCCCTCTCTCTCCAGCGCCATCCCTGCCTCCCTTCATCTCTCCAGCACCATCCCTCCCTCTCTCTCCAGCACCATCCCTCCCTCTCTCTCCAGCACCATCCCTCCCTTTCCCTCCAGCGCCATCCCTGCCTCCCTGCGTCTCTCCAGCGCCATCCCTCCCTCTCCCTCCAGCGCCATCCCTCCCTCTCCCTCCAGCGCCATCCCTCCCTCTCCCTCCAGCACCATCCCTGCCTCCCTGCGTCTCTCCAGCGCCATCCCTCCCTCTCCCTCCAGCGCCATCCCTCCCTCTCCCTCCAGCGCCATCCCTCCCTCTCCCTCCAGCGCCATCCGTCCCTCTCCCTCCAGCGCCATCCCTCCCTCTCCCTCCAGCACCATCCCTGGCTCCCTGCGTCTCTCAAGTGCCATCCCTCCCTCTCCCTCCAGCACCATCCCTCCCTCTCCCTCCAGCACCATCCCTGCCTCCCTGCATCTCTCCAGAACCATCCCTCCCTCTCTCTCCAGCGCCATCCCTGCCTCCCTTCATCTCTCCAGCACCATCCCTGCCTCTCCCTCCAGCACCATCCCTCCCTCTCCCTCCAGCACCATCCCTCCCTCTCCCTCCAGCACCATCCCTGCCTCCCTGCGTCTCTCCAGCATCATCCCTCCCTCTTCCTCCAGCACCATCCCCCCACTCCCTCCAGCACCATCCCTGCCTCTCCCTCCAGCGCCATCCCTGCCTCCCTTCATCTCTCCAGCACCATCCCTCCCTCTCTCTCCAGCACCATCCCTGCCTCCCTTCATCTCTCCAGCACCATCCCTCCCTCTCCCTCCAGCACCATCCCTGCCTCCCTTCATCTCTCCAGCACCATCCCTCCCTCTCTCTCCAGCACCATCCCTGCCTCCCTTCATCTCTCCAGCGCCATCCCTCCCTCTCCCTCCAGCGCCATCCCTCCCTCTCCCTACAGCGCCATCCCTCCCTCTCCCTCCAGCGCCATCCCTCCCACTCCCTCCAGCGCCATCCGTCCCTCTCCCTCCAGCGCCATCCCTCCCTCTCCCTCCAGCACCATCCCTGGCTCCCTGCGTCTCTCAAGTGCCATCCCTCCCTCTCCCTCCAGCACCATCCCTCCCTCTCCCTCCAGCACCATCCCTCCCTCTCCCTCCAGCACCATCCCTGCCTCCCTGCATCTCTCCAGAACCATCCCTCCCTCTCTCTCCAGCGCCATCCCTGCCTCCCTTCATCTCTCCAGCACCATCCCTGCCTCTCCCTCCAGCACCATCCCTCCCTCTCCCTCCAGCACCATCCCTCCCTCTCCCTCCAGCACCATCCCTGCCTCCCTGCGTCTCTCCAGCATCATCCCTCCCTCTTCCTCCAGCACCATCCCCCCACTCCCTCCAGCACCATCCCTGCCTCTCCCTCCAGCGCCATCCCTGCCTCCCTTCATCTCTCCAGCACCATCCCTCCCTCTCTCTCCAGCACCATCCCTGCCTCTCTCTCCAGCACCATCCCTGCCTCCCTTCATCTCTCCAGCACCATCCCTCCCTCTCCCTCCAGCACCATCCCTGCCTCCCTTCATCTCTCCAGCACCATCCCTCCCTCTCTCTCCAGCACCATCCCTGCCTCCCTTCATCTCTCCAGCGCCATCCCTCCCTCTCCCTCCAGCGCCATCCCTCCCTCTCCCTACAGCACCATCCCTGCCTACCTGCATCTCTCCAGTACCATCCCTGCCTCCCTTCATCTCTCCAGCACCACCGCTCCCTCTCTCTCCAGCACCATCCCTGCCTCCCTGCATATCTCCAGCACCATTCCTGCCTCTCTCTCCAGCACCATCCCTGCCTCTCTCTCCAGCACCATTCCTCCCTCTCCCTCCAGCGCCATCCCTCCCTCTCTCTCCAGCGCCATCCCTCCCTCTCTCTCCAGCGCCATCCCTGCCTCCCTTCATCTCTCCAGCACCATCCCTCCCTCTCTCTCCAGCACCATCCCTCCCTCTCTCTCCAGCACCATCCCTCCCTTTCCCTCCAGCGCCATCCCTGCCTCCCTGCGTCTCTCCAGCGCCATCCCTCCCTCTCCCTCCAGCGCCATCCCTCCCTCTCCCTCCAGCACCATCCCTGCCTCCCTGCGTCTCTCCAGCGCCATCCCTCCCTCTCCCTCCAGCGCCATCCCTCCCTCTCCCTCCAGCGCCATCCCTCCCTCTCCCTCCAGTGCCATCCCTCCCTCTCCCTCCAGCACCATCCGTGCCTCCCTGCGTCTCTCCAGTGCCATCCCTCCCTCTCCCTCCAGCACAATCCCTCCCTCTCCCTCCAGCACCATCCCTCCCTCTCCCTCCAGCACCATCCCTCCCTCTCCCTCCAGCACCATCCCTGCCTCCCTTCATCTCTCCAGCACCATCCCTCCCTCTCTCTCCAGCACCATCCCTCCCTTTTCCTCCAGCACCATCCCTGCCTCCCTGCGTCTCTCCAGTGCCATCCCTCCCTCTCCCTGCAGCGCCATCCCTCCCTCTCCCTCCAGCACCATCCCTGCCTCCCTGCGTCTCTCCAGTGCCATCCCTCCCTCTCCCTGCAGCGCCATCCCTCCCTCTCCCTCCAGCGCCATCCCTCCCTCTCCCTCCAGCGCCATCCCTCCCTCTCCCTCCAGCACCATCCATGCCTCCCTGCATCTCTCCAGCGCCATCCCTCCCTCTCCCTCCAGCGCCATCCCTCCCTCTCCCTCCAGCACCATCCCTCCCTCTCTCTCCAGCACCATCCCTGCGTCTCTCCAGCACCATCCCTGCGTCTCTCCAGCGCCATCCCTGCCTCCCTGCATCTCTCCAGCGCCATCCCTGCCTCTCTTGATCTCTCCAGCACCATCCCTCCCTTTCCATCCAGCGCCATCCCTGCCTCCCTGCGTCTCTCCAGCGCCATCCCTCCCTCTCCCTCCAGCGCCATCCCTCCCTCTCCCTCCAGCGCCATCCCTCCCTCTCCCTCCAGCACCATCCCTGCCTCTCCCTCCAGCACCATCCCGCCTCCCTGCATCTCTCCAGCGCCATCCCTCCCTCTCCCTCCAGCACCATCCCTCCCTCTCCCTCCAGCACCATCCCTCCCTCTCCCTCCAGCACCATCCCTCCAGCACCATCCCTGCCTCTCCCTCCAGCACCATCCCTCCCTCTCCCTCCAGCACCATCCCTGCCTCTCCCTCCAGCACCATCCCTGCCTCCCTTCATCTCTCCAGCACCATCCCTCCCTCTCTCTCCAGCACCATCCCTGCCTCCCTTCATCTCTCCAGCACCATCCCTGCCTCTACCTCCAGCACCATCCCTCCCTCTCCCTCCAGCACCATCCCTGCGTCTCTCCAGCGCCATCCCTGCCTCCCTGCATCTCTCCAGTACCACCCCTCCCTCTCTCTCCAGCACCATTCCTGCGTCTCTCCAGCGCCATCCCTGCCTCCCTGCATCTCTCCAGCGCCATCCCTCCCTCTCTCTCCAGCACCATCCCTCCCTCTCTCTCCAGCACCATCCCTGCGTCTCTCCAGCGCCATCCCTGCCTCCCTTCATCTCTCCAGCACCATCGCTCCCTCTCCCTCCAGCACCATCCCTGCCTCTCCCTCCAGCGCCATCCCTGCCTCCCTTCATCTCTCCAGCACCATCCCTGCCTCTCTCTCCAGCACCATTCCTTCATCTCTCCAGCACCATCCCTGCGTCTCTCCAGCGCCATCCCTGCCTCCCTTCATCTCTCCAGCACCATCGCTCCCTCTCCCTCCAGCACCATCCCTGCCTCTCCCTCCAGCGCCATCCCTGCCTCCCTTCATCTCTCCAGCACCATCCCTGCCTCTCTCTCCAGCACCATTCCTTCATCTCTCCAGCGCCATCCCTGCATCTCTCCAGCGCCATCCCTGCCTCCCTGCGTCTCTCCAGCGCCATCCCTGCCTCCCTGCGTCTCTCCAGCGCCATCCCTGCCTCCCTGCATCTCTACAGCGCCATACCTCCCTTTCCCTCCAGCGCCATCCCTGCCTCCCTGCGTCTCTCCAGCGCCATCCCTCCCTCTCCCTCCAGCACCATCCCTGCCTCTCCCTCCAGCACCATCCCTGCCTCCCTGCATCTCTCCAGCGCCATCCCTCCCTCTCTCTCCAGCACCATCCCTGCCTCCCTTCATCTCTCCAGCACCATCCCTGCCTCTCCCTCCAGCGCCATCCCTGCCTCCAATCATCTCTCCAGCACCATCCCTCCCTCTCCCTCCAGCACCATCCCTGCCTCCCTTCATCTCTCCAGCGCCATCCCTCCCTCTCTCTCCAGCACCATCCCTGCCTCCCTTCATCTCTCCAGCACCATCCCTCCCTCTCTCTCCAGCACCATCCCTGCCTCCCTTCATCTCTCCAGCGCCATCCCTGCCTCCCTTCATCTCTCCAGCACCATCCCTCCCTCTCCCTCCAGCACCATCCCTCCCTCTCCCTCCAGCACCATCCCTGCCTCCCTTCATCTCTCCAGCACCATCCCTCCCTCTCCCTCCAGCACCATCCCTGCCTCCCTTCATCTCTCCAGCACCATCCCTCCCTCTCCCTCCAGCATTATCCCTCCCTCTCCCTCCAGCACCATCCCTCCCTCTCTCTCCAGCACCATCCCTGCCTCCCTTCATCTCTCCAGCACCTTTCCTGCCTCTACCTCCAGCGCCATCCATCCCTCTCCCTCCAGCACCATCCCTCCCTCTCCCTCCAGCACCATCCCTCCCTCTCCCTCCAGCGCCATCCCTGCCTCCCTTCATCTCTCCAGCACCATCCCTCCCTTTCCCTCCAGCGCCATCCCTGCCTCCCTGCGTCCCTCCAGCGCCATTCCTCCCTCTCCCTCCAGCGCCATCCCTCCCTCTCCCTCCAGCGCCATCCCTCCCTCTCCCTCCAGCGCCATCCCTCCCTCTCCCTCCAGCGCCATCCCTCCCTCTCCCTCCAGCACCATCCCTCCCTCTCCCTCCAGCACCATCCATGCCTCCCTGCATCTCTCCAGCGCCATCCCTCCCTCTCCCTCCAGCACCATCCCTCCCTCTCTCTCCAGCACCATCCCTGCGTCTCTCCAACGCCATCCCTGCCTCCCTGCATTTCTCCAGCGCCATCCCTCCCTCTCCAGCACCATCCCTCCCTCTCTCTCCAGCACCATCCCTGCGTCTCTCCAGCGCCATCCCTGCCTACCTGCGTCTCTCCAGCACCATCCCTCCCTCTTCCTCCAGCACCATCCCTCCCACTCCCTCCAGCACCATCCCTGCCTCTCCCTCCAGCGCCATCCCTGCCTCCCTTCTCTCCAGCACCATCCCTCCCTCTCTCTCCAGCACCATCCCTGCCTCCCTTCATCTCTCCAGCACCATCCCTCCCTCTCCCTCCAGCACAATCCCTGCCTCCCTTCATCTCTCCAGCACCATCCCTCCCTCTCCCTCCAGCACCATCCCTCCCTATCTCTCCAGCACCATCCCTGCCTCCCTTCATCTCTCCAGCACCACCGCTCCCTCTCTCTCCAGCACCATCCCTGCCTCCCTGCATATCTCCAGCACCATCCCTCCCTCTCTCTCCAGCACCATCCCTCCCTCTCCCTCCAGCGCCATCCCTCCCTCTCCCTCCAGCGCCATCCCTCCCTCTCCCTCCAGCGCCATCCCTCCCTGCATCTCTCCAGCGCCATCCCTCCCTGCATCTCTCCAGCGCCATCCCTCCCTCTCTCTCCAGCGCCATCCCTCCCTGCATCTCTCCAGCACCATCCCTCCCTCTCTCTCCAGCGCCATCCCTCCCTCTCTCTCCAGCGCCATCCCTCCCTGCATCTCTCCAGCGCCATCCCTCCCTCTCCCTCCAGCGCCATCCCTCCCTCTCCCTCCAGCACCATCCCTCCCTCTCCCTCCAGCGCCATCCCTCCCTCTCCCTCCAGCACCATCCCTCCCTCTCCCTCCAGCACCATCCCTCCCTCTCCCTCCAGCACTATCTCTGCCTCCCTGCATCTCTCCAGCACCATCCCTCCCTCTCCCTTCAGCACCATCCCTGCCTCCCTGATTCTCTCCAGCGCCATCCCTCCCTCTCCCTCCAGCGCCATCCCTCCCTCTCCCTCCAGCACCATCCCTGCCTCTCCCTCCAGCACCATCCCTGCCTCCCTGCATCTCTCCAGCGCCATCCCTCCCTCTCTCTCCAGCACCATCCCTGCCTCCCTTCATCTCTCCAGCACCATCACTGCCTCTCCCTCCAGCGCCATCCCTGCCTCCCTTCATCTCTCCAGCACCATCCCTCCCTCTCCCTCCAGCGCCATCCCTGCCTCCCTTCATCTCTCCAGCACCATCCCTCCCTCTCTCTCCAGCGCCATCCCTCCCTCTCTCTCCAGCGCCATCCCTCCCTCTCCCTCCAGCGCCATCCCTCCCTCTCCCTCCAGCACCATCCCTGCCTTTCCCTCCAGCACCATCCCTCCCTCTCTCTCCAGCGCCATCCCTCCCTCTCCCTCCAGCGCCATCCCTCCCTTTCCCTCCAGCGCCATTCCTGCCTCCCTGCGTCTCTCCAGCGCCATCCCTCCCTCTCCCTCCAGCGCCATCCCTCCCTCTCCCTCCAGCACCATCCCTCCCTCTCCCTCCAGCACCATCCCTCCCTCTCCCTCCAGCACCATCCCTGCCTCTCCCTCCAGCGCCATCCCTGCCTCCCTTCATCTCTCCAGCACCATCCCTGCCTCTCCCTCCAGCACCATCCCTCCCTCTCCCTCCAGCGCCATCCCTGCCTCCCTTCATCTCTCCAGCACCATCGCTCCCTCTATCTCCAGCACCATCCCTGCCTCTCCCTCCAGCACCATCCCTGCCTCCCTCCATCTCTCCAGCACCATCCCTGCCTCTCCAGCGCCATCCCTCCCTCTCCCTCCAGCACCATCCCTGCCTCTCCCTCCAGCGCCATCCCTGCCTCCCTTCATCTCTCCAGCACCTTCCCTCCCTCTCTCTCCAGCACCATCCCTGCCTCCCTTCATCTCTCCAGCACCATTCCTGCCTCTCCCTCCAGCGCCATCCCTGCCTCCCTTCATCTCTCCAGCGCCATCCCTCCCTCTCCCTCCAGCACCATCCCTCCCTCTCCCTCCAGCACCATCCCTGCCTCTCCCTCCAGCGCCATCCCTCCCTCTCCCTCCAGCACCATCCCTCCCTCTCCCTCCAGCGCCATCCTTCCCTCTCCCTCCAGCACCATCCCTGCCTCTCCCTCCAGCGCCATCCCTCCCTCTCCCTCCAGCACCATCCCTCCCTCTCTCTCCAGCACCATCCCTGCCTCCCTTCATCTCTCCAGCACCATCCCTCCCTTTCCATCCAGTGCCATTCCTGCCTCCCTGCGTCTCTCCAGCGCCATCCCTCCCTCTCCCTCCAGCACCATCCCTCCCTCTCCCTCCAGCGCCATCCCTCCCTCTCCCTCCAGCGCCATCCCTCCCTCTCCCTCCAGCACCATCCCTACCTCTCCCTCCAGCACCGTCCCTGCCTCCCTTCATCTCTCCAGCACCATCCCTGCCTCTCGCTCCAGCACCATCCCTCCCTCTCCCTCCAGCGCCATCCCTGCCTCCCTTCATCTCTCCAGCACCATCCCTCCCTCTCCCTCCAGCGCCATCCCTCCCTCTCCCTCCAGCACCATCCCTGCCTCTCCCTCCAGCACCATCCCTCCATCTCTCTCCAGCGCCATCCCTCCCTCTCCCTCCAGCGCCATCCCTCCCTCTTCCTCCAGCACCATCCCTCCCTCTCCCTCCAGCGCCATCCCTGCCTCCATTCATCTCTCCAGCACCATCCCTCCCTCTCCCTCCAGCGCCATCCCTCCCTCTCCCTCCAGCGCCATCCCACCCTCTCCCTCCAGCACCATCCCTGCCTCCCTCCATCTCTCCAGCACCATCCCTGCCTCTCCAGCGCCATCCCTCCCTCTCCCTCCAGCACCATCCCTGCCTCTCCCTCCAGCGCCATCCCTGCCTCCCCTCATCTCTCCAGCACCTTCCCTCCCTCTCTCTCCAGCACCATCCCTCCCTCTCTCTCCAGCACCATCCCTGCCTCCCTTCATCTCTCCAGCACCATCCCTGCCTCTCCCTCCAGCACCATCCCTGCCTCCCTCCATCTCTCCTGCACCATCCCTCCCTCTCCCTCCAGCACCATTCCTCCCTCTCCCTCCAGCACCATCCCTCCCTCTCCCTCCAGCACCATCCCTCCCTCTCCCTCCAGCACCATCCCTGCCTCCCTTCATCTCTCCAGCACCATCCCTCCCTCTCCCTCCAGCACCATCCCTGCCTCCCTTCATCTCTCCAGCACCATCCCTCCCTCTCCCTCCAGCACCATTCCTCCCTCTCCCTCCAGCACCATCCCTGCCTCTCCATCCAGCACCATCCCTGCCTCCCTTCATCTCTCCAGCACCATCCCTCCCTCTCCCTCCAGCACCATCCCTGCCTCCCTTCATCTCTCCAGCACCATCCCTCCCTCTCTCTCCAGCACCATCCCTGCCTCCCTTCATCTCTCCAGCACCATTCCTGCCTCTACCTCCAGCGCCATCCCTCCCTCTCCCTCCAGCACCATCACTCCCTCTCCCTCCAGCGCCATCCCTCCCTCTCCCTCCAGCGCCATCCCTGCCTCCCTTCATCTCTCCAGCACCATCCCTCCCTTTCCCTCCAGCGCCATCCCTGCCTCCCTGCGTCTCTCCAGCGCCATCCCTCCCTCTCCCTCCAGCGCCATCCCTCCCTCTCCCTCCAGCACCATCCCTCCCTCTCCCTCCAGCGCCATACCTGCCTCCCTTCATCTCTCCAGCACCATCCCTCCCTTTCCCTACAGCGCCATCCCTGCCTCCCTGCGTCTCTCCAGCGCCATCCCTCCCTCTCCCTCCAGCGCCATCCCTCCCTCTCCCTCCAGCACCATCCATGCCTCCCTGCATCTCTCCAGTGCCATCCCTCCCTCTCCCTCCAGCGCCATCCCTCCCTCTCCCTCCAGCACCATCCCTCCCTCTCTCTCCAGCACCATCCCTCCCTCTCTCTCCAGCACCATCCCTCCCTCTCCCTCCAGCGCCATCCCTCCCTCTCCCTCCAGCACCATCCCTCCCTCTCCCTCCAGCACCATCCCTCCCTCTCTCTCCAGCACCATCCCTCCCTCTCTCTCCAGCACCATCCCTCCCTCTCTCTCCAGCACCATCCCTCCCTCTCTCTCCAGCACCATCCCTCCCTCTCCCTCCAGCGCCATCCCTCCCTCTCCCTCCAGCACCATCCCTCCCTCTCTCTCCAGCACCATCCCTCCCTCTCTCTCCAGCACCATCCCTGCGTCTCTCCAGCGCCATCCCTGCCTCCCTGCGTCTCTCCAGCACCATCCCTCCGTCTTCCTCCATCACCATCCCTCCCACTCCCTCCAGCACCATCCCTGCCTCTACCTCCAGCGCCATCCCTCCCTCTCCCTCCAGCGCCATCCCTGCCTCCCTGCGTCTCTCCAGCGCCATCCCTCCCTCTCCCTCCAGCACCATCCCTGCCTCTCTCTCCAGCACCATTCCTTCATCTCTCCAGCACCATCCCTGCGTCTCTCCAGCGCCATCCCTGCCTCCCTTCATCTCTCCAGCACCATCGCTCCCTCTCCCTCCAGCACCATCCCTGCCTCTCCCTCCAGCGCCATCCCTGCCTCCCTTCATCTCTCCAGCACCATCCCTGCCTCTCTCTCCAGCACCATTCCTTCATCTCTCCAGCGCCATCCCTGCATCTCTCCAGCGCCATCCCTGCCTCCCTGCGTCTCTCCAGCGCCATCCCTGCCTCCCTGCGTCTCTCCAGCGCCATCCCTGCCTCCCTGCATCTCTACAGCGCCATCCCTCCCTTTCCCTCCAGCGCCATCCCTGCCTCCCTGCGTCTCTCCAGCGCCATCCCTCCCTCTCCCTCCAGCGCCATCCCTCCCTCTCCCTCCAGCACCATCCCTGCCTCTCCCTCCAGCACCATCCCTGCCTCCCTGCATCTCTCCAGCGCCATCCCTCCCTCTCTCTCCAGCACCATCCCTGCCTCCCTTCATCTCTCCAGCACCATCCCTGCCTCTCCCTCCAGCGCCATCCCTGCCTCCCATCATCTCTCCAGCACCATCCCTCCCTCTCCCTCCAGCACCATCCCTGCCTCCCTTCATCTCTCCAGCGCCATCCCTCCCTCTCTCTCCAGCACCATCCCTGCCTCCCTTCATCTCTCCAGCACCATCCCTCCCTCTCTCTCCAGCACCATCCCTGCCTCCCTTCATCTCTCCAGCGCCATCCCTGCCTCCCTTCATCTCTCCAGCACCATCCCTCCCTCTCCCTCCAGCACCATCCCTCCCTCTCCCTCCAGCACCATCCCTGCCTCCCTTCATCTCTCCAGCACCATCCCTCCCTCTCCCTCCAGCACCATCCCTGCCTCCCTTCATCTCTCCAGCACCATCCCTCCCTCTCCCTCCAGTATTATCCCTCCCTCTCCCTCCAGCACCATCCCTCCCTCTCTCTCCAGCACCATCCCTGCCTCCCTTCATCTCTCCAGAACCTTTCCTGACTCTACCTCCAGCGCCATCCATCCCTCTCCCTCCAGCACCATCCCTCCCTCTCCCTCCAGCACCATCCCTCCCTCTCCCTCCAGCGCCATCCCTGCCTCCCTTCATCTCTCCAGCACCATCCCTCCCTTTCCCTCCAGCGCCATCCCTGCCTCCCTGCGTCCCTCCAGCGCCATTCCTCCCTCTCCCTCCAGCGCCATCCCTCCCTCTCCCTCCAGCGCCATCCCTCCCTCTCCCTCCAGCGCCATCCCTCCCTCTCCCTCCAGCGCCATCCCTCCCTCTCCCTCCAGCACCATCCCTCCCTCTCCCTCCAGCACCATCCATGCCTCCCTGCATCTCTCCAGCGCCATCCCTCCCTCTCCCTCCAGCACCATCCCTCCCTCTCTCTCCAGCACCATCCCTGCGTCTCTCCAACGCCATCCCTGCCTCCCTGCATTTCTCCAGCGCCATCCCTCCCTCTCCTGCACCATCCCTCCCTCTCTCTCCAGCACCATCCCTGCGTCTCTCCAGCGCCATCCCTGCCTACCTGCGTCTCTCCAGCACCATCCCTCCCTCTTCCTCCAGCACCATCCCTCCCACTCCCTCCAGCACCATCCCTGCCTCTCCCTCCCTTCTCTCCAGCACCATCCCTCCCTCTCTCTCCAGCACCATCCCTGCCTCCCTTCATCTCTCCAGCACCATCCCTCCCTCTCCCTCCAGCACAATCCCTGCCTCCCTTCATCTCTCCAGCACCATCCCTCCCTCTCCCTCCAGCACCATCCCTCCCTATCTCTCCAGCACCATCCCTGCCTCCCTTCATCTCTCCAGCACCACCGCTCCCTCTCTCTCCAGCACCATCCCTGCCTCCCTGCATATCTCCAGCACCATCCCTCCCTCTCTCTCCAGCACCATCCCTCCCTCTCCCTCCAGCGCCATCCCTCCCTCTCCCTCCAGCGCCATCCCTCCCTCTCCCTCCAGCGCTATCCCTCCCTGCATCTCTCCAGCGCCATCCCTCCCTGCATCTCTCCAGCGCCATCCCTCCCTCTCTCTCCAGCGCCATCCCTCCCTGCATCTCTCCAGCACCATCCCTCCCTCTCTCTCCAGCGCCATCCCTCCCTCTCTCTCCAGCGCCATCCCTCCCTGCATCTCTCCAGCGCCATCCCTCCCTCTCCCTCCAGCGCCATCCCTCCCTCTCCCTCCAGCACCATCCCTCCCTCTCCCTCCAGCGCCATCCCTCCCTCTCCCTCCAGCACCATCCCTCCCTCTCCCTCCAGCACCATCCCTCCCTCTCCCTCCAGCACTATCTCTGCCTCCCTGCATCTCTCCAGCACCATCCCTCCCTCTCCCTTCAGCACCATCCCTGCCTCCCTGATTCTCTCCAGCGCCATCCCTCCCTCTCCCTCCAGCGCCATCCCTCCCTCTCCCTCCAGCACCATCCCTGCCTCTCCCTCCAGCACCATCCCTGCCTCCCTGCATCTCTCCAGCGCCATCCCTCCCTCTCTCTCCAGCACCATCCCTGCCTCCCTTCATCTCTCCAGCACCATCACTGCCTCTCCCTCCAGCGCCATCCCTGCCTCCCTTCATCTCTCCAGCACCATCCCTCCCTCTCCCTCCAGCGCCATCCCTGCCTCCCTTCATCTCTCCAGCACCATCCCTCCCTCTCTCTCCAGCGCCATCCCTCCCTCTCTCTCCAGCGCCATCCCTCCCTCTCCCTCCAGCGCCATCCCTCCCTCTCCCTCCAGCACCATCCCTGCCTTTCCCTCCAGCACCATCCCTCCCTCTCTCTCCAGCGCCATCCCTCCCTCTCCCTCCAGCGCCATCCCTCCCTTTCCCTCCAGCGCCATTCCTGCCTCCCTGCGTCTCTCCAGCGCCATCCCTCCCTCTCCCTCCAGCGCCATCCCTCCCTCTCCCTCCAGCACCATCCCTCCCTCTCCCTCCAGCACCATCCCTCCCTCTCCCTCCAGCACCATCCCTGCCTCTCCCTCCAGCGCCATCCCTGCCTCCCTTCATCTCTCCAGCACCATCCCTGCCTCTCCCTCCAGCACCATCCCTCCCTCTCCCTCCAGCGCCATCCCTGCCTCCCTTCATCTCTCCAGCACCATCGCTCCCTCTATCTCCATCACCATCCCTGCCTCTCCCTCCAGCACCATCCCTGCCTCCCTCCATCTCTCCAGCACCATCCCTGCCTCTCCAGCGCCATCCCTCCCTCTCCCTCCAGCACCATCCCTGCCTCTCCCTCCAGCGCCATCCCTGCCTCCCTTCATCTCTCCAGCACCTTCCCTCCCTCTCTCTCCAGCACCATCCCTGCCTCCCTTCATCTCTCCAGCACCATTCCTGCCTCTCCCTCCAGCGCCATCCCTGCCTCCCTTCATCTCTCCAGCGCCATCCCTCCCTCTCCCTCCAGCACCATCCCTCCCTCTCCCTCCAGCACCATCCCTGCCTCTCCCTCCAGCGCCATCCCTCCCTCTCCCTCCAGCGCCATCCCTCCCTCTCCCTCCAGCGCCATCCTTCCCTCTCCCTCCAGCACCATCCCTCCCTCTCCCTCCAGCGCCATCCCTCCCTCTCCCTCCAGCACCATCCCTCCCTCTCTCTCCAGCACCATCCCTGCCTCCCTTCATCTCTCCAGCACCATCCCTCCCTTTCCATCCAGTGCCATTCCTGCCTCCCTGCGTCTCTCCAGCGCCATCCCTCCCTCTCCCTCCAGCACCATCCCTCCCTCTCCCTCCAGCGCCATCCCTCCCTCTCCCTCCCTCTCCCTCCAGCGCCATCCCTCCCTCTCCCTCCAGCACCATCCCTCCCTCTCCCTCCAGCACCATCCCTACCTCTCCCTCCAGCACCGTCCCTGCCTCCCTTCATCTCTCCAGCACCATCCCTGCCTCTCGCTCCAGCACCATCCCTCCCTCTCCCTCCAGCGCCATCCCTGCCTCCCTTCATCTCTCCAGCACCATCCCTCCCTCTCCCTCCAGCGCCATCCCTCCCTCTCCCTCCAGCACCATCCCTGCCTCTCCCTCCAGCACCATCCCTCCATCTCTCTCCAGCGCCATCCCTCCCTCTCCCTCCAGCGCCATCCCTCCCTCTTCCTCCAGCACCATCCCTCCCTCTCCCTCCAGCGCCATCCCTGCCTCCATTCATCTCTCCAGCACCATCCCTCCCTCTCCCTCCAGCGCCATCCCTCCCTCTCCCTCCAGCGCCATCCCTCCCTCTCCCTCCAGCACCATCCCTGCCTCCCTCCATCTCTCCAGCACCATCCCTGCCTCTCCAGCGCCATCCCTCTCCCTCCAGCACCATCCCTGCCTCTCCCTCCAGCGCCATCCCTGCCTCCCCTCATCTCTCCAGCACCTTCCCTCCCTCTCTCTCCAGCACCATCCCTCCCTCTCTCTCCAGCACCATCCCTGCCTCCCTTCATCTCTCCAGCACCATCCCTGCCTCTCCCTCCAGCACCATCCCTGCCTCCCTCCATCTCTCCTGCACCATCCCTGCCTCCCTCCATCTCTCCTGCACCATCCCTCCCTCTCCCTCCAGCACCATCCCTCCCTCTCCCTCCAGCACCATCCCTCCCTCTCCCTCCAGCACCATCCCTGCCTCCCTTCATCTCTCCAGCACCATCCCTCCCTCTCCCTCCAGCACCATCCCTGCCTCCCTTCATCTCTCCAGCACCATCCCTCCCTCTCCCTCCAGCACCATTCCTCCCTCTCCCTCCAGCACCATCCCTGCCTCTCCATCCAGCACCATCCCTGCCTCCCTTCATCTCTCCAGCACCATCCCTCCCTCTCCCTCCAGCACCATCCCTGCCTCCCTTCATCTCTCCAGCACCATCCCTCCCTCTCTCTCCAGCACCATCCCTGCCTCCCTTCATCTCTCCAGCACCATTCCTGCCTCTACCTCCAGCGCCATCCCTCCCTCTCCCTCCAGCACCATCCCTCCCTCTCCCTCCAGCGCCATCCCTCCCTCTCCCTCCAGCGCCATCCCTGCCTCCCTTCATCTCTCCAGCACCATCCCTCCCTTTCCCTCCAGCGCCATCCCTGCCTCCCTCCCTCTCCCTCCAGCGCCATCCCTCCCTCTCCCTCCAGCGCCATCCCTCCCTCTCCCTCCAGCGCCATCCCTCCCTCTCCCTCCAGCGCCATACCTGCCTCCCTTCATCTCTCCAGCACCATCCCTCCCTTTCCCTACAGCGCCATCCCTGCCTCCCTGCGTCTCTCCAGCGCCATCCCTCCCTCTCCCTCCAGCGCCATCCCTCCCTCTCCCTCCAGCACCATCCATGCCTCCCTGCATCTCTCCAGTGCCATCCCTCCCTCTCCCTCCAGCGCCATCCCTCCCTCTCCCTCCAGCACCATCCCTCCCTCTCTCTCCAGCACCATCCCTCCCTCTCTCTCCAGCACCATCCCTCCCTCTCCCTCCAGCGCCATCCCTCCCTCTCCCTCCAGCACCATCCCTCCCTCTCCCTCCAGCACCATCCCTCCCTCTCTCTCCAGCACCATCCCTCCCTCTCTCTCCAGCACCATCCCTCCCTCTCTCTCCAGCACCATCCCTCCCTCTCCCTCCAGCGCCATCCCTCCCTCTCCCTCCAGCACCATCCCTCCCTCTCTCTCCAGCACCATCCCTCCCTCTCTCTCCAGCACCATCCCTGCGTCTCTCCAGCGCCATCCCTGCCTCTACCTCCAGCGCCATCCCTCCCTCTCCCTCCAGCGCCATCCCTGCCTCCCTGCGTCTCTCCAGCGCCATCCCTCCCTCTCCCTCCAGCGCCATCCCTCCCTCTCCCTCCAGCGCCATCCCTCCCTCTCCCTCCAGCACCATCCCTGCGTCTCTCCAGCGCCATCCCTGCCTCCCTTCATCTCTCCAGCACCATCGCTCCCTCTCCCTCCAGCACCATCCCTCCCTCTCCCTCCAGCGCCATCCCTCCCTCTCCATCCAGCACCATACCTGCCTCTCCCTCCAGCGCCATCCCTCCCTCTCTCTCCAGCACCATCCCTGCGTCTCTCCAGCGCCATCCCTGCCTCCCTGCATCTCTCCAGCGCCATCCCTCCCTCTCTCTCCAGCACCATTCCTGCCTCCCTTCATCTCTCCAGCACCATCCCTCCCTCTCTCTCCAGCGCCATCCCTCCCTCTCTCTCCAGCACTATTCCTGCCTCCCTTCATCTCTCCAGCACCATCCCTCCCTCTCTCTCCAGCACCATCCCTGCGTCTCTCCAGCGCCATCCCTGCCTCCCTTCATCTCTCCAGCACCATCCCTGCCTCTCTCTCCAGCACCATCCCTGCCTCCCTTCATCTCTCCAGCGCCATCCCTGCGTCTCTCCAGCGCCATCCCTGCCTCCCTGCGTCTCTCCAGCACCATCCCTGCCTCCCTGCGTCTCTCCAGCGCCATCCCTGCCTCCCTTCATCTCTCCAGCACCATCCCTCCCTCTCTCTCCAGCACCATACCTGCCTCCCTTCATCTCTCCAGCACCATCCCTCCCTTTCCCTCCAGCGCCATCCCTGCCTCCCTGTGTCTCTCCAGCGCCATCCCTCCCTCTCCCTCCAGCGCCATCCCTCCCTCTCCCTCCAGCGCCATCCCTCCCTCTCTCTCCAGCACCATCCCTGTCTCCCTTCATCTCTCCAGCACCATCCCTGCCTCTCCCTTCAGCGCCATCCCTGCCTACCTTCATCTCTCCAGCACCATCCCTCCCTCTCTCTCCAGCACCATCCCTGCCTCCCATCATCTCTCCAGCACCATCCCTCCCTCTCTCTCCAGCACCATACCTGCCTCCCTTCATCTCTCCAGCACCATCCCTGCCTCTCCCTCCAGCACCATCCCTCCCTCCCTTCATCTCTCCAGCACCATCCCTCCCTCTCCCTCCAGCACCATCCCTGCCTCCCTTCATCTCTCCAGCACCATCCCTCCCTCTCCCTCCAGCACCATCCCTCCCTCTCCCTCCAGCACCATCCCTGCCTCCCTTCATCTCTCCAGCACCATCCCTCCCTCTCTCTCCAGCACCATCCCTGCCTCCCTTCATCTCTCCAGCACCATCCCTGCCTCTACCTCCAGCGCCATCCCTCCCTCTCCCTCCAGCGCCATCCCTGCCTCCCTTCATCTCTCCAGCACCATCCCTCCCTTTCCCTCCAGCGCCATCCCTGCCTCCCTGCGTCTCTCCAGCGCCATCCCTCCCTCTCCCTCCAGCACCATCCCTCCCTCTCCCTCCAGCGCCATCCCTCCCTCTTCCTCCAGCGCCATCCCTCGCACCATCCCTCCCTCTTCCTCCAGCGCCATCCCTCCCTCTCCCTCCAGCGCCATCCCTCCCTCTCCCTCCAGCACCATCCCTCCCTCTCCCTCCAGCACCATCCCTGCATCTCTCCAGTGCCATCCCTGCCTCCATGCATCTCTCCAGCACCACCCCTCCCTCTCTCTCCAGCACCATCCCTGCCTCCCTTCATCTCCCCAGCGCCATCCCTCCCTCTCCCTCCAGCACCATCCCTCCCTCTCCCTCCAGCACCATCCCTCCCTCTCCCTCCAGCACCATCCCTGCGTCTCTCCGGCGCCATCCCTGCCTCCCTGCATCTCTCCAGCACCACCCCTCCCTCTCTCTCCAGCACCATCCCTGCCTCCCTTCATCTCCCCAGCGCCATCCCTCCCTCTCCCTCCAGCGCCATCCCTCCCTCTCCCTCCAGCACCATCCCTCCCTCTCCCTCCAGCACCATCCCTGCGTCTCTCCAGCGCCATCCCTCCCTCTCTCTCCAGCACCATCCCTCCCTCTCTCTCCAGCACCATCCCTCCCTCTCTCTCCAGCACCATCCCTGCGTCTCTCCAGCACCATCCCTGCCTCCCTTCATCTCTCCAGTACCATCGCTCCCTCTCCCTCCAGCACCATCCCTGCCTCTCCCTCCAGCGCCATCCCTCCCTCTCCCTCCAGCACCATCCCTGCCTCTCCCTCCAGCGCCATCCCTGCCTCCCTTCATCTCTCCAGCACCATCCCTGCCTCTCTCTCCAGCACCATCCCTGCATCTCTCCAGCGCCATCCCTGCGTCTCTCCAGCGCCATCCCTGCCTCCCTGCGTCTCTCCATCGCCATCCCTGCCTCCCTGCATCTCTACAGCGCCATCCCTGCCTCCCTTCATCTCTCCAGCACCATCCCTCCCTTTCCCTCCAGCGCCATCCCTGCCTCCCTGCGTCTCTCCAGCGCCATCCCTCCCTCTCCCTCCAGCGCCATCCCTCCCTCTCCCTCCAGCACCATC
This sequence comes from Pseudophryne corroboree, assembly GCF_028390025.1. NCBI lineage: Eukaryota > Metazoa > Chordata > Amphibia > Anura > Myobatrachidae > Pseudophryne > Pseudophryne corroboree. The sequence goes on from NC_086452.1 coordinate 33,331,897, forward strand.
CCTGCCTCTCCCTCCAGCACCATCCCTGCCTCCCTGCATCTCTCCAGCGCCATCCCTCCCTCTCTCTCCAGCACCATCCCTGCCTCCCTTCATCTCTCCAGCACCATCCCTGCCTCTCCCTCCATCGCCATCCGTGCCTCCCTTCATCTCTCCAGCACCATCCCTCCCTGTGTCTCCAGCACCATACATGCCTCCCTTCATCTCTCCAGCACCATCCCTCCCTCTCTCTCCAGCACCATCCCTGCCTCCCTTCATCTCTCCAGCACCATCCCTCCCTCTCCCTCCAGCACCATCCCTGCCTCCCTTCATCTCTCCAGCACCATCCCTCCCTCTCCCTCCAGCATTATCCCTCCCTCTCCCTCCAGCACCATCCCTGCCTCCCTTCATCTCTCCAGCACCATCCCTCCCTCTCTCTCTCCAGCACCATCCCTGCCTCCCTTCATCTCTCCAGCACCATTCCTGCCTCTACCTCCAGCGCCATCCCTCCCTCTCCCTCCAGCACCTTCCCTCCCTCTCCCTCCAGCACCATCCCTCCCTCTCCCTCCAGCGCCATCCCTGCCTCCCTTCATCTCTCCAGCACCATCCCTCCCTTTCCCTCCAGCGCCATCCCTGCCTCCCTGCGTCTCTCCAGCGCCATCCCTCCCTCTCCCTCCAGCGCCATCCCTCCCTCTCCCTCCAGCACCATCCCTCCCTCTCCCTCCAGCACCATCCATGCCTCCCTGCATCTCTCCAGCGCCATCCCTCCCTCTCCCTCCAGCGCCATCCCTCCCTCTCCCTCCAGCACCATCCCTCCTTCTCTCTCCAGCACCATCCCTGCGTCTCTCCAGCGCCATCCCTGCCTCCCTGCATCTCTCCAGCGCCATCCCTCCCTCTTCCTCCAGCACCATCCCTCCCTCTCTCTCCAGCACCATCCCTGCGTCTCTCCAGCGCCATCCCTGCCTCCCTGCATCTCTCCAGCGCCATCCCTCCCTCTCTCTCCAGCACCATCCCTCCCTCTCTCTCCAGCACCATCCCTGCGTCTCTCCAGCGCCATCCCTGCCTCCCTGCGTCTCTCCAGCACCATCCCTCCCTCTTCCACCAGCACCATCCCTGCCTCCCTTCATCTCTCCAGCACCATCCCTCCCTCTCCCTCCAGCACCATCCCTGCCTCCCTTCATCTCTCCAGCACCATCCCTTCCTCTCTCTCCAGCACAATCCCTGCCTCCCTTCATCTCTCCAGCGCCATCCCTCCCTCTCCCTCCAGCGCCATCCCTCCCTCTCCCTACAGCACCATCCCTGCCTCCCTTCATCTCTCCAGCACCACCGCTCCCTCTCTCTCCAGCACCATCCCTGCCTCCCTGCATATCTCCAGCACCATCCCTCCCTCTCTCTCCAGCACCATCCCTGCCTCTCCATCCAGCGCCATCCCTCCACTCCCTCCAGCGCCATCCCACCCTCTCTCTTCAGCGCCATCCCTCCCTGCATCTCTCCAGCACCATCCCTCCCTCTCTCTCCAGCGCCATCCCTCCCTGCATCTCTCCAGCACCATCCCTCCCTCTCTCTCCAGCGCCATCCCTCCCTCTCTCTCCAGCGCCATCCCTCCCTGCATCTCTCCAGCGCCATCCCTCCCTCTCTCTCCAGCGCCATCCCTCCCTCTCCCTCCAGCGCCATCCCTCCCTCTCTCTTCAGCGCCATCCCTCCCTCTCTCTCCAGCGCCATCCCTCCCTCTCTCTCCAGCGCCATCCCTCCCTGCATCTCTCCAGCGCCATCCCTCCCTCTCCCTCCAGCGCCATCCCTCCCTCTCCCTCCAGCGCCATCCCTCCCTAACTCTCCAGCGCCATCCCTCCCTCTCTCTCCAGCGCCATCCCTCCCTCTCTCTCCAGCGCCATCCCTGCCTCCCTTCATCTCTATCCCTGCCTCCCTTCATCTCTATCCCTGCCTCCCTTCATCTCTCCAGCACCATCCCTCCCTTTCCCTCCAGCGCCATCCCTGCCTCCCTGCGTCTCTCCAGCGCCATCCCTCCCGCGCCATCCCTCCCTCTCCCTCCAGCGCCATCCCTCCCTCTCCCTCCAGCACCATCCCTCCCTCTCCCTCCAGCACCATCCCTGCGTCTCTCCAGCGCCATCCCTCCCTCTCTCTCCAGCACCATCCCTCCCTCTCTCTCCAGCACCATCCCTCCCTCTCTCTCCAGCACCATCCCTGCGTCTCTCCAGCACCATCCCTGCCTCCCTTCATCTCTCCAGTACCATCGCTCCCTCTCCCTCCAGCACCATCCCTGCCTCTCCCTCCAGCGCCATCCCTCCCTCTCCCTCCAGCACCATCCCTGCCTCTCCCTCCAGCGCCATCCCTGCCTCCCTTCATCTCTCCAGCACCATCCCTGCCTCTCTCTCCAGCACCATCCCTGCATCTCTCCAGCGCCATCCCTGCGTCTCTCCAGCGCCATCCCTGCCTCCCTGCGTCTCTCCATCGCCATCCCTGCCTCCCTGCATCTCTACAGCGCCATCCCTGCCTCCCTTCATCTCTCCAGCACCATCCCTCCCTTTCCCTCCAGCGCCATCCCTGCCTCCCTGCGTCTCTCCAGCGCCATCCCTCCCTCTCCCTCCAGCGCCATCCCTCCCTCTCCCTCCAGCACCATCCCTGCCTCTCCCTCCAGCACCATCCCTGCCTCCCTGCATCTCTCCAGCGCCATCCCTCCCTCTCTCTCCAGCACCATCCCTGCCTCCCTTCATCTCTCCAGCACCATCCCTGCCTCTCCCTCCATCGCCATCCGTGCCTCCCTTCATCTCTCCAGCACCATCCCTCCCTGCGTCTCCAGCACCATACATGCCTCCCTTCATCTCTCCAGCACCATCCCTCCCTCTCTCTCCAGCACCATCCCTGCCTCCCTTCATCTCTCCAGCACCATCCCTCCCTCTCCCTCCAGCACCATCCCTGCCTCCCTTCATCTCTCCAGCACCATCCCTCCCTCTCCCTCCAGCATTATCCCTCCCTCTCCCTCCAGCACCATCCCTGCCTCCCTTCATCTCTCCAGCACCATCCCTCCCTCTCTCTCTCCAGCACCATCCCTGCCTCCCTTCATCTCTCCAGCACCATTCCTGCCTCTACCTCCAGCGCCATCCCTCCCTCTCCCTCCAGCACCTTCCCTCCCTCTCCCTCCAGCACCATCCCTCCCTCTCCCTCCAGCGCCATCCCTGCCTCCCTTCATCTCTCCAGCGCCATCCCTCCCTCTCCCTCCAGCGCCATCCCTCCCTCTCCCTCCAGCACCATCCCTCCCTCTCCCTCCAGCACCATCCATGCCTCCCTGCATCTCTCCAGCGCCATCCCTCCCTCTCCCTCCAGCGCCATCCCTCCCTCTCCCTCCAGCACCATCCCTCCTTCTCTCTCCAGCACCATCCCTGCGTCTCTCCAGCGCCATCCCTGCCTCCCTGCATCTCTCCAGCGCCATCCCTCCCTCTTCCTCCAGCACCATCCCTCCCTCTCTCTCCAGCACCATCCCTGCGTCTCTCCAGCGCCATCCCTGCCTCCCTGCATCTCTCCAGCGCCATCCCTCCCTCTCTCTCCAGCACCATCCCTCCCTCTCTCTCCAGCACCATCCCTGCGTCTCTCCAGCGCCATCCCTGCCTCCCTGCGTCTCTCCAGCACCATCCCTCCCTCTTCCACCAGCACCATCCCTGCCTCCCTTCATCTCTCCAGCACCATCCCTCCCTCTCCCTCCAGCACCATCCCTGCCTCCCTTCATCTCTCCAGCACCATCCCTTCCTCTCTCTCCAGCACAATCCCTGCCTCCCTTCATCTCTCCAGCGCCATCCCTCCCTCTCCCTCCAGCGCCATCCCTCCCTCTCCCTACAGCACCATCCCTGCCTCCCTTCATCTCTCCAGCACCACCGCTCCCTCTCTCTCCAGCACCATCCCTGCCTCCCTGCATATCTCCAGCACCATCCCTCCCTCTCTCTCCAGCACCATCCCTGCCTCTCCATCCAGCGCCATCCCTCCACTCCCTCCAGCGCCATCCCACCCTCTCTCTTCAGCGCCATCCCTCCCTGCATCTCTCCAGCACCATCCCTCCCTCTCTCTCCAGCGCCATCCCTCCCTGCATCTCTCCAGCACCATCCCTCCCTCTCTCTCCAGCGCCATCCCTCCCTCTCTCTCCAGCGCCATCCCTCCCTGCATCTCTCCAGCGCCATCCCTCCCTCTCTCTCCAGCGCCATCCCTCCCTCTCCCTCCAGCGCCATCCCACCCTCTCTCTTCAGCGCCATCCCTCCCTGCATCTCTCCAGCACCATCCCTCCCTCTCTCTTCAGCGCCATCCCTCCCTGCATCTCTCCAGCACCATCCCTCCCTCTCTCTCCAGCGCCATCCCTCCCTGCATCTCTCCAGCACCATCCCTGCCTCTCTCTCCAGCACCATCCCTGCATCTCTCCAGCGCCATCCCTGCGTCTCTCCAGCGCCATCCCTGCCTCCCTGCGTCTCTCCAGCGCCATCCCTGCCTCCCTTCATCTCTCCAGCACCATCCCTCCCTTTCCCTCCAGCGCCATCCCTGCCTCCCTGCGTCTCTCCAGCGCCATCCCTCCCTCTCCCTCCAGCGCCATCCCTCCCTCTCCCTCCAGCACCATCCCTGCCTCTCCCTCCAGCGCCATCCCAGCCTCCCTTCATCTCTCCAGCACCATCCCTGCCTCTCTCTCCAGCACCATCCCTGCCTCCCTTCATCTCTCCAGCACCAACCCTCCCTTTCCCTCCAGTGCCATCCCTGCCTCCCTGCGTCTCTCCAGCGCCATCCCTCCCTCTCCCTCCAGCGCCATCCCTCCCTCTCCCTCCAGCGCCATCCCTCCCTCTCCCTCCAGCACCATCCCTCCCTCTCCCTCCAGCACCATCCCTGCGTCTCTCCAGCACCATCCATGCCTCCCTGCATCTCTCCAGCGCCATCCCTCCCTCTCCCTCCAGCGCCATCCCTCCCTCTCCCTCCAGCACCATCCCTCCCTCTCTCTCCAGCACCATCCCTGCTTCTCTCCAGCGCCATCCCTGCCTCCCTGCATCTCTCCAGCGCCATCCCTCCCTCTCTCTCCAGCACCATCCCTCCCTCTCTCTCCAGCACCATCCCTGCGTCTCTCCAGCGCCATCCCTGCCTCCCTGCGTCTCTCCAGCACCATCCCTCCCTCTTCCTCCAGCACCATCCCTCCCACTCCCTCCAGCACCATCCCTGCCTCTCCCTCCAGCGCCATCCCTGACTCCCTTCATCTCTCCAGCACCATCCCTCCCTCTCCCTCCAGCACCATCCCTGCCTCTCCCTCCAGCGCCATCCCTGCCTCCCTTTATCTCTCCAGCGCCATCCCTGCCTCCCTGCATCTCTCCAGCGCCATCCCTGCCTCCCTGCATCTCTCCAGCGCCATCCCTGCCTCTCTTGATCTCTCCAGCACCATCCCTCCCTTTCCCTCCAGCGCCATCCCTGCCTCCCTGCGTCTCTCCAGCGCCATCCCTCCCTCTCCCTCCAGCGCCATCCCTCCCTCTCACTCCAGCGCCATCCCTCCCTCTCCCTACAGCACCATCCCTCCCTCTCCCTCCAGCACCATCCCTGCCTCTCCCTCCAGCACCATCCCTGCCTCCCTGCATCTCTCCAGCGCCATCCCTCCCTCTCTCTCCAGCACTATCCCTCCCTCTCCCTCCAGCACCATCCCTCCCTCTCCCTCCAGCACCTTCCCTGCCTCTCTCTCCAGCACCATCCCTCCCTCTCCCTCCAGCACCATCCCTGCCTCTCCCTCCAGCACCATCCCTGCCTACCTTCATCTCTCCAGCGCCATCCCTGCCTCCCTTCATCTCTCCAGCACCATCCCTCCCTCTCTCTCCAGCACCATCCCTGCCTCCCTTCATCTCTCCAGCACCATCCCTGCCTCTACCTCCAGCGCCATCCCTCCCTCTCCCTCCAGCGCCATCCCTGCCTCCCTTCATCTCTCCAGCACCATCCCTCCCTTTCCCTCCAGCGCCATCCCTGCCTCCATGCGTCTCTCCAGCGCCATCCCTCCCTCTCCCTCCAGCGCCATCCCTCCCTCTCTCTCCAGCGCCATCCCTGCCTCCCTTCATCTCTCCAGCACCATCCCCCCCTCTCTCTCCAGCACCATCCCTCCCTCTCTCTCCAGCACCATCCCTCCCTTTCCCTCCAGCGCCATCCCTGCCTCCCTGCGTCTCTCCAGCGCCATCCCTCCCTCTCCCTCCAGCACCATCCCTCCCTCTCCCTCCAGCACCATCCCTGCCTACCTGCGTCTCTCCAGCGCCATCCCTCCCCCTCCCTCTCCCTCCAGCACCATCCCTGCCTCCCTGCGTCTCTCCAGCGCCATCCCTCCCTCTCCCTCCATCATCATCCCTCCCTCTCCCTCCAGCACCATCCCTCCCTCTCCCTCCAGCACCATCCCTGCCTCCCTGCATATCTCCAGCACCATCCCTCCCTCTCTCTCCATCGCCATCCCAGCCTCCCTTCATCTCTCCAGCACCATCCCTGCCTCTCCCTCCAGCGCCATCCCTGCCTCCCTTCATCTCTCCAGCACCATCCCTCCCTCTCCCTCCAGCACCATCCCTGCCTCTCCCTCCAGCGCCATCCCTGCCTCCCTTCATCTCTCCAGCGCCATCCCTGCGTCTCTCCAGCGCCATCCCTGCCTCCCTGCATCTCTCCAGCGCCATCCCTGCCTCCCTGCATCTCTCCAGCGCCATCCCTGCCTCCCTGCATCTCTCCAGCGCCATCCCTGCCTCTCTTGATCTCTCCAGCACCATCCCTCCCTTTCCCTCCAGCGCCATCCCTGCCTCCCTGCGTCTCTCCAGCGCCATCCCTCCCTCTCCCTCCAGCGCCATCCCTCCCTCTCCCTCCGGCGCCATCCCTCCCTCTCCCTACAGCACCATCCCTCCCTCTCCCTCCAGCACCATCCCTGCCTCTCCCTCCAGCACCATCCCTGCCTCCCTGCATCTCTCCAGCGCCATCCCTCCCTCTCTCTCCAGCACTATCCCTCCCTCTCCCTCCAGCACCATCCCTGCCTCTCCCTCCAGCACCATCCCTCCCTCTCCCTCCAGCACCATCCCTGCCTCTCCCTCCAGCACCATCCCTGCCTCCCTTCATCTCTCCAGCACCATCCCTCCCTCTCTCTCCAGCACCATCCCTGCCTCCCTTCATCTCTCCAGCACCATCCCTGCCTCTACCTCCAGCGCCATCCCTCCCTCTCCCTCCAGCGCCATCCCTGCCTCCCTTCATCTCTCCAGCACCATCCCTCCCTTTCCCTCCAGCGCCATCCCTGCCTCCCTGCGTCTCTCCAGCGCCATCCCTCCCTCTCCCTCCAGCGCCATCCCTCCCTCTCCCTCCAGCACCATCCCTCCCTCTCCCTCCAGCGCCATCCCTCCTTCTCCCTCCAGCGCCATCCCTCCTTCTTCCTCCAGCACCATCCCTCCCTCTCCCTCCAGCACCATCCCTCCCTCTCCCTCCAGCGCCATCCCTCCCTCTCCCTCCAGCACCATCCCTGCGTCTCTCTAGCGCCATCCCTGCCTCCCTGCATCTCTCCAGCACCATCCCTCCCTCTCTCTCCAGCACCATCCCTGCGTCTCTCCAGCTCCATCCCTGCCTCCCTGCATCTCTCCAGCGCCATCCCTCCCTCTCTCTCCAGCACCATCGCTCCCTCTCCCTCCAGCACCATCCCTGCCTCTCCCTCCAGCGCCATCCCTCCCTCTCCCTCCAGCACCATCCCTGCCTCTCCCTCCAGCACCATCCCTGCCTCCCTTCATCTCTCCAGCACCATCCCTGCCTCTCTCTCCAGCACCATCCCTGCGTCTCTCCAGCGCCATCCATGCCTCCCTGCGTCTCTCCAGCGCCATCCCTGCCTCCCTGCGTCTCTCCAGCGCCATCCCTGCCTCCCTTCATCTCTCCAGCACCATCCCTCCCTTTCCCTCCAGCGCCATCCCTGCCTCCCTGCGTCTCTCCAGCGCCATCCCTCCCTCTCCCTCCAGCGCCATCCCTCCCTCTCCCTCCAGCACCATCCCTGCCTCTCCCTCCAGCACCATCCCTGCCTCCATGCATCTCTCCAGCGCCATCCCTCCCTCTCTCTCCAGCACCATCCCTGCCTCCCTTCATCTCTCCAGCGCCATCCCTCCCTCTCTCTCCAGCACCATCCCTGCCTCCCTTCATCTCTCCAGAACCATCCCTCCCTCTCCCTCCAGCACCATCCCTGCCTCCCTTCATCTCTCCAGCACCATCCCTCCCTCTCCCTCCAGCACCATCCCTGCCTCCCTTCATCTCTCCAGCACCATCCCTCCCTCTCTCTCCAGCACCATCCCTGCCTCCCTTCATCTCTCCAGCGCCATCCCTCCCTCTCTCTCCAGCACCATCCCTGCCTCCCTTCATCTCTCCAGAACCATCCCTCCCTCTCCCTCCAGCACCATCCCTGCCTCCCTTCATCTCTCCAGCACCATCCCTCCCTCTCCCTCCAGCACCATCCCTGCCTCCCTTCATCTCTCCAGCACCATCCCTCCCTCTCTCTCCAGCACCATCCCTGCCTCCCTTCATCTCTCCAGCGCCATCCCTCCCTCTCTCTCCAGCACCATCCCTGCCTCCCTTCATCTCTCCAGAACCATCCCTCCCTCTCCCTCCAGCACCATCCCTGCCTCCCTTCATCTCTCCAGCACCATTCCTCCCTCTCCCTCCAGCACCATCCCTGCCTCCCTTCATCTCTCCAGCACCATCCCTCCCTCTCTCTCCAGCACCATCCCTGCCTCCCTTCATCTCTCCAGCACCATTCCTGCCTCTACCTCCAGCGCCATCCCTCCCTCTCCCTCCAGCACCATCCCTCCCTCTCCCTCCAGCACCATCCCTGCCTCCCTGCATCTCCCCAGCGCCATCCCTCCCTCTCCCTCCAGCGCCATCCCTCCCTCTCCCTCCAGCACCATCCCTCCCTCTCTCTCCAGCACCATCCCTGCGTCTCTCCAGCGCCATTCCTGACCCCCTGCATCTCTCCAGCGCCATCCCTCCCTCTCTCTCCAGCACCATCCCTCCCTCTCTCTCCAGCATCATCCCTGCGTCTCTCCAGCGCCATCCCTGCCTCCCTGCGTCTCTCCAGCACCGTCCCTGCCTCTCCCTCCAGCGCCATCCCTCCCTCTCTCTCCAGCACCATCCCTCCCTCTCCCTCCAGCACCATCCCTGCCTCCCTTCATCTCTCCAGCACCATCCCTCCCTCTCTCTCCAGCACCATCCCTGCCTCCCTTCATCTCTCCAGCACCATCCCTGCCTCTCCCTCCAGCGCCATCCCTGCCTCCCTTCATCTCTCCAGCACCATCCCTGCCTCTCCCTCCAGCGCCATCCCTGCCTCCCTTCATCTCTCCAGCATCATCCCTCCCTCTCTCTCCAGCACCATCCCTGCCTCCCTTCATCTCCCCAGCGCCATCCCTCCCTCTCCCTCCAGCACCATCCCTCCCTCTCTCTCCAGCACCATCCCTCCCTCTCCCTCCAGCACCATCCCTCCCTCTCTCTCCAGCACCATCCCTGCCTCCCTTCATCTCTCCAGCACCATCCCTGCCTCTCCCTCCAGCGCCATCCCTGCCTCCCTTCATCTCTCCAGCACCATCCCTTCCTTTCCCTCCAGCGCCATCCCTGCCTCCCTGCGTCTCTCCAGCGCCATCCCTCCCTCTCCCTCCAGCGCCATCCCTCCCTCTCCCTCCAGCACCATCCCTCCCTCACCCTCCAGCACCATCCCTGCCTCCCTGCATCTCTCCAGCGCCATCCCTCCCTCTCCCTCCAGCGCCATCCCTCCCTCTCCCTCCAGCACCATCCCTGCCTCCCTTCATCTCTCCAGCGCCATCCCTCCCTCTCCCTCCAGCACCATCCCTCCCTCTCTCTCCAGCACCATCCCTGCGTCTCTCCAGCGCCATCCCTGACTCCCTGCATCTCTCCAGCGCCATCCCTCCCTCTCTCTCCAGCACCATCCCTCCCTCTCTCTCCAGCATCATGCCTGCGTCTCTCCAGCGCCATCCCTGCCTCCCTGCGTCTCTCCAGCACCATCCCTCCCTCTTCCTCCAGCACCATCCCTCCCACTCCCTCCAGCACCATCCCTGCCTCTCCCTCCAGCGCCATCCCTGCCTCCCTTCATCTCTCCAGCACCATCCCTCCCTCTCTCTCCAGCACCATCCCTGCCTCCCTTCATCTCTCCAGCACCATCCCTCCCTCTCCCTCCAGCACCATCCCTGCCTCCCTTCATCTCTTCAGCACCATCCCTCCCTCTCTCTCCAGCACCATCCCTCCCTCCCTTCATCTCTCCAGCACCATCAATCCCTCTCTCTCCAGCACCATCCCTCCCTCTCTCTCCAGCACCATCCCTGCCTCCCTTCATCTCTCCAGCACCATCCCTGCCTCTCCCTCCAGCGCCATCCCTGCCTCCCTTCATCTCTCCAGCACCATCCCTGCCTCTCCCTCCAGCGCCATCCCTGCCTCCCTTCATCTCTCCAGCACCATCCCTCCCTCTCTCTCCAGCACCATCCCTGCCTCCCTTCATCTCTCCAGCATCATCCCTCACTCTCTCTCCAGCACCATCCCTCCCTCTCTCTCCAGCATCATGCCTGCGTCTCTCCAGCGCCATCCCTGCCTCCCTGCGTCTCTCCAGCACCATCCCTCCCTCTTCCTCCAGCACCATCCCTCCCACTCCCTCCAGCACCATCCCTGCCTCTCCCTCCAGCGCCATCCCTGCCTCCCTTCATCTCTCCAGCACCATCCCTCCCTCTCTCTCCAGCACCATCCCTGCCTCCCTTCATCTCTCCAGCACCATCCCTCCCTCTCTCTCCAGCACCATCCCTCCCTCCCTTCATCTCTCCAGCACCATCCCTCCCTCTCTCTCCAGCACCATCCCTCCCTCTCTCTCCAGCACCATCCCTGCCTCCCTTCATCTCTCCAGCACCATCCCTGCCTCTCCCTCCAGCGCCATCCCTGCCTCCCTTCATCTCTGCAGCACCATCCCTGCCTCTCCCTCCAGCGCCATCCCTGCCTCCCTTCATCTCTCCAGCACCATCCCTCCCTCTCTCTCCAGCACCATCCCTGCCTCCCTTCATCTCCCCAGCGCCATCCCTCCCTCTCCCTCCAGCACCATCCCTCCCTCTCTCTCCAGCACCATCCCTGCCTCCCTTCATCTCTCCAGCATCATCCCTCCCTCTCCCTCCAGCACCATCCCTCCCTCTCTCTCCAGCACCATCCCTGCCTCCCTTCATCTCTCCAGCACCATCCCTGCCTCTCCGTCCAGCGCCATCCCTGCCTCCCTTCATCTCTCCAGCACCATCCCTCCCTTTCCCTCCAGCGCCATCCCTGCCTCCCTGCGTCTCTCCAGCGCCATCCCTCCCTCTCCCTCCAGCGCCATCCCTCCCTCTCCCTCCAGCACCATCCCTCCCTCACCCTCCAGCACCATCCCTGCCTCCCTGCATCTCTCCAGCGCCATCCCTCCCTCTCCCTCCAGCGCCATCCCTCCCTCTCCCTCCAGCACCATCCCTCCCTCTCCCTCCAGCACCATCCCTCCCTCTCCCTCCAGCACCATCCCTGCGTCTCTCCAGCGCCATCCCTGACTCCCTGCATCTCTCCAGCGCCATCCCTCCCTGTCTCTCCAGCACCATCCCTCCCTCTCTCTCCAGCATCATGCCTGCGTCTCTCCAGCGCCATCCCTGCCTCCCTGCGTCTCTCCAGCACCATCCCTCCCTCTTCCTCCAGCACCATCCCTCCCACTCCCTCCAGCACCATCCCTGCCTCTCCCTCCAGCGCCATCCCTGCCTCCCTTCATCTCTCCAGCACCATCCCTCCCTCTCTCTCCAGCACCATCCCTGCCTCCCTTCATCTCTCCAGCACCATCCCTCCCTCTCTCTCCAGCACCATCCCTGCCTCCCTTCATCTCTCCAGCACCATCCCTCCCTCTCTCTCCAGCACCATCCCTGCCTCCCTTCATCTCTCCAGCGCCATCTCTCCCTCTCCCTCCAGCACCATCCCTCCCTCTCTCTCCAGCACCATCCCTGCCTCCCTTCATCTCTCCAGCGCCATCTCTCCCTCTCCCTCCAGCACCATCCCTCCCTCTCCCTCCAGCACCATCCCTGCCTCCCTTCATCTCTCCAGCACCATCCCTGCCTCCCTTCATCTCTCCAGCACCATCCTGCCTCTCCCTCCAGCGCCATCCCTGCCTCCCTTCATCTCTCCAGCACCATCCCTCCCTCTCTCTCCAGCACCATCCCTGCCTCCCTTCATCTCTCCAGCGCCATCTCTCCCTCTCCCTCCAGCACCATCCCTCCCTCTCCCTCCAGCACCATCCCTGCCTCCCTTCATCTCTCCAGCACCATCCCTGCCTCTCTCTCCAGCGCCATCCCTGCGTCTCTCCAGCGCCATCCCTGCCTCCATTCATCTCTCCAGCACCGTTCCTGCCTCTCCCTCCAGCACCATCCCTGCCTCCCTTCATCTCTCCAGCACCATCCCCCCCTCTCTCTCCAGCACCATCCCTGCCTCCCTGCGTCTCTCCAGCGCCATCCCTCCCTCTCCCTCCAGCGCCATCCCTCCCTCTCCCTCCAGCACCATCTCTCCCTCTCCCTCCAGCACCATCCCTGCCTCTCCCTCCAGCACCATCCCTGCCTCCCTGCATCTCTCCAGCGCCATCCCTCCCTCTCCCTCCAGCACCATCCCTCCCTCTCCCTCCAGCACCATCCCTCCCTCTCCCTCCAGCACCATCCCTGCCTCCCTGCATCTCTCCAGCGCCATCCCTCCCTCTCCCTCCAGCACCATCCCTCCCTCTCCCTCCAGCGCCATCCCTCCCTCTCCCTCCAGCACCATCCCTCCCTCTCCCTCCAGCACCATCCCTGCCTCTCCCTCCAGCACCATCCCTGCCTCCCTGCATCTCTCCAGCGCCATCCCTCCCTCTCCCTCCAGCACCATCCCTCCCTCTCCCTCCAGCACCATCCCTCCCTCTCTCTCCAGCACCATCCCTGCGTCTCTCCAGCGCCATCCCTGCCTCCCTGCGTCTCTCCAGCACCATCCCTGGCTCTCCCTCCAGCGCCATCCCTGCCTCCCTTCATCTCTCCAGCGCCATCCCTCCCTCTCCCTCCAGCACCATCCCTGCCTCTCCCTCCAGCACCATCCCTGCCTCCCTGCATCTCTCCAGCGCCATCCCTCCCTCTCCCTCCAGCACCATCCCTCCCTCTCCCTCCAGCACCATCCCTCCCTCTCCCTCCAGCACCATCCCTGCCTACCTGCATCTCTCCAGCGCCATCCCTGCCTCTCCCTCCAGCGCCATCCCTGCCTCCCTGCATCTCTCCAGCACCATCCCTCCCTCTCCCTCCAGCGCCATCCCTGCCTCCCTTCGTCTCTCCAGCACCATCCCTGCCTCTCCCTCCAGCGCCATCCCTGCCTCCCTTCATCTCTCCAGCACTATCCCTCCCTCTCTCTCCAGCGCCATCCCTCCCTCTCCCTCCAGCGCCATCCCTCCCTCTCCCTCCAGCGCCATCCCTGCCTCCCTTCGTCTCTCCAGCACCATCCCTGCCTCTCCCTCCAGCGCCATCCCTGCCTCCCTTCATCTCTCCAGCACTATCCCTCCCTCTCTCTCCAGCACCATCCCTCCCTCTCTCTCCAGCACCATCCCTGCATCTCTCCAGCGCCATCCCTGCCTCCCTGCGTCTCTCCAGCGCCATCCCTCCCTTTCCCTCCAGCGCCATCCCTGCCTCCCTTCATCTCTCCAGCACCATTGCTTCCTCTCTCTCCAGCACCATCCCTGCGTCTCTCCAGCGCCATCCCTGCATCTCTCCAGCACCATCCTTCCCTCTCCCTCCAGCGCCATCCCTCCCTCTCCCTCCAGCACCATCCCTCCCTTTCCCTCCAGCGCCATCCCTGCCTCTCCCTCCAGCACCATCCCTCCCTCTCCCTCCAGCGCCATCCCTGCCTCCCTTCATCTCTCCAGCACCATCCCTGCCTCTCACTCCAGCACCATCCCTCCCTCTCCCTCCAGCGCCATCCCTGCCTCCCTTCATCTCTCCAGCACCATCCCTCCCTCTCTCTCCAGCGCCATCCCTCCCTCTCCCTCCAGCGCCATCCCTCCCTCTCCCTCCAGCGCCATCCCTCCCTCTCCCTCCAGCACCATCCCTCCCTCTCCCTCCAGCACCATCCCTGCCTCCCTTCATCTCTCCAGCACCATCCCTGCCTCTCCCTCCAGCGCCATCCCTGCCTCCCTGCATCTCTCCAGCGCCATCCCTCCCTCTCTCTCCAGCACCATCCCTGCGTCTCTCCAGCGCCATCCCTGCCTCCCTGCGTCTCTCCAGCGCCATCCCTCCCTTTCCCTCCAGCGCCATCCCTGCCTCCCTTCATCTCTCCAGCACCATCCCTCCCTCTCTCTCCAGCACCATCCCTGCCTCCCTTCATCTCTCCAACACCATCCCTCCCTCTCTCTCCAGCACCATCCCTGCCTCCCTGCATCTCTCCAGCACCATCCCTCCCTCTCTCTCCAGCGCCATCCCTCCCTCTCCCTCCAGCACCATCCCTGCCTGTCTCTCCAGCACCATCCCTCCCTCTCTCTCCAGCACCATCCCTGCCTCCCTTCATCTCTCCAGCACCATCGCTCCCTCTCTCTCCAGCACCATCCCTGCCTCTCCCTCCAGCACCATCCCTCCCTTTCTCTCCAGCGCCATCCCTGCCTCTCCCTCCAGCACCATCCCTGCCTCCCTTCATCTCTCCAGCACCATCCCTGCCTCTCCCTCCAGAGCCATCCCTCCCTCTCCCTCCAGCACCATCCCTGCCTCTCCCTCCAGCGCCATCCCTGCCTCCCTTCATCTCTCCAGCACCATCCCTCCCTCTCTCTCCAGCACCATCCCTGCCTCCCTTCATCTCTCCAGCACCATCCCTGCCTCTCGCTCCAGCACCATCCCTCCCTCTCCCTCCAGCGCCATCCCTGCCTCCCTTCATCTCTCCAGCACCATCCCTCCCTCTCTCTCCAGCGCCATCCCTCCCTCTCTCTCCAGCGCCATCCCTCCCTCTCCCTCCAGCGCCATCCCTCCCTCTCCCTCCAGCGCCATCCCTGCCTCCATTCATCTCTCCAGCACCATCCCTCCCTCTCCCTCCAGCGCCATCCCTCCCTCTCCCTCCAGCACCATCCCTCCATCTCTCTCCAGCGCCATCCCTCCCTCTCCCTCCAGCGCCATCCCTCCCTCTTCCTCCAGCACCATCCCTCCCTCTCCCTCCAGCGCCATCCCTGCCTCCATTCATCTCTCCAGCACCATCCCTCCCTCTCCCTCCAGCGCCATCCCTCCCTCTCCCTCCAGCGCCATCCCTCCCTCTCCCTCCAGCACCATCCCTGCCTCCCTCCATCTCTCCAGCACCATCCCTGCCTCTCCAGCGCCATCCCTCCCTCTCCCTCCAGCACCATCCCTGCCTCTCCCTCCAGCGCCATCCCTGCCTCCCCTCATCTCTCCAGCACCTTCCCTCCCTCTCCCTCCAGCACCATCCCTCCCTCTCCCTCCAGCACCATCCCTCCCTCTCCCTCCAGCACCATCCCTAACTCTCCCTCCAGCACCATCCCTGCCTCTCCCTCCAGCGCCTTCCCTGCCTCCCTTCATCTCTCCAGCACCATCCCTGTCTCTCCCTCCAGCACCATCCCTCCCTCTCCCTCCAGCGCCATCCCTGCCTCCCTTCATCTCTCCAGCACCATCGCTCCCTCTCTCTCCAGCACCATCCCTGCCTCTCCCTCCAGCACCATCCCTGCCTCCCTCCATCTCTCCAGCACCATCCCTGCCTCTCCATCCAGTGCCATTCCTGCCTCCCTGCGTCTCTCCAGCGCCATCCCTCCCTCTCCCTCCAGCGCCATCCCTCCCTCTCCCTCCAGCGCCATCCCTCCCTCTCCCTCCAGTGCCATCCCTCCCTCTCCCTCCAGCGCCATCCCTCCCTCTCCCTCCAGCGCCATCCCTCCCTCTCCCTCCAGCATCATCCCTACCTCTCCCTCCAGCACCATCCCTGCCTCCCTTCATCTCTCCAGCACCATCCCTGCCTCTCGCTCCAGCACCATCCCTCCCTCTCCCTCCAGCGCCATCCCTGCCTCCCTTCATCTCTCCAGCACCATCCCTCCCTCTCTCTCCAGCGCCATCCCTCCCTCTCTCTCCAGCGCCATCCCTCCCTCTCCCTCCAGCACCATCCCTTCCTCTCCCTCCAGCACCATCCCTGCCTCTCCCTCCAGCACCATCCCTGCCTCTCCCTCCAGCACCATCCCTCCATCTCCCTCCAGCGCCATCCCTCCCTCTCCCTCCAGCGCCATCCCTCCCTCTTCCTCCAGCACCATCCCTCCTTCTCCCTCCAGCGCCATCCCTGCCTCCATTCATCTCTCCAGCACCATCCCTCCCTCTCCCTCCAGCGCCATCCCTCCCTCTCCCTCCAGCGCCATCCCTCCCTCTCCCTCCAGCACCATCCCTGCCTCCCTCCATCTCTCCAGCACCATCCCTGCCTCTCCAGCGCCATCCCTCCCTCTCCCTCCAGCACCATCCCTGCCTCTCCCTCCAGCGCCATCCCTGCCTCCCCTCATCTCTCCAGCACCTTCCCTCCCTCTCTCTCCAGCACCATCCCTGCCTCCCTTCATCTCTCCAGCACCATTCCTGCCTCTCCCTCCAGCGCCATCCCTGCCTCTCTTCATCTCTCCAGCGCCACCCCTCCCTCTCCCTCCAGCACCATCCCTTCCTCTCCCTCCAGCACCATCCCTGCCTCTCCCTCCAGCGCCATCCCTCCCTCTCCCTCCAGCACCATCCCTCCCTCTCCCTCCAGCGCCATCCTTCCCTCTCCCTCCAGCACCATCCCTGCCTCTCCCTCCAGCGCCATCCCTCCCTCTCCCTCCAGCACCATCCCTCCCTCTCTCTCCAGCACCATCCCTGCCTCCCTTCATCTCTCCAGCACCATCCCTCCCTTTCCATCCAGTGCCATTCCTGCCTCCCTGCGTCTCTCCAGCGCCATCCCTCCCTCTCCCTCCAGCACCATCCCTCCCTCTCCCTCCAGCGCCATCCCTCCCTCTCCCTCCAGCGCCATCCCTCCCTCTCCCTCCAGCACCATCCCTCCCTCTCCCTCCAGCACCATCCCTACCTCTCCCTCCAGCACCATCCCTGCCTCCCTTCACCTCTCCAGCACCATCCCTGCCTCTCCCTCCAGCACCATCCCTCCCTCTCCCTCCAGCGCCATCCCTGCCTCCCTTCATCTCTCCAGCACCATCCCTCCCTCTCTCTCCAGCGCCATCCCTCCCTCTCTCTCCAGCGCCATCCCTCCCTCTCTCTCCAGCGCCATCCCTCCCTCTCCCTCCAGCGCCATCCCTCCCTCTCCCTCCAGCACCATCCCTGCCTCTCCCTCCAGCACCATCCCTCCATCTCTCTCCAGCGCCATCCCTCCCTCTCCCTCCAGCGCCATCCCTCCCTCTTCCTCCAGCACCATCCCTCCCTCTCCCTCCAGCGCCATCCCTGCCTCCATTCATCTCTCCAGCACCATCCCTTCCTCTCCCTCCAGCGCCATCCCTCCCTCTCCCTCCAGCGCCATCCCTCCCTCTCCCTCCAGCGCCATCCCTCCCTCTCCCTCCAGCACCATCCCTCCCTCTCCCTCCAGCACCATCCCTGCCTCCCTTCATCTCTCCAGCACCATCCCTGCCTCTCCCTCCAGCGCCATCCCTGCCTCTCTCTCCAGCACCATCCCTCCCTCTCTCTCCAGCACCATCCCTGCGTCTCTCCAGCGCCATCCCTGCCTCCCTTCATCTCTCCAGCACCAACGCTCCCTATCTCTCCAGCACCGTCCCTCCCTCTCTCTCCAGCACCATCCCTGCGTCTCTCCAGCGCCATCCCTGCCTCCCTTCATCTCTCCAGCACCATCCCTCCCTCTCTCTCCAGCACCATCCCTCCCTCTCTCTCTAGCACCATCCCTGCGTCTCTCCAGCGCCATCCCTGCCTCCCTTCATCTCTCCAGCACCAACGCTCCCTCTCTCTCCAGCACCATCCCTGCCTCTCCCTCCAGCGCCATCCCTGCCTCCCTGCATCTCTCCAGCACCATCCCTGCCTCTCCCTCCAGCGCCATCCCTGCCTCCCTTCATCTCTCCAGCACCATCCCTGCCTCTCCCTCCAGCGCCATCCCTGCCTCCCTTCATCTCTCCAGCACCATCCCTCCCTCTCCCTCCAGCACCATCCCTCCCTCTCCCTCCAGCACCATCCCTCCCTCTCCCTCCAGCACCATCCCTGCCTCTCCCTCCAGCACCATCCCTGCCTCTCCCTCCAGCACCATCCCTCCCTCTCCCTTCAGCACCATCCCTGCCTCTCCCTCCAGCACCATCCCTCCCTCTCCCTCCAGCACCATCCCTGCCTCCCTGCATCTCTCCAGCGCCATCCCTCCCTCTCTCTCCAGCACCATCCCTCCCTCTCTCTCCAGCACCATCCCTCCCTCTACCTCCAGCGCCATCCCTCCCTCTCCCTCCAGCACCATCCCTCCCTCTCTCTCCAGCACCATCCCTCCCTCTCTCTCCAGCACCATCCCTCCCTCTCTCACCAGCACCATCCCTGCGTCTCTCCAGCACCATCCCTCCCTCTCCCTCCAGCACCATCCTTCCCTCTCCCTCCAGCACCATCCCTCCCTCTCCCTCCAGCACCATCCCTACCTCTCCCTCCAGCACCATCCCTGCCTCTCCCTCCAGCGCCATCCCTGCCTCCCTTCATCTCTCCAGCACCATCCCTGCCTCTCCCTCCAGCACCATCCCTCCCTCTCCCTCCAGCGCCATCCCTGCTTCCCTTCATCTCTCCAGCACCATCCCTCCCTCTCTCTCCAGCGCCATCCCTCCCTCTCTCTCCAGCGCCATCCCTCCCTCTCCCTCCAGCGCCATCCCTCCCTCTCCCTCCAGCACCATCCCTCCCTCTCCCTCCAGCACCATCCCTGCCTCTCCCTCCAGCACCATCCCTCCCTCTCCCTCCAGCGCCATCCCTGCCTCCCTTCATCTCTCCAGCACCATCCCTCCCTCTCCCTCCAGCGCCATCCCTCCCTCTCCCTCCAGCGCCATCCCTCCCTCTCCCTCCAGCGCCATCCCTCCCTCTCCCTCCAGCGCCATCCATCCCTCTCCCTCCAGCACCATCCCTCCCTCTCCCTCCAGCACCATCCCTCCCTCTCCCTCCAGCACCATCCCTGCCTCCCTTCATCTCTCCTGCACCATCCCTCCCTCTCCCTCCAGCACCATCCCTACCTCTCCCTTCAGCACCATCCCTGCCTCTCCCTCCAGCGCCATCCCTGCCTCCCTTCATCTCTCCAGCACCATCCCTGCCTCTCCCTCCAGCACCATCCCTCCCTCTCCCTCCAGCGCCATCCCTGCTTCCCTTCATCTCTCCAGCACCATCCCTCCCTCTCTCTCCAGCGCCATCCCTCCCTCTCTCTCCCTCCAGCGCCATCCCTCCCTCTCCCTCCAGCGCCATCCCTCCCTCTCCCTCCAGCACCATCCCTCCCTCTCCCTCCAGCGCCATCCCTGCCTCCCTTCATCTCTCCAGCACCATCCCTCCCTCTCCCTCCAGCGCCATCCCTCCCTCTCCCTCCAGCGCCATCCCTCCCTCTCCCTCCAGCACCATCCCTCCCTCTCCCTCCAGCACCATCCCTGCCTCTCCCTCCAGCACCATCCCTGCCTCTCCCTCCAGCGCCATCCCTCCCTCTCCCTCCAGCACCATCCTTCCCTCTCCCTCCAGCGCCATCCTTCCCTCTCCCTCCAGCACCATCCCTGCCTCTACCTCCAGCGCCATCCCTCCCTCTCCCTCCAGCACCATCCCTCCCTCTCTCTCCAGCACCATCCCTGCCTCCCTTCATCTCTCCAGCACCATACCTCCCTTTCCATCCAGTGCCATTCCTGCCTCCCTGCGTCTCTCCAGCGCCATCCCTCCCTCTCCCTCCAGCACCATCCCTCCCTCTCCCTCCAGCGCCATCCCTCCCTCTCCTCCAGCGCCATCCCTCCCTCTCCCTCCAGCGCCATCCCTCCCTCTCCCTCCAGCACCATCCCTCCCTCTCCCTCCAGCACCATCCCTACCTCTCCCTCCAGCACCATCCCTGCCTCCCTTCATCTCTCCAGCACCATCCCTGCCTCTCCCTCCAGCACCATCCCTCCCTCTCCCTCCAGCGCCATCCCTGCCTCCCTTCATCTCGCCAGCACCATCCCTCCCTCTCTCTCCAGCGCCATCCCTCCCTCTCTCTCCAGCGCCATCCCTCCCTCTCCCTCCAGCGCCATCCCTCCCTCTCCCTCCAGCGCCATCCCTCCCTCTCCCTCCAGCGCCATCCCTCCCTCTCCCTCCAGCACCATCCCTGCCTCTCCCTCCAGCACCATCCCTCCATCTCTCTCCAGCGCCATCCCTCCCTCTCCCTCCAGCGCCATCCCTCCCTCTTCCTCCAGCACCATCCCTCCCTCTCCCTCCAGCGCCATCCCTGCCTCCATTCATCTCTCCAGCACCATCCCTCCCTCTCCCTCCAGCGCCATCCCTCATTCTCCCTCCAGCGCCATCCCTCCCTCTCCCTCCAGCACCATCCCTGCCTCCCTTCATCTCTCCAGCACCATCCCTGCCTCTCCCTCCAGCGCCATCCCTGCCTCTCTCTCCAGCACCATCCCTCCCTCTCTCTCCAGCACCATCCCTGCGTCTCTCCAGCGCCATCCCTGCCTCCCTTCATCTCTCCAGCACCAACGCTCCCTATCTCTCCAGCACCATCCCTCCCTCTCTCTCCAGCACCATCCCTGCGTCTCTCCAGTGCCATCCCTGCCTCCCTTCATCTCTCCAGCACCATCCCTCCCTCTCTCTCCAGCACCATCCCTCCCTCTCTCTCTAGCACCATCCCTGCGTCTCTCCAGCGCCATCCCTGCCTCCCTTCATCTCTCCAGCACCAACGCTCCCTCTCTCTCCAGCACCATCCCTGCCTCTCCCTCCAGCGCCATCCCTGCCTCCCTGCATCTCTCCAGCACCATCCCTGCCTCTCCCTCCAGCGCCATCCCTGCCTCCCTTCATCTCTCCAGCACCATCCCTCCCTCTCCCTCCAGCACCATCCCTGCCTCTCCCTCCAGCACCATCCCTGCCTCTCCCTCCAGCACCATCCCTGCCTCTCCCTCCAGCACCATCCCTCCCTCTCCCTCCAGCACCATCCCTGCCTCTCCCTCCAGCACCATCCCTCCCTCTCCCTCCAGCACCATCCCTCCCTCTCCCTCCAGCACCATCCCTGCCTCTCCCTCCAGCACCATCCCTCCCTCTCCCTCCAGCACCATCCCTGCCTCCCTGCATCTCTCCAGCGCCATCCCTCCCTCTCTCTCCAGCACTATCCCTCCCTCTCTCACCAGCACCATCCCTGCGTCTCTCCAGCACCATCCCTCCCTCTCCCTCCAGCACCATCCTTCCCTCTCCCTCCAGCACCATCCCTCCCTCTCCCTCCAGCACCATCCCTACCTCTCCCTCCAGCACCATCCCTGCCTCTCCCTCCAGCGCCATCCCTGCCTCCCTTCATCTCTCCAGCACCATCCCTGCCTCTCCCTCCAGCACCATCCCTGCCTCTCTCTCCAGCGCCATCCCTCCCTCTCTCTCCAGCGCCATCCCTCCCTCTCTCTCCAGCGCCATCCCTCCCTCTCCCTCCAGCGCCATCCCTCCCTCTCCCTCCAGCACCATCCCTGCCTCTCCCTCCAGCACCATCCCTCCCTCTCCCTCCAGCGCCATCCCTGCCTCCCTTCATCTCTCCAGCACCATCCCTCCCTCTCCCTCCAGTGCCATCCCTCCCTCTCCCTCCAGCGCCATCCCTCCCTCTCCCTCCAGCGCCATCCCTCCCTCTCCCTCCAGCACCATCCCTCCCTCTCCCTCCAGCACCATCCCTGCCTCCCTTCATCTCTCCTGCACCATCCCTGCCTCTCTCTCCAGCGCCATCCCTGCCTCTCTCTCCAGCGCCATCCCTGCCTCTCTCTCCAGCGCCATCCCTGCCTCTCTCTCCAGCACCATCCCTCCCTCTCTCTCCAGCACCATCCCTGCGTCTCTCCAGCGCCATCCCTGCCTCCCTTCATCTCTCCAGCACCAACGCTCCCTCTCCCTCCAGCACCATCCCTGCCTCTCCCTCCAGCGCCATCACTGCCTCCCTTCATCTCTCCAGCACCATCCCTCCCTCTCTCTCCAGCACCATCCCTGCCTCCCTTCATCTCTCCAGCACCATCCCTCCCTCTCTCTCCAGCACCATCCCTCCCTCTCCCTCCAGCGCCATCCCTCCCTCTTCCTCCAGCACCATCCCTCCCTCTCCCTCCAGCGCCATCCCTGCCTCCATTCATCTCTCCAGCGCCATCCCTCCCTCTCCCTCCAGCGCCATCCCTCCCTCTCCCTCCAGCGCCATCCCTCCCTCTCCCTCCAGCACCATCCCTGCCTCCCTTCATCTCTCCAGCACCATCCCTGCCTCTCCCTCCAGCGCCATCCCTGCCTCTCTCTCCAGCACCATCCCTCCCTCTCTCTCCAGCACCATCCCTGCGTCTCTCCAGCGCCATCCCTGCCTCCCTTCATCTCTCCAGCACCAACGCTCCCTATCTCTCCAGCACCATCCCTCCCTCTCTCTCCAGCACCATCCCTGCGTCTCTCCAGCGCCATCCCTGCCTCCCTTCATCTCTCCAGCACCATCCCTCCCTCTCTCTCCAGCACCATCCCTCCCTCTCTCTCTAGCACCATCCCTGCGTCTCTCCAGCGCCATCCCTGCCTCCCTTCATCTCTCCAGCACCAACGCTCCCTCTCTTTCCAGCACCATCCCTCCCTCTCCCTCCAGCGCCATCCCTGCCTCCCTGCATCTCTCCAGCACCATCCCTGCCTCTCCCTCCAGCGCCATCCCTGCCTCCCTTCATCTCTCCAGCACCATCCCTCCCTCTCCCTCCAGCACCATCCCTCCCTCTCCTTCCAGCACCATCCCTCCCTCTCCCTCCAGCACCATCCCTGCCTCTCCCTCCAGCACCATCCCTGCCTCTCCCTCCAGCACCATTCCTGCCTCTCCCTCCAGCACCATCCCTCCCTCTCCCTCCAGCACCATCCCTGCCTCTCCCTCCAGCACCATCCCTCCCTCTCCCTCCAGCACCATCCCTGCCTCCCTGCATCTCTCCAGCGCCATCCCTCCCTCTCTCTCCAGCACTATCTCTCCCTCTCTCACCAGCACCATCCCTGCGTCTCTCCAGCACCATCCCTCCCTCTCCCTCCAGCACCATCCTTCCCTCTCCCTCCAGCACCATCCCTCCCTCTCCCTCCAGCACCATCCCTACCTCTCCCTCCAGCACCATCCCTGCCTCTCCCTCCAGCGCCATCCCTGCCTCCCTTCATCTCTCCAGCACCATCCCTGCCTCTCCCTCCAGCACCATCCCTCCCTCTCCCTCCAGCGCCATCCCTGCTTCCCTTTATCTCTCCAGCACCATCCCTCCCTCTCTCTCCAGCGCCATCCCTCCCTCTCTCTCCAGCGCCATCCCTCCCTCTCCCTCCAGCGCCATCCCTCCCTCTCCCTCCAGCACCATCCCTGCCTCTCCCTCCAGCACCATCCCTCCCTCTCCCTCCAGCGCCATCCCTGCCTCCCTTCATCTCTCCAGCACCATCCCTCCCTCTCCCTCCAGCGCCATCCCTCCCTCTCCCTCCAGCGCCATCCCTCCCTCTCCCTCCAGCGCCATCCCTCCCTCTCCCTCCAGCACCATCCCTCCCTCTCCCTCCAGCACCATCCCTCCCTCTCCCTCCAGCACCAGCCCTGCCTCCCTTCATCTCTCCTGCACCATCCCTGCCTCTCTCTCCAGCGCCATCCCTGCCTCTCTCTCCAGCGCCATCCCTGCCTCTCTCTCCAGCGCCATCCCTGCCTCTCTCTCCAGCGCCATCCCTGCCTCTCTCTCCAGCGCCATCCCTGCCTCTCTCTCCAGCACCATCCCTCCCTCTCTCTCCAGCACCATCCCTGCGTCTCTCCAGCGCCATCCCTGCCTCCCTTCATCTCTCCAGCACCATCCCTGCCTCTCCCTCCAGCACCATCCCTGCCTCTCCCTCCAGCGCCATCCCTGCCTCCCTTCATCTCTCCAGCACCATCCCTCCCTCTCTCTCCAGCACCATCCCTGCCTCCCTTCATCTCTCCAGCACCATCCCTCCCTCTCTCTCCAGCACCATCCCTCCCTCTCCCTCCAGCGCCATCCCTGCCTCTCCCTCCAGCGCCATCCCTGCCTCCCTTCATCTCTCCAGCACCATCCCTGCCTCTCCCTCCAGCGCCATCCCTGCCTCCCTTCATCTCTCCAGCACCATCCCTCCCTCTCTCTCCAGCGCCATCCCTCCCTCTCCCTCCAGCACCATCCCTGCCTCTCCCTCCAGCGCCATCCCTGCCTCCCTTCATCTCTCCAGCACCATCCCTGCCTCTCCCTCCAGCGCCATCCCTGCCTCCCTTCATCTCTCCAGCACCATCCCTCCCTCTCCCTCCAGCGCCATCCCTCCCTCTCCCTCCAGCACCATCCCTCCCTCTCCCTCCAGCACCATCCCTCCCTCTCCCTCCAGCACCATCCCTGCCTCTCCCTCCAGCACCATCCCTCCCTCTCCCTCCAGCACCATCCCTGCCTCTCCCTCCAGCACCATCCCTGCCTCCATGCATCTCTCCAGCACCATCCCTCCCTCTCCCTCCAGCACCATCCCTCCCTCTCCCTCCAGCGCCATCCCTCCCTCTCCCTCCAGCACCATCCCTGCCTCTCCCTCCAGCGCCATCCCTCCCTCTCCATCCAGCACCATCCCTCCCTCTCTCTCCAGCACCATCCCTGCCTCCCTTCATCTCTCCAGCACCATCCCTCCCTTTCCATCCAGCGCCATTCCTGCCTCCCTGCGTCTCTCCAGCGCCATCCCTCCCTCTCCCTCCAGCACCATCCCTCCCTCTCCCTCCAGCGCCATCCCTCCCTCTCCCTCCAGCGCCATCCCTCCCTCTCCCTCTAGCACCATCCCTCCCTCTCCCTCCAGCACCATCCCTACCTCTCCCTCCAGCACCATCCCTGCCTCCCTTCATCTCTCCAGCACCATCCCTGCCTCTCCCTCCAGCACCATCCCTCCCTCTCCCTCCAGCGCCATCCCTGCCTCCCTTCATCTCTCCAGCACCATCCCTCCCTCTCTCTCCAGCACCATCCCTCCCTCTCTCTCCAGCGCCATCCCTCCCTCTCTCTCCAGCGCCATCCCTCCCTCTCCCTCCAGCGCCATCCCTCCCTCTCCCTCCAGCACCATCCCTGCCTTTCCCTCCAGCACCATCCCTCCCTCTCTCTCCAGCGCCATCCCTCCCTCTCCCTCCAGCGCCATCCCTCCCTTTCCCTCCAGCGCCATTCCTGCCTCCCTGCGTCTCTCCAGCGCCATCCCTCCCTCTCCCTCCAGCGCCATCCCTCCCTCTCCCTCCAGCACCATCCCTCCCTCTCCCTCCAGCACCATCCCTCCCTCTCCCTCCAGCACCATCCCTGCCTCTCCCTCCAGCGCCATCCCTGCCTCCCTTCATCTCTCCAGCACCATCCCTGCCTCTCCCTCCAGCACCATCCCTCCCTCTCCCTCCAGCGCCATCCCTGTCTCCCTTCATCTCTCCAGCACCATCGCTCCCTCTATCTCCAGCGCCATCCCTGCCTCTCCCTCCAGCACCATCCCTGCCTCCCTCCATCTCTCCAGCACCATCCCTGCCTCTCCAGCGCCATCCCTCCCTCTCCCTCCAGCACCATCCCTGCCTCTCCCTCCAGCGCCATCCCTGCCTCCCTTCATCTCTCCAGCACCT
Source organism: Pseudophryne corroboree (assembly GCF_028390025.1). Taxonomy (NCBI): domain Eukaryota; kingdom Metazoa; phylum Chordata; class Amphibia; order Anura; family Myobatrachidae; genus Pseudophryne; species Pseudophryne corroboree. Next base: position 33,357,613 of record NC_086452.1, read on the forward strand.
TCCCTCCCTCTCTCTCCAGCACCATCCCTGCCTCCCTTCATCTCTCCAGCACCATTCCTGCCTCTCCCTCCAGCGCCATCCCTGCCTCCCTTCATCTCTCCAGCGCCATCCCTCCCTCTCCCTCCAGCACCATCCCTCCCTCTCCCTCCAGCACCATCCCTGCCTCTCCCTCCAGCGCCATCCCTCCCTCTCCCTCCAGCACCATCCCTCCCTCTCCCTCCAGCGCCATCCTTCCCTCTCCCTCCAGCACCATCCCTGCCTCTCCCTCCAGCGCCATCCCTCCCTCTCCCTCCAGCACCATCCCTCCCTCTCTCTCCAGCACCATCCCTGCCTCCCTTCATCTCTCCAGCACCATCCCTCCCTTTCCATCCAGTGCCATTCCTGCCTCCCTGCGTCTCTCCAGCGCCATCCCTCCCTCTCCCTCCAGCACCATCCCTCCCTCTCCCTCCAGCGCCATCCCTCCCTCTCCCTCCCCCTCCAGCGCCATCCCTCCCTCTCCCTCCAGCGCCATCCCTCCCTCTCCCTCCAGCACCATCCCTCCCTCTCCCTCCAGCACCATCCCTACCTCTCCCTCCAGCACCGTCCCTGCCTCCCTTCATCTCTCCAGCACCATCCCTGCCTCTCGCTCCAGCACCATCCCTCCCTCTCCCTCCAGCGCCATCCCTGCCTCCCTTCATCTCTCCAGCACCATCCCTCCCTCTCCCTCCAGCGCCATCCCTCCCTCTCCCTCCAGCACCATCCCTGCCTCTCCCTCCAGCACCATCCCTCCATCTCTCTCCAGCGCCATCCCTCCCTCTCCCTCCAGCGCCATCCCTCCCTCTTCCTCCAGCACCATCCCTCCCTCTCCCTCCAGCGCCATCCCTGCCTCCATTCATCTCTCCAGCACCATCCCTCCCTCTCCCTCCAGCGCCATCCCTCCCTCTCCCTCCAGCACCATCCCTGCCTCCCTCCATCTCTCCAGCACCATCCCTGCCTCTCCAGCGCCATCCCTCCCTCTCCCTCCAGCACCATCCCTGCCTCTCCCTCCAGCGCCATCCCTGCCTCCCCTCATCTCTCCAGCACCTTCCCTCCCTCTCTCTCCATCACCATCCCTGCCTCCCTTCATCTCTCCAGCACCATTTCTGCCTCTCCCTCCAGCGCCATCCCTGCCTCCCTTCATCTCTCCAGCGCCATCCCTCCCTCTCCCTCCAGCACCATCCCTCCCTCTCCCTCCAGCACCATCCCTGCCTCTCCCTCCAGCGCCATCCCTCCCTCTCCCTCCAGCACCATCCCTCCCTCTCTCTCCAGCACCATCCCTGCCTCCCTTCATCTCTCCAGCACCATCCCTCCCTTTCCATCCAGTGCCATTCCTGCCTCCCTGCGTCTCTCCAGCGCCATCCCTCCCTCTCCCTCCAGCGCCATCCCTCCCTCTCCCTCCAGCGCCATCCCTCCCTCTCCCTCCAGCACCATCTCTCCCTCTCCCTCCAGCACCATCCCTACCTCTCCCTCCAGCACCATCCCTGCCTCCCTTCATCTCTCCAGCACCATCCCTGCCTCTCCCTCCAGCACCATCCCTCCCTCTCCCTCCAGCGCCATCCCTGCCTCCCTTCATCTCTCCAGCACCATCCCTCCCTCTCTCTCCAGCGCCATCCCTCCCTCTCTCTCCAGCGCCATCCCTCCCTCTCCCTCCAGCGCCATCCCTCCCTCTCCCTCCAGCGCCATCCCTCCCTCTCCCTCCAGCACCATCCCTGCCTCTCCCTCCAGCACCATCCCTCCATCTCTCTCCAGCGCCATCCCTCCCTCTCCCTCCAGCGCCATCCCTCCCTCTTCCTCCAGCACCATTCCTCCCTCTCCCTCCAGCGCCATCCCTGCCTCCATTCATCTCTCCAGCACCATCCCTCCCTCTCCCTCCAGCGCCATCCCTCCCTCTCCCTCCAGCGCCATCCCTCCCTCTCCCTCCAGCACCATCCCTCCCTCTCCCTCCAGCACCATCCCTGCCTCCCTTCATCTCTCCAGCACCATCCCTGCCTCTCCCTCCAGCGCCATCCCTGCCTCTCTCTCCAGCACCATCCCTCCCTCTCTCTCCAGCACCATCCCTGCGTCTCTCCAGCGCCATCCCTGCCTCCCTTCATCTCTCCAGCACCAACGCTCCCTATCTCTCCAGCACCATCGCTCCCTCTCTCTCCAGCACCATCCCTGCGTCTCTCCAGCGCCATCCCTGCCTCCCTTCATCTCTCCAGCACCAACGCTCCCTCTCTCTCCAGCACCATCCCTCCCTCTCTCTCTAGCACCATCCCTGCGTCTCTCCAGCGCCATCCCTGCCTCCCTTCATATCTCCAGCACCAACGCTCCCTCTCTCTCCAGCACCATCCCTGCCTCTCCCTCCAGCGCCAACCGTGCCTCCCTGCATCTCTCCAGCACCATCCCTGCCTCTCCCTCCAGTGCCATCCCTGCCTCCCTTCATCTCTCCAGCACCATCCCTGCCTCTCCCTCCAGCGCCATCCCTGCCTCCCTTCATCTCTCCAGCACCATCCCTCCCTCTCCCTCCAGCACCATCCCTCCCTCTCCCTCCAGCACCATCCCTCCCTCTCCCTCCAGCACCATCCCTGCCTCTCCCTCCAGCACCATCCCTGCCTCTCCCTCCAGCACCATCCCTGCCTCTCCCTCCAGCACCATCCCTCCCTCTCCCTCCAGCACCATCCCTCCCTCTCCCTCCAGCACCATCCCTGCCTCTCCCTCCAGCACCATCCCTCCCTCTCCCTCCAGCACCATCCCTGCCTCCCTGCATCTCTCCAGCGCCATCCCTCCCTCTCTCTCCAGCACCATCCCTCCCTCTCTCACCAGCACCATCCCTGCGTCTCTCCAGCACCATTCCTCCCTCTCCCTCCAGCACCATCCTTCCCTCTCCCTCCAGCACCATCCCTCCCTCTCCCTCCAGCACCATCCCTGCCTCTCCCTCCAGCGCCATCCCTGCCTCCCTTCATCTCTCCAGCACCATCCCTGCCTCTCCCTCCAGCACCATCCCTCCCTCTCCCTCCAGCGCCATCCCTGCTTCCCTTCATCTCTCCAGCACCATCCCTCCCTCTCTCTCCAGCGCCATCCCTCCCTCTCCCTCCAGCGCCATCCCTCCCTCTCCCTCCAGCGCCATCCCTCCCTCTCCCTCCAGCACCATCCCTGCCTCTCCCTCCAGCACCATCCCTCCCTCTCCCTCCAGCGCCATCCCTGCCTCCCTTCATCTCTCCAGCACCATCCCTCCCTCTCCCTCCAGCGTCATCCCTCCCTCTCCCTCCAGCGCCATCCCTCCCTCTCCCTCCAGCACCATCCCTCCCTCTCCCTCCAGAACCATCCCTCCCTCTCCCTCCAGCACCATCCCTGCCTCCCTTCATCTCTCCTGCACCATCCCTGCCTCTCCCTCCAGCGCCATCCCTCCCTCTCCCTCCAGCGCCATCCCTGCCTCTCTCTCCAGTGCCATCCCTGCCTCTCTCTCCAGCACCATCCCTCCCTCTCTCTCCAGCACCATCCCTGCGTCTCTCCAGCGCCATCCCTGCCTCCCTTCATCTCTCCAGCACCAACGCTCCCTCTCTCTCCAGCACCATCCCTCCCTCTCTTTATAGCACCATCCCTGCGTCTCTCCAGCGCCATCCCTGCCTCCCTTCTTCTCTCCAGCACCAACGCTCCCTCTCTCTCCAGCACCATCCCTGCCTCTCCCTTCCAGCACCATCCCTGCCTCTCCCTCCAGCGCCATCCCTGCCTCCCTTCATCTCTCCAGCACCATCCCTCCCTCTCTCTCCAGCACCATCCCTGCCTCCCTTCATCTCTCCAGCACCATCCCTCCCTCTCTCTCCAGCACCATCCCTCCCTCTCCCTCCAGCGCCATCCCTGCCTCTCCCTCCAGCGCCATCCCTGCCTCCCTTCATCTCTCCAGCACCATCCCTGCCTCTCCCTCCAGCGCCATCCCTGCCTCCCTTCATCTCTCCAGCACCATCCCTCCCTCTCTCTCCAGCGCCATCCCTCCCTCTCCCTCCAGCACCATCCCTGCCTCTCCCTCCAGCGCCATCCCTGCCTCCCTTCATCTCTCCAGCACCATCCCTGCCTCTCCCTCCAGCGCCATCCCTGCCTCCCTTCATCTCTCCAGCACCATCCCTCCCTCTCTCTCCAGCGCCATCCCTCCCTCTCCCTCCAGCGCCATCCCTCCCTCTCCCTCCAGCACCATCCCTCCCTCTCCCTCCAGCACCATCCCTGCCTCTCCCTCCAGCACCATCCCTCCCTCTCCCTCCAGCACCATCCCTGCCTCTCCCTCCAGCACCATCCCTGCCTCCCTGCATCTCTCCAGCACCATCCCTCCTTCTCCCTCCAGCACCATCCCTTCCTCTCCCTCCAGCACCATCCCTCCCTCTCCCTCCAGCACCATCTTTCCCTCTCCCTCCAGCACCATCCCTGCCTCCCTGCATCTCTCCAGCACCATCCCTCCCTCTCCCTCCAGCACCATCCCTCCCTCTCCCTCCAGCACCATACCTCCCTCTCCCTCCAGCGCCATCCCTGCCTCCCTTCATCTCTCCAGCACCATCCCTGCCTCTCCCTCCAGCGCCATCCCTGCCTCCCTGCATCTCTCCAGCACCATCCCTGCCTCTCCCTCCAGCGCCATCCCTGCCTCCCTCTCCCTCCAGCACCATCCCTGCCTCTCCCTCCAGCGCCATCCTTGCCTCCCTTCATCTCTCCAGCACCATCCCCAGGGCCGGCGCTATCACTAGGCAGCTTTAGGCAGCTGCCTATGAGCGCCGGCCACTGGAGGGCGGCAGAACACACTGATGAGAAAATGCTGTCTCTACAAATCTGTCGCCCCCCACCTCCGTGATAGCGCCTCACATATTCACTTGAGGGCTCAGGCATGTTGCCTGCACCCTTACCACCCCCAGGGCCAGGGCACTTTTATTTTCCCTTTGCAGCCACATGCTGCAGTGTGCTCATACAGAAGCCGACGCTCTGCTGAGTTTGCTTCCTGCATGGACAGGAACAGGAAGTCACTTGGTGCACATGTGACTGTGAGAGAGGAGAGGAGCCTTCAGACGTGAGGAGCAGCAGCCCAGCAGGTCTATCAGAAAGCCATACCATACGGGGGAGCACAGACTCAGGCACATTCTGCTGCTAATGAGGGAAACTGGTAATTTTAGTGTGTGCAGGGGAGGGGGGGGGGGGGGGTTGTATATTAGTGTGTGCAGGGGAGGAGGGGTGGTATATTAGTGTGTGCAGGGGGGGTATATTAGTGTGTGCTGGGGAGGGGGGTGGTATATTAGTGTGTGCAGGGGGGGTATATTAGTGTGTGCAGGGGAGGAGGGGTGGTATATTAGTGTGTGCAGGGGGGGTATATTAGTGTGTGCAGGGGAGGAGGGGTGGTATATTAGTGTGTGCAGGGGGGGGTATATTAGTGTGTGCAGGGGAGGGGGTGGTATATTAGTGTGTGCAGGGGGGGTATATTAGTGTGTGCTGGGGAGGGGGGTATATTAATGTGTGCAGGGGGGTTGTATATTAGTGTGTGCAGGGTAGGGGGGGTGGTATATTAATGTGTGCAAGTGAGGGGGGGTGGTATATTAATGTGTTCAGGGGAGGGGGGTGGTATATTAGTGTGTGCAGGGGGGTATATTAGTGTGTGCAGGGGAGGGGGGGTGGTATATTAATGTGTGCAGGGGAGGGGGGTATATTAATGTGTGCAGGGGAAGGGGGGTATATTAGTGTGTGCAGGGGGTATATTAGTGTGTGCATGGGAGGGGGGTATATTAGTGTGTGCAGCGGAGGGGGGTATATTAGTGTGTGCAGCGGAGGGGGGGTGGTATATTAGTGTGTGCAGCGGAGGGGGGGTGGTATATTAGTGTGTGCAGCGGAGGGGGGGTGGTATATTAGTGTGTGCAGCGGAGGGGGGGTGGTATATTAGTGTGTGCAGCGGAGGGGGGGTGGTATATTAGTGTGTGCAGCGGAGGGGTGGTATATTAGTGTGTGCAGGGGAGGGGGGGTATATTAATGTGTGCAGGGGAGGGGGGGTATATTAGTGTGTGCAGGGGAGGTGGGGTGGTATATTAGTGTGTGCAGGGGGGTATATTAATGTGTGCAGGGGAGGTGGGGTGGTATATTAGTGTGTGCAGGGGGGTATATTAATGTGTGCAGGGGAGGGGGGGGGTATATTAATGTGTGCAGGGGAGGGGGGTGGTATGTTGGTATATTAATGTATGCAGGGGAGGGGGTGGTGGTATATTAATGTGTGCAGGGGAGGGGGGGACGGTATATTAAAAATTTGTATGGGGGAGTGGCATATTAATGTGTTTTTGTTTTTTAATTAATGCAGTTTCCCACTGCCTATCACTCACTGCCTCTCCCCGCCCGTCACCTCTCTCCTGAGACCCTCTCCCTATCACTCACTGACTCTTATACCGCTTTTAGACCAACAGCGCGGGTCGCAGCCGGGAGCCTGACACGGGTGCTACCCGGCTGCGCCCTGCGTCAGCTCCCTTTCCCACTGCACTCGCCAACCCGGCATATTGCCAGTGACGCGGTGGGGGTGGCACTTGGAGATCACATGATCTCCAAGCGCCGCCCGCACATTCACTGTACACTGCAAAGTTTGCCGAGTTGAACACGTGTTCAACCCTGCAAACCACCCGAGTTGGAATACCGGGTCACTCGACCCGGATTATTCCAACTCGAACCTTTTACACCAGCCAGCAACACGGGTTATGCACCTTCATGTGCAATAATCCGTGTTATATGCTGGCGGTGTAAAAGGGGTATTGCCCTCACCCCGTCACCTCTCTTCTATTACACTCTTCCTGTTGTTCACCATTTCCCCATCACCTCTCTCGCTTGTTACCCAGTGACTCTCACCCTTTCAATGTCACCCTCTGTTTTTCCCCTCTGCTTGTCACCTTCCTCCACTCACTGGTCACTGCCTCTCCCTAGCTTCACTCTCTACCCTTCTCCCACTGCCTCTCCCTGCTGTTACCCTTTCCCCGTCCGCTCTCTCTCCTGTCACCCTCTCCCTGTCACCTACTGACTTTTCTGTCACCCACCGTCTCTAACACTCACCCGATCACCCTCTCTCTTTTCACATTTCTGTGGGGTCTATTCATGAAGCAGTGAAAAGTGTGGAGAAGTAAGTCAGTGAAGAATCAGCTTATATAATTGTATAGAATACACTTTATAAATGTTACCTCAACACTGATTGGTTGCCATAGGCAACTTCTCCACTGTTTACACTGCATCATGAATAGACCCACATCCTCCCCCCCCCCCCCCCCCCCCCCCCCACACACACACACACACACACACACACACACCTTGCGATTTCAGTCTCAGGCATGTTTTTGACTACCACCCCTTCAGCGATTGCAGACTCCCGCATGTTGCCCGCTAGCCCCCACCCCCACAATTGCAGACTCCCGCATGTACGGCATCCACCACGTACCACTATGTAAGCATGCAGGGGGGGGGGGGGAGCAGGCTAAAGTTTTGCCTAGGGTGTCAAGAAACCTTGCACCGGCCCTGACCATCCCTGCCTCTCCCTCCAGCGCCATCCCTGCCTCCCTCTCCCTCCAGCACCATCCCTCCCTCTCCCTCCAGCGCCATCCCTGCCTCCCTTCATCTCTCCAGCACCATCCCTGCCTCTCCCTCCAGTGCCATCCCTGCCTCCCTCTCCCTCCAGCACCATCCCTGCCTCTCCCTCCAGCGCCATCCCTGCCTCCCTTCATCTCTCCAGCACCATCCCTGCCTCTCCCTCCAGCACCATCCCTCTCTCTCCCTCCAGCGCCATCCCTGCCTCCCTTCATCTCTCCAGCACCATCCCTCCCTCTCCCTCCAGCGCCATCCCTCCCTCTCCCTCCAGCGCCATCCCTCCCTCCCCCTCCAGCACCATCCCTCCCTCCCCCTCCAGCACCATCCCTCCCTCTCCCTCCAGCACCATCCCTCCCTCTCCGTCCAGCACCATCCCTCCCTCTCCATCCAGCACCATCCCTGCCTCCCTTCATCTCTCCAGCACCATCCCTGCCTCCCTTCATCTCTCCAGCACCATCCCTCCCTCTCCCTCCAGCGCCATCCCTGCCTCCCTTCATCTCTCCAGCACCATCCCTGCCTCTCCCTCCAGCGCCATCCCTGCCTCCCTTCATCTCTCCAGCACCATCCCTCCCTCTCCCTCCAGCGCCATCCCTCCCTCTCCCTCCAGCACCATCCATCCCTCTCCCCCCAGCACCATCCCTCCCTCTCCCTCCAGCACCATCCCTGCCTCTCCCTCCAGCACCATCCCTGCCTCCCATCTCTCCAGCACCATCCCTGCCTCTCCCTCCAGCGCCATCCCTGCCTCCCTGCATCTCTCCAGCGCCATCCCTCCCTCTCCCTCCAGCACCATCCCTCCCTCTCTCTCCAGCACCATCCCTGCATCTCTCCAGCGCCATCCCTGCCTCCCTTCATCTCTCCAGCACCATCGCTCCCTCTCCCTCCAGCACCATCCCTGCCTCTCCCTCCAGCGCCATTCCTCCCTCTCTCTCCAGCACCATCCCTCCCTCTCTCTCCAGCACCATCCCTGCATCTCTCCAGCGCCATCCCTGCCTCCCTTCATCTCTCCAGCACCATCGCTCCCTCTCCCTCCAGCACCATCCCTGCCTCTCCCTCCAGCGCCATTCCTCCCTCTCCCTCCAGCACCATCCCTCCCTCTCTCTCCAGCACCATCCCTGCATCTCTCCAGCGCCATCCCTGCCTCCCTTCATCTCTCCAGCACCATCGCTCCCTCTCCCTCCAGCACCATCCCTGCCTCTCCCTCCAGCGCCATTCCTCCCTCTCCCTCCAGCACCATTCCTGCCTCTCCCTCCAGCGCCATCCCTGCCTCCCTTCATCTCTCCAGCACCATCCCTGCCTCTCCCTCCAGCGCCATCCCTGCCTCCCTTCATCTCTCCAGCACCATCCCTGCCTCTCTCTCCAGCGCCATCCCTGCATCTCTCCAGCGCCATCCCTGCCTCCCTGCGTCTCTCCAGCGCCATCCCTGCCTCCCTTCATCTCTCCAGCACCATCCCTCCCTTTCCCTCCAGCGCCATCCCTGCCTCCCTGCGTCTCTCCAGCGCCATCCCTCCCTTTGTCTATCCGGCGCCATCCCTGAATCTCTCCAGTGCCATCCATCCCTCTCTCCAGTGCCATCCCTGCCTCTCCCCAGTGCCATGCCTGCCTCTCTCCAGCACCATCCCTCCCTCTGTCTCTCCAGCGCCATCCCTGTGTCTGCCCAGCGCCATCTATCCCTCCCTCCATCTCTCCAGTGCCATCCATCCCTCCGTCTGTCCAGCACCATCCCTACCTCTGTCTCTCCAGCGCAATTCCTGCGTCTCTCCAGTGCCACCCATCCCTACCTGCGTCTCTCCAGCCCAATCCCTGCCTACCTGCGTCTCTCCAGTGCCATACCACCCTCCCTGCATCTCTCTAGTTCTCCTATATATATATATATATATATATATATATATATCACCAGCGTCAACAACCCCCCCCCCCTCGTGTCACTCCAACACCTTCTGTGTCTCTTCATCACCATCTAGCTTTGTCTCTCCAGCCTCATCCCCACCTGCAACTCTCCAGCCTCATTGCCGCCCCTTTATGTATTGATTTTATTCCCTAGTCCAGTGGTTCCCAAACTTTTTTAAAACATGGCGCCCTAAAGTATCAGAATTTTTTCACGACTCCCCTAGGCCATAAGTTTCTTATTGAGAAATTTAGAAAGAAATATGAAATTAAGTAAATTGTGTTTTATATGTCATCAGTGGTGCAAGAAGAAAAAAATTCTTAGTGGTACTGTGTGCGCGCGCGCCAAAAAATTAGCTTGACCACATGCAACATGGGGCGTGGCCAATAAAAATGGGGGTGTGATACACATATGACCCCAATAGTGCAGTGCCAGATACACATATGCCCCTAATAGGGCGAGATACACATGTTCCCCCACAGTGCCAGGTATGCCCCCACAGTGCCAGATACACATATGCCCCCACAGTAACAGATACACATATACCGCCACAGTGCCAGATATGCCCCCACAGTTCCAGATACACATATGCCAGATATGCCCCCAAAGTGCCAGATACACACATGCCCTCACAGAGCAAGATATTCCCCCACAGTACCAGATACACATATTCCCCCACAGTGCCAGATACACATATGCTCCCACAGTGCCAGATACATATATGACCTCACAGAGCAAGATATTTCCCCACAGTGCCAGATACACATATTCCCCTACAGTGCCAGATACACATATTCCCCTACGGTGCCAGATACACACATGCCTCCACGGTGCAAGATACACATATGTCCCCACGGTGCGAGATACACATATGCCCTGTCGAAGTCGAAAAATATTGCAATACACACACCACATGCAAACACCACACAGATGGCATCCATGCATGTACTCAGTCTGCCGTGCGTGCGCATACTCGCAAATTGCGTACAATCGCCTCCCACGGAAGTGCGCGTACGGGCATGGTATGAGCAATTACAGAAAGATTCTTACTTGCAATGGAAATGATTACATGCCACAGTGTCCAGCCTGTGTCGAGTCACTGTTCACACACACACACACTAATCTAACCAAAAATGCACATCCTTCCAACACAATGTCTTGTTCACTCCAATGTTTGAACAGACCCCCTGGTCTGTGAAGAAAGACAAACACAAACCGAACAAGTCATCGTTTGGTGGAGGCCAGAACAATGGGAGACAAATATCCCAATAGATACACACAAGCCTGCGGTTGCAAATTATTAACTACTGGCAGCCTGCAGTCTAGATAACCTTTGAAAGATAGATATAATAGCAGGGAAACACTTATAAATGTATATATATATATATATATATATATATATATATATATAGGAGGGTAGGGGTACTAGCGACTAACAGTGTCTACACTTAAAGGATATATATATGAAGAAGGATGCAATTCGTATTTCTTTTAAAAAATGGGGGGATATTTATTATAAAACAGACAATTTAATAGCAATAAAAAAGGAAAAAGGGTTGGATGGAATAAAAAAACGGGTGGATTTGATCGATTAAAAAATAATAAATAAATTCAAGCTGATAAAAGAAAAAATAATAAAAACATATCTGGAACAATAAAAATATACAAATATATTTCAGATAAGAGAAAGGTGCTTATCTTAAAAATGGAAGGTCAAATTGAGGTCTGCCCAACGCGTTTCGTCCATCTGACTTCATCAATCAATATATATATATTTGTGTGCATCTTGAGAATGGTTGGTCATTTCATGTGTAGGATCATGTTGCCTGGAGATAACATAACAAAGTAACCTAATGTACATGGAAATATCTGTCACACATTACATATTTCCCAAACCCCTCATGCAACTTTTACTTATTTACAAGGCACAACAAGGGAATTATACACTTTTACAGTATGCGAGGGGACAGTAACTGATCAGAGCATCATGCATGGTATCTACGTGTTCGGATAATTATGAGTAATAATCCGGTGTTGATTTGGAGAAGATCGCATGTTGTTGCGAATAGTTATTCGCAAAGGCAGATTAAAGGTATATTTGTGTTTATTATGTACTTGGTATGCGGTGGGAATCCAGAGCTGACCAGCTGTACACACCCCTGGATCAAGGCATCGCTTATCTCTTCAAACCGACCAATGACCTCTCCTGTACTGTAAACGACCATCCCTCCAACCAATCAGTGGAGAGCATACAACCCCACTGTATTGTATTTTGGGCAAGGGTATATAAACCTTGCACCTGGGCCGGTCACTCTCTCTCTCTGCTTTTTAAAGACTCATAGGTTGTCTTGCCAGACGACTGGGGACCGGATCCGGGTGGCGCAAGCGACAAAGCGTACGTATCATTGGATGTGACTCTCTCTCTCTCTGTGATTGAATTGTATTGTGTTGTACCATTTATATTGTAACTTATTGTAACCCCCTTTTTCAAATATATTATTACTTGTTGCTGCTTTGGACCACAACTTACAATCAAATACTGGTGTCGCATTCAGTTTCTGTTGAGCGTTTGTATAGTGTAATTGCCACACCTAGAGCTGCCTCGTGCTCTCAGCGTGTCGGTCTGTGTGTATGCACTGAGTGTAAGCTGCACGGCTATTCCGGCGTGTGTACACAAAGTGCGTGCACAGTACGGGACTGTGTACGCTAACTGGGGACAGAGTACGAAGGTAAAGGATTTATTACAGCGGCCGCAGCGGCTTCAGTTACAGTGTGCAATAGGGGTTAGTGGCTGCTTTCCAAGAAGTCTATCGAACTTCTCAGCCGCCACAGTGCCAGATACACATATGCCCCTAATAGTGCCAGATATGATCGCACAGTGCCAGATATGCCCCCACAGTGCCAGATACACATGCCCCCACAGTGCCAGATATGCCCCCGCAGTGCCAGATACACATGCCCCCGCAGTGCCAGACCCCACATTTGACTTAAAATCTTGGGAAAAACTCTGTGGGGGTTAGACAACCCTAGCACCCCTAGGGGTGGCACAGCGGCACAGATTATTTCAGGAGACAGCATAAATCCGGAATGGGTAGACCAATTTACAACAAACTGGGTACACATATGACTTACACTAGGGAAAAAAAAATGTGGGGGTCAAACACCGCTAGCACCCCTAGGGGTGGGACAGCAGCACAGAGTATGTTAGCAGACAGCATAACTGTGGAAGGCCTGGAGCAATTTACACCAAACTTGGTACACATTTGACTTACAATCTCGAAAATACCCCTAACACTCCTAGGGGTGGGACAGCAGCACAAAGTATTTAAGGAGATAGCTTAACTCCCGAATGGCTAGACCAATTTGCAACAAACTGGGTACACATATGACTTACACTCGGGAAACAAACAATGTGGGGGTCAGACACTCCTAGCACCCCTAGGGGTGGGACAGCAGCACAGAGTATGTCAGCAGAAAGCATTATTGTAGAAGGCCTGCAGCAATTTACACCAAACTTGGTACACATCTGATTTACAATCTGGGAACAAACTCGGTGGGGATTATCCCCCCCAGGGGTGGGACAGCAGCACAGAGAATTTCAGGAGACAGCATAACTCTGGAATGTCTAGACCAATTTACAACAAACTTGCTACACATATGACTTACAAGCTGGGAACAAACACTGTGGGGGTAACACACCACTAGCACCCCTAGGGTTGAGGCAGCAGCACAGAGTATATCAGGACATGCATGATATGTCAGTGATGACAGGGCTCCATGGGACAGGGGCAGTGATATGATGTGAGGAGGGGAATGGAGGTAGCATGAACCCACACACTGAAAGTTATATAGTGGAAGTAGCACGGTCCCCCAGCAGCACATTGGGTTTTCATTTTAGTGATGTGTATAACATTTTCCATGCTTTTTTATACTATGCTATTTATACTGTGTGTTTAATATTTAAATTAATTTTTGTTAACAAACATTCATAAAATCCCGGGCAACGTTGAGTACTCCAGCTAGTATTATATATATATATATATATTTCTCTGACGTCCTAGTGGATGCTGGGACTTCCGTAAGGACCATGGGGAATAGCGGCTCCGCAGGAGACTGGGCACAAAAGTAAAAGCTTTAGACTAGCTGGTGTGCACTGGCTCCTCCCCCTATGACCCTCCTCCAAGCCTCAGTTAGATTTTTGTGCCCGAACGAGAAGGGTGCATGCTAGGTGGCTCTCCTGAGCTGCTTAGAAGTAAAAGTTTAAATAGGTTTTTTATTTTCAGTGAGTACTGCTGGCAACAGGCTCACTGCATCGTGGGACTAAGGGGAGAAGAAGCGAACTCACCTGCGCGCAGAGTGGATTGGGCTTCTTGGCTACTGGACATTAGCTCCAGAGGGACGATCACAGGTTCAGCCTGGATGGGTCCCGGAGCCGCGCCGCCGGCCCCCTTACAGAGCCAGAAGAGCGAAGAGGTCCGGAGAAAGCGGCGGCAGAAGACGTTCCTGTCTTCAAATAAGGTAGCGCACAGCACTGCAGCTGTGCGCCATTGCTCTCAGCACACTTCACACTCCGGTCACTGAGGGTGCAGGGCGCTGGGGGGGAGCGCCCTGAGACGCAATAAAACACTATAAAAACCTTATATGGCTAAAGAAATGCATCACATATAGCTCCTAGGCTATATGGATGCATTTAACCCCTGCCAGTTTTCCTGAAAAAAGCGGGAGAAAAGGCCGCCGAGAAGGGGGCGGAGCCTATCTCCTCAGCACACAAGCGCCATTTTCCCTCACAGCTCCGCTGGAAGGACGGCTCCCTGACTCTCCCCTGCAGTCCTGCTACAAGAATCAGGGTAAAACAAGAGAGGGGGGGCACTATTGGCAGCTAATATATAATACAGCAGCTATAACAGGGAGTAACACTTATATAAGGTTATCCCTGCATATATATAGCGCTCTGGTGTGTGCTGGCAAACTCTCCCTCTGTCTCCCCAAAGGGCTAATGGGGTCCTGTCCTCTATCAGAGCATTCCCTGTGTGTGTGCTGGGTGTCGGTACGATTGTGTCGACATGTATGAGGAGGAAAATGATGTGGAAGCAGAGCAATTGCCTGTGTTAGTGATGTCACCCCCTAGGGAGTCGACACCTGACTGGATGGTCGTATTTAAAGAATTACGTGACAATGTCAGCACTTTGCAAAAAACTGTTGACGACATGAGACAGCCGGCAAATCAGTTAGTGCCTGTTCAGGCGTCTCAGACACCGTCAGGGGCGCTAAAACGCCCGTTACCTCAGATGGTCGACACAGACCCAGACACGGATACTGAATCCAGTGTCGACGGTGAGGAGACAAACGTAATGTCCAGTAGGGCCACACGTTACATGATCACGGCAATGAAGGAGGCATTGAACATTTCTGACACTACAAGTACCACAAAAAAGGGTATTATGTGGGGTGTGAAAAAACTACCAGTAGTTTTTCCTGAATCAGAGGAATTAAATGAGGTGTGTGATAAAGCGTGGGTTTCCCCCGATAAAAAACTGCTGATTTCTAACAAATTATTGGCACTATACCCTTTCCCGCCAGAGGTTAGGGCACGTTGGGAAACACCCCCTAGGGTAGATAAGGCGCTCACACGCTTATCAAAACAAGTGGCGTTACTGTCTCCTGATACGGCCGCCCTCAAGGAACCAGCTGATAGAAGGCTGGAAAATATCCTAAAAGGTATATACACACATACTGGTGTTATACTGCGACCAGCAATCGCCTCAGCCTGGATGTGCAGCGCTGGAGTGGCTTGGTCGGATTCCCTGACTGAAAATATTGATACCCTGGATAGGGACAGTATTTTATTAACTATAGAGCATTTAAAGGATGCATTACTATATATGCGTGATGCACAGAGGGATATTTGCACCCTGGCATCAAGAGTGAGTGCGATGTCCATTTCTGCCAGAAGGGCGTTATGGACGCGACAGTGGTCAGGTGATGCAGATTCCAAACGACATATGGAAGTATTGCCGTATAAAGGGGAGGAGTTATTTGGGGTCGGTCTATCAGACCTGGTGGCCACGGCAACAGCTGGAAAGTCCACCTTTTTACCCCAGGTCACCTCTCAGCAGAAAAAGACACCGTCTTTTCAAACTCAGTCCTTTCGTTCCTATAAGAACAAGCGAGCAAAAGGCCACTCATTTCTGCCCCGGGGCAGAGGAAGAGGAAAAAGACTGCACCAGGCAGCCTCTTCCCAGGAGCAGAAGCCCTCCCCCGCTTCTGCCAAGTCTTCAGCATGACGCTGGGGCTTTACAAGCGGACTCAGGCACGGTGGGGGCCCGTCTCAAAAATTTCAACGCGCAGTGGGCTCACTCGCAAGTGGACCCCTGGATCCTGCAGGTAGTATCACAGGGGTACAAATTGGAATTCGAGACGTCTCCCCCTCGCCGATTCCTGAAGTCTGCTCTTCCAACGTCTCCCTCCGACAGGGAGGCAGTATTGGAAGCTATTCACAAGCTGTATTCCCAGCAGGTGATAATCAAGGTACCCCTCCTACAACAGGGAAAGGGGTATTATTCCACACTGTTTGTGGTACCGAAGCCGGACGGCTCGGTGAGACCAATTTTAAATCTGAAATCCTTGAACACTTACATAAAAAGGTTCAAATTCAAGATGGAATCACTCAGAGCAGTGATAGCGAACCTGGAAGAAGGGGACTATATGGTATCTCTGGACATCAAAGATGCTTATCTCCATGTCCCAATCTTCCCTTCTCACCAGGGGTACCTCAGGTTTGTGGTTCAAAACTGTCATTATCAGTTTCAGACGCTGCCGTTTGGATTGTCCACGGCACCCCGGGTCTTTACCAAGGTAATGGCCGAAATGATGATTCTTCTTCGAAGAGAAGGCGTCTTAATTATCCCTTACTTGGACGATCTCCTGATAAGGGCAAGATCCAGGGAACAGTTAGAGTTCGGAGTAGCACTGTCTCAGGTAGTGCTACGTCAGCACGGGTGGATTCTAAATATCCAAAAATCACAGCTGATTCCAACAACACGTCTACTGTTCCTGGGGATGATTCTGGACACAGTCCAGAAAAAGGTGTTTCTCCCGGAGGAGAAGGCCAGGGAGTTATCCAAGCTAGTCAGGAACCTCCTAAAACCAGGCCAAGTGTCAGTGCATCAATGCACGAGAGTCCTGGGAAAAATGGTGGCTTCTTACGAAGCAATTCCATTCGGAAGATTCCATGCAAGGACAAGGGTGTCTCTCCTGTGGTGGTTACAGAGTGCTCATCTTCTAGAGGGCCGCAGATTCGGCATTCAGGATTGGATGCTGGTGACCACGGATGCCAGTCTGAGAGGCTGGGGAGCAGTCACACAGGGAAGAAATTTCCAGGGCTTGTGGTCAAGCATGGAAACTTCTCTTCACATAAATATCCTGGAACTAAGGGCCATTTACAATGCCCTAAGTCAAGCAAGGCCTCTGCTTCAGGGTCAGTCGGTATTGATCCAATCGGACAACATCACGGCAGTCGCCCACGTCAACAGACAGGGCGGCACAAGAAGCAGGAGGGCAATGGCAGAAGCTGCAAGGATTCTCCGCTGGGCGGAAAATCATGTGGTAGCACTGTCAGCAGTGTTCATTCCGGGAGTGGACAACTGGGAAGCAGACTTCCTCAGCAGACACGACCTCCACCCGGGGGAGTGGGGACTTCACCCAGAAGTCTTCCAAGTGATTGTAAACCGTTGGGAAAAACCAAAGGTGGACATGATGGCGTCCCGTCTCAACAAAAAACTGGACAGATATTGCGCCAGGTCAAGGGACCCTCAGGCAATAGCGATGGACGCTCTGGTAACACCGTGGGTGTACCAGTCGGTGTATGTGTTCCCTCCTCTGCCTCTCATACCCAAAGTACTGAGAATCATAAGAAAGAGAGGAGTAAGAACTATACTCGTGGCTCCGGATTGGCCAAGAAGAACTTGGTACCCGGAACTGCAAGAGATGCTCACGGAGGACCCGTGGCCTCTACCTCTCAGAAAGGACCTGCTCCAGCAGGGACCTTGTCTGTTTCAAGACTTACCGCGGCTGCGTTTGACGGCATGGAGGTTGAACGCCGGATCCTGAAGGAAAAAGGCATTCCAGATGAAGTCATCCCTACCCTGGTCAAGGCCAGAAAGGATGTAACCGCAAAACATTATCACCGCATTTGGCGGAAATATGTTGCGTGGTGTGAGGCCAAGAAGGCCCCTACAGAGGAATTTCAACTGGGTCGTTTCCTGCATTTCCTGCAAACAGGACTATCTATGGGCCTAAAATTAGGGTCCATTAAGGTTCAAATTTCGGCCCTGTCAATCTTCTTCCAAAAAGAACTGGCTTCAGTGCCTTAAGTTCAGACGTTTGTCAAAGGGGTACTGCATATACAGCCTCCTTTTGTGCCTCCAGTGGCACCTTGGGATCTCAATGTAGTGTTGAGTCTCCTAAAATCACATTGGTTTGAACCACTCACCACTGTGGAATTGAAATATCTCACATGGAAAGTGGTCATGCTGTTAGCCCTGGCTTCAGCCAGGCGTGTCTCTGAATTGGCGGCTTTATCATATAAAAGCCCTTACCTAATTTTTCATTCAGACAGGGCAGAACTGAGGACTTGCCCTCAATTTCTCCCTAAGGTGGTTTCAGCGTTTCACTTGAACCAGCCTATTGTGGTACCTGCGGCTACTAGGGACATGGAGGACTCCAAGTTGCTGGACGTAGTCAGGGCCCTGAAAATATATGTTTCCAGAACGGCTGGAGTCAGAAAATCTGACTCGCTGTTTATCCTGTATGCACCCAACAAGCTGGGTGCTCCTGCTTCTAAGCAGACTATTGCTCGTTGGATTTGTAGTACAATTCAGCTTGCACATTCTGTGGCAGGCCTGCCACAGCCAAAATCTGTAAAAGCCCATTCCACAAGGAAAGTGGGCTCATCTTGGGCGGCTGCCCGAGGGGTCTCGGCTTTACAACTTTGCCGAGCAGCTACTTGGTCAGGGGCAAACACGTTTGCTAAATTTTACAAATTCGATACCCTGGCTGAGGAGGACCTGGAGTTCTCTCATTCGGTGCTGCAGAGTCATCCGCACTCTCCCGCCCGTTTGGGAGCTTTGGTATAATCCCCATGGTCCTTACGGAAGTCCCAGCATCCACTAGGACGTCAGAGAAAATAAGAATTTACTTACCGATAATTCTATTTCTCGTAGTCCGTAGTGGATGCTGGGCGCCCATCCCAAGTGCGGATTGTCTGCAATACTTGTATATAGTTATTGTTACAAAAAAATCGGGTTGTTTATTGTTGTGAGCCATCTTTTCAGAGGCTCCTACGTTTATCATACTGTTAACTGGGTTCAGATCACAGGTTGTACGGTGTGATTGGTGTGGCTGGTATGAGTCTTACCCGGGATTCAAAATCCTTCCTTATTATGTACGCTCGTCCGGGCACAGTATCCTAACTGAGGCTTGGAGGAGGGTCATAGGGGGAGGAGCCAGTGCACACCAGCTAGTCTAAAGCTTTTACTTTTGTGCCCAGTCTCCTGCGGAGCCGCTATTCCCCATGGTCCTTACGGAAGTCCCAGCATCCACTACGGACTACGAGAAATAGAATTATCGGTAAGTAAATTCTTATTATATATATATATATATATATATATAAAACGCGGGCTGCTGGTGTATATACTGTATTATATACATATAATGCGTGCTGCTGGTGTATATACTGTATATTATATATATATATATACTAGGTGATTCATCGCGCCCTACGGGCGCTCTTCACACCGTCGTAAGGGGCTACGCCCTGTTAACCCTTGCACACCCTTGTGGCGTGCAGTATTTTTATTATATGGAGTATTACATCAATCATAATTGTGTGAGTGGTTAAATATTGCACGGACAAAGGGCGTGCAATGGTTAAGGGGTGGAAGCCCCTTGCAACGGCGTGAACAGCGCACGCAGGGCCTGGTGAATCACCTAATAGGTGCTTTGGTTGGGGGAGTAGGGGGTGCGGGGAAGAGGCGGATGGGATCCTGGGGTGCCACGGGAGGGGCGGTTGCGGTGTTGCCGCAGGTGGGGGAGGGTGCATGGGTGCCGCGGGTGGTGGTCCAGAGGCGCTGTGGGTGGGGGAGGAGCAGTTGCAGGGTTGCCCCGGGTGGGAGAGGGGTGGATACGGTGGTGTGGCGGGAGGTACGGGTGCGGGATCACTGCGGGTGGGGGAGGGGGTCCGGAGCTATTGCGGGCGCTGGAGGGGGGGGTTGGAGCCGCGGATGAGGTCCGGAGGTAGTGGGGGAGGGACGGGTAATGCTTCTCCTGCTTCTCCTCCTGTCAGCAGCTAAGCTGCTGTCCTCCTTTTGGCAGCGGCTCTCCCAGAGACTCGCACAGCAGGCAGTCACTATTGTTCGCGCCGGTGTCCCAATGTGCCGCATTACAGAGAAGAAGATGTACGCAATAAACTACAGCTCCCAGCAGCCCTTAGGGGCGGAATGCTTCGGCGCTAAGGGCTGCTGGGAGCTGTAGTTTATGTAGTGCGTCTACTTCCCTGTAATGCGGCGCGTTGGGACACTGGCGCTAACAATAGGGACTGGCTGGCAGAACTGTGTGACTGGCTGAATCAATGTAAAAGGTGAGAGTGCTGTGCAGTGTCCGTGACACTACACACATGCAGCAGCGCCGGCAGCACAAAGCCTCCTCTTCCCCTCGGCGCCGGCAGCACAAAGCCTCCTCTCCCCCTCGGCGCCGGCAGCACAAAACCTCCTCTCCCCCCTCCCCTCCCCTGTGTGACATTCAGTGGCCGGGAGGGAGCCAAAGTGGGTGGAGCTAGATGGGAGTAAGGGGCGGAGCTACACGGGACCATGCTGCAGCAGGAGGATGATCTGCTACAGCTTCGGTCAGCAGACTTCATTAGATAAGTGTCTGTAAAGAGTGAGTGTGTGTGTGTGTGTGTGTGTGTGTGTGTGTGTATATATATATATATATATATATATATATACAGTGTCTGTGTATACTGTATATGTGTGACTGTGTATGTGTGTAATGTATGTGTGTAAACGGTACTGGGAGAGAAGGCATTACGTGTGTAAGCGTCACTGGTATAGGGGGTGTTACGTGTGTAAGCGTCAGTGGTACAGGGGGCGTTACGTGTATAAGCGTCACTGGTACAGGGGGTGTTACGTGTGTAAGCATCACTGGTACAGGGGGCGTTATGTGTGTAAGCGGCATTGGTACAGAGGGCGTTACGTGTGTAAGCGTCACTGCTACAGGGGGCATTACGTGTGTAATAGTCACTGCTACAGGGGGCATTACGTGTGTAATAGTCACTGCTACAGGGGGCATTACGTGTGTAAGCGTCACTGCTACAGGGGGCATTACGTGTGTAAGCGTCACTGGTACAGGGGGCGTTACGTGTGTAAGCGGCACTGGTACAGGGGGTGTTACGTGTGTAAGTGTCACTGGTACAGGGGGCGTTACGTGTGTAAGCATCACTGGTACAGGGGGCATTACGTGTGTAATTGTCACTGCTACAGGGGGCATTACGTGTGTAAGCGGCATTGGTACAGGGGGCGTTATGTGTGTAAGCGGCATTGGTACAGGGGGCCTTACGTGTCTAAGCGGCACTGGTACAGGGGGCATTACGTGTGTAATAGTCACTGCTACAGGGGGCATTACGTGTGTAATTGTCACTGCTACAGGGGGCATTACGTGTGTAAGCGTCACTGGTACAGGGGGCGTTACGTGTGTAAGCGGCACTGGTACAGAGGGCGTTACGTGTGTAAGCATCACTGGTACAGGGGGCATTACGTGTGTAAGCGTCACTGGTATAGGGGGTGTTACGTGTGTAAGCATCACTGGTACAGGGGGTGTTACGTGTGTAAGCATCACTGGTATAGGGGGTGTTACGTGTGTAAGCATCACTGGTATAGGGGGTGTTACGTGTGTAAGCATCACTGGTACAGGGGGTGTTACGTGTGTAAGCGTCACTGGTATAGGGGGTGTTACGTGTGTAAGCATCACTGGTACAGGGGGTGTTACGTGTGTAAGCGTCACTGGTATAGGGGGTGTTACGTGTGTAAGCATCACTGGTACAGGGGGCGTTACGTGTGTAAGCATCACTGGTATAGGGGGTGTTACGTGTGTAAGCATCACTGGTACAGAGGGCGTTACGTGTGTAAGCGTCACTGCTACAGGGGGCATTACGTGTGTAATTGTCACTGCTACAGGGGGTGTTACTTGTGTGTCACTGGTACAGGGGGGCGTGACATGTGTAAGCGTCACTGGCTCAGGGGGCATTACATGTGTAAGCGTCTCTGGTACAGGGGGCGTTACGTGTGTAAGTGTCTCTACTACAGGGGTCATTATGTGCGCTGTGCGTTTGTAAAGTATGCGAGGGTGCAAATTTGTAGTTTGCAGGGGGGCGCCGAACACTCTAGCACCAGCCCATACTGCACACCCACTGCAGTGCACAGCACTGTCACCTTTTACATTGATTCAGCGTCCATACAGTACCCTCCATGATATTACCCTCTCTATCTGCTACATTAGCCATCTCGGGGCTTCCAGGCCGGCAGGCCAGGTGCTGTGTTGCGGAGTCAGGGCCTCTGGGGATCTGGGTGCGGCTGTGGCGGGGAGACACTTCTGTGACATCACACGCAGAGCAGGGTCCGGGGCTCAGAGAGTATGCGGCGCAGGGAGGCCTATGAAAGTCTTCCGCTGCACCGCTTTCATACACATCTATGCCGGTGGCCGCAGCAGCTTTTGTTCCACCTGCGGCGCGGCTAGAGAGTGGGAATTGTTGATGCCGGAGGGGGCAGGTGGACTGGCAGCAAGACATTGGTGGTCATTCAGAGTTGATCGCTCGCTAGCAGTTTTTAGCAGCCGTGCAAACGCTATGCCGCTGCCCACTGGGAGTGTATTTTAGCTTAGCAGAAGTGGGAACGAAGGGATCGGAGAGCGGGTCCAAAAAAATGTTGTGCCGTTTCAGAGTAGCTTCAGACCTACTCTGCGCTTGCGATCACTTCAGACCATTCAGTTCCTGATTTGACGTTATGAACAGGCCCTGCGTTCGTCCAGCCACGCCTGCATTTTTCCGAACGCTCCCTGAAAACGGTCAGTTGACACCCAGAAACGCCCTCTTCCTGTCAATCACTCTGCGGCTGCCTATGCGACTGAAAAGCTTCGCTAGACCCTGTGTATAACTGCATCGTTCGTTGTAATAGTAAGCTGCACGTGCGCATTGCGCTGCATACGCATGAGCGAACAAATGCAGCTAGCGATCAACTTGGAATGACCCCATACGACGCTGCAATAAAATGATTGTTTTTTCCCCTATCTACAGCACAGAGACTTGCTGCAGATGCAGTGGCATACCCTCCAGCTGGACCTTTTTGGCAGGTACAGGACCTTTTTTTTATGGTCTGTACCGTTTTTTGACTCTCCAAGCTTCCATTGAAAGTATAGGAAAAGGGGCGTGGCCAAGCTGCTGTACTCGTGGCCACACCCCCTTTTCGAATTTGCATCAATGTTTATGTGTAAATTGTTGGAGGGTGTGATGCTGCAGATGCAGTGGGACTATTTTGGGGTGTGGGGCTGGAGCTGCAGCTCCATCAGTCCCATTGCTAATCCTGCTCTGTGAAAACACAGCAGGCAAAGGGCAGAGCCTCCCATTGGATGTAACCTGTGTGGAAGGGCGTTTCTCGCCCAATCAGCTGTGGGCTGGGTGTGATAGACCTTCCACTAACCCAATGAGAGCTCCTAGCCACGCCCAGCGTTAGAAACCCAGGCACAGAATCACAGGGCTATTATATAGGAGATATATATATATATGTATAAGGCTATAGAGCAGACAGCCCCTGTATAACGCGTGCTGCTGGTGTATATTATATATATAACGCGTGCTGCTGGTGTATATACTGAATATTATATATATATATATAAAACGCGTGCTGCTGGTATATATACTGTATCTTTTTATATATATATATAAAAATAAAACGCGTGCTGCTGGTGTATACATTTATGAGTTCTAATCAGTATATATTGGATTCACTATAAGCCTGTTAGCATGTGAGCAACAAATGATATCACAATTTTTGAAACTATCACAGAGGACAGGTGATACAGTTTGTAGTTCAGTACTGATACCATACTTAAAATCATTGGTTATTATCTAATTGACCCTTAGGTTTTTTCCTGTGTGAATCTGTATGGACAGCTTATCCGTATCTGTATTTCACGTTTGTGTTTGACACATGAGGTATGTCATGATGCTTTAAGAATTTCATCTGTAATAACCTTATAAATATTTAAATATCTATATATTTGTAGAGCTTGATTAACGCAGTTTCCTGCTATCATTAGGGTCATTCATAGTGTATTTCTATCAGGAGACTCTGTATATAAGAGTCAGCTTACACTGACCATTTAGACAATTATATTGTGATCCATGTATTAGACGCATGTGTGTTTTCCTAATAGAGGATAATGGTGAGGGGGTGGATATTCAAGCTTTCCCTCCCTCCTCTTTCTTTCTTTTTTTCCCTCTCGGTTTAGATTGGATTAGATATACACTAAATAAAATCAATTGATTTGTTAGGTCCATTTTTGGCAGGATCTTGCTGTTTTCACCTTCCTTTTGAAAGTTAGAAACATAGGAAATAGCTGAATTCTGATCAATCGAATATATGAGGTATGTGATGCTTCTACTTTATGAACCATACAATGGTTGATAAATCAATTTTCTGATAGTAATATGAATCAATTACCTTTTAATTAGGAAAAAACACAGAATTGGGCGCTGATGTTTAAATCAAATGTTAGCCGCACGTTCCTGGGGCTTGGTTCCTCTGCCACCACTTAGATACAGCAAGAAAAAATAAAAAGAAACTTGGAACTGCGCTTAGCATTTAATTAAAGATTTTTATTCATTCCCACAATAAAATATATATAAATATATAAGATGTATATAATTATACAATTACCGGCCGGATTTCATATAATGCACAAATCAAACATATAACATTTAGTGCCTCTAAGGGAGCCGCCGAGGGTACACTAAGGCGGAGAAACGCGTATGTGGACAAAGTGAGTTTATAGCCGGCCGGCTAAATCAATTCTTCAAGTGAGTGCATGCTGTCTCATTATCTCACCATCTTACTCAGCACCCGGACCCCAGTGCTAAGGGGGAATAGGGAGTACGCTCCCCTACCTGAGTTATTTTACATCATAATCAGAGGCAGATGTGATACCCTAGTGCTAAAGGGAAGAACACACGACCAGCTTGATATAATCGCATTAACAATGCCGCTTTGCTGACCTATGGACACTCTTATACCTGAGTTCCATTATATCTCATTCAGAGGCAGCTGGGATACTCCGATGCTATAAGGAAGGACATATTATAAGTTTATAAAAATTGTTCCAACAAATACTGCTCTGCTGACCTGTGATCCTTGGGACAGTTTATAATGAGTGACTAAGGTAACAGTTTACCAATTTCTTTCCGTCATAAAAGCAACGAGTTATCTTATATTGCAGGGACGCCTGCGAGGTCATAGGAGTCACCTAAAGGCAGTTATTTCTAATTAGTGGAGTTCCCACATGTGCACTAAGGTTTCAATATATGTTTTTAGGAGATAATTTCTCTGTGTAGAATAGGATGTGTTTTAGAGGCACTAAATGTTATATGTTTGATTTGTGCATTATATGAAATCCGGCCGGTAATTGTATAATTATACACATCTTATATATTTATATATATTTTATTGTGGGAATGAATAAAAATCTTTAATTAAATGCTAAGCGCAGTTCCAAGTTTCTTTTTACCTTTTAATTAGACTGGCTTGAAGCTTCGGCAGTCTCCTTTTTGATGTTTTGAAGTTATTCTTTGAAAAATCCTGAGTGTCCACTCTGATTGATCACATTTTGATAAATGTTAATACCAAAAGGTATGTAAAATACCCAATGATAATAGATAATATATATGAGTTTTATGATCACCACCTAACTGAGTCTCTTCGCTCTGTTTCACCATGTCTCGCACATCCTATTGTTCATTGACTGTTCTTTGTACCATACTATTGCTATTATATGATCTTTACTGTAGTGTATAAATACTGATTGGCTGTCTTATAATTTTTATACATACCCCTGATGAAGTCTAGTTACTAGACGAAACGCGTTGGGTTGTTATATTTGATGTTATCTCTGAATAGCATATGAGGAAGATTATAGATACTGCACTAAGTTGCCGATATTCCTCTATCAACTTCAAAGATGGAGTATTCGAAGAGAAATTACATCACTTTGTCTGTGTAATATGATGGACTTGCATCATTGCTTCTGTACATTTTAATACATTTTTTATGAAAGAACAGTTCATGTTTATGTTTTAAAAACAATGTTAATTGTGAAACCCACTGGGTTCCCTGTATTTATAGGTTGAAATAACCTTAGGGCGCCAATTTCCTTTCTTTTTATATTTTCTGTATCTAGTCCCTCCTAACAAGGGACTTAGTGAAATAGGCAGCCCCTCCCAAGGAGTACTGTATCTTATTGTATCTAATTAGCCTTAGAACAGCGCAGAAGGAGAGTATTTGGTTGAGATATATATATATATATATATATATATATATAAAACGCGTGCTGCTGGTGTATACACTGTATATTATATATATAACGCATGCTGCTGGTGTATATACTGTATAATATATATATATATATATATATATATATATACACGCGTGCTGCTGGTGTATATACTGAATATTATATATATATATATATAACGCGTGCTGCTGGTGTATATAGTGTATAATATATATATACACGTGCTGCTGGTGTATACACTGTATATTATATATATATAACGCGTGCTGCTGGTGTATAGACTGTATAATATATATATATATATATACGTGCTGCTGGTGTATATACTGTATAATATCTCCTATATATTTGGCTACATCTGTGACTCTGTGCCTGGCCGTAACGCTGGGTGGAGTCACAGCGGTGGGCGGAGTCAGCAAGTCTCTGCTCCTGCTGCCTGTCCATCTCTCTCTCTCTCCCCTCCCCCCACCCATCAGCAGCTCTGACTCCCCGGCCGCGGCGCCGGGCCAACAACAACGGCTGATGCCGCCCCCGGCATACACATTAGGAAGGACGGGTGGCGCAGGAGAAGGCTTTCATAGCCCTCCCTGCGCCGTGTACACACACCCGCCGCCTCCTCCACACACATCCAGCTGTCAGCTCTCCTGCTGTGACAGGAGGCGAGTGCTGCAGTGACGTCATCTCCTGCAGCACTCGCCTCCTGTCACAGAGAAGAGCCGGCACACACACTCCAGTCTCCGGGGGCTGCCAGCATCTACAGGCAAGCTGGAAACACCCCCGGAGCGAGAGAGAACATACCCGCGAGGCCACGCCCCCTTTTCGGCCGCGCGGGGGGGGGGGGGTGAGAGATGTGTGTAACAGTAATGCTGACCCGGTGACGCCTCTGGACACTACTGTTTACCAGCCTGCAGCAGCCGCCCACAGCCCCAACGGTGAGTCCCTCCGGCCATCCTACCCACTGATTCTATGTGTGGTCCCCACTTTACACAAGTCTCCCCTTCTGGTGTCCACCCCCTCCACTACTTTCCCCCCTCTCTTCATCAGCTTCCTCACTGGGGACCCTCCCTGCCGCCCCGCATCTCTGTATGCCCTCCCTGCCGCCCCGCATCCCCTCCCTGCCGCCCTGCATCTCTCTATCCCCTCCCTACCGCCCCGCGTCTCTATATCCCCTCCCTACCGCCCCGCGTCTCTCTATCCCCTCCCTACCGCCCCGCGTCTCTCTATCCCCTCCCTACCGCCCCGCCTCTCTCTATCCCCTCCCTATCGCCCCGCGTCTCTCTATCCCCTCCCTGCCGCCCCGCGTCTCTCTATCCCCTCCCTGCCGCCCCGCGTCTCTCTATCCCCTCCCTACCGCCCCGCGTCTCTCTATCCCCTCCCTGCCGCCCCGCGTCTCTCTATCCCCTCCCTACCGCCCCGCGTCTCTCTATCCCCTCCCTACCGCCCCGCCTCTTTCTATCCCCTCCCTGCCGCCCCGCGTCTCTCTATCCCCTCCCTGCCGCCCCGCGTCTCTGTACCCCCTCCCTGCCGCCCTGTATCTCTCTATCCCCTCCCTACCGCCCCGTATCTCTCTATCCCCTCCCTACCGCCCCGCTTCTCTCTATCCCTTCCCAGCCGCCCCGCCTCTCTTTATCCCTTCCCAGCCGCCCCGCCTCTCTTTATCCCTTCCCAGCCGCCCCGCCTCTCTCTATCACCTCCCTACCGCCCGCGTCTCTCTATCCCCTCCCTACCGCCCCACGTCTCTATATCCCCTCCCTACCGCCCCGCGTCTATCTATCCCCTCCCTACCGCCCGCGTCTCTCTATCCCCTCCCTACCGCCCCGCGTCTCTATATCCCCTCCCTACCGCCCGCGTCTCTCTATCCCTTCCCAGCCGTCCGCCTCTCTGTATCTACCTGCTGCCCCGCGTCTCTAAATCCCCTCCCTACCACCCCGCGTCTCTATATCCCCTCCCTACCGCCCCGCGTCTCTCTATCCCCTCCCTATTGTCCCGCGTCTTTCTATCCCCTCCCTACCGCCCAGCGTCTTTCTATCCCCTCCCTACCGCCCCGCGTCTCTCTATCCCCTCCCTACTGCCCCGCGTCTTTCTATCCCCTCCCTACCGCCCCGCGTCTCTATATCCCCTCCCTACAGCCCCGCGTCTCTCTATCCCCTCCCAGCCGCCCCGCCTCTCTGTATCCCCTCCCTACCGCCCCGCGTCTCTCTATCCCCTCCCAGCCGCCCCGTCTCTCTGTATCTACCTGCTGCCCCGCGTCTCTAAATCCCCTCCCTACCACCCCGCGTCTCTATATCCCCTCCCTACCGCCCCGCGTCTCTCTATCCCCTCCCTACCGCCCCGCGTCTTTCTATCCCCTCCCTACCGCCCCGCGTCTTTCTATCCCCTCCCTACCGCCCCGCGTCTCTCTATCCCCTCCCTACCGCCCCGCGTCTTTCTATCCCCTCCCTACCGCCCCGCGTCTCTATATCCCCTCCCTACCGCCCCGCGTCTCTCTATCCCCTCCCAGCCGCCCCGCCTCTCTGTATCCCCTCCCTACCGCCCCGCGTCTCTCTATCCCCTCCCAGCCGCCCCGTCTCTCTGTATCTACCTGCTGCCCCGCGTCTCTAAATCCCCTCCCTACCACCCCGCGTCTCTATATCCCCTCCCTACCGCCCCGCGTCTCTCTATCCCCTCCCTATTGTCCCGCGTCTTTCTATCCCCTCCCTACCGCCCCGCGTCTTTCTATCCCCTCCCTACCGCTCCGCGTCTCTATATCCCCTCCCTACCGCCCCGCGTCTCTCTATCCCCTCCCAGCCGCCCCGCCTCTCTGTATCCCCTCCCTACCGCCCCGCGTCTCTCTATCCCCTCCCAGCCGCCCCGTCTCTCTGTATCTACCTGCTGCCCCGCGTCTCTGTATCCCCTCCCTAACACCCTGCATCTCTGTATCCCCTCCCTAACACCCTGCATCTCTGTATCCCCTCCCTACCGCCCCACGTCTCTCTATCCCCTCCCTACCGCCCCGCGTCTCTGTATCCCCTCCTCCCTACGCCTCTGTATCCCCACCCTACCACCCCGCGTCTCTCTAACCCCTCCCTACCGCCCGCGTCTCTCTATCCCCTCCCTACCGCCCACGTCTCTCTATCCCCTCCCTACCACCCTGCGTCTCTCTATCCCCTCCCTACCGCCCTGCGTCTCTCTATCCCCCCCCAGCCGCCCGCATCTCTCTATCCCCTCCCTACCGCCCACGTCTCTCTATCCCCTCCCTGCCACCCTGCGTCTCTCTATCCCCTCCCTACCGCCCCGCGTCTCTCTATCCCCTCCCTACCGCCCTGCGTCTCTCTATCCCCTCCCTACCGCCACGCGTCTCTCTATCCCCTCCCAGCCGCCCCGCCCCTCTGTATCTCCTTCCTACCACCCCACATCTCTGTATCCCCTCCCTACCGCCCACGTCTCTGTATCCCCACCCTACCACCCCGCGTCTCTGTATCCCCTCCCTACCGCCCTGCGTCTCTCTATCCCCTCCCTACCGCCCTGCATCTCTCTATCCCCTCCCTATCGTCCCCCCTACTCTCTATCCCCTCCCTACCGCCCGCGTCTCTCTATCCCCTCCCTACCGCCCCGCATCTCTCTATCCCCTCCCTACCGCCCTGCGTTTCTGTATCCCCTCCCTACCGCCCTGCGTCTCTCTATCCCCTCCCTACCACCCTGCGTCTCTGTGTGCCCTCCCTACCGCCCTGTGTCTCTGTATCCCCTCCCTACCGCCCTGCGTCTCTGTATCCCCTCCCTACCGCTCTGCGTCTCTGTATCCCCTCCCTACCGCTCTGCGTCTCTGTATCCCCTCCCTACCGCCCTGTGTCTCCGTATCCCCTCCCTACCGCCCGCGTCTCTGTATCCCCTCCTTACCGCCCTGCGTCTCTTTATCCCCTCCCTACCACCCCGCCTCTCTGTATCCCCTCCCTACCCCCCTGTATCCCATACACGGTCCATACCACTGGCTCCTTGATACCTCCCTGACAAACCCTCACCAGGAGTACAGGAGCCATAACCCCCTGCGGTGCCCCCCATAGTTACCGGTATATAAGTGATGCTCCGCTCTGCCGCCTCCTCCCTATCCCTCACACAGCAAGCGGAGGGAGCAAGCCCAGCACCGAGCACATGACCACGCTGTCCATGCCCATTGGCCCTGGTACCACCTCCACCCATCGCCCCCTCCTCCTACTGCACCTGAGGGGGGCGCGCACATAGCGCATGCAGAGGGGACTGGTGCACCTGAGGCCTGCGGCCGCGTGGAGACCTTGCGTGCGCAACATGTCCGTGTTGCTACACCTGAAGGATGGTACGGTGTAGAGAGAGGACACAGCTGCCCCTGCTCCGCATTGTACCAGCACTCCCCTCTGTGTCTAATGACACCATTTACCTCTTCATGCGGGTATGTCTATACCACATACATCCTTATCCGTGTCCTATATATTGTTACACATAAAATGACATAGGTATAGGTCCCGCACCCCCTCCCCCCCACACCTGCATCCACCTCCCCCTCCACTCGCAGCATCTACATACTCCCTGCCTCATCCACGCCCCCCCCCCCCCCCGCACCCGCTACATTCTGTACATCGTGCTCTGCAGGCGCTGTTCACGCCGTCGCAAGAGGCTACGCCCCCTTCACCATTGGAAGCACTTTCGTCGTGCAATATTTAACCACTAACAATCCTAGGAATGCAGGTAATACTTATACAAATATTGAACCGCAGCAAGGCGTGCAGGGGTTAAGGGGGCGTAGCCCCTTTCGACTGTGTGAAGAGTGCCCGTAGGGCGCGATGAAGCACCTAGTATATATACGCGTGCTGCTGGTGTATACACTGTATTATATATATAACGCGTGCTGCTGGTGTATATACTGTATAATATATATATATATATGCGTGCTGCTGGTGTATATACTGAATCTCCTATATATTTGCCTTAGTCTGTGACTCTGTGCCCGTAACGCTGGGCGGAGTCACAGAGCTGGGCGGAGTCAACTGCATCTGCTGCAGGGAGCTACTCCATACCCAGTGCCAGCAGCAGTCAGGTGCAAGACCCTACCTTACAGTATAGGAGGTGAGGATGGCCACTAGCTGCCGGCTGCTGTGCCTGTCCCCCCCCCCCCCCCCCCCCAATCACCTGTGACAGCGGGCTGTGTGCTGTGCAGTGCGGGTCCCGGAAAGGGGGCGGAGCTACAGAGTCACGAAGGGGAGGAGCTACACGGAATAGAGGGGCGGAGCTACACGGGACCAGACAGCTGAACAGTGGTGGAATCAGCATTGCAGTGACGGCCAGCCAGACTTGGTAAGTGGAGGGTGAGAGAGAAATGTGTGTGCGTGTGTGTATATAGTGTGTGTGTGTATATAGTGGGGGTGTGTGTGTGTGTGTGTGTGTGTATATAGTGGTGTGTGTGTGTGTGTGTGTATATATGGTGGGGTGTGTGTGTTTGTATATATGTGTGAATTGTGTGTGTGTGAGGTATGTCTGTGTGTGCGCACTTTATGGACACCACTGCTGGGGGGGCCATTACATGCAAGGACGCTACTACTATAGGGGGGGCATTACGTATAAGGACGCTACTACTATAGGGGGGGCATTACGTATAAGGACGCTACTACTATAGGGGGGGCATTACGTATAAGGACGCTACTACTATAGGGGGGCATTACGTATAAGGACGCTACTACTATAGGGGGGGCATTACGTATAAGGACGCTACTAATATAGGGGGGGCATTACGTATAAGGACGCTACTACTATAGGAGGGGCATTACGTATAAGGACACTACTACTATGGGGGGGCATTATGTATAAGGACGCTACTACTATAGGGGGGCATTGCGTATAAGGACGCTACTACTGGGGGGGCATTATGTATAAGGACTCTATTACTTCTGGGGGGCATCATGTATAAGGACGGTGCTACTACTACTGGGAGGGCATTACATGTAAGGATGCTACTACTACTGGGGGGGCATTATGTATAAGGACGGTACTACTACTGGGGGCACATTATGTATAAGGATGCTACTACTACAGGGGTGGCATTACGTATAAGGACGCTACTATTACTGTTGGGGGGGCATTACATATAACTGCTACTACTACTGGGGGGCATTACGTATAAGGACGCTACTACTACGGGTGGGGCATTACGTATAAGGATGCTACTATTACTGTTGTGGGGCATTACATATAACTGCTACTACTACTGGGGGGGCATTATGTATAAGGACACTACTACTATTGGGGGCCATTATGTATAAGGATGCTACTACTACTGGGGGGGCATTATGTATAAGGATGCTACTACTACTGGGGGGGCATTATGTATAAGGACGCTACTATTACTGTTGGGGAGCATTACATATAACTGCTACTACTACTGGGGGGGCATTATGTATAAGGACACTACTACTATTGGGGGGGCATCACGTATATGGACGCTACTACTACGGGTGGGGCATTACGTATAAGGACGCTACTACTACGGGTGGGGCATTACGTATAAGATGAATAAGATTGTGCTACATTGTGGCGTATTTTTAAATGG
This sequence comes from Pseudophryne corroboree, assembly GCF_028390025.1. NCBI lineage: Eukaryota > Metazoa > Chordata > Amphibia > Anura > Myobatrachidae > Pseudophryne > Pseudophryne corroboree. The sequence goes on from NC_086452.1 coordinate 33,390,243, forward strand.
GGGTACTATTGTGTGGCCATGCCCCTTAGTTGTGAGACCACACCACTTTTCCCGATGCACAACAAAGGAATATGGGAGGGCGCAAAATTCATAGTTTGCAGGGGGGCGCCGAACACCCTAGCACCGGCCCTGGCCACCAGTAGCAAAAGTACACCACGGCCACTGACACTATCTGCAGGGAGGGGAACAGCGCTGATATGTAGGGTACTTGCAGGCAGCGAGTCGCCGCCCGCAGCTCCTCTCCCACCTACACACCATACCTGCCGCCTGACACCCACACCCCAGGGAGAGGGCGCTAGCTCAGGCACCGCTAGATCAGCATCTGCAGCATACAGACAAGGGCTGCCATGCTCAGCGGCAAGCGGTGCGGAGCATGTGCAGCGGGACAGCGCCAGGACGGGACACGCACTAATCAACATTGCTGCTGGGCCGGAGCTCCCTCCGTCTGCAGCCTAAGGACGCGCGCCGCACCTCTCCAGGGAAACACCATGCCTGCCCGCCCACAGGGCTCCGAACGCTTACCTATGCTCCGCGATCACAGCAGCTGACACTGCCAGGCAGGATGGAGGAATGACGCCCGTCAGACGGGGCAGACAGTGTGCGGCGGAACGGGGCTGTCACGATCCGGGTATCTGGACGCCATTACCTGCCGTTTAGGTGTCTTCTGAGACTGGCCCAGCGTTCCAAATCCGGATCTCATCTGTGTCAACACTCTGCACATCCCTCCTGTCATTCTGAGACACTACCATAGCGGCGCCATGTTTGAATCCAACATGGCGTCTCCCGTCCTCCGCGGCCGTTACTGTGTTATTGCTGCAGGTTCTCAGAATCATGTATCATGCCTGCCGCGGCCTCTGCTGCCCTCCAAGTGTCTCAGCATATAATTGTCATCTGGCGTCTCCTGTCCTCCGCGGCCGGCGCCGCCATTATCATTATGTTTGCACATTTCATTTCAAATCAGTTTTCCCTCCAGGTTCCAGCATGGGCGCAGCCATGTTGGATTTGATCACATGCTCCAATTCCTCCAATCCACCGTCGCTGGAATCTGCATAATTGCCCAGCCAATGCCTGCATAGCAGCAGGTATAAGTATCCTGTGTCTGGGCCAGATAGATGTCAGTGCTTTGAATGTCATACCTTGTTCCAGTCTCTCTCTCCTGTGGTTTGTTTCTCCAGGTTCCAGCTCCTGTCTCCAGCATCCACAAAGAGACCCGCACCTGCTTTCCATCCTGCGGTGCAGCCTGACTCTGCAATCCTCTGTGACTGATTCAGCTTTCAGCTATTACTTCGTTTGCTTCCAGCTTCCAAGCTTTCAGCTATTAACCCATCTGTTTCCAGCAACCTGCTTCCAACAGAATTCAGCCTCCTTAAAGAGCCGGTGTTCTCCCAGCGGATTTCTACTTACCAGCAGTATCCACTACCACCGGTAACCACTCTTCATTTCATCTGTTTCCACGCACCCTAGCATCTTTCAGTTTTAACTCCGTGTCTCCACCATCTGGCTGGTTCCGTCCAGTGACTCCTACAGTGCATTCCAGTTACCAGCATCATCTCATACACCTACTGGCATGTTCCTCGGTTTTCTCCACTACTACAGCCTGGCCTGGTAAGGTTATTCTACCAAAGGACTATAACACCTGTTCTGCAACCTACCAGTGCCCTGTGATACCTTTTATGGTTTAGTGATCCAGGAACTGTATTATCTGCCACTGCTAATACTGACTGTGAACGCTGTTGTGATTATACTGAGTCTGTTTAATAAACTTTCATTTGACTTTTAACCTGCTTGTCATGGTCACACCTTCGGGTTTCCTTCCACACTTACATGTCCAGGGGTCTGATTAAACCATCTAAGTTTAACTTCATTCCAGCCCCTACAACTGAGGCTTCCTCCAGTCAGCCTAAACCCTCAGTTGTGACAGTAAGCACTGACCATATGAATCCAGCCGGAGACCAGGATCAAGCGGCTAGACCTATGCAAGAACTGGCAGCCAGACTCGAACATCAGGAGGCTGCACAAGGTCACATCATCCGCTGTCTCCAGGATCTCTCTACTCGGCTGGATGGGATTCAGACGACCCTCCGTGGACCTGGCACGTCTGGTGCGTCCACCACAGTGACTCCAGCTGTAACCCCACCCACCTTGCCCATTTCCATACCACGTCTTCATCTTCCAACGCCAGCAAAATTTGACGGATCTCCAAGGTTCTGCAGGGGATTTCTCAACCAATGCGAAATCCATTTTGAGCTTCAATCTGGCAACTTCCCCAGTGACCGTACCAAAGTTGCTTATATTATTTCTCTCCTCAGTGGCTCAGCCCTTGATTGGGCATCACCGTTATGGGAGAAGTCTGATCCCCTGCTGTCCTCCTATACTGACTTTGTAGCATCATTCAGGCGCATCTTTGACGAGCCGGGCCGGGTTTCCTCTGCTTCATCTGAGATTCTCCGTCTACGCCAGGGAACACGTACTGTGGGACAGTATCTTATACAGTTCAAAATCCTGGCATCTGAACTGGCCTGGAACGACGAGGCCCTGTATGCTGCATTCTGGCATGGCTTGTCAGAACGCATTAAAGACGAGTTAGCTACCAGAGACTTGCCTTCTAAGTTGGATGAGCTAATTTCACTATGCACGAAGGTTGATCTACGGTTCAGAGAGAGAGCAACCGAGCGAGGAAGATCATCCGTTCCTAAATCTTCTGCTCCTCCTCCTCGTCAACCATCTCCATCCAAGGATGAGCCTATGCAAATTGGTCGTTCCCGTCTATCTCCCGCTGAGCGCCGAAGACGCCTCTCCGAGTCTCTATGTCTCTACTGTGCACCTCCGTCGCACACTATCAACGCCTGTCCCAAACGTTCGGGACTCCAGATCCTAGCTCGCCAAGGAGAGGGCCGGCTAGGAGTAATGATCTCCTCTCCATCTCCTCATGATTGTAACCTCCCAGTGTCGCTCCAAATTGCTCAACGTTACAGGAACGTCATTGCCCTCCTTGATTCCGGAGCAGCTGGGAATTTCATAACCGAAGCTTATGTTAAACGGTGGTCCCTACCCACCGAGAGACTGTCCTCGTCCATCTCTTTGACTGCCGTGGATGGCAGCAAGATTTTTGACGCAGTCATTTCCTTAAGGACTCTTCCACTTCGTCTGAGAGTGGGAGTTCTTCATACTGAGTATATTTCTTTTCTAGTGATTCCAAGAGCCACACATCCAGTGGTTTTAGGCCTTCCATGGCTCCGTCTCCACAACCCATCGATTGACTGGACGACTACGCAAATACTGGCATGGGGTCCCTCCTGTGCTGAGACTTGTTTAGCCAAAGTTCTTCCTGTTTGTTCTTCCTTCCCCAGGTCATCTGATGTTCCGCCTCCTCCATATCAAGACTTCACGGACGTGTTCAGTAAAGCCTCTGCTGATATCCTTCCTCCTCATAGAGAATGGGACTGCCCAATCGACCTCATTCCAGGGAAGGTTCCACCGTGAGGCCGAACTTATCCGTTGTCTCTGCCTGAGACACACTCCATGGAAGAGTACATCAAAGAGAACCTGGCGAAGGGTTTCATCCGACCATCTTCTACTCCAGCCGGCGCAGGCTTCTTCTTCGTTAAGAAGAAAGACGGTGGTCTGCGTCCGTGCATCGACTACAGAGGTCTGAACGACATTACCGTCAAGAACCGATACCCTTTACCCCTGATTACCGAGCTCTTTGATAGAGTTAGTGGTGCAACCATTTTTACAAAGCTGGACTTGAGGGGTGCCTACAATCTCATCCGAATCCGTGAGGGTGACGAGTGGAAGACCGCCTTTAACACCCGTGACGGACATTATGAGTACCTCGTCATGCCCTTCGAATTGAGCAACGCTCCAGCAGTCTTCCAGCACTTCGTGAATGAGATCTTCAGGGACATCTTGTACCGCCATGTCGTGGTTTATCTGGATGACATCTTCATCTTTGCTAATAATCTCGAAGATCATCGTTTCTGGGTAAAAGAGGTTCTTTCCCGTCTCCGTGTCAATCACCTCTATTGTAAATTGGAGAAGTGTGTGTTTGAAGTTAAAACCATTCCGTTTCTAGGTTACATTGTGTCCGGTTCCGGACTAGAGATGGATCCTGAGAAACTCCAAGCAATCCAGAATTGGCCTATACCCTTAACCCTCAAAGGGGTCCAGAGGTTCTTAGGGTTCGCCAATTATTATAGAAAATTTATACGAGACTTTTCCACCATTGTGGCGCCTATCACTGCATTAACCAAGAAAGGTGCTAATCCGTCCAAGTGGTCCGAGGAAGCTACGCAGGCCTTTCACCTTCTGAAGCAACGGTTCATCTCTGCACCAGTTCTGAAACAGCCCGACAACGACTCTCCTTTTATCTTAGAGGTAGATGCCTCCTCCGTTGGAGTAGGAGCAGTGTTATCCCAGAGGGCCAAAGATGGACATCTACATCCTTGCAGTTTCTTCTCCCGGAAGTTCTCCCCAGCTGAGCGCAACTATGCCATTGGCGATCAGGAGTTGCTGGCCATCAAGCTCGCTCTGGAGGAGTGGAGATACCTGTTGGAGGGAGCTTCCCACTCAATCACCATACTTACCGACCACAAAAATCTTTTATATCTCAAAGGCGCACAATGTCTGAATCCTCGTCAGGCCAGATGGGCACTTTTCTTTTCTAGGTTTGACTTTAAACTCCAGTTCTGTCCGGGTTCTCAGAATCGTAAGGCCGATGCCCTTTCCCGCTCATGGGAGCAAGAAAATGAGTCCGAGTCTGCAGACAAGCATCCTATTATTAATCCGTTGGCATTCTCCACGGTAGGGATGGACTCTACGCCTCCACCAGGGAAAAGTTTTGTTAAGCCAGTTCTAAGGAAGAAGCTCATGCATTGGGCCCATGCTTCCCGTTTTGCTGGACATACAGGCATTCAGAAAACCCTTGAATTTATTTCTAGGTCCTACTGGTGGCCAACTCTGAAGAAGGACGTTATGGAATTTATTGCCTCCTGCCCAAAGTGTGCCCAACACAAAGTCTCCCGCCAGTCGCCTGCGGGGCAACTGGTTCCATTATCTGTTCCCCGTCGACCATGGACCCATTTGTCGATGGACTTTGTTTCCGACCTACCTATCTGCAACAAGTTTAATACCATCTGGGTGGTAGTTGACCGGTTCACCAAGATGGCACATTTCATCCCTCTCACCGGTCTTCCGTCAGCTTCCAAGTTGGCTCAAGTATTTATACAAGAGATCTTCCGACTTCACGGTCTTCCTGAAGAGATCATCTCGGATCGTGGAGTACAATTTGTAGCCAAATTTTGGCGAAGTTTGTGTCAAGCCCTCCAAGTCAAGTTAAAGTTTTCCGCGGCTTACCATCCTCAGACCAATGGTCAAACCGAGAGGGTGAATCAGGACTTGGAGGCCTTCCTCCGTATATATGTGTCTTCCTCTCAAGTTGACTGGGTTCAACTCCTTCCTTGGGCCGAGTTCAGCCACAACAATCAATACCATTCCTCATCTTCTTCTACACCATTCTTCATTAATTATGGATTCCACCCTAAAGTCCCAGAATTCCAATCGCTTCCCGCAACTTCTGTTCCAGCAGTGGATGTCACCTTGCGTCAGTTTTCAAATAACTGGAGGAACGTCCGCGCAGCCCTGCTTAAAGCCTCATCCAGGTATAAGAAGTTTGCCGATAGGAAGCGTAGAGCGGTTCCTGCTCTCAAGGTGGGTGATCGTGTGTGGTTGTCCACGAAGAATTTGAGGTTGAGAGTTCCGAGCATGAAATTTGCACCTCGCTACATCGGTCCCTTCAAGATTGAACAAGTCATCAATCCTGTTGCCTACAGATTACAGTTACCACCCTTCTTGAAAATACCCAGGACATTTCATGTTTCCTTGTTGAAACCGCTGATCCTAAATCGGTTTCATTCCGCACTTCCTCCAGCTCCCAAAGTTCAGACTCAACGGGGAGTCGAGGACGAGGTGGCCAAGATTTTGGACTCACGTTTCCGTTACGGCCAGCTACAGTATCTCATTGACTGGAAGGGCTATGGTCCTGAAGAACGCTCTTGGACCAATGCCTCAGACGTCCATGCTCCTGCCTTGGTCCGAAATTTCCACTCAAAGTTTCCTTTAAAGCCTAAGAAGTGTCCTGGGGCCACTCCTAAAGGGGGGGTGCTGTCACGATCCGGGTATCTGGACGCCATTACCTGCCGTTTAGGTGTCTTCTGAGACTGGCCCAGCGTTCCAAATCCGGATCTCATCTGTGTCAACACTCTGCACATCCCTCCTGTCATTCTGAGACACTACCATAGCGGCGCCATGTTTGAATCCAACATGGCGTCTCCCGTCCTCCGCGGCCGTTACTGTGTTATTGCTGCACGTTCTCAGAATCATGTATCATGCCTGCCGCGGCCTCTGCTGCCCTCCAAGTGTCTCAGCATATAATTGTCATCTGGCGTCTCCTGTCCTCCGCGGCCGGCGCCGCCATTATCATTATGTTTGCACATTTCATTTCAAATCAGTTTTCCCTCCAGGTTCCAGCATGGGCGCAGCCATGTTGGATTTGATCACATGCTCCAATTCCTCCAATCCACCGTCGCTGGAATCTGCATAATTGCCCAGCCAATGCCTGCATAGCAGCAGGTATAAGTATCCTGTGTCTGGGCCAGATAGATGTCAGTGCTTTGAATGTCATACCTTGTTCCAGTCTCTCTCTCCTGTGGTTTGTTTCTCCAGGTTCCAGCTCCTGTCTCCAGCATCCACAAAGAGACCCGCACCTGCTTTCCATCCTGCGGTGCAGCCTGACTCTGCAATCCTCTGTGACTGATCCAGCTTTCAGCTATTACTTCGTTTGCTTCCAGCTTCCAAGCTTTCAGCTATTAACCCATCTGTTTCCAGCAACCTGCTTCCAACAGAATTCAGCCTCCTTAAAGAGCCGGTGTTCTCCCAGCGGATTTCTACTTACCAGCAGTATCCACTACCACCGGTAACCACTCTTCATTTCATCTGTTTCCACGCACCCTAGCATCTTTCAGTTTTAACTCCGTGTCTCCACCATCTGGCTGGTTCCGTCCAGTGACTCCTACAGTGCATTCCAGTTACCAGCATCATCTCATACACCTACTGGCATGTTCCTCGGTTTTCTCCACTACTACAGCCTGGCCTGGTAAGGTTATTCTACCAAAGGACTATAACACCTGTTCTGCAACCTACCAGTGCCCTGTGATACCTTTTATGGTTTAGTGATCCAGGAACTGTATTATCTGCCACTGCTAATACTGACTGTGAACGCTGTTGTGATTATACGGAGTCTGTTTAATAAACTTTCATTTGACTTTTAACCTGCTTGTCATGGTCACACCTTCGGGTTTCCTTCCACACTTACATGTCCAGGGGTCTGATTAAACCATCTAAGTTTAACTTCATTCCAGCCCCTACAACTGAGGCTTCCTCCCGTCAGCCTAAACCCTCAGTTGTGACAGGGGCCAGGAAGGAATGCTGACCACGACCCATTGCTGCTGGGTCTGAGCTCCCTCCCTCTGCAGTCACCATCTCACAGCAGCAGCCTGGAGGTTAGTGGCCACCACGACCCGCACATCCTTACCTCACACATACCTCACACATGAGAGCAAAGGTACACACACTGTGACATCACACCTGTAGCCCACCCCTATATCTGCTAAGTACTCCCCGTCACTATGCCCTGTCACCCTCATCCTGCTCTCTAACTGCCTGTCTGTGTACTGGCCTTCACCCCTCTTACACCATCACCAACCCTCACTAACTACCACAGAGACTATGTGCACTGATATCTGCCCCTCCACCACCTGCAGCGCCCCTGGACCCCTCCCCATCCCCCGCAAACCCCCGCACCTGCCCCTCCACCACCCGTGGCCCCCCACCCAGTGTCTTCCAAACCCCTCCCCCATCTGCAGCAGCCCCTCCCCCATCCGCTGCACCCCCGGACCCATCCCCTCCAGCAACCGCAACACCTTCGGTCCCACTACCCCACCCGCAGCACTCACCCCACCACCAACCACTCCACCTGCGGACCCCCTACACCACCTGCTCCTCCACCACCTACAGCCTCTCCCGATCCACCGCACCCTCACCCCCCTCCCTCCCTCCCCCACCCGCAGCGCCTCCAGGCCCCCTACCTCACCCGCAACACCTGCACCCTTCTCCACCAGCAGCGCCTCCGGAACCCCTCCCCCATCCGCAACAGCCCTCACCCGCCTCCCCCACCCACAGCACCCCCACCCCTCCCACATCCCCTGACCCCCTTCCCATCCGCTGAATCACCGCACTCACCCCTCCCCCATCCGCTGCACCCACTGACCCATCCCCTACACCCCCACCTCTCCAGCAACCGCAACACCTTCGGACCCACTACCCCACCCTCAGCACCCACCCCTCCACCACCCACTGCACCTCCGGACCTCCTACACCACCCGCTCCTCCACCACCTGCAGCCCCTCCCCATCCACCGCACCCCCACCGCCTCCAGGCCCCCTACCTCACCCGCAACACCTGCACTCTTCCACCCTGCAGCACCTCCGGAACCCCTCCCTCATCCGCAACAGCCCCTCACCCGCCTCTCCCCCACCCACAGCACCTCACCTCTCCCACACTCCCGGACCACCTCCACCATCCGCTGCACCCCCGCACCCACCCCCTATCCCACCCGCACACACACCCCTCCACCACCTGCAGCACCTCCAGACCCCCTCCCCCATCCACCGCAAATCAACACACCTGTCCCTCCACCACCCATGGCACCCCCACCCACAGCGCCTACGGACCCCACACCTCCACACACACGGACCCTCCCTCCTCCGGACCCCTAACCCCATTCACTGCACCCCCCCCTCTCCCACCCGCAACGCCTCCACACCTCCTACCCACCCGCCACACCCTTTCCCACCCGCAGTACCTCTGGAACCCCTCCCCCATCCAGCCCAGCATCTGCTCCTCCCCCACCTGCCCCTCCCCCACACACAACGCCCCCCCGGCCCCCACCCCCGGTACCCACCCACGGCGAATCCAGACCCCCTATGCCACCCGCCCCTCCACCACCTACATCACCTCCGGAACCAATCCCCCATCCGCCACACCCCGCATCTGGCTCTCCCCCGCCCGCTGCACCTTTGGATCCCCTACCCCACCCACGCAGCAGGCCCTTCCCAATCCGCATCGCCTACACCATTCGCAACAGCACCGCACCCGCCACTCCCCCACCCACGTTACCCCCGCATCCACCCCTCCCCCACCCACCGCGCCCCCTGGACACCTCCCCCATCCACTGCACACCCGCACCCACCCCTTCCCCATCTGCAGCGCCTTCGGAACCCCTCCTCCATCCGCAACAGCCCTGCAGCTGCCATCCCCCACCTGCGACACCCCTGCTCCTACCCCACCCACAGCGCCTTCATACCCCCTCCCCCATCCGCGGTCCCCACTCCCCAAACCCCTTACTGTTGCAAGGGACTACGCCCCCTTCACCATCGGACTCCCTTTCATTGTGCAATATTCAAACACTAACAAAACAAGGAATGCAGGTAATACTCCATATATTGAACCCCAGAAAGGCGTGCAGGGGTTAAGGGGGCGTAGCCCCTTCCGCCTTCATACCCCCTCCCCCATCCGCGGTCCCCACTCCTCAAACCCCTTCCTGTTGCAAGGGACTACACCCCCTTCACCATCGGAAGGCCTTTCATTGTGCAATATTCAAACACTAACAAAACTAGGAATGCAGGTAATACTCCATATATTGAACCCCAGAAAGGCGTGCAGGGGTTAAGGGGGCGTAGCCCCTTCCGACGGTGTGAAGAGCGCCCGTAGGGCGCGATGAAGCACCTAGTATTATATATATATATATATATATATATATAACGCGTGCTACTGGTGTATATAGTGTATCATATATATATATATATATATATATATATGCGTGCTGCTGGTGTATACACTGTATATTATATATATAACGCGTGCTGCTGGTGTATATACTGTATAATATATATATACGCGTGCTGCTGGTGTATACACTGTATATTATATATATAACGCGTGCTGCTGGTGTATATAGTGTATTATATATAATAAGAATTTACTTACCGATAATTCTATTTCTCATAGTCCGTAGTGGATGCTGGGGACTCCGTAAGGACCATGGGGAATAGCGGCTCCGCAGGAGACTGGGCACATCTAAAGAAAGCTTTAGGACTATCTGGTGTGCACTGGCTCCTCCCCCTATGACCCTCCTCCAAGCCTCAGTTAGGATACTGTGCCCGGGCGAGCGTACACAATAAGGAAGGATTTTGAATCCCGGGTAAGACTCATACCAGCCACACCAATCACACCGTATAACCTGTGATCTGAACCCAGTTAACAGCATGATAACAGAGGAGCCTCTGAAAGATGGCTCACAACAATAATAACCCGATTTTTGTAACAATAACTATGTACAAGTATTGCAGACAATCCGCACTTGGGATGGGCGCCCAGCATCCACTACGGACTATGAGAAATAGAATTATCGGTAAGTAAATTCTTATTTTCTCTAACGTCCTAAGTGGATGCTGGGGACTCCGTAAGGACCATGGGGATTATACCAAAGCTCCCAAACGGGCGGGAGAGTGCGGATGACTCTGCAGCACCAAATGAGAGAACTCCAGGTCCTCCTCAGCCAGGATATCAATTTTGTAGAATTTTACAAACGTATTTGCTCCTGACCAAGTAGCTGCTCGGCAAAGTTGTAAAGCCGAGACCCCTTGGGCAGCCGCCCAAGATGAGCCCACCTTCCTTGTGGAGTGGGCATTTACAGATTTTTGGCTGTGGCAGGCCTGCCACAGAATGTGCAAGCTGAATTGTACTACAAATCCAACGAGCAATAGTCTGCTTAGAAGCAGGAGCACCCAGCTTGTTGGGTGCACACAGGATAAACAGCGAGTCAGATTTCCTGACTCCAGCCGTCCTGGAAACATATATTTTCAGGGCACTGACAACGTCTAGCAACTTGGAGGCCTCCAAGTCCCTAGTAGCCGCAGGCACCACCAATAGGTTGGTTCAGGTGAAACGCTGAAACCACCTTGGGGAGAAACTGAGGACGAGTCCTCAATTCCGCCCTGTCCGAATGGAAAATCAGATAAGGGCTTTTTCAGGATAAAGCCGCCAATTCTGACACGCACCTGGCCCAGGCCAGGGCCAACAGCATGACCACTTTCCATGTGAGATATTTTAACTCCACAGATTTAAGTGGTTCAAACCAATGTGACTTTTGGAACCCAAAACTACATTGAGATCCCAAAGTGCCACTGGAGGCACAAAAGGAGGCTGTATATGCAGTACCCCTTTTACAAACGTCTGAACTTCAGGGACTGAAGCTAGTTCTTTTTGGAAGAAAATTGACAGGGACGAAATTTGAACCTTAATGGACCCCAATTTCAGGCCCATAGACACTCCTGTTTGCAGGAAATATAGGAATCGACCCAGTTGAATTTCCTCCGTCGGGCCTTACTGGCCTCGCACCACGCAACATATTTTCGCCAATTGCGGTGATAATGTTTTTGCGGTTACATCCTTCCTGGCTTTGATCAGGATAGGGATGACTTCATCCGGAATGCCTTTTTTCCTTCAGGATCCGGCGTTCAACCGCCATGCCGTCAAACGCAGCCGCGGTAAGTCTTGGAACAGACAGGGTCCTTGCTGGAGCAGGTCCCTTCTTAGAGGTAGAGGCCACGGATCCTCCGAGAGCATCTCTTGAAGTTCCGGTTACCAAGTCCTTCTTGGCCAATCCGGAACCACGAATATAGTGCTTACTCCTCTCCATCTTATCAATCTCAGTACCTTGGGTATGAGAGGCAGAGGAGGGAACACATACCCTGACTGGTACACCCACGGTGTTACCAGAGCGTCTACAGCTTATTGCCTGAGGGTCCCTGGACCTGGCGCAATACCTGTCGAGTTTTTAATCATGTGGAAGACTTCTGGGTGAAGTCCCCACTCTCCCGGGTGGAGGTCGTGCTGAGGAAGTCTGCTTCCCAGTTGTCCACTCCCGGAATGAATACTGCTGACAGTGCTATCACATGATTTTCCGCCCAGCGAAGAATCCTTGCAGCTTCTGCCATTGCCCTCCTGCTTCTTGTGCCACCCTGTCTGTTTACGTGGGTGACTGCCGTGATGTTGTCCGACTGGATCAACACCGGCTGACCTTGAAGCAGAGGTCTTGCTAAGCTTAGAGCATTGTAAATGTCCCTTAGCTTCAGGATATTTATGTGAAGTGATGTCTCCAGGCTTGACCATAAGCCCTGGATATTCCTTCCCTGTGTGACTGCTCCCCAGCCTCGCAGGCTGGCATCCGTGGTCACCAGGACCCAGTCCTGAATGCCTAATCTGCGGCCCTCTAGAAGATGAGCACTCTGCAACCACCACAGGAGGGACACCCTTGTCCTTGGTGACAGGGTTATCCGCTGATGCATCTGAAGATGCGATCCGGACCATTTGTCCAGCAGGTCCCACTGGAAAGTTCTTGCGTGGAATCTGCCGAATGGGATTGCTTCGTAGGAAGCCACCATTTTACCCAGAACCCTTGTGCATTGATGCACTGAGACTTGGCTCGGTTTTAGGAGGTTCCTGACTAGCTCGGATAACTCCCTGGCTTTCTCCTCCGGGAGAAACACCTTTTTCTGGACTGTGTCCAGGATCATCCCTAGGAACAGAAGACACGTCGTCGGAACCAGGTGCGATTTTGGAATATTGAGAATCCAATCGTGCTGCCGCAACACTACCTGAGATAGTGCTACACCGACCTCCAACTGTTCCCTGGATCTTACCCTTATCAGGGAATTGTCCAAGGAAGGGATAACTAAAATTCACTTCCTTCGAAGGAATATCATCATTTCGGCCATTACCTTGGTAAAGACCCGGGGTGCCGTGTACCATCCATACGGCAGCGTCTGAACTGATAGTGACAGTTCTGTACCATAAACCTGAGGTACCCTTGGTGAGAAGGGTAAATTTTGACATGAAGGTAAGCATCCTTGATGTCCCGAGACATCATATAGTCCCCTTCTTCCAGGTTCGCAATCACTGCTCTGAGTGACTCAATCTTGAATTTGAACCTCTGTACGTAAGTGTTCAAAGATTTTAGATTTAGAATCGGTCTCACTGAGCCGTCCGGCTTCGGTACCACAACAGTGTGGAATAATACCCCGTTCCCTGTTGCAGGAGGGGTATCTTGATTATCACCTGCTGGGAATACAGCTTGTGAATGGCTTCCAAAACTGTCTCCCTGTCAGAAGGAGACATCGGTAAAGCCGACTTTAGGAAACGGCGAGGGGGAGACGTCTCGAATTCTAATTTGTACCCCTGAGATATCACCTGAAGGATCCAGGGGTCTACTTGCGAGTGAGCCCACTGCGCGCTGAAATTCATTGAGACGGGCCCCCCACCGTGCCTGATTCTGCTTGTAAAGCCCCAGCGTATACTGAGGGCTTGGCAGAGGCGGGAGAGGGCTTCTGTTCCTGGGAACTGGCTGATTTCTGCAGCCTTTTTCCTCTCCCTCTGTCACGGGGCAGAAATGAGGAACCTTTTGCCCGTGTCCACGAAAAGACTGCGCCTGATAATACGGCGTCTTCTCATGTTGAGAGGCGACCTGGGGTACAAACGTGGAATTCCCAGCTGTTGCCGTGGCCACCAGGTCTGAAAGACCGACCCCAAATAAATCCTCCCTTAATAAAGCAATACTTCCAAATGCCGTTTGGAATACGCATCACCTGACCACTGACGTGTCCATAACCCTCTACTGGTAGAAATGGACAACGCGCTTAGACTTGATGCCAGTCGGCAAATATTCCGCTGTGCATCACGCATATATAAAAATGCATCTTTTAAATGCTCTATAGGCAAAAATATACTGTCCCTATCTAGGGTATCAATATTTTCAGTCAGGGAATCCGACCACGCCAACCCAGCACTGCACATCCAGGCTGAGGCGATTGCTGGTCGCAGTATAACACCAGTATGTGTGTAAATACCTTTTAGGATACCCTCCTGCTTTCTATCAGCAGGATCCTTAAGGGCGGCCGTCTCAGGCGAAGGTAGAGCCCTTACAAGCGTGTGAGCGCTTTATCCACCCTAGGGGGTGTTTCCCAACGCACCCTAACCTCTGGCGGGAAAGGATATAATGCCAATAACATTTTAGAAATTATCCGTTGTTATCGGGGGAAACCCACGCATCATCACACACCTCATTTAATTTCTCAGATTCAGGAAAACTACAGGTAGTTTTTCCTCACCGAACATAATACCCCTTTTTTGGTGGTACTCGTATTATCAGAAATGTGTAAAACATTTTTCATTGCCTCAATCATGTAACGTGTGGCCCTACTGGAAGTCACATTCGTCTCTTCACCGTCGACACTGGAGTCAGTATCCGTGTCGGCGTCTATATCTGCCATCTGAGGTAACGGGCGCTTTAGAGCCCCTGACGGCCTATGAGACGTCTGGACAGGCACAAGCTGAGTAGCCGGCTGTCTCATGTCAACCACTGTCTTTTATACAGAGCTGACACTGTCACGTAATTCCTTCCAACAGTTCATCCACTCAGGTGTCGACCCCCTAGGGGGTGACATCACTATTACAGGCAATCTGCTCCGTCTCCACATCATTTTTCTCCTCATACATGTCGACACAAAAGTACCGACATACAGCACACACACAGGGAATGCTCTGATAGAGGACAGGACCCCACTAGCCCTTTGGGGAGACAGAGGGAGAGTTTGCCAGCACACACCAGAGCGCTATATATATACAGGGATAACCTTATATAAGTGTTTTTCCCCTTATAGCTGCTGTATAGTTAATACTGCGCCTAATTAGTGCCCCCCTCTCTTTTTTAACCCTTTCTGTAGTGTAGTGACTGCAGGGGAGAGTCAGGGAGCTTCCCTCCAACGGAGCTGTGAGGGAAAATGGCGCCAGTGTGCTGAGGAGATAGGCTCCGCCCCTTTTTCGCAGACTTTTCTCCTGCTTTTTTATGGATTCTGGCAGGGGTTAAATGCATCCATATAGCCCAGGAGCTATATGTGATGCATTTTTTGCCATCCAAGGTGTTTTTATTGCGTCTCAGGGCGCCCCCCCCCCAGCGCCCTGCACCCTCAGTGACCGAAGTGTGAAGTGTGCTGAGAGCAATGGCGCACAGCTGCAGTGCTGTGCGCTACCTTGTTGAAGACAGGACGTCTTCTGCCGCCGATTTTCCGGACCTCTTCTGCCTTCTGGCTCTGTAAGGGGGCCGGCGGCGCGGCTCTGGGACCCATCCAAGCTGGGCCTGTGATCGTCCCTCTGGAGCTAATGTCCAGTAGCCTAAGAAGCCCAATCCACTCTGCACGCAGGTGAGTTCGCTTCTTCTCCCCTTAGTCCCTCGATGCAGTGAGCCTGTTGCCAGCAGGTCTCACTGAAAATAAAAACCTAAACTAAAACTTTCACTAAGAAGCTCAGGAGAGCCCCTAGTGTGCACCCTTCTCGTTCGGGCACAGAGATCTAACTGAGGCTTGGAGGAGGGTCATAGGGGGAGGAGCCAGTGCACACCAGATAGTCCTAAAGCTTTCTTTAGATGTGCCCAGTCTCCTGCGGAGCCGCTATTCCCCATGGTCCTTACGGAGTCCCCAGCATCCACTTAGGACGTTAGAGAAATATATATATATATATATATACACACACACACGCGTGCTGCTGGTGTATACACTGTATATTATATATATAACGCGTGCTGCTGGTGTATATACTGTATAATATATATATATATATATATACATACGCGTGCTGCTGGTGTATATACTGAATATTATATATATATATATATATATATATATATAAAACGCGTGCTGCTGGTGTATATAGTGTATCATATATATATATATATATATATATATATCTATAGAGAAGCATATAAAGGGGGCGCTCCATAGTGCATAAATGTATTTAATAAAATGACATTTAAAAACATAAACTGTAAAATTCAACTCGTACCGATGGTACGAGTTGAATTTTACAGTTTATGTTTTTAAATGTCATTTTATTAAATACATTTATGCATTATGGAGCGCCCCCTTTATATGCTTTCTCTATAGATCTATTACATCCGTTGGAATTCGGACTGATAAAAAAGGGCGCAGCGGTTCTATAAAAGCTAAGGAGGACCTAGTGACATTTTTTACACTTATTTAAGTGTTATTTGAACTTTTAAATATTTCTTTATTTGTTGTATTTCTTCATTTGTTGTATACATCTTTGCTCCAAAGAGAACAAATCAGCGCTGTCCTCTATCTATATTTGAGATATATATATATATATATATATAACGCGTGCTGCTGGTGTATATAGTGTATCATATATATATATATATATATATAGATGGGGGGAAGCTTATCGGCGCTTAACCGCGATACCAAATAGTACTAGAATGTAGTCCAGGATATTTATAAATGAACAAAAAAAGGCCTCCTTTTTCTAGACACTCCCTTTATATTAATCGGGCGTCAGCTCCACCTTAAAGAAAGAAGCATTGGTAAGGTGCTTCATGTATAGTGTAAACAAAAAGAAGGGATAAGGTGGTTTTTAGCGACCAGTGGTGTCTAATGCTAATCGGAGACTTAAATTTAAAAGAAAATATTTTTATTAAATCTAATATGCACCAATAAAAACAAATAAAATAGTAGCCCTAATTACAAGGAGCCAGAAACGTTACTAAAAACTGTATATAAAATAATATAAAATCAATAATACAAACTTAGATAAGACAAGAGAAAAAAAACGTCCTAAAAGTGCAAAATTGGACATAAGATCAGCATAAAAAGTATATAAAGTATATAAATAAGGTTCTTAGCTTTTAGAGAGGATATATATCATAGCACCCAACGCGTTTCGTCCTATCTGGACTTCATCAAGGGCCCTTGATGAAGTCCAGATAGGACGAAACGCGTTATATACTTTATATGCTGATCTTATGTCCAATTTTGCACTTTTAGGACGTTTTTTTTCTCTTGTCTTATCTAAGTTTGTATTATTGATTTTATATTATTTTATATACAGTTTTTAGTAACGTTTCTGGCTCCTTGTAATTAGGGCTACTATTTTATTTGTTTTTATTGTTGCATATTAGATTTAATAAAAATATTTTCTTTTAAATTTAAGTCTCTGATTAGCATTAGACACCACTGGTCGCTAAAAACCACCTTATCCCTTCTTTTTGTTTTATATATATATATATATATATATATATAAAACGCGTGCTGCTGGTGTATACACTGTATATGATATATATAACGCGTGCTGCTGGTGTATACACTGTATAATATATATAACGTGCAGGGCCGGCTCTAGGCATGTTCGAATAGAGCGGCCGCGCAGGGCGCCACCCTTAATGGGCGTTGCACGCTGGCGCCGCCATATTCGAGGCTGGAGCCGGCCCTGTGTATTGTTGGCCCGGCCGCCGTGACCTCTTGTGTGCGCGCTGCCGGTGTCTAACGTCAGACGCCGCGCAGCGCGCATAGCGCACACAAGTGCCTTGGAGGCCGCCCGCCCGTCCGCCCTCACCCGGACCCGCACTCGCAGGCCATCCGCCCGCCCGCCATCGGACAGCAGTACTCCTCCCCCTCTCAGCGCCGCAGGTATTTGGGGGGGAGGGGGGAGGCACATTTATGGATGGGTGGCACTGTGGGGGCATTTATCTGGCACTGTGGGGGTATTTATCTGGCACTCTGGGGGCATATCTGCACTGTGGGGGCATTTATCTGGCACTGTGGGGGCATATCTGCACTGTGGGGGCATATCTGGCACTGTGGGGGCATATCTGGCACTGTAGGGGCATATCTGGCACTGTGGGGGCATATCTGGCTCTGTGGGAGCATATCTGGCACTGTGGGGGCATTTCTGTATCTGGCACTGTGGGGGCATTTCTGGCACTGTAGGGGCATTTATGTATCTGGCACTGTGGGGGCATTTCTGTATCTGGCACTGTGGGGGCATTTCTGTATCTGGCACTGTGGGGGCATTTCTGGCACTGTGGGGGCATTTCTGGCACTGTGGGGGCATTTATCTGGCACTGTAGGGGCATTTATCTGGCACTGTGGGGGCATTTCTGTATCTGGCACTGTGGGGGCATTTCTGGCACTGTAGGGGCATATCTGGCACTGTGGGGGCATTTATGTATCTGGCACTGTGGGGGCATATCTGGCACTGTGGGGGCATTTATCTGGCACTGTGGGGGCATTTATCTGGCACTGTGGGGGCATTTATGTATCTGGAACTGTGGGGACATATCTGGCACTGTGGGGGCATTTATCTGGCACTGTGGGGGCATATCTGCACTGTGGGGGCATTTATCTGGCACTGTGGGGGCATATCCGGCACTGTGGGGGCATATCTGGCACTGGGGGCATTTCTGTATCTGGCACTGTGGGGGGCATTTCTGGCACTGTAGGGGCATATCTGGCACTGTGGGGGCATTTATGTATCTGGCACTGTGGGGGCATATCTGGAACTGTGGGGGCATTTATGTATCTGGCACTGTGGGGGCATATTTGGCACTGTGGGGGCATATTTGGCACTGTGGGGGCATTTCTGTATCTGGCACTGTAGGGGCATTTCTGTATCTGGCACTGTGGGGCCGTTTATGTATCTGGCACTGTGGGGGCATTTATCTGGCACTGGGGGGGGCATTTATCTGGCACTGTGGGGGCATTTATCTGGAACTGTGGGGACGTATCTGGCACTGAGGGGGCATTTCTGTATCTGGCACGGCTGGGGGGCATGTCATGTGTAGCTGGCACTGCTGGGGGGCATGTCATGTGTAGCTGGCACGGCTGGGGAGCATATCATGTAGTGTTCCCGCTAGGCGTCTGTGGCTAGGCAATGAGTCTCAGTGCTCTGCCTGGCGCAAAGTGTCTAACGTGCTCTGCCTGGCGCAAAGTGTCTAACGTGCTCTGCCTGGCGCTAAGTGTCTAACGTGCTCTGCCTGGCGCAAAGTGTCTAACGTGCTCTGCCTGGCGCTAAGTGTCTAACGTGCTCTGCCTGGCGCAAAGTGTCTAGGAGGTTCTACCTGGTGCAGTGTGTATTAACTGCACTACTGTGTGGTGTAATGCGAATTGCCACTATTATGTGGCCACGCACCTTTCCCACGAAGTAACGCCCCTAAATTTTAGCTGTCCATGCTTTACCATGTAGGTAGATGAGCACCAAGCATTACAGTATGTACATCATTTTGCCCTCCTAACTTAAAAATGTGCCCTCCCTGTGATCAGCACGCTGTCCTAAAAAGTGAACACTATCATGTGTAGCTGGCACTGCTGGGGGGTATATTGTGTGTAGCTGGCACTGCTGGGAGGCATGTCATGTCTATCTGGCACTGCTGGGGGGTATATTGTGTGTAGCTGGCACTGCTGGGGGGCATGTCATGTCTATCTGGCACTGCTGGGGGGTATATTGTGTGTAGCTCGCACTGCTGGGGGGCATGTCATGTCTATCTGGCACTGCTGCGGGGCATGTCGTGTGTAGCTGGCACTGCAGGGGGTATATTATGTCTATCTGGCACTGCACATTATGTGTATCTGGCACTACACTGGAGACATTGTGTGTAAGGAACACTACTGTGGCTGTTATGTGTAAGGCTGCTAATTGTGTGCGTAGAGGGGGTGTGAAAATATATTTATTTATAGTCTAATAGTATAAAGTTATGAGGCCATGCCCTCTTTTCCAGAGGCCACACCCACTTTTCCTGGAGCGCGCACATGGGGGGGGGGGGGCGCTTTTACATGTTCTCGCTCAGGGTACTAGTAGGCCTGGAGCCGGCCCTGATAAAGCGTGCTGCTGGTGTATACACTGTATCAGTGGTTCTCAAACTCGGTCCTCAGGACCCCACACAGTGCATGTTTTGCAGGTAACCCAGCAGGTGCACAGGTGTATTAATTACTCACTGATACATTTTAAAAGATCCACAGGTGGAGCTAATTATTTCACTTGTGATCTGTGAGGAGACCTGCAAAACAAGCACTGTGTGGGGTCCTGAGGACCGAGTTTGAGAACCTGTGCACTGTATAATATATATATATATATATATATATATATAACGCGTGCTGCTGGTGTATATACTGTATATGATATATATAACGCATGCTGCTGGTGTATACACTGTATATGATATATATATGCGTCCTGCTGGTGTATACACTGTATAATATATATATATATATATATATATATAACGCGTGCTGCTGGTGTATATACTGTATATCAGAGGTTCTCAAACTCGGTCCTCGGGAGCCCACACAGTGCATGTTTTGCAGGTCACCCAGCAGGTGCACAGGTGTATTAATTACTCACTGATATTTTAAAAGGTCCACAGGTGGAGCTAATTATTTCACTTGCGATTCTGTGAGGAGACCTGCAAAACATGTACTGTGTGGGCCCTCGAGGACCGAGTTTGAGAACCTCTGCTGTATATGATATATATAACGCGTGCTGCTGGTGTATATACTGTATATGATATATATAACGCGGGCTGCTGGTGTATATACTGTATATGATATATATAACACGTGCTGCTGGTGTATATACTGTATATGATATATATAACGCATGCTGCTGGTGTATACACTGTATATGATATATATATATGCGTGCTGCTGGTGTATACACTGTATAATATATATATATAACGCGTGCTGCTGGTGTATATACTGTATATGATATATATAACGCGTGCTGCTGGTGTATACACTGTATAATATATATATAACGCGTGCTGCTGGTGTATATACTGTATATGATATATATAACGCATGCTGCTGGTGTATACACTGTGTGTATATATATATATATATATATATATATATATATGCGTGCTGCTGGTGTATACACTGTATAATATATATATAACGCGTGCTGCTGGTGTATATACTGTATATGATATATATAACGCGTGCTGCTGGTGTATATACTGTATATTATATGTATATATAACGCGTGCTGCTGCTGAGGGTGTCAGTGACAGTCAGGGGCAGCGCAGGGAGAGCGGCGGCAGTGGCACAGGCTGAGGGGACACAATGCGGGCGCGGGGCATGCCGGGACTCGTAGTCCCCCGCCCCCCCTGAGCGCCTGGCGCCCCGCTCCCTCAGCCTACACTTCCCGGCATGCCCCGCGCCGCGAGCTCCCGGATGTCTATCGCGCCGGAAGAGAAGCCAGCCTCTTTCCCAGCCATCTTACGGCCACCAGCCAGCACCGAGCTCCGCGCTCCCGGCCTCGTAGAATCGGAGGACATCCGCCTGGAACGGGGCCATCATGCCCGGACACTTGCAGGAAGGCTTCGGCTGCGTCGTCACGAATCGTTTCGACCAGCTATTCGACGACGAATCCGACCCGTTCGAGGTGCTGAAGGCAGCCGAGAACAAGAAGAAGGAGGGACCGGGGGGACCGGGCCAGAGCGCAGCCAAGACGGCGGCCCAGGCCGCCAAGCAGCCTAAGAAGGAATCCCAGAAGGACCGCAAGTACCCGCTGCCCGACAAGAAGGAGGACGCGCCGCCACCCGTGGCCCTCAAGAAGGAAGGTGAGCTGCTGAGGGGGGCCACAGAGCGCGCCGGGGGCCCGGGTGCGTGTGTGCGGGAGAGAGTGCGTCAGGGGCCCTGCGTTACCCCCGTTGGGATATACACACATAAATATCGCATCCCCCTCCCCCATGCCTCCGGGCCCCCTCCCCCTGTATACAGCCCAGTCCTGCAGGGCCCCCCACCGCCTGTGTACAGCCCAGTCCTGCAGGGCCCCCCACCGCCTGTGTACAGCCCAGTCCTGCAGGGCCCCCCACCGCCGCCTGTGTACAGCCCAGTCCTGCAGGGCCTCCCACCGCCTGTATACAGCCCAGTCCTGCAGGGGCCCCGGCTCCCCACACACCCAGTCCTGCTAGAGGCCTCGCATACATCCAGTCCTGCAGGGGCCCGCCACCTGGCCCTTCACCCGCATATATATCCCGTCCTACAGGGGCCCTGTCACCTGTCACCCTCCTCCCGGGCCCAGCAGCAGCCCCGCCCGGTGATCGGATCCGGCGCCGCCGCTGTCCCCCCTTAGAGGGGGGGAGGAGGGTGAGGGGAGATCCCGCACGTGGGGAGGGTGGAGTACACGGCCTGTGGCGGGAGATGGGCCGCTCACCACGTGGGGACAGACGGGGGTGGGGGCCCGGGGATGCCTCCTGCAGCCCTGTAACCATTGCTGCTGCACAGCATTGTTACATTGTTGCAGAACTGTTTCCTCCTGCACGTGCTGTGTGTGTGCTGCAAGGCCCAGCGGGCTCTGCCTTGGCAGGAGGCATGCTGAGACTTGCAGTCCTGCTGCACTTGCCAGAGGACAGGTGCTCGTGGTGTACAATCGCTAGTGACACTCTGCCCGCCAGCAGCTGCGCTCTGCAGTCTTTGCACGGGGGAAACGTGCAAAGACCGTCCACAGTATTAGCTGGTAGTGAGCGCAGCACTGCGTCGCAGTGATGTCTGGCGGCGCACATTAGTGCTCAGTACTGTCATTTTGTGTGTCTGGTATAAGGCCTGATACCTGCTGCGTTTACTTGCAGCCTGTGTGACTTGGTTACCGGGCCAGGAGTGTGCGGGCTGCGGAGCGTCCACCTGTTACAGGGATTAAGTTCTGCACCTGATGTTTATCTCCCTCACCTCTTAATTACCTTGGCTCTTCCCAGCGTCTAAAACAAAACCGAAGCCCCTGTCACTGGTGGGTGTGGGTGTCATTGTTCACGGTGCAGCGCGTCTAATATACATAGTCAGCTACATTTTGCAGCCGCACCCAGATATAAAAGTTTTTTTTTTTTTTTTGGGAGAGTAATTGTGAGCTGTGTGCACGATGCACGGGAGGGTGTTAGTGACTTTGTTGCACATGGGAGCTGGGGGCGTGCTGTTTCTGTGCGAAGGTTGTTGCACAAGTTATAATGGGCGTGGAATGGTTAATCTTTATTTGCACTACTTTGGGGGTTTCAGCAGCTGTTGCCAGAGCCGAATAAGCAGTAGTGGTACCAAGTGGCTATTCTCGGGCGGCCGCCAGAGCCCAGGGTGTGCTGTCAATCATGATTGGCTTCTTATTACCCAGAAGCCCTTGCAGTGCATGGTGACCTTACTCTGTAAGCGTAGTGTGTTTGTGTATCGTCCAAAGCAGTTTGTAATCCTTCTCCCAAACACACACACACACGGGAGGAGCTTACAGTCCATATACAGCTGTATTTGCTGTGTCAGATCTAGGAGTTGGGGATAATTAGCTGACCCTGTCACACTGCATAAAATGTCAGGAAACACAAGGTAAAAATGTTACTGTCGCACAATGCTAAAGTCTTTCTATCAGTTCGGTGCAACTAAAGGAATTGTTTTTTTTTTTTTTTTTTTTTGTGGTTTTGTTTTTGTGTTCCCTGTGGTAGCTACTTTCCATCTTTTTAATGGTTCCTATAAAATGTTCTGATAAACGCAAGCGCCCCCCCACCCCATGCACGTGACCACCTCTAGTTTTGCCTGCAGGTAAATCAGATTTAACTGGTAAAAATAAAGCCAGTCCTGTTTTTCGTGCATCTCCTTTGGTAGCTGTCACCGGTGAGGTTCTGTCCCGAAGGGCTCGTTTATGCCTCTTCTGTTTACACTCGCTGCATTGCACGTCAACATTTAGTTATGTCAACACGTAAAATGTGCTGTAGTTTTCATCCGTTAATTCACGTTTTATGTTAAAGAGGGGAGTAAGCGCATCTTTTTACGCATGTTTGTTAAAATATTGTCGTGAAAGAGCGTAAAGCTAATCTGTTTACCCAAGCTGATATGGGATACGTTCAGTTTTCCGGGTGTCGGGATTCTGACAGCCGATAATACCGCCCGCTGGAATCCACAAACCCATAGAGTGGGAATAAATCCTGTGGCGAGCGCAGGAAGCGTGCAGCGTTGTGAGCGCAGCAAGCCTGCAAGGGGACTCTTTGCGCTCGCCTCGCTTCCGGCATTCTGTCGGGCGGGATAGCGATGTCAGGATATGGACAGCCGGCATCCCGCCCACCGATAAATCATACTGAATCTGTTGATATCATAGTGGCATTTTATCTTACGGTCGTTGAATGCCATTGTGGAACGACACGTCTGGCGTTGCGTGTTAGGGAGGCGCACAGTATGTACATTTGTCTGCGGCCTGCCAAGGTTGATGTGCCATTGACATCACTTGTTGACATGCATCTTGTTGTGCCTGTGTGTGTGACAGGGATCAGGAGGGTTGGCAGGAGACCAGATCAGCAGCAGCCACCCCAACCACCTCAGCAGCAACAACAGCAGCAGCCTCCAACGCAGGCCCCGCAGGGTGAAGGGAAGCCTATCGACAGACGGCAATCGGACAGACGGCCTCCTCGCGAGAGGCGTTTCGAGAAACCAGCCGAAGAAAAAGGTGAAGCAGGAGAATTTTCCGTGGACAGGTAAATGCAAATACAAGCTCCTCCCCTCATTTCTAATCATGTGATATAATACCGATAGGTGTTTCTTTATACGCTACCAATGGTCGCACCATGAAACCTTGCAGGTGCATTTTCTGTGTGCCTGTGAATGCAGCCATTTGCATCGACTTTCTCACTGGACCATTTTTGCGTGCATCAGAAGCCATCGCTCAGGGACTGCCATCATGTTTCCATGTCATTTCTGATACCGTCCATCTTGAATGCTACAGGACCTTTGTGCATACACGCTTCATAAATTTTTGCACAGTTGCAAAAAAATTGCTCCACTGCTTGAATCTGCATTGCGTGCGGCCCATAGTATCACTTCATCGTTTGGGAATTGTTTTCATCCTGTAGCCATGTAATATTTCCATGCGTGCTCTCGGGAACACACCCGCTTCACTTTAATTTTGAATTCCTTTATGCCCAGACCCATCATTGACAGGCCAATCCGTGGTCGCGGTGGCCCAGGCGGCCGGGGTGGACGTGGCGGCCGTGGACGCGGACTGGGCAGAGGAGATGGTTTTGACTCTCGTGGCAAACGTGAATTTGACAGACACAGCGGCAGTGACAGAGTGTAAGTCGAGTTTGGCGCGCTCTGTATTTTATGTATTTCTCCCGATCGACCTTACACCCCCACTGACCATAAAACTCATTTTGGTTAGTTCTTCACATTTCAGTGGGCCGAAGCATGAGGACAAGAGGGGCGGCAGCGGATCACACAACTGGGGCACTGTTAAGGATGAGCTGAGGTTGGTTGGACCTTTCATAAAGGTTTTGTTTCAGTTTCTCTTAAGAACCGTTAAACTGTATTCAGTTCTGTCTCGCTAGCGTCTGGTTAATGGTACATTTTGTACTTTTATGTGGCGTAATTAAACAATGTGTTTACATAGACATAGACCCAATAAAGCAGGGTACTCCACATGCAGTCCTACAGCTGTTGTGGAACTACAGATACCAGCATGCCCTTTTGCTCGTTTTTGCTATTTGGGAATGCAGAAACTGGCTGGGCATGCTGTCATGCATAGTTCTACATCAGCTGCAGGGCCACATGTTGAATAACCTTGTAATACGGGTTATAATTATCATGGACCTTATCAATTACTAAGTGCTATGGAGATCCCTCAGGCATGAGGCTTACAGTACTTCGTGCCTCCTGTGATTTACTGGATCTTAATAAATTCATAGGCTGCTGGTACTCATTACAAGCCTCCGTGTTTGCATGGTCTGCCCGGGGTAACATCGTACAAAGATCCAGTGCTTAATGAATGTGTCAGGCCTCATGAACTCTGGACTGCCTTGTTGGTGACATCCGTTGTGTTGCATGACTGCCTGTGCGGTGTGTAAGTACAGGTACATCACTATTGCTGCATGTTCTGTGCACTTGTTGGCTGCACTCTGAGGTTTCTTTGTATTTGTCATTATCTCCGAGTGACTTTGTCTGTTTTGTAGTGTTTGGGAGCAAATGGTCCATTGTTATTTGCTCCCATACATGACCAGATTTTTGTTCCAACTAGCTGGATGGATGGAAGGTCAGATAGGTGTATGGCCAGCTTTAGGCATTGCTACTGGGTCTGAACATATCATGGGAGTTATCCTATTTACCACGGCTAATTACCGCACCTGGGACTATCCGATTAACCCCGATGCCATCACTTGGCGGGATTTTGTCAAAACCAAATCTACAATAAGTATGCAATTTATTTATTTTTTGTTGATAGTGAAAATGGAAACCAAAAATTGGAAAAAATACATTCCACTCCCCAAAAATATTCGGGCCTAATTGGATCCTCCCCAATATCTTCAAATTTGTCTGTTTCTCATGTTTTGGGGAGTGATTTAACTGTCAGAGCTACGTTTAGGGGTATGGACTACTACACGTGTGTCTGGCATGTGGGGGGGGAGTAGTGTTCGCTCTGCTGGGTGCACCTGTTGGTGGGACGTGTGTATGGTTCTCCAGTTTTTCATTTACCATCTGACCCTGATCTTTACTGCTAGGAGTCACTTGGGATTGGACATAGAAGGATATAATTCTCACTGTCATTCCAGGCCATATTATTAACTGTCAACTACAGAGAGAGAGAATATGCTGATCTTAGACTGAAATCTAGTCCGGCAATAGACAGTGATGTGAGCGCAAGTTCTAGATCACCAGCTGCAATGTTTGCTGATTGTGTGTTTTTCAGCGAATTGGACCAGTCAACCGCCACCGAGGAGACACCCGAGACCGAAGAGCAACCGCCTGCTGATTCTGAGAACAAGTGAGTGGCAGTGATATAACGCACAGTGCAGTACATAGGCCACTGTTAGTGTGCGCTCAGCTTTGGCCCAATATGCATGCTCCAGATCTGCTCCTCACGCCCCACCGCCGTCAGAGCCTGAGAATTTCCCTCCGTGTGAACTGATGAAACATTGACGACGTTGCTTCCTTTTCTTTATATCTGTTCCCTGGTGATGCTTTGTATACAGAGAGGAAAGTTGTTGTTTTTTGTGATTCTAGAAGTACTTTTTAAAGCGCAGAACTGACCACTTTCGTGGTGCATATGTCATTGAAGGCATATACTCCCCGAATTTCCAATTTCTAAGTCCAGGGGTTTGACCTGGGTGTTAAGTCAGTCAATCAGTACATTGCACTGGAGGAGGAACCAATTTACCCCTTTTAACCCCCTTGGGGGTCAAATTTTGAAAATACCTGCTTAGTGGGTGCTTGCGTCATGGAATGAATATACTCCCCGAATTTCATATTTCTAGGTACAGGGGTTGGCGCTGGATGAGTTAGTCAGGACATTTGACACATGACTCTAACCAGGGCATTTAAAAATAAGTGTTCTTGGGTTTGTTTGGTTTCCATTGGCGTAAGTGGCTGTTGGCCTCTCCCGGGCAGCAATTGAAACGTCTCACTTGCTGGTGTAAGACGATGAAGAATCGCGGCTCCATACCGCTTGACATAATATTGACTGTGCAGGGTTATGTGTTAGTACCTCAGATTTCCTTCACCTGCATTTGCCATCTAGTGAGTGTAGAGTGCACCCATGTGTCTGCTCTATGGGTACACAGTTGTAGGCTTCGCTGTGATGTAACTTTTTTTTTTGTTGCAGGGAAAACGAGTCAGAGGAGGTCAAGGAAGAGGGACCTAAGGAAATGACGCTGGATGAATGGAAGGCTATGCAGGACAAAGAGCGCGCAAAAGTTGAATTCAACATCCGGAAACCAAACGAAGGCGCCGACGGCCAGTGGAAGAAAGGTTTCGTCCTGCACAAGTCGAAGAGTGAAGAGGTAACTTGAATGTCTTCTGCTCTCCATCCTATATAGCCGTGTAGTCTTTTCATTGGGACCTTATCCACGATACGTTCTCTCTACTTTGGATGTGCTGTGTACTGTACTGCAATGCAATGCTGTAGGTCAGCAAGAGGGATGATATAGTGGTGCCTCGGTTGGTTTGAAGGTGTACAAGTCTAATCCTTTCATGTGTTCAGACTAAAACCCAAATTAGCTTTTTGTGTACACCAGTTGCGTTCATATACCAAACCAGTAGCATGAGTTTTTTTTATATATTTTTTTTTTCATTATTAATGGGTTTTGTTGTCGTTTTCCCCCTAAAACGTAACCCGTCCCTCATTTTATTTTATTTTTAATTTTCCTTTTTTAATTTTTTTGTTTAGAAAATACTAGCAAAACATTAAATTTAATTCCCTTGTTATTGATTCTACCCATGAATATTTGAACAATGTTATTTAGCGTAAAATGTATTTCTGTTTATTTACAATCCAAATGTGTAATTTAAACGACCGGTCACTAGTTACAGCATCTGTGCATTATACAGCAAGCAAAGCACAGGGTTCCTGGGGGCCAGTGAGCCTGGCTCTCCCAGATATCCTTCCACCGTCCCTCACAGCAGCAGATGCTAAAAGTATAGAGAAAGCCAGGCCGTGAGCAGCGTGATGTCACAGTCCCCGCCCCCTGCTATACTCCTCTCCGGCTGCGTGGGTTGGATCTGGAACAACATGCTCTCGCGGACCGAAGAGCTTTCTTTGGTAGTGGTACCCTTGTTTTGCTTACAACATAATGCACAGAAGCCGGTGACAGGTTCCAATTTTATTAACATTTTAAAGTTTTTGGGATTTTTTGTGTTCCGTTTTTTTCTTTTTGTAACTTTTTGTTTCTTTTCTTTTTCTTTTTTTCTTTTCTTTAGAACATCAATGAAAAGGTCAGGCTAGACCCTGAGGCACAACTGTTTACATTTTTACAACAACTGAAACTTGCAAATCTCATTGCTGCTGATCAGTGCAATCTAAAACCAACAGTAGTACTCGCTCCGGCGTTCCCTCCCTCAGCGCACAACCTGATTGGATGTCCTCTAACGGTTTTATTGGGCTAAACTACATGAGCGATGTTTCAGTCGCTCTATCTGCTTATATGTGTGTGTTGCCCATTTTGCAGCAGGGTGATCTATACAGGTAGAGATTATTAAATGACCAACTACACATGTACAGGCACTGCAGAAGCCTGTTGTTTTTCCAGATCAGTCTTTTGTACACCGGGGGGGGAGGCAAATTAAGGGGGGCACAGAGGCAGATGCACAGGGTTTCCTGCTCCGAGGATTCCCCTGGGGCTTGCCATCCTCCTTACTGTCATGCAAAGTGGATGGGTAATGGCTTTAGTGCAGTTTGCAAAATAGAAAAATAGTGTGTAATGAGATTTGATAAAGCTTAATTGCACGAAGTATTGCAGTGTCTTTTAAAAGCTTAATCTGATCATATTTCGGAGATAAAAAAGTTGCAAGTGTACTGCAGGCCTTAATGTATTTCCTCATCTAGTATGCCTGCACCTGAGTCAGCCCCCTCCACTAAAAACAGATTGTGACATAAAATTAATAGTTCTTCAGTAGCTTTTTGGTAGGAAGAAAATCATGTATTAACGTTGCTTCTGGGCATACACCTTAATTACCTGGCAGATTATCTGCCAGATCTGGCTGGATTGAATGAAAATCCGGTAATGGAGGAGAGCAAATGACCATCAACCATTTGCTCCCAAACACTGAAAAACAAACAAACTATTGTTCATGCTTATTGGTTAAACGGTAATTTAACCAGTCTGCCAGATAATTGTATAGTGTGTGCCCAGCTTTATATAGCTACCTGTGATCTGGAAATTTGCATTGACATATATGAAATATAAATCTAATTTCCCACATTCCAATGTAGAATGGTTCACATGTAGAGCGGTTTCGGACAGGTCCGTTACATTAAGTGACCTCTCCTGCTGGAAGAAGCGCTAACGCTGATTGTGGCCATGTTGCTCTGCACGGACGCAATATAGCGAATGGGGACGGCTCTTCCTGTGTCGCTGGATTAAGCGCTGAGGACACTGCATTTGGAGCGTAGGGTGTTGTATGAGCCCTCTCCATTCACTACAGTCTGGATGGAGCACTTTGGACATGAACGCTTCTCTAGCTGTAAATGTGCTCTTCTATAGAGGGCTGTTGTGAAGATGTAATGTTTTCCCCACACTAATATAGCTGAAATAATCTTCAATAACCTGTTTATCAGGGACAGGATATTTAATAAAAGAAAAAATTACTATGAGAAGTTTATATGAAAATACCACACTTTGGGGCAGATGTATTAAGCCTGGAGAAGTTATAAAGCAGTGATAAATAACGCACCGGCCAGTCAGCTCCTTGCTGTTAATTTACATATGGGAGCTGATTGGCTGGTGCGTTATCACCTTGCACTTATCACTTCTCCAGCTTAATACATCTGCCCCCTCATTTGATGTATAAATTCTCATTGTGGTTCCCTTTTACATGGTTGTGTCTTGGTACCTAATTCTGGTGCCAGGAGAGATGTGGTTTTGCCAAATCAACCCATAAAAAATTACTTATTTAAATGTGTGGTTGGATGGCTTGGGCTTCCTGTAAATGCAGGAATAGATCACATAAATAGCAATGACTCAGTCTTATTGCTGAGTAAACAAGCTGGGGTAAAGATAAGGTTCCGAAGTAGAAATACTCTGGTTTTGGTTCAATCACTTCTTAAATGTTCTCTTTATCAGAACACTGCACTGTTTGCATATTCAC
Source organism: Pseudophryne corroboree (assembly GCF_028390025.1). Lineage (NCBI taxonomy): Eukaryota > Metazoa > Chordata > Amphibia > Anura > Myobatrachidae > Pseudophryne > Pseudophryne corroboree. The sequence continues at coordinate 33,420,809 of NC_086452.1, forward strand.
TTAAACTATGTGGGGCAGATGTATTAAGCCTGGAGAAGGGATAAATCAGTGATAAGTGGAAGGTGATAACGCACCAGCCAAATCAGCTCCTAACTGTCAATGTACATATTGGAACTGATTGGCTGGTGCATTATCACCTTGCACTTATCACTGCTTTATCACTTCTCCAGGCTTAATACATCTGCCCCTGTATTTGAAAAGCCAGTGATTGGCTACGCAACTCAGCCTGGGATACTGTTTATACCCAGAGAGCCGCTGTATATCGCCGGACTGTTTTGCCTGATGATATACATACAAGTCTGAAAAGCACAGAAGGGGGTCTAGTATTCATTTCCAATATTCTACACATTAGCTAGGTTTCAGGCAAGAATAAAAGGGGCAGATGTATTAACCTGGAGAAGGCATAAGGAAGTGATAAACCAGTGATAAGTGCAAGGTGATAAACGCATCATCCAATCCGCTCCTAACTGTTAATTTACATATTGGAGCTGATTGGCTGGTGCATTTATCACCTTGCACATATCACTGGTTTACCACTTCCTTATGCCTTCTCCAGGTTAATACATCTGCCCCAAACTTCTAAGCAAATAAGTGTAAAATACTGGTGCCAGCTGCTGTTGGTGAGTGTTGTGCGGTATGCAGCACCCGTGGCTTCCAGGTTACTGCGGCGTCGGTATATGGTAAATACGTCGGTATATGCAATAATCGCCACTGCACACTGATTTGTTTTTACCCTGCTATTTGAATTTCCACTCATTTTGGGCTTGCTGCTGCTATACCCGCAAAGACGTTGCGCCTGCACCGAAATTCTTATATTAACTATAAAACACAAGATACCCGTCCAGAGCAATCAAAGATCATGCACACTGATAAATTGTGCAGCTCGTTTATCTAGAATGCAGGTTCTCAAACTCTGTCCTCTGGACCCCACACAGTGCATGTTTTGCAGGTCTCCTCACAGAATCACAAGTGAAATAGTTAGCTCCTCCTGTCCACCTTTAAAAATGTGTTGGTGAGTAATAATACACAGTGCACCTGCTGTGTTACCTGCAAAACATGCACTGTGTGGGGTCCTGGGCACCGAGTTTGAGAACCTGTGATCTAGAAGATCCCTTATTGCACTGCAGAAAGCAGGAATGGAACCGACATCATAAAAAGAAATAGAAAATCATTTTGGATGCTTTACTTGCATTTTTATTCATTACTAATTTAGTTTGGAAATGTCTAATTCCTGTTGTCCTAGTGATGCAATTATCCATCTGTAGACCCCTGGTCTGTGCATGCATTGTCCTACACTGGTCCCCTGAATTCAGCAATCCGGTGCCGTTAATGTACTGCAGGGGTAGGAAGCCTGTGGCCCTCCAGCTGGATGCCGTCAATTTACCTACAATCAAAATCCCGACAACCATTGACCGACATTTAAAATACAAGGTCAAAATACGGGCAATTACAATGTCGACAGGTCAAAGTCGACATGAGTAAATTAACAGCACCGGATTACCTAATTCAGGAGAGCAGCATAGGGATTTTGATTGCAGGTATTTCATACTAAACCCCCTCCAGCTGCTATAGAACTACCTCTCTGCATGCCACGCCACAGTATTAGTCATTTAAACTTTGGCAGGGCGTGCTGAGATGTATAGTTCCACAGCAGCTTTTATTTTTGTGTGTGTACAAGGCTCACAAATCAAGACACTGTGGCCAATTCAGACCTGATGATCGTAGATGTGCTAAAGTTAGCGCATCTACGATCAGGCTAACTGACATGCGTGGGGGGGGGCGGCGGCGCCCGCCCAGCACAGGGCTAGCCCGACCCGCATGCCGCATGTCAGTTCCTGCCCCGTTACACAAGTACAAAACCATCGCACAGCAGTGATGCTTTTGTACTTCAGGAGTAGCTCCCTAACAGCGCAGCTGCTGCTCGCTGGCAGGGAGCTATTTGTCGCTGCCCAAGGGTGACCAGAACTCTTCCTGCATGCTGTGGGTTTGTTTGTGTGTTTGGTGCAATTTCGTAGAGTATTGGAACCCCTGGACATAGAGCGTTATTTAGTCTATGCAATAACCTCCACCCAATTAGTGATGGATGGTGGGGGGGGGGGGGGGGAGACTCTGGGGGAGCACCAGCTCCTTAATCTCCCTTTAAAATAATGTAATCTGTTCTTTATGTGCTGCCCCTATAATTAACAAGTACCCATTAGTGATATGCATGCTCTTGTATATTTGTTTTATTATCTTTTTATATATATATATTTCAGGTTCAAGCAGAGTGTGAAAGTTTGGATCATCACTTCCGTAAGCCTGCAAACGACATCACATCCCAACTTGAGATCAATTTTGGAGACCTTGGCCGCCCTGGACGCGGACGTGGTGGAGGAAGAGGTGGCCGCGGACGTGGCAGCGGCGGAACTGGCGGAAGGCCCAGTCGTGGTGGTAGAACTGACAAGGTAATGAAGTGTATTTATATGTAGGAGAACGTGAGCATTGGTGAAACCAGTGTGTGCTTTTATGCGTGTGTCATGAAGATCTCCACAAATTACTCATGAGCTTCTTTAATGATAACCCAATCTCATGTAACCTCTTCTCTCTCTTCTTTTAGTCAAGCGTCTCTGTTCCTGACGTAGATGACCCCGAGGCTTTCCCAGCTCTGGCTTAAACTGGATGACTACAGTCCATCCCTGGTGCCCTTGCGGCCCTCCCTTCTACGAGGCTTGCATGCTTAAGGATCCTAAACAACTACAAATTAAAGACTGTCGATCATACCATTCACACCTACGGGACTGAATTTTATCTGTTTTAAAAATGGACTTCTCTCGCTACAGAAGCAACCATACGGTAGTTCAGTTTTGTATTTAGATACGTACTGGTAGCAGGGACGTTTTCATAATTTTTCCAGAGATTCTGCATTCTTCATGAATACTTTTTTGTATGGCTGCTTGAAAATAATGCGTTTCCAAACTTGAAATATAGGTGTGAACAGTGTGTATACCAGTTAAAGCTTTCACCTCATCTGTGTTTTTATTCTCCTCAAACTATTTTTATTTTTGTTTTGTTTTTTGGCAAGCTTTAGTTTTATGCTAACACTAGAATTTTTTTTTTATTTATATTTTGGAACTGGTTTAATTTTTAGCCTAAATGTCTCGTGCCCTGCTAAATTTAAAAAGAAAATTGATGATTTTTTATTTTTTTTAAACAAATGCCTGATTTCAATTTGGAGAGGTAACGTTCTCTGTAAATGGTGAACCTTTTATAGACTTGAAAAAAAATTCAAGGTACACGTTCTGTCGCCCCTGGTCCTGGGTGGGCTAGAGAGCAGTTTTGCTGGAACATTGAACCAGTTTGGTGCCGCTGTTCCTGGGCTTGTTCCAGAATTGTCGTATTCTCTTCCGACTGCGTAAAAGCTTTAAATAACAAACGCATAACAAACGCAGTGGGCAGCGGAATATCGGATGGGACAAGAATTTATATATTTTTATTTTCAAAGTGCACGAAGGGAACTTCTCCCATGCACCAAAAGTTTAATTATATATAAGGAATTGTTTTACTGCAGCTCTTGTGTTAGGAGAAGTGCATTATATATAGCACTAGGGAAGGCCTATAGGTCTCGCTAAGGCCCTGTTTTAAAATGAAATAACCGGCATCACTATAGGGGGAGTAAATAAGTCTGTTTGCTTGGGAAGCATAAGATTCCCCCCACTTCGACGTGAAATTGTCCTGTACTTTCAGCTTTTCAGTTTCACGGGTTGACAGGTGAATGTCCCCCCCCCCCCCCCCACCCCCCCCTTCAGGGGGATATTATACAAGTCCCGTACACCTTATTTTTTATTTTGTTTTTTTTAGATTTATTTAAATTGTTCCTAAGACTTAAAAGGAAAAAAATAAATAAAAATGACCACTTCTAAAAGGACACAACAGGATACTAAAAAAATAAAAAAATGACACAAAAAGAATAAAAGAAGAAAACGATTAAAAAAAAAAAATTGTCTACAGTGTTTTAGGATAAGAAACTCATTTTATTTAATATTCTTTTTACACTTTTTAGCAGGCTATACAATTTGTAGGTTCTATCTGCATAGGTTAATGGAAAACAAATATTATTGCCCTATTTTTATAAAAGTTGTACAGTCAACGGAGTATTCAATACTGGCGAGTAAAACGGTGGCACAAGCTGTGCTCTGCGTGTACTGTACTCTGCCGGGTGTACATTATCCTTCCAGCGCTGTCAGGGTCTGTATTTTTATACAGCTGGCTAGCCGTTTTGAGATTATTTTCTAGGAGATATAATTTACTATGAGGCTACAAAGCAGAGGTATTATAAACGTCGGTGCATTAACCTATGAATTAAATAAGCCTTCACATAACGGAGGCAAATTTTCAGCGGTGGAGGCAATTTGCAATAGCGAGGAGCGGGATATTTATCGATAGCTGATAATGCTCCCTTGGGACAATCAAGTTCCCCGTGAGACGTTTTAAAACAAAAAAATTGCTATTTGCCGTTTATCCAGCTGTATATATGTAGTGCTGCCTTTTTTTTTTTTTTTCTTTTTTTTTTATCCTAAAAAATACTTCAACTTTAACTAAGGCTTTTATAAGTGGCTTTGTAGTGGCAACAAAGTTGTAAATTGTCAAAATTTAATGTGGCGTTTCGCCACTGCGGCTCCTTCTGACGCATTGTGAACCTGTTACCCGCTGCCTGCCTGCCAACACTGTAGAAAGCACCGTTTTCTGTGGCCGCAGCCAACCCGGAATTATTCGTTACAGAGCTTTAAGTGCACACAATAGGTTACCTAAGTTATGGCAATGCATCCAATAGAAGTCTTTGATCTGCGTAAAAACTTCTAATAGCCGGTAAACCAAGGTCCATCCGACTAAGTTGATGTTTCATAGTTGTAAATTTGCCTCCAGTCCATTCTTTGTGTGAACTGAAACTGTGAACCGATCTGTCTTTTTGGTGGATGCTTATTGAATTAAAGGTTAATTTTCATGCTTTTGCCAGTGTATCGGGAGGCAGTGTGACAGCTTTATTTGGTCTCTTGAGACACCGCTCTTGCAGAACACAAGGCACTTGTCATAAAGTACCCCTGAAATCGCAGCTTACCCCTTGATAACACAATCGCAAGTCTGCAATGTCTTGTGTGTCTTGGATTGTGCACACAGCCATGCGAGTTGGCTTGCTGAATGTGGAAACCATTAGCTCTTGTATAAACAGCAAAATTTACTAAAATGGAACGGGGTAAATGCAGGTAAGCCGTCTTAAATGTATTACATTTCTGTATAACTGTCAATGGCAATATAAGATTTCTGTGTATTCTATGCACATAATGTTGATCTGATTTACAACTGGTATAAGAGATCCCTTGAAAATTAATTTAATAAATGCTGGTCTGAGGCCTAAAGCTGAACCAAAATGTAGCAAGTGTTGAATGTGTGTTCGCACTTTGTTGAATTGGGGCTACGTCAGTGGAAGAAGTGATCATGCTATTGTCGCTCATTACAATGCATTGAATGTGGGAGACTGCATGGAAGGGCTTGTTAAATTTGTTATGCAGGCAGAGTCTCTGGGCGAAGATTTATCGAGTCTTGGAGAGAGATGAAGGACCAATCACCACCTGTCATTTTTGCGGGGGAAGGGGGGTAGGTATTCAATTAGCCGCAGGGTTTACCCAGTGACTAATTGCCGGCAAAGGCTATTCAATTAACTAGCTTTTTTTTCTCTGCTTTGAAAAATCTGGATTCAGGCGCAGAAACTCACTGACTCTGGAAACTTTGGAATCGATGGGTTTTTCCATTGCACAGCCTGATTTTGTGGTTTTTACGCAGACTGTGGGGACTCGCACGCGGGTTATTCCCCACTAATTGAATACCTTCGGAGCTGAATTCCTTCCCCCCCCCCCCCCCCCCCCCTTAGAAGCTGATTGGTACTTTTATCTCCAAGATTTGTAAAATCTTCACCTCTGGGTGCAAACCTTAATGAGAGAAGGCACATGGGCTCTATATAGCGGTATCAATAGTGTACGGTCATTGCAGGATATAAGTGTCGGCTGTGGTAACTTTCAACTCGAGCTCCCTCTAGTGCAACTTTTACAGCGCAATGTAATATGCTAAACTGGTCCTGTGGTCACTTGTTTTGTCTTTATGTGCAGTCTTCTGGAGGGGACACAAAAGTAGCCCAGCCCAGGTAGGTCGCACAACCTGTAACAAGAGCCCCCCCCCCCCCCCCCACCGTATTGTAAGAGGATTATCACACCTTTATAATATGACAGCAGAGGTGGGAGGGTGAAGATGGATTGTAAGCAAAGAGCCATAAGGGGCTCATTAAGTGACAGGCAATACTTGGCGATGCTTGATTACGCATTACTCAGGCATTTACTGTACCTCCCGCATCACGAGGTTTCCTTTAGTGGTATCGCGTGTTATTTTTCCATCCACAAGGGGTCACTGGAGTACTCTTGGGATATGGACGGGGCGTTAGCAGGGATAAGCATATTTAAATTAGTAACCCTCCATACTCCCAAGATACCTCTGTTTTCTCTGACGTCCTAGTGGATGCTGGGAACTCCGTAAGGACCATGGGGAATAGACGGGCTCCGCAGGAGACTGGGCACTCTAAAGAAAAGATTAGGTACTATCTGGTGTGCACTGGCTCCTCCCTCTATGCCCCTCCTCCAGACCTCGGTTAGAATCTGTGCCCGGCCAGAGCTGGGTGCTCCTAGTGGGCTCTCCTGAGCTTACTAGTAAAGAAAGTATTTATTAGGTTTTTTATTTTCAGTGAACTTCTGCTGGCAACAGACTCACTGCTACGTGGGACTAAGGGGAGAGAAGCAAACCTACCTGCTTGCAGCTAGCTTGTGCTTCTTAGGTTACTGGACACCATTAGCTCCAGAGGGTTCGAACACAGGCACCTGTCCTCGATCGTCCGGAGCCGCGCCGCCGTCCCCCTCGCAGAGCCAGAAGAACAGAAGCTTGAAGATGACGAAATCGGCGGCAGAAGACTCCTGTCTTCATTTAAGGTAGCGCACAGCACCGCAGCTGTGTGCCATTGCTCCCAGCACACTTACACACTCCGGTCACTGTAGGGTGCAGGGCGCCCTGGGCAGCAATTGAAGTACCTTTTGGCAATAAAAATACATATATACAGTCTGGCACTGTATATATGTAAAAAACCCCGCCATTTTTTTACACAGAAAGCGGGACAGAAGCCCGCCACTGAGGGGGCGGGGCCTTCTTCCTCAGCACACCAGCGCCATTTTCTCTACACAGCTCCGCTGGAAGCAGCTCCCCAGGCTCTCCCCTGCAGTATCCAGGTACAAGAAGGGTAAAAAAGAGAGGGGGGGCACATAAATTTAGGCGCAAATAAAACATATAAGGCAGCTATTGGGTAATCACTTATAAGTGAAAATCCCTGTGTTATATAGCGCTGTGGTGTGTGCTGGCATACTCTCTCTCTCCCCAAAGGACTTTGTGGGGTCCTGTCCTCAGTCTGAGCATTCCCTGTGTGTGTGCGGTGTGTCGGTACGGCTGTGTCGACATGTTTGATGAGGAGGGTTACGTGGAGGCGGAGCAAGGGCAGATAAGTGTAGTGTCGCCCCCGTCGGGGCCGACACCTGATTGGATGGATATGTAGAAGGTCTTAAACGACAATGTAAGCTCCTTACATAAAAGGTTTGATGACGCTGCAGCCTTGGGACAGCCGGGGTCTCAGCCCGCGCCTGCCCAGGCGACTCAGAAACCGTCAGGGGCTCATAAACGCCCTCTATCTCAGATGGTTGACACAGATGTCGACACGGAGTCCGACTCAAGTGTCGACGATGAGGCACATTTACAGTCTAAAATGACCAAGGCCATCCGATACATGATTATTGCAATGAAAGATGTATTACACATTTCTGAGATTAACCCTGTTAATACCAAGAGGGTTTATATGTTTGGGGAGAAAAGCAGCCAGTGACTTTTCCCCCATCTGATGAATTAAATGAATTATGTGAAGAAGCGTGGAGTTCCCCTGATAAGAAACTAGTGATTTCTAAGAGGTTACTGATGGCGTACCCTTTCCCGCCAACGGACAGGTTACGTTGGGAAACATCCCCTAGGGTGGACAAGGTGCTGACACGCTTATCTAAAAAAGTGGCTCTGCCGTCTCAGGATACAGCCGCCCTAAAGGAGCCTGCGGATAGAAAGCAGGAAGCTATCCTGAAGTCAGTTTATACACACTCTGGTACTCTACTGAGACCTGCTATTGCTTCAGCCTGGATGTGTAGTGCTGTAGCAGCATGGACAGATACTCTGTCAGACGACATAGATTCCCTCGACGGGGATACTGTTTTGCTAACCCTGGGCCATATAAAAGACGTCGTCATATATGCGGGATGCTCAGAGGGACATTTGCCTGCTGGGCTCTAGAATTAATGCTATGTCCATTTCTGCCAGGAGGGTCTTATGGACTCTGCAATGGACAGGAGATGCTGATTCTAAAAAACACATGGAAGTTTTGCCTTATAAGGGTGAGGAATTGTTTGGGGACGGTCTATCGGACCTCGTATCCACAGCGACAGCTGGAAAGTCGACTTTCTTGCCTCAGGTTTCCTCACAGCCAAAGAAAGCACCGTATTATCAAATGCAGTCCTTTCGTTCTCAGAAAGGCAAGAGGGTCAGGGGCGCATCCTTTCTTGCCAGAGGCAGGGGTAGAGGTAAGAAGCTGCACCATGCAGCCAGTTCCCAGGAACAAAAATCCTCCCCTGCTTCCACTAAGTCCACCGCATGACGTTGGGGCTCCACAGGCGGAGCCAGGTGCGGTGGGAGCGCGTCTCCGAAACTTCAGCAACCAGTGGGTTCGCTCACAGGTGGATCTCTGGGCTGTACAAATTGTATCTCAGGGATACAAGCTGGAATTCGAAGCGACTCCCCCCCCCCCCCCCCCCCCCGCCGTTACCTCAAATCAGCCTTGCCAGCTTCCCCCATGGAAAGGGAGGTAGTACTGGCGGCAATCCACAAGCTGTACCTCCAGCAAGTGATTATCAGGGTCCCCCTCCTTCAACAGGGAAAGGGTTACTATTCCACAATGTTTGTGGTACCGAAACCGGACGGTTCGGTGAGACCCATTCTGAATTTAAAATCCTTGAACACTTATATAAAGAAATTCAAGTTCAAAATGGAATCGCTCAGAGCGGTTATTGCAAGCCTGGAAGAGGGGGATTTTATGGTGTCGCTGGACATCAAGGATGCTTACTTGCATGTCCCCATTTACCCACTTCACCAGGAGTACCTCAGGTTTGTGGTGCAGGACTGTCATTACCAGTTCCAGACGTTGCCGTTTGGCCTGTCCACGGCACCGAGGATATTTACCAAGGTAATGGCCGAAATGATGATACTCCTTCGGAAGAAGGGAGTTATAGTTATCCCGTACTTGGACGATCTCCTCATAAAGGCGAGGTCCAGAGAGCAGTTGTTGATCAGCGTAGCACTCTCTCAGGAAGTGTTGCAACAGCACGGCTGGATTCTGAATGTTCCAAAGTCGCAGCTGATTCCTACGACGTGTCTGCTTTTCCTGGGCATGATTCTGGACACAGAACAGAAGAAGGTGTTTCTCCCGGTGGAGAAGGCCCAGGAATTAGCATCTCTGGTCAGGGACCTCCTGAAACCAAAACAGGTATCGGTGCATCACTGCACGCGAGTCCTGGGAAAGATGGTGGCTTCATACGAAGCCATTCCCTTCGGCAGGTTCCATGCAAGGATCTTTCAGTGGGATCTGTTGGACAAGTGGTCCGGATCGCATCTTCAGATGCATCGGCTGATCACCCTGTCCCCAAGGGCCAGGGTGTCTCTTCTGTGGTGGCTGCAGAGTGCTCACCTTCTCGAGGGCCGCAGGTTCGGCATACAGGACTGGGTCCTGGTGACCACGGATGCAAGCCTCCGAGGATGGTGGGCAGTCACTCAGGGAAGAAACTTCCAAGGGCTGTGGTTAAGTCTGGAGACTTCTCTACACATAAATATACTGGAACTAAGGGCCATTTACAACGCCCTGAGTCAAGCAGAGCCTCTGCTTCGAAACCGGCCAGTGCTGATTCAGTCAGACAACATCACGGGGGTCGCCCATGTAAACCGCCAGGGCGGCACAAGAAGCAGGATGGCAATGGCGGAAGCCACAAAGATTCTTCGGTGGGCGGAGAATCACGTGCAAGCACTGTCAGCAGTGTTCATTCCGGGAGTGGACAACTGGGAAGCAGACTTCCTCAGCAGACACGACCTCCACCCGGGAGAGTGGGGACTTCATCAAGAAGTCTTCACACAGATTGCAAAGCGATGGGAACTGCCACAGGTGGACATGATGGCGTCCCGCCTCAACAAAAAGCTAAAAAGATATTGCGCCAGGTCAAGAGACCCTCAGGCGATAGCTGTGGACGCCCTAGTGACACCGTAGGTGTACCAGTCGGTATATGTGTTTCCTCCTCTTCCTCTCATACCCAAGGTACTGAGAATATTAAGAAAGAGAGGAATAAGAACAATACTCATTGTTCCGGATTGGCCAAGAAGGACTTGGTACCCGGAACTGCAAGAAATGCGCACAGAGGACCCATGGCCTCTGCCTCTCAGACAGGACCTGCTGCAACAAGGGCCCTGTCTGTTCCAAGACTTACCGCGGCTGCGTTTGACAGCATGGTGGTTGAACTCCGGATCCTAGCGGAAAAAGACATTCCGGATGAAGTTATTCCTACGCTGATAAAGGCTAGGAAGGACGTGACAGCAAAGCATTATCACCGTATATGGCGAAAATATGTTGCTTGGGGTGAGGCCAGGACGGCCCCTACAGAGGAATTCCACCTGGGTTGATTCCTGCACTTCCTACAGTCAGGGCCTATGGGCCTAAAATGGGCCTATGGGCCTAAAATTGGGGTCCCTAAAGGTCCAGATTTCGGCCCTATCCATTTTCTTTCAAAAAGAACTGGCTTCACTGCCTGAGGTTCAGACGTTTGTTAAGGGAGTGCTGCATATTCAGCCCCCTTTTGTGCCACCAGTGGCACCCTGGGATCTTAACGTTGTGTTGGATTTCCTGAAATCCCACTGGTTTGAGCCACTTAAGACCGTGGTACTAAAGTATCTCACGTGGAAAGTGGTCATGCTGTTGGCCTTAGCATCGGCTAGGCTTGTGTCGGAATTGGCGGCTTTGTCATGTAAAAGCCTATATCTGATCTTCCATATGGACAGGGCAGAATTGAGGACTCGTCCCCAATTTCTCCTAAAGGTGGTATCATCGTTTCATTTGAACCAACCTATTGTGGTGCCTGCGGCTACTCGGGACTTGGAGGACTCCAAGTTGCTGGACGTAGTCAGGGCTTTGAAAATATGTTTCCAGAACGGCTGGAGTCAGGAAGACTGATTTGCTGTTTATCCTGCATGCACCCAACAAGCTGGGTGCTCCTGCTTCAAAGCAAACTATTGCTCGCTGGATCTGTAGCACGATTCAGCTGGCTCATTTTGCGGCTGGATTGTCGCTTCCAAAATCAGTAAAAGCCCATTCCACAAGGAAGGTGGGCTCTTCTTGGGCGGCTGCCCGAGGGGTCTCGGCTTTACAGCTTTGCCGAGCGGCTACTTGGTCGGGTTCAAACACCTTTGCAAAGTTCTACAAGTTTGATACCCTGGCTGAGGAGGACCTTGTGTTTGCTCATTCGGTGCTGCAGAGTCATCCGCGCACTCCTGCCCGTTTGGGAGCTTTGGTATAATCCCCATGGTCCTTACGGAGTTCCCAGCATCCACTAGGATGTCAGAGAAAATAAGAATATACTCACCGGTAATTCTATTTCTCGTAGTCCGTAGTGGATGCTGGGCGCCCGTCCCAAGTGCGGATTTTCTGCTATACGTGTATATAGTTATTGCTTAAATAAGGGTTATTGTTATGAGCCATCCGTTGAGTGAGGCTCAGTTGTTGTTCATACTGTTAACTGGGTAAGGTTATCACAAGTTGTACGGTGTGATTGGTGTGGCTGGTATGAGTCTTACCCTGGATTCCAAAAATCTTTTCCTTGTAATGTCAGCTCTTCCGGGCACAGTTTCCCTAACTGAGGTCTGGAGGAGGGGCAGAGGGAGGAGCCAGTGCACACCAGATAGTACCTAATCTTTTCTTTACAGTGCCCAGTTTCCTGCGGAGCCCGTCTATTCCCCATGGTCCTTACGGAGTTCCCAGCATCCACTACGGACTACGAGAAATAGAATTACCGGTGAGTAAATTCTTATTTTCTCTGACGTCCTAGTGGATGCTGGGACTCCGTAAGGACCATGGGGAATAGCGGCTCCGCAGGAGACAGGGCACAAGAATAAAAGCTTTAGGATCAGGTGGTGTGCACTGGCTCCTCCCCCTATGACCCTCCTCCAAGCCTCAGTTAGATTTTTGTGCCCGAACAAGAAGGGTGCAGGCTAGGTGGCTCTCCTGAGCTGCTTAGAATAAAAGTTTAATTTAGGTTTTTTATTTTCAGTGAGTCCTGCTGGCAACAGGCTCACTGCATCGTGGGACTAAGGGGAGAAGAAGCGAACTCACCTGCGTGCAGAGTGGATTGGGCTTCTTAGGCTACTGGACATTAGCTCCAGAGGGACGATCACAGGTACAGCCTGGATGGGTCACCGGAGCCGCGCCGCCGTCCCCCTTACAGAGCCAGAAGAGACGAAGAGGTCCGGTGAAATCGGCGGCAGAAGACAATCCTGTCTTCAGACTAAGGTAGCGCACAGCACCGCAGCTGTGCGCCATTGCTCTCAGCACACTTCACACTCCGGTCACTGAGGGTGTAGGGCGCTTGGGGGGGAGCGCCCTGAGACGCAATATAAATGATAATACCTTAGGTGGCAAAAGAATACATCACATATAGCTCCTGGGCTATATGGATGTATTTTCTCTATCGTCCTAGTGGATGCTGGGGTTCCTGAAAGGACCATGGGGAATAGCGGCTCCGCAGGAGACAGGGCACAAAAAGTAAAGCTTTAGGATCAGGTGGTGTGCACTGGCTCCTCCCCCCATGACCCTCCTCCAAGCCTCAGTTAGATTTTTGTGCCCGGCCGAGAAGGGTGCAATCTAGGTGGCTCTCCTAAAGAGCTGCTTAGAAAAGTTTAGCTTAGGTTTTTTATTTTACAGTGAGTCCTGCTGGCAACAGGATCACTGCAACGAGGGACTTAGGGGAGAAGAAGTGAACTCACCTGCGTGCAGGATGGATTGGCTTCTTGGCTACTGGACATTAGCTCCAGAGGGACGATCACAGGTACAGCCTGGATGGTCACCGGAGCCTCGCCGCCGGCCCCCTTGCAGATGCTGAAACGAGAAGAGGTCCAGAATCGGCGGCAGAAGACTCCTCAGTCTTCTTAAGGTAGCGCACAGCACTGCAGCTGTGCGCCATTTTCCTCTCAGCACACTTCACACGGCAGTCACTGAGGGTGCAGGGCGCTGGGAGGGGGGCGCCCTGGGAGGCAAATGAAAACCTTTTTTGGCTAAAAATACCTCACATATAGCCTCCGGGGGCTATATGGAGATATTTAACCCCTGCCAGAATCCGTTAAGAGCGGGAGACGAGGCCGCCGAAAAAGGGGCGGGGCCTATCTCCTCAGCACACAGCGCCATTTTCCCTCACAGAAAGGCTGGAGGGAAGGCTCCCAGGCTCTCCCCTGCACTGCACTACAGAAACAGGGTTAAAACAGAGAGGGGGGGCACTAATTTGGCGTTAGAAATATATAAAAAAGATGCTATAAGGGAAAACACTTATATAAGGTTGTCCCTATATAATTATAGCGTTTTTGGTGTGTGCTGGCAAACTCTCCCTCTGTCTCTCCAAAGGGCTAGTGGGTCCTGTCCTCTATCAGAGCATTCCCTGTGTGTGTGCTGTGTGTCGGTACGTGTGTGTCGACATGTATGAGGACGATGTTGGTGAGGAGGCGGAGCAATTGCCTGTAATGGTGATGTCACTCTCTAGGGAGTCGACACCGGAATGGATGGCTTATTTAGGGAATTACGTGATAATGTCAACACGCGCCAAGGTCGGTTGACGACATGAGACGGCCGACAAACAATTAGTACCGGTCCAGACGTCTCAAAAACTCCGTCAGGGGTTTTAAAACGCCCGTTTACTTTAGTCGGTCGACACAGACAGGGACACTGAATCCAGTGTCGACGGTGAATAAACAAACTTATTCCTTATTAGGGCCACACGTTAAGGGCAATGAAGGAGGTGTTACATATTTCTGATACTACAAGTACCACAAACGAGGGTATTATGTGGGATGTGAAAAAACTACCGTAGTTTTTCCTGAATCAGATAAATTAAATGAAGTGTGTGATGATGCGTGGGTTCCCCCCGATAGAAAATATGGGCGGTATACCCTTTCCCGCCAGAAGTTAGGGCGCGTTGGGAAACACCCCTTAGGGTGGATAAGGCGCTCACACGCTTATCAGAACAAGTGGCGGTACCGTCTATAGATAGGGCCGTCCTCAAGGAGCCAGCTGACAGGAGGCTGGAAAAATATCATAAAAAGTATATACACACATACTGGTGTTATACTGCGACCAGCGATCGCCTCAGCCTGGATGTGCAGAGCTGGGGTGGCTTGGTCGGATTCCCTGACTAAAAATATAGAGCATTTAAAGGATGTATTTCTATATATGCGAGATGCACAGAGGGATATTTGCACTCTGGCATCAAGAGTAAGTGCGATGTCCATATCTGCCAGAAGATGTTTATGGACACGACAGTGGTCAGGTGATGCAGATTCCAAACGGCACAAAGGTGTATTGCCGTATAAAGGAAGAGGAGTTATTTGGGGTCGGTCCATCGGACCTGGTGGCCACGGCAACTGCTGGAAAATCCACCGTTTTTACCCTAAGTCACATCTCTGCAGAAAAAGACACCGTCTTTTCAGCTTCAGTCCTTTCGTCCCTATAAGAGTCATATCTGCCCAGGGATAGAGGAAAGGGAAGAAGACTGCAGCAGGCAGCCCATTCCCAGGAACAGAAGCGTTCCACCGCTTCTGACAAGCTCTCAGCATGACGCTGAGACCGTACAGGACCCCTGGATCCTACAAGTAGTATCCCAGGGGTACAGTTTGGAATGTCGAGACGTTTCCCCTGCGCAGGCTCCTGAAGTCTGCTTTACCAAGGTCTCCCTCCGACAAGGAGGCAGTATGGGAAAAAATTCACGAGCTGTATTCCCAGCAGGTGATAATTAAATTACCCCTCCTACAACAAGAAAAGGGGTATTATTCCACACTATATTGTGGTACTGAAGCCAGAAGGCTAGGTGAGACCTATTCTAAATCTAAAAAAATTTGAACACTTACAAAGGTTCAAATCAAGATGGAGTCACTCAGAGCAGTGATAACGAACCGGGAAGAAGGGGACTATCTGGTGTCCCGAGACATCAGGGATGCTTACCTCCATGTCCCAAATTTGCCCTTATCACTAAGGGTACCTCAGGTTCGTGGTACAGAACTGTCACTATCAGTTTCAGACGCTGCCGTTTGGATTGTCTACGGCACCCCGGGTCTTTACCAAGGTAATGGCCGAAATGATGGTTCTTCTTCGAAGAAAAGGCGTCTTAATTATCCCTTACTTGGACGATCTCCTGATAAGGGCAAAGTCCAGGGAACAGTTGGAGGTCGGAGTAGCACTATCTCGGATACTGTTACAACAGCAGGGGTGGATTCTAAATATTCCAAAATCGCAGCTGATCCCGACAACAAGTCTCCTGTGCTTAGGGATGATTCTGGACACAGTCCAGAAAAAGGTGTTTCTCCCGGAAGAGAAAGCCAGGGAGTTATCCGAGCTAGTCAGGAACCTCCTAAAATCAGTGCATCATTGCACAAGGGCCATGGTAAAAAAATGGTGACTTCCTTCGAAGCAATTCCAGTCGGCAGATTTCATGCAAGAACTTTTCAGTGGGATCTGCTGGACAAATGGTCCGGATCGCATCTTCAGATGCATCAGCGGATAACCCTATATCCAAGGACAAGGGTGTCTCTCCTGTGGTGGTTACAGAGTGCTCATCTTCTAGAGGGCCGCAGATTCGGCATTCAGTTTTGGATGTTGGTGACCACGGAGGCCAGCCCGAGAGGCTGGGGAGCAGTCACATAAGGAAAAAATTTCCAGGGAGTGTGATCAAGTCTGGAGATTTTTCTCCACATAAATATAGCTAAGGGTAAATTTATAATGCTCTAAGCTTAGCAAGACCTCTGCTTCAAGGTCAGCCGGTATTGATCCAGTGGGATAAAACATCACGGCAGTCGCCCACGTAAATAGACAGGGCGGCACAAGAAGCAGGAGGGCAGTGGCAAAAACTGCAAGGACTTTTCGCTGGGCGGAAAATCATGTGATAGCACTGTCAGCAGTGTTTCATTCCGGGAATGGAAACTGGGAAGCAGACTTCCTCAGTAGGCACGACCTCCACCCGGCAGAGTGGGAACTTCATGGGGAAGTTTTCCACATAATTGTAAACCGTTGGGAATTACCAAAGGTGGACATGATGGCGTCCCGTCTGAACAAAAAAACGGGACAGGTATTGCGCCAGGTTAAGAGACCCTCAGGCAATAGCTGTGGACGTTCTGGTAACACCGTGGATGTACCAGTCGGTGTATGTGTTCCATCCTCTGCTTTTCATACCTAAGGTACTGAGAATTATAAGATGTAGAGGAGTAAGAACTATACTCATGGCTCCGGATTGGCCAAGAAGGACTTGGTACCCGGAACTTCAAAAGATGTTCACGGAGGACTTATGGCCTCTGCCGCTAAGAAGGGACTTGTTTCAGCAAGTACCATGTCTGTTCCAAGACTTACCGCAGCTGCGTTTGACGGCATGGCGGTGGAACGCCGGATCCTAAGGGAAAAGGCATTCAGGAAGAGGTCATTCCTACCCTGGTCAAAGCCAGAAAGGAGGTGACCGCACAACATTATCACCACATGTGGCGAAAATATGTTGCGTGGTGTGAGGCCAGGAAGGCCCCACGAAGAAATTTCAACTCTGTCGATTCCTGCATTTCTTGCAAACAGGAGTGTCTATGGGCCTCAAATTGGGGTCCATTAAGGTTCAAATTTCGGCCCTGTCGATTTTTCTTCCAGAAAGAATTGGCTTCAGTTCCTGAAGTCCAGAAGTTTGTCAAGGGAGTATTGCATATACAACCCCCTTTTGTGCCTCCAGTGGCACTGTGGGATCTCAACGTAGTTCTGGGATTTCTCAAAACACATTGGTTTAAAACCAGTCAAATCTGTGGATTTGAAGCATCTCACATGAAAAGTGAACATGCTCTTGGACCTGGCCTGGACCAGGCGAGTGTCAAAATGGGCTTTTTTGAGAAAAAAACCACCAAATCTGTTTGTCCATTCGGACAGGGCAGAGCTGCGGACTCGTCCCGAGTTCTCTCCCTAAGGTGGTGTCAGTGTTTCACCTGAACCAGCTTATTGTGGTGTCTTGTGCCTACTAGGGACTTGGAGGACTCCAAGTTGCTAGATGTGGTCAGGGCCCTGAAAATATAGGTTCCAGGACGGCTGGAGTCAGGAAAACTGACTTGCTGTTATCCTGTATGCACCCAACAAACTGGGTGCTCTTGCTTTTAAGCAGACTTTTGCTAGTTGGATGTGTAATACAATTCAGCTTGCACATTCTGTGGCAGGCCTGCCACAGCCAAAATATGTAAATGCCCATTCCACAAGGAAGGTGGGCTCATCTTGGGCGGCTGCCCGAGGGGTCTCGGCTTTACAACTTTGCCGAGCGGCTATTTAGTCAGGGGCAAACACGTTTGTAAAATCCTACAAATTTGATACCCTGGCTAAGGAGGACCTGGAGTTCTCTCATTCGGTGCTGCAGAGTCATCCGCACTCTCCCGCCCGTTTGGGAGCTTTGGTATAATCCCCATGGTCCTTTCAGGAACCCCAGCATCCACTAGGACGATAGAGAAAATAAGAATTTACTTACCGATAATTCTATTTCTCGGAGTCCGTAGTGGATGCTGGGCGCCCATCCCAAGTGCGGATTATCTGCATTACTTGTACATAGTTACAAAAATCGGGTTATTATTGTTGTGAGCCATCCTTTCAGAGGCTCCGCTGTTATCATACTGTTAACTGGGTTCAGATCACAGGTTGTACAGTGTGATTGGTGTGGCTGGTATGAGTCTTACCCGGGATTCATAAATCCTTCCTTATTGTGTACGCTCGTCCGGGCACAGTACCTAACTGAGGCTTGGAGGAGGGTCATGGGGGGAGGAGCCAGTGCACACCACCTGATCCTAAAGCTTTACTTTTTGTGCCCTGTCTCCTGCGGAGCCGCTATTCCCCATGGTCCTTTCAGGAACCCCAGCATCCACTACGGACTCCGAGAAATAGAATTATCGGTAAGTAAATTCTTATTTTAACCCCTGCCATTTTTACACAAAAGAGCGGGAGATAAGGACGTCGTGAAGGGGCGGAGCCTATCTCCTCAGCACACAAGCGCCATTTTCCCTCACAGTTCCGCTGGAAGGATGGCTCCCTGACTCTCCCCTGCAGTCCTGCTTCAGAATCAGGGTAAAAAAGAGAAGGGGGGGCACTATTGGCAGCAAATGACAATATAAACAGCAGCTATAAGGGAATAACACTTATATAAGGTTATCCCTGTATATATATATATAGCGCTGGGTGTGTGCTGGCAGACTCTCCCTGTCTCTCCAAAGGGCTCGTGGGGTCCTGTCCTCTATCAGAGCATTCCCGGTGTGTGCGCTGTGTGTCGGTACGTGTGTGTCGACATGTATGAGGAGGAAAATGATGTGGAGGCGGAGCAATTGCCTGCGTTAGTGATGTCACCATCTAGGGAGTCGACACCTGACTGGATGATCGTGTTCAAACAATTAAGTGATAATGTCAACACTTTGCAAAAAACTTGACGACATGAGACAGCCGGCAAATCAATTAGTGCCTGTCCAGGCGTCTCAGACACCGTCAGGGGCCCTAAAACGCCCGTTACCTCAGTGGGTCGACACAGACACAGATACTGAGTCTAGTGTCGACGGTGATGAGTCGAACGTAATGTCCAGTAGGGCCACACGTTACATGATCACGGCAATGAAGGAAGCATTGCACATTTCTGACACTACAAATACCACTAAGAAGGGTATTATGTGGGGGGTGAAAAAACTGCCAATAGTTTTTCCTGAGTCAGATGAATTGAATGAGGTATGTGATAAAGCGTGGGTTTCTCCCGACAAAAAACTGCTAATTTCTAATAAATTATTGGCACTATATCCTTTCCCATCAGAGGTTAGGACACGTTGGGAAACACCCCCTAGGGTAGATAAGGCGCTCACACGTTTATCTAAACAAGTAGCGTTACCGTCTCCTGATACGGCCACCCTCAAAGAACCAGCTGATAGAAGGCTGGAAAATATCCTAAAAAGTATATACACACATACTGGTGTTATACTGCGACCAGCAATCGCTTCAGCCTGGATGTGCAGTGCTGGAGTCGCGTGGTCGGATTCCCTGACTGAAAATATTGATACCCTGGATAGGGACAATATATTGTTAACTATAGAGCATTTAAAGGATGCATTACTATATATGCGTGATGCACAGAGGGATATTTGCACCCTGGCATCAAGAGTAAGTGCTATGTCCATCTCTGCCAGAAGAACGTTATGGACGCGTCAGTGGTCAGGGGATGCGGATTCCAAACGACATATGGAAGTATTGCCGTATAAAGGGGAGGAGTTATTTGGGGCTGGTCTTTCGGACCTGGTGGCCACGGCAACGGCTGGAAAGTCCACCTTCTTACCCCAGGTCACTTCACATCAACAGAAAAAGACACCGTCTTTTCAAACTCAGTCCTTTCGTTCCCATAAATACAAGCGAGCAAAAGGCCATTCCTTTCTGCCCCGGGGCAGAGGAAGGGGAAAAAGACTGCACCATGCAGCCGCTTCCCAGGATCCGAAGCCTTCCCCTGCTTCTGCCAAGTCTTCAGCATGACGCTGGGGCTTTACAAGCAGACTCAGACTTGGTGGGGGCCCGTCTCAAGAATTTCAACGCGCAGTGGGCTCACTCGCAAGTGGATCCCTGGATTCTACAGGTAGTATCGCAGGGGTACAAACTGGAATTCGAGGCGTTTCCCCCTCGCCGGTTCCTGAAGTCTGCTCTGCCAAAGTCTCCCTCCGACAGGGAGGCAGTTCTGGAAGCCATTCACAAGCTGTATTCCCAGCAGGTGATAATCAAGGTACCCCTCCTACAACAAGGAAAGGGGTATTATTCCACGCTGTTTGTGGTACCGAAGCCGGACGGCTCGGTGAGACCAATTTTTAAATCTGAAATCCTTGAACACTTACATAAAAAGGTTCAAATTCAAGATGGAATCACTCAGAGCGGTGATAGCGAACCTGGAAGAAGGGGACTATATGGTGTCTCTGGACATCAAAGATGCTTATCTCCACGTCCCAATCTACCCTTCTCACCAAGGGTATCTCAGGTTTGTAGTACAAGACTGTCATTATCAGTTTCAGACGCTGCCGTTTGGGTTGTCCACGGCACCTTGGGTCTTTACCAAGGTAATGGCCGAAATGATGATTCTTCTTCGAAGAAAAGGCATCTTAATTATCCCTTACTTGGACGATCTCCTGATAAGGGCAAGGTCCAGGGAACAGTTAGAAGTCGGAGTAGCACTATCTCAGATAGTGTTACGTCAGCACGGGTGGATCCTAAATATTCCAAAATCGCAGCTGATTCCAACGACACGTCTTCTGTTCCTAGGAATGATTCTGGACACAGTCCAGAAGAAGGTTTTTCTCCCGGAGGAGAAGGCCAAGGAGTTATCCGAGCTAGTCAGGAACCTCCTAAAACCAGGCCAGGTGTCAGTGCATCAGTGCACGAGGGTCCTGGGAAAAATGGTGGCTTCTTACGAAGCAATTCCATTCGGAAGATTCCATGCAAGAACGTTTCAGTGGGATCTACTGGACAAATGGTCCGGTTCGCATCTTCAGATGCAGCAGCGGATAACCCTGTCACCAAAGACAAGGGTGTCCCTCCTGTGGTGGTTGCAGAGTGCTCATCTTCTAGAGGGCCGCAGATTCGGCATTCAGGATTGGATCCTGGTGACCACGGATGCAAGCCTGAGAGGCTGGGGAGCAGTCACACAGGGAAAAAACTTCCAGGGCTTGTGGTCAAGCATGGAAACATCTCTTCATATAAACATTCTGGAACTACGGGCCATTTACAATGCCCTAAGTCAAGCGAAACCCCTGCTTCAGGGTCAGGCGGTATTGATCCAATCGGACAACATCACGTCAGTCGCCCACGTAAACAGACAGGGCGGCACGAGAAGCAGGAGGGCAATGGCAGAAGCTGCAAGGATTCTTCGCTGGGCGGAAAATCATGTGTTAGCTCTGTCAGCAGTGTTCATTCCGGGAGTGGACAACTGGGAAGCAGACTTCCTCAGCAGACACGACCTTCACCCGGGAGAGTGGGGACTTCACCCAGAAGTCTTCCACCTGATTGTAAACCGTTGGGAAAAACCAAAGGTGGACATGATGGCGTCACGTCAAAACAAAAAACTAGACAGATATTGCGCCAGGTCAAGGGACCCTCAGGCAATAGCGGTGGACGCTCTGGTGACACCGTGGGTGTACCAGTCAGTGTATGTGTTCCCTCCTCTGCCTCTCATACCAAAAGTACTGAGAATCATAAGAAGAAGAGGAGTAAGAACGATACTCGTGGTTCCGGATTGGCCAAGAAGGACTTGGTACCCGGAACTTCAAGAGATGCTCACGGAAGACCCGTGGCCTCTACCTCTAAGAAAGGACCTGCTCCAGCAGGGGCCTTGTCTGTTCCAAGACTTACCGCGGCTGCGTTTGACGGCATGGCGGTTGAACGCCGGATCCTGAAGGAAAAAGGCATTCCAAATGAAGTCATCCCTACCCTGGTCAAAGCCAGGAAGGATGTAACCGCAAAACATTATCACCGCATTTGGCGAAAATATGTTGCGTGGTGTGAGGCCAAGAAGGCCCCTACAGAGGAATTTCAACTGGGTCGTTTCCTCCATTTCCTGCAAACAGGACTGTCTATGGGCCTAAAATTAGGGTCCATTAAGGTTCAAATTTCGGCCCTGTCGATTTTCTTCCAGAAAGAACTGGCTTCAGTACCTGAAGTTCAGACATTTGTAAAAGGGGTACTGCATATACAACCTCCTTTTGTGCCTCGAGTGGCACCTTGGGATCTCAATGTTGTTTTGAGGTTCCTTAAGTCACATTGGTTTGAACCACTCACCACTGTGGACTTAGCATCGTCACCTTCCATGTGAGATATTTTGTTAGCCCTGGCTTCAGCCAGGCGTGTGTCAGAATTGGCGGCTTTATCATATAAAAGCCCTTACTTAATTTTTCATTCTGACAGGGCAGAATTGAGGACTCGTCCTCAATTTCTCCCTAAGGTGGTTTCTGCTTTTCACATGAACCAACCTATTGTGGTGCCTGCGGCTACTAGGGACTTGGAGGACTCCAAGTTACTTGACGTTGTCAGGGCCCTGAAAATATATGTTTCCAGGACGGCTGGAGTCAGAAAGTCTGACTCGCTGTTTATCCTGTATGCACCCAACAAGCTGGGTGCTCCTGCTTCTAAGCAGACTATTGCTCGTTGGATTTGTAGTACAATTCAGCTTGCACATTCTGTGGCAGGCCTGCCACAGCCAAAATCTGTAAAAGCCCATTCCACAAGGAAAGTGGGCTCATCTTGGGCGGCTGCCCGAGGGGTCTCGGCTTTACAACTTTGCCGAGCAGCTACTTGGTCAGGGGCAAACACGTTTGCTAAATTCTACAAATTTGATACCCTGGCTGAGGAGGACCTGGAGTTCTCTCATTCGGTGCTGCAGAGTCATCCGCACTCTCCCGCCCGTTTGGGAGCTTTGGTATAATCCCCATGGTCCTTACGGAGTCCCAGCATCCACTAGGACGTCAGAGAAAATAAGATTTTACTTACCGATAAATCTATTTCTCGTAGTCCGTAGTGGATGCTGGGCGCCCATCCCAAGTGCGGATTGTCTGCAATACTTGTACATAGTTATTGTTAACTAAATCGGGTTATTGTTGTTGTGAGCCATCTTTTCAGAGGCTCCTTCGTTGTTATCATACTGTTAACTGGGTGCAGATCACAAGTTGTACGGTGTGATTGGTGTGGCTGGTATGAGTCTTACCCGGGATTCAATATCCTTCCTTATTATGTACGCTCGTCCGGGCACAGTATCCTAACTGAGGCTTGGAGGAGGGTCATAGGGGGAGGAGCCAGTGCACACCACCTGATCCTAAAGCTTTTATTCTTGTGCCCTGTCTCCTGCGGAGCCGCTATTCCCCATGGTCCTTACGGAGTCCCAGCATCCACTACGGACTACGAGAAATAGATTTATCGGTAAGTAAAATCTTATTTTCTCTGACGTCCTAAGTGGATGCTGGGACTCCGTAAGGACCATGGGGAATAGCGGCTCCGCAGGAGACTGGGCACAACTAAAGAAAGCTTTAGGACTACCTGGTGTGCACTGGCTCCTCCCTCTATGACCCTCCTCCAGACCTCAGTTAGAATCTTGTGCCCGGCTGAGCTGGATGCACACTAGGGGCTCTCCTGAGCTCCTAGAAAAGAAAGTATAATTTATACATTTAGGCGCAGTAGTATACATATAAGCAGCTATAAGGGAAAATCACTCAGTTATAGTGTTAATCCCTGTTTATATATAGCGCTCTGGTGTGTGCTGGCATACTCTCTCTCCCCAAAGGACTTTGTGGGGTCCTGTCCTCAGTCAGAGCATTCCCTGTGTGTGTGCGGTGTGTTGGTACGGCTGTGTCGACATGTTTGATGAGGAGGCTTATGTGGAGGCGGAGCAGATGCCGATAAATGTGATGTCATCCCCTGCGGGGCCGACACCTGAGTGGATGGACTTGTGGAAGGAATTACGTGAAAGTGTCAACTCCTTACATAAAAGGTTTGACGACATAGCAGATGTGGGACAGCCGGCTTCTCAGCTCGTGCCTGCCCAGCTGTCTCAGAAGCCATCAGGGGCTCTAAAACGCCCGCTACCTCAGATGGCAGACACAGATGTCGACACGGATACTGAATCCAGTGTCGACGACGATGAGACTAATGTAACTTCCAATAGGGCCACACGTTACATGATTGAGGCAATGAAAAATGTGTTGCACATTTCTGATGTTACCCCAGGTACCACAAAAAAGGGTATTATGTTTGGGGAAAAAAAACTACCAGTGGTTTTTCCCCCATCTGAGGAATTAAATGAAGTGTGTGAAGAAGCGTGGGCTTCCCCCGATAAGAAACTGGTAATTTCTAAAAGGTTACTAATGACGTACCCTTTCCCGCCAGAGGATAGGTCACGTTGGGAAACATCCCCTAGGGTGGATAAAGCGCTCACACGCCTGTCAAAGAAGGTGGCACTACCGTCTCCGGCCGCCCTAAAGGAGCCTGCTGATAGAAAGCAGGAGGCTATCCTGAAGTCTGTATATACTCACACAGGTATTATACTGAGACCAGCTATTGCTGCAGCATGGATGTGCAGTGCTGCAGCTGCGTGGTCAGATTCCCTGTCGGAAAATATTGATACCCTAGACAGGGACACTATATTGCTAACCATAAAGCATATTAAAGACGCAGTCTTATACATGAGAGATGCTCAGAGGGATATTTGCCGGCTGGCATCTAAAATAAGTGCAATGTCCATTTCTGCCAGGAGAGGATTATGGACTCGGCAGTGGACGGGTGATGCAGATTCTAAAAGGCACATGGAAGTTTTGCCTTATAAGGGAGAGGAGTTGTTCGGGGATGGTCTCTCGGACCTCGTTTCCACAGCAACAGCTGGGAAGTCAGCATTTTTACCCCATGTTCCCTCACAGCCAAAGAAAGCACTGTATTATCAGGTACAGTCCTTTCGGCCCCAGAAAGGCAAGCGGGTTAAAGGCGCGTCCTTTCTGCCCAGAGGTAGAGGGAAAAAGCTGCAGCATACAGCCAGTTCCCAGGAGCAAAAGTCCTCCCCCGCTTCCTCCAAGTCCACCGCATGACGCTGGGGCTCCACAGGCGGAGCCAGGTACGGTGGGGGCCCTTCTCAAAAACTTCAGCAATCAGTGGGCTCGCTCACGGGTGGATCCCTGGATCCTTCAAGTAGTATCTCAGGGGTACAAGCTGGAATTCGAGACGTTTCCCCCCCGCCGTTTCCTCAAATCTGCCTTGCCAACAACTCCCTCAGGCAGGGAGGCAGTGCTAGAGGCAATTCACAAGCTGTATTCCCAGCAGGTGATAGTCAAGGTGCCCCTCCTTCAACAAGGACGGGGTTACTATTCCACAATGTTTGTGGTACCGAAACCGGACGGTTCGGTGAGACCCATTTTAAATTTGAAATCCTTGAACACATATATAAAAAAATTCAAGTTCAAGATGGAATCGCTCAGGGCGGTTATTTCAAGCCTGGACGAGGGGGATTACATGGTATCACTGGACATCAAGGATGCTTACCTGCATGTCCCCATTTACCATCATCACCAGGAGTACCTCAGATTTGTGGTACAGGATTGTCATTACCAATTCCAGACGTTGCCGTTTGGTCTGTCCACGGCACCGAGGGTATTTACCAAGGTAATGGCCGAAATGATGATACTTCTTCGAAAAAAGGGAGTTTTAATTATCCCGTACTTGGACGATCTCCTGATAAAGGCGAGGTCCAGGGAGCAACAGCACGGTTGGATTCTAAATATTCCAAAGTCACAGCTGGTCCCTACGACACGTCTACTGTTCCTGGGGATGGTTCTGGACACAGAACAGAAAAAAGTGTTTCTCCCGGAGGAGAAAGCCAAGGAGCTGTCATCTCTAGTCAGAGGCCTCCTGAAACCAAAACAGGTGTCGGTGCATCACTGCACGTGAGTCCTGGGAAAAATGGTAGCTTCCTACGAAGCAATTCCATTCGGCAGGTTCCATGCAAGGACTTTTCAGTGGGACCTGTTGGACAAGTGGTCCGGATCGCATCTTCAGATGCATCGGCTGATAACCCTGTCTCCAAGGACCAGGGTGTCTCTGTTGTGGTGGCTGCAAAGTGCTCATCTTCAAGAGGGCCGCAGATTCGGCATACAGGACTGGGTCCTGGTGACCACGGATGCCAGCCTTTGAGGCTGGGGGGCAGTCACACAGGGAAGAAACTTCCAAGGACTATGGTCAAGTCAGGAGACTTCCCTACACATAAATATTCTGGAACTGAGGGCCATTTACAATGCCCTAAATCAGGCAACACCCCTGCTTCAAAACCAGCCGTTACTGATCCAGTCAGACAACATCACGGCAGTCGCCCATGTAAACCGACAGGGCGGCACAAGAAGCAGGACGGCGATGGCAGAAGCCACAAGGATTCTCCGATGGGCGGAAAATCACGTGTTAGCACTGTCAGCAGTGTTCATTCCGGGAGTGGACAACTGGGAAGCAGACTTCCTCAGCAGGCACGACCTCCACCCGGGAGAGTGGGGACTTCATCCAGAAGTCTTCCAACTGATTGTAAACCGTTGGGAAAGGCCACAGGTGGACATGATGGCGTCCCGCCTAAACAAAAAGCTAGAAAGATATTGCGCCAGGTCAAGAGACCCTCAGGCGATAGCTGTGGACGCTCTAGTGACACCGTGGGTGTACCGGTCGGTTTATGTGTTCCCTCCTCTTCCTCTCATACCCAAGGTACTGAGGATAATAAGGAGAAGAGGAGTAAGAACTATACTCATTGTTCCGGATTGGCCAAGAAGAGCTTGGTACCCGGAACTTCAAGAAATGATCTCAGAGGACCCATGGCCTCTGCCGCTCAGACAGGACCTGCTGCAGCAGGGGCCCTGTCTGTTCCAAGACTTACCGCGGCTGCGTTTGACGGCATGGCGGTTGAACACCGGATCCTGAAGGAAAAGGGCATTCCGGAGGAAGTCATTCCTACGCTGATTAAAGCTAGGAAAGAAGTGACCGCAAACAATTATCACCGCATTTGGCGAAAATATGTTGCGTGGTGTGAGGCCAGGAAGGCCCCAATGGAGGAATTTCAGCTGGGCCGTTTTCTGCACTTCCTACAGTCAGGGGTGACTATGGGCCTAAAATTGGGTTCCATTAAGGTCCAGATTTCGGCTCTATTGATTTTCTTCCAGAGAGAACTGGCTTCACTACCTGAAGTTCAGACTTTTGTTAAGGGAGTGCTGCATATTCAGCCCCCTTTTGTGCCTCCAGTGGCACCGTGGGATCTCAACGTGGTGTTGGATTTCCTAAAGTCACATTGGTTTGAGCCACTTAAAACCGTGGAATTAAAATATCTCACGTGGAAAGTGGTCATGTTATTGGCCTTGGCTTCGGCCAGGCGTGTGTCAGAATTGGCGGCTTTGTCATGTAAAAGCCCTTATCTGATTTTCCATATGGATAAGGGCAGAATTGAGGACTCGTCCCCAGTTTCTCCCTAAGGTGGTAACGGCTTTTCATTTGAACCAACCTATCGTGATGCCTGCGGCTACTGAAGACTTGGAGGCTTCCAAGTTGTTGGACGTAGTCAGGGCCCTGAGAATTTGTTTCCAGGACAGCTAGTGTCAGGAAAACTGACTCGTTGTTTATCCTGTATGCACCCAACAAGCTGGGTGCTCCTGCTTCAAAGCAGACTATTGCTCGCTGGATCTGTAGTACGATTCAGCTTGCACATTCTGCGGCTGGACTGCCGCATCCTAAATCAGTGAAAGACCATTCCACGAGGAAGGTGGGCTCTTCTTGGGCGGCTGCCTGAGGGGTCTCGGCTCTACAGCTTTGCCGAGCAGCTACTTGGTCGGGGTCAAACACATTTGCTAAATTCTACAAGTTTGACACCCTGGCTGAGGAGGACCTAGAGTTTGCCCATTCGGTGCTGCAGAGTCATCCGCACTCTCCCGCCCGTTTGGGAGCTTTGGTATAATCCCCATGGTCCTTACGGAGTCCCAGCATCCACTTAGGACGTCGGAGAAAATAAGATTTTACTCACCGGTAAATCTATTTCTCGATGTCCTTAGTGGATGCTGGGAGCCCATCCCAAGTGCGGATTGTCTGCAATAATTGTACATAGTTATTGTTTAACTAAAGGGTTATTGTTGAGCCATCTGTTGAGAGGCTCAGTTATTGTTCATACTGTTAACTTGGTATAGTATCACGAGTTATACGGTGTGATTGGTGTGGCTGGTATGAGTCTTACCCGGGATTCAAAATCCTTCCTTATTGTGTCAGCTCTACCGGGCACAGTATCCTAACTGACGTCTGGAGGAGGGTCATAGAGGGAGGAGCCAGTGCACACCAGGTAGTCCTAAAGCTTTCTTTAGTTGTGCCCAGTCTCCTGCGGAGCCGCTATTCCCCATGGTCCTTACGGAGTCCCAGCATCCACAACGGACTACGAGAAATAGATTTACCGGTGAGTAAAATCTTATTTTCTCTTACGTCCTAGAGGATGCTGGGGTCCATAAAAGTACCATGGGGTATAGATGGGTCCACCAGGAGCCATTGGCACTTTAAGAGTTTAATAGTGTGGGCTGGCTCCTCCCTCTATGCCCCTCCTACCAGACTCTATTTAGAAAATGTGCCCGGAAGAGCCCGTCACAGCTAGGGGAGCTCTACAGAGCTTCTTAAGAAAAGTTGTATTTTTTAGAGGGAGGCTGGCAGCAGCCTACCTGCAACGAGGGACTGGGGGGGAGCAGTGTCCGCCCTGCGGGGTCTTGAGCCACTGCCTCCGCTGACTGGACACTGAGCGCCAGAGGGGATCGATCGCGCCCTGCCACAGGGGATCGCTCACCCCAGCAGCCAGCCGCCACCCCCTCAATGAGCTGAAGTTGTCGAGTTAGTCACTGTCCCCCCCTTACAAGCGGGGGGTCAGTGTGATACAGGTGTCTTAAGGGTGAGAGCGCGGTATTAACCCCGCTCCCGGACGGCTCAGCGGTACTGCGGTGCGGCGCTGTGAGGGGCACCCTGGGCCGGCAAGATACCATACACTGACCATTTCAGCCTGTCGGGGTCCGCGGATCTCAGGCAGCACAGAATTCCTCAGGCCAGTATAATCTTCAAGAGCGGGAAGACAGAGTCATTGAAGGGGCGGAGCTTCTCAGAGCAAACCCAGCAGCGTTCAGCGCCATTTTCCCTGCCTGCAATCACTTCCAGTGGATGTCCAGGTCCCTCCAGTGCAACTCCAGCTATCTGTACGGTACCAGGGGGTTGTAGAAGGGGGAGGGGGGGCTGTGTTATAGGCTGTGTCACCTATTAAGGGACACAGTCAGCGCGGGTTGGGGTTTCCCTATACTCTCATAGCGCTGCATGTGGGTTGGCTCCAATCTCTGTGTCTCTCTGCCATTCTTGGGGGGAAACTCTGTCTAAGTTAATACCCTGTGTGTCTGTGGGGTGTTTGGTGTGTGTGACAACATGTCTAGGGACACGGTTTCATATGCTGCAGAGGATTTTACAGGAAGACTCCATACCATGTAATCAGGATTGCACTATTGTAGCGCAGATCCCGGCTAGAGAGCCAGAATGGTTAGCCTCTTTGAGGGGGACTATTTCTCATTTCTCTAACGTCCTAGTGGATGCTGGGGACTCCGTAAGGACCATGGGGAATAGACGGGCTCCGCAGGAGACTGGGCAATCTAAGAAAGATTTAGTACTACTTGTGTGCACTGGCTCCTCCCTCTATGCCCCTCCTCCAGACCTCAGTTAGAATCTGTGCCCGGAAGGAGCTGGGTGCATTTTAGTGAGCTCTCCTGAGCTTGCTAATAAGAAAGTATTTTAGTTAGGTTTTTTATTTTCAGAGAGCTTCTGCTGGCAACAGACTCTGCGACGTGGGACTGAGGGGAGAGAAGCAAACCTACTAACTGCGGCTAGGTTGCGCTTCTTAGGCTACTGGACACCATCAGCTCCAGAGGCATCGAACACAGGAACTTAACCTTGGTCGTCCGTTCCCGGAGCTGCGCTGCCGTCCCCCCTCGCAGAGCCAGAAGCCGGCGAGTTGAAGCAAGAAGACGTCAAAATCGGCGGCAGAAGACTCCTGTCTTCATATGAGGTAGCGCACAGCACTGCAGCTGTGTGCCATTGCTCCCACACTAACCCACACACTGCGGTCACTGTAGGGTGCAGGGCGCAGGGGGGGCGCCCTGGGTAGCATTTGAGTATCTCCTGGCAAAAAAGCAGCATATATACAGCTGGGCACTGTAATATGCATGAGCCGCCGCCATTATTTTTACACAAAATCGTGGGACAGAAGCCCGCTGCTGAGGGGGCGGGGCCTTCTTCCTCAGCACTCGCCAGTGCCATTTTCTCTCCACAGCTCCGCTGAGAGGAAGCTCCCCAGGCTCTCCCCTGCAGAAGCACGATAGAGAGGGTGAAAAAGAGAGGGGGGGCACATAAATTTGGTGTAAAAACAATATATACAGCAGCTACTGGGTTAACACTAAGTTACTGTGTGATTCCTGGGTCATATAGCGCTGGGGTGTGTGCTGGCATACTCTCTGTCTCTCCAAAGGGCCTTGTGGGGGAACTGTCTTCAAATAGAGCATCCCCTGTGTGTGTGTGGTGTGTCGGTACGTGTGTGTCGACATGTCTGAGGTAAAAGGCTCCCCTAAGGAGGAGATAGAGAAAATATGTGTGTGAGAGGGTGTCTCTGTCGACAACGCCGACACCTGTTTGGATATGTGTAAGTGCTAAGGTGAATTTATTGCACAAAAGATTAGAGAACAGACAGGAAATCTACCCATGTCTATCCCTATGGCGCAGAGACCTTCAGAGTCTCACAATGCTCACTATCCAAAATAATAAACACTGATATCGACACGGAGTTTGATTCCAGTGTCGACTACGATAATGCAAAGTTACAGCCAAAATGGCAGAAAAGTATTCAATATATGATTATTGTAATAAAAGATGATTTGCATATCACTGATGACTCATTTGTCCCTGACACAAGGGTACACATGTTTAAGGGGAAGAAAGCTGAGGTAAATTTCCCTCCTCTCATGAGGAAAGAGAGCGGGAATCTCCAGACAAGAGACTGCAGCTTCCCACAAAGAATTCTCAGGCAGTATCCTTTCCCCACTAGGGCCAGGATGTGATGGGAATCTTCCCCTAGGGTGTCACGTTTGCCCAGAAGGTAGCCCTAGCTATTCTCAGGGATCCTGCAGATAGCGTGCACATTCTGGTACACTACTCAGACCGGCTATTGTGTCGGCATGGGTTTATAGCGCTGGGGCGGCGTGGACAGGTACCTTATCAGCAGAAATTGAGACCCTAGTATGTGTGTATATATATATATATATATATATATTAAAGATGTTGTCTTAAGAGATATATATAATCAAACATGCCCAAAGAGACATGAGTATACTGGGTCCTAGAGTCAAAGCTATGTCGATTTCTGCTTGACGTGTCCTGTAGAATATGCAATGGACAGATGATGCCAACTTAAGTGGCATATGGAAGGCTGAGGATTGTGTGGAGAAGGGTTCTCGGACCTGGTCTCCACGGCTATAGCTGGTAATTTGGATATTTTGTCTTATATTCCTGCGCAGCCTAGGAAAGCACGTCATTATCAAATGCAGCTTTTCGAACAAAGAAATAAGAAAGGCCGAGATGCGTCCTTTCTTGCCAGAGGCGGGGCCAGAGAAAAGAAGCTGCACAACACAGCTAGTTCCCAGGAACAGAAGTCCTCCCCGGCCTCTATGAAAATCCACCGCATGTCGCTGGGGCTCCACAGACGGAGCTAGGCCCGGTGGGGGCACGCTTTCGTAAGTTCTGCAACAAGTGGGTTCACTCCCTGTTAGATCCCTGGGCAATAGATATTGTGTCTCAGGGATACAAGCTGGACTTTGAGAAGATGCCCTCTCACTGACGGCCCTGCCGGCTTCCCCCCACGAGAGGGAAACAGGGTTAACTGCAATTCACAAATTGTATCTTCAACAGGTGGTGGTCAAGGTTACCCTCCTTCGACAAGGAGGGGGTTATTATTCGACCATGTGGTAGTCCCGAAACCAGACGGTTCGGTCAGATCCATATTGAATTTAAAATCCCTGAACATATACCTGAAAAGGATCAAGTTCAAGATGGAATCGCTAAGAGCGGTCGTTACAAGCCTGAAGGGGGGAGATTTTATCGTGACTCGGGACATAAAGGAGGCATACCTTCATGTCCCCATTTATCCACCTCATCAGGCGTACCTCAGAATTGTGGTACAAGATTGTCATTACCAATTTCAGACGTTGCCGTTTGGTCTCTCCACGGCCCCGAGAATATTCACCAAGGTAATGGTGGAAATGATGGTGCTCCTGCGGAAGCAAGGTGTCACTATTATCACGTACTTGGACGATCTCCTCATAAAAGCGAGATCAAGAGAGCAGTGGCTGAACAGAGTATCACTTTCTCTGGAAGTGCACGGCTGGATTCTATATATTCCAAAGTCCTACAGCTCATCTGCCTCTCCTAGGCATGATCCTTGACACAGACCAGAAAAGGGTTTATCTCCCGATAGAGAGAGCTCAGGAGCTCGTGACACTGGTCAGGAATCTATTAAAACCAAAACAGGTGTCAGTGCATCACTGCACTCGAGTCCTGGGAAGGATGGTGGCATCATACGAGGCCATTCCTTTCGGCAGGTTCCATGAGAGGACCTTCTAATGGGACTTACAGGACAAAGTGGTCCGGATAACATCTTTAGATGCATCGGCTAATCACCCTATCCCCCGGGGCCAGGGTGTCTCTCCGGTGGTGGCTGCAGAGTACTCACCTTCTCGAGGGCCGCAGGTTCGGCATTCAGGACTGGGTCCTGGTGACCACGGATGCAAGCCTCCG
Organism: Pseudophryne corroboree; assembly: GCF_028390025.1. Taxonomy (NCBI): domain Eukaryota; kingdom Metazoa; phylum Chordata; class Amphibia; order Anura; family Myobatrachidae; genus Pseudophryne; species Pseudophryne corroboree. The sequence goes on from NC_086452.1 coordinate 33,453,621, forward strand.
AGGGTGGGGGGCAGTCACTCAGGGAAGAAGTTTCCAAGGGCTGTGGTCAAGTCAGGAGACTTGCCTTCACATCAATATCCTGGAACTAAGGGCCATATACAACGCCCTAAGTCAAGCGGAGACCCTGCTTCGCAACCAATCGGTGCTGATCCAATCAGACAACATCACCGCAGTGGCTCATGTAAACCGCCATGGCGGCACAAGGAGCAGGGTGGCGATGGTAGAAGCCACCAGAATTCTTTGCTGGGCGGAGAATCACGTAAGCGCACTGTCAGCAGTGTTCATTCCGGGAGTGGACAACTGGGAAGCAGACTTCCTCAGCAGGCACGACCTCCACCCGGGAGAGGGGGGACTTCATCAAGAAGTCTTCGCGCAGATTGTAGGTCGGTGGGAACTGCCACAGGTGGACATGATGGCATCCCGCCTCAACAAAAAGCTACAGAGGTATTGCGCCAGGTCAAGAGACGCTCAGGCGATAGCTGTAGACGCACTGGTGACACCGTGGATGTTCCAGTTGGTTTATGTGTTTCCTCCTCTTCCTCTCTTACCCAAGGTGCTGAGAATCATAAGGAAAAGAGGAGTGAGAACAATACTCATTGTTCCGGATTGGCCAAGAAGGACTTGGTATCCAGAGCTGCAAGAAATGCTCACAGAGGACCCATGGCCTCTGCCTCTAGGGCAGGATCTGTTGAAGCAGGGACCTTGTATGTTCCAAGACTTACCGCAGCTGCGTTTGACGGCATGGCGGTTGAACGCCGGATCCTAGTAAAAAAAGGGATTCCGGATGAGGTTATTTCTACGCTGATAAAGGCTAGGAATGACGTGACTGCTAAACATTATCACCGTATACGGCGGAAATATGTTGCTGGGTGTGAGGCCAGGAATGCCTCTACAGAGGAATTCCAGCTAGGCAGTTTCCTTCACTTCCTACAGTCGGGAGTGACTTTGGGCCTAGAATTGGGGTCCATTAAGGTCCAGATTTCGGCCCTATCCATTTTCTTTCATAAAAAACTAGCTTCTCTACCTGAAGTTCAGACGTTTGTAAAGGGAGTGCTGCATATTCAGCCCCCTTTTGTGCCACCAGTGGCACCTTGGGATCTTAACGTGGTGTTGAGTTTCCTGAAATCTCACTGGTTTGAGCCGTTTAAGACCGTGGAGTTAAAATATCTCACGTGGAAAGTGGTCATGCTATTGGCCTTAGCTTCGGCTAGGCGTGTGTCAGAATTGGCGGCTTTGTCATGTAAAAGCCCCTATCTGGTTTTCCATATGGACAGGGCAGAATTACAGACTCGTCCGCAATTTCTCTAACGTCCTAGTGGATGCTGGGGACTCCGTCAGGACCATGGGGAATAGCGGCTCCGCAGGAGACAGGGCACAAAAGCAAGCTTTTAGGATCACATGGTGTGTACTGGCTCCTCCCCCTATGACCCTCCTCCAAGCCTCAGTTAGGTTTTTGTGCCCGGCCGAGAAGGGTGCAATCTAGGTGGCTCTCTTAAAGAGTTGCTTAGAAAAAGTTTTTAGGTTCTTTATTTTCAGTGAGTCCTGCTGGCAACAGGCTCACTGCATCGAGGGACTTAGGGGAGAGATTTTCAACTCACCTGCGTGCAGGATGGATTGGATTCTTAGGCTACTGGACATAGCTCCAGAGGGAGTCGGAACACAGGGCTCGCCCTGGGGTTCGTCCCGGAGCCGCGCCGCCGACCCCCCTTGCAGATGCTGAAGATGAAGAGGTCCGGAACCAGGCGGCAGAAGACTCTCAGTCTTCATCAGGTAGCGCACAGCACTGCAGCTGTGCGCCATTGTTGTCAGCACACTTCACACAGCGGTCACGGAGGGTGCAGGGCGCTGGGGGGGGGCGCCCTGGGCAGCAATGTATAATACCTGTATGGCGAAAAATACATCACATATAGCCCTTGAGGCTATATGGATGTATTTAACCCCTGCCAGATATCTAAAACTCCGGAGAAGAAGCCCGCCGAAAAGGGGGCGGGGCCTATTCTCCTCAGCACACAGCGCCATTTTCCCTCACAGAAAGGCTGGTGGGAAGGCTCCCATGATCTCCCCTGCACTGCACTACAGAAACAGGGTTAAAACAGAGAGGGGGGGCACTGATTTGGCGATATGTATATATATTAAAATGCTATAAAAGGAACACTTATATAAAGGTTGTCCCTGGATAATTATAGCGTTTTGGTGTGTGCTGGCAAACTCTCCCTCTGTCTCCCCAAAGGGCTAGTGGGTCCTGTCCTCTATCAGAGCATTCCCTATGTGTGTGCTGTATGTCGGTACGTGTGTGTCGACATGTATGAGGAAAATATTGGTGAGGAGGCGGAGCAAATTGCCTGTAATGGTGATGTCACTCTCTAGGGAGTCGACACCGGAATGGATGGCTTATTTATGGAAATTACGTGACAATGTCAACACGCTGCAAGCCGTTTGACGACATGAGAGGGCCGGCGAACAAATTAGTATCTGTCCAGGCGTCTCAAACACCGTCAGGGGCTGTAAAATGCCCATTTACCTCAGTCGGTCAACACAGACCCAGACACGGACACTGATTTCAGTGTCGACGGTGAAGAAACAAACGTATTTTCTTTTAGGGCCACACGTTAAGGGCAATGAAGGAGGTGTTACATATTTCTGATACTCCAAGTACCACAAAAAAGGGTATTATGTGTGAGGTGAAAAAACTACCTGTAGTTTTTCCTGAATCAGATAAATTAAATGAAGTGTGTGATGATGCGTGGGTTTCCCCCGATAGAAAATTATTGGCGGTATACCCTTTCCCGCCAGAAGTTAAGGCGCGGTGGGAAACACCCCTCAGGGTGGATAAGGCGCTCACACGCTTATCAGAACAAGTGGCGGTACCATCTACGGATAGGGCCGTACTTAAGGAGCCAGCTGATAGGAGGCTGAAAAATATCCTAAAAAGTATACACACACATGCTGGTGTTATACTGCGACCAGCGATCGCCTCAGCCTGGATGTGCAGAGCTGAGGTGGCTTGGTCGGATTCCCTGACTAAAAATATTGATACCTTTGACAGGGACAGTATTTTATTGACTATAGAGCATTTAAAGGATGCATTTCTATATATGCGAGATGCGCAGAGGGATATTTGCACTCTGGCATCAAGAGTAAATGCGATGTCCATATCTGCAAGAAGATGTTTATGGACACGACAGTGGTCAGGTGATGCAGATTCCAAACGGCACAAAGATGTATTGCCGTATAAAGGGGAGGAGTTATTTGGGGTCGGTCCATGGGACCTGGTGGCCAGGGCAACTGCTGGAAAATCCACCGTTTTTTACCCAAAGTCACATCTCTGCAGAAAAAGACACCGTCTTTTCAGCCTCAGTCCTTTCGTCCCTATAAGAGTCATATCTGCCCAGGGATAGAGGAAAGGGAAGAAGACTGCAGCAGGCAGCCCATTCCCAGGAACAGAAGCCCTCCACCGCTTCTACCAAGTTCTCAGCATGACGCTGGGACCGTACAGGACCCCTGGATCCTACAAGTAGTATCCAAGGGGTACAGATTGGAATGTCGAGAGGTTTCCCCCCTCGCAGGTTCCTGTAGTCTGCTGTACCAATGTCTCCCTCCGACAGGGAGGCAGTATTGAAAACAATTCACAAGCTGTATTCCCAGCAGGTGATAATAAAATTACCCCTCCGACAACAAGGAAAGGGGTATTACTCCACACTATATGGTGGTACTGAAGGCTAGGTGAGACCTATTCTAAATCTGAAAAATTTGAACACTTGCAAGGGTTCAAATCCAGATGGAGTCACTCAGAGCAGTGATAGCAAAGAACAAGGGGACTATATGGTGTCCCGGGACATCAGGGATGCTTACCTCCATGTCCCAAAATTTGCCTTTTCTCACCAAGGGTACCTCAGGTTCGTGGTACAGAACTGTCACTATCAGTTTCAAGACGATGCCGTTGGATTGTCCAAGGCACCCCGGGTCCTTACCAAGGTAATGACCGAAAGGAGGATTCGTCTTCAAAGAAAATGGACGACCTCCTGATAAGAACAAGGTCCAGAGAACAGTTGGAGGTCGGAGTAGCACTATCTCAAGTAGTTCTACGACAGCACGGGTGGATTCTAAATATTCCAAAACCGCAGTTGTTCCGACGACACGTCTGCTGGTCCTAGGGATGATTCTGGACACAGTCCAGGAAAAGGTGTTTCTCCCAGAGGAGAAAGCCAGGGAGTTATCCGAGCTAATCGGGATCCTCCTAAAACCAGGAAAAGTGTCAGTGCATCATTGCACAAGAGTCCTGGTAAAAATGGTGGCTTATTACGAAGCGCTTCCATTCGGCAGATTTCACGCAAGAACTCTTCAGTGGGATCTGCTGGACAAATGGTCCGGATCGCATCTTCAGATGCATCAGCGGATAACCCTATATCCAAGGACAAGGGTGTCTCTCCTGTGGTGATTACAGAGTGCTCATCTTCTAGAGGGCCGCAGATTCGGCATTCAGGATTGGATGCTGGTGACCACGGAGGCCAGCCTGAGAGGCTGGGGAGCAGTCACACAAGGAGTGTGATCAAGTCTGGAGAATTCTCTCCACATAAATATACTGGAGCTAAGAGCAAATTTATAATGCTCTAAGCTTAGCAAGACCTCTGCTTCAAGGTCAGCCGGTATTGATCCAGTGGGATAACATCACGGCAGTCGCCCACGTAAACAGAAAGGGCGGCACAAGAAGCAGGAGGGCAGTGGCAAAACTGCAAGGATTTTTCGCTAGGCGGAAAATCATGTGATAGCACTGTCAGCAGTGTTCATTCCGGGAGTGGACGACTGGGAAGCAGACTTCCTCAGCAGGCACGACCTCCACCCGGGAGAGTGGGAACTTCATCGGGAAGTTTTCCGCATGATTGTGAACCGTTGGGAAAGACCAAAGGTGGACATGATGGCGTCCCGCCCGAACAAAAAATGGGACAGGTATTGCGCCAGGTCACGAGACCTTCAGGCGATAGCTGTGGACGTCCTGGTAACACTGTGGGTGTAACAGTCGGTGTATGTGTTCCCTCCTCTGCTTCTCATAACCAAGGTATTGAGAATTATAAGACATAGAGGAGTAAGAACTATACTCGTGGCTCCGGATTGGCCAAGAGGGACTTGGTAACCGGAACTTCAAGAGATGCTCACAGAGGACTAATGGCCTCGGGAGCTAAGAAGGGATTTGCTTTCAGCAAGTACCATGTCTGTTCCAAGAGGAACCGTGGCATCGGCCTTTAAGAAAGGACCTGCTCCAGCAGGGACCTTGTCTGTTCCAAGACTTACCGCGACTGCGTTTGACGGCATGGCGGTTTGAACGCCGGATCCTAAGGGAAAAGGCATTCCGGAAGAGGTCATACCTACCCTGGTCAAAGCCAGGAAGGAGGTGACCGCACAACGTTATCACCACATGTGGTAAAAATATGTTGCGTGGGTGAGGCCAGGAAGGCCCCACGAAAAAATTTCAACTAGGTCGATTTCTGCACTTCCTGCAAACAGGAGTGTCTATGAGCCTCAAATTGGGGTCCATTAAGGTTCAAGTTTCGGCCCTATAGATTTTCTTCCAGAAAGAATTGGCTTCAGTTCCTGAAGTCCAGACGTTTGTCAAGGGAGTATTGCATATACAGCCCTTGTGTGCCTCCAGTGGCACCGTGGGATCTCAACGTAGTGTTGGGATTCCTCAAATCATATTGGTTTGAACCACTCAAATCTGTGGATTTGAAATATCTCACATGGAAAGTGACCATGCTGTTGGCCCTGGCCTCGGCCAGGCGATTGTCAAAATTGGCGGCTTTGTCTTACAAAAGCCCATATTTGATTTTCCATTCGGACAGGGCAGAACTGCGGACTCGTCCCCAGTTTCTTCCTAAGGTGGTGTCAGCGTTTCACCTGAAACAACCTATTGTGGTGCCTGCGGCTACTAGGGACTTGGAGGACTCCAAGTTGCTAGACGTTGTCAGGGCCCTGAAAATATATATATATATATATATATATATATATATATATAATTCCAGGACGGCTGGAGTCAGAAAGTCTGACTTGCTGTTTATATTGTAGGCACCCAAAAAGCTGGGTGCTCCTGCTTCTAAGCAGACTATTGCTCGTTGGATTTGTAGTACAATTCAGCTTGCACATTCTGTGGCAGGCCTGCCACAGCCAAAATCTGTAAATGCCCATTCCACAAGGAAGGTGGGCTCATCTTGGGCGGCTGCCCGAGGGGTCTCGGCTTTACAACTTTGCCGAGCAGCTACTTGGTCAGGGGCAAACACGTTTGCAAAATTCTACAAATTTGATACCCTGGCTGAGGAGGACCTGGAGTTCTCTCATTCGGTGCTGCAGAGTCATCCGCACTCTCCCGCCCGTTTGGGAGCTTTGGTATAATCCCCATGGTCCTGACGGAGTCCCCAGCATCCACTAGGACGTTAGAGAAAATAAGATTTTACTTACCGATAAATCTATTTCTCATAGTCCGTAGTGGATGCTGGGCGCCCATCCCAAGTGCGGATTGTCTGCATTACTTGTACATAGTTATTGTTACAAAAAATCGGGTTATTATTGTTGTGAGCCATCTTTTTTAGAGGCTACTTCATTGTTATCATACTGTTAACTGGGTTCAAATCACAAGTTGTACGGTGTGATTGGTGTGGCTGGTATGAGTCTTACCCGGGATTCAAGATCATTCCTTATTGTGTACGCTCGTCCGGGCACAGTACCTAACTGAGGCTTGGAGGAGGGTCATAGGGGGAGGAGCCAGTACACACCATGTGATCCTAAAAGCTTGCTTTTGTGCCCTGTCTCCTGCGGAGCCGCTATTCCCCATGGTCCTGACGGAGTCCCCAGCATCCACTACGGACTATGAGAAATAGATTTATCGGTAAGTAAAATCTTATTTTCTGCCAAAGGTGGTGTCATCTTTTCATTTGAACCAACCTATTGTGGTGCCTGTGGCTACTCGTGACTTGGAGGATTCCAAGTTACTAGATGTAGTCAGGGCTTTGAAGATTTATGTAGCCAGAACGGCTGGAGTCAGGAAAACTGACTCGCTGTTTATCCTGTATGCATCCAACAAGCTGGGTGCTCCTGCTTCAAAGCAAACTATTGCTCGCTGGATCTGTAACACGATTCAGCAGGCTCATTCTGCGGCTGGCTTGCCGCCTCCAAAATCAGTAAAAGCCCATTCCACAAGGAAGGTGGGCTCTTCTTGAGCGGCTGCCCGAGAGGTCTGAGCGGCTGCCCGAGAGGTCTCGGCATTACAGCTTTGCCGAGCAGCTACTTGGTCGGGTTCAAACACTTTTGCAAAGTTCTACAAGTTTGATACCCTGGCTGAGGAGGACCTTGTGTTTGCTCATTCGGTGCTGCAGAGTCATCCGCACTCTCCCGCCCGTTTGGGAGCTTTGGTATAATCCCCATGGTCCTTACGGAGTCCCCAGCATCCACTAGGACGTTAGAGAAAATAAGATTTTACTCACCGGTAAAGTGGATGCTGGGCGCCCGTCCCAAGTGCGGACTTCTTCTGCAATACTTGTATATAGTTATTGCTTAAATAAGGGTTATGTTATGGTTGCATCAGGTTTGTCTGATGCTCTGTTGTTGTTCATACTGTTGACTGGGTATGTTATCACAAGTTATACGGTGTGATTGGTGTGGCTGGTATGAGTCTTACCCTGGATTCCAAAATCCTTTCCTTGTAATGTCAGCTCTTCCGGGCACAGTTTCCTTAACTGAGGTCTGGAGGAGGGGCATAGAGGGAGAAGCCAGTGCACACCAGTAGTACTAAATCTTTCTTAGAGTGCCCAGTCTCCTGCGGAGCCCGTCTATTCCCCATGGTCCTTACGGAGTCCCCAGCATCCACTACGGACTACGAGAAATAGATTTACCGGTGAGTAAAATCTTATTATTTCTGATAGGGTTGCTAGGACTGAGCATGCCACTCAGGTTCTACAATTCTCTATGGTTGTTTGGTCTGATACTGCTTCTTCGGGGTCCCCTGCGGTACATTCTCAGAAATGTGCACTTGCAATACTTATGCAGGATGACATGGACACCGACTCTGACACTGCAGACGGGGATGTGTCTAGGGGGACAGCATCACTTGCTAAGGGGGTGCAGTTGATGATCGAAGCTGTACGGGATGTTTTACAGATTTCTGACACAGCTCCTGAGTAGGTGGAGGAGGCCTTTTTCTCTAACGTCCTAGAGGATGCTGGGACTCCGTAAGGACCATGGAGATAGACGGGCTCCGCAGGAGACATGGGCACTTTAATAAAGACTTTGGGTGTGCACTGGCTCCTCCCTCTATGCCCCTCCTCCAGACCTCAGTTTGAGACTGTGCCCAGAGGATATGGGTGCACTGCAGGGAGCTCTCCCGACTTTCCTGCTAAGAAAGTATATTTGTTAGGTTTTTTATTTTCAGGGAGCATTGCTGGCAACAGACTCCCTGCATCGAGGGACTGAGGGGAGAGAAGCAGACCTACTTAAATGATAGGCTTTGCTTCTTAGGCTATTGGACACCATTAGCTCCAGAGGGAGTTGGAACACACTTTCGCCCTGGACGTTCGTCCCGGAGCCTCCTCACAGAGCCAGAAGAAAGAAGGCTTCAAAAGGCGGCAGAAGACTTCATTGATCTTCACTGAGGTAACGCACAGCACTGCAGCTGTGCGCCATTGCTCCCATACACCTCACAAACGGCAGTCACTGTAAGGGTGCAGGGGGGGGGGGGCGGCGGCGGCCCTGGGCAGCAATATAAACTTCTTATTTGGCAAAAGAGAGCATATATACAGCTGGACACTGTATATATGCATGAGCCCCCGCCAATTTTACACTTTTAGCGGGACTGAAGCCTGCCGCCGAGGGGGCGGGGCTGGGCTTCTCCCTCAGCACTCACCAGCGCCGTGTTTTTGTCCACAGGAAGCTCCCCGGACTCTCCCCTGCTTATACCACGGTAGAAGAGAGGGTTTTAAAGAAGAGGGGGGGCACATAATTCGGCGCAGATAATAACAGCGCTACAGGGTAAACATTAAATTGCTGTGTTTTTCCTGGGTCATATTGCGCTGGGTTGTGTGCTGGCATACTCTCTCTCTGTCTCTCCAAAGGGCCTTGTGGGGGAACTGTGTGTCGACATGTCTGAGGTAAAAAGGCTCTCCTAGGGAGGAGATGGAGCAAATGTGTGTGTGTGGTGTCTCCGTCGACAACGCCGACGCCTGATTGGATATGGGAAATTAAGTGTGAAGATGAATTTATTACACAAAAGATTAGAGAACAGACAGGGAATCTACCCATGTCTGTCCCTATGTCACAGAGACCTTCAGAGTCTCACAACGCTCACTATCCAAAATAATAGACACTGATATCGACACGGAGTCTGACTCCAGTGTCGACTACGATAATGCAAAGTACAGCCAAAACTGGCAGAAAAGTATTCAATATATGATTATTGTAATAAAAGATGTTTTGCATATCACTGATGACTCATCTGTTCCTGACACGAGGGTACACATGTTTAAGGGGAGGAATGCTGAGGTAAATTTCCCTCCTCTCATGAAGAAAAAGAGCGGGAATCTCCAGACAAGAAGCTGCAGCTTCCCAAAAAGTATTCTCAGGGAGTATCCTTTCCCTAAATGGGGCCATGATACGATGGGAATCTTCCCCTAGGGTGTACAAGGCATTGACACGTTTACCCAGAAAGGTAGCGCTGACTTTACAGCTATCCTCAGGGATCCTGCAGATAGCATGCAGTAAAAGTACTTTGAAGTCCATTTACACACATTCTGGTACACTACTCAGACCGGCAATTGTGTCGGCAGCGTAGACTGATACCTTATCAGCGGAGATTGAATCCCTAGATAAGGATACCATGTTATTGTCCCTAGTGTGTGTGTGTGTGTATATATATATATATATATATATATATATATAATGCTCCAACTCCGGCACTCCGCTGACATGTGCTACAATATTGCGCCCCGTGCCTTCCACATAACAGCCATACGGCTGCACGCAATACAGTCCTCCACTGGCGGCACTCCAAGGCTATGAAAAGATGACAACAGTCGGCTGTTTTGGGCAAAACAGCCGACTGTTGTCATCTTTTCATAGCCTTGGAGTGCCGCCAGTGGAGGAATATATATATATATATATATATATACATGCATGCATGCATGCCCAAAGAGACGTTAGTCTATTGGGTTCTAGAGTCAACGCTATGTCGATTTCTGCTAGACGTGTCCTGTGGAACATGCAATGGACAGGTGATGCCGACTAAAAGAGGCATATGGAGTTGTTGCCTTACAAGGGTGAGAAATTGTTCGGAGAGGGCATCTCGGATCTCGTCTTCATGGCTACGGCAGGTAAATAAATTTTTTTGCCATATATTCCCTCAATCTAAGAAAGCGCCTCATTATCAAATGCAGTCCTTTCGTTCCAATAATAGCAAGAGAGCACGTGGATCGTCCTTTCTTGCCAGAGGTAAGGGCAGAGGGAAAAAGCTGCACAACACAGCTAGTTCCCAGGAACAGAAGTCCTCCCCGGCCTCTGCTAAATCCACCGCATGACGCTGGGGCCCCCCTGAGGGAGTCAGCTCCTGTGGGGGCACGTCTTCGACTGTTCAGCCATGTCTGGCTCCACTCACAGGTGGATCCATGGGCAATAGAAATTGTTTCCCAGGGTTACAGGCTGGAATTCGAAGAAGTGCCTCCTTGCCGGTTTTTCAAATCGACCCTACCGAAACAACCCCTGGAAAGGGAGATAGTGTTACAGGCGATTCACAAATTGTGTCTGCAACAAGTGGTGGTAGAGGTTCCCCTGCTTCAAAGAGGGCAGGAGTACTACTCAACTCTGTTTGTGGTTCCGAAACCGGACGGTTCGGTCAGACCCATTTTAAATTTAAAATCCCTGAACCTTTACTTTAAACGGTTCAAATTCAAGATGGAATCACTCAGGACGGTCATCGCCAGCCTGGAAGGGGGAGATTTTTTGGTATCTCTGGACATAAAGGATGCATACCTGCATGTCCCCATATTTCTTTTTCATCCACTAGAGGTCACTGGAGTACTCTTGGGGATATGGACGGCTTCCGCAGGAACAGGGCACTGAATATTTAAATTTAGAACTCTCCACCCCTCCATATCCCAGAGTACCTCAGTGTTTTTTCTGTGCTCATCGGAGCAACAGGGCACTTAGTGAATATTTTTTTTTTTTTTCTTACATAAGCGACATCCCTTCCCAGTTTCTGTAAAAACGTGGGTCCGGGATAGTGCCGCTGCACGGAGCAGCGCATGGTGTGTCGGTCCTCACGTAGAGCACCCTCACAGCCACACGCAGCTCACAAGCCTGCTGCTACAGCTGGACGGAGCTTACAGATAGAAGCCCCGTCACAGCCATCGCTTCTGGAGTCAGGTATGCTGGGGGGGACGGGGCGGTCAGCGCACGCTGCCGCCCCGCTGTGTGGGGACACTGTTCAGAGCCGGCGCCGCTGCGCCCGCACCCGCCTCTCCTAACTGGCCGCCCCGGCAACCGCTCTGATCAGCACCGCGCTTCTCCGCCGCTAAGACCCCGCCGGCCGCCGCTCACACCCGCCGGCCGCCGCTCTCACCCGCCGACCGCCGCTGCAGGACCGCTCTCCATTACAGCGCTCCCCGGCTCCCTGCACCCGATCGCGGACCCGCACCCCGGTAACTCCCGCTCAGACAGCGGTACACGGGCCACAGGGGAGGGAGCAGAAGGGGGGGAAGGATACACTTTAGCGGAGGGCTGCAAAAAGGGGGTGACAGCATTAATGACATAGGCTGTTAAGCCTATATTAACGGGTTTGCTGCACTTGTTAAATATACCCTGCGCTGTGAGGCATGGGGGCCATTTTAACCATGCTTCCTGTCTTCCTGTTGTGATTCCAGAACGTTTCTGTCCTACATCTCTACTCCACCGGAGGCGCAGGGGTGTTAGTGGGAATTTGGGATCAGGTTTCATATAGTAGTGGCCACGTGTACTGCTCTTGGCCAGATATATATATATAGACACACCTTAGTACTATTTTACTGAGTCGTGCAAGTGTCTGTTTGTTTTTTGTGTATTGTATTGTCTGTCTGCATAATGAGTAAGGCACCAGCAAAACAAAAAAAAAAAACAGTTTCCCTGCCATGTCTATAACAATACCACATGTACAGTATGTTTTGTTGATTCAGCTACGAATACAATTTCTACTCCGATTTCAAAACCGGTTTCATCCCCGGACCCGCCATGGGCTACGCTAGCGGATGTCATGGCTGGATTGCAATCAGAATTGGCCGCCGCTCGACAGGAGCTGGAAGCGGCAAGATCTGAGTCTAGGGTGAGACTGCTAGAACTACCGGAGGGGTCTCAGCCTTGCCAAAAGTCCAAGTCCATTTTGGGTAGTAGGGATAAATTTCATTTGTTTTGACAGCCCAGGCATTGATAATCTCATCCGAGCTCTACCTTTTGGCCTCTCGTCAGCGCCTCCGGTATTCACCAAACATCTCAGATCCCTGGTAGTGATAATAGTTCCGTACTTGGACGATCTGCTCATCAAAGCTCCGTCTCAACAGATGTTCGTCCAACATGCGTTGCTGATGTACGATGTACTAGTTCAGCACGGTTGGATTGTCAACTTCAAGAACTCACATCTGATTCCGTCTCAACGACTGCAATTCCTAGGTATGATCCTCCATGCGGTAAATCAGAGAATTTACTTACCAGAACAGAAAGTACAGATCATTCGTCATCTAGTTCGATTGGTGCTCAAGCCACGCACAGTCTCGGTACATTTGTGCATTCGCCTCTTAGGCACCATGGTGGCGGCTTTCGAAGCGCTTCAGTTCGGAAAATTTCACTCACGTCCTTTTCAACTGGATGTGCGCGCACAGTGGTCGGGCTCGCATCTGCAGATTCACCACAGGGTGCGGTTGTCGCCACGGGCCAGAGTCTCTCTACTCTGGTGGCTCAAAGTACACAATCTAACCGCAGGGAAACGGTTCGGCGCCTGGAATTGGATAATTCTAACGACGGACGCGAGTCTCAGAGGTTGGGGAGCTGTAGTTCAAAATTATCAGCTCCAGGGTCTCTGGGCGGATCACGAAAGATTGCTGTCTATACCTCTGAAGAAACCGCCCATTGTGGAGGCGGAGAAACGCGTCAGGTGACTTGTTACGACTGTGGAACGCAGGTGGGCCGCAACCGGAAGCCGGAAGCACCGAACCCGGAAGCCGCGAATCGCGGCATCTCAGCGTCCCCTGCTACCCAGGACTTACAAACACGGCTCCCTGTCTCCGTTCCAGCAAAGGCCAAGTGCTAGCCTACAGCACATTGCACCACTCACAGCGGACACAGCCTAAAGAGAACCGCCGCAGAGCGGTCAGTCAATTTTTCCAGTGAGTGGATCTTACAAGCCACACGGAGGGAGACAGCTGCGGGAACGGCATACTCCAAATCCAGTCACACCATTTGAACACAACGTCCATCAGTTCTTTCTGGTGAAGTATCAACAGGCCTTACTCATCTTAAACCTTTCATTCCCGCGAAGTGCACTTAAGCCTGTATAAGCACTAAACCCTAATCACCATTAACAGCTGGCTCATGCATGCAAAAGAACTAACAACTAAAATTAGGGATAGTGCCTAAACATATATAAGTCCTAGGACCCAGGACACAGTTATTATCATCATCTCCATTATTATTGTTGTAACTTGTTTTTATTATTTTTCTCATCTAATTGTGGATAGGAATTGCCTATGGCACTCTAGCCATATATATGTCTATTTGTTCTTATTAATATTTTATTACTAATAAATACTATTGAATTTTTACAAAACCAGCAGCTGTTGTTCTACGATTTCCCTTGAGCGCCCACATTATTTTTCTTTCTGTCTATAAATGTCCTGGAACTCCGGGCAATTTACAATGCGCTGCGACAAGCAGTGCACATACTTCGGTCTCAGCCTGTGCAGGTGCAGTCAGACAACGCGACGGCAGTCGCATACATCTACAAACAAGGAGGAAAGAGAAGCCGCATGGCAATGCGGGAAGTAGCTCAAATCCTCGATTGGGCCGAGCATCACCAAGTGATATTGTCGGCAGTCTTCATTCCGGGAGTGGACAACTGGGAGGCGGATTATCTCGGCCATCGGGATTTTCATCCAGGAGAATGGGCATTGAATCCAGAGGTGTTTCACATGTTGGTCCAGAGGTGGGGTTACCCTCAAATGGACCTGATGGCATCTCGCCACAATCACCAAACGCCCCAGTATGTGTCCAGAACGCGAGATCCAAAGGCAGTGGCGATGGATGCTCTCACAATCGCGTGGCCGCACAGCCTCGTGTATCTGGTTCCACCGTTTCCACTGCTCCCTCTGTTGCTAAAACGAATCAAAAGAGAGTCCGTCACAGTCATACTAGTGGCGCCTCATTGGCCTCGGAGAGCTTGGTTCTCGGATTTCCGCGGACTACTCGCAGACGATCCTTGGCCGCTCCCACTACGTCCGGACCGGTTACAACAGGGTCCGTTCCTTTACCCCGATTTAGCGCGGCTGCGTTTGACGGGGTGGCTGTTGAGACCGCCCTCTTAAGAAGAGAGGGCATTCCAGATTCGGTTATACCAACCATGTTACGAGCTAGGAAGCCGGTTACGGCAGCTCATTATTACAGTATTTGGCGTGCCTATATAGGTTGGTGTGAAGCTCGGAAGTTTCCGACATCATCTTTCAAGTTATTCCGTCTTTTGTTATTTCTACAGATGGGGTTAGATGGAGGACTGCGTTTATCTACACTAAAAGTGCAGGTATCTGCTTTGTCAATTTACTTTCAAAGACGATTGGCTCTATTGCCGTCTGTACACACTTTTCTGCAAAGGTGTCCTGAGAGTACAGCCTCCATTCATTCCACCTACAGCGCCATGGGACTTGAATCTGGTTTTAGATTTCTTACAGTCTTCATATTTTGAACCCTTACAACAAGTGGATATTAAGTTTCTCACTTGAAAAACAATTTTGCTCCTAGCCTTAGCTTAGGCAAGGCGTGTTTCAGATTTGGGTGCCTTGTCCTGCAAGCCACCGTGTTTGGTGTTTCATGATGACACAGCGGAACTTCGGACGAATCCCGCTTTCTTACCAATGGTAGTGTCATCTTTTCACATCAATCAACCAATAGTAGTTCCTGTGTTAACAGGAGATTCAGGAACTTTAGATGTGGTACGCGCACTGCGCGTTTATGTATCCCGAACATCTACTGTTCGTAAGACGGATACGTTGTTTGTTCTCTATGATGCTGCCAAGATGGGTTGGCCAGCTTCTAAGCTGACCTTATCCAGATGGATAAAACTGACCATACGTCAGGCTTACCTTCATGCTCGGTTACAGCCGCCTACATCAGTAACAGCTCATTCCACACATTCTGTGGGAACTTCATGGGCAGCTGGTCGTGGAGCTTCTACAACACAGCTTTGCCGTGCGGCTACATGGTCTTCAGTGCACACGTTTGTGCGCTTTTAACAGTTTCATACGTTTGCGTCATCAGCATCTAGCTTTGGCCGCCTAGTGTTACAGGTGCCAAACAGCTCTCCAGCCCACGGGGGAAGCTTTGGTACGTCCCAAGAGTACTCCAGTGACCCCTAGTGGATGAAAAAGAAATTAGGATTTTGGTACTTACCAGGTAAATCCTTTTCTTTGAATCCATAGGGGGCACTGGACGCCCACCCAGGTTTTACCTGGTTTGTGGTAGGTTCAGGAGATCTTATGGTAACACACTCTCACTGACTGGTTCAAATTATCAAGTGCTGGTTATGGTGTCAACTGTTTAGTTGTCAGTAACGTTATGTGTCAACTTTATTGTTGTCCGTTATGTTATATGTAATTCTCCATTGTCAACCTCTCTAGCTCCTGTTCGGCTCAGTAAAAAACACTGAGGTACTCTGGGATATGGAGGGGTGGAGAGTTCTAAATTTAAATATTCAGTGCCCTGTTCCTGCGGAAGCCGTCCATATCCCCAAGAGTACTCCAGTGCCCCCTATGGATTCAAAGAAAAGGATTTACCTGGTAAGTACCAAAATCATATTATCCTCCTCATCAGGCGTACCTGAGATTTGCGGTACAGGATTGTCATTACCGATTTCAGACGTTGCCGTTTGGGCTTTCCACGGCCACGAGAATTTTCACCAAGGTAATGGCGGAAATGATGGTGCTCCTGCGCAAGCAGGGTGTCACAATTATCCAGTACTTGGACGATCTCATAAAAACGAGATCACGGGAGAAGTTGCTGAGCAGCGTATCACTTTCACGGAATGTGTTACAGCGACACGGCTGGATTCTCAATATTCCAAAGTCGCTGATGAATCTTACAACTCGTCTGCCCTTCTTGGGCATGATTCTGGACACAGACCAGAAAAGGGTTTTTCTTCCGAAGGAAAAAGCTCAGGAACTCATGACTCTAGTCATGAACTTGTTGAAACCAAAACAAGTGTCAGTACATCATTGCACTCAAGTTCTGGGAAAGATGGTGGCAACATACGAAGCCATTCCATACGGCAGATTCCATGCAAGGGCCTTCCAATGGGACCTATTGGACAAATGGTCCGGGTCGTATCTGCAATTGCATCAGCGGATCACCCTGTCCCCCAGGGCCAGAGTATCTCTCCTGTGGTGGCAAAACAGTGCTCACCTTCTAGAGGGACGCAGGTTCGGCATTCAGGACTGGATCCTGGTGACCACGGACGAGAGCCTCCGAGGTTGGGGAGCAGTCACACAGGGAGAAATTTCCAAGGACTTTGGTCAAGTCAAGAGACTTGTCTTCACATCAACATCCTGGAACTAAGGGCCATATACAACGCCCTACATCAAGCGGAGATCTTACTTCGCAATCGACCAGTTCTGATCCAGTCAGACAACATCACCGCAGTAGCTCATGTAAACCGCCAAGGCGGCACAAGGAGCAGAGTGGCAATGGCGGAAGCCACCAGAGTTCTTCGCTGGGCGGAGAATCATGTAAGCGCTCTGTCAGCAGTGTTCATTCCGGGAGTGGACAACTGGGAAGCAGACTTCCTCAGCAGACACGATCTGCATCCGGGAGAGTGAAAGTCTTCGCGCAGATTGCAAGTCGGTGGGGACTACCCCAAATAGACATGAAGGCATCCCGTCTCAACAAAGAGCTACAAAGGTATTGCGTCAGGTCAAGAGACCCTCAGCCGGTAGCTGTGGACGCCTTTTTGACACCGTGGGTGTTCCAGTCGGTATATGTGTTTCCTCCTCTACCTTTCATACCCAAGATGTTGAGGATAATAAGAAAAAGAGGAGTGAGAACAATTCTCATTGTTCCAGATTGGCCACGAAGAACCTGGTATCCGGATCTGCAAGAAATGCTCACAGAAGATCCGTGGCCTCTTCCTCTAAGGCAGGACCTGTTACAACAAGGTCCCTGTCTGTTCTAAGACTTACCGTGGCTGTGTTTGACGGCATGGCGGTTGAACGCCGGATCCTAGCGGAAAAGGGTATTCCGGATGAGGTCATTCCTACGCTAATAAAGGCTAGGAAGGACGTGACGTCTAAACATTATCACAGAATATGGCGAAAATATGTTTCTTGGTTTGAGGCCAGGAATGCTCCTACGGAAGAATTCCACCTGGGCCGTTTTCTTCACTTCCTGCAAACTGGAGTGAATTTGGGCCTAAAATTAGGCTCCATTAAAAGTTCAGATTTCGGCCTTATCCATTTTCTTTCAAAAGAAATTGGCCTCATTACCTGAAGTACAGACTTTTGTGAAGGGAGTACTGCATATTCAGCCTCCTTTTGTACCTCCGGTGGCGCCTTGGGACCTTAACGTGGTGTTAAGTTTCCTTAAGTCACATTGGTTTGAACCACTTAAGACAGTGGAGTTGAAATATCTCACCTGGAAGGTGGTCATGTTGTTAGCCTTGGCTTCTGCTAGGCGAGTTTCGGAATTGGCGGCTTTATCACATAAAAGCCCCTATCTGGTTTTCCATATGGATAGAGCGGAATTGCGGACCCGTCCTCAATTCCTGCCTAAGGTGGTCTCATCCTTTCATATGAACCAACCTATTGTGCCTGTGGCTACACGTGACTTGGAGGATTCCGAGTCCCTTGATGTGGTCAGGGCTTTGAAAATTTACGTGGCCGGAACGGCTAGGATCAGAAAAACAGAAGCACTGTTTGTCCTGTATGCAGCCAACAAAGTTGGCGGCCCTGCTTCAAAGCAGACTATTGCTCGCTGGATCTGTAACACGATTCAGCAGGCACATTCTACGGCAGGATTGCCGTTACCAAAATCGGTTAAGGCCCATTCCACTAGGAAGGTGGGCTCTTCTTGGGCGGCTGCCCGAGGGGTTTCGGCATTACAGCTGTGCCGAGCTGCTACTTGGTCGGGGTCAAACACCTTTGCAAAGTTCTACAAGTTTGATACCCTGGCTGAGGAGGACCTCCTGTTTGCTCAATCGGTGCTGCAGAGTCATCTGCACTCTCCCGCCCGTTTGGGAGCTTTGGTATAATCCCCATGGTCCTTACGGAGTCCCAGCATCCTCTAGGACGTTAGAGAAAATAAGATTTTAAACCTACCGGTAAATCTTTTTCTCGTAGTCCGTAGAGGATGCTGGGCGCCCGTCCCAAGTGCGGACTACTTCTGCAAGACTTGTATATAGTTATTGCTTACATAAGGGTTATGTTATAGTTTCATCGGTCTTGGACTGATGCTATGCTGTTTTTCATACTGTTAACTGGGTAGGATATCACAAGTTATATGGCGTGATTGGTGTGGCTGGTATGAATCTTGCCCTTGGATTATCAAAAATCCTTTCCTCGTACTGTCCATCTCCTCTGGGCACAGTTTCTCCAACTGAGGTCTGGAGTAGGGGCATAGAGGGAGTAGCCAGTGTACACCCAAAGTCTTTCTTAAAGTGCCCATGTCTCCTGCGGAGCCCGTCTATCTCCATGGTCCTTACGGAGTCCCAGCATCCTCTACGGACTACGAGAAAAAGATTTACCGGTAGGTTTAAAATCTTATTTTTACAGATAAGAAGCCGCCCCCCCCCCCCCCCCCCCCCCCCTCACCTTCCTGGCATCCAAAGAATTAAACGCTATCTTTGAAAAAGCCTGGGAAACTCTGGAAAATAAATTTCAGATTCCTAAGAGGGTCTTGGTGGCTTTTCCCTTCCCAGAGGAAGATAGGAGAAAATGTGGATCCCTGCCGATTGTCGACGCCTCTGTCTCTAGGTTGTCTAAACAGGTGGTGTTGCTGGTCCCGGGATCTACCGTGTTGAAGGACCCAGCAGATCGCAAGGTGGATGCTGCGCTAAAATCCATGTACGCGGCTTCCGTGGCTATATTATGGCCTGCTTATAGCCTGTGCTTGGATTGCATATTGCCAGGTGGTCTATCACTCTGCAGGAGGAATAGACTACGATGGATAAAGGTGACTATTTATTTTTACGCCATATTCAGGATTCTGCAGGGTTCCTGGTAGATTCCCTGACGGACCTGGGTTCCATAGCTGCGGGGGTCTCCTCCAGGTCCGTCTCTGCTCGCAGGGGTCTCTGGCTGCGCCAATGGTCTGCGGACGCGGAAACCAGGAAGAGTGTGGAGGGCCTACCATATACAGGTCAGGCTCTCTTCGGGGAGGCACTGGATGCGTGGATTGCCACGGCTACCGCGGGTAAGTCTACCTTTCTCCCCTCAGCTGCTCCGGCTAGGAAGAAGCCTTTTACACCAGCCATATTACAGTGCTTTCGGCCCGCGAGGTCTAGAAAGAACAAGCCTTCGAACACCTTCTTCAGAGGTGGTCGTGCCAAGGGAAAGAAACCTGCTTCTGCAGGTTCCCAAGCCCAGAAGCCCACTTCTGATACTAAGTCCTCCGCATGACGGTGGACAGGTAGGCCTGGAGGAAAGTCAGGTGGGGGGGCGAGACTCCGGCAGTTCAGCCACGTCTGGGTGTCGTCAGGTCTGGAACCCTGGGTCCTGGATATAGTGTCCAGGGGGTACAGTCTGGAGTTTCAAGATCCCCCACCTCACCGTTTCTTCAAGTCAGGCTTGCCGGCTCTGCTGGCAGACAGAACAATTCTTCTGGAGGCCATCAGAAAATTAGTAGTGGCAGAGATCATGGTTCCAGTTCCACCTCAGCAGTGGAACAAGGGTTATTATTCAAACCTTTTTGTGGTTCCAAAACCGGATGGTTCGGTACGGCCTATTCTGAATTTGAAGTCTTTGAACCCTTATTTCGTGGAGTTCAAATTCAAGGTGGAATCTCTGAGAGCTGTCATCTCAGGACTAACTGAAGGGGAGTTCCTGGTGTCGCTGGACATAAAGGATGCTTACCTCCACATTCGCATTTGGTCGCCGCATCAGGCTTACCTCAGGTTTGCACTGTTGGACGATCACGATCAATTCCAGGCGCTGCCGTTTGGCCTCTCCACAGCACTAAGGATCTTCACCAAGGTGATGGCGGAGATGATGGTTCTACTTCGCAAACTTTGGGTGAACATAATTCCATCACTGGACGATCTCCTGTTCAAGGCGTCGTCCAGGGAGAGGTTGTTGCGATCCATCGTGCTCACGACACAGCTGCTCAGGAAGCACGGTTGGATCCTGAACCTTCCAAAGTCTCATCTGGAGCCGACAAGGAGGCTGTCTTTCCTGGGAATGATCTTCGACACGGAAGTGCAGAGGGTTTTTCTCCCAGTGGAGAAAGCATTGGTGATTCAAACAATGGTCCGGGATGTCTTAAAGCCTACCCGATATCGGTTCATCAATGCATCTGCCTTCTGGGGAAGATGGTTGCCTCCTACGAGGCTCTGCAGTACGGCAGGTTTCATGCTCGACCTTTTCAACTGGACCTGTTGGACCAGTGGTCGGGCTCTCACCTACACATGCACAAGAGGATACGCCTGTCTCCAAAAGCCAGGATTTCACTCCTCTGGTGGCTACAACTTCCGCACCTTCTGGAAGGCCGAAGGTTCGGAATTCAGGACTGGATCCTTTTAACCACAAATGCAAGTCTAAGCGGTTGGGGAGCAGTCGCTCTGGGTGAAACTTTTCAGGGAAAATGGTTGAATCAGGAATCCCTTCTCCCAATAAACATCTTGGAGCTAAGGGCCGTGTACAACGCCCTTCTACAAGCGGCACACCTTCTACAGGATCGGGCTGTTCAGGTGCAGTCGGACAACGTGACCACAGTGGCCTACATAAACCGACAAGGCGGGAACGAAGAGCAGGGCTGCCATGTCAGAGGTGACAAGAATCCTCCTCTGGGCAGAAAGACACTCGGTGGCGATGTCTGCGATCGTCATTCCGGGAGTAGACAACTGGGAAGCAGACTTCCTCAGCCGCCACAATCTTCACCCAGGAGAGTGGGGCCTCCACCCGGAGGTGTTCGAGGAGGTAACCGGTTGGTGGGGGGTACTTCACATAGACATGATGGCCTCCCGCCTCAACAAGAAGCTGGGGAGGTACTGTTCCAAGTCGAGAGACCCGCAGGCATTGGCGGTGGACGCACTGGTAACACCGTGGGTGTTCACGTCAGTGTATGTGTTCCCTCCACTTCCTCTGATACCAAAGGTTCTTCAGCTAATAAGGAGAACAAAGGTTCTGGCAATCCTCATTGCTCTGGACTGGCCAAGGAGGGCTTGGTACGCAGACCTGCTGGATCTTCTGCTGGAGGATCCAAGGCCCTTACCTCTTCGGGAGGATCTGCTACTGCAGGGGCCGTTCGCTTATCACGACTTACCACGGCTACGTTTGATGGCATGGCGGTTGAACGCCAGATCTTAGCTCGGAAGGGTATCCCGAGTGAGGTCATTCCTACCCTGATACAGGCTAGGACAGGGGTAACGTCTAAACATTACCATCGCATTTGAAAAAAATGTTTCTTGGTGTGAGTCCAAGAAGTTTCTTGCAGTGGAGTTTCAACTTGGGCATTTCCTCCTTTTCCTGCAAGCAGGGCTGGATATGGGAGTGAGATTGGGCTCCGTCAAGGTCCAGATCTCTGCTTTGTCCATCTTCTTCCAAAAATAGCTTGCTGTCCTACCTGAGGTTCAGACCTTTTTGAAAAGGGTTCGGCACATCCAGCCTCCCTTTGCGGCGCCAACGGCACCCTGGGATCTAGATGTGGTGTTTCAGGTCCTGCAATCAGCTTGGTTTGAGCCACTACTGGAGGCTGACATCAAGTTTCTCACGTGGAAGGAGGTCACTTTGTTGGCCTTGGCTTCTGCCCAACATGTGTCGGAATTGGGTGCTTTAGACTGTAAAAGCCTATATCTGATCTTTCATGAAGACAGGGTGGAACTTTCTGCCTAAGGTTGTATCGGCTTTCCATATCAAGCAACCTATTGTGGTGCCAGTGGCTACTTACTCCTCAATTGCTTCAAAGGCCTTGGATGTAGTGAGGACTTTGAAGATTTATGTGCAGAGGATGACTTGTCATCGAAAAAGTGACTCTTTGTTTGTCCTCTGTGATCCCAAGAAAATTGGGTGTCCTGCTTCTAAGCAGTTGATTTCACGCTGGATCAGCTTCACTATCCAGCATGCTTATTCCACGGCAGGATTGCCGTGTCCAAAATCTGTAAAGGCCCACTCTACTCGTAAAGTGGGGTCTTCCTGGGCGGCTGAATGGGGTGTCTCGGCTGTACAACTCTGCCGAGCAGCTACTTGGTCTGGGTCGAACACGTTTGCCAAGTTTAACAAGTTCGATACTCTGGCCTCTGATGACCTCACGTTTGGTCAAGCAGTGTTGCAGGAGCCTCCGCGCTCTCCCTCCCGTACTGGGAGCTTTGGTACATCCCCATGGTACGAATATGGACCCCAGCATCCTCTAGGACGTAAGAGAAAATAAGAATTTACTCACCGGTAATTCTATTTCTCGTAGTCCGTAGTGGATGCTGGGAACTCCGTAAGGACCATGGGGAATAGACGGGCTCCGCAGGAGACTGGGCACTCTAAGAAAGAATTAGGACTACTGGTGTGCACTGGCTCCTCCCTCTATGCCCCTCCTCCAGACCTCAGTTA
Source organism: Pseudophryne corroboree (assembly GCF_028390025.1). Lineage (NCBI taxonomy): Eukaryota > Metazoa > Chordata > Amphibia > Anura > Myobatrachidae > Pseudophryne > Pseudophryne corroboree. Next base: position 33,476,630 of record NC_086452.1, read on the forward strand.
GGGAAACTGTGCCCGGAAGAGCTGACACAATAAGGAAAGGATTTGGAATCCCGGGTAAGACTCATACCAGCCACACCAATCACACCGTACAACTCGTGATACTATACCCAGTTAACAGTATGAATAACAACTGAGCCTCACTAACAGATGGCTCATAACAATAACCCTTTAGGCAATAACTATATACAAGTATTGCAGACAATCCGCACTTGGGATGGGCGCCCAGCATCCACTACGGACTACGAGAAATAGAATTACCGGTGAGTAAATTCTTATTTTCTCTGACGTCCTAGTGGATGCTGGGACTCCGTAAGGACCATGGGGATTATACCAAAGCTCCCAAACGGGCGGGAGAGTGCGGATGACTCTGCAGCACCGAATGAGCAAACTCAAGGTCCTTCTCAGCCAGGGTATCAAACTTGTAGAATTTTGCAAACGTGTTTGATCCCGACCAGGTAGCAGCTCGGCAAAGTTGTAAAGCCGAGACCCCTCGGCAGCTGCCCAAGAAGAGTCCACCTTCCTCGTGGAATGGGCTTTGACTGATTTAGGATGCGGCAGTCCAGCCGCAGAATGTGCAAGTTGAATCGTGGAGCAGATCCAGCGAGCAATAGTCTGCTTAGAAGCAGGAGCACCCAGCTTGTTGGGTGCATGCAGGATAAACAGCGAGTCAGTCTTTCTGACTCTAGCCATCCTGGAAACATAGATTTTCAGGGCCCGGACTACGTCCAGCAACTTGGAGGCCTCCAAGTCCTGAGTAGCCGCAGGCACCACAATAGGTTGGTTCAAATGAAACGCTGATACCACCTTAGGGAGGAATTGGGGACGCGTCCTCAATTCTGCTCTGTCCATATGGAAGATCAGATAGGGGCTTTTACAGGACAAAGCCGCCAATTCTGACACCCGCCTAGCCGAAGCCAAGGCCAAAAGCATGACCACTTTCCACGTGAGATATTTTAATTCCACGGTCTGAAGTGGCTCAAACCAATGTGATTTTAGGAAATCCAACACAACGTTGAGATCCCAAGGTGCCACTGGGGGCACAAAAGGGGGCTGAATATGCAGCACTCCCTTAACAAACGTCTGAACTTCAGGCAAGGAAGCCAGTTCTTTTTGAAAGAAAATAGAGAGGGCCGAAATCTGGACTTTAATGGATCCCAATTTTAGGCCCATAGTCACTCCTGACTGTAGGAAGTGCAGAAATCGACCCAGCTGAAATTCTTCTGTGGGGGCCTTCATAGCCTCACACCAAGCAACATATTTTCGCCATATGCGGTGATAATGCTTTGCTGTCACATCTTCCCTAGCTTTTCTCAGCGTAGGAATGACTTCAACCGGAATGCCCTTTTCCATCAGGATCCGGCGTTCAACCGCCATGCCGTCAATCGCAGCCGCGGTAAGTCTTGGAACAGACAGGGCCCCTGCTGTAGCAGGTCCAATCTGAGAGGCAGAGGCCAAGGGTCCTCTGAGATCATTTCTTGTAGTTCCGGGTACCAAGTCCTTCTTGGTCAATCCGGAACGATGAGTATAGTTCTTACTCCTCTCTTTCTTATTATCCTCAGCACCTTTGGTATGAGAGGAAGAGGAGGGAACACATAAACCGACTGGTACACCCACGGTGTCACTAGAGCGTCCACAGCTATCGCCTGTGGGTCCCTTGACCTGGCGCAATATCTTTTTAGCTTTTTGTTTAGGCGGGACGCCATCATGTCCACCTGTGGCCTTTCCCAACGGTTTACAATCAGTTGGAAGACTTCTGGATGAAGTCCCCACTCTCCCGGGTGGAGGTCGTGCCTGCTGAGGAAGTCTGCTTCCCAGTTGTCCACTCCCGGAATGAACACTGCTGACAGTGCTATCACGTGATTTTCCGCCCATCGGAGAATCCTTGTGGCTTCTGCCATCGCCATCCTGCTTCTTGTGCCGCCCTGTCGGTTTACATGGGCGACCGCCGTGATGTTGTCTGACTGAATCAGCACCGGCTGGTTTTGAAGCAGGGGTCTTGCCTGACTTAGGGCATTGTAAATGGCCCTTAGTTCCAGGATATTTATGTGTAGGGAAGCCTCCTGACTCGACCATTGTCCTTGGAAGTTTCTTCCCTGCGTGACTGCCCCCCAACCTCGGAGGCTTGCATCCGTGGTCACCAGGACCCAGTCCTGTATGCCGAATCTGCGGCCCTCTAGAAGATGAGCCCTCTGCAGCCACCACAGCAGAGACACCCTGGCCCTCGGGGACAGGGTTATCAGTCGATGCATCTGAAGATGCGATCCGGACCACTTGTCTAACAGATCCCACTGAAAGATCCTTGCATGGAACCTGCCGAATGGAATTGCCTCGTAAGAAGCTACCATCTTTCCCAGGACTCGCGTGCAGTGATGTACCGACACCTGTTTTGGTTTCAGGAGGTCTCTGACCAGAGATGACAACTCCTTGGCCTTCTCCTCCAGGAGAAACACCTTCTTCTGTTCTGTGTCCAGAATCATACCCAGGAACAGCAGACGCGTCGTAGGAACCAGCTGCGACTTTGGAATATTCAGAATCCAGCCGTGCTGTTGTAGCACTTCCTGAGATAGTGCTACTCCGACCAACAACTGCTCCCTGGACCTCGCCTTTATATGGAGATCGTCCAAGTATGGGATAATTATAACTCCCTTCTTTCGAAGGAGTATCATCATTTCGGCCATTACCTTGGTAAATACCCTCGGTGCCGTGGACAGACCAAACGGCAACGTCTGGAATTGGTAATGGCAGTCTTGTACCACAAAACGGAGGTACACCTGGTGAGGTGGGTAAATGGGGACATGCAGGTAAGCATCCTTGATGTCCAGTGATACCATGTAATCCCCTTCTTCCAGGCTTGCGATAACCGCCCTGAGCGATTCCATTTTGAACTTGAACCTTCTTATATAAGTGTTCAAGGATTTCAAATTTAGAATGGGTCTCACTGAACCGTCTGGTTTCGGTACCACAAACATTGTGGAATAGTAACCCCTTCCCTGTTGAAGGAGGGGAACTTTTATTATCACCTGCTGGAGGTACAGCTTGTGAATTGCCGCCAGCACTACCTCCCTGTCCGGGGGAGTAGCTGGCAAGGCTGATTTGAGGTAACGGCGAGGGGGAGACGTCTCGAATTCCAGCTTGTATCCCTGAGATACCACTTGTAGAACCCAGGGATCCACCTGTGAGCGAACCCACCGGTCGCTGAAGTTCCGGAGACGGGCCCCCACCGCACCTGGCTCCACCAGTGGAGCCCCAGCGTCATGCGGTGGATTTAGTGGAAGCAGGGGAGGATTTTTGTTCTTGGGAACTGGCTGTATGATGCAGCTTTTTCCCTCTACCCCTGCCTCTAGGCAGAAAGGACGCGCCTTTAACCCGCTTGCCTTTCTGGGGCCGAAAGGACTGTACCTGATAATACGGTGCTTTCTTTAGCTGTGAGGGAACCTGAGGTAAAAATGTCGACTTCCCAGCTGTCGCTGTGGAAACGAGGTCCGAGAGACCATCCCCAAACAATTCCTCACCCTTGTAAGGCAAAACCTCCATGTGCCTTTTAGAATCCGCATCACCTGTCCACTGCCGAGTCCATAATACTCTCCTGGCAGAAATGGACATTGCATTTATTCTAGATGCCAGCCGGCAAATATCCCTCTGTGCATCTCTCATGTATAAGACTACGTCTTTAATATGCTCTATGGTCAGCAATATAGTGTCCCTGTCAAGGGAATCAATGTTATCAGACAGGGAATCAGACCACGCTGCTGCAGCACTGCACATCCATGCTCAAGCAATAGCAGGTCTCAGTATAGTACCTGAGTGTGTATATACAGACTTCAGGATAGCCTCCTGCTTTCTATCTGCAGGCTCCTTTAAGGCGGCCATATTCTGAGACGGTAGTGCCACCTTTTTTGACAAGCGTGTGAGCGCTTTATCCACCCTCGGGGATGTCTCCCAACGTACCCTGTCCTCTGGCGGGAAAGGGTACGCCATTAGTAATTTTTTAGAAATCACTAGTTTTTTATCAGGGGAAGCCCACGCTTCTTCACACACTTCATTTAACTCATCAGAAGGGGGAAAAACCACTGGTTGCTTTTTCTCCCCAAACATAATACCCTTTTTAGTGGTACCTGGGTTAATGTCAGAAATGTGCAACACATTTTTCATTGCCGTAATCATGCAACGGATGGCCCTAGTGGAATGTACATTAGTCTCGTCGTCGTCGACACTGGAGTCAGACTCCGTGTCGACATCTGTGTCTGCCATCTGAGGTAGCGGGCGTTTTTGAGCCCCTGATGGCCTTTGAGACGCCTGGGCAGGCACTGGCTGAGAAGCCGGCTGTCCCACAGCTGTTATGTCATCGAACCTTTTATGTAAGGAGTTGACACTGTCGGTTAATACCTTCCACATATCCATCCACTCTGGTGTCGACCCCGCAGGGGGTGACATCACATTTATTGGCACCTGCTCCGCCTCCACATAAGCCTCCTCATCAAACATGTCGACACAGCCGTACCGACACACCGCACACACACAGGGAATGCTCTGACTGAGGACAGGACCCCACCAAGTCCTTTGGAGAGACAGAGAGAGAGTATGCCAGCACACACCACAGCGCTATATAAACAGGGATTTACACTACACAAAGTGATTTTCCCTATAGCAGCTATAATATACAGTTTTGCGCCTAAATTTAGTGCCCCCCCCCTCTCTTTTTTACCCTATTGAGCCTGGAAACTGCAGGGGAGAGCCTGGGGAGCTGTCTTCCAGCGGAGCTGTGAAGAGGAAATGGCGCCAGTGTGCTGAGGGAAATAGCCCCGCCCCTTTTTCGGCGGGCTTCTCCCGCTCTTTTATTAATATTATGGCAGGGGATTTTTACACATATATAGTTTATTAGACTATATTGTGTTGTTTTGCCATTTTAAGGTACTCTAATTGTAGCCCAGGGCGCCCCCCCCCCCTCCCAGCGCCCTGCACCCATCAGTGACCGGAGTATGTGGTGTGCATAGGGAGCAATGGCGCACAGCTGCAGTGCTGTGCGCTACCTTAATGAAGACAGGAGTCTTCAGCCGCCGATTTCCAGGACGTTCTTCTTCTGGCTCTGCAAGGGGGACGGCGGCGCGGCTCCGGGACCGGACGACCGAGGCTGGGCCTGTGTTCGATCCCTCTGGAGCTAATGGTGTCCAGTAGCCTAGAAGCCCAAGCTAGCTGCAAGCAGGTAGGTTCGCTTCTCTCCCCTAAGTCCCTCGTAGCAGTGAGTCTGTTGCCAGCAGATCTCACTGAAAATAAAAAACTAATAAATACTTTCTTTACTAGAAGCTCAGGAGAGCCCCTAGTGTGCAACCAGCTCGAGCCGGGCACAGATTCTAACTGAGGTCTGGAGGAGGGGCATAGAGGGAGGAGCCAGTGCACATCAGTAGTCCTAATTCTTTCTTAGAGTGCCCAGTCTCCTGCGGAGCCCGTCTATTCCCCATGGTCCTTACGGAGTTCCCAGCATCCACTAGGACGTCAGAGAAAATAGGTTTTTAATTACCTACCGGTAAATCCTTTTCTCGTAGTCCGTAGAGGATGCTCGGTGCCCGCCCAGCGCTGCAATTTCCTGTATTGGTTTTATGGTTCAGTACTTCCTGGTTCCTAGGTAAGTTCTGCGTTATTTACTGTTTCAGCTGTTGCTGAGTAGTTCCGGCATGTTAGCCCGATTTGCATGTTGTGTGAGCTGGTATGAATCTCGCCACTATCTGTGTAATTCCTTCTCTCAAAGTATGTTGTCTCCTCGGGCACTGTTTCTAGACTGAGTCTGATACGAGAGACATAGAGGGAGGAGCCAGCCTACACTATTAAACTCTTAAAGTGCCAATGGCTCCTGGTGGACCCGTCTATACCCCATGGTACTAATATGGACCCCAGCATCCTCTACGGACTGCGAGAAAAGGATTTACGGGTAGGTAATTAAAATCCTATTTTTTTATTTTTATTTTTTGTGCCTCGCCGGGAAGGCACACGTTGGAGCTTGCTCCACACTTTACTTTTATTTCGCTTATGTCCTAGAGCAGGCTTTTTCAACCAGTGTGCCGCCGTGACCAGTTCCAATTAGAGATGAGCGCCTGAAATTTTTCGGGTTTTGTGTTTTGGTTTTGGGTTCGGTTCCGCGGCCGTGTTTTGGGTTCGACCGCGTTTTGGCAAAACCTCACCGAATTTTTTTTGTCGGATTCGGGTGTGTTTTGGATTCGGGTGTTTTTTTCAAAAAACACTAAAAAACAGCTTAAATCATAGAATTTGGGGGTCATTTTGATCCCAAAGTATTATTAACCTCCAAAAACCATAATTTACACTCATTTTCAGTCTATTCTGAATACCTCACACCTCACAATATTATTTTTAGTCCTAAAATTTGCACCGAGGTCGCTGTGTGAGTAAGATAAGCGACCCTAGTGGCCGACACAAACACCGGGCCCATCTAGGAGTGGCACTGCAGTGTCACGCAGGATGTCCCTTCCAAAAAACCCTCCCCAAACAGCACATGACGCAAAGAAAAAAGAGGCGCAATGAGGTAGCTGTGTGAGTAAGATTAGCGACCCTCGTGGCCGACACAAACACCGGGCCCATCTAGGAGTGGCACTGCAGTGTCACGCAGGATGGCCCTTCCAAAAAACCCTCCCCAAACAGCACATGACGCAAAGAAAAAAAGAGGCGCAATGAGGTAGCTGTGTGAGTAAGATTAGCGACCCTAGTGGCCGACACAAACACCGGGCCCATCTAGGAGTGGCACTGCAGTGTCACGCAGGATGTCCCTTCCAAAAAACCCTCCCCAAACAGCACATGACGCAAAGAAAAAAAGAGGCGCAATGAGGTAGCTGACTGTGTGAGTAAGATTAGCGACCCTAGTGGCCGACACAAACACCGGGCCCATCTAGGAGTGGCACTGCAGTGTCACGCAGGATGTCCCTTCCAAAAAAACCCTCCCCAATCAGCACATGATGCAAAGAAAAAGAAAAGAAAAAAGAGGTGCAAGATGGAATTGTCCTTGGGCCCTCCCACCCACCCTTATGTTGTATAAACAAAACAGGACATGCACACTTTAACCAACCCATCATTTCAGTGACAGGGTCTGCCACACGACTGTGACTGATATGACGGGTTGGTTTGGACCCCCCCCAAAAAAGAAGCAATTAATCTCTCCTTGCACAAACTGGCTCTACAGAGGCAAGATGTCCACCTCATCTTCACCCTCCGATATATCACCGTGTACATCCCCCTCCTCACAGATTATCAATTCGTCCCCACTGGAATCCCCCATCTCAGCTCCCTGTGTACTTTGTGGAGGCAATTGCTGCTGGTCAATGTCTCCGCGGAGGAATTGATTATAATTCATTTTAATGAACATCATCTTCTCCACATTTTCTGGATGTAACCTCGTACGCCGATTGCTGACAAGGTGAGCGGCGGCACTAAACACTCTTTCGGAGTACACACTTGTGGGAGGGCAACTTAGGTAGAATAAAGCCAGTTTGTGCAAGGGCCTCCAAATTGCCTCTTTTTCCTGCCAGTATAAGTACGGACTGTGTGACGTGCCTACTTGGATGCGGTCACTCATATAATCCTCCACCATTCTATCAATGTTGAGAGAATCATATGCAGTGACAGTAGACGACATGTCCGTAATCGTTGTCAGGTCCTTCAGTCCGGACCAGATGTCAGCATCAGCAGTCGCTCCAGACTGCCCTGCATCACCGCCAGCGGGTGGGCTCGGAATTCTGAGCCTTTTCCTCGCACCCCCAGTTGCGGGAGAATGTGAAGGAGGAGATGTTGACAGGTCGCGTTCCGCTTGACTTGACAATTTTGTCACCAGCAGGTCTTTCAACCCCAGCAGACCTGTGTCTGCCGGAAAGAGAGATCCAAGGTAGGCTTTAAATCTAGGATCGAGCACGGTGGCCAAAATGTAGTGCTCTGATTTCAACAGATTGACCACCCGTGAATCCTTGTTAAGCGAATTAAGGGCTGCATCCACAAGTCCCACATGCCTAGCGGAATCGCTCCCTTTTAGCTCCTTCTTCAATGCCTCCAGCTTCTTCTGCAAAAGCCTGATGAGGGGAATGACCTGACTCAGGCTGGCAGTGTCTGAACTGACTTCACGTGTGGCAAGTTCAAAGGGCATCAGAACCTTGCACAACGTTGAAATCATTCTCCACTGCACTTGAGACAGGTGCATTCCATCTCCTATATCGTGCTCAATTGTATAGGCTTGAATGGCCTTTTGCTGCTCCTCCAACCTCTGAAGCATATAGAGGGTTGAATTCCACCTCGTTACCACTTCTTGCTTCAGATGATGGCAGGGCAGGTTCAGTAGTTTTTGGTGGTGCTCCAGTCTTCTGTACGTGGTGCCTGTACGCCGAAAGTGTCCCGCAATTTTTCTGGCCACCGACAGCATCTCTTGCACGCCCCTGTCGTTTTTTAAAAAATTCTGCACCACCAAATTCAAGGTATGTGCAAAACATGGGACGTGCTGGAATTTGCCCATATTTAATGCACACACAATATTGCTGGCGTTGTCCGATGCCACAAATCCACAGGAGAGTCCAATTGGGGTAAGCCATTCCGCGATGATCTTCCTCAGTTGCCGTAAGAGGTTTTCAGCTGTGTGCGTATTCTGGAAAGCGGTGATACAAAGCGTAGCCTGCCTAGGAAAGAGTTGGCGTTTGCGAGATGCTGCTACTGGTGCCGCCGCTGCTGTTCTTGCGGCGGGAGTCCATACATCTACCCAGTGGGCTGTCACAGTCATATAGTCCTGACCCTGCCCTGCTCCACTTGTCCACATGTCCGTGGTTAAGTGGACATTGGGTACAACTGCATTTTTTAGGACACTGGTGAGTCTTTTTCTGACGTCCGTGTACATTCTCGGTATCGCCTGCCTAGAGAAGTGGAACCTAGATGGTATTTGGTAACGGGGGCACACTGCCTCAATAAATTGTCTAGTTCCCTGTGAACTAACGGCGGATACCGGACGCACGTCTAACACCAACATAGTTGTCAAGGACTCAGTTATCCGCTTTGCAGTAGGATGACTGCTGTGATATTTCATCTTCCTCGCAAAGGACTGTTGAACAGTCAATTGCTTACTGGAAGTAGTACAAGTGGGCTTACGACTTCCCCTCTGGGATGACCATCGACTCCCAGCGGCAACAACAGCAGCGCCAGCAGCAGTAGGCGTTACACGCAAGGATGCATCGGAGGAATCCCAGGCAGGAGAGGACTCGTCAGAATTGCCAGTGACATGGCCTGCAGGACTATTGGCATCCCTGGGGAAGGAGGAAATTGACACTGAGGGAGTTGGTGGGGTGGTTTGCGTGAGCTTGGTTACAAGAGGAAGGGATTTACTGGTCAGTGGACTGCTTCCGCTGTCACCCAAAGTTTTTGAACTTGTCACTGACTTATTATGAATGCGCTGCAGGTGACGTATAAGGGAGGATGTTCCGAGGTGGTTAACGTCCTTACCCCTACTTATTACAGCTTGACAAAGGGAACACACGGCTTGACACCTGTTGTCCGCATTTCTGGTGAAATACCTCCACACCGAAGAGCTGATTTTTTTGGTATTTTCACCTGGCATGTCAACGGCCATATTCCTCCCACGGACAACAGGTGTCTCCCCGGGTGCCTGACTTAAACAAACCACCTCACCATCAGAATCCTCCTGGTCAATTTCCTCCCCAGCGCCAGCAACACCCATATCCTCCTCATCCTGGTGTACTTCAACACTGACATCTTCAATCTGACTATCAGGAACTGGACTGCGGGTGCTCCTTCCAGCACTTGCAGGGGGCGTGCAAATGGTGGAAGGCGCATGCTCTTCACGTCCAGTGTTGGGAAGGTCAGGCATCGCAACCGACACAATTGGACTCTCCTTGTGGATTTGGGATTTCAAAGAACGCACAGTTCTTTGCGGTGCTTTTGCCAGCTTGAGTCTTTTCAGTTTTCTAGCGAGAGGCTGAGTGCTTCCATCCTCATGTGAAGCTGAACCACTAGCCATGAACATAGGCCAGGGCCTCAGCCGTTCCTTGCCACTCCGTGTGGTAAATGGCATATTGGCAAGTTTACGCTTCTCCTCCGACAATTTTATTTTAGGTTTTGGAGTCCTTTTTTTACTGATATTTGGTGTTTTGGTTTTGACATGCTCTGTACTATGCCATTGGGCATCGGCCTTGGCAGACGACGTTGCTGGCATTTCATCGTCTCGGCCATGACTAGTGGCAGCAGCTTCAGCACGAGGTGGAAGTGGATCTTGATCTTTCCCTAATTTTGGAACCTCAACATTTTTGTTCTCCATATTTTAATAGGCACAACTAAAAGGCACCTCAGGTAAACAATGGAGATGGATGGATTGGATACTAGTATACAATTATGGACGGGCTGCCGAGTGCCGACACAGAGGTAGCCACAGCCGTGAACTACCGCACTGTACTGTGTCTGCTGCTAATATATAGACTGGTTGATAAAGAGATAGTATACTCGTAACTAGTATGTATGTATAAAGAAAGAAAAAAAAACCACGGTTAGGTGGTATATACAATTATGGACGGGCTGCCGAGTGCCGACACAGAGGTAGCCACAGCCGTGAACTACCGCACTGTACTGTGTCTGCTGCTAATATATAGACTGGTTGATAAAGAGATAGTATACTCGTAACTAGTATGTATGTATAAAGAAAGAAAAAAAAACCACGGTTAGGTGGTATATACAATTATGGACGGGCTGCCGAGTGCCGACACAGAGGTAGCCACAGCCGTGAACTACCGCACTGTACTGTGTCTGCTGCTAATATATAGACTGGTTGATAAAGAGATAGTATACTCGTAACTAGTATGTATGTATAAAGAAAGAAAAAAAAACCACGGTTAGGTGGTATATACAATTATGGACGGGCTGCCGAGTGCCGACACAGAGGTAGCCACAGCCGTGAACTACCGCACTGTACTGTGTCTGCTGCTAATATATAGACTGGTTGATAAAGAGATAGTATACTCGTAACTAGTATGTATGTATAAAGAAAGAAAAAAAAACCACGGTTAGGTGGTATATACAATTATGGACGGGCTGCCGAGTGCCGACACAGAGGTAGCCACAGCCGTGAACTACCGCACTGTACTGTGTCTGCTGCTAATATATAGACTGGTTGATAAAGAGATAGTATACTCGTAACTAGTATGTATGTATAAAGAAAGAAAAAAAAACCACGGTTAGGTGGTATATACAATTATGGACGGGCTGCCGAGTGCCGACACAGAGGTAGCCACAGCCATGAACTACCGCACTGTACTGTGTCTGCTGCTAATATAGACTGGTTGATAAAGAGATAGTATACTCGTAACTAGTATGTATGTATAAAGAAAGAAAAAAAAACCACGGTTAGGTGGTATATACAATTATGGACGGGCTGCCGAGTGCCGACACAGAGGTAGCCACAGCCGTGAACTACCGCACTGTACTGTGTCTGCTGCTAATATATAGACTGGTTGATAAAGAGATAGTATACTCGTAACTAGTATGTATGTATAAAGAAAGAAAAAAAAACCACGGTTAGGTGGTATATACAATTATGGACGGGCTGCCGAGTGCCGACACAGAGGTAGCCACAGCCGTGAACTACCGCACTGTACTGTGTCTGCTGCTAATATAGACTGGTTGATAAAGAGATAGTATACTACTAATATTATATACTGGTGGTCAGGTCACTGGTCACTAGTCACACTGGCAGTGGCACTCCTGCAGCAAAAGTGTGCACTGTTTAATTTTAATATAATATTATGTACTCCTGGCTCCTGCTATAACCTATAACTGGCACTGCAGTAGTGCTCCCCAGTCTCCCCCACAATTATAAGCTGTGTGAGCTGAGCAGTCAGACAGATATATAATATATATATAGATGATGCAGCACACTGGCCTGAGCCTGAGCAGTGCACACAGATATGGTATGTGACTGACTGAGTCACTGTGTGTATCGCTTTTTTCAGGCAGAGAACGGATATATTAAATAAACTGCACTGTGTGTCTGGTGGTCACTCACTATATAATATATTATGTACTCCTGGCTCCTGCTATAACCTATAACTGGCACTGCAGTAGTGCTCCCCAGTCTCCCCCACAATTATAAGCTGTGTGAGCTGAGCAGTCAGACAGATATATATAATATTATATATAGATAATAGATGATGCAGCACACTGGCCTGAGCCTGAGCAGTGCACACAGATATGGTATGTGACTGAGTCACTGTGTGCTGTGTATCGCTTTTTTCAGGCAGAGAACGGATTATAAATAAAAGTGGTGGTCACTGGTCACTATCAGCAAAACTCTGCACTGTACACTACTGAGTACTCCTAATGCTCCCCAAAATTAGTAAATCAAGTGTCTCTCTAATCTATTCTAATTCTAAACGGAGAGGACGCCAGCCACGTCCTCTCCCTATCAATCTCAATGCACGTGTGAAAATGGCGGCGACGCGCGGCTCCTTATATAGAATCCGAGTCTCGCGATAGAATCCGAGCCTCGCGAGAATCCGACAGCGTCATGATGACGTTCGGGCGCGCTCGGGTTAACCGAGCAAGGCGGGAAGATCCGAGTCGCTCGGACCCGTGAAAAAAAACATGAAGTTCTGGCGGGTTCGGATTCAGAGAAACCGAACCCGCTCATCTCTAGTTCCAATGTGTGCCGCAGAGCCAGAGCAGCTTCCTGCACCTTCAGAGTGAACTGTTGGCCCGGGCTCTTCTACGAGGATCAGTCGTGCTCTGGCCGTGACCTATGCCTTGAAGACGTGGCGGTGTGATGATATAGGTCTCGGCCGCCGCGTCTCACCAGCCAGCCAGCCCACCCACCTGCATACACATCTTCCAGTTTCCGCCTGCATACAAGGCTTTTCTTGCCCACCCACATCCACACCTGCCCGACAGCCCGCTGCTCAGTATTCACAGCACTCCACTATGAACAACCCGCACCACTGAGGGACAGGGAGGGGGACAGCTGACAGGTAGGGGCTAATATATCTGTTATTTTAGTTCTCCTGTGGGGAACAATAAGATTTCAATAGGATTTATGGGGGGAACAAGGTGAATAATTCATGTGGGGAGCAATAGGATTGATGTGGGGAGCAATGTGATTGTTTTTTCTGTGTAGGCCAATGTATGTGGAATTTTTTTTTACTATGAGGGCCAATGTGTGTGCGTTGTTTTTTTTTTTTGTCTGTGGGGAACTGATGGTGTGCCTTGGGAATTTTAAAATATTGTTCAGTGTGCCGCGAGTAAAAAATGGTTGAAAATCACTGTTCTAGAGGATACTGGGGATCCATTTAGTACCATGGAGTGCAGACGGTTCCACTAGGAGCCATGGGCACTTTAAGAAGTTGATAGTGTGGGCTGGCTTCTCCCTCTATGCCCCTCCTACCAGACTCGGTATAGAAAATGTGCATAGAGGAGCCGGTCACGCTTATGGGAGCTCCTGAAGAGTTTTCTGCATTTATTTTCTCTGTTATTTTCAGGCAGGACTGGTTGGCACGAGCCTGCCTTCTTTGTGGGACTTAGGGGATGGAATGGCCCAACCTCTTGAAGGGTTAATGGTCCCGTTGCCCGCTGACAGGACACTAGCTCCCGAGGGAACTATTCATAAGCCCCACCATGGCGCGCGTACCTTCCCGCAGCACGCCGCCTCCCCTAACAGATCCAGAAGAATGAAGAGTGGTGAGTACTAAGCCAGCGTCCCGGTTAGCGGGTCGCTGGACATTATGGCGGCACAAGGGTACGGAGATGCACGGCTTCTAACCGGGCGGACTGTGTCTCCGGATTCTGTACACAGTGCAGTCGCACAGCAAACCGGGAAGACCATGTGCAATGGAGGGGGCGGGGCTTCACTATGAGAGGATCCAGCAGCTCACCAGCACCATTTTTCCTCTGCAGTGGACACAGATCGTGACTGACAGGGACGCACAGTTCCTCCGGAGTGACTCCAGATTACCTCAGCGGTACCAGGGGGGAGCAACTATTTGTGTACTAAGTCCCCAGTCTGGGGACTTAGTCTGTGACCCGGCTAAGCTTGGCATTAGCGATAAGGGCGCTGTGTGCAGGCTCCATAATGCCTCTGTGTCTCCCTGGAAGGGCTCTTTGTGGGTTAATTGTGTTTTTCTCTAATGTCCTAGTGGATGCTGGGGACTCCGTAGGGACCATGGGGAATAGACGGGCTCCGCAGGAGACAGGGCACTTTAAGAAAGAATTTGGATACTGGTGTGCTCTGGCTCCTCCCTCTATGTCCCTCCTCCAGACCTCAGTTTGAATCTGTGCCCGGACGAGCTGGGTGCTACTTAGTGAGCTCTCCTGAGCTTGCTAAAAAGAAAGTATTTTGTTAGGTTTTTTACTTTCAGAGAGATCTGCTGGCAACAGGCTCTCTGCTACGTGGGACTGAGGGGAGAGAAGCAGCCCTACTCCCTGGAGATAGGTCCTGCTTCTTAGGCTACTGGACACCATTAGCTCCAGAGGGATCGTACACAGGATCGCACCCTTGGTCGTCCGATCCCGGAGCCGCGCCGCCGTCCCCCTTGCAGAGCCAGAAGACAGAAGCCGGTGACAGAAGCAAGAAGACTTCGAAATCGGCGGCAGAAGACTCCAGTCTTCATATGAGGTAGCGCACAGCACTGCAGCTGTGCACCATTGCTCCCACACTAAACCCACATACTCCGGTCACTGTAGGGCGCAGGGGAGGGGGGGGGGGGCGCCCTGGGCAGCAATTAGAGACCTCTTTGGCAAAAGTTTGCATAATATACAGTTGGGCACTGTATATATGTATGAGCCCCCGCCAAAATTGTACATGAAAGCGGGACAGAAGCCCGCCGTCGAGGGGGCGGGGCTTCTTCCTCAGCACTCACCAGCGCCATGTTTTTTCTCCACAGCACCGCTGAGAGGAAGCTCCCCAGTCTCTCCCCTGCAGTTACACGGTAGAAGAGGGTAAAAAGTGAGGGGGGGGCACATAATTAGGTGCAAAAATCAATATAAACAGCAGCTACTGGGTTAACATTAAGTTACTGTGTTATTCCTGGGTTAATAGCGCTGGGGTGTGTGCTGGCATACTCTCTCTCTGTCTCTCCAAAGGGCCTTATGGGGGAATTGTCTTCAGATGAGCATTCCCTAAGTGTGTGGTGTGTCGGTACATGTGTGTCGACTTGTCTGAGGTAAAAGGCTCCCCTAAGGAGGAGATGGAGCAAATATGTGTGTGAGAGGGTGTCTCCGTCGACAACGCCGACACCTGTTTGGATATGTGTAATTAAGTGCTAAGGTGAATTTATTGCACAAAAGATTAGAGAACAGACAGGAAATCTACCCATGTCTGTCCTTATGTCGCAGAGACCTTTAGAGTCTCTCAATGCTCACTATCCAAAATAATAGACACTGATATCGACACGGAGTTTGACTCCAGTGTCGACTACGATAATGCAAAGTTACAGCCAAAATGGCAGAAAAGATATTCAATATATGATTATTGTAATAAAAGATGATTTGCATATCACTGATGACTCATCTGTCCCTGACACAAGGGTACACATGTTTAAGGGGAAGAAAGCTGAGGTAAATTTCCCTCCTCTCATGAGGAAAAAGAGCGGGAATCTCCAGACAAGAGACTGCAGTTTCCCACAAAGAATTCTCAGGCAGTATCCTTTCCCCACTAGGGCCAGGATATGATGGGAATCTTCCCCTAGGGTGTCACGTTTGCCCAAAAGGTAGCCCTGACGTAACAGCTATTCTCAGGGATCCTGCAGATAGCGTGCACATTCTGGTACACTACTCAGACAGGCGATTGTGTCGGCATGGGTTTATAGCGCTGTGGCAGTGTGGACAGGTACCTTATCAGCAGAGATTGAGACCCTAGTATGTATATAGATATACATATGTATATGTAGAGATATATATATATTAAAGATGCTGTTTTAAGAGATATTTATATAAAAAACCTGCCCAAAGAGACATGAGTATACTGGGTCCTAGAGTCAAAGCTATGTCGATTTCTGCTTGACGTGTCCTGTAGAATATGCAATGGACAGATGATGCCGACTTAAGAGGCATATGGAAGGCTGAGGATTGTGTGGAGAAGGGTTCTCGGACCTGGTCTCCACAGCTGTAGCTGGTAATTCTGATATTTTGCCTTATATTCCTGCACAGCCTAGGAAAGCACGACATTATCAAATGCATCCTTTCGAATAAAGAAACAAGAAAGTCAGAGGTGCGTCCTTTCTTGCCAGAGGCGGGGCAGAGGAAAGAAGCTGCACAACACAGCTAGTTCCCAGGAACAGAAGTCCTCCCCGGCCTCTACAAAAATCCACCGCATGTCGCTGGGGCTCCACAGGCGGAGCTAGGCCCGGTGGGGGCACGCCTTTGTAAGTTCAGCCACAAGTGGGTTCACTCCCTGTTAGATCCCTGGGCAATAGATATTGTGTCTCAGGGATACAAGCTGGACTTTGAGAAGATGCCCTCTCACCGACGGCCCTGCCGGCTTCCCCCCACGAGAGGGAAACAGTGTTAACTGCAATTCACAAATTGTATCTTCAACAGGTGGTGGTCAAGGTTCCCCTCCTTCAACAAGGAGGGGGTTATTATTCGACCATGTTGTAGTCCCGAAACTAGACGGTTCGGTCAGACCCATATAGAATTTAAAATCCCTGAACATATACCTGAAAAGGTTCAAGTTCAAGATGGAATCGCTAAGAGCGGCCATTGCAAGCCTGAAAGGGGGAGATTTTATGGTGACTCGGGACATAAAGGATGCATACCTTCATGTCCCCATTTATCCACCTCATCAGGCGTACCTCAGAATTGCGGTACGGGATTGTCATTACCAATTTCAGACGTTGCCGTTTGGTCTCTCCACGGCCTTGAGAATATTCACCAAGGTAATGGCGGAAATGATGGTGCTCCTGCGGAAGCAAGGTGTCACTATTATCACGTACTTGGACGATCTCCGCATAAAAGCGAGATCAAGAGAGCAGTTGCTGAACAGCGTATCACTTTCTCTGGAAGTGTAACGGCAACACGGCTGGATTCTATATATTCCAATGTCGCAGTTGGTTCCTACAGCTCATCTGCCTCTCCTAGGCATGATCCTAGACACAGACCAGAAAAGGGTTTATCTCCCGATAAAGAGAGCTCAGGAGCTCGTGACACTGGTCAGGAATCTATTAAAACCAAAACAGGTGTCAGTGCATCACTGCACTCGAGTCCTGGGAAGGAGGGTGGCATCATACGAGGCCATTCCCTTCGGCAGGTTCCATGCGAGGACCTTCCAATGGGATTTACTGGACAAGTGAGCTGGATCACATCTTCAGATTAATCACCCTATCCCCCAGGGCCAGGGTGTCTCTCCTGTGGTGGCTGCAGAGTGCTCACCTTCTCTAAGGTCGCAGATTCGGCATTCAGGACTGGGTCCTGGTGACCACGGATGCCAGCCTCCGAGGGTGGGGGGCAGTCACACAGGGAAGAAATTTCCAAGGGCTGTGGTCAAGGCAGGAGACTTGCCTTCACATCAATATCCTGGAACTAAGGGCCATATACAACGCCCTAAGTCAAGCGGAGACCCTGCTTCGCGACCAACCGGTTCGGATTCAGTCAGACAATATCACCGCAGTGGCTCATGTAAACCGCCAAGGCAGCACAAGGAGCAGG
The DNA here is from genome assembly GCF_028390025.1 of Pseudophryne corroboree. Classification (NCBI taxonomy): domain Eukaryota; kingdom Metazoa; phylum Chordata; class Amphibia; order Anura; family Myobatrachidae; genus Pseudophryne; species Pseudophryne corroboree. The sequence goes on from NC_086452.1 coordinate 33,494,303, forward strand.
GTGGCGATGGTAAAAGCCACCAGAATTCTTCGCTGGGCGGAGAATCACGTAAGCGCACTGTCAGCAGTGTTCATTCCGGGAGTGGACAACTGGGAAGCAGACTTCCTCAGTGGGCACGACCTCCACCCGGGAGAGTGGGGACTTCATCAAGAAGTCTTCATGCAGATTGCAAGTCGGTGGGAACTGCCACAGGTGGACATGATGGCATCCCGCCTCAACAAAAAGCTGCAGAGATATTGCGCCAGGTCAAGAGACCCTCAGGCGATAGCTGTGGACGCACTGGTGACACCGTGGGTGTTCCCGTCAGTCTATGTATTTCCTCCTCTTCCTCTCATACCCAAGGTGCTGAGAATCATAAGGAAAAGAGGAGTGACAACAATACTCTTTGTTCCGGATTGGCCAAGAAGGACTTGGTATCCAGATCTGCAAGAAATGCTCACAGAGGACCCGTGGCCTCTGCCTCTAAGACAGGACTTGTGCAACAGGGGCCCTGTCTGTTCCTAGACTTACCGCGGCTGCGTTTGACGGCATGGTGGTTGAACGCCAGATCCTAGCAGAAAAAGGTATTCCGGATGAGGTCATTCCTACGCTGATAGAGGCTAGGAAGGATGTGACGGCTCAACATTATCACCGTATATGGCGAAAATATGTTGCTTGGTGTGAGGCCAGGAATGCCCCTACGGAGGAATTCCAGCTGGGCCGTTTTCCTTCACTTCCTACAGTCGGGACGGACTTTGGGCCTGAAATTGGGTTCCATTAAGGTCCAGATTCCGGCCCTATCCTGTCACGATCCGGGTATCTGGACGCCATTTCTTACCCATCAGATGCCTCCTAAGGCTGGCTCAGCGCTCCAGGACCGGATCCCATCTGTTATCCTGATGTGTACATTCCTGTATCCTCTCCTGTCACTCTGGGACGCTGTCACAGTAAACGCCATATTACACCTGGCATGGCGTCTCCCGCGGCCTCCGCCGCCGTCCCTGAACTTCTGCATGCAGAGTGTCTGAGTGGCGATTACGTCAGCCGCGGCCTCCGCTGTGTCCGCGTGGTTGGATGTGCATCTGTCAGCCTGGCGCCTCCTGTCTCCGGTGGCCGGCGCCGCCATTACTGTTTTCATTACCACATGGATTACAAACCAAACTTCCCTCCAAGTGTCTGCATGGGCGCAGCCATCTTGGATTCTGTCAGCTGATCATTTCCACCAATCTGTTCTCAGTATTGATAATCTGCATAATTGCCTAGCCAATCCCTTCTTTGCTGCAGGTATAAATACACTGTGCCTGAGCAAGGAAGGCATCAGTGCTTTGGTTGTCAAACCTAGTTCCTGTTTGTCTCTCTCCTGTGATTGTCTTCCAGGTTCCAGCTCCTGTCTCAAGACTTCCACCATAGAGACCCGCACCAGCATTCCACCTGCGGTGTAGCCTGACTCTCCAATCCATTGTGGATTCATCTGTTTCCAGCTACAACATTACCTGCTTCCAGCTCAGCTTCCAGCAGAGTACAGCTTCCCTTAAAGGGCCGGTGTCCTTTCTACACTTTACCACTCTCCACCGGTATTATTATTTCTCCGCTCTCAAGTTCTACATTTCAGTTCATATTTCATCGCTCCCAAGTTCATTTATTATTTAACTGGTTCCAGCCAGTATCCACTCCGTGCTAACAACAGTCTGGTTCCAGCCAGTATCTACAGCAGCTGTTTTATCTTCAGCAACCCAGCTTTTCCTGGAACACCAGCTGGCACAATCCTGGGTTATCTCCATTGCTACAGTCGGGCCTGGTAAGGACTTTCCATCTAGAAGATCATAAGAACTATCTCACACTACCAGTGCCCTGTGGCTCCTGCCATCCTGTAGTACCCAGGAACTGTATTTATTCTTTGCTGACTTTTACGTTTTATTTTACTGCTGCTGTGTTGCGGAGTTGTCATAATAAACATCATTGACTTTTATCCAAGTTGTCGTGGTCACGCCTTCGGGCTGTTATTATTCATGTTACTTACATGTCCAGGGGTCTGATACAACCTCCCAGGTTCCGGTACATCTCAGCCCCTACAACTGAGGCTGCCTCCCGTCAGCTCAGGCCCTCAGTTGTGACAGTAAGCACTGACCTAATGAATCCAGCCGGAGACCAGGATCAAGCGGCCAGGCCGATGCAAGAACTGGCAGCCCGACTAGAACATCAGGAGGCTGCACAGGGCCACATCATCCGCTGTCTCCAGGATCTCTCTACTCGGCTGGATGGGATTCAGACAACTCTCCGTGGATCAGGCGCGTCTGGTGCGTCAACCACAGTGACTCCAGCTATAACCCCACCCACCTTACCCATTTCTGCTCCACGTCTTCATCTTCCAACGCCAGCAAAATTTGACGGATCTCCAAGATTCTGCAGGGGATTTCTCAACCAGTGTGAGATTCAGTTTGAGCTACAACCTGGCAATTTTCCCAGTGACCGTACAAAAATTGCCTACATTATTTCTCTTCTCAGTGGCTCAGCCCTTGATTGGGCATCACCGTTATGGGAGAGGTCCGACACCCTGCTATCTTCCTACACTGCCTTCGTGTCAACATTCAGGCGCATCTTCGACGAGCCAGGCCGGGTAACCTCAGCTTCATCCGAGATTCTCCGTTTACGCCAGGGGTCACGTACTGTAGGACAATATCTGATACAGTTCCAGATCCTGGCATCCGAACTGGCATGGAACGACGAGGCCCTGTATGCTGCATTCTGGCATGGCTTATCTGAGCGTATTAAAGATGAGTTAGCTACCAGAGACTTACCTTCTAAGTTAGATGAGCTAATCTCACTCTGCACGAAAGTTGATTTACGTTTCAGAGAGAGAGCAACTGAGCGTGGAAGATCATCTGCTCCAAAATCTTCTGCTCCTCCTCCTCGTCAACTGTCACCATCTAAAGATGAGCCCATGCAACTTGGCCGTTCCCGTTTAACTCCTGCTGAGCGCCGAAGACGTCTCTCCGAGTTTCTCTGTCTCTATTGTGCAGCTCCGTCTCACACCATTAATGCCTGTCCCAAACGTCCGGGAAACTCCAAATCCTAGCTCGCCAAGGAGAGGGCCGGCTAGGAGTAATGATCTCCTCTCCATCTCCTCAAGATTGTAATCTCCCAGTCTCGCTTCAAGTTGCTCAACGTTATCGGAACGTCATTGCCCTCCTTGATTCCGGAGCGGCTGGGAACTTTATTACCGAAGCCTATGTTAAACGGTGGTCCCTACCCACCGAGAGACTTCCTTCGTCCATTTCTTTAACTGCCGTGGATGGCAGCAAAATTTTTGATGCAGTTATTTCTTTAAGGACTCTACCAGTTCGTCTGAGAGTGGGAGTTCTTCATTCCGAACTTATTTCTTTTTTAGTGATTCCAAGAGCCACACATCCTGTGGTCCTGGGCCTTCCATGGCTCCGTCTTCACAATCCTACAATTGATTGGACGACTACGCAAATCCTGGCATGGGGTTCCTCCTGTGCTGAGACATGTTTGTTTAAAGTATTGCCTGTCTGTTCTTCCTCCCCCAGGTCGTCTGATGTTCCACCTCCTCCATATCAAGATTTCACGGATGTGTTCAGTAAAGCTTCTGCTGATATCCTTCCTCCTCATAGAGAATGGGACTGTCCGATTGATCTCGTTCCAGGGAAGGTTCCACCTCGAGGCCGAACTTATCCGTTGTCTCTGCCTGAGACGCATTCTATGGAGGAATATATTAAAGAGAACCTAGCAAAGGGGTTCATTCGACCTTCTTCTTCTCCAGCCGGCGCAGGCTTCTTTTTTGTAAAAAAGAAAGATGGTGGTCTGCGGCCGTGCATCGACTACAGAGGTTTGAACGACATTACCATCAAGAACCGTTATCCTTTACCCCTGATTACTGAGCTCTTTGACAGAGTTAGCGGAGCTACCATCTTTACAAAGCTGGACTTGCGAGGTGCATACAATCTCATCCGGATCCGTGAGGGTGACGAGTGGAAGACCGCCTTTAACACCCGTGACGGACATTATGAGTACCTCGTCATGCCCTTCGGATTGAGCAATGCTCCAGCTGTCTTCCAGCATTTTGTCAATGAGATCTTCAGAGACATTCTATACCGTCATGTCGTGGTCTATCTAGACGATATCCTCATTTTGTAACGATTTCTAGAGTTCTCTGTGTGTGCGTGCTTGGAAAGATGTCAGCTGAAGCCAGGTGAAAATTAAGTAAAGTTTATTGTGGAAAAAGTGGTGGTAAAAATAAATATAAACTGGATGCTTGATTACATGGAACAAAACACGATAAATGGAATATTTCAGGTTAAACATAGATGCAAAATAAACATGAAGAAATCCGGGTTTAAATCAAGCAGGGGAAAAATAACATACCAAAAATGAAGTGATCAGGCAGGAATGGAAACAAACTGCAAATAATAGTCCAGAAATGTAGATGTTGAACTGGCAGGGTAAGAAGTCCAGAAGCAAGGCACATGCGTTTTAGCAAACTGCAGGGAAGTCTCCAAGAAGCAAATAAGGCAGAATCTGGACAGGGTTACTGGAGAGAGCCCAGTCTCACTCCATACGGAACCGCAATGATCTGCAACTAAGTGCCTGTGAGCTGGAGTTAAATAGCAGCAGGGTGTTGGGCTCCAGGTGCACACAATCAGGTAATTACCCTGCAGAGGCAGTGTGCAACTGCCATTCAGACCTGAGGCAACAAGTGAGACCCCTAGAGGCAGGAATGAGGTAATGCAAGGCAAAACAAAACACAAATATTCCTAACATTATCCCCCCCTTAAACAGGCGGATTCCAGACGCCTCAAAGTTCACCTTCTCTTCTTTTTTCCTTTTTTCTTTCTGGGTTGCCTAACCCTATTTGAAGGTGTCACAAAGACACTATTAGGCAATACAGGTCCATCAAAAACGAGTCTCGGATCATCCAGAAGCTCACTCTCAGAGACGGAGCCACCACCCAGCGGTAGAACTGACCTCTTATTTTCCTGGATGGAATCAAGAGCGGATGGTAAACTTGTAGATGTTAAACTTGCCGAGCAATCTGCGTGAACACCTAGAGATACCTGCCCACATCTGAAAAATTGAGGGTGCTCCCCAGACTGCAAAGGCAGGTTCTCAGAGGGGCACACCTTAGTAGATTCATCTAGGAGCGTGAGGACAGTTGGTGGACTGAATCTTTCGGTCACAGCCTTGAGGAAACCGGGCAAATCTTGTAACACTGGATCTCCCTTATCTATAAGACCATTTACCCACTTCAAGGCCCTCCCTCTGAATCTCATACATACGTTAGCAATGATATCAATAGGGGACAAGTCATCAAAACTCAGATAATATCTGAAGAGAGCTAAACAGTGAGAGATATTTCCATAAAAGTAAGGCAGATCCTCGGGCAAATCTTGGATCTCGGGCATGGCAGGCACCTCTATCTGGTGTTGGACAGGCGGAACCCCCTCCTGGGGCTGGACAGGCGGAACCCCCTCCTGGGGCTGGGCAGGCGGAACCCCCTCCTGGGGCTGGGCAGGCAGAACCCCCTCCTGGGGCTGGGCAGGCAGAACCCCCTCCTGGGGCTGGGCAGGCAGAACCCCCTCCTGGGGCTGGACAGGCAGAACCCCCTCCTGGGGCTGGACAGGCAGAACCCCCTCCTGGGGCTGGACAGGCAGAACCCCCTCCTGGGGCTGGACAGGCAGAACCCCCTCCTGGGGCTGGACAGGCAGAACCCCCTCCTGGGGCTGGACAGGTCTTGGCCGGACCTCTGGCAAGGTGGACACCTCTCGGACCTCTGGCAAGGCGTGGACCTCTGGCAAGGCGGGCACCTCTCGGACCTCTGGCAAGGCGGGCACCTCTCGGACCTCTGGCAAGGCGGGCACCTCTCGGACCTCTGGCAAGGCGGGCACCTCTCGGACCTCTGGCAAGGCGGGCACCTCTCGGACCTCTGGCAAGGCGGGCACCTCTCGGACCTCTGGCGAAGCGGGCACCTCTCGGACCTCTGGCGAAGCGGGCACCTCTCGGACCTCTGGCGAAGCGGGCACCTCTCGGACCTCTGGCGAAGCGGGCACCTCTCAGACCTCTGGCGAAGTGGGCACCTCTCGGACCTCATGCCGTGAGGCAAGGGCAACGGGGACCTCATGCCGTGAGGCAAGGGCAACGGGGACCTCATGCCGTGAGGCAAGGGCAACGGGGACCTCATGCCGTGAGGCAAGGGCAACGGGGACCTCATGCCGTGAGGCAAGGGCAGCAGGGACCTCATGCCGTGAGGCAAGGGCAGCAGGGACCTCATGCCGTGAGGCAAGGGCAGCAGGGACCTCATGCCGTGAGGCAAGGGCAGCAGGGACCTCATGCCGTGAGGCAAGGGCAGCAGGGACCTCATGCCCGAAGGCAAGGGCAGCAGGGACCTCATGCCCGAAGGCAAGGGCAGCAGGGACCTCATGCCCGAAGGCAAGGGCAGCAGGGACCTCATGCCCAAAGGCAAGGGCAGCAGGGACCTCATGCCCGAAGGCAAGGGCAGCAGGGACCTCATGCCCAAAGGCAAGGGCAGCAGGGACCTCATGCCCAAAGGCAAGGGCAGCAGGGACCTCATGCCCAAAGGCAAGGGCAGCAGGGACCTCATGCCCAAAGGCAAGGGCAGCAGGGACCTCATGCCCAAAGGCAAGGGCAGCAGGGACCTCATGCCCAAAGGCAAGGGCAGCAGGGACCTCATGCCCAAAGGCAAGGGCAGCAGGGACCTCATGCCCAAAGGCAAGGGCAGCAGGGACCTCATGCCCAAAGGCAAGGGCAGCAGGGACCTCATGCCCAAAGGCAAGGGCAGCAGGGACCTCATGCCCAAAGGCAAGGGCAGCAGGGACCTCATGCCCAAAGGCAAGGGCAGCAGGGCCGGACACCCCTCCTGGGGTCGCAGGGCCGGACACCCCTCCTGGGGTCGCAGGGCCGGACACCCCTCCTGGGGTCGCAGGGCCGGACACCCCTCCTGGGGTCGCAGGGCCGGACACCCCTCCTGGGGTCGCAGGGCCGGACACCCCTCCTGGGGTCGCAGGGCCGGACACCCCTCCTGGGGTCGCAGGGCCGGACACCCCTCCTGGAGTCGCTGGGCCGGACACCCCTCCTGGAGTCGCTGGGCCGGACACCTCTCCTGGAGTCGCTGGGCCGGACACCTCTCCTGGAGTCGCTGGGCCGGACACCCCTCCTGGAGTCGCTGGGCCGGACACCCCTCCTGGGGTCGCTTGGCCGGACACCCCTCCTGGGGTCGCTTGGCCGGACACCCCTCCTGGGGTCGCTTGGCCGGACACCCCTCCTGGGGTCGCTTGGCCGGACACCCCTCCTTTCGAAATTTGAGCACCACAGTGGCATAACTGAGCAGAATTTGGCACTATGGCAGAATGAGGAAAGCTCTTTTTATGTTTGCGAGCAGGACATAACTGAATAGAATGTCCCGACCTGCCGCAATAAAAACAGAGCTTCTTATCCCTTCTATGTCTCCTTTCTTCCTCAGAGAGACTGGGTCGTGGAAAACTCCAAAACTTGCCTTTGCTTACGCTAGAAAAACAGCAGCCAGAATTGAGAGTACCAGACTGATCTTTTCCCCTTTTTTCCTGCGTCTCCTTAAAGGGAGCAGGTAACCTTACTGAATCTTCAGGCAGAGCAGACAGTATCTCTGAAGATAGGATTTGAATACCCTCCAGTTTCTCTCTGAAATCCACCAGCAATGCAGAACTCAAAAACGGCAAAAACTTGAGAGGCAGGGAACCTTTCTGAAGTGAAGCCATTTTATGAGATTCAGCTGAATCAAAACAAAACTCCTGCACACGTTTATTTTGGCAGATCATTCTGTAACGATTTCTAGAGTTCTCTGTGTGTGCGTGCTTGGAAAGATGTCAGCTGAAGCCAGGTGAAAATTAAGTAAAGTTTATTGTGGAAAAAGTGGTGGTAAAAATAAATATAAACTGGATGCTTGATTACATGGAACAAAACACGATAAATGGAATATTTCAGGTTAAACATAGATGCAAAATAAACATGAAGAAATCCGGGTTTAAATCAAGCAGGGGAAAAATAACATACCAAAAATGAAGTGATCAGGCAGGAATGGAAACAAACTGCAAATAATAGTCCAGAAATGTAGATGTTGAACTGGCAGGGTAAGAAGTCCAGAAGCAAGGCACATGCGTTTTAGCAAAATGCAGGGAAGTCTCCAAGAAGCAAATAAGGCAGAATCTGGACAGGGTTACTGGAGAGAGCCCAGTCTCACTCCATACGGAACCGCAATGATCTGCAACTAAGTGCCTGTGAGCTGGAGTTAAATAGCAGCAGGGTGTTGGGCTCCAGGTGCACACAATCAGGTAATTACCCTGCAGAGGCAGTGTGCAACTGCCATTCAGACCTGAGGCAACAAGTGAGACCCCTAGAGGCAGGAATGAGGTAATGCAAGGCAAAACAAAACACAAATATTCCTAACACATTTTTGCCAACGATTTAGAGGAACATCGTTTTTGGGTTAAAGAGGTTCTGTCCCGTCTCCGTGTCAATCATCTCTATTGCAAATTAGAAAAATGCGTCTTTGAAGTCAAGTCCATTCCGTTTCTAGGGTACATTGTGTCCGGTTCCGGACTAGAGATGGATCCTGAGAAACTACAAGCAATCCAAAATTGGCCGGTACCCTTAACCCTCAAAGGGGTCCAGAGGTTCTTAGGGTTCGCCAACTATTACCGAAAGTTTATACGAGACTTTTCCACCATTGTGGCGCCTATTACTGCTTTCACTAAGAAGGGTGCTAACCCGTCCAAGTGGTCTGAAGAAGCCATGCAAGCATTTCATCTTTTAAAACAAAGGTTCATCTCTGCGCCTGTTCTGAAACAGCCTGACATCGACTCTCCTTTCATCTTAGAGGTGGATGCCTCCTCCGTTGGAGTAGGAGCGGTGTTATCTCAGAGGGCTAAAGATGGCCATTTACACCCTTGCAGTTTCTTCTCCCGGAAGTTCTCCCCAGCTGAGCGCAACTATGCCATTGGCGACCAGGAGTTGCTAGCCATCAAGCTCGCTCTAGAAGAGTGGAGGTATCTGTTGGAGGGAGCTTCTCATTCAATCACCATACTTACAGACCACAAGAACCTTTTATACCTGAAGGGCGCACAATGTCTCAACCCTCGTCAGGCCAGATGGGCACTTTTCTTTTCCAGGTTCGACTTTAAACTCCAGTTCTGTCCGGGCTCTCAGAATCGCAAGGCCGATGCCCTTTCCCGCTCATGGGAGCAAGAAAATGAGTCAGAGTCTTCAGACAAGCATCCTATTATAAATCCGTTGGCATTCTCCACGGTAGGGATGGACTCTACGCCCCCATCAGGGAAAAGTTTTGTGAAGCCGATGCTAAGGAAGAAGCTCATGCATTGGGCCCATGCTTCCCGTTTTGCCGGACATACAGGTATCCAAAAAACCCTGGAGTTTATCTCTAGGTCCTATTGGTGGCCAACTCTGAAAAAGGACGTCTTGGAGTTTATTGCATCTTGCCCAAAGTGTGCCCAACATAAAGTATCCCGCCAGTCGCCTGCGGGGCAACTGGTTCCACTATCCGTTCCCCGTCGACCATGGACCCACTTGTCGATGGATTTCATTACAGACTTACCCATGTGCAACAAGTTCAATACCATCTGGGTGGTAGTTGACCGGTTCACCAAGATGGCACACTTCATTCCTCTCACCGGTCTTCCGTCAGCTTCCAAGTTGGCTCAAGTATTCATACAAGAGATCTTCCGACTCCACGGTCTTCCTGAAGAAATTATCTCAGATCGAGGAGTTCAATTCACAGCCAAATTCTGGCGAAGTTTATGTCAAGTCCTCCAAGTCAAGCTAAAGTTTTCCACGGCTTACCATCCTCAGACCAATGGTCAAACCGAGAGGGTGAATCAGGACTTGGAGGCCTTCCTCCGCATCTATGTGTCCTCCTCTCAAGATGACTGGGTTCAATTACTTCCCTGGGCCGAGTTCTGTCATAACAACCAGTATCATTCTTCATCTGCTTCAACACCATTCTTCACTAACTTTGGATTCCACCCTAAAGTCCCTGAGTTCCAACCGCTTCCAGCAACTTCTGTTCCCGCAGTGGATATCACCTTGCATCAGTTTGCCAATATCTGGAAGAGCGTACGATCAGCTCTGCTCAAGGCATCGTTCAGGTACAAGAAGTTTGCGGATAAGAAGCGTCGAGCAGTTCCTGCTCTCAAGGTGGGTGATCGGGTATGGTTATCCACGAAGAATTTGAGGTTAAGAGTTCCCAGTATGAAGTTTGCACCTCGCTATATCGGTCCTTTCAAGATTGAACAAGTCATCAATCCTGTTGCTTACAGACTCCAGTTGCCTCCCTTCTTAAAAATACCCAGGACATTCCATGTTTCCCTGTTGAAACCGCTGATCTTGAATCGGTTTCATTCCTCACTTCCTCCAACTCCGAAAGTCCAAACTCAACGAGGCGTTGAGTATGAAGTGGCCAAGATCCTGGACTCACGTCACCGTTACGGTCAACTACAATATCTTATTGACTGGAAGGGTTATGGTCCTGAGGAACGTTCATGGACCAATGCTTCTGATGTCCATGCTCCTGCCTTGGTCCGGAGATTCCATTCCAAGTTTCCTCAAAAGCCAAAGAAGTGTCCTGGGGCCACTCCTAAAGGGGGGGGTGCTGTCACGATCCGGGTATCTGGACGCCATTTCTTACCCATCAGATGCCTCCTAAGGCTGGCTCAGCGCTCCAGGACCGGATCCCATCTGTTATCCTGATGTGTACATTCCTGTATCCTCTCCTGTCACTCTGGGACGCTGTCACAGTAAACGCCATATTACACCTGGCATGGCGTCTCCCGCGGCCTCCGCCGCCGTCCCTGAACTTCTGCATGCAGAGTGTCTGAGTGGCGATTACGTCAGCCGCGGCCTCCGCTGTGTCCGCGTGGTTGGATGTGCATCTGTCAGCCTGGCGCCTCCTGTCTCCGGTGGCCGGCGCCGCCATTACTGTTTTCATTACCACATGGATTACAAACCAAACTTCCCTCCAAGTGTCTGCATGGGCGCAGCCATCTTGGATTCTGTCAGCTGATCATTTCCACCAATCTGTTCTCAGTATTGATAATCTGCATAATTGCCTAGCCAATCCCTTCCTTGCTGCAGGTATAAATACACTGTGCCTGAGCAAGGAAGGCGTCAGTGCTTTGGTTGTCAAACCTAGTTCCTGTTTGTCTCTCTCCTGTGATTGTCTTCCAGGTTCCAGCTCCTGTCTCAAGACTTCCACCATAGAGACCCGCACCAGCATTCCACCTGCGGTGTAGCCTGACTCTCCAATCCATTGTGGATTCATCTGTTTCCAGCTACAACATTACCTGCTTCCAGCTCAGCTTCCAGCAGAGTACAGCTTCCCTTAAAGGGCCGGTGTCCTTTCTACACTTTACCACTCTCCACCGGTATTATTATTTCTCCGCTCTCAAGTTCTACATTTCAGTTCATATTTCATCGCTCCCAAGTTCATTTATTATTTAACTGGTTCCAGCCAGTATCCACTCCGTGCTAACAACAGTCTGGTTCCAGCCAGTATCTACAGCAGCTGTTTTATCTTCAGCAACCCAGCTTTTTCTGGAACACCAGCTGGCACAATCCTGGGTTATCTCCGTTGCTACAGTCGGGCCTGGTAAGGACTTTCCATCTAGAAGATCATAAGAACTATCTCACACTACCAGTGCCCTGTGGCTCCTGCCATCCTGTAGTACCCAGGAACTGTATTTATTCTTTGCTGACTTTTACGTTTTATTTTACTGCTGCTGTGTTGCGGAGTTGTCATAATAAACATCATTGACTTTTATCCAAGTTGTCGTGGTCACGCCTTCGGGCAGTTATTATTCATGTTACTTACATGTCCAGGGGTCTGATACAACCTCCCAGGTTCCGGTACATCTCAGCCCCTACAACTGAGGCTGCCTCCCGTCAGCTCAGGCCCTCAGTTGTGACATATCCATTTTCTTTCAAAAAGAACTGGCTTCTCTTCCTGAAGTTCAGACGTTGTAAAGGGAGTGCTGCATATTCAGCCCCCTTTTGTGCCTCCAGTGGCACCTTGGGATCTTAACGTGGTGTTGAGTTTCCTGAAGTCACACTGGTTTGAGCCACTCAAAACCGTGGAGTTAAAATTTATCACGTGGAAGGTGGTCATGCTATTAGCCTTGGCTTCAGCTAGGCGTGTGTCAGAATTAGCGGCTTTGTCACATAAAAGCCCCTATCTGGTTTTCCATATGGACAGGGCAGAATTGCGGACCCGTCCACAATTTCTGCCAAAAGTGGTGTCATCTTTTCATATGCACCAACCTATTGTGGTGCCTGTGGCTACTCGTGACTTGGAGGATTCCGAGTTGCTGGATGTGGTCAGGGCTTTGAAGGTTTATGTAGCCAGAACGGCTAGAGTCAGGAAAACTGAGTCGCTGTTCATCCTGTATGCATCCAACAAGCTGGGTGCTCCTGCTTCAAAGCAAACTATTGCTCGCTGGATCTGTAACACGATTCAGCAGGCTCATTCTGCGGCTGGTTTGCCGCTTCCAAAATCAGTAAAAGCCCACTCCACAAGGAGGGTGGGCTCTTCTTGGGCGGCTGCCCGAGGGGTCTCGGCACTACAGCTTTGCCGAGCAGCTACTTGGTCAGGTTCAAACACACTTGCAAAGTTTTACAAGTTTGATACCCTGGCTGAGGAGGACCTTGTGTTTGCTTATTCGGTGCTGCAGAGTCATCCGCACTCTCCCGCCCGTTTGGGAGCTTTGGTATAATCCCCATGGTCCTTACGGAGTCCCCAGCATCCACTAGGACGTTAGAGAAAATAAGATTTTACTTACCGGTAAATCTATTTCTCGTAGTCCGTAGTGGATGCTGGGCGCCCGTCCCAAGTGCGGACTTCTTCTGCAATACTTGTATATAGTTATTGCTTAAATAAGGGTTATGTTATGGTTGCATCAGGGTTGATCTGATGCTCCGTTGTTGTTCATACTGTTAACTGGGTAAGTTTATCACAAGTTATACGGTGTGATTAGTGTGGCTGGTATGAGTCTTGCCCTGGATTCCAAAATCCTTTCCTTGTACTGTCAGCTCTTCCGGGCACAGTTTCTCTAACTGAGGTCTGGAGGAGGGACATAGAGGGAGGAGCCAGAGCACACCAGTATCCAAATTCTTTCTTAAAGTGCCCTGTCTCCTGCGGAGCGCGTCTATTCCCCATGGTCCTTACGGAGTCCCCAGCATCCACTACGGACTACGAGAAATAGATTTACCCGTAAGTAAAATCTTATTTTCTCTTATGTTCTAGAGGATGCTGGGGTCCACTTTAGTACCATGGGGTATAGACTGGTCCACCAGGAGCCATTGGCACTTTAAGAGTTTGAGAGTGTGGGCTGGCTCCTCCCTCTATGCCCCTCCTACCAGACTGTTTAGAAAATGTGACCGGAGGAGCCGGTCACAGCTAGGGAACTCCATAGGAGTTTCTCTGTATTTTTTATTTTAATAAGAGTTTTAGGCATAGGGAGGCTTCTGGCAACAGCCTCCCTGCTTCGTGGGACTAAGAAGGGGGGTAGTAGTGTCCGCACTAAGAGGTCTGAGCCACTATCTCCGCTGACAGGACACTGAGCTCCTGAGGGGAATGAACATTCGCCGCCACAGGTGATCGCTCACCCCCGCAGCATGCCGCCACCCTCTTACAGAGCCATTAGACTTCAGTGGCAAGTGAGTCACCGGTCCCCTGGCAAGTTGGAAGCCGGTGTGAAGATGGCTGCAACAGGGTAGGGAGCGCAGTACTAACTGTGCTCCGGGACTCAGTGGTACATTGTGCGGCGCTGTGAGGGGCACCCTGAGCCAGCGCCTACACTGGTCAGAAGCCTGTCAGGGACCCCAGATCACTGCCAGCAGATATTCCTCAGGCCAGTATAAAGAACCAGAGAGTGGGAAGCAGCGCCATGTTCAGGGGGCGGAGCTTCTCAGAGCGGACCCAGCAGCGTTCAGCGCCATTTTTCCTGCATGCAGAGACGCTGACAGGGAGGGCTGTTCCTCATCAATTCCAGCTATCTTGTACGGTACCAGGAGGTTGTAGAAGGGGGGGAGGTGGTGTATGTACTGTGTAACCTATTAAGGTACACAGAAAGCGCTGGATAGCGCTTTTCCTATATCTAAAAACGCTGTGTGTGGGTTGGCTTCAATCTCTGTGGCTCTCTTGACATTCTTGGGGGGGGGAAACTCTTCCTTTTCCGTGTGTGTGGAGTGTTTGTTGTCCCCAACTGACCATGTTTAGGGACTCTGTGTCATATGCTGCAGAGGATATGTCCTCTAAGGATGACCCCATTCCATGTAATCAGGATTGCACTGTTTTAGCACAGATTCCTGCTAAGGAGCCTGAGTGGGTAGCCTCTCTTAAGGGTATGATCTCTCAGATTTCTACTAGGGTAGCGCAAACTGAGAGAGCAACTCAGGTTTTACAAAACTCTATGGCTGTATGGTCCGGTTCTGTTCCAGGGCCCCCTAGCATACACTCTCAAAAATGTGCTCTTGCCCACATTATGCAAGATGACACGGATACCGATTCTGTCACTGCAGACGGTGAGGGGTGTGTGCTGAGGGGAACGGCATCTCTTGCAAAAAGGGTGCAGTTGATGATTGAAGCCATTAAAGATGTGTTGAATATTACTAACGCAACATCTGAGCAGGTTGAGGAGGCTTACTTCACGGATAATAAGAAAGCCTCGCTAACCTTCCCTGCGTCTAAAGAATTAAACGCTATATTTGAGAAATCCTAGGAAAACCCGGAGAAAAAATTCCAGATCCCCAGACAGGTTCTGGTTGCTTTTCCCTTTCCTGCGGAGGATAGAAAGAAATGGGAAAACCCACCCATAGTTGATGCATCTATTTCCAGACTGTGAAAGAAGGTGGTTTTACCTGTCCCGGGATCTACCGCGTTAAAAGAACCGGCTGATCGCAAAATTTACACTACGCTCAAATCCATATACACGGCTTCAGGGGCGATATTGCGACCTACTATTGCCTGTGCATGGATCTCTAAAGCTATAGTAAAGTGGTCGGGCACGTTACTTGAGGAATTGGATTCAATGGATAAAAGTGACGTTGAATTGTTTCTACGTAACATACAGGATTCTGCATGGTTTATGGTGGAATCCATGAAAGACCTGGGTTTGATGGCTGCAGGGATATCTTCCATGTCTGTCTCGGCTCCCAGAGGACTCTGGCTACGCCAATGGTCTGCCGACGCAGAATCCAGGAGAGGTGTGGAGAACCTACCATACACAGGTCAGGCTCTATTTGGGGAAGTGTTGGATGCGTGGATTTCCACGGCAACTGCGGGTAAGTCACCTTTTCTTCCCTCAGCTGCACCTGCTACGAAGAAACCTTTTTCTTCTTTTCCATCACAGTCCTTTCGGACAGCAAAACAAAAAAGGCCAAGCCTTCTAACACCTTCTTTAGAGGAGGTCGTGCAAAATTCAAAAAAACTGCTACTGCAGGTTCCCAAGACCAGAAGCCTGCTTTTGGTACATCAAAATCCTCAGCATGACGGTGGACCACAAGGCCTGGTGGGGCGAGGCTCCGATGGTTCAGCCACAAGTGGGTGTCATCCGGCCTGTACCCCTGGGTGCAGGATATTGTGTCCCAGGGGTACAGGCTAGAGTTTGAAGAACTCCCGCCTCACCGATTCTTCAAATCAGGCTTACCAGCTTTGCTGGCAGACAGGGCTGTCGTACAGGAAGCCATCCAAAAATTGGAGAAGTCAAAGGTCATTGTCCCAGTTCCACCTCAGATGCAAAACAAGGGTTACTATTCAAACCTTTTCGTGGTTCCAAAACCGGATGGTTCGGTCAGGCCAATTTTGAATTAGAAAATGTTGAACCCCTATCTGAGGGAGTTCAAATTCAAAATGGAGTATTTGAGAGCGGTGATCGCAGGTCTGGAGGAGGGGTAGTTCCTGGTATCCCTGGATATCAAGGATGCGTACCTCCACATTCCAATCTGGCCGCCGCATCAGGCTTATCTCCGATTCGCACTGTTAAGACTGTCACTATCCGTTCCAGGCACTGCCATTTAGCCTCTCCACGGCACCGAGGGTGTTCACCAAAGTGATGGCAGAGATGATGGTTCTCCGCTGGCAGGGAGTGAAGATAATTCCATACCTGGACGATCTGCTGATAAAGGCAGTGTCCAGGGAGAAGTTGTTGCAGTCCATTGCGCTCACGATACGACTGCTCAGGCATCACGGTTGGATCCTGAACCTTCCAAAGTCACTTGGAACCAACAAGGAGATTCTTTTCTGGGAATGATCCTCGATACGGAAGTGCAGGGGGTGTTTCTACCGGTGGAGAAAGCGTTGGTGATACAATCAATGGTCCGTGATGTCTTGAAGCCTGCCTGGGTATCGGTTCACCAGTGCATTCGCCTTCTGGGGAAGATGGTTGCCTCCTACGAGGCTCTACCATACGGAAGATTCCATGCTCGACCTTTCCAACTAGATCTCCTAGACAAATGGTCGGGATCTCATCTGCACATGCACCAGAGGATATGTCTCTCACCGAAGGCAAGGATTTCGCTCCTCTGGTGGCTGCAAATGCCTCACCTTCTGGAGGGCTGCAGGTTCGGAGTTCAGAACTGGATCCTTCTAACCACGGATGCATGTGTCAGAGGTTGGGGAGCGGTCACCCAGGGGGAAACCTTCCAAGGAAGATGGTCAAACCTTGAAGCCATTCTTCCAATAAACATTCTGGAACTCTTCTACAAGATCGGGACATTCAAGTACAGTCAGACAATGTAACCCTCGGTGGCCTACATAACCCGACAGGGAGGAACAAAAGCAGAGCTGCAATGTCAGAGGTGACTAGAATCCTCCTCTGGGCAGAAAGGCACGCGTTGGCGCGGTCAGCGATCTTCCTTCCATGAGTGGACAACTGGGAAGCGGACTTTCTCAGCAGACACAATCTCCATCCAGGAGAATGGGGCCTCCACACGGAAGTATTCACAGATGTGACCAGTCATTGGGGCGTGCCTCACATAGACATGATGGCCTCACGTGTCAACAAGAAACTTCGGAGGTGCTGTTCCAGGTCGAGAGACCCACAAGCAGTGGCGGTGGATGCCCTAGTAACTCCGTGGGTATTCAAGTCAGTGTATGTGTTCCCTCCACTTCCACTCATTCCAAGAATTCTAAAACTCATAAAGAGAACAAGGGTTCAGACAATTCTCAATGCTCCGGACTGGCCAAGGCGAGCTTCGTACGCGGATCTTCTGGACTTACTGCTGGAGGATCCGAGGCCCCTTCCTCTTTACGAGGACCTTCTACAACAGGGGCCGTTCGCTTATCGAGACCTACCGTGGCTACGTTTGACTGCATGGCGGTTGAACGCCAGATCTTAGCCCGAAAGGGTATTCCGAGCAAGGTTATCCCTACCCTGATACAGGCTAGGAAAGGGGTAACGTCTAAGCATTACCATAGCATTTGGAAAAAATGTGTCTTGGTGTGAATCCAAGAAATTTCCTATGGTGGAGTTTCAACTTGGACGGTTTCTCCTCTTCCTGCAAGCAGGTGTGGATTTGGGCCTGCGTTTGGGATCCATAAAGGTCCAAATTTTGGCTTTATCCATTTTCTTCCAGAAACAATTGGCTGGCCTCCCTGAGGTTCAAACCTTTTTGAAAGGGGTTCTGCACATCCAGCCTCCCTTTGTGGCGCCGATGGCACCCTGGGATCTTAATGTGGTGTTGCATTTCCTGCAATCGGATTGGTTTGAGCCTTTACAGGAGGCTGAGGTCAAGTTTCTCACGTGGAAGGCTGTCACTTTGTCGGCTCGACATGTGTCGGAATTGGGGGCTTTGTCCTGTAAAAGCCCCTACTTAATCTTCCATGAAGATAGAGCTGACCTTAGGATGCATCAGCAGTTCCTTCCAAAAGTTGTCGGCTTTCCATATCAACCAACCTATTGTGGTGCCAGTGGCTACTGACTCCCCAATTCCATCAAAGTCCTTAGATGTTGATAAAGCTAAATATTTATCGTATATAATACCCTTTATGAGGTCTAAGAACACTGTACGCTAACTACGTATGAAGTACCGTAAGGGTACGCACGTTGCGTAACGATCGCTTAGCCGTGGTCGAGACGCTCAAGCGTTACGTTCGCTCACGGCCAAGAGATCACTGGCAGGCACGCTATTGGCTGCCGACTACCGTAATGATTCGCTATAGCGATGCGACCGCTCGAGACCACGAGGAGATCACCAGCGGCGCATACGCTCACAATGTAAAACCTTTATATCTAAACCATAAACAGTGTATTATGCAGTAAACCCTTTGTGTAGTGATATGGTGTAAATACAACACAGTATAACCTTACTAGCTTAAAAGCAGTTTGAGCGTCACCGACGCTCTGAGAATACTTAACTCTATAAGAAATACACAGATACCTAGGCTTAGGGTCCAACGCCTAATATATATATATTTTGAATGATATACTTGCAAAAGAATTAATACAAATACAAATCATACACTACAATATAACATAGACTAACTAACCAGGTAACTATACAGTAAATACGATACAATTAAGTTTAAGAGAAAATGAGAGAAAGAGAAGAGAGAGAAAGATATGGCCCATAATAACAAGAGAGAAACAGTATGATTACGGAGAAAAACTTACGCACAAAGGAAACGATCGCATGCGCCTCTGGACATCCAGCTCCCGATTTTCAGCAATGATAACCGTTGAAGAGTAAGAGCTGGATGTGATCGGCCTTTCTATTTATGCCCCACACACAATGCAATTCAATGGTCCCTACAATCTCATTGTTCATTGGACACAGGAATTCGGCCTTGCATCATAACAAAAGGTCATAGGTTGATTCATACAGGTGGGCTGTGACTATTTCCAACAGCTCAGGTGGGAGGGAAACTGGGTTTCCCGCCGCATGGGTAATAAAGTGCAAATAAAGTAAATGTTCATAAACTTCTTATGTCCATAACTATTCGCACGAGCGATTGATCTGCTTCAAACCAACACCGGAATATTTCTAATTAAATATTCTTCCGATGGATACTAAACACCACTGTATTACTCCTGTCTGACCCTTCGTATCAAACAAAGAGGGATTTCTCTGTTCATGAACATTCTATATTAACCAAACTTTCAGAATCTATCAAAGGGACCATGATCTACAAAATACATTATATAGTAAAAATATGTAATGATTGAGTCGCACGCTACGATCACATAAACTCTACCGTAAATACGCATACCGTGCGCCTGCGGGTGCCCGCGACTGTGAGTATGCACACGTACGGGAGAGCGTACGCATGCGCAGCACGGACCTGTGTGAGGTGCAAATATGGTAGTGTGCATAGAGATATTTTTCTGACTTTGACAGTCCACCCTTTGGCAGTCTACAATAACTGCCACTTCCTGAAAACATTTCAAAAAGAGAAAAATATATGTTAGGGGTTAATACATTTACATGGTTGGGTAAGGGAGGAGAGGAGATGGTAGGAAAAGGGTATGACCTAGTGAGATAGCAGAAGCATGTGTGTATGAATCCGTGCTTGGGGGGTCATGTATCATCGTGCCGTACGTGTTTTAAATCAAGCTTCGAGGTATTGCGAAGTATACATTTGAATTCCTTCTTATCCCGTGGTACGGGTCTGTGGATGGGCTGTCAAACTTTACCGAGCTCTTTTCGGCTTTGGTTGTAACAAAATGGGGGAGCACATTTTAGTTGATGATACATGAATGGGGGAGATATGTGATTGCTGATATCTGTGCCTGTATTCCCTATCGACTATGTGTGTCATTACCTGAGGGTTGTAGAAATGAAGAAAAGACATAATTACGGTAAATGCGGTGGTATTCTATGTCAGGTAAAGGTATATTCGTCGATTGAGGTCTTGTTTGGTGTCTGTTGAATGCAGTCTTCTTTGTGCTTTTGCTCATAAGGTGCGAGCAAAGCTGTCAATGTCCATAGATTTACAAAAGTGTTGGGCTAGCGTAATTTTAAAATTTCTAGGGAAACTGGGGATCCATGGCATAGTTCATCAAAAATCTGTGTATCAGGTTGTCAAACTTCTTCTTTAATCCCTCTGTTGTCTGTATATCGGCTCATCAAATTCCTCGTCCAAGTGGGTCTTGTTACCTTGGAGAAAACGGAAAAACAGGTGAAAGAAACGGACCGTAGAAATCGCATTTTCATCACATCATTGTTTCTACATTTGGGTCATAAATCAAGTCCATTGGAATTACAGTTTCCTCACTCCTCAAACTCATTACCCTTGTACGATGTTTGCACTTCATTAAAGCCTGACCGCATCTAAATATCAATCCAATCGATATGACAACACCTAAGATACATAGGAGAAACTTCCCAAAATCCATTATGACTCCTTGAGCCCAGTCTCCTAAACCAGAAAACCAATTTCGCGGGTTCAACCATGACACCCAACCAGTCAGCTCATTACCTACAGCAGCAAGAGTGAGATTGTATCTCCTGCGAAATTCCCACTTCAATTGGAGAATATCGTCCATCTTTTGGTCTATGACCTCGACCGGATCCTCGGTGCTATTCGTAATATATGTGCAACATTTCACGCCGTATTGTGTTGCCAGTGTGACACAATATCCGCCTGTCACTGCTGTGAGGTAATTGAGAACCATTCTATGCTGTACCAGTTCTGTTTTGTAAGCTTGAAGTTCCCTTCCAGTATACCTAAATGTGTCATCATACATTTCAGTGATATTATCTAACAAATTTGCGAGCGCCGATATGTATTTATAATTCAGCACTCCTCTAGCGGTGCGGGTGAAATCTAACGCGATTAAGAATTGAATCCCGGTGGATTCACTTATCAGATCAGAGGCCGGATGCTCTGTCTTCTCTATCAGGTGCCTTTTAACAACGTGCTCGTAATGGGTGTGAGTATAAGGAGCTTGGGCACCACGGTGTATGTCTTTCATTTTGTCATGTGATACAGTCATTACTTCAGGCAGTACTTTTCCAATATAACACAATCCTTCAGAGTTTGGGGCAAGCCACTTGTACGCCTTCCTCCCGCATATGAAATATGCATCATCGGGGAGAACATATGGGACGGAGTAGGACATAACCATATTACACACCTTCCATGTGAAATCTCCTAACCCTAATTCTTCCATCTGCTTAGTACACGTATCTGGTTGTATGATATGTGCACAGTATCCTGGTGATACCTCTCCAACTCTAGTAATCCTATTTCCTAAGGTATACCTATACCGGAAAGATTTTCCTCTACTGGCTATGTGGCGTACAAGCTCTGTATCTGTAGGCATTCTATCTGCTCTATGCGAAAAGGTCATGGTTTGATCACTCCATGACACTTCCCAATTTCCCGGCTTTCGGGGATTGGAGATGTTAAAACATAATAGGGACCTATCCACATGGTATTGGTGGAGCTTCAAACTAGGAGGGCTGGAGATATTAAACCTCCTGTCCACCGGTCTCCCACCACTTAACTCAAGTACCTCCCCTAACGTTAACGGAAATGGTACTAGCCCTGATTTGCTATGACCTTGAGGTACTTGAGAGCATACCCAACAATCTGTTTTATTTAACACACTACCCACTAAGGAGTGATAGTCACTCAATGGATGCCGGTCCATATGGATATTAAAACTGGATTGGCATTTCTTTGTGCACCCATCCTCAATGACATTGTTACAGAGCCGACAGATACAGTTTTCTTCAGCTAACAATCCTTCACAATTCCTTCTATGGTCAATGCTATCGGATCGTTTTCTGATACTCGCCTTTGCTTGTTGATTATGTTGTTCTCGGAAAACTACGCCTCCATTTCTGTCATCAGAACCCATTCCAGAACCTCTCTCGAACTCCATGGTACTCTCGCCGGAACAGACTGCTCTGGTCAACATCATGGTCAACAGGAAAATCCGGATCACAGTCTCTTGAGGCAGGTCCATCTTAGGAGGAGACGAAGAAGAATGAGAAGGGGGGAAAAATAATTTGAGGGAGAGGGGATGGGAAGTGGAGAAAAACAATAAAAGGGAACAGGGGATCGACAACTGCTTTTGATCTTGTGGTTCTCGATGCTCAGGTGCCGCCTTAGTCCTCCTGGAACAGACACTCTAGTGATACAACCTCTACCGTCTGTTCCTTATCACAGGACTTCTCTGGATCAACGACCTTCTTACAGTGGGACGAATGAACCCAAGTCTCTCTCTCAGCAACCTTCAATGCTGTAGTGCTAGTCAATAAGACCTGTTATGGTCCTTCCCATCTGTCAATAAGGCAACCTGAGCGTAGAAAATTCTGTATCATTACATAATCCCCAGGTTCAATGTCATGACAATTACTATCTGGTAAATCAGGAATCACTAACTTCAGATTATCATTTTGATTCCTTAACTGTTTACTCATGTTAATCAAGTATTTTACAGTCACTTCATTGTTACACTTCAAATCATCCTGAGGGTTAATCATGACATGCGGTTGTCGACCAAACAAGATTTCAAAGGGAGACAGATTAAGAGGGGACCTGGGAGTGGTTCTGATGCTGTACAGTACAATGGGTAAAGCTTCTGGCCATGTCAATCCTGTCTCTGCCATCACTTTACTCAGTTTATTTTTAATAGTGCTGTTCACTCTTTCCACTTTCGCACTCGCCTGTGGACGGTATGGAGAATGCAGCTTGCTATCAATTCCCATCAATTTACACATTCCTTGAAAGACATCACCTGTAAAATGGGTACCCCTATCACTTTCGATAATTCTAGGGATACCATATCTACATACAAATTCCTGCACAATTTTCTTAGCAGTAAACATAGCGGTATTTGTGGCCGCCGGAAATGCTTCGACCCAATTTGAAAAAACATCTATACAAACAAGTACATATTTCAAATTTCAACAAGGGGGTAATTGAATGAAGTCAATCTGTATTACCTGGAAAGGGCCGCCGGCAGGTGGGATATGGGATGGTTCTGTAGGTATTGCCTTTCCAATATTCTTTCTCAAACAGGTAAGGCATGACATGGCTCTTTTACTCGCATGAGAGGAGAATCCTGGGGCGCACCAATATGCTCTTACCAACTTGCACATCCCTTCCTTGCCTAGATGAGTCAGCCCGTGAGCTGCTTCAGCCAAACACGGAAGATATGCTCTGGGGGCCACTGGTTTACCATGTCCATCCGTCCAGAGTCCTGAGGACTCCTGGCCATATCCCTTTGCCTTCCAGACTGCCTTTTCCTGTGTGGAACACAAATTTTGCATCTCACACAACTTCTGTGTGTTGATGGTATTAAATACCATCAGTTGTGTGGTGTCTGTCTGTCTGGGGGTAGCAGCTGCTAATTTAGCAGCTTCGTCTGCTCGGCTGTTACCAAGTGATACTGGGTCTTGGCTATATGTATGTGCTTTACATTTGATAACAGCCACTCTGTCGGGTTCCTGTATCGCTGTTAGAAGCCTTTTTATGTGAGCTGCATGCGCTACCGGTGTACCAGCTGCCGTCATGAAATTTCTGAGGCGCCATAGGGCTCCGAAATCATGGACTACCCCGAATGCGTATCTAGAATCGGTGTAGATATTGGCTGATTTGCCCTTAGCCAATTCACATGCTCTGGTTAGGGCGACCAGTTCAGCAACCTGGGCTGAGTGAGGTGGGCCTAGCGGTTCCGCTTCTATGGTGCCTTGGTCATCTACGACTGCGTATCCAGTACACAAGTCTCCCGAGTCTGACTGTCTATGACAACTACCGTCCGTGTAGAACGTAAGTTCTGCATCTTCCAGTGGGTTGTCACTGATGTCAGGCCTTGCGGTAAAATTTTGGGTCAAATATTCCATACAATCATGAGTGTCTTCCTTTGTATTAAATCCTCCTTCCCCACCACTCTCATCCTCCACCCTTTGTGCCTGCCCAGGCACACCTGGGAGATATGTTGCAGGATTTAATGCACTGCATCTCCTTATGGTGATGTTTACGGGGGCCATTAGTGCCAATTCCCATCTTGTAAACCGCGCTGATGAGACGTGCCTGGTTTGGGCAGAATTTAACAAGGCTGACACTGCATGTGGTGTATGAATTGTGAGGTTGTGACCTAGCACGACGTCTTCGCTTTTCGTTACTAGCAATGCTATCGCAGCAACGCTTCGCAAGCATGTGGGGAGGGATCGCGCTACTGTGTCTAGCTGAGCGCTGTAATATGCTACTGGCCTGCTGGCATCACCGTGCTTTCGGGTTAGTACGCCTGCCGCGCAACCAGCACTTTCTGTTCCGTATAGTTCAAAGGGTTTCCCATAGTCCGGCATACCTAATGCTGGTGCCTGCGTTAGGCACTGTTTAAGTCTCTCAAATGCTGCCTCAGACTCGTCTGTATGCGAAATCCGATCAGGTTTGTTTGAGGAGACCATCTCCTGCAAAGGTAACGCTAGGATGGAAAACCCTGGGATCCAGTTACGGCAATACCCACACATTCCTAAAAATGTTCTGATCTGTTGCTGGGTTTGTGGCAGAGTCATGTCTCTAATTGCTTGAATTCTATCAGCGGTCAGGTGTCTCAGTCCTTGTGTTAAACAGTGTCCCAAATATTTTACCTTAGTTTGGCATAATTGCAACTTGTCTTTGGAAACCTTGTGTCCTGTGTCTGAAAGATGAAACAGGAGCTGTTTCGTATCCTTCAGGGATGCCTCCAATGAATCAGAACACAGTAGTAGATCATCCACGTACTGTATTAATACTGATCCACTCACTGGTTGGAAAGACTGTAAACAATCATGCAAAGCCTGAGAAAATATACTTGGGCTATCTATGAATCCTTGTGGTAATCGAGTCCATGAGTATTGGACTCCTCTGTATGTAAATGCAAACAAATATTGACTGTCAGGGTGCAGAGGTACCGAAAAGAAAGCGGAGCAGAGGTCAATAACAGTGAAAAATTTCGCAGTGGGAGGGATTTGCATTAGGATGACAGCTGGATTTGGCACTACGGGGAACTGACTCTCAACTATTTTGTTAATCCCCCTTAGATCCTGCACTAGCCTGTAACCCCTCCCCCCACTCTTTTTCACAGGGAAGATGGGACTATTAGCAGTGCTGGACGTTCTTACCAGAATGCCCTGTTGTAGCAAGCGCTCTATTACTGGGTAAACTCCTAACTCCACCTCTGGCTTCAGAGGGTACTGTGGGATTTTTGGAGCTATCCTACCATCTTTTACTTGTACAACTACCGGAGCTACGTTTGCCATTAATCCAGTGTCCTGTCCATCTTTAGTCCAAAGTGACTCTGGTATCTGAGATGTCATTTCTTCTACTTGGGAGGGAGTCCTATTTGTCATAATGGTATGTGACATTAATTTTGACGGGGAGTCTAACATGTCTCGTACTTCCTGAGCGTGATTCTCAGGTATGTCCAAGAATACACCTTCAGGAGTACAATAAATGACGCACCCCATTTTACACAATAAGTCTCTACCCAGGAGATTGGTCGGTGCCGATGCAGCCAGCAAAAAGGAATGCTTGGTATGTAACGGCCCTACTGTAATCTCGGCTGGTTTGCTAACAGGGTAGTGCTGGACTACTCCCGTTAC
Organism: Pseudophryne corroboree; assembly: GCF_028390025.1. Classification (NCBI taxonomy): domain Eukaryota; kingdom Metazoa; phylum Chordata; class Amphibia; order Anura; family Myobatrachidae; genus Pseudophryne; species Pseudophryne corroboree. Next base: position 33,519,896 of record NC_086452.1, read on the forward strand.
CCCTATGGCTGGAATTGTCTTACCAGTGGTTCTCATGCCCACTGTCGAATTTATCACTGATTTGGCCGCCCCTGTGTCTACAAGAAAGTTTAATGATTTACCAGCTACATTGATTGCAATTTCTGGTTCACTTCCAAGACTTGCAATCAATTTTACTGGCTGCAGATTACAGGTATGGCCACACCCCTATTGGGTATGGTGACCTCCCTGAATCCCGCTGGCAGCAACTACTTGTGAGGGAGTTAGCTGGGAACTACCAGAGGTTTGCCAATCTCTGTTTGGGGGGTATCTTTTTGTTTCCCCTGCATGTGGCTCATAACTCCGTTTCTGCGGACCTTGCTCCCAATGTCGTGTGTCGTGTCGTTGTCTAGGGGGTTGATAAGATTTTTGTACATTTCTCGATCTACAGTCTCGTGCAAAGTGTCCCTGTCTGTGACAAAAATAACATGTTACCACATTTGACTTACCCACAGGGTTTGGTGATGTTAACACAGGCTGTTTTGTGGTCAGGGCCTGTATACTTACTGCCATTAACTTATCACTTTGTTGTTCCCTGTGTCTGGTGATGTTCCTATCGTGATCAATAGCAGCCTCTCTCAAAGTAGCCACAGACAGACCTCGCCAACATGGTTGTGTGGTCTGTACCCTAGTCTTTAATGATTCTTTTAAACCATCCATCAGTACCGATACTGCTACTTCTCGATGGTTTATGTTTGTTTTAATGTCCTCTATGCCTGTGTATTTTGCCATTTCTGATAATGCTCTGTGAAAATACTCTGCAGCTGTCTCTGACTCCTTCTGTTTAATGGAGAATATCTTGTTCCATCTGACTACCGCTGGGAAATACTCTTTTAACTGTAAGTTTATTCTTTTTACATTATCTTTGTTGTACACATCTGTAAGAGGTACATCCTGATCTAATCCGCAATCAGCTAAAAATTGAGTTGCGTCAACATTGGAGGGTAAACATGCTCTCAGCAATATCTGCCAGTCTTTATTGTTGGGCTCTACAGTGTTACCTAAGTCTCTGATGTATTTTTGACTGGCAACTAAGTCTTTTCTAGGGTCAGGGAATTCAGACACTATGGTCCTTAATTCCATTCTGGAAAATGGGCTATACATGGCAATGTTCCTCACAGGGGTGACTCCTGATGTGTCAGTTTTCCCATTTGGAACAGCTATTACCCTAACAGGAGTAACTCTAACAACATCACTCTGTGTGGGTTCTACAGCCTGTGGTGAAATGGCTTCAGCATAGTGTATGGTGCCGTACTTACCTGTAGATACGACCTCACCTATCCCTCCGCTAGGGGCCCTTGTTACTAATCTCGTGGGTGGAGCTGTGCCTACTGTGGTCTCTGCTATGGTGGCTGCTAGAGAGAGCGCTGAAATTGTTGCCGATTCGTCTTCTTGATCACACTCCTGAGGAAAGTTCAAAACAGGGTACAACTTGCACGGGTTAATACTTGCATTGGTTAATTGGTTAACATTATCTTTAACATTTAAACAGTTGCTAAGTGTTTGTGTGTTACACCTTAGTGCGTCATTCTCCGCAACCAATTTCTCTCCTGATATGTATGGTGGCGGTGGGGCCGTGGCTATCAGTTTTCTGATTGAGCCAGATCCCGCCGCCTGAGCCAATCCTCTCTGTATGTCACCCTCCTGTTGCCACAACTGCAAATAATCATAATGCTTGATTCGTCTCTTTGCTGATTTAATGAGACATATCCTTCTCCTTAAATTCGTTAACACTTCTGTGCTGAAGCTACCTACTCTTGGGAATTTCTCCCCGTCATGTACTGTCATTCTCTCCCATTCATCACATAAAGCTTCTGTGTGACTTCCGTATTTCTCACACATTACATACCTTGCCGACCCAATTGGTCGGTCCACTGAATCAACCCGAACCGAGGTTGATCGCCCCCTACCTGAACAAGTGGCCCCCATAGTTCGAAGGTGTTGCTTTATTCAACCAACCCTTACGCAAACCAAATGTCCAAAATAGGCTGACGGTGGCGGTTTACCGAGTACCCCACTCACTCGCCCACGCCGACCAATACGACCTGATCACACCGATATGGTGCTGGCGTACTCGACCTAGGGCCCCTGCGACCTGAACCTCTATTTACTGGAACCTGTGAGGGTGATCCGAAGAACACTTACTCTTTCCAGTAACTATTGGTTGCTGGATAGTTCCTGAGTGAGCAGCGAACTTCCCTTAAAATAAAAAAAGATTACACAAATCACGTTAGAATGTACAAATAGCGTTTATGACCTTCGTACACAAATAGTACCGGTCAGGTTTACTAATGCACACAATTACGTGCGGTACAATCGTTCAGCACATAAGCAACTAATCTTATGTACGGAGCGACCAGTGGAATCGAAAATTGCGGCTGCGAATTCCTTCAGCAAGAGCTTGTATGGCCTATATGGGTGTTGCACCAACCCTTTCTTGGTGTTGTGCCTGTGGACTGTATAGCGGACTTCCTTGTCTGCTGTACCTGAACCTGCTGGTCTGCTATGACCTCCTGGTCTGTTACAGTATGACCTCCTGGTCTGCTACACTCTAATGCTCAAATTGTATATTTAACTAGGGATGCCTCCCTAGCCACCGTGTACGTCACTTACACGCATGTACCTCACGAGTACTCGACTTTTCTTGTGGTTCAACCTTTAAAATTGTAAAAACAAACACTCATTCACCGCATATACACTTTTGTTTCTATTTCTATTTCTGCGCAGAAATTTTTCTTTAGACCAGATGTGTTACAAATTAGGAGAAGGATCTATTAATTTAAATTTCGAATTTAAAAAAAAAATAGATTTGCGCGATTTATCGCCTGGCGTTATTTACCGCGTGGCGCTACTTATCGCGTTGAGAGGAGAGAGAAAAAAACTTGTGATTTGAGTTACGTGGGCGTACCCGTACGCTCCGTTGCGTAATATACGCTGCGTGCGTCGGCCCTTGGATTGCGTACGCAAGTCTCAGTCTTTTGTTAGAGACACGTGTACGCAAAGCAAAGATCCACCGTAACACAATTTATACGTTTATCAATGTAGATGATCCTTGATCATCTACCGCACACCACACTGACTTCGCCTTATCTCCCAGGCAAAACTGTGTGTTTGTCTATACTTTAACTATGTTACCTTTACTCTTAAACTATAAAATAGTGACAAATCTTTCTTAGCACGTTTATCAACTATAAAACTGGCAAACAGAAGAGTGATATACGAAAATACACAAATGAAAAAGAAATGCAGATATATATGTGCGTGCGTGTGTACGCAAGACAGAAAAAATAAACAGTTTTAAAAAGACACTATTGTTTTGTTCTTACCTCCGGTTCCCGGATTCCTTCAGCACCCTTTACTAAGAGAAGCAGACGCTTATCCAAACAGCACTACGAGGAATATGATCTCCCGCCCTTTGCTGCTGGATAATGTCTGCTGAAATTACCTAGTGTAGATATGTGAAGGACAGGACGAGCCCGCAATTGATAAAGCTAAATATTTATCGTATATAATACCCTTTATGAGGTCTAAGAACACTGTACGCTAACTACGTATGAAGTACCGTAAGGGTACGCACGTTGCGTAACGATCGCTTAGCCGTGGTCGAGACGCTCAAGCGTTACGTTCGCTCACGGCCAAGAGATCACTGGCAGGCACGCTATTGGCTGCCGACTACCGTAATGATTCGCTATAGCGATGCGACCGCTCGAGACCACGAGGAGATCACCAGCGGCGCATACGCTCACAATGTAAAACCTTTATATCTAAACCATAAACAGTGTATTATGCAGTAAACCCTTTGTGTAGTGATATGGTGTAAATACAACACAGTATAACCTTACTAGCTTAAAAGCAGTTTGAGCGTCACCGACGCTCTGAGAATACTTAACTCTATAAGAAATACACAGATACCTAGGCTTAGGGTCCAACGCCTAATATATATATATTTTGAATGATATACTTGCAAAAGAATTAATACAAATACAAATCATACACTACAATATAACATAGACTAACTAACCAGGTAACTATACAGTAAATACGATACAATTAAGTTTAAGAGAAAATGAGAGAAAGAGAAGAGAGAGAAAGATATGGCCCATAATAACAAGAGAGAAACAGTATGATTACGGAGAAAAACTTACGCACAAAGGAAACGATCGCATGCGCCTCTGGACATCCAGCTCCCGATTTTCAGCAATGATAACCGTTGAAGAGTAAGAGCTGGATGTGATCGGCCTTTCTATTTATGCCCCACACACAATGCAATTCAATGGTCCCTACAATCTCATTGTTCATTGGACACAGGAATTCGGCCTTGCATCATAACAAAAGGTCATAGGTTGATTCATACAGGTGGGCTGTGACTATTTCCAACAGCTCAGGTGGGAGGGAAACTGGGTTTCCCGCCGCATGGGTAATAAAGTGCAAATAAAGTAAATGTTCATAAACTTCTTATGTCCATAACTATTCGCACGAGCGATTGATCTGCTTCAAACCAACACCAGAATATTTCTAATTAAATATTCTTCCGATGGATACTAAACACCACTGTATTACTCCTGTCTGACCCTTCGTATCAAACAAAGAGGGATTTCTCTGTTCATGAACATTCTATATTAACCAAACTTTCAGAATCTATCAAAGGGACCATGATCTACAAAATACATTATATAGTAAAAATATGTAATGATTGAGTCGCACGCTACGATCACATAAACTCTACCGTAAATACGCATACCGTGCGCCTGCGGGTGCCCGCGACTGTGAGTATGCGCACGTACGGGAGAGCGTACGCATGCGCAGCACGGACCTGTGTGAGGTGCAAATATGGTAGTGTGCATAGAGATATTTTTCTGACTTTGACAATGTTGTGAGGGCTTTGAAGATCTATGTGAAGAGGACGGCTCGTCACAGCAAATCGGACTCTGTCCTGTATGACCCCAAGAAAAGGGGGTGTCCTGCTTCTAAGTAGACGATTTCTCGCTGGATCAGGTTCACTACCCAGCATGCATATTCTACGGCAGGATTGCCGTGTCCAAAATCTGTAAAGGCCCACTCTACTCGTAAGGTGGGTTCTTCCTGGGCGGCTGCCCAGGGTGTCTCGGCTTTACAGCTTTGCCGAGCAGCTACTTGGTCAGGATCGAACACGTTTGCTCAATTCTACAAGTTCGATACTTTGGCCTCTGAAGACCTAAAGTTTGGTCATTCAGTTCTGCAGGAGCCTCCGCACTCTCCCTCCTGTTCTGGGAGCTTTGGTACATCCCCATGGTACTAATGTGGACCCCAGCATCCTCTAGGACGTAAGAGAAAATAATATTTTAATTACCTGTCGGTAAATCCTTTTCTCGTAGTCCGTAGAGGATGCTGGGCTCCCGCCCAGTGCTTCGTTTTCCTACAGTGGTTATCTGGTTCTGTACAACGTTGTTCTTAGTTGAGTACTGCATTGTTACTTGGTAAGGTTTCAGCTGTCGAATTCAAAAATATTACATAGAGAGAACATACAAACTCCACACATTATAAGTCGCTATGCTTGCGAATACGCACAGCGTGCACAGCAATATATGGTAACATACGCACTCACACAGACATGCCACAAAGATATATTCAACACATATTTCATACAGCACATAAATTAAACATATCAAGCACCAGACATTATAAGGTTTTAAATTATATAATGGAGTATAACGTCATGTATGTGTATTAATGGAACAGACCAAGATAAATATGTCATGCATGGTGTCAAAATGATCAGGAGAATGTGTGTGTCAATTTGATAGCCATGAGTAAGTTGTAGCACATTGCAATGAGTAGTTATGATTAGATGTATGAAAGCTAAAGTCACTCTTATTAGAACAATGACCTTCCTGTAAGACAGCATGCTTGCAGAAAGGAACCAGTGGCTATCCCCTGTAATTACACCATCAAGGCTGGACGTTGCTTGCATATGAACTGACCAATGACTCATCATCAATGAGAAAGTTTCTTCCCCTGGACCAATAACAGAAGACATATACTCCCCCAATATACACAGTGTATAGCTGATCCCACACACAAGGTTTCCTGTTTGCTGGGTAATGATCGAGATGCTGTCTGTCCAGTTGTTTGTTTTTGCTGAGACAGAGAGATATGGAGCATTGAGCAAATATGGTGATGTATTGCTGGCTGTAATGGATTAGTTTGTAACAACTGCTTCCTGTGTTAATTGTAACCATGTAACTATATATATACTGTACATGTTATATATTGTATACATATCCTTTTAATATCAAATATATACATCAATGAGCTTTGGAACTCAGAAATGTGTGCGTGTACTTGTTTTCTCTTAAGGGATGTAGTGTTTGCAACGTACAGCACACTTTTATCGTATATGGTAATAAGATGCGCCTTGCGTCCGCAACTTATATTAACGCTGGCATTTTAGATATTTATTAGAAATTAAATCTGACTCTTACACAGCGTTTGCTGAGTTTCAAGCTAGTTAGTTTGGTTTGCCTTGTATGTGTGAACTGGTGTGAATCTCGCCACTATCTGTGTATAATCCTTCTCTCGAAGATGTCCATCTCCTCGGGCACAGTTTCTAGACTGAGTCTGGTAGGAGGGGCATAGAGGGAGGAGCCAGCCCACACTCTCAAACTCTTAAAGTGCCAATGGCTCCTGGTGGACCCGTCTATACCCCATGGTACTAATGTAGACCCCAGCATCCTCTACGGACTACGAGAAAAGGATTTACCGGTAGGTAATTAAAATCCTATTTTAACCTTTCCTGTGTGTGTGTGTGTGTGTGTGTTGTCACATTACAATATGTCAGGCAAAGAGTGTGTTTCATGTACAGCAGAGTGTTCCTCTTCTCCAGGGAACTCACTACTGTGTACTCAGTGTAGTGCACCTTCTCAAGCTAGTGGGGCTGAACCAGCATGACTGGATTCCATAAAAGGAATGATTTCCAATATTTCTACTAAATTGTCCCGCAATGAGAAAGAGACGCAATACTTAAGACAGTCTGTTGATGAGTTTATGAAGAGAGACTCGGTCCCCAAAACAGCATCTCAGACTCCTATCATTTGTCCGCATAAACGTACTCTGGCCCATATCCTGCAATCTGACTCGGATGATGAAGGGTCAGACATTGAAGGGGGGGGGGGGGGAGAGCTGCTCTGTCACAGGGAATACAGGCTCTTATAGATGCTATCAGACGTTCTACAAATTCCTGATAAGGTGACAGAGGAGTGTGAAGTATCTTATTTTAATGTAAAAAAGAAATCCACAGTCACACTTCCTTTGTCAAAGGAACTAAATACCCAGTTTGAAGAAACCGTGTGTTAATTCTGATAGGAAATTTCAAATCCCTAAGAGGTTACTCTCATCCTTTCCTTTTCCTCCTGAGGATAGGAGAAAATGGGAATGTCCACTGATAGTGGATGCATCAGTATCCAGATTGTCACGAAAAATAGTATTGTCCCTGGTACAGCCACCCTGAAAGATACAGCTGATCGTAGAATTGAGACCATACTCAAATCCTTGTATACAGCTGCAGCTGCTGGGGTGGCCCAGAGACCCACTATATCATGTGCGTGGATCACTAAGGCCATTGCAAAATGGTCAGTAACCTAATTGAGGGGTTAGATACCTTATCTAGGGGGAGAGATTGTTTTACTCCTGCAACATATACAGGACTCTGCAAATTTCATGGTGGAAGCCATAAAAGATAGAGGCTTGCTTAATGCATGCACCACTGCTATGGCAGTGTCGGCACGCAGGAGCTTATGGCTACGCCAGTGGACTGCTAATGCGGACTCCAGGAAAGGCGTGGAAGGCCTACCATTTACAGGAGAGGCCTTATTCAGAGATGAACTGGATAAATGGAACTCCAAAGCTACTGCGGGTAAGTCCACATATCTTCCTTCCGCAGCTCCCCCAGCCAGAAAGGCCTACTCCGCTTCCAATTTGCAGTCCTTTCAGACAGCCAAGTTCAAGGGCAAATCCAGAGGTTCTTCTACAGCCACCACGGGCGCTAGAGGTAAACCACGCAAACCAGCAACTGCCGGTTCTCAGGAACAGAGTTCAAACTCTGCTTCCTCCAAGCCTTCAGCATGACGGTGGACCACTATGCCTGGAAGACTGACGGGTGGGAGCCTAAAATTCCTCAGTCACATCTGGACAAGTTCGTGCCAGGATCCCTGGGTCCTAAATCTTATTGCCCAGCGAAACAGACTGGAGTTTCAGGAGCTCCCACCTCACAGATTCTTCAAATCAGGCTTACCAGTTTCACAGGAGGCAAGTAAAACTTTACAGGACGCCATTCAGAAACTGGTGCAGACTCAGGTCATTGTTCCAGTTCCACCTCATCTGCAAAACAAGGGGTATTCCAACTTGTTTGTAGTACCGAAAAAGGACGATTCGGTAAGAACGATTTTGTTGCCAAGAGCCAGGATTTCTCTCTTATGGTGGCCAAGGACTTCTCACCTAATCGAGGGTCGACGGTTCGGGATTCAGAATTGGATTCTGCTAACCACAGACGCAAGCCTCAGAGGTTGGGGAGCAGTCACCCAGGGGGTGCAGTTTCAGGGAAGGTGGTCAAGTCAGGTGGTCGTCCTTCCAATCAACATTCTGGAACTCAGGGCCATATACAGGCCTCATATCTTTGAGATCAGGCCATTCAGGTCCAGTCGGACAATGTGACGGCGGTAACGTACATAAACTGACAAGGCGGAATGAGAAGCAGAGTAGCAATGTCAGAGGTGTGAAGAATTCTCCTCTGGGCAGAAAAACACATTGTGGCATTGTCAGCAGTCTTCACTCCGGGAGTAGACAACTGGGAAGCAGACTTCCTCAGCAGACACGACCTGCACCCGGGGGAGTGGGGCCTTCACTCGGAAGTGTTCAGGTGCTTGACACGTCGGTGGGGATGTACACAAATCAACATGATGGCCTCTTGTCTCAACAAGAAGCTCAAGCGGTATTGTTCCAGGTCAAGAGACCCACAGGATGTGGCGGTAGACGCTCTGACGACTCCATGGGTCTATCAGATGGTGCACGTGTTTCCTCCACTTCCTCTGATTCCAAGAATTCTCAAAAGAATAAAAAGGAAAAAGGTTCAAGCAATACTCATTGCTCTGGACTGGCCAAGAAGGGCCTGATACGCGGACCTTCTGGAGATGCTCCTCGAAGATCCGTGGCCTCTACCTCTTCATGAGGATCTTCTACACCAGGGCCTGTTCGTCTATCAAGACTTACCGCGGCTACGTTTAACGGCATGGAAGTTGAATGGCTGATTCTAGCTTGGAGAGGGATCCCTGACAAGGTCATCACGACTATGATCCAAGCCAGAAAAGGGGTAACGTCTAAACATTACCACCGTATTTGGAAGAAATACGTCTCTTGGTGTGAGAGCAGAAAATATTCTGCGGTGGACTTTCATCTGGGACGTTTCCTGCTTTTTCTGCAGTCAGGTGTGGATGTGGGCTTACGTCTGGGCTCTATAAAAGTCCAGATTTCGGCCTTGTCCATTTTCTTTCAGAAACAATTGGCATCTCTCCCTGAGGTCCAGGCATTCTTGAAAGGTGTTCTGCACATCCAACCTCCCTTTGTGCTGCCCACGGCACCTTGGGATCTCAATTTGGTGCTGCAGTTTCTCCAATTGGACTGGTTTGAACCATTACAGGTGGAAGACCATCACACTGTTGGCCTTGGCTTCAGCAATATGTGTGTCAGAGCTGGGGGCATTGTCTCACAAGAGCCCCTATTTAAATTTCCATAAAGACCGAGCTGAACTCGGAACTCGTCAGCAATTTCTTCCTAAAGTGGTGTCTGCGTTTTACATCAACCAAGTGTGGCCGGACCACCCACCAGCCACATGGTTAATGGCGGCCCCGGCACTGAAGGGGTTAACCCTCAGTGCCCGGCGCCATTATGGGGACCCTGGGCGATTGGGCGCCACTTTTAAAAATGTTTTAAAATGTGCTTATCTTCATCGTGGTCCCGGACCTCTCCGGCGACCGCGGTAGTGAGGGCAGCCCCCGGCGCGCTGAGCAGTGTGTGCGCGCCGGGGGAGAGGGGAACCGCTGCAGCCGGGAGATCAGCTCCCGCTGCAGTCATCAGAGGTGCGCCGCCGGAGACCGGGAGCTCTGTGTGCGCGCCGGGGGGAGAAGCGGGAGCCGCTGCGCCTGGGAGCTCAGCTCCCGCTGCAGTGCTCTCTGGGTGCGGCCGCTGGGGGCCGGGAGCTCTGCTCCCGGTGCCTCAGCCCATCGGAGGTGGCCAGCCGCGGCAGCCAGGACTGCTGGGCGACAGGGGGGTGCGCCGCAGCCCGGCTCCCCGCCGGACGCTGCGGCGAGGCCACCGATCTCAGCCCCGCAAACGGGACCGGGCTAGCCGGCCCCCTGCGCGGCGAGGGCACCAGAGTGCGCCGCTCGGGGGACCAGGCTAGCCGGCTCCCTAGCGGCGGGGTGCGTGTGTAGGGTAGTGAGTGCTGGGGACCGGGAGCTACGCTCCCGGCACCTCAGCGCTGAAAAGGGCACAGAGCCACGGCGGCCGGGACCAGTGTCCCGAGCCGCCGGGCTTTAAATAAGGGGGGTACGCCGCACTGTGCGGCGAGGCCACCCAGTTAGCGCCACACTGGGGGGACAGGTAGAGCCAGCTCCCTAAACCCCAGTGGCAGGCAGGCTGGAGGATGGGGGAAGCCAGCCCCATACCTCCAGCACTGAGAGAGCGAGCCCTAGCAGCCAGGCTGCAGGGCTAGGAGAGCCAGCGCTGGGCACAGTATTTAAAACAAAAACATTGTGTTTTAAATGTAATATATAAATATATTGTGCTGGGAGGCACTGCAGTGCCTGGGAGTGTGGAGCCTGTGCAGGGCACAGGCTCAGTGTAGATTTAAAGGGAAACACGTGTTTAAATGAAATGTATTTAAAGGTAAATTGCACTTACTTGGTTGTGTGTCCCAGGAGGGGGGAATCCATGGCTGTGCAGGCTGATGGATTCTCCCAGACCTTTTCCCCAAAAACTGAATACTTTCCCTTCCAGCCTCACACTTGAAAGGGGCATTGGGAGAGAGAGAAGAAGCTCAGCTTTGAAACAAGCTGAGTGGTTTTCTGGAGCTCCATAGAGATCACCCGTAGTGACCAGGAAACATTGACCGGGGATCTAGGCTGCCCAGCTCTGGAGCCCAAATCCAGGCTGCAGGCAGTGGGCTAGGTCCCGGGCAGGTTTCTGGAAGTCAGTTTAGGAGGGAAAACTTCCCCCAGCCTAGACTGAACGGCACCGGGGCGTATCCTGATCCTCCAGGATGGGACAGTCAAAGGAGAACGACCACTCCCCACTGTCCATAGAGAACAATGTTAGCTGTGCATGTGACCAAGGCATGCACAGCCCATGGGTAAACATTGATTGGTTGTACACCACAGAGCGGGCTTACCCCCTGTGGTAATGTGTATTGGAGTAAGATAAAAGGAGGGCAGTTGCCCCATGAAAATTGTATTGTAATTGTACCATCTTTATTCTGCTGGAACATCTTGCTGTATGCTGTTGCCCCTAGCAATAGGGAAGAGTATTTTTTAAGGCTATTTTTGAGCAAATAAACATCTCATCTGCCTCAAGAAGATTGCTTCATCTTGTGACCTATAGAGTTATGCCAAACATAGCCCCGTCCTCCGGCTGTCCAGGGAAGCACCTAACGTCTCCAAGTTCCGCCTTCCGCCAGCTACCGGTAGAGGCCTAGCAAGTGGCTAGTGGGGATTCGTCAAAACCACACAGGTGTGGTAAGGCAGTGCGTCGGCACATACAGAGCAGAACCGTGGTTCCAAACGCCACGGCAGGTTAGGAGTTTGGTGGTGGCAGCATAAACCCGCCCACAACGCAGTGGGTGGAGTCAGTAACAGGCGGTTACTGACGGTAAGCGGGAATCCCCTATGTGGTCAGGCCTCGTGTGACCTAACCTTCCATTCTGTGCACAGGAGACGGGACGCGAAAGCGGTGAGTGCTTTCGTACGGTACCGTCCTGTCACACCAACCTATTGTGGTTCCGGTTGTCACCGACACCTCTGCTACTTCAAAGTCCTTGGATGTTGTGAGGGCTTTGATAATATATGTGAAGAGAACTTATCGTCACAGAAAATCGGACTCGCTGTTTGTTCTTTATGATCCCAATAAGATTGGGTGTCCTGCTTCAAAGCAGTCCATTGCACGCTGGATAAGGCTCACTATCCAGCATGCTTATTCCACGGCAGGCTTGCCATTTCCAAAATCTGTACAGGCCTACTCTACTAGGTCAGTGGGTTCTTCTTGGGCAGCTTTTCGGGGTGTCTCGGCTTTACAGCTCTGCCGAAGCATCTACTGGGTCAGGTTCGAACACGTTTGCTAAGTTCTACAAGTTCGATACTTTGGCCTCTGAGGACCTTCAGTTAGGTCAATCAGTTCTGCAGGAACCTGAGCACTCTCCCACCTGGTTTGGGAGCTTTGGTACATCCCCATGGTACTAAATGGATCCCCAGTATCCTCTATGACGTAAGAGAAAATAGGATTTGAATTACCTACCAGTAAATCCTTTTCTCGTAGTCTGGCGTAGAGGATGCTGAACGCCCGCCCGGTGCTTCGTACTTCCTGCACTGTTACTTGGTTAAGTATTGTTGTTTGGTTCAGCTGCTGCTGTTCCTGTTTGCAAGTTTGGTTAGCATGGCTTTCCTCTTGTTTTGTGTGTGCTGGTTTCTGAATCTCACCACTATCCTTTTATATCCTTCTCTCAAAGTATGTTCGTCTCCTCGGGCACAGTTTCCTAGACTGTCTGGTAGGAGGGGCATAGAGGGAGGAGCCAGGCCACACTATCAAATTCTTAAAGTGCCTATGGCTCCTATTGGACCCGTCTATACCCCGTGGTACTAAATGGATTCCCAGTATCTCCTATGGACTACGAGAAAAGTATTTACCGGTAGGTAATTAAAATCCTTTTTTTTTTCAGCAAGATCTTTCTTTTTGCACTCAATCCCTTCCCAGCTTATTAAGAAGCTTGGGTCCAGGATTGTGGAGGCTGCTGACTGCAGCATTGGCTTGTTGGCGCTCAGGAGAGAAACCTGGCCATAGATGAGAATCAGCATTGGCTGATTTTAGCCTTGGGCTGCAATCAAGGAGCTGGACAGCGCTTGCAGGAGAAGCCCCGTCATAGCCTCTGTTGGCTTCAGGTAATGGGCGGCCAGGCAGCTCACACTGCCACCGCTCCTTTGCACATGGTATTGCTGGGGGTGCGGGGCGGACAGCTTATGCTGCCACCCCGCCGTGTGTGGATACTGTAGTGCACTGTTTATTGTGATATAACTCCCTGCCCAAGCCCAGCCACGCTGTCGTAGCGGGGCGCCCTCCGCTTCCCGGGTCCCACATGCGGTTAGCTTTCGCTACCCACTATCGCCAGCTGGGGGAGTACAAAGCTGTCCTGTTGTACAGCCATGGACAGCTCCGGGGCTGCTGCTGCTCACCTCTCCCTGCATGCTGGGCGCATACAGCTACACAGCTGCCACGGCTTGTCTCTCCCTGCACACTGGCCGCGAACAGCTCTCTCTGCTGCCGTGGCCAACCAGCACTACCTGCATGTGTGCATGATGCTGCTGAGGGGGGAAATCGCTGTTATCTAGCCAGGGTGATTACAAGGGGTAGCACCGTGGCTCATAAAGGGGACAGCAGTGGCAGTAATGTGAGAACCCTAAATACAAGGGATCTAATGTGTGTGTATATATAGCAAAAATATGTATGTATTAATGTATATATTTGGCAAAAGTTATCTGATTTGTATATATAAGAACTCAGACAGAAGCACATGGCTGGACACCATTTTAACATAACTTCCTGGTGGTTCTTGCAGGAATTTGGTGTCGCCTAAAGCATGCGGCCACTGGAGGGTGCAGGGGTGTTAGTAGGAGTTTCAGTGAAGCACACATTTAACAAATTTTTAGTGTGTTTCAGGTGCTGTGCATTTCTGACTTTTACACACTTTAGTTACATTTTGTTTACTGAGTCGTGGAGACCTGTGTTTCACAGTTGTACGGTCTGTTGGTGTGCATGAGTAAAGCTAATGCAAAATAAAAAAAGCAGCTTGTATGCAATGTCTGTGAGAGTGTGTTACCTGATGGGAATTCCACTTGCACAGTGTGTCTTGCAAACATGAGTCCAAATACGAACCTCTACCCTGATCCTCCTTGGGCGATGATGGCAGGTGTGATGTCTGAGTTAAAATCGGAACTTGCCACTGCGCAAAATGATCGTGAGGTGGCTAGGTCTGATTCTAGGGTAATACTGTCTGAGCTGCCAGAGTGGGCTCAGGATATGTCAAGGACTTTGCAGAGTATACAAAAGTCCAGGTCTTGCTCAGTTCCTAAAAGTAGTCATAGTTTGGCTCATAATTTACCGGTTTCAGCTGTGTTGTATTCTGACGATTCAATGCCAGACCTTATATTTCAGGAGGAACAAGAGGAAGGTGAATTAGGCCAGGAGTCAGATAGTGAGGTTACTGGTATCCTGGCCAATGATAATCTCATCAGGGCGGTACGCCAGGTTCTAAATTTTACTGAGACTGAGGAACCTCTTTCAAATGATGAAATTTTATGTGCTGAAAAACGGGGCAACTGTATGTTTTCCTTAATTAGATTCTCTTAAGAAGCAGTTAACGGAAGCATGGAAAAATCCAGATAAACTGTTTTCGATGCCTAGGTGGTTTCTGTTTAACTACCCATTGCCAGTCCCCGCTGCAACGGTGCTTAAAGACCCGTCAGAACGTAAGCCAGAAGCAATGCTAAAGTCAATGTATACAGCAGTAGGGGTGTTGCTTAGACCTGCTTTAGTTGGAGTTTGGGTTAACAAGGCTGTAGTTGCATAGGCAACACAGCTCATGTTGGGCCTACAACACGATCTTCCCTTAGACCAGCTTCTACTTCTTGCTGATCACATCTGTGAATCTGCTGAGTCTTTAGGTACGGCTTCTATGGACGTTGGACAAGTTCTTGTCTTTCAGCTCAACTAGTTGCGGTTCCGACGGGTGTTTTGGCTGCGTTCTTGGCAGGCAGAGTCAAAACGAGGAATGGAAATGTTGTCTTACACTGGCGAGATGTTATTTGGTCCCGAATTGGACAACTGGAATTCTCAGGCTACTGGGGGAAATTCTGTTTTCCTGCCATTGCCCGCACCAGTTCCTAAATGGAAATACGCTGGACAAGCATGCAAAATCTTTTAGACCTCAGTCCTTTCGAGGCCCGGTGACAAGCCAGTGGCATGACGGGCTTCCAGCCCATATCAGATCATCAGTTGTGGGAGCACGCCTTCAGACGTTTCACTTGGCATGGTTTCAGACATCACAGATGGGTGGATCCGCAATTTAGTGTTCAAAGGTTACAAAAGGGTTCGATTGACTACCACCAATGTGGTTTTTTAAGACATGCCTGCCTGTGTCAGGAGACAAAAAGGCAGTTCTGCAGACCGCGATTCAGTCTCTCGTAGATTCAGCAGTTGTGATCCAGGTTCCAGTTCACCAATAGGATCAAGGTTATTATTCCAATCTTTTTGTAGTACCAAAGCCGGACTGCTCGGTCAGACCAATATTGAAAATGAAGGGGCTCAATCAGTACGTGACTTACTACTGATTCAAGATGGAATCCCTGCGGTCGGTGATAGCAGGTTTAGAACCGCAGGAATTCATGATTTCACTGGATCTCAAGGATGTGTATTTACACACAGGCCCGGCGCTACCCGCTCAGCGAAGGGATGCAGTGCAGGGAGGCGCTGGGACGGAGAGGCGATCCCCCTACTCTGCATTCCTTCCCTGCTGCGCCGTCCTGTCCCCCCTGCTGCTGGTGCAGCTGCCAGTGCTGTGTCTGTCACTGTATGACAGGCACTGGCAGCGGGCACCTGCAGCATGAAAAGCCTCCTCCCTCCCCTCACCTGTGCTGTGTGACAGCGCCGAGTACGGGACAGAAGGGGGCGGAGCTACACGGGATGGAAGGGGCGTGGCTAAACGGACCAGGCTGCTCATGTACAGAGGGAGACTGGCTTAGGTAAGTGGAGGGTGAGAGAGAAGTGTGTGTATATATGTGTGTGTGTGTGTGTGTGTGTGTGTGTGTGTGTGTGTGTGTGTGTGTGTGTGTGTGTGTGTGTGTGTGAGTGTGAGGTATGTCTGTGCGCGCGCTTTATGGACGCTACTACTGGGGGGGCATTACGTATAACGACGCTACTACTGGGGGGGCATTACATGTAAGAACGCTACTAGTACTGGGGGGGTCATTACGTATAAGGACGCTACTGCTACTGGGGGGGGCATTACGTATAAGGACGCTACTACTACTGGGGGGGCATTACATGTAAGAACGCTACTACTACTGGGGGGGGGCATTACGTATAAGGACGCTACTACTACTGGGGGGGGGCATTACGTATAAGGACGATACTACTACTGGGGTGCACTACGTATAAGGACGATACTACTACTGGGGGGCATTACGTATAAGGACGATACTACTACTGGGGGTGGGGGCATTACGTATAAGGACGATACTACTACTGGGGGGGGCATTACGTATAAGGACGCTACTACTACTGGGGGGGCATTACGTATAAGGACGCTATTACTACAGGGGGGGCATTACGTGTAGCAACGCTACTACTGGGTGGGCCATTACGTGTAAGGACGCTACTACTACTGGGGCTGGGGGCATTACGTATAAGGACGATACTACTACTGGGGTGCACTACGTATAAGGACGCTACTACTACTGGGGGGGGCATTACGTATAAGGACGATACTACTACTGGGGTGCACTACGTATAAGGACGCTACTACTACTGGGGGGGGCATTACGTATAAGGACGATACTACTACTTGGGGGCATTATGTATAAGGACGCTACTATTACTGGGAGGGCATTACGTATAACAATGCTACTACTGGGGGGAGGGCATTACGTATAAGGATGCTACTAGTGCGCAGAGCATTATGTATAAGGACGGTACCACTACTGGGAGGGCATTACGTATAAGGACGCTACTACTACTGGGAGGGCATTACGTATAAGGACGCTACTACTACTGGGGGTGCACTACGTATAAGGACGCTACTACTACTGGGGGGGCATTACGTATAAGGACGCTACTACTTCTAGGGGGGAATTACGTATAAGGACGCTTCTACTACTGGGGGTGCACTACGTATAAGGACGCTACTACTACTGGGGGGCATTATGTATAAGGATGCTACTACTACGGGGGGGGGTATTATGTATAAGGATGCTACTACTACTGGGGGGGATTATGTGTAAGGATGCTACTACTACTGGGGGGGCATTATGTATAAGGACGCTACTACTACTGGGGGGCATTATGTATAAGGACGCTACTACTACTGGGGGGGCATTACGTATAAGGACGCTACTACTACTGGGGGTGCATTACGTATAAGGACGCTACTACTTCTAGGGGGGAATTACGTATAAGGACGCTTCTACTACTGGGGGTGCACTACGTATAAGGACGCTACTACTACTGGGGGGTATTACGTATAAGGACGCGTCTACTACTGGGGGTGCACTACGTATAAGGACGCTACTACTACTGGGGGGCATTATGTATAAGGATGCTACTACTACTGGGGGGGCATTATGTATAAGGACGCTACTACTACGGGGGGGGGGGTATTATGTGTAAGGATGCTACTACTACTGGGGGGGCATTATGTATAAGGACGCTACTACTACTGGGGGGGCATTACGTATAAGGACGCTACTACTTCTAGGGGGGAATTACGTATAAGGATGCTTCTACTACTGGGGGTGCACTACGTATAAGGACGCTACTACTACTGGGGGGTATTACGTATAAGGACGCGTCTACTACTGGGGGTGCACTACGTATAAGGACGCTACTACTACTGGGGGGCATTATGTATAAGGATGCTACTACTACTGGGGGGGCATTATGTATAAGGACGCTACTACTACGGGGGGGGGGGTATTATGTATAAGGATGCTACTACTACTGGGGGGGATTATGTGTAATGATGCTACTACTACTGGGGGGGCATTATGTATAAGAACACTGCTATTACTGGGGGGCATTATGTATAAGGATGCTACTACTACTGGGGGGCATTATGTATAAGGATGCTACTACTACTGGGGGGGCATTATGTATAAGGACACTACTACTACTGGGGGGCATTATGTATAAGGATGCTACTACTACTGGGGGGGCACTACGTATAAGGATGCTACTACTACTGGGGGGGCATTATGTATAAGGACACTACTACTATTGGGGGGGCATTACGTATATGGACGCTACTATTACTGGGGTGCATTACATATAAGGACGCTACTACTACGGGTGGGGCATTACGTATAAGATTAATAAGATTGTGCTACATTGTGGCGTAATTTTAAATGGGGGTACTATTGTGTGGCCATGCCCCTTACTTGTGAGACCACACCACTTTTCCCGGCGCGCGCCAAAGGAATATGGGAGGGCGCAAATTTATAGTTTGCAGGGGGGCGCCGAACACCCTAGCACCGGCCCTGTTTACACATTCCAATTTGGCCACCGCATCAGGCGTACACTGTACTAGTTCAGCACGGTTGGATTGTCAGCTTCAAGAAATCAAGCCTGATTCCATCTCACAGAATTAAATTCCTAGGAATGATTCTGGATACGGTGGATCAACGAATTTACCTGCCAGAACAGAAAGCATAAAGTATTCGTCATGTCGTACAGTTAGTGCTCAAACCACGTACGGTCTCTGTGCATTCGACTGTTAGGAAAGATGGTGGCGTCTTTCGCAGCACTCCAGTTTGGAAGATTTCGCTCACGTCTTTTTCAGCTAGATCTTCTAGCACAGTGGTCAGGCTCTCATCTCCAAATTCATCAGATAGTGCGGTTGTCTCCAAGGGCCAGAGTATCACTATTCTTGTGGCTCCAAGTACAACATCTCACCGCGGGAAAACGGTTCGGAGTCTGGAATTGGATAATTCTGACGACAGATGCAAGTCTCAGTGGTTGGGGAGTAGTGGTTCTACATCATCAATTTCAAGGTCTCTGGTCAGACCGAGAAAGATGGCTGTCAATAAATGTCCTGGAACTCGAGGCAATGTACAACGCTCTGCGTCAGGCGGTTAAAATACTCCAGTCTCGGCCTGTTCAGATTCAGTCAGACAACGTGACAGCAGTCGCATACATCAACAAACAAGGTGGGACTCGCAGTCGCATGGCCATGCGAGAAGTTGCTTGAATCCTGAATTGGGCCGAGCATCACCAAGTGATATTGTGGGCAGTGTTCATTCCGGGAGTGGACAACTGGGAAGCAGATTATCTCAGCCGTCAGGGTTTTCATCCAGGAGAATGGGCTTTACATGCAGTGGTGTTCCAGATGTTGGTCCAGCGGTGGGGTTACCCACAGGTGGATCGAATGGCATCTCGCCAAAATCATCAAACTCCCCAGTATGTGTCCAGAACAAGTGATCCAAAGGCAGTGGCAGTGGATGCTCTCACAATAGCGTGACCGTACAGCCTCCTGTATCTGTTTCCACCATTTCCGCTGCTTCCTCGGTTGCTAAAGCGGATCAAAAGAGACTCCGCAATAGTCATACTAGTGGCATCTCATTGGCCTCGGAGAGCGTGGTTCTCGTATCTCCGCGGTCTACTCGCAGATGATCCGTGGCCACTTCCGCTACGTCCAGACCTGCTACAACAGGGTCCGTTCCTTTACCCCGATTTAGCGTGGCTGCCTTTGACGGGGTGGCTGTTGAAACCGCTCTCTTAAGATGAGAGGGCATTCCAGAGTCGGTTATACCAACCATGCTAAGTGCTAGGAAGCCACAGCAGCTCATTATCACAGAATATGGTGAGCTTGTATAGGTTATTATTATTATTATTATTATCCTTTATTTATATGGCGCCACAAGGGTTCTGCAGCGCCCAATTACAGAGTACATAAACAAATAATCAAACAGGAACACAGCAACTTACAGTTGATGACAGTATAGGACAAGGACAGGGTAAATGAAGGGTTACATCAGCAGATGACACTGGAATAAGTATCAGGTGGCAGAAGACTGCTGGATTTGGTGCAGTTGAAGATTATTAAAGTAAGAAAGGATAAGCACATGAGGGAAGAGGGCCCTGCTCGTGAGAGCTTACATTCTAAAGGGGAGGGTTAGACAGAAAGGGGTGACACAGGTTGGTGTGAAGCTCGGAAGTTTCCAACATCTCTCAAGTTATCCCGTCTTTTGCTATTTTTACAGGCGGGGTTAGATGGAGGACTACGTTTAGCTACACTAAAAGTGCAGGTCTCTGCCTTGTCAATTTACTTTCAAAGGCGTTTGGCTATTTTGCCAACAGTTCACACTTTCCTGCAAGGTGTCCTTAGAGTTCAACCTCCACTCACAGTAGCACACGCAGGGGGGGTTCCGAGCACCTGGAAACCCCCCCCCCCCCTGATGAGCAAAATGTTTTATTGTTGAGACGGAGCTGCTGCAGCACCAGCAGAGAGCTACAGTACGTAGCTCTCTGCAGTCTACATAGTGAAAGTCCAGGGGGAGCTGCTGGCTGTGGAAGCTCAGCCACAGCAGCTCCCTCTGTCCCTCCCTCATCACAGAACTCCCGCTCCCAGTCCCTGGTGGTATGTATACCACCATATATTTATAAATTGTATTAAGTTGCGATGATCTATGCATGTGTATGATTGATATATATAGATATATATATATATATATATATATACATGTGTGTATATATATATATATATATATATAAAAGGGTGGCACTCATCCGACTTTGCAAATAAAACACTGGATCCCATGTCAGTTTCAACGTTTCAGAATTTTTACTGTAATTCTTTCGTTTACTGTAAAAATTCTGAAACGTTGAAACTGACATGGGATCCAGTGTTGTATTTGCAAAGTCGGATGAGTGCCGCCCTTTGGTGAAAATATTGGTTATCCGGTCTTCTTACCGGGGCCGTCTAACGGGAAGGCACCGACGCACATGACAATTGTGCCGGCTTCCCCTCACAAGCTATATATATATATATATATATATATATATAATTTATACAGTGTGTGTTTGTGTATTTATGTATGTGTATTTAATTATGTGTGTGTATGTGTGTGTGTATGTGTGTGTGTATGTATATGTATATATATATATATTTATTATACACACCCACCCTCGGAAACCCCCCTAAATAAATCCTGCGTTTGCCCCTGACCAGGGGCGGATTGGGAACAAAAAGCGGCCCTGGAAAAATTTGTACTAGTGGCCCCACATGGGCAGCACCAGAGGTGTAAGGTCTAGCCATGGGCCATGGCAGCAGCACCCTCCCCCCAAGACTTTCCAGATAGTGGGCTTGTCCAGCATCAAGGGGGAAGATAAAAAGAAATAAAATTAAATATTATGAGCACATTATATGATACACCTTCAGAATTTAGGAAACTATATCATTCTTTAGAAATATATATTTTCTTGCTTATTACACCAACCGCGTATCCCAATCACTATTCACTCAATCTTATATGTCAGCCAAGCAGGCAGACTGAGCATACACTAGATCATCTGCAATCACAGGCTAAGTGGCAAAGTCATTTTCATATATGCAAATTATTTTGCATCTTATTCAGTATGTCTATAAAAAGGACCACATGTCCTCAAACAAAACAGGCCCCACGGGTGCGTCGGCCCACCGGGAATCTTCCCTGTGAACCCTATGGCCAATCCGCCTCTGCCCCTGACTCATTCCACCTACAGCTCCATGGGACTTGAATCTAGTTTTGGATTTTTTGCAGTCTTCAGTTTTTGAACTCTTGCAACATGTGGATGTTAAGTTTCTAATTTGGAAAACAGTGTTTCTCCTAGCCTTAGCTTCGGCAAGGCGTGTTTCAGAGTTAGGTGCGTTGTCATGCAAGCCACCGTATCTGGTATTTCATGATGACAGAGGGGAACTTCAGACGAATCCCGCTTTTCTAACGAAAGTAGTTACTTCTTTTCACATCAATCAACCAATCAATCGTAGTTCCTGTTTTTTCAGAAGATTCAGGAACTCCAGCTACTTTGGATGTGGTACGCGCTGTCAAAGTCGAAAAATATTGCAGTACACACATCAAGTACAAACTACACACAGATGGCCTCCGTGCGCATACTTATTCTGCCATGCGTGCACATATCCGCAATTTGCGTATGGTCGCTCCCGCGGTCCTGCGCATTAGCGTGTGGTATGGGTATTTACGGTAGAGTTTGTGAACGCATGGAAAGCTATCAAAACACATTACATATTTAATCCAAATAGTGCACAATGTACACATAGTCTCCCTGCACCACATCAGTAAGTTACAGCAGTTTAAATGGTAACAGAACAAAGGGATTCACCTTTACAGGATAGGGGACAGAACAAGGTTATAAGGTGGTGTTTGGTATCCAGCTGTAGGGTATTTTAAGGGTAACATTCCGGTGTTGCTCTGCAGCAGATCGCATGTTCCTGCGGATAGTTATGTGCAGGAGCAGAATATAGATATGTAGACTGTATTTACTGGACATTATGTATACAGCGGGAATCCAGAGGAGACCACCCACAAGAGCAGTTGGAACAGACGTCGCCCACCTATTCAAACCGACCTATGACCTCTCATGTACTGTAAATGACCATCCCTGTGTCCAATGGACAAAGAGATTACAGTATCCATTGTGTTAGGTTTTGGAAGAATTGTATAAAGAGAGCCTGGTGCAGGCCTGGTCAGACACAAGACTCACAAAGTTATCTATCAGATGACTGAGGACCAGACTGGGTAGCGCGGCGAATCCAATCACGTATGTACCATTGACTGTAGCCATTATTCTGTTATATTGTATTGTATATATTGTAACCCCCTTTCAGTAATAATATGCTGTGGTGTCGGAACCCAGCAGTTTAATTACAATCTGGTGTCGTGTCTTCCTTTCCCTGCTAAGGTTTAAAGTGAATTATCGCATTGCATAGCTGTTAAGGGTTTGCGGTGTATCTCTGGGTGTGTACGCGCTGTGTGTACGTTTGTACGCAAAGTCCGTACAGTACGGGACTCTTTACGCTAATAGCGTAAAGAGTACGTAGAGTGTGTATTAAGTATAGCGGCCGCAGCGGCTCCATGGTAAAGTGTATTTAAAGTGTGTTTAAGGTATAGCTTTCATCCCTGTATATAAATCAGCATTACCAATTGGGGGCTCCGTCAGGGATTCCACATACTCACAGCCTAACAGGTCACAGCAGACTTAATCTATCAGCAAAAGGGTGGACAGAAAGTATCCTACGTAACCTTTTCTTGGTCGGTGGATACACTAAAAACCCTACTTGTGTGCTGATTAAATGACGTCTGCTCTGTATGGTTTGTAGAGATGCTGGTAGAACCCGTAAAGTAAACAGGAAAAAAGCTATTTAAAAATCTGTGAATTTTTTTTGGCGCCAAAAGCGTACACAACAAAAGGCACCCATACCCTTTGTATACCCTCTCACATTGTTGCCATAAGACTCAAATTGTTAGATTCATTTAGATCTGTGTGAAACCGGTTACATTTTGTTGCTATATAGTTAAAACTAAAATAAATGTTTAAGGAAGTAAGTGTAAAGCACAAAAGCAGTCTGGCCTGGTTGTAAAGGTTTATACAGAAAGAAACTGTGTTGTGTTAAGTGAGCGATTATAGTTAGTATTGCTCACATTTATAGAAGTTGTGTGATTTGTTTTATTGCGTACGCACATTGGCACACGTGGTACAGAACGTGAGGACAGCGTCCAAAAACGTGCACGTGGCGCAAGGCCGCACACGTGGCATACAGGTACGCACGGTTGCGGAATTACGCAAGCTTGCATAGGGTTGTGTGCGCATAATAAAACCACACGATAGTTCGTTTAGATTAAAGGTGGGACAGTAGCCATGCTACAATAGCACAAAACTGCCCGGTTTCTAAAGCAGATTAGTATGAAAACATTTTTTTTTAAATTGCCTCTGGGGTAAAGCTGCCAACCTGAATGAATCCAAATTTTCTGTACAGAAAAACAAAGTGTATTTGAGTGAGCGAACGTAGGAGTGAGTGGATATTTGAACCCAGGGAATTCGGGATCCCGTCATGTGGTACATCAAGTAAGTGGAGGCTTGGTGGCGTGAGGCGGCTGACTAAGGTTTAATACGCAAATCGTGAGGTGATTTGCAAAGGAGCGTGATAGTGCATAAGTATTGCGAAGTATTGAAGTAAAAAGGTTTTTGTATTACACTCCGGGCTGAGGGTCACAGTTTGTACATTGACCCGTGGTTGTACGGCAGATAGGTAACAAGTACCTATACGCTGTGCAATTGGACCGCGCGTTTGTGGGTGCGATATATACAGCGCAACTTGATACCCCTTTATGAACTCTTGCGTAAAATCGCGGTATCATTAGCGCTGTGTAGAGCATACACAAGCGTGATTTGTGTATAAATGTATAGGGAGTTTTCGCTGGTCTCTCTCAGGAAAATCTCCAGCGGTGTATATTCACTGGAATAGGTAAGTCACTCCTAAACACTTCCAGTGAATAGAAACCAGATAGGGGCCTCACTGGGTTCGCGGTGGTCACTATTGGAGTGAGTCGTGGTACTCAGCGGAGAAGGAGTGGGTGAAAGCGCTCTAAGAACTTTCACCGTCTATTCGCATTGTGCATTGGGGATTGCGTAAAAAGGAAAAAGTCCGTGATGGGATCCAATTGCACAAGTGGTGGACGTTTTGTAGCCAGGGTTCAGGTTGAAGAGCCGCGGCCCAAGGGGTCAGCGAGGTTTGTTATGTGTGGTAAATATGGATCACACACGGAAGACTTTTTGTCTGAATGGGTACGTATGACTGACAAAGATAGTGTGCCATTCCCTAGGGTGGGCAGCTTTGAACCAGAGGTATTACAGAACTTAAGGATAAGGATATGCCTGATAAAATCCAAGAAACAAAGGATTAGACATACAGATTGTTTAAATTTATGGCAACAGGAGGGGGATGTGCAAAGGGAATTAGCTCGCGCAGCAGGTTCCAAACCTAGCGGGAAAACAATGGCGACCGCACCACCACCACCATATATTGTGGGGGAGAAAGTGGCTACAGACAATGGTACATTGGTACAGGATAGGAGAGTAATTGATAAATGTACTAATGCTAACCTTTGCCAGTTGTATCCCATTTTAAATTTTCCCCAGGACTGCGAGCAGGAAGATGAGCCCAGCACGATATCGGCACTCTCTCTAGCAGCCACCATACAGGACACTCAGGTGGGCACGGCCCAACCAACAAGAGCAGTAGTCAGGCCCCCTAGCGGAGGGATAAGTGAGGTCGTGTCTACAGGTAAGTACGGTACCATACATTATGCAGAGACAATAGCACCTCACACTATAGAGTCAAATCAAAATGATGTAATTGAATTAAATCCTGTCAGGGTGATTGCAGTCCCCAATGGGAGGACTGACGCACAGGGAGTAACTCCCATCAGGAACAATACCATGCATTGTCCTTGGTCCCGGGCAGAGTTAAGGTCAATTATGTCACAATTTCCCGATACCAGAAAAGATCTAGTCGCATGCTAGAGGTTCATTAAAGAGTTAGGTAACGCCAACGAACCCACGAACAAAGATTGGCGAACAGTGCTACGGGTATGTTTACCCTCAAATATTGACCCTGCAAAATTCATAACTGATTGTAAGTTAGACGCAGAAGTACCTCTCACTGATGAATACAATCAGGAGAATGTACAGCAAATCAATCTGCAATTAGGAAAATATTTCCCAACTGTTGTCAAGTGGAAGAAAATTTTCTCCATTAGACAAAAAGAAGGTGAAACTGCTTCTGACTATTTCCACCGAGCACTGCAGGAAATGGCTAGTGTCAAAGTCAGAAAAATATCTCTATGCACACTACCATATTTGCACCTCACACAGGTCCGTGCTGCGCATGCATGCGCTCTCCCGTACGTGCGCATACTCACAGTCGCGGGCACCCACAGGCGCACGGTATGCGTATTTACGGTAGAGTTTATGTGATCGTAGCGTGCGACTCAATCGTTACATATTTTCACTATATAATGTATTTTGTAGATCATGGTCCCTTTGATAGATTCTGAAAGTTTAGTTAACATAGCATGTTCCTGAACAGAGAGATCCCTCTTTGTATTGTACGAAGGGTCTAACAAGGGTCATACAGTGGTGTTTGGTACCCATCGGAAGAGTATTTAAATAGCAATATTCCGGTGTTGGTTTGGAGCGGATTAATCGCTCGTGCGAATAGTTATGGACATAAGAAGTTTATGTCCATTTACTATTATTTGTTCTTATTTAGTCATGCGGCGGGAAACTCAGTGTCCCACCCACCTGAACAGTTGGAAGCAGTCACAGCCCACCTGTATGAATCAACCTATGACCTTTTGTTATAATGCGAAGCCGAATTCCTGTGTCCAATGAACAATGAGATTGTAGGGACCATTGAATTGCATTGTGTGTGGGGCATAAATAGGCAGGCCGACCATATCCAGTTCACTCTCTTCAACGGTTCTCATTGCTGATAATCGGGAGCTGGATATCGAGGCGCATGCGATCGTTTCCCCTTGTGCGTAAGTGTTTCTCCGCAACTATATTGATCTTCTTGTTATTGTGGGCCAATTTCTCTCTCTCTCTCTCTCTCTCCTCCTCTTTTCCTCTTATTTTCCCTTAAATAGTAATTGTATTATATTTCCTGTGTAGTTATCTGGTTAGGTAGTCTATGTTATATTGTAGTGTATGATTTGTATTTGTATTAATTCTTTTGCAAAGTATATCATTCAAAATATATACATATTAGGCGTTGGACCCTAAGCCCAGGTATCAGTGTATTTCTTATAGTGTCTAGTATTCTCAGAGCGTCGGTGACGCTCAAACAGCTTTTAAGTTAATAAGGTTACACTAGGTTGCATCTACACCCTATCTCTACACTAAGGTTTTACAGCATATTTCATTGTTTATGGTTTAGATATAAAGGTTTAACATTGTGAGCGTCAGCGCCGCTCGTGATCTCCTCGTGGTCTCGAGCGTCCGCTACGCTGATAGCGTAGCATTACGGTAGTCGCTCACCTATAAGTGTGCCCGATACCAACAGCGTATTCTCGTGAGCGTCTGTATCGCTCGAGCAGCCCGCTCCCGATACAGCGTCCGTTACGCTATAGTGAACCATTACGTTAGTCAGCAGCCAATAGCGTGCCTGCCTGTGATCTCTTGGCCGTGAGCGAACGTGACGCTTGAGCGTCTCGACTACGGCTAAGCGATTGTTACGCAGCGAGCGTACCCTTACGGTACTTCATACGTAAATAGCGTACAGTGTTCTTAGACCTCATAAAGGGTTTTATATACGATAAATATCTAGCTTTATCAATTGGCGGCTCGCCCGTCCTTCACATATCTGCACTAGGTAATTTCAGCAGACATTATCCAGCAGCAAAGGGCGGGAGATCATATTCCTCGTAGTGCTGTTTGGATAAGCGTCTGCTTCTCTTAGTAAAGGGTGCTGAAGGAATCCGGGAACCGGAGGTAAGAACAACACGCTAGTCTCTTTTAAAAACTGTTTATTTTTCTGTCTTGCGTACACACGCACGCACACATATATATCTGCATTTCTTTTTTTCATTTGTGTATTTTCGTATATCACTCTCCTGTTTGCCAGTTTTATAGTTGATAAACGTGCTAAGAGAGATTTGCCGCTATTTCATAGTTTAAGAGTAAAGGTAATATAGTTAAAGTATAGACAAACACACAGCTGTGCCTGAGAGACAAGGCGAAGTCAGTGTGGTGCGTGGTAGATGATAAAGGATCATCTACATTGATAAACGTATAAATTGTGTTACGGTGGATCTTTGCTTTGCGTACACGTGTCTCTAACAAAAGACTGAGACTTGTGTACGCAACCCAAGGGCCGACGCACGCAGCGTATATTACGCAACGGAGCGTACGGGTACGCCCACGTAACTCAAATCACAAGTGTTAATTTTTTTTTTCCTCCCAACGCGATAAATAGCGCAACGCGGTAAATAACGCAAGGCGATAAATCGCGCAAATCTATTTTAACATTCAAATTTTAAATTAATAGATCCTTCTCCTAATTTGTAACACATCTGGTCTAAAGAAAATTTCTGCGCAGAAATAGAAATAGAAACAAAAGTGTATATGTGGTGAGTGAGTGTTTGTTTTTACAATTTTTGAGGTTGAACCACAAGAAAAGTCGAGTTCTC
This sequence comes from Pseudophryne corroboree, assembly GCF_028390025.1. Classification (NCBI taxonomy): domain Eukaryota; kingdom Metazoa; phylum Chordata; class Amphibia; order Anura; family Myobatrachidae; genus Pseudophryne; species Pseudophryne corroboree. The sequence goes on from NC_086452.1 coordinate 33,548,164, forward strand.
GTGAGGTACATGCGTGTAAGTGACGTACATGGTGGCTAGGGAGGCATCCCTGGTTAAAACATACAATTTGAGCATTAGAGTGTAGCAGACCAGGAGGTCATACTGTAACAGACCAGGAGGTCGCATAACAGACCAGGAGGTTCAGGTACAGCAGACAAGGAAGTCCGCTATACAGTCCACAGGCACAACACCAAGAAAGGGTTGGTGCAACACCCATATAGGCCATACAAGCTCTGGCTGAAGGAATTCGCAGCCGCAATTTTCGATTCCACTGGTCGCTCCGTACATAAGATTAGTTGCTTATGTGCTGAACGATTGTACCGCACGTAATTGTGTGCATTAGTAAACCTGACCGGTACTATTTGTGTACGAAGGTCATAAACGCTATTTGTACATTCTAACGTGATTTGTGTAATTTTTTTTTATTTTAAGGGAGGTTCGCTGCTCACTCAGGAACTATCCAACAACCAATAGTTACTGGAAAGAGTAAGTGTTCTTCGGATCACCCTCACAGGTTCCAGTAAATAGAGGTTCAGGTCGCAGGGGCCCTAGGTCGAGTACGCCAGCACCATATCGGTGTGATCAGGTCGTATTGGTCGGCGTGGGCGAGTGAGTGGGGTACTCGGTAAACCGCCACCGTCAGCCTATTTTGAACATTTTGGTTTGCGTAAGGGTTGGTTGAATAAAGCAACACCTTCGAACTATGGGGGCCACTTGTTCAGGTAGGGGGCGATCAACCTCGGTTCGGGTTGATTCAGTGAACCGACCAGTCGGGTCGGCAAGATACGTAATGTGTGAGAAATACGGAAGTCACACAGAAGCTTTATGTGATGAATGGGAGAGAATGACAATACATGACGGGGAGAAATTCCCAAGAGTAGGTAGCTTCAGCACAGAAGTGTTAACGAATTTAAGGAGAAGGATATGTCTCATTAAATCAGCCAAGAGACGAATCAAGCATTATGATTATTTACAGTTGTGGCAACAGGAAGGTGACATACAGAGAGGATTGGCTCAGGCGGCGGGATCTGGCTCGATCAGAAAACTGATAGCCACGGCCCCACCGCCACCATACATAACAGGAGAGAAATTGGTTGCGGAGAATGACGCACTAAGGTGTAACACACAAACACTTAGCAACTGTGTAAATGTTAAAGATAATGTTAACCCATTAACCAATACAAGTATTAACCCGTGCAAGTTGTACCCTGTTTTGAACTTTCCTCAGGAGTGTGATCAAGAGGACGAATCGGCAACAATTTCAGCGCTCTCTCTAGCAGCCACCATAGCAGAGACCACTGTAGGCACAGCTCAACCCCCGAGATTAGTAACGAAAGCCCCTAGCGGAGGGATAGGTGAGGTCGTATCAACGGGTAAGTACGGCACCATACACAATGCTGAAACTATTTCACCACAGCCTGTAGAATCTACACAGGATGAGGTTCTTAGAGTTAATCCTGTTAAGGTAATAGTAGTTCCAAATGGGAAAACAGACACTTCAGGAGACACTCCTGTTAGGAACATTGCCATGTACAGCCCATTTTCCCGAATGGAATTAAGGACCATAGTGTCGGAATTCCCTGACCCTAGAAAAGACTTAGTTGCCAGCCAAAAATACATCAGAGACCTAGGTAACACGTTAGAGCCCAACAACAAAGACTGGCAGATATTGCTGAGAGCATGTTTACCCTCCAATGTCGACGCAGCTCAATTTTTAGCTGACTGTGGATTAGATCAGGATGTACCTCTTACAGATGTGTACAACAAAGACAATGTAAAAAGAATAAGCTTACAGTTAAAAGAGTATTTCCCAGCCGTAGTTAAATGGAACAAAATATTCTCCATTAAACAGAAGGAGTCAGAAACAGCTGCAGAGTATTTTCACAGAGCATTATCAGAAATGGCAAAATACACAGGCATAGAGGACATTAAAACAAACATAAACCATCGAGAAGTAGCAGTATCGGTACTGATGGATGGTTTTAAAGAGTCATTGAAGACTAGGGTACAGACCACACAACCATGTTGGCGAGGTCTGTCTGTGGCTACTTTGAGAGAGGCTGCTATTGATCACGATAGGAACATCACCAGACACAGGGAACAACAAGGTGATAAATTAATGTCAGTAAGTATACAGGCCCTGACCACAAGGCAGCCTTTGTTTATATCACCAAACCCTGTGGGTAAGTCAAGTGTGATTACTTGTTATTCTTGTCATAAACAGGGACACATGGCACGAGATTGTAGAATGAAGAATTCACAAAACTCATACCAACCCCCAAGACAACGACACGACACACGACATTGGGAGCAAGGTCCGCAGAAACGGAGTTATGAGCCACATACAGGGGAAACAAAAGATACCCCCCGAAGAGAGACTGGCAAGCCTCTGGTAGCTCCCAATTAACTCCATCACAAGTAGTTGCTGCCAGCGGGATTCAGGGAGGTCACCATACCCAATAGGGGTGTGGCCATACCTGTAATCTGCAGCCAGTAAAATTGATTGCAAATCTTGGAAGTGAACCAGAAATTGCAATCAATGTAGCTGGTAAATCAATAAACTTTCTTGTAGACACAGGGGCGGCCAAATCAGTGATAAATTCGACAGTGGGCATGAGAACCACTGGTAAGACAATTCCAGCCATAGGGGTAACGGGAGTAGTCCAGCACTACCCTGTTAGCAAACCAGCCGAGATTACAGTAGGGCCTTTACATACCAAGCATTCCTTTTTGCTGGCTGCATCGGCACCGACTAATCTCCTGGGAAGAGACTTACTGTGTAAAATGGGGTGCGTCATTTATTGTACTCCTGAAGGTGTATTCTTGGACATACCTGAGAATCACGCTCAGGAAGTGCGAGACATGTTAGACTCCCCGTCAAAATTAATGTCACATACCATTATGACAAATAGGACTCCCTCCCAAGTAGAAGAAATGACATCTCAGATACCAGAGTCACTTTGGACTAAAGATGGACAGGACACTGGATTAATGGCAAACGTAGCTCCGGTAGTTGTACAAGTAAAAGATGGTAGGATAGCTCCAAAAATCCCACAGTACCCTCTGAAGCCAGAGGTGGAGTTAGGAGTGTATCCCGTAATAGAGCGCTTGCTACAACAGGGCATTCTGGTAAGAACGTCCAGCACTGCCAATAGTCCCATCTTCCCTGTTAAAAAGAGTGGGGGGAGGGGTTACCGGCTAGTGCAGGATCTAAGGGGGATTAACAAAATAGTTGAGAGTCAGTTCCCCGTAGTGCCAAATCCAGCTGTCATCTTAATGCAAATCCCTCCCACTGCGAAATTTTTCACTGTTATTGACCTCTGCTCCGCTTTCTTTTCGGTACCTCTGCACCCTGACAGTCAATATTTGTTTGCATTTACATACAGAGGAGTCCAATACACATGGACTCGATTACCACAAGGATTCATAGATAGCCCAAGTATATTTTCTCAGGCTTTGCATGATTGTTTACAGTCTTTCCAACCAGTGAGTGGATCAGTATTAATACAGTACGTGGATGATCTACTACTGTGTTCTGATTCATTGGAAGCATCCCTGAAGGATACGAAACAGCTCCTGTTTCATCTTTCAGACACAGGACACAAGGTTTCCAAAGACAAGTTGCAATTATGCCAAACTAAGGTAAAATATTTGGGACACTGTTTAACACAAGGACTGAGACACCTGACCGCTGATAGAATTCAAGCAATTAGAGACATGACTCTGCCACAAACCCAGCAACAGATCAGAACATTTTTAGGAATGTGTGGGTATTGCCGTAACTGGATCCCAGGGTTTTCCATCCTAGCGTTACCCTTGCAGGAGATGGTCTCCTCAAACAAACCTGATAGGATTTCGCATACAGACGAGTCTGAGACAGCATTTGAGAGACTTAAACAGTGCCTAACGCAGGCACCAGCATTAGGTATGCCTGACTATGGGAAACCCTTTGAACTATACGGAACAGAAAGTGCTGGTTGCGCGGCAGGCGTACTAACCCAAAAGCACGGTGATGCCAGCAGGCCGGTAGCATATTACAGTGCTCAGCTAGATACGGTAGCGCGATCCCTCCCCACATGCTTGCGAAGCGTTGCTGCGATAGCATTGCTAGTAACGAAAAGCGAAGACGTCGTGCTAGGTCACAACCTCACAATTCATACACCACATGCAGTGTCAGCCTTGTTAAATTCTGCACAAACCAGACACGTCTCATCAGCGCGGTTTACAAGATGGGAATTGGCACTAATGGCCCCCGTAAACATCACCATAAGGAGATGCAGTGCATTAAATCCTGCAACATATCTCCCAGGTGTGCCTGGACAGGCACAAAGGGTGGAGGATGAGAGTGGTGGGGAAGGAGAATTTAACACAAAGGAAGACACTCATGATTGTATGGAATATTTGACCCAAAATTTTACCGCAAGGCCTGACATCAGTGACAACCCACTGGAAGATGTAGAACTTACGTTCTACACGGACGGTAGTTGTCATAGACAGTCAGACTCGGGAGACTTGTGTACTGGATACGCAGTCGTAGATGACCAAGGCACCATAGAAGCGGAACCGCTAGGCCCACCTCACTCAGCCCAGGTTGCTGAACTGGTCGCCCTAACCAGAGCATGTGAATTGGCTAAGGGCAAATCAGCCAATATCTACACCGACTCTAGATACGCATTCGGGGTAGTCCATGATTTCGGAGCCCTATGGCGCCTCAGAAATTTCATGACGGCAGCTGGTACACCGGTAGCGCATGCAGCTCATATAAAAAGGCTTCTAACAGCGATACAGGAACCCGACAGAGTGGCTGTTATCAAATGTAAAGCACACACATATAGCCAAGACCCAGTATCACTTGGTAACAGCCGAGCAGACGAAGCTGCTAAATTAGCAGCTGCTACCCCCAGACAGACAGACACCACACAACTGATGGTATTTAATACCATCAACACACAGAAGTTGTGTGAGATGCAAAATTTGTGTTCCACACAGGAAAAGGCAGTCTGGAAGGCAAAGGGATATGGTCAGGAGTCCTCAGGACTCTGGACGGATGGACACGGTAAACCAGTGGCCCCCAAAGCATACCTTCCATGCTTAGCTGAGGCAGCTCACGGGCTGACTCATCTGGGCAAGGAAGGGATGTGCAAGTTGGTAAGAGCATATTGGTGTGCCCCAGGATTTTCTTCTCATGCGAGTAAAAGGGCAATGTCATGCCTTACCTGTCTGAGAAAGAACATCGGAATGGCAATACCTACAGAACCATCTCATATCCCACCTGCCGGCGGCCCTTTCCAGGTAATACAGATTGACTTTATTCAATTACCCCCTTGTCGAAATTTGAAATATGTACTTGTTTGTATAGATGTTTTTTCAAATTGGGTCGAAGCATTTCCGGCGGCCACAAATACCGCTATGTTTACTGCTAAGAAAATTGTGCAGGAATTTGTATGTAGATATGGTATCCCTAGAATTATCGAAAGTGATAGGGGTACCCATTTTACAGGTGATGTCTTTCAAGGAATGTGTAAATTGATGGGAATTGATAGCAAGCTGCACACTCCATACCGTCCACAGGCGAGTGCGAAAGTGGAAAGAGTGAACAGCACTATTAAAAATAAACTGAGTAAAGTGATGGCAGAGACAGGATTGACATGGCCAGAAGCTTTACCCATTGTACTGTACAGCATCAGAACCACTCCCAGGTCCCCTCTTAATCTGTCTCCCTTTGAGATCTTGTTTGGTCGACAACCGCATGTTATGATTAACCCTCAGGATGATTTGAAGTGTAACAATGAAGTGACTGTAAAATACTTGATTAACATGAGTAAACAGTTGAGGAATCAAAATGATAATCTGAAGTTAGTGATTCCTGATTTACCAGATAGTAATTGTCATGACATTGAACCTGGGTATTATGTAATGATACGGAATTTTCTACGCTCAGGTTGCCTTATTGACAGATGGGAAGGACCATACCAGGTCTTATTGACTAGCACTACAGCATTGAAGGTTGCTGAGAGAGAGACTTGGGTTCATTCGTCCCACTGTAAAAAGGTTGCTGATCCAGAGAGGTCCCGTGATAAGGAACAGACGGTAGAGGTTGTATCACTGGAGTGTCTGTTCCAGGAGGATTAAGGCGGCACCTGAGCATTGAAAGCCACAAGACCAAAAGCAGTTGTCGATCCCCTGTTCCCTTTTATTGTTTTTCTCCAACTTCCCATCCCCTCTCCTTCAAATTATTTTTTCCCCCTTCTCATTCTTCTCCGTTTCCTCCTACAAGATGGACTTGCCCCAAGAGACTGTGATCCGGATTTTCCTGTTGACCATGATGTTGACCAGAGCAGTCTGTTCCGGCGAGAGTACCATGGAGGTCGAGAGAGGTTCTGGAATGGGTTCTGATGACAGAGATGGAGGCGTAGTTTTCCAAGAACAACATAATCAACAAGCAAAGGCGAGTATCAGAAAACGATCCGATAGCATTGACCATAGAAGGAATTGTGAAGGATTGTTAGCTGAAGAAAACTGTATCTGTCGGCTCTGTAACAATGTCATTGAGGATGGGTGCATAAAGAAATGCCAATCCAGTTTTAATATCCATATGGACCGGCATCCATTGAGTGACTATCACTCCTTAGTGGGTAGTGTGTTAAATAAAACAGATTGTTGGGTATGCTCTCAAGTACCTCAAGGTCATAGCAAATCAGGGCTAGTACCATTTCCTTTAACGTTAGGGGAGGTACTTGAGTTAAGTGGTGGGAGACCGGTGGACAGGAGGTTTAATATCTCCAGCCCTCCTAGTTTGAAGCTCCACCAATACCATGTGGATAGGTCCCTATTATGTTTTAACATCTCCAATCCCCGAAAGCCGGGAAATTGGGAAGTGTCATGGAGTAATCAAACCATGACCTTTTCGCATAGAGCAGATAGAATGCCTACAGATACAGAGCTTATACGCCACATAGCCAGTAGAGGAAAATCTTTCCGGTATAGGTATACCTTAGGAAATAGGATTACGAGAGTTGGAGAGGTATCACCAGGATACTGTGCACATATCGTACAACCTGATACGTGTACTAAGCAGATGGAAGAATTAGGGTTAGGAGATTTCACATGGAAGGTGTGTAATATGGTTATGTCCTACTCCGTCCCATATGTTCTCCCCGATGATGCATATTTCATATGCGGGAGAAAGGCGTATAAGTGGCTTGCCCCAAACTCTGAAGGATTGTGTTATATTGGAAAAGTACTGCCTGAAGTAATGACTGTATCACATGACAAAATGAAAGACATACATCGTGTTGCCCAAACTCCTTATACTCACACCCATTACGAGCACGTAGTTAAACGGCACCTGATAGAAAGAACAGAGCATCCGGCCTCTGACATGATCCATGAATCCACCGGGATTCAGTTTCTAATCGCGTTAGATATCACTCGCACCGCTAGAGGAGTGTTGAATTATAAATACATATCTGCGCTCGCCAATTTGTTAGATAATATCACTGAAATGTATGATGACACGTTTAGGTATACTGGAAGGGAACTTCAAGCTTATAAAACAGAACTGGTACAGCATAGAATGGTTCTTAATTACCTCACAGCAGTGACAGGCGGATATTGTGTCACACTGGCAACACAATACGGCGTGAAATGTTGCACATATATTACGAATAGCACCGAGGACCCAGTCGAGGTCATAGACCAAAAGATGGACGATATTCTCCAACTGAAGTGGGAATTTCGCAGGAGACACAATCTCACTCTTGCTGCTGTAGGTAATGAGCTGACTGGTTGGGTGTCATGGTTGAACCCGCGAAATTGGTTCTCTGGTTTAGGAGACTGAGCTCAAGGAGTCATAATGGATGTTGGGAAGTTTCTCCTATGTATCTTAGGTGTTATCATAACGATCGGTTTGATATTTAGATGCGGTCAGGCTTTAATGAGGTGCAATCGTCGTACTAGGGTAATGAGTTTAAGGAGCAAGGAAACTGTAATTCCAATGGACTTGATTTATGACCCAAATGTAGAAACAATGATGTGATGAAAATGCGATTTCTACGGTCCGTTTCTTTCACCTGTTTCTCCGTTTCCTCCAAGGTAAAAAGACCCACTTGGACGAGGAATTTGATGAGCCGATATACAGACAACAGAGAGATTAAAGAAGAAGTTTTGACAACCTGATACACAGATTTTTGATGAACTATGCCATGGATCCCCAGTTTCCCTAGAAATTTTAAAATTACGCTAGCCCAACACTTTTGTAAATCTATGGACATTGACAGCTTTTGCTCGCACCTTATGGGCAAAAGCACAAAGAAGACTGCATTCAACAGACACCAAACAAGACCTCAATCGACGAATGTACATTTACCTGACATAGAATACCACCGCATTTACCGTAATTATGTCTTTTCTTCATTTCTACAACCCTCAGGTAATGACACACATAGTCGATAGGGAATACAGGCACAGATATCAGCAATCACATATCTCCCCCATTCATGTATCATCAACTAAAATGTGCTCCCCCATTTTGTTACAACCAAAGCCGAAAGAGCTCGGTAAAGTTTGACAGCCCATCCACAGACCCGTACCACGGGATAAGAAGGAATTCAAATGTATACTTCGCAATACCTCGAAGCTTGATTTAAAACACGTACGGCACGATGATACATGACCCCCAAGCACGGATTCATACACACATGCTTCTGCTATCTCACTAGGTCATACCCTTTTCCTACCTTCTCCTCCCCTACCCAACCATGTAAATGTATTAACCCCTGACATATATTTTTCTCTTTTGAAATGTTTTAGAAGGTGGCAGTTATTATTGACTGCCAAAGGGTGGACTGTCAAAGTCAGAAAAATATCTCTATGCACACTACCATATTTGCACCTCACACAGGTCCGTGCTGCGCATGCGTGCGCTCTCCCGTACGTGCGCATACTCACAGTCGCGGGCACCCGCAGGCGCACGGTATGCGTATTTACGGTAGAGTTTATGTGATCGTAGCGTGCGACTCAATCGTTACATATTTTCACTATATAATGTATTTTGTAGATCATGGTCCCTTTGATAGATTCTGAAAGTTTAGTTAACATAGCATGTTCCTGAACAGAGAGATCCCTCTTTGTATTGTACGAAGGGTCTAACAAGGGTCATACAGTGGTGTTTGGTACCCATCGGAAGAGTATTTAAATAGCAATATTCCGGTGTTGGTTTGGAGCGGATTAATCGCTCGTGCGAATAGTTATGGACATAAGAAGTTTATGTCCATTTACTATTATTTGTTCTTATTTAGTCATGCGGCGGGAAACTCAGTGTCCCACCCACCTGAACAGTTGGAAGCAGTCACAGCCCACCTGTATGAATCAACCTATGACCTTTTGTTATAATGCGAAGCCGAATTCCTGTGTCCAATGAACAATGAGATTGTAGGGACCATTGAATTGCATTGTGTGTGGGGCATAAATAGGCAGGCCGACCATATCCAGTTCACTCTCTTCAACGGTTCTCATTGCTGATAATCGGGAGCTGGATATCGAGGCGCATGCGATCGTTTCCCCTTGTGCGTAAGTATTTCTCCGCAACTATATTGATCTTCTTGTTATTGTGGGCCAATTTCTCTCTCTCTCTCTCTCCTCCTCTTTTCCTCTTATTTTCCCTTAAATAGTAATTGTATTATATTTCCTGTGTAGTTATCTGGTTAGGTAGTCTATGTTATATTGTAGTGTATGATTTGTATTTGTATTAATTCTTTTGCAAAGTATATCATTCAAAATATATACATATTAGGCGTTGGACCCTAAGCCCAGGTATCAGTGTATTTCTTATAGTGTCTAGTATTCTCAGAGCGTCGGTGACGCTCAAACAGCTTTTAAGTTAATAAGGTTACACTAGGTTGCATCTACACCCTATCTCTACACTAAGGTTTTACAGCATATTTCATTGTTTATGGTTTAGATATAAAGGTTTAACATTGTGAGCGTCAGCGCCGCTCGTGATCTCCTCGTGGTCTCGAGCGTCCGCTACGCTGATAGCGTAGCATTACGGTAGTCGCTCACCTATAAGTGTGCCCGATACCAACAGCGTATTCTCGTGAGCGTCTGTATCGCTCGAGCAGCCCGCTCCCGATACAGCGCCTGTTACGCTATAGTGAACCATTACGTTAGTCAGCAGCCAATAGCGTGCCTGCCTGTGATCTCTTGGCCGTGAGCGAACGTGACGCTTGAGCGTCTCGACTACGGCTAAGCGATTGTTACGCAGCGAGCGTACCCTTACGGTACTTCATACGTAAATAGCGTACAGTGTTCTTAGACCTCATAAAGGGTTTTATATACGATAAATATCTAGCTTTATCACTAGATACACTGGGGTCATGGACATTGAGGAAAATGTGCATCATAGAGAGGTAGCGGTGTCCGTATTAATGGAAGGTTTAAAAGAAACGTTGAGAGGAGTATATTTCCCTACTGTTGTCAAATGGAATAAAATCTTTTCCATAAGACAAAAGGAAGGTGAAATGGCATCCGAATATTTCCATCGAGCACTGCAGGAAATGTCTAGATACACTGGGATCGAGGACATAAAAGATAATGCGCATCACAGGGAGGTAGCTGTTACTGTATTAATGGACGGGTTAAAAGAGGCATTAAGAGCAAGGCTACAGACCTCTCTACCAAACTGGAGAGGTATCTCGGTGGCTGCATTGAGAGAGTCCGCTATCGAGCATGACAGGAACATCAGTAAGCACAGGGAGTCTCGGGGAAAAGCTGATGACAGTAAGTATAGACGCACTTACCAAAAAGCCATATCAGCCGAAACCCCAGACCCCTGATGGTAAGTCACGTATAGTAACATGCTATGCTTGTCACCAGGTAGGACATTACATGAGGGAATGTAAGAATAAAGGTACACATAATGTATACCGACCCCCTAGACCAAGATATGAACCACACTACAATGCACATAATTGGGATCAGGGACCACTTAGGAGAAATTACGAGCCACTTGCAGGGGAAACAAGGAGGTACCCACCATAGAGAGACTGGCAGGCCTCCGAAAATTCTCAGCTACCCCCCTCACATATTGTAGCTGCCAATGCGCTGCGGGAGGGTCTCAACACACAATAGGGGTTGGGCCACACCTGTAGTCTGCAGCCAGTGAAGTTGATTGCTAGCCTTGGTAGTGAACCTGAGGTAACGGTTGATGTAGCTGGTGTACCATTACCTTTTCTCGTAGATACAGGGGCGGCCAGGTCAGTGTTAAAATTCAACGATAGGTATAAAAACCACTGGGAAAACAATTTCGGCAATGGGAGTAACAGGAACTGTGCAACAATACACTTTGAGTAGACCGGCAGAGATTACGATAGGGCCTTTGCAAACCAAACATTCTTTTCTGCTGGCTGCATCGGCTCCGACTAATCTACTCGGCAGAGATTTATTGTGTAAAATGCAGTGTGTCATATACTGTATTCCTGAGGGTGTCTTCTTGGATATACCTGGGAACCACGCTCAAGAAGTACAAGATATATTAGACACCCTTCAAAGACTAATGTCGCATTCTACTGTTATAGACAAGTGTCCATCAAAGGTAGAGGAAATGATCTCACAAATAACGGGTTCCCTTTGGACTAAAGATGGACAAGACACTGGATTGATGGCGAATGTAGCTCCAGTAGTAATACAAGTAAAAGATGGTAGGATAGCTCCAAAAATCCCTCAGTATCCTCTGAAGCCAGAGGTAGAATTAGGAGTGTACCCTGTCATAGAGCGGCTGCTACAGCAGGGCATCCTAGTCAGGACGTCCAGCACCGACAATAGTCCAATCTTCCCTGTGAAAAAGAGTTGGGGGAGGGGTTACAGGCTAGTGCAGGATCTAAGGGGGATAAACAAGATAGTTGAGAGCCAATTCCCTGTAGTGCCCAATCCAGCTGTCATCCTCATGCAAATTCCCTCTACGGCAAAATTTTTCACTGTCATTGACCTCTGTTCTGCTTTCTTTTCTGTCTTTCTTCACCCTGACAGCCAATACCTTTTTGCTTTTACATACAGGGGAGTATAGTACACCTGGACTCGTCTGCCCCAAGGTTTCATTGACAGCCCGAGTATTTTCTCTTAGGCCTTGCATGACTGTTTACAAACCTTTCAACCTGAGAGTGGATCAGTGCTAATACAGTATGTCGATGACTTATTGTTATGTTCTGACTCACTCGAATCGTCCTTGAAAGACACAAAACAGCTTCTGTTTCATCTTTCCCAAACAGGACACAAGGTTTCAAAGGATAAGTTGCAGTTGTGCCAGACCAGGGTAAAATATTTGGGACATTGCTTGACTCAAGGACTTAGACACCTCACCGCTGATAGAATACAGGCGATTCACGACATGACTCTGCCACAAACTCAGCAACAGATCCGCACTTTCCTTGGAATGTGTGGGTACTGCCGAAACTGGATCCCAGGGTTTTCTATACTGGCTTTATCTTTGCAAGAAATGGTCTCTTCGAACAAACCAGATCGGACCTCGCACACAGATGAGTCCGAATTTGCATTTGAGAGACTCAAACAGTGCCTATCACAGGCACCTGCATTAGGTATGCTAGATTATGAGAAGCCCTTTGAATTGTACAGTACTGAAAGTGCAGGTTGCGCGGCAGGGGTTTTAACACAGAGACATGGTGATGCCAGCAGACCGGTAGCATACTACAGTGCACAGTTGGACACCATAGCGCGGTCTCTCCCCACTTGCTTGCGAAGTGTTGCAGCGATAGCTTTGCTGGTAAGTAAAAGCGAGGACGTAGTGTTAGGACATGACCTGACCAATCATACACCTCATGCAGTATCAGCCTTACTGAACTCAGCCCAAACCAGACATGTCTCATCTGCTCGGTTTACAAAGTGGGAATTATCACTGATGGCCCCGGTAAACATCACCATTAAGAGATGCAGCTCACTAAATCCTGCAACTTACTTGCCAAGTGTGCCTGGACAGGCACAAAGGGTGGAGGATGAGAATAATGGTGAAGGAGGATTTAGTGCAGAGACTGATACGCATGATTGTATGGAATACCTGAATCAGACTTTCACAGCGAGACCTGACATCAGTGACAACCCACTGGAAGGAGTAGACTTTACCTTCTACACTGACGGTAGTTGCCACAGACAGACAGAATCGGGAGACTTGTGTACTGGATATGCAGTTGTAGACGACAGAGGTATCATAGAAGCTGAACCCCTTGGCCCACCGCACTCAGCACAAGTTGCTGAGTTGGTCGCCCTAACCAGAGCGTGTGAATTGGCCAAGGGTAAGTCAGCTAATATATACACGGATTCTAGGTACGCCTTTGGAGTAGTGCATGATTTCGGGGCCCTATGTCACCTCAGAAATTTCATGATGGCAGCTGGCACACCTGTAGTGCATGCGTCCCACATAAAAAGACTTCTAACAGCGATACAGGAACCAGACAGAGTGGCTGTTATCAAGTGCAAAGCACATACTTACAACCAAGACCCAATTTCACTTGGTAACAGCCGGGCAGACGAAGCTGCTAAATCAGCAGCCAGCACCCCCATACAAATGAACATCACATCACTGATGACATTCAACACAATCAATACACAAAAATTAATTGAAATGCAAGATTTGTGTTCATTACAGGGAAAGGCGGTCTGGAGGTCAAAGGGGTATGGCCAGGAGTCCTCAGGACTTTGGACAGGTGGACACAGTAAGCCAGTGGCCCCCAGAGCATATCTTCCAAGTCTAGCTGAGGCGGCACACGGTCTGACTCATCTGGGCAAAGAGGGTATGTGCAAGCTGGTAAGAGCCTACTGGTGTGTGCCAGGATTCTCTTCTCATGCAGGTAAGAGAGTAATGACATGTTTTACTTGCTTGAGGAAGAATATTGGAAAGTCAATACCAACAGAGCCATCCCATATCCCTCCGACAGACGGACCTTTTCAGGTAATACAAATCGATTTCATACAGTTACCACCCTGTATGAATTTAAAATATGTGTTCGTTTGTATTGATGTATTTTCCAACTGGGTAGAAGCGTTCCCTGCTGCCACAAATACTGCTACGTTCACTGCAAAGAATTGTGCAGGAATTTTGTGTGTAGATATGGTATCCCTAGAATAATTGAAAGTGACAGGGGTACCCATTTTACAGGTGAGGTCTTTCAGGTCATGTGCAAACTGATGGGAATTAATAGCAAGTTGCATACTCCACTCTTTCACAGTCAAGGATGTCCAGAAGCACAGGAAAGTACTGGAAAGCAGGTTCCTGACTGTGAAAGGGACCACTGGGGAACACGCCTGACGGAGCCACATGCAGGGTATTGTTCCCGGGAAATACCTTGCATTCATAACACCTGCGGCTCCGATTATCATCTTGGTAGGACTCTGTTTCCCATGTTGGGTTCTGTTTTTGTCTCACTTTTAATCATTGTGTAGTATTAAATTCATATTTTATTCACATCAAGCCGGTACATTACATTTTATTGAGAAAATAGAAGTTCTTGCAAAAAGTGTAGCATTGGATTAGCGCCAAAGTGGGAGGAGTCACTTTACCATTTTCAGTGTTATGATAAGGATTGCAAATGAATTTCATGGCCTGTTTCTTTCACCCGTTTTTATTTTGTTTCCCCCTCTGCCCAGATACATCCATCCGGAAAAAACATCAGCCCTACCCAAAATGTTTATGTGAATGTATTTTATATATGTGTCTTATCTTCATCTCTACAACCTCCAGTTAATGGCATACATAGTCGACAGGTGATATCCACATATACTAGCACTCACATATGTTTCCCCCTCCATGTATCATCAACTAAATGTGCACCCCATTTGTTGGAACAAGAAGCCGAAAAGAGCTCAGTAGTGTTTGTTGGCCCATTTACAGACCCTTAATATGGGATGAGAAGGATTTAATGTATACTTCGCAATACCTCGAAGCTTATTACATATACGGCACGATGATACATGCCCCTCAGAAATGGATTCATACATACATGCTTTTTACTATCCCACTAGGTCATATATTTCCCACTGTCAAAGTCGAAAAATATCATGATTCATATGCCTTGTATTAACCCCTAATGTGTGCGCATGCTGCTCGTCGCCTGGTCCCCCATGCGTACACATCCCCGCAGGTTGCGTAAGGGACGCTCCAGCGTCTCGTGCGCATGGGATGTGTAAATACGGCGGAGTTTGTGAGCTTGTAGCGTGCGACTCGATCGTAACATATTTAACCCAAATAGCATATATTATAGTTAATATTCCCCTTAACAATGTCAGCAAGTATGTTAAGTTTAAACGGTTCGTGGACAGAGAGATTCCTCTTTACATGCTAGGAAGGCTCAGATAAAGGTTGGAAGGTAGTGTTTAGTATCCAGCTGTAGGGTATTTTAAGGGTAATATTCCTGTGATAGTTAGGAAAGATTCGCATATTCCTGCGCATAGTTATGCGCAGAAGTAGAAAATAGATAAATTGTATCTAAAATAAATTACAAATAAGTGCAGGGTAAGTGAATGGAATTCAGTCATTTCTTTCCCACAGACTGAATTCAATGGCCTTATTTATACTAAGCTTTGAGATTCTATGAAGAGGGCTTACACCTTATGAATAGGGCCAGGTTTCTCTCCAGAATAATGAGTGCCGAGTTGTCATTGTCTCAACTGAAGGAGGGGACAGTGGGGTAAACAAAGCCCAGAGACAGAGTTTGTTTGGAAGATCCAAAACAATAGCTTTCCACAATATAACCAGACAGACAGGAATTTGGAATACTAACAAGTCCTAGTCATCACCCACTTCTTGAACTAACCAATGGCCCCTGGTGCAGGACATGTCCAACCCCCCTAACCAATGGAAAAAGAGCACACAGTGTCTATTGTAGTATGTCTTGAGCTAGTGAATAAATATAGCTTGCAATAGGCTTTGACACACAAGACTCTGAAGGCTTTCTCCTTGATAGCTGAGGACTGAATTCGGGTTGCGCAAGCGAGTGTTCCCACGTATGGTATGTTCTCTGCAGCCACTTTGTTACCTTTTGTGTATGCCATTCATTGTCTCTCTGTGTACTTGTGTTTGCGATCGTTCACTATTGTATATATTTATTTTTATGTTACTCTGTTTAGTTATTAATGTTAGGTTTGTAGTGTATAAGCTGTAACTTTTTTTTTCCCTTTTTCGTACTAAAATCATCTAAGAAGGTGTTGGAACATTACCAAGTATTGTGTGTTTCTCTGACGTCCTAGTGGATGCTGGGAACTCCGTAAGGACCATGGGGAATAGCGGGCTCCGAAGGAGGCTGGGCACTCTAGAAAGATTTATGACTACCTGGTGTGCACTGGCTCCTCTCACCATGACCTTCCTCCAAGCCTCAGTTAGATCTTGTGCCCGGCCGAGGTTGGATGCACACTAGGGGCTCTCCTGAGCCCTTAGAAAGAAAGTATAGATTTAGGTTTTTTATTTTCAGTGAGACCTGCTGGCAACAGGCTCACTGCAGCGAGGGACTAAGGGGAGAAGAAGCGAACTCGCCTGCTTGCAGCCGGATTGGGCTTCTTAGGCTACTGGACACCATTAGCTCCAGAGGGATCGACCGCAGGCCCAGTCCTTGGTGTTCGGTCCCGAAGCCGCGCCGCCGTCCCCCTTACAGAGCCAGAAGCAAGAAGAGGTCCGGAAAAACGGCGGCAGAAGACATCAGTCTTCACCAAGGTAGCGCACAGCACTGCAGCTGTGCGCCATTGCTCCTCATACACACTTCACACTCCGGTCACTGAGGGTGCAGGGCGCTTGGGGGGGGCGCCCTGAGCGGCAATAAAAACACCTTGGCTGGCAAAAATACCACAATATATAGCCCCAGAGGCTATATATGTGGTAAATACCCCTGCCAGAATCCAGAAAAAAGCGGGAGAATAGGCCGCGGAAAAGGGGCGGAGCTATCTCCCTCAGACACACTGGCGCCATTTTCTCTTCACAGTGCAACTGGAAGAAAGCTCCCCAGGCTCTCCCCTGTAGTTTACAGGCTCAAAGAGTAAAAAAGAGAGGGGGGGCACTAAATTTAGGCGCAATATTGTATATACAAGCAGCTATGGGGGAAAATTCACTCAATTATAGTGTTAATCCCCTCATTATATGGCGCTCTGGTGTGTGCTGGCATACTCTCTCTCTGTCTCCCCAAAGGGCTTTGTGGGTCCTGTCCTCAGTCAGAGCATTCCCTGTGTGTGTGCGGTGTGTCGGTACAGCTGTGTCGACATGTTTGAGGAGGAGGCTTATATAGTGACGGAGCAGATGCCGATAAATGTGATGTCGCCCCCTGTGGGGCCGACACCAGAGTGGATGGTTAGGTAAAAGGTATTAACCGACAGTGTCAACTCCTTACATAAAAGGGTGGATGACGTAACAGCTGTGGGACAGCCGGCTTCTCAGCCCGTGCCTGCCCAGGCGTCTCAAAGGCCATCAGGGGCTCAAAAACGCCCGCTCATTCAGATGGCAGACACAGATGTCGACACGGAGTCTGACTCCAGTGTCGACAAGGTTTAGACATATACACAATCCACTAGGAACATCCGTGACTTGATCCCGGCAATAAAAATAATGTGTTACACATTTCTGACATTAACCTCTAAAAATGCGGTTTTTATGTTTGGGGAGAAAAAGCAGGCAGTGTTTTGTTCCCCCATCAGATGAATGAATGAAGTGTGTGAAAAGCGTGGGTTCCCCCTGATAAGAAACTGGTAATTTCTAAAAAGTTACTGATGGCGTACCTTTTCCCGCCAGAGGATAAGTTACGCTGGGAGATATCCCCTAGGGTGGATAAGGCGCTCACACGGTTGTCAAAATAGGTGGCACTGCCGTTTTAGGAACGGCCACTTTGAAGGTACCTGTTGATAAAAAGCAGGAGGCTATCCTGAAGTCTGTATTTACACACTCAGGTACTAGACTAAAACCTGCAGAGCGTGCTGCTGCAGCGTGGTCGGTGACCCTGTCAAACATACTAGTTTGCTAACATGAGAACATATTAAAGACGTCGTCTTATATATGAGGGATGCACAGAGGGATATTTTGCCGGCTGGCATCCAAAATGAATGTAATGTCCATTCTGTCAGGAGGGTATTAGAGACCTGTCCCTGGACAGGTGATGCTGACCTTAAAAGGCGCATAGAGATTCTGCATTATAGGGGTGAGGAATTATTTGGGGATGGTCTCTGGGACCTCGTATCCGCAGCAACAGCTGGGAAGAAATATTTTTACCTCAGTTTTCCTCACAGACTAAGAAAGCACTGTATTATCAGGTACAGTCCTTTCGGCTTCAGAAAAGCAAGCGGGTCAAAGGCGCTTCCTTTCTGTACAAAGACAAGGGAAGAGGGAAAAAGCTGCACCAGTCAGCCTGTTCCCAGAATCATAATTCTTCTCTCGCTTCCTCTGAGTCCACAGCATGACGCGGGGGCTCCACAGGTGTAGCCAGGTACGGTGGGGGGCCGTCTCAAAAGTTTCAGCGATCAGTGGGCTCGCTCACAGGTGGATCCCTGTTTCATTCAAGTAGTATTTCAGGGGTACAAGCTGGAATTCGAGATGTCTTCCCCCCGCCGTTTCCTCAAATATGCCTTGCCGACAACTCCCTCAGGCAGGGAGGCTGTGCTAGAGGCAATTAATAAGCTGTATTCCCAGCAGGTAATACTTAAGGTGCCCCTACTTCAACAAGGACGGGGTTACTATTCCACACGGTTGGGGTACCGAAACCGCATGGTTCGGTGTGACCCTTCTTTATATTTAAAATCCTTGAACACATGCATAAAAAATTCAAGTTCAAGATGGAATCACTCAGGGCGGTTATTGCAAGCCTGGACGAGGGGGATTACATGGTATCCCGGGACATCAAGGATGCTTACCTGCATGTCCCTATTTACTATCCTCGTCAGGAGTACCTCAGATTTGTGGTACAGGATTACCATTACCAAGTCCAGACTCTGCCGTTTGGACTGTACATGGCACCGAGGGTGTTACCAAGGTAATGGCCGGAATGATGATACTCCTTCGAAAAAGGGGAGTTTTAATTATCCCGTACTTGGACAATCTCCTTATAAGGGCGAGGTCCAAGGAGCAGTTGCTAGTCGGGGTAGCACTATTTTGGAAAGTGCTACAACAGCACGGTTGGACTCTAAACAGTCCAGAGTCACAGCTGGTTCCTACGACACGTCTACTGTTCCTGGGGATGGTTCTGGACACAGACCAGAAATAAGTGTTTCTCCCGGTGGAGAAAGCCAAGGAGCTGTCATCTCTAGTCAGAGACCTCCTGAAGCCAAAACAGTTATCGGTGCATCATTGCACGCGAGTCCTGGGAAAAATGTTAGCTTCCTACGAAGCAATCCCATTCGGCAGGTTCCATGCAAGAACTTTTCAGGGGGACCTGTTAGACAAGTGGTCCGGGTCGCATCTTCAGATGCATTAGGCTGATAACCCTGTCTCCAAGGACCAGGGTATCTCTACTGTAGTGGCTGCAGAGTGCCCATCTTCAAGAGGGCCGCAGGTTCGACATACAGGACTAGGTCCTAGTGACCATGGATGCCAGCCTTTGAGGCTGGGGGGCAGTCACACAGGGAAGAAACTTCCAGGGACTTTGGTCAAGTCAGGTGACTTCCCTACATAAAATTCTGGAACAGAGGGCCATTTACAATGCCCTGAGTCAGGCAAGGCCTCTGCTTCAAAACCAGCCGGTCCTGATCCAATCAGGCAACATCACGACAGTCGCCCATGTAAACCAACAGGGCGGCACAAGAAGCAGGATGGCGATGGCAGAAGCCACAAGGATTCTCCGATGGGCGGAAAATCATGTGTTAGCACTGTCAGCAGTGTTCATTCCCGGAGTGGACAACTGGGAAGCAGATCTTCTCAGCAGACACGACTTCCACCCGAGAGTGTGGGGACTTCATCCAGAAGTCTTCCAAAGAATACCATTGGGAAAGGCCACAGGTGGACATGAAGGCGTCCCGCCTCAACAAAAAGCTATAAAAGATATTGCGCCAGGTCAAGGGACCTTCAGGCGATAGCTGTGGACGCTCTGGTAACACCGTGGGTGTACCAGTCGTTTTATGTGTTTCCCCCTCTGCCTCTCATACCAAAGGTACTGAGAATAATAAGAAGGCGAGGAGTAAGAACGATACTCGTGGTTCCGGATTGGCCAAGAAGAGCCTGGTACCCAGAACTTCAAGAAAATGTATCAGAGGACCCATGGCCTCTGCCGCTCAGACAGGACCTGCTGCAGCAGGGGCCCTGTCTGTTCCAAGACTTACCGCGGCTACATTTTGATGGCATGGCGGTTGAACGCCGGATCCTAAAGGAAAAGGGCATTCCGGAGGAAGTCATTCCTACGCTGATTCAAGCCAGGAAAGATGTAACTGCAAAACATTATCACCGCATATGGCGGAAATATGTTGCTTGGTGTGAGGCCAAAAAAGGCCCCAACAGAGGAATTTCAACTAGGTCGATTTCTGCATTTCCTACAAGCAGGAGTGTTTATGGGCCTAAAATTAGGCTCCATTAAGATACAGATCTCGGCTCTGTCGATTTTCTTCCAGAAAGCAGTAGCTTCAGTACCTGAAGTTCAGACATTGTAAAAGGAGTGCTGCATATTCAGCCCCCGGTTGTGCCTCCAGTGGCACCTTGGGATCTCAACGTGGTGTTGAGTTTCTTAAAATCACATTGGTTTGAACCACTAAAAACCGTGGATCTAAAATATCTCACGTTGAAAGTGGTCATGTTATTGGCCTTGGTTTCGGCCAGGCGTGTATCCGAATTGGCGGCTTTGTCATATAAAAGTCCTTATCTGATTTTCCATATGGATAGGGCAGAATTGAGGACTCGTCCCCAGTTTCTCCCTAAGGTGGTATCAGCTTTTCACTTGAACCAACCTATTGTGGTGCCTGCGGCTACTAGGGACTTGGAGGATTCCAAGTTACTGGACGTAGTCAGGGCCTTGAAAAATTATGTTTCCAGGACGGCTAGAGTCAGAAAAATTGACTCGCTATTTATCCTGTATGCACCCAACAGGCTGGGTGCTCCTGCTTCTAAGCAGACTATCGCTCGCTGGATCTGTGACACGATTCAGCAGGCGCATTCTGCGGCTGGACTGCTGCATCTTAAATCAGTGAAAGCCCATTCCACAGGGAAGGTGGGCTCATCTTGGGCGGCTGCCCGAGGGGTCTCGGCTTTACAACTTTGCCGAGCTGTTACTTGGTCAGGGGCAAACACGTTTGCAAAATTCTACAAAATTGATACCCTGGCTGAGGAGGACCTGGAGTTCTCTCATTCGGTGCTGCAGAGTCACCCGCACTCTCCCGCCCGTTTGGGAGCTTTGGTATAATCCCCATGGTCCTTACGGAGTTCCCAGCATCCACTAGGACGTCAGAGAAAATAAGATTTTACTCACCGGTAAATCTATTTCTCGTAGTCCGTAGTGGATGCTGGGCGCCCATCCCAAGTGCGGATTGTCTGCAATACTTGTATATAGTTATTGCCTAACTAAAGGGTTATTGTTGAGCCATCTGTTGAGAGGCTCAGTTATATTCATACTGTTAACTGGGTATAGTATCACGAGTTATACGGTGTGATTGGTGTGGCTGGTATGAGTCTTACCCGGGATTCAAAATCCTTCCTTATTATGTCAGCTCGTCCGGGCACAGTGTCCTAACTGAGGCTTGGAGGAGGGTCATGGTGGGAGGAGCCAGTGCACACCAGGTAGTCATAAATCTTTCTAGAGTGCCCAGCCTCCTTCGGAGCCCGCTATTCCCCATGGTCCTTACGGAGTTCCCAGCATCCACTACGGACTACGAGAAATAGATTTACCGGTGAGTAAAATCTTATTTTCACCATTTATTACTAATGGTTTCTGAGCATCTCAATCGCTCAAACAGCATGCTTAAATAACAAGGTTAACAAGTGTTATATCATACAGTATCTCAGTACTAAGGTTTACAGTATAAGCATACTCTGTGTTTAAGGTTTAAAAGGTTACTGACTGTGTGTGCGCTCGCTGTGTGTACTCCGTACACCCAGCGCAGCGTGTGTACGTAACTTGCGTACCACGTGCGTAGTCTTTGTACGCAAATAGCGTACAAAGTGCGTAGCACGTGCACGTGGTTTAGCGGCCATTACGGCTTCACGGTATTAGTAAATAGCTTATGTTAAAAGGTAGATATTTGACTCTATCAATTGGGAGCTCGTCCGGTCCACCTCATATGCGCAGTCAAGCGAAAACAGGCAGACTTTATCGATCAGCAAAGGGCGGAAAGGTAGTATCCCCTGTATCCGTGTTTGTGGTTGGGGATACAGTAGTGCTGATCGGATGAGCATCTGCGTCTGCTTCTCTTGGTTTGTAGGGATGCTGGTGAGATCCGAGGAAGGTAAGAACATACAGCTATTGTTTTAAAATCTGTTTAAATTTTTTTCTGTTTGGCGCCAATTGCGCACGCAACAAACGCGCACACACCTGCATTTTCATTTGTGTATTCTCGCATAGTCACTCTCTTGTTGCCATTAGAATTGATTGTTAGACACGTGCTGAGGAAATTTGGTGCTATTTAGTTGATATAAAAGTAATATTTAAGGGAATAATTGTAAAAACACGCACACAGCATAGCAGATACTGTGTGGTGTTCGGTAAACGATTATAGTTGAACATCGTTTACATTTATAGAAACGTGTTATTTGCGTTACTGTGAGCGTATCTGGCCTTTTCAAAATATGGAGTGGTATCTGTCTATGTACAGGGCGCAAAAAAATTATTTATTACATGGAATACATCCCTTTTGTTATCGAGGAGACGATGTATCCTTCGTATGGCAACTTAGGGGTTTCTCTGATTTATTCTTCCTCCTCTCGTAGAACCATACGGTGATCCCGATGTTCATAAAAAACAAAATTAAAGGAAAGATGTGTAGGACAATTTTTGCACCAATTTAATTATTTCCGCAACTCAGGAAAAAAGGGCGTACCCCACTCACACAGAAACAAGTGAGTGGAAACCCATAAAGTTATCTTTCAATTGGATAAATCTCTTTAAAGTATTGGAGCCTAGATCTCAAAAGCGTACCCAAGACTCACAATGGTGAAATGATGATAAATCACATAAAGGTATCTTTTAAAATCTTTAAATCTGTCAGATGCGTACCCCAACTAACACAATTTGTGGTTGGGACATGTACATAAAGGTATCTTTTGGATTTTCTACCATCAAGAAAAATGCGTACCACAACTCACTGAATATGTAGATATTAGACTCCTATCATGGTATCTTTATCCACGGTCACAGGAAGTTATTCAACACAGGATACACGAAAAAAAGCAGGAAAGGATTCCTCTTTGATTGATTAAAACGGAGGATTTATTTTCCAAATACATCCAAAAAACAGAACATGTTTTTCTTCTTAAAAATAAGATAAGCAGCAGAATAAAAATAGCAGAATAAAAGTGAATCCAATTCTGATCATCCAAAGCTACTCACAGTACTATTTGTTGGCCTTTTGCATACGTGTCTCGGGCAACGTGCGAGATTACGTACGCAAACGCAAAGGCCTACACACGTGGCGTATATTACGCAACGCAGCGTGCGGATACGCCCACTAAATACAAATCACACGATAACATTGTTTTAGTGTGGGCGGTATAGTAGCCACGCGATAATAGCACAAGTTTGTTCAGTTTCCAAAAGTTTTAGTTTAAAGAGAACCTTTTTCTATTGCAAAACCCGGGGATTGAACTACTGCCTGAATGAAAGTAATTTCTGTACAGAAAAATCAGTGTGCATATGAGTGAACAGGAGTGAGTGTGCAAATAAAGGTATTCTTTTTGTGAACCCAGAAAGCGGGATCCCGTCGGAGACCACATCAGGTGAGTGGACACTTGGTGGCGTGGGATTGGCTTGCCCACGTTAACATTGTATAAGGTAAAGGAGCAATTAGTATCCGCAGACAAAAGGACTGCAAGGGTTAGAAAGCGCAGCTTGGGGGGGTTGGCGTAGTACCCATATCAGTATAACGCTCCGGCTGAAGGTTTCGCAGCCTAATCAACCGATTCCATTGGTCGCATGGCGAATAAGTAATAGTTACTTATACGAAGTGCGACTGGACCGCACGTAATTGTGTGCATTAGTTGGTTACCTTGATACCCATTCAGTTTTGTGGGATCATAAACGCTATTTGTACATTCTAACGTGATTTGTGTAGGTTTTTTTTTTATTTTAAGGGAGGTTCGCTGTTCACTCAGGAATTCTTCAACAACCAATACTTACTGGGGAGGGTAGCATACTCCCACACGCCCCAGTAAATAGCGGTTCACAGGGGCCCTGGGTTGAGTACAGCAGCGCTAAAGCAGTTTCTGCGTGTATTGGTCAACGTGGGCGTGAGTGAGTGAAGGCACTCGTTGAACTTTCACCGTCGCCTTATCTCCGGGAACTTGGTTTGTTTTGTAAGAATTCGCTGAGACAGCAATATCTGCAAACGATGGGGGCCAGTTGCTCAAGTAAGGGACGACCAACAAGGGTTCACGTTGGTAGTTGTTGGCCCAAAGGGTCAGCACGGTATATAATGTGTGAGAAATACGGATCACACACACAGGTATTTTGCAAAGAATGGGAACGAATGACTGAGAATGATGGAGAACAGTTCCCCAGGGTGGGCAGTTTAATTGAATCCTGAGGTATTGCAAAATCTAAGAAAAAGGATATGTTTAATAAAATCTGCAAAACAGAGGATTAGACATTATGATTGTTTACAGTTATGGCAACAGGAAAGTGAGATACAAAGGGAATTAACTTACACAGCTTGTTCTCACTTTAGCAGGAAACAAATGGCTGCAGAGAATGGCATACTGGGATATGATGATAATTGTGCACTTAGTAACTGTATTAATAATGATAGTAGTAAATGTAATAAGTGTTATAATGATAGAAGGAAAACTGATAAATATACAAATTCTAACCTGTGCAAGTCGCACCCCATGTTAAACTTCCCTCAGGATTACAAGCAAGAAAGTGAGCCCAGCACGATGTCGGCACCTTTTCCAGCAGCCATCATACGAGACACCCAGGTGGGCACGGCCCAATCGGTAAAGGCAGTAGTCAAGCCCCCTAACGGAGGGTCAGGTGAGGTCGTGTCCACAGGTAAGTACGGTATTGTACATCATGCACAGACAATTGCACCTCACATTGTAGAGTCAACACAAGATGGAGTAATTGAACTAAATCCTGTCAGGGTGATCACAGTCCCCAATGGGAGGACTGACGCTCAGGGAGTCACACCCATCAGGAACATTACGATGCATTGTTCCTGGTCCCAGACAGAATTGAGGACAATTTTGTCTGAATTTCCTGATCCCAGAAAGGATCTAGCCGCATGTCAAAGGTTCATTAAAGAACTAGGTAACGCCACTGAACCCACTAACAAGGATTGGCGGACACTACTGCGGGCATGTTTGCCCTCTACTATTGACCCTTTGAAATTCATTTCTGATTGTAGGTTAGACAAAGAGAGACCTCTCACTGATGCATACAATCAGGAAAATGTTAAGCAGATCAACATGCAATTAGGAGTATATTTCCCAACTGTTGTCAAGTGGAACAAAATCTTCTCCATAAGACAAAAAGAAGGTGAAACTGCTTCTAATTATTTCAATCGGGCACTGCAAATAATGGCTAGATACACTGGGATCGCGGACATTGAGGAAAATGTGCATCATAGAAAAGTAGCAGTTTATGTATTAATGGAAGGTTTAACAAAAGTGTTGAGAACAAGGGTACAGACCACTCAACCTAACTGGAGAAGTATCTCGGTGGCTGCATTAAGAAAGTCCGCTGTTGGGCACGATCGGAACATCAGCAAACACAGGGAGTCACAGGGCGGTAAGCAGATGACCATAAGTAAGCTACCTCAGTCAAAACCCCAGACCCCTTTGGTTAAATCGAATGTGATAAGATGTTATAGTTGCCAGAGGGAAGGTCATTTTGCACGGAATTGTATGTTTAAAGACACACACAAGGTATATCAACCCCCTAGACAAGAACACGAGCAAAGTTATTACACACGCAATTGTAATCAGGGATCACATATGAAGAAGTTTGGGCCGCACCTGTAATTTGCAGCCAGTAAAGTTGATCATTAGCCCTGATAGTAAGCCTGAGGTTACAGTCAAGGTAAATTGGGAGGTCAGTTCTTTGTAGACACAAGGACGGCCAGGTAAAACTTTGTAATTTATCTTTAAAGGTTTTCTTCTCATCTCCAACGTTCACCAACAGAACTCAAACGTCACATGACTACTTGGTCTTTTTCAGAGGTCTACCCAACCCTAGTGTATCTTACCAGCATCGTTGTGTTTGGCCAGACGCAAAGGGTGGAGGGTGGAGATACTGGTGGGGGAGACTGTGCAGAGATACCGGTGGACATGTTGATGCGACAGCCTGTTGATGAATCTGACAATGTTTTCCTTTTCTATTTGTTCTCTCTCTCTTTTTGTTCTTTCATGTTTTACAGATAGTATGTCACACA
This sequence comes from Pseudophryne corroboree, assembly GCF_028390025.1. Taxonomy (NCBI): domain Eukaryota; kingdom Metazoa; phylum Chordata; class Amphibia; order Anura; family Myobatrachidae; genus Pseudophryne; species Pseudophryne corroboree. The sequence goes on from NC_086452.1 coordinate 33,574,702, forward strand.
TCAGTTAGACAAATGGTAATGCAAGATTTTTGCTCCTTACAGAAAGATCGCTGATTTGGAAAAGAATATTGTATCACCGGAGTGTTCGTTTTGGGAAGACTGAGAGACAGCACCTTTGAGATGACAACTGAGCAAGAAGAACAACAAGACTAGAGGACAAATTATCGTAACAAGTTTTTTTTTCCCCTTCAATTATTTTCTGTACCCCCATTACAACTTTCCCCTTTCTCCTCCTGTAAGATGGACTTGCCCCAAGAGACTGTGTTCCGGATTTTCCTGTTGACCCTGTTGTTGACCAGAGCAGTCTGTTTCGGTGAGAGTACCAGAGAGGCCAAAGAGGGATCTGGAATGGATTCTGATGATCAGGATGGATTCGTAGAATTCCAAGAGCAACACAATCACCGAGCAAAGGCGAATATCAGAAAACGATCTGGTAGCCATGACATTAATAGACATTGTGAAGGATTGTTAGCTGAAGAGAACTGCATCTGTAGGAATTGTGAAAAATATAGTTGAGGACGGTTGCATCAAGAAATATCAGTCCAGTTTTAATATCAACATGGACCGGCATCCATTGAGTGACTATCACTCATTAGTGGGTAAAGTGTTAAATCAGACAGACTGTTGGGTGTGCTCACAAGTACCTCAAGGTCATAGAAAGTCAGGACTAGTGCCATATCCTTTAACGGTAGATAAGGTACTTGAGTTAAAGGGTGGGAGACCGGTGGACAAGAGATTTCATATTTCTAGTCCTCCTAGTTTGAAGCTCCACCAATACCATGTAGATAGGTCCCTAATATGTTTTAACATTTCCAATCCCCGAAAGCCGGGAAATTGGGAAGTGTCACGGAACAACCAAACCATGACATTTTCACATAGAGCCGACAGAATGCCCATAGACTCAGAACTTATACGCCACATAGCCGACCGTGGAAAATATTTCCGGTATAGGTACACTCTAGGAAGTAGGACCATGCGAGTTGGAGAAGTATCACCAGGATACTGTGCACATATCATACAGCCTGATACGTGTACTAGACAAATGAGAGAGTTAGGGATAGGACTGTTTTCATGGAAGGTTTGTAACATGGTTATGTCATTTTCTATCCCATATGTTCTCCCCGAGGACGCATATTTCATATGTGGGAGAAAGGCGTATAGGTTCTTTGCCCCAAACTCAGAGGGATTGTGTTACGTTGGAAAAGTGTTGCCTGAAGTGAATATATTACCCAACGATTGAGACAATGTTGTGATAAAATGTGATTCCACGGTCCGTTTCTTTCACCCGTTTCTCCTTTGATTTTCTCCGAGGTACCAAGAGATCCACCTGGAGGAAGAATTTGATGACCTTTTTTTTTTACAAGACCACTGATGAACTGTGTCACAGACACCTAATGAGCTTTTAGAGACTGTAATTCTTTTTATGGACACTTGAAGAAGCTTTGATTGCCAATAACCGCAAAGCTACAGTAAAGATACGACAATCCGGACAAGACATCAACAAGACCCCAATCGGCGAACACATACATAATCATATGACTGCATTTATAACGCATGTTTCTTATCTTCATCTCTACAACCTCCAGGTAGTACCCCACATAGTCGACAGGTGACTTTCACATATTAGCATTCACATACTTTCCCCCTTCATGTATCATCAACTAATGTGCACCCCATTTGTTGGAATTGAAAGCTGAAAAGAGCTCGGTAGAGTTTGACAGCCCATCCACAGACCCTTAATATGGGATAAGAAGGATTCAAATGTATACTTCGCAATACCTCGAAGCTTGATTTAGAACGTACGGCACGATGATACATGACCCCTCAGACATGGATTCCATACACACATGCTTTTACTATCTCACTAGGTCATATCTTTCCCACCTTCTCCTCTCCTCCCTCTACCCAATCATAATAAGGTATTCCATGATAACATATATTTTTCTGTTTGGATTATTTAGATAGTGGCAGTTATTGTTGACTGCCAAAGGCTGGACTGTCAAAGTCGAAAAATATCATGATTCATATGCCTTGTATTAACCCCTAATGTGTGCGCATGCTGCTCGTCACCTGGTCCCCCGTGCGTACACATCCCCGCAGGTTGCGTAAGGGACGCTCCAGCGTCTTGTGCGCATGGGATGTGTAAATACGGCGGAGTTTGTGAGCTTGTAGCGTGCGACTCGATCGTAACATATTTAACCCAAATAGCGTATATTATAGTTAATATTCCCCTTAACAATGTCAGCAAGTATGTTAAGTTTAAACGGTTCGTGGACAGAGAGATTCCTCTTTACATGCTAGGAAGGCTCAGATAAAGGTTTCTAGGTAGTGTTTAGTATCCAGCTGTAGGGTATTTTAAGGGTAATATTCCAATGATGGTTAGGAAAGATTCGCATATTCCTGCGCATAGTTATGTGCAGAAGTAGAAAATAGATAAATTGTATCTAAAATAAATTACAAATAAGTGCAGGGTAAGTGAATGGAATTCAGTCATTTCTTTCCCACAGACTGAATTCAATGGCCTTATTTACACTAAGCTTTGAGATTCTATGAAGAGGGCTTACACCTTTGTTTATGAATAGGGCCAGGTTTCTCTCCAGAATAATGAGTGCCGAGTTGTCATTGTCTCAACTGAAGGAGGGGACAGTGGGGTAAACAAAGCCCAGAGACAGAGTTTGTTTGGAAGATCCAAAACAATAGCTTTCCACAATATAACCAGACAGACAGGAATTTGGAATACTAACAAGTCCTAGTCATCACCCACTTCTTGAACTAACCAATGGCCCCTGGTGCAGGACATGTCCCACCCCCCTAACCAATGGAAAAACAGCACACAGTGTCTATTGTAGTATGTCTTGAGCTAGTGAATAAATATAGCTTGCAATAGGCTTTGACACACGACTCTGAAGGCTTTCTCCTTGATAGCTGAGGACTGAATTCGGGTTGCGCAAGCGAGTGTTCCCACGTATGGTATGTTCTCTGCAGCCACTTTGTTACCTTTTGTGTATGCCATTCATTCTCTCTCTGTGTACTTGTGTTTGCGATCGTTCACTATTGTATATATTTCTTTTTATGTTATTCTGTTTAGTTATTAATGTTAGGTTTGTAGTGTATAAGCTGTAACTGTTTTTTTCCCCTTTTTCGTACTAAAATCATCTAAGAAGGTGTTGGAACCTTACCAAGTATTGTGTGTTTCACCATTTATTACTAAGGGTTTCTGAGCATCTCAATCGCTCAAACAGCTTGCTTAAATAACAAGGTTAACAAGTGTTATATCATTACAGTATCTCAGTACTAAGGTTTACAGTATAAGCATACTCTGTGTTTAAGGTTTAAAAGGTTATTGACTGTGTGTGCGCTCGCTGTGTGTACTCCGTACACCCAGCGCAGCGCGTGTACATAACTTGCGTACCACGTGCAAAGTCTTTGTATGCAAATAGCGTACAAAGTGCGTAGCACGTGCATGTGGTTTAGCGGCCATTACGGCTTCACGGTATTAGTAAATAGCTTATGTTAAAAGGTAGATATTTGACTCTATCACCACCTACAACTCTCCCCCGATCATCCAAACTTCTGTAGATATTGTGTAGATATTTTTCTGTTTAGTGATTAGATAGTGGCAGTTATTGATGACTGCCAAAGGGTGGACTGTCAAAGTTGAAAAATATTGCAGTACACACATCAAGTACAAACTACACACAGATGGCCTACGTGCGCGTACTTATTCTGCCGTGCACGCACATATCCGCAATTTGCGTATGGTCGCTCCCGCGGTCCTGCGCATTAGCGCGTGGTATGGGTATTTACGGTAGAGTTTGTGAACGCATGGAAAGTGATCAAAACACATTACATATTTAGTCCAAATAGTGCACAATGTACACATAGTCTCCCTGCACCACATCAGTAAGTTACAGCAGTTTAAATGGTAACAGAACAAAGGGATTCACCTTTACAGGATAGGAGGGGACAGAACAAGGTTATAAAGTGGTGTTTGGTATCCAGCTGTAGGGTATTTTAAGGGTAACATTCCGGTGTTGGTCTGCAGCAGATCGCATGTTCCTGCGGATAGTTATGTGCAGGAGCAGAATATAGATATAAACTGTATTTACTGTACATTATGTATGCGGCGGGAATCCAGAGGAGACCACCCACAAGAGCAGTTGGAACAGACATCGCCCACCTATTCAAACCGACCTATGACCTCTCCTGTACTGTAAATGACCATCCCTGTGTCCAGTGGACAAAGAGATTACAGTATCCATTGTGTTAGGTTTTGGAAGAATTGTATAAAGAGAGCCTGCTGCAGGCCTGGTCACACACAAGACTCACAAAGTTATCTATCAGATGACTGAGGACCAGACTGGGTAGCGCGGCGAATCCAATCACGTATGTACCATTGACTGTAGCCATTATTCTGTTATATTGTATTGTATATATTGTAACCCCCTTTCAGTAATAATATGCTGTGGTGTCGGAACCCAGCAGTTTAATTACAATCTGGTGTTGTGTCTTCCTTTCCCTGCTAAGGTTTAAAGTGTATTATTATCTCATTGCATAGCTGTTAAGGGTTTGCGGTGTATCTCTGGGTGTGTACGCGCTGTGTGTACTTTGTACCGTCAGCGCGGTGTTTGTACGCAAAGTCCGTACACAGTACGGGACTCTTTACGCTAATAGCGTAAAGAGTACGTAGAGTGTGTATTAAGTATAGCGGCCGCAGCGGCTCCATGGTAAAGTGTATTTAAAGTGTGTTTAAGGTATAGCTTTCATCCCTGTATATAAATCAGCATTATCAGCGCACTCCGCGTTTATGTAGCTCGAGCATCAACAGTACATAAATCGGATACATTGTTCTCTATGATGCAGTCAAGATAGGTTGGCCAGCTTCCAAACAGACCTTGGCTAGATGGATCAAGCTGACCATTCATCAAGTGTACTTCCATGCTAGTCTAAAACCGCCTGCATCTGTTTCAGCACATTCCACGCATTCTGTGGGAATGTCATGGCCAGCAGGTCGTGGAGGTTCTACGATGCAACTTTGCAGTGCAGCTACATGGTCATCAGTGCACACGTTTGTGCACTTTTACTAGTTTGATACTTTTGCGGCATCAGCATCTAGCTTTGGCCGTCTAGTGTTACAGGTGCCAAACAGCTCTCCCGCCCAAGGGGGAAACTTTGGTATGTCCTAAGAGTACTCCAGTGACCCCTAGTGGATGAAAAAGAAAATAGGATTTTGGTACTTACCAGATAAATGCTTTTCTTTGAATCCACAAGGGGCACTGGACGCCCACCCAGAGCAGTTTCACCTGGCTTGTGGTAAGTTCAGTATATCTTATGGTAACACATCACCGACTTGTTCAAATGTTAAGGTGATTTTTATCTATTGTTGTGTCAACTTTGTAGTTGTCCGTTATGTTATAATGATTATATGAAATTCTCCATTGTTCATCCTCTCTATCGCTCCTGTTTGGCTCAGTAAAAAAAACACTGAGGTATCTTGGGAGTATGGAGGGGGTGGAGGGTTACTAATTTAAATGTGCCTATCCCTGCTAAGACCCCGTCCATATCCCAAGAGTACTCCAGTGCCGCCTGTGGATTCAAAGAAAAGGATTTTTCTCCGGCAGGGTCCACAGGTTATCCACAGGATAACATTGGGATATGATGAAGCGACAGCGGATTTGCATCAGTCGGTCAAAGCTTTTCGGCCTCTCAGCATGGAACGGGCCCGTCCATATATCCCCACCTCCTGGCTCGGGCAAATCAGTTTTTTGTTAGGTGTGGCAGGAGACGGACCATGGTCAGGGGGCTGCTGGTTTTAGCAGCCATAAGCTTTCTTGTTTTATTTTTATAGTCTTACTATTTTTTTGAGTGATCTTTCTAAAAAGCGTCTTATACGTACCTTAGAAAGAGTCGCTCCAACACCTCTCCGCTGGGCCGCGACAACGCCGACCCACGAGTACAGTGCTGTTTTGGTGGGCATCTGTGTCGGATATACTAGCAGGTCCAGCAGACGTTACCAAGCTGTGGCCGGAGCACGGGGAGAAAGTAAGGCATCGGTTCTGCTTAGAGGGGAATACGGACACAGCCGTAATACTTTGGGAGGAGACTAACAAACGGTCGCTGACGCGGCTGCCACCTCGGGTGCACCAGTGCTATCCCTTGGGGATCATAGGCTCCAGGAGTAGTACGAGGACGTGATCCCTAGGGTTGATGTCAGCAGTGGGGAGTCAGACGCTCTCCTGGTCGACCCTCCCCCCGGTTCATGACCAATTTCCACCGAGTCTCCCGCCATTAACTGTTTTCCTGCTTCCGTCTGAGGCCCTGTGTACTAAGGGACCCAGTCGCAGCACAGGCGGCTGTGTGACTGGTGCGTCAGTGCTCCTTTGGGCAGTTGTGTTCTCTATAGGTTCACGGAGTGGTGGTGTACACTAATAGCGTCTGGATCCACTCGGCGTTCGCAGACGTGTTGATCGATACTGGAAGTGGGGTAAGTCTCCCTGTATCCCACTCTACTGAGTATGGGTTATACAGCACTAGTCTCTATCCACCTTTTGAGTACGAATGGTTGGATAAGTGCATAATGCATATGAGTCTGATAATATTACTGTGGTTTCTTTTCGCTATGCGTCTGAATACGGTTAAAACTTGTATAAAGTAATGCAGTAATATGTTTTTCCTACATACTTGAAATGTATCTGTAGTTGATTATGTGCTCATATTGCTTATACTAATGTATAACATGTGACTGATTGCTAGTGTGATTGCTGACTTTACTATAATTCTGTCAGTTTTTTTCTATCTATTTCGATCCTCAATGCTGGTGTATAGCAGGGTAGGCTCGGATTGTATGTCACTTTAACAAGTTTTAAAGTGATTACAGTCACAAATTGTGTAGTACACTGTGTAAGTGTTGATTATTTATCATGTCTAAGAGCGGCAAGGGTGAGAAAGATACATTCACAACAACACCAACACTCATATCATGTTTGTCTTGCAAAGCTGGTGGGTTAACCTCTCAGGATCTGGTTCAGGATGGTTTGTGTGCAAGTTGTTTTAGCTTTCACCAAGGTCTCTTGAAAAATACAAGGCAGATACAGGTGCCTGGGCTGATGCATTGGAAGGAGATTTTTCAATAGCATCTAGAGAGCAAAATTCCCATATGGCACATATAAAACAGGCTGCGATGTTCTTGGAAGAAGCAGCTTTGGATATGGGTACAATTTGCTCCAGGGCATACACTTCAACAGTAGCCGCTCGCAGAGCAGTTTGGTTACGTACATGGAAAGCTGAATCAGAATCTAAAAAGGTTTTGGAGTCTTTCCCTTTCTCTGGAGATATTCTTTTTGGTAAAGAATTGACAGATATTTTGGAGTCAGAAGCAGACTCCAAGAAAGTAAAGTTTCTTTCCACATACAAATTCAAACGAAAGTTCCAGCTTTTTGGCCCTTTCGGTCTCAAAGAAAAGCTAAAGGGAAAAGTGATGGCAAACAACCCCAATACAACAAGTCTGGTAAGACTAAAAAGCATTGGGCTACAGAAAAGAAGCCATCAGCCTGATGGTGCGGGCCTCCACCTGGGGGATTCCAGGATGGGGGGGCCGACTTCTTCAGTTTGCTCAGATCTGGCAGCAGTCTACAACAGATGCCTGGATGCAGGAAGCGGTATCTCTCGGTTATGCATTTGCCTTCAAGAAACACTCTCCTCAAAGGTTTTTTTGTACCAGCCCGTCTTGGGTAGAGACGAAGGCCAGGGCTTTGCAAGAGGCAGTTCAGAAATTGCTTCAGTTAGGAGTAATTATTCCAGTTCCTCCTGCACAACGAGGACAGGGTTTTTACTCCAACCTGTTTCTAGTTCAGAAGCCAAATGGGTCATTCCGGCCCATACTGTCTCAAAGGGCAGAACAAGTACATTTGGGTACCTCGTTTTCATATGGAGACTTTACGTTCAATCATTTTGGCCATGGAGCCAGGGGATTATATGGTATCCCTGGATATCCAGGATGCTTACCTACATGTTCCTATGGCTCGGTCCCATCGGTGCTATCTCAGGTTCGCTATCCTCAAACAGCATTTTCAGTTCCAGGACCTACCTTTTGGGTTAGCCACAGCCCCCAGAGTATTTACCAAAATTATGGTGGTAATGGCAGTTTATCTCCGCCAGGAGGGGATAAGAATTTTTCCATACCTCGGCGATCTTTTAATCCTGGCACAGTCTCAGGAATTGTTCCTGTGTCATCTGCAACAGACAATAACGTGTCTGCAGAAGCACAGGTGGCTCATAAATTAGGCGAAATTGTCTCTAGTTCCGTCACAGCGGATGACTCACTTGGGGGCTGTACTGGATTCAAGCCTTCAAAGAGTAATTTTACCTCTGAACAAGATATCCAAAGTTCAAGTCAAGGATTCAGGAGCTGTAAACAATTGTTTTTATGTTATAATTTGCCACTTGCTCATTTTCTCAGCATATCAGAACACCTTTTAATTTTAGCACTTGCTAATTAATAGGAATGGATAAAGGTGGCTTCCTTCAGAGTGCAAGTGTCAGCATTGACTGTATGGTTCCAAAAGAAAATTGCCAAACTACAGGATGTGCGCGCTTTTTTTTTCAGGAAATGCTGCGCATTCAACCTCCTTTTGTTCCTCCTGCAGTGCCTTAGGACATAAGTTTAGTCCTCAAGGCCCTTCAAGTTGACCCATTTGAACCACTTAATAGAGTGGATCTTAAATGGTTGACCGCTAAAGTTCTCTTTCTACTGGCCATGGCATCAGCTAGAAGAGTGTCAGATTTAGGGGCATTGTTTATGTCGTCCTCCATTTCTGATTTTTTATCCAGATAGAGCGGTTCTCAGAACTAAATCTGCGTATCTTACTAAGGTGGTGTCTAAATTTCACCTTAACGAAGAAATTGTAGTCCCGGCTTTCTAGGAATCGGGCCTTTCTGCGGGAGATGCATCGCTGGACGTGGTCCGTGCCTTAAGGATCGACATGGATCGTACCAGTGCCATCAGAAAGATAGACACTCTCTTTGTTCTATACGGATTTCACAAGAGATGATGGCCTGCTGACAAGCAGACACTGGCGAGGTGGCTTCTGATGATGATTTTAGAAGCATATTCTCAAGCTGACCTCCCTGTTCCGGCTAATGTCTCTGTTCACTCTACTCGTAAGGTAGGTCCATCGTGGGCAGCACGTCCTTCAGCAGAACAGATATGTAAGGCAGCCACATGGTCTTCCATTAGCGCAGTCATTAGACATGCCGTGGATACCTTTGCCTCTCAGGACGCTGAATTCGGGCAAAGGATTCTCCTGTCCAATAAGGAGCGTCCCCACCACTAAATTGCTTTGGGAAATCCCATTGTTATCCTGTGGACAACCTGTGGACCCTGCCGGATAAATATACGTTATGGTAAGAACTTACCGTTGATAACGGTATTTCTCCTAAGTCCACAGGTTCCACAGGGATCCCACCCTGACACACCTGATTTGAGGATCCTTCTACTCACTAACCTCTTCCTTGTATGGAAGAGTGTGCATGTGTGTTCTTCTCGCCTGATTAGGGCTATCTATGATGCCCCTGCCTTGAGCTTTGGGAAAACAACTGATTTGCCTGAGCCAGGAGGCGGGGATATATGGACGGGCCCGTTGCATGCTGGGATGCCGAAAAGCTTTGACCGATTGGTGCAAATCCGCTGTCGCTTCATCATATCTCAATGTTATCCTGTGGAACCTGTGGACTTAGGAGAAATACCGTTATCAACGGTAAGTTCTTACCATAACGTATATATTACAGCCTCAAGTCTTTTTGAATATGATGCCACAAGCTTAGCACACCTATTGTTGGGCAGTTTCGCCCATTCCTCTTTGCAGTACCTCTCAAGGTCCATCAGGTTGGATGGGAAGCGTCGGTGCACAGCGATTTTCAGATCTCTCCAGAGATGTTCAATCGGATTCAAGTCTGGGCTCTGGCTGGGCCACTCAAGGACATTCACAGAGTTGTCCTGAAGCCACTCCTTTGATATCTTGGCTGTGTGCTTAGGGTTGTTGTCCTGCTGAAAGATGAACCGTCGCCCCAGGCTGAGGTCATGAGCGCTCTGGAGCAGGTTTTCATCCAGGGTGTCTCTGTACATTGCTGCATTCATCTTTCCCTCTATCCTGACTAGTCTCCCAGTTCCTGCCGCTGAAAAACATCCCCACACAATAATGCTGCCACCACCATGCTTCACTGTGGGGATGGTATTGGCCTGGTGATGAGCGGTGCCTGGTTTCCTCCAAACATGACGCCTGGCATTCACACTAAACAGTTCAATCTTCGTCTCATCAGACCAGAGAATTTTGTTTCTTATGTCTGAGAGTCATTCTGGTGCATTTTGGCAAACTCCAGGTGGGCTGCCATGTGTTTTTTACTAAGGAGTGGCTTCTGTCTGGCCACTCTACCATACAGGCCTGATTGGTGGATTGCTGCAGAGATGGTTGTCCTTCTGGAAGGTTCTCCTCTCTCCACAGAGTAATGCTGTAGCTCTGACAGAGTGACCATCGGGTTCTTGGTCACCTTCCTGACTAGGGCCCTTCTCCCCCCGATCGCTCAGTTTAGACGGCCGGCCAGCTTTAGGAAGAGTCCTGGTGGTTCTGAACTCCTTCCATTTAAGGATGATGGAGGCCACTGTGCTCATTGGGACCTTCAAAGCAGCAGATATTTTTCTGTACCCTTCCCCAGATTTGTGCCTCGAAACAATCCTGTCTTGGAGGTCTACAGACGATTCCTTTGACTTTAATGCTTGGTTTGTGCTCAGACATGCACTGTCAAGTGTGGGACCTTATTTAGACAGGTGTGCGCCTTTCCAAATCATGTCCAATCAACTGGATTTACCACAGGTGGACTCCAATTAAGCTGTAGGAACATCTCAAGGATGATCAGTGGAAACAGGATGCACCTGAGCTTAATTTTGAGCTTCATGGCAAAGGCTGTGAATACTTATATACATGTGATGTCTTATAGGCCCTACACACATGCCGATTTGTTGTAAAGATATGAACGATCTCGTTCATAAATGAACGAGAACTCGTTCATATCTTTCAGTGTGGAGGCTCCAGCGATGAACGATGCGCGGCCCCGCGCTCGTTCATCGCTGGTCCCCCTTCGGCTGTGCATGCAGGCCAATATGGACGATCTCGTCCATATTTGCCTGCACTTCAATGGAGCCGCGTGACGGGGGAGTGAAGAAACTTCACTCCCCCCGTCACTGCCCCCCCCCCCCCCCCCACCGCCGGGTCGCTCGTCGGCCGTATCCGCCGTCGGGCAGCTCGGCGGCGGATCGGCCAGTGTGTAGGGCCCTTTAGTTTGAGATGTTTGCAAATTTATTAAAAATAACAAAACTTTTTTCTCTAACGTCCTAGTGGATGCTGGGGACTCCGTAAGGACCATGGGGAATAGACAGGCTCCGCAGGAGACAGGGCACTTTAAGAAAGAATTAGGAATACTGGTGTGCATTGGCTCCTCCCTCTATGTCCCTCCTCCAGACCCCAGTTTGAATCTGTGCCCGGACGAGCTGGGTGCACCTTAGTGAGCTCTCCTGAGCTTGCTAAATAGAAAGTATTTTGTTAGGATTTTTTTATTTTCAGAGAGATCTGCTGGCAACAGACTCTCTGCTACGTGGGACTGAGGGGAGAGAAGCAACCCTACTCACTGTGGATAGGTCATGCTTCTTAGGCTACTGGACACCATTAGCTCCAGAGGGATCGAACACAGGAACGCACCCTTGGTCGTCCGATCCCAGAGCCGCGCCGCCGTCCCCCTCGCAGAGCCAGAAGCATGAAGCCGGCGTGAGAAGCAAGAAGACTTCAAAAGCGGCGGCAGAAGACTCCAGTCTTCATATGAGGTAGCGCACAGCACTGCAGCTGTGCGCCATTGCTCCCACATTAAACCCAAACACTCCGGTCACTGTAGGGTGCAGGGCGCAGGGGGGGGCGCCCTGGGAAGCAATTAGAGACCTCTTGGCAAAGTGGCATATATACAGTTGGGCACTGTATATATGCATGAGCCCCCGCCATTATTTTACACAAAATTGCGGGACAGAAGCCCGCCGCTGAGGGGGCGGGGCTTCTTCCTCAGCACTCACCAGCGCCATTTTCTCTCCACAGCTCCGCTGAGAGGAAGCTCCCCAGGCACTCCCCTGCAGATTCACGGTAGAAAGAGGGTAAAAAGAGAGGGGGGGCACATAAATTTAGCGCAAAATCAGTATATACAGCAGCTACTGGGTAAACACTAAGTTACTGTGTAATTCCTGGGTCATATAGCGCTGGGGTGTGTGCTGGCATACTCTCTCTCTGTCTCTCCAAAAGGCCTTGTGGGGGTTCTGTCCTCTATTAGAGCATCCCCTGTGTGTGTGGTGTGTCGGTACGCTTGTGTCGGCATGTTTGACGAGGAAGGCTATGTGGAAGCAGAGCAGGTACAAATGAATGTGGGATCGCCGCCCGATTGGATGGATATGTGGAAGGTTTTAAATGATAATGTTACTTCCTTGCATAAAAGGTTGGATAAAGCTGAAGCCTTGGGACAGTCAGGGTCTCAAACCATGCCTGATCCTACAGTGCAGAGGCCGTCAGGGTCTCAGAAGCGCCCACTATCCCAAATTGTTGACACAGATATCGACACGGATTCTGACTCCAGTGTCGATGGCGATGATGCAAAGTTACAGCCTAAAGTGGCTAAAGCCATCCGCTACATGATTATAGCAATGAAGGATGTATTGCACATCTCAGAGGAAAACCCAGTCCCTGACAAGAGGGTTTATATGTTTGGGGAAAAAAGGCATGAGGTAACCTTTCCCCTTCACATGAGTTGAATGAGTTATGTGAAAAAGCTTGGGAATCTCCAGATAGGAAAATGCAGATTTCCAAACGGTTGCTTATGGCGTATCCTTTCCCGCCAGCGGACAGGTTACGCTGGGAATCCTCCCCTAGGGTAGACAAAGCTTTGACACGCTTATCTAAGAAGGTAGCCCTGCCGTCACAGGATACGGCCACCTTAAAAGATCCTGCGGATAGAAAGCAGGAAGGTATCCTGAAGTCCGTTTATACACATTCAGGTACCCTACTAAGGCCGGCAATTGCGTCGGCCTGGATGTGTAGTGCTGTAGCAGCATGGACAGATACCTTATCTGAGGAACTTGATACCTTGGACAAGGATACTATATTACTGACCCTGGGGCATATAAAAGACGCTGTCCTATATATGAGAGATGCCCAGAGAGACATTAGCCTGCTGGGCTCTAGAATAAATGCAATGTCGATTTCTGCCAGAAGGGTCCTGTGGACTCGGCAATGGACAGGTGATGCCGACTCAAAAAGGCACATGGAGGTTTTACCTTATAAGGGTGAGGAATTGTTTGGGGACGGTCTCTCGGACCTAGTTTCCACAGCTACGGCTGGGAAGTCAAATTTTTTGCCATATATTCCCTCACAACCTAAGAAAGCACCATATTACCAAATGCAGTCCTTTCGATCACAAAGAGGTAAGAAAGTCCGAGGTGCGTCCTTTCTTGCCAGAGGCAGGTGTAGAGGAAAGAAGCTGCACAATACAGCTAGTTCCCAGGAACAGAAGTCCTCCCCGGCTTCCACTAAATCCACCGCATAACGCTGGGGCTCCACAGGTGGAGCCAGGATCGGTGGGGGTGCGTCTCCGAAATTTCAGCCACTAGTGGGTTCGCTCACGGGTGGATCCCTGGGCTATACAGATTGTATCTCAGGGATACAAGCTGGAATTCGAAGTGATGCCCCCTCACCCGTTACCTCAAATCGGCCCTGCCAGCTTCCCCCATAGAGAGGAAATAGTGTTAGCAGCAATTCACAAATTATATCTCCAGCAGGTGGTGGTAAAGGTTCCCTTCCTTCAACAGGGAAGGGGTTACTATTCCACAATGTTTGTGGTACCGAAACCGGACGGTTCGGTCAGACCCATATTGAATTTGAAATCCCTGAACATTTACCTGAAAAGGTTCAAGTTCAAGATGGAATCGCTCAGAGCGGTCATTGCAAGCCTGGAAGAGGGGGATTTTATGGTGTCGCTGGACATAAAGGATGCTTACCTGCATGTCCCCATTTATCCACCTCATCAGGAGTACCTCAGATTTGTGGTACAGGACTGTCATTACCAATTCCAGACGTTGCCGTTTGGTCTGTCCACGGCACCGAGAATATTTACCAAGGTAATGGCAGAAATGATGGTGCTTCTGCGAAAGCAAGGAGTCACAATTATCCCATACTTGGACGATCTCCTCATAAAGGCGAGGTCCAGAGAGCAGTTGCTGATCAGCATAGCACACTCTCGAGAGGTGTTACAACAGCACGGCTGGATTCTGAATATTCCAAAGTCACAGCTGATTCCTACGACGCGTCTGCCCTTCCTGGGCATGATTCTGGACACAGACCAGAAGAAGGTTTTTCTCCCGGTGGAGAAGGCTCAGGAGCTCGTGACTCTGGTCAGAGACCTCTTAAAACCAAAACAGGTGTCGGTGCATAAATGCACGCGAGTCCTGGGAAAGATGGTGGCGTCATACGAAGCCATTCCCTTCGGCAGGTTCCATGCGAGGACCTTTCAGTGGGATCTGTTGGACAAGTGGTCCGGATCGCATCTTCAGATGCAGCGGCTGATCACCCTATCCCCCAGGGCCAGGGTGTCTCTTTGGTGGTGGCTGCAGAGTGCTCACCTTCTCGAGGGTCGCAGGTTCGGCATTCAGGACTGGGTCCTGGTGACCACGGATGCAAGCCTCCGAGGGTGGGGGGCAGTCACACAGGGAAGAAATTTCCAGGGTCTGTGGTCAAGTCAGGAGACTTGTCTGCACATCAATATCCTGGAACTAAGGGCCATATACAACGCCCTAAGTCAAGCGGAGCCTCTGCTTCGCAACCAACCGGTGCTGATTCAGTCAGACAACATCACCGCAGTGGCTCATGTAAACCGCCAAGGCGGCACAAGGAGCAGGGTGGCGATGGCGGAAGCCACCAGAATTCTTCGCTGGGCGGAGAATCACGTACAAGCACTGTCAGCAGTGTTCATTCCGGGAGTGGACAACTTGGAAGCAGACTTCCTCAGCAGGCACGACCTCCACCCGGGTGAGTGGGGACTTCATCAAGAAGTCTTCACACAGATTACAAGTCGTTGGGAACTGCCACAGGTGGACATGATGGCATCCTGCCTCAACAAAAAGCTACAAATGTATTGCGCCAGGTCAAGAGACCCTCAGGCGATAGCTGTGGACGCACTGGTGACACCGTGGGTATTCCAGTCGGTCTATGTGTTTCCTCCTCTTCCTCTCATACCCAAGGTGCTGAGAATCGTAAGAAAAAGAGGAGTGAGAACAATACTCATTGTTCCGGATTGGCCAAGAAGGACTTGGTATCCGGAACTGCAAGAAATGCTCACAGAGGACCCGTGGCCTCTGCCTCTCAGACAGGATCTGTTGCAACAGGGGCCCTGTCTGTTCCAAGACTTACCGCGGCTGCGTTTGATGGCATGGCGGTTGAACGCCGGATCCTAGCAGAAAAAGGCATTCCGGATGAGGTTATTCCTACGCTAATAAAGGCTAGGAAGGACGTGACGCCTAAACATTATCACCGTATATGGCGAAAATATGTTGCTTGGTGTGAGTCCTGGAATGCCCCTACAGAGGAATTCCAGCTGGGCCGTTTCCTTCACTTCCTACAGTCGGGAGTGACTATGGCCTTAAAATTGGGGTCCATCAGGGCCGGATTAACAATGGGGCTGATGGAGCTGCAGCTCCAGGCCCACCCCCTAAAATAGGCCCAGAGCATTGCAGATCTATGTTGTGCAGTAGACAGGAAATAAAATTTCCTTCTACTGCTGCAGCCTACTAGGCAGGTATCGCCCCCTCCACCCTCAACACCCTAGGCCTCCTTCCCGCAGTGTTGGTGGATTAAATTGTGCCGCAGACAGAGACAGTATAAGGCTTCACCTGCCTTCCCTGTACTGCATACACAGTGTGTCTCGGCAGCGCTTCTTCTGCGTCGGATGATGTGACGCTGTGTGCAGGGCTTCGAGCGCTGCTCCAGCTGAGCAGCTGCGCGGGTCGCCATCCCATATGGGGCACTGTGTGTGGTCACCGCCACTGCAACCAGTGACAAATGCTGAGTCGAGCAGCCAGAGGTGTTGCCACAGCCGCAAGTGCACCGCGGTGCCCGAATCCCTCCCCACCCTGTTAAAGACAGCTTCAGGGCCCGATCGCACAGCTGCCACAAATGTCAGCCCCCTGCCACTGTCGGCTTCACTGGAAGAACTTTACTTACTGTGTGTGCTTCCTGGTGGCTGGCTGGTCCTTCCCCCGAGCCGGCAGCCACCAATGACGTACTGTGAAGAGGCTTCCCTTCCTGTGCTGCAGCTGCACCCTCAGAAGACGAGGCACCAAACTAAAGACAGTGCACTGACTTGTTTAATATTGTGGTATGTACGTAACTGGAGTGGGGTGAGGGTGTGTAAAAGCAATCAGTGAATGGGATAGTGGTTTATTAAAGTTTTAGGAGTACCAAAATGTTAACCTGTGTTGTGTATTATTGATTGTGTAGGGGGTGTATTATTGTGGGGTATGTATAAATGTTATATGTGGGGTGTATTATTGTGGGTTGTGTATAAATGTTATATGTGGGGTGTATTATTGTGGGTTGTGTATAAATGTTATATGTGGGGTGTATTATTGTGGGTTGTGTATAAATGTTATATGTGTGGTGTATTATTGTGGGGTGTGTATAAATGTTATATGTGGGGTGTATTGTGGGTTGTGTATAAATGTTATATGTGTGGTGTATTTATTGTGGGGGGTGTATAAATGATATCTGTGGGGTGTATTATTGTGAGGGGTGTATAAATGTTATCTGGGGGGGTGTATTGTGGGGGGTGTATAAATGATATCTGTGGGTTGTATTATTGTGGGGGGTGTATAAATGATATCTGTGGGTTGTATTATTGTGGGGGGTGTATAAATGATATCTGTGGGTTGTATTCTTGTGGGGGGTGTATAAATGATATCTGTGGGTTGTATTATTGTGGGGGGTGTATAAATGATATCTGTGGGTTGTATTATTGTGGGGAGTGTATAAATGTTATCTGGGGGGTGTATTGTGGGGGTGTATAAATGTTATCTGGGTGGTGTATTGTGGGGGTGTATAAATGTTATCTGTGGGGTGTATTGTGGGGGGTGTATAAATGATATCTGTGGGGTGTATTACTGTGTGGGTTTTAATGTTATCTGTGGGGTGTATTATTGTGGGGGTGTATAAATGTTATCTGTGGGTTGTATTATTGTGGGGGTGTATAAATGTTATCTGTGGGTTGTATTATTGTGGGGAGTGTATAAATGTTATCTGGGGGGTGTATTGTGGGGGTGTATAAATGTTATCTGTGGGGTGTATTGTGGGGGGTGTATAAATGTTATCTGTGGGGTGTATTGTGGGGGGTGTATAAATGTTATCTGTGGGGTGTATTGTGGGGGGTGTATAAATGATATCTGTGGGGTGTATTACTGTGTGGGTGTTAATGTTATCTGTGGGGTGTATTATTGTGGGGGTGTATAAATGTTATCTGTGGGTTGTATTATTGTGGGGGTGTATAAATGTTATCTGTGGGTTGTATTATTGTGGGGGTGTATAAATGTTATCTGTGGGGTGTATTATTGTGGGGGTGTATAAATGTTATCTGTGGGTTGTATTATTGTAGGGTGTGTATAAATGATATCTGTGGGGTGTATTATTGTGTGGGGGTGGGGGGATGCATAAATGTTATCTATGGGGTGCATTATTGTGTGGTGTAGGAGTGTATAAATGTGGAGAGGGTTGAAATGTATTATATGGTGTGGGTGTTTATTAATATGATTTGAGGGATGTGGTGTGTATTATGATGTGGGATGGGGGTGTATTAAGGTTACCTGAGGGCTGATGAGTTCAAACGTTATCTACAGGGTGGATCATTATAAGGGATGGGGTGTATTTAAGTTTTGGTGTGTATATTAATGATATCTAGGAGGAATAGGGGTATTGCTATACAATGGAGTAGGAATACATATAATATCCCGGCGGTCGGGATGCCGGCAGTCAAAATTCCGACTGCTGCATCGTGATGCGGGGAATCCTGACACCTTTGGGAAAAGATACCTAATGCTAATCCCTAACCCTCCCTCCACCCACAGTCTAACCCTGACCATCCTCCCCCGTAGTCTAACCCTCCCCGGGGATGCCTAACCCTAACCCTCCTCCACACAGTCTAACCCTCCCACCCCTGTAACCTAACCCTAACCCTAGCGGGGGGGGTTCAAAATATCTTTAACATGGTGCTAGCTGACCTGGGGCCGGCCCCGACATCAAAAAGGTGCCAATACGGCACCCAGACTCCAAAATACAGCCTTGGGCAGGGCACTCAAGGCAGAATAGCTCCTAGATCCCCTAAGCAGCTGCTTCCTGAAGGTTGCCCAGCGGCAGCAGCAGCATATCATCTGATATCCTCCAGACTGAGGTGAGGTATCAGACTGACGTGGCATACTGAGGCACTGTTAAATTACAGTTACATGTGTATATGTGTGTGTGTATGTGTGTGTGTGTGTATGTGTATATATATATATATATATACATACATACTGTATATAACAGTATATATATATATATATATATATATATATGTATGTATATATATATATATATATATATATATATATAATTATTTTTTTGTAATAAGGAAAACTAAAGAATATATTGTAATATATATATATATATATATATAAAATTGTTTGTTTTTCTCCATACATCCAGAAGAACTGCCGGCACTCACAATACCAATGGCAGCTTGCCCCAGTGTGGAATTGTAACAAGACCTACAGATGTAGCCAGCCTCGTGGCAAAGTAGTCACACCATGTGTGCCAGTGAATGGCTGCATGCGTGCGTATGCATGTGCATGGCCATAGAGAATACGTACATTAACTCAGCGCTGGGTGGAGTAGTTGCACTTAGGCGCACCATATTGCACCCTCCATATGGACAAGGCTGGCTACATCAGTATCTCTCCAATAAACAGCAGTCAGAGTTTCTGCTGGCAAATAAGTATATTCAATGATCAATGGCCCTCATTCCGAGTTGTTCGCTCGGTATTTTTCATCGCATCGCAGTGAAAATCCGCTTAGTACGCATGCGCAATGTTCGCACTGCGACTGCGCCAAGTAACTTTACTATGATGAAAGTATTTTTACTCACGGCTTTTTCTTCGCTCCGGCGATCGTAATGTGATTGACAGGAAATGGGTGTTACTGGGCGGAAACACGGCGTTTCAGGGGCGTGTGGCTGAAAACGCTACCGTTTCCGGAAAAAACGCAGGAGTGGCCGGGGAAACGGTGGGAGTGCCTGGGCGAACGCTGGGTGTGTTTGTGACGTCAACCAGGAACGACAAGCACTGAAATGATCGCACAGGCAGAGTAAGTCTGGAGCTACTCTGAAACTGCTAAGTAGTAAGTAATCGCAATATTGCGAATACATCGGTCGCAATTTTAAGAAGCTAAGATTCACTCCCAGTAGGCGTAGGCTTAGCGTGTGTAACTCTGCTAAAATCGCCTTGCGACCGATCAACTCGGAATGAGGGCCCATGTTTTGGGGTGTCCACACTGTACTCAGAACCACATACAATGCATTGTGGTCATAATGACAGTGCGGATGCCCTGAAACGTTGATCATGTAATACAGAGGTTCTCAAACTCGGTCCTCAGGACCCCACACGGTGCATGTTTTGCAGGTCTCCTCACAGAATCACAAGTGAAATAATTAGCTCCACCTGTGGACCTTTTAAAATGTGTCAGTGAGTAATTAATACACCTGTGGACTTGCTGGGTTACCTGCAAAACATGCACTGTGTGGGGTCCTGAGGACCGAGTTTGAGAACCACTGATGTAATATACTTGTACATATATGTGTATATGTATGTACATATATATATAGAGAGAGAGAGCGTAAATCCAGAAAGTATATATAGTGAATTTGGAAATTGAAGGTAGGTGTCTAGCTATGCCCTCCATGGTGCTTGCCACATGGCACAGATCACACCCCCATATAAGTAGTCACACCCCCACCATGCAGGTCACACCCCCTGCAGAAGTGCACAATAGGCCCTTCATAAATTTCAGCTCCAGGCCCATCAGGACCTTAATCTGGCACTGGGGTCCATTAAGGTCTAGATTTCAGACCTATCCATTTTCTTTCAAAAGTTCAGACGTTTGTAAAGGGAGTGCTGCATATTCAGCCCCCTTTTGTGCCACCAGTGGCACCTTGGGATCTTAACGTGGTGTTGAGTTTCCTGAAATCACACTGGTTTGAGCCACTTAAAACCGTGGAGTTAAAATATCTCACGTGGAAGGTGGTCATGCTATTGGCCTTAGCTTCGGCTAGGCGTGTGTCAGAATTGGCGGCTTTGTCACATAAAAGCCCCTATCTGGTTTTCCATATGGACAGGGCAGAATTGCGGACTAGTCCGCAATTTCTGCCAAAGGTGGTGTCATCTTTTCATTTGAACCAACCTATTGTTGTGCCTGCGGCTACTCGTGACTTGGAGGATGCCAAGTTACTAGATGTAGTCAGGGCTTTGAAGGTTTATGTAGCCAGAACGGCTGGAGTCAGGAAAACTGAGTCGCTGTTTATCCTGTATGCATCCAACAAGCTGGGTGCTCCTGCTTCAAAGCAAACTATTGCTCGCTGGATCTGTAACATGATTCAGCAGGCTCATTCTGCGGCTGGATTGCCGCCTCTAAAATCAGTAAAAGCCCATTCCACAAGGAAGGTGGGCTCTTCTTGGGCGGCTGCCCGAGGGGTCTCGGCATTACAGCTTTGCCGAGCAGCTACTTGGTCGGGTTCAAACACTTTTGCAAAGTTCTACAAGTTTGATACCCTGGCTGAGGAGGACCTTGTGTTTGCTCATTCGGTGCTGCAGAGTCATCCGCACTCTCCCGCCCGTTTGGGAGCTTTGGTATAATCCCCATGGTCCTTACGGAGTCCCCAGCATCCACTAGGACGTTAGAGAAAATAGGATTTTACTTACCGGTAAATCTATTTCTCGTAGTCCGTAGTGGATGCTGGGCGCCCGTCCCAAGTGCGGACTTCTTCTGCAATACTTGTATATAGTTATTGCTTAAATAAGGGTTATGTTATGGTTGCATCAGGTTTATCTGATGCTCTGTTGTTGTTCATACTGTTAACTGGGTAAGTTTATCACGAGTTATACGGTGTGATTGGTGTGGCTGGTATGAGTCTTACCCTGGATTCTAAAATCCTTTCCTTGTACTGTCAGCTCTTCCGGGCACAGTTTCCTTAACTGAGGTCTGGAGGAGGGACATAGAGGGAGGAGCCAGTGCACACCAGTATACCTAATTCTTTCTTAAAGTGCCCTGTCTCCTGCGGAGCCCGTCTATTCCCCATGGTCCTTACGGAGTCCCCAGCATCCACTATGGACTATGAGAAATAGATTTACCGGTAAGTAAAATCCAATTTTTTCGTTGTCATTATGGGGTATTGTGTATAGAATTTTGATTAAAACAATGAATTTTATTCCATTTTGGAATAAGGCTGTAACATAACAAAATGTGGAAAAGGTGAAGCGCTGTGAATACTTTGCGGATGCACTGTAAATATCCTAATTACAGTACATAAGTTACTGATTTACTTCTTTAGGTTCCATAGTCTTCACAGGGAAGACATTGGAGTGCAGGTGGTGAGAAAGGACCAGGCACCAAACAGTTAAGCCCCTATCACCCACCCACAGCTCAGGCTCCTCAGTTTTGCTACGTACTGTTTACCAGTTGGGCTGCTTCTAAGCAGCCCCAAGCTTTTATTTTATGATTTATTTTGATTTTCTGTTTTTCTACAACTGATCAGCAACAATAGGTTTTCCGGTGGATGCCAGTGCTGCTGCTCCATCACCCCTGCTAGTGCCGAAACTCCGGCCACAGGCCAGGTATTTCCGGCGGGGGAACGTGGCTAGCACAGCTCCCACGGCAGACCCTAGGACTGCGAGCCGGCACTGGGGGGCAGGTAAGGCGGGACTTCTATGTAGTCCTTTCTCCGGAACCTAAAGAATTACAGAAGGAGCTGGTTCGAACCCCAGTTTGTCTGGGACTCCACTAGTGCACCAGGTTTTTCACTGGTGCAGGCTAACTCTTCAACAGAGGCCAGAGTACCAATGGGTAATGCCAGCATAGGGGTATCCAGCCCTCTGCCTGCAGCCCCTCCCCCAGCTCAGGGCGCCATTTCACTGCGTTTTTTTCTGCTGCTCAGCTGATGCTCCTTCCCCTCAGAGACCCGGGGCAGTCATTTTCATTTACAGCTACTGGTCTCTGGGAACGCTGGGTCCAGTCTCCATGTATACCTCTCCAAAGTCCTAGGTTATACAGCGCTATATCCTACCTGCAGCTGTGTAGTTAATTAGTGCCCATTGCAGTATATTTAAATTATATTCTGCATTGTCTGTGACTTGTGCTAGCTCTGCCTCCTTTTTTTTTTTGCTATCCTGTCAGCATCTACCTGTCCCTTGTTTCCTACCCTTTCACCCTAAGACCAGGTGTTATGGGGTTCTATATTCTTCACAGCTCTCAGAGCTGGTGAAGTTAGTCACAGTACTGTCCTGGTTGCATGCGACCCGTTGCCATATTGTGTGCTATACTTCCCTTGCAGCTATTTCTGGGAAAGGCAAGGGTTGCAAAGAGGCAGAGGCACCTCTGTTAATCTCCTGCAGGTCCTGTTCCGCAGGTTTATCACCTCAGGACATTGGGGGTAATTCAGACCTGATCGATCGCTAGCGTTTTTTGCAGTGCTGCGATCAGGTCGGAGCTGCATATGCACCGCAATGCGCAGGCGCGTCGCACAGGTACAAAGCGGATCGTCGCTCAGCTATGGGTTTGTGCAAAGAATCCAATTGCATGGGCGATCGCAAGGAGATTGACAGGAAGAAGCTGTTTGTGGGTGGTAACTGACCATTTTCTGGGAGCGAGCGATCAGGTTTGAATTAGGCCCATTGTACAGGATGGTTTATGTACAGCTTGTTATAGATTTTTTCACCCTGCACGTCCAGCCCCTGTGCAAGAACCCCCCTGTCCTTTTGCTCCCCACAGTTACTGGGCTAAATTGCTGACTGCCTGGCAACCCCTGCGGTTACTCCCCCTATGGGTAGTCAAAGATTAACTTCCTCAGTCTGAGCATCTTATGGAGCTCCTGGTAAAAAGTTTCCGCTCCCTAAACGACTGACTTCTTTCTACCCAGCTCCAGCAGCTGACTATGCCATGTGGGAGACTCCCCCACCGTCTCATTTAACCCATTTAGTCAAATCCTCCACCCTCCTTATCCCCACAGCTTCTTACCTAAAGGAGACTACAGCTAGGTGGATTGAAGCTTGTCTCAAGTCTGTATAATCCCTTACATGTGCTATTACTAGACCTACCTCGACCGCTGCTTGGGTGTCCCAAGGCAATTGATGCTTTGGAGGAATGACTTCCCTCAGATGTTTCACGGGAGACCTTTTCATATCACTGTCACTCATATCAGAGAGTCTGCCTCTTACCTAGGGTAAGAGGTTCTTGCTGCTGGTCTTCTGACTTACAAGGTGTCTGCTACCTCAGTGGTCGCCCACCACATCCACTGGCTGCGATCGTGGAAAGCGGACATGGATTCCGAGAAAGCTTTGGAATTCTTGGATTTCATTGGAGATATCCTTTTTCTGCCTGCGGGCCTTACTTCACGGGCTTAGGGCCCCACCTTTTGCCAACATGGTAAAGCTAGAGGTCAGTCCTTCCCTAGGAAGCCTTGGCTGCAAGAAGCCCGCCTTCCAAGCCTGGCGATAAGCCCTCAGCCTGATGTGGCGGGCTTCCTCTAGGGGGTTCCCAGGGTGGGAGGTCGACTTCTTTAGTTCTCACACACTTAGCGCCTGACCACCACAGACGCCTGATACGCTGTCTCTTTCCGGAGATGGCCCCGTCAACAATTCTTTTGCACACGCCCCCTCACCCCCCCATCGGACTAATGCAAGGCTCTGGCCTTCTAAAAGGTTATCCAATCCCTTTTGCAGTCAGGAATGATAGTGCCAGTCCCTTGGTCACAACGTGGGACCGGTTTTTATTCCACCCTCTTCCTGGTTCCGAAACTGATGGGTCTCATCGACCTATCAAATCTCTCAACAAGTTTGTCAGAGTACCCAGGTTTCGTATGGATGCTTTGCAGGGCAGCAGAACCACAAAATACGCCGCAAGGCCTTGTCTGTCTCATTTACTTTACCTTGATTGAAAACATTGGCCCATATACCTGTGACACGGGCAGAGGCCCAAAGGAGAACATATAAGCCTGTACCTTTTAACTATGTTGTTGTGTGTTTAGTGTGTCAATATTTCGCCTTTTAGTTATAGGAGTTCTGATACTCCATTTTTATATTTATACATAATAAAAGTTAAGTTTTACCTTTTGCCCGATGAAATATGGGAACAATTTGTGTACACTTCTGAGTGCCCCACCATAGGAGAGTCCATTGCCTTTCTCTGGGTATTTCTTGCACATTTGACTTTACTCTCAGGTAGCACCACCTACCCACCCACCAGATTAGCACTCAGCTACCTGCAAGGGTCGGAATTAGGAGCATAAAGTGCATTAGCTATAACTTTCAATACAATCTGGGTGTATTTGAGATCTGTTCGGTCAACACCAAAACCCTACCTGTAAAACCGGCACAGCTAAGTCGTCAGGGAGTCAGACTACTCCCTTATCTGGACGACCTGCTCCTTTTGGTGCATTCCCTGGAGTTCCTACACCGCCATCTCCAGCTGACTATTGCCTTTATACATGGCTGCTGGCTCATCAACTGGAACAAGTCATGTATCACCCCATTCGCAACGGTTCCGGTATGAAAGATAGATAGTGTCTAGTTAGACAGTCAATAGATAGACACCATATGTTAGACAGACATTAGGTCGACAGGGACAAAAGGTCGACATGGAAAAGGTTGACATGGAAAAGGTCAACAGGTCAAAAGGTCGACATGAAAATGGTCGACATGAAAAAGGTAGACACCATGTTTTTTGCATTTTTGTGGTTTGTGTGGATAGTTTTGTCATCTGGGGCCCCCAATTATAGAAAGGCATACCCTCGCGGGGCTCGCTTCGCTCGCCACGCTTTGGGCACGGTGGCTCGCTGCGCTCGCCACAAGGTTTATAACTTACTCTATGCCGACATGGATAGAGAAAGTATGAAATAATCCAAAAACATGTTACATTTAAAAAAAAACATTTGTCTATCTTTTTTATGTCGACCATTTTCATGTCGACCTTTTTGACCTGTCAACCTTTTGACCCTGTCGACCTTTTGACCCTGTCGACCTAATGTCTGTCTAATATATGGTGTCTATCTATTGACTGTCTAACTAGACACTGTCTATGAATCAAACGGATAGGATTCGCAACGGATGCTACATCTTGGAGCTCTCCTGGAGTCTCTGGTCCAGAGGCTAAATTTTGCCTGCAGACAAAATTTCAGCACTACAGCAACGAGTATGCAAACTGCTGCACAGTTGTCGAGTGTCCATCTACTTGGCCATGCAAGTTCTGGGATCAATGGTCTCCACCTACAACATGGTGGCGTACGCCCAGTTCCACTCCAGGCCCCTGCGACACCTGATCCTGTCCCGGTGAAATGGGCAACCTGACCTGGTCCCAGATGATGGTTCTCTTCCCAAAGGTCCGATTGTCCCTAACTTGATTGCTCCAGACAGCCCACGTGGACAAGGGGTGACCTTTCTGGATTCCGGTGGACTGTACCTTTGTTCCAGGCCAAAGTGGTGTCAGATTTCTGTCTTAAACAGGTTATTGTTTGCTCTGGGAATGGTTTTTGGAAGCAGAAAACCTCTGCTTTCTAGAGGTATTTAGAGAATTGCAAGTCCACAATGAATAGCGCAACTTTGTGTGTGCACAGCTGGGGTGGGATGTGTCAAGCCTTGGAGAGAGATACAGTGGCGTAGGTAACCAATGCTACCAAACAGCTGTGATTTCAAGGACTGTGCTAGATAAATGAGACAAGATGATTGATTGCTTTGGGCAACTTCTCTCCTCTCCAATGCTTGATACATCTCCCCCTATTAGTGTCTTTAGGTTGAACATCTCCAGGATCAGACCCTATCTCACCCAGGATGTTAAGAAGACACTCATTCACTCACTGGTCATCTCCAGACTGGACTACTGTAATCTGCTATCTGGCCTCCGCTACGTCCAACTCTCTCCACTCCAATGTATCCTCAATGCTGCTGCCCGGCTCATCTTCCTCTCCAAACGTACTACATCCACCTCCTCTCTCTTACAAGCCCTACACTGGTTCAGTATAAAATACCAGTGGGCGGGATTCCAGCCACCAGTATGCCGTCAGCGGAGCGAGCGCTAGATAGCTCCTTGCGGGCTTGCTGTGCTCGCCACAGTTTATATTCTCCCTCTTTGGGTGTCATGGACACCCACAGAGGGAGAAAAGCATGTGGCACCGGCATTTCACTGCTATTCGGGATTCTGGTGTCGGCATTGTGACCTCCGGGATCCTGACTAGCGGTATTGTAACCGCTTTCCCCTTCACTGGCTTCCCTTCCCCTTCAGAATCCAATTCAAGCTTCTCACGCTCACCTACAAAGCCCTCACCCACTCCTCTCCCTCTTACATCTCTGACCTTATCTCCCTCCTCTTCGCTCTGCTAATACTCGCTGCTTCT
Source organism: Pseudophryne corroboree (assembly GCF_028390025.1). Taxonomy (NCBI): domain Eukaryota; kingdom Metazoa; phylum Chordata; class Amphibia; order Anura; family Myobatrachidae; genus Pseudophryne; species Pseudophryne corroboree. The sequence continues at coordinate 33,601,456 of NC_086452.1, forward strand.
CTTGCCAACCGATTACCTCCTCCTACCTCCAAGATTTCTCACGTGCTGCTCCCTTTCTCTGGAACTCTCTACCTCTCCTCATCCGACTCTATACCTCTCTATAAAACTTCAAACGGGCTCTCAAGACCCACTTCTTCACCACCCCAGCCTCCTAACCCTCTGTACTACGCTCACTGTCTACACCATCTGTGTCACCCCGGTCTATTGCCCTTCACCCTTCAGATTGTAAGCTTGCAAGAGCAGGGCCTTCTTTCCTCATGTGCCTTTCCTTTTCACTTACACTATACTCCATACTCCCTTTGTTGGCACCTAACCCCTGGTTTTCCGTGCTTGTCCTATATTGTACTTGTCCTATATAGTCTTGAATTGTAAGTGCTGTTTTCTTGGTTTGCTCATTTGTTTGCGTACTCTGCAATGGGCGCTGAGAATCCCTTGTGGCGCCATAAAAATAAAGGATAATAATAACACAATGTCGGGCAATGGGGGGATTGTGTCCGGATGGAAAGCTCCGCCCTCAACACTCGCAAATCCCCACCACCAGTTTCTGATTGGCCAACGGGCTAGTCAATGAAAGTACAGGGATGACCATCTTTTTGTGGATCCATTGTTGGGACACCTGCCATATCACCATTGATGGTAGGCACACCGACGGCTAGCCCTAAAGCAGATGATGGTCCGTATGTAGCAAAGTTAGTTAAGTGTGAGTAAACTGACACTCAGCTTGGTGCAGGGTTTATAAAGTGCATGTAAATTACGGGAACCTTCGATGGGACATTAATGATGATACAAATCTCCAATTGAATAGGTAGAGAACCAAATACAAGTATTTGATTTAAACTGCAGGTGCGCACATGAGTCTTGGTTCCCCTGAAAACACCAGGGGGGGAATGTAATAGGGTGTGAGAATCTGCCGCAGTGGTCTTGTGACTATAGTTGAAGACAGGATTTGTTTGCAAAGTGATTGTCAGTCGGGGACCGTATTAGGGTCTGTTACTGGGAGTGGTGACAAAACTTCAGGCGTGTCGTGAACGTTTTTGAAGCATGTCCCAGCCTGCGACTGTCATCCCATAGACCAGGGGTTCTCAAACTCGGTCCTCAGGACCCCACACAGTGCATGTTTTGCAGGTAACCCAGGACAGGTGTATGAATTACTCACTGACACATTTTAAAAGGTCCACAGGTGGAGCTAATTATTTCACTTTTGATTCTGTGAGGAGAGCTGCAAAATATGCACTGTGTGGGGTCCTGAGGACCGAGTTTGAGAACCTGTGCCATAGACGATAATAGTGTCTCCAGCTTCCATTGGGACTTGCAACGCCGCTGGTGGAAATCTCAATATGAATCCAAGTGGCTGCGATATTGGCATATTTTTTTTTTTTTCAATGCCCAATGTGCTGTGGGCAGTATTGTGCTGTGTGTTCCTGAAGAAGGGTCTCCAAGGAAAGATGTGGGCACCGACGTGTAACAAAGCATACGTATAACACACACACCTAGATGAAAAAAAAAAGTGCGCGCGCACCGGGCAAGGGGGCGTGGCCTCATCTAAATGGGTGTGGCCCCATTTAAATCGGCATGGCCTCGTCTGAAAAGACTACCTCACAATCCAGTTTTTGACCCTGCTCCAACAGATCACGACCACCACAGGAAAAAAAATTCAACCATATTAAGCCCCACACAGTAATGCCCCCTGCACCATATTATGCCACACACCGCAATGCCCTTGATACATTAAATCCCCACACTACGGCAGGCAAGAGTCCCCATTTCACACATTATGGCAGGGATCCCCATTTTACACATTGAGAGAGAGAGAGAGAGAATACTTACAGAGGTGATTACCGCTCTTCGGCCCGCCTCACCAGTCGCTCCTCACGCCGGCCTTTCCCTCTTCTTAACTTGGATCCCCCTCTGTACTCCGCTCGGAAGGGTGCGGGGGGGAGTTTCGCGGAGTGACGGGGTTGCGTCGTGACGTAACGACGCAACCGCGTCATTCCGTGAAACTCCGCCCCCCGAGCGGGTTACTTGGGGTGAAATAGGAGGGGGAAGCAGGGAGCCACAGATAGTGCCGCAGCGGGCGCCCAGTGCGTTGCACTGCTCGCCTGCCCCAAGAAACGTCCCTGCACACGTGTAACAAGGCGTACGTATAACATACAAAAGTAATTACATAGCGAAGCACAAAACACAGGCTGTAAAATATAGTCACGCACTCACTGAGGGGATACATGGGGACAAAGAGACTCTGAGAGGTGATAGTGCTAGGGGCAGAATGGAAGGGACATCCAATGAACTGTGAGAGCGAGTAGGTCATTGTGCAAGGGGGGAGGGAGGGGTGGGGATCAAAATGAGAAGAGGTAGGTGGTAAACATGAATGAAAAGTTGTGTTTTTAGAGTTGCGTTTGTAGCAGTGGAGACCGGCAGGAGGTCTGACTTGGCGAGCGAGTGCCTGAGACGCAGGAGTGAGAGAAGGTAAGGTGATGTTCGGTGCAGGTCAGGTTACAGACGTCATCTCTCCAGCAGAACACCTCATATGCAGATCACTGCGTTTACAATATATCAACACAGCCCATCTTCACATCTTTTTGTTGTGTGTACTTAGGCGGTTATTCAGAATTTCTAGCAAACCAAAAAAGTTAGCAATTGGGCAAAACCATGGGGGTCATTCCGAGTTGTTCGCTCGTTGCCGATTTTCGCTATGCTGCGATTTGTTGCTAACTGCGCATGGTACGCAGAGCGCATGCGCTTAGTTATTTGACTAAAAACTTAGCAGTTTTGCTGTGGCTTCAGCAGCGCTTTTCAGTCGCATTGCTGATCGGTGTGTGATTGACAGGAAAGGGGCGTTTCTGGGTGGCAACTCAGCGTCACAGCGTTTGCAAAAAAACGCAGGCGTGTCAGGGAAAAATGTGGGAGTGGCTGGGGAAACGGGGGAGTGGCTGGCAGAACGCAGGGCGTGTTTGTGACTTCAAACCAGGAACTAAACGGACTGAGCTGATCGCAATCTGAGAGTAGGTCTGGAGCTACTCAGAAACTGCAAAGAATTATTTAATAGCAGTTTTGCTAATCTTTCGTTCGCAATTCTGCTAAGCTAAGATACACTCCCAGAGGGCGGCGGCTTAGCGTGTGCAATGCTGCTAAAAGCAGCTAGCGAGCGAACAACTCGGAATGACCCCCCATGTGCACTGCAGGTGGGGCAGATGTAACATGTGCAGAGAGAGTTAGATTTGGGTGGGTTATATTGTTTCTGTGCAGGGTAAATACTGGCTGCTTTATTTTTACACTGCAATTTAGATGTCAGTTTGAACATACCCCACCTAAATCTAACTCTCTCTGCACATGTTACATCTGCTCCACCTGCAGTGCACATGGTTTTGCCCAATTGCTAACTTTTTTGGTTTGCTAACAACTCTGAATAAGCCCCTTAATTCCAATCTGCAGATAAATGTTGGTTTTTTAATAGCTCCAAAAATACAGCTTTTTTTTAAAAAAAACTTTTTTTATTTGCGTTTGTTTCCCTAAAACCTAGTAGACCGTGCTAATGATAATATTTACCACGCACTGATACATTGCTGCTATAAATGGAGTAACATGAAGCCTTTTTGTCTTCTGTACCCTGTTTTTAACAACTTGCCTAGTGTGGTTGCATCAGATGTGCCCACACTAGGCTGGGCTTTTCCTGACATGGGTGGTCATTCCGAGTTGTTCGCTCGCTAGCAAACGCTATGCCGCCGCCCACTGGGAGTGTATTTTAGCTTAGCAGAAGTGCGAACAAAAGGATCACAGAGCGGCGGCAAAGTTTTTTTGGTGCAGTTTTAGAGTAGCTCAATACCTACTCAGCGCTTGCGATCACTTCAGACTGTCCAGTTCCTGTTTTGACGTCACAAACATGCCCTGCATTCGCCCAGCCACGCCTGCGTTTTTCCTGGCACGCCTGCGTTTTTTCGAACACTCCCTGAAAACGGTCAGTTGACACCCAGAAACGCCCGCTTCATGTCAATCACTCTGCGGCAACCAGTGCGACTGAAAAGCTTCGCTAGACCCTGTGTGAAACTACATCGTTCGTTGTATTAGTAGGTCGCGCGTGCGCATTGCGCCGCATACGCATGCACAGTGAACGAATGCAGCTAGCGATCAACTCGGAATGACCACCATTGTTTTATCTGATGCAACCACTCAGAAGTGCCCACTAGGTGGCTGTAGACCTCCTGCCCCCTCTGCAGCTCTGCCCCCAATTGGTCCCGATCAGTGTGGCTAGCAGTGATTGGGTGTTGAGGCAACACCTGGCAGCTGCAGAGAAGGAGCAGCCATCGGGGAAGCCTGTCTACATTGATGTTACCCAGTGGCTGCAGAGAGCAGCAGCCGCCGGGTATATACATGAGGCAGCGCTGACTTCCCCGACGGCTGCTGCTCTCTGCAGCCGCTGGGTAACATAAATGTGGACAGGCTTCCCCGGCGGCTGCTCCATCTCTGCAGCAGTTAGGTGGCGTGGTGCAGGCTGCCCGATCACTGCTAGCCAGTGATCGGCACAGACTGGGGGCAGAGCTGTGGGTGCAGAGGGGTCGGAAGGTTCCTCTGAGATTGGCAGCTGCCAGCGCAGCCTGCTCAGAGTCAACATGGGGTGCTGATCATCAGTCTCCCCGACACACGCTCCGCTGCATTCTGCTTATGGGGGAGGTGTAAAGCAATATAATATGATGCTGTGGAGGGGGTAAAATAATAATAAAAATATTACACTGGCCCCAGGAGGAAGGGGGTAGGAAGTGATTTTATAATGTATGCCTACGGACATAGGACGGTGTGAGTCACACCATAGGGATATTTGTTTTTTCAATAAAATATTTAAATGGATATTTTAAAATAGGTTTTAAACTATATTAAATTTTTTAAAAGAAAACTATTTCTAAAACCGGTTTTGCCGGCAAACAATCGTCAGTTAAGTAGTTAAAAAATAAATAAAGAAGAGAGTTACGTTCCCTCCTATACTTGGTGCGCCTGCGCTCACAGCCGGTACACAAGCAGGGACCTGTAAGGAGGTAGAATGAATGGGTGTAATTATGTCCGGCCGGGGCTGGGGCTGTGTACTTGGTTGCCTAGTTAGTGTACATATGGCCTAGTGAACCAATAGGCTGCATCCTTAGCTTCCAATATGGCTGCCTTCAGTATTTGCATCTACAAGGTCCACCTTTCAATGCAACTGTTCCAAACTACCTTTATGATAGGGTAGGGTGGAGGGTGCTGGGAGAAGTGTTATATGTGAAATGGTATCAACTGCGCATATTTTAGCATTTTTCTTTTATTCTCCCTACTTCTCCTGGCACTCTCTATGCGACGAGAGATGAGCTGTTCTCCTTCAGAGGTTTCACCTTGCCTAAGCGAAAGGGCTTGCTCTCTTTGCAAGGGTAGGCGAGTCCCTCTCCGCTGCGGATTTTGTGTATCACACTGAGAGTTTCGTTCTTCTCCGAGGCTATCCCCATTTCTTCTCGCAATGCGCGACCCTTTTTTCCCCCGCAGCTCTGTCACAACCAAAGGAAGATTTTCTTCTAGTCATTGTGAAATCTCAAAAACGAAACAGTTAAAAAAAAAATTTGATAGCTCTTTGACCTACATTTATAGATGTTAGGCCAAAGAAGTACCAATTAACAACGCTTATAAGTCTATCACGGGACGCAGTACACGTGCCGCCATGTTCTGATCGGTCGATATTGTGTCGCGTATGCCTGTAGCTGCCGACTTGCCCAGAGCAATGCAGGAACCCGTCCCCATGGAACCCACGCCCACAGCTCCCTGACAACCGATTGTGGAGATACGTAGCCTGTGAGAATTACCTACGCAATGGTGAAAACCGCATTACAATCGGTTCAGTGATTTGGGAGTTTATCGCAATCAGACATTTATAAGATGTACAGGTAGATATAATAGTATTTATATAATATACTGACCCTTTAAACAACCACTAGGTGGAATTACTGCTCATAGAATGAGAGGCTTGCCTTCACTGCTAAGACATCCTGCCACAAACAGTTTAGGAATTACCTACACTTGTTCTAGTATGCAGGGTGGCTCATCAGCTGACAAATTCAAAGTAGTAGTCTCTTGGTAACTGTGGAACTTTCCCTGACAGTCTTGAGTACAGGAAATCTATCTGGGGATACGTTAGGTGCAATTGTCCATTCCTGGTAAATATCTGCATTGGGTATCCGGTCTTTAGGTCGACAATGTCTAGGTCGACCACAATTGGTCGACAGTAAGTAGGTCGACAGGAACTCTAAGTCGACATGACAAAAGTTCGACATGAGTTTTTCACATTTTTTTTCTTCATTTTTTGAACATTTTCATACTTTACGATCCACATGGACTACAATTGGGAACGGTAACCTGTGAGCGAGGCACCTTGCCTGAAGTTCGCTCGCCATGCGAGGGGACACGGTGCACTAATTGGGGTTCCCCGTCATTGTACGGAGAAAACGACACCAAAAAAAGTGGGGGGGGAAACCTTATGTCGACCTAGTACATGTCGACCTAGAAACCATGTCGACCTACTTACTGTTGACCAATAGTGGTCGACCTAGACACTGTCGGCCTAAGTCTAGTCTATCTAACATACCACACCCCTGGTGTGTGTGTGTGTGTGTGTGTGTGTGTGTGTGTGTGTGTGTGTGTGTGTGTTCTTATATTTGAATGATATTGAGCAAGGTAAGTCTATAGTGGCTTTTTCAAAAACTGTGATGCACATACACATCTGATACAGGAGGTAATACTTAGTTACGTTGTTTATAGCAGGTCCCAGACTGATTTCAGTGGTTATGTTCTAAATATTTGCTGATACAGGAAAGCCTTGTAGGCTTGGAAACCATCTTCCTGAATCCCTACGTCATCTGCTGAAGTGTATGGGAAGACGCGCCCAAGGAAGACTATACAGCATAAGGAAAGTTGATTTGTACAGTGTCCAGCCTAATTGTCCGGCCGGTGGTAATCCATGATGGTACGGAGAATTGGTGAAGGAACGTTTCTTCATCCTCCTCCTCATCAACCATGGTCATATTTAACATGTTTGTTGGCAGATAGTCTACTTTAATATTATCGTTGACCAAGTAGTCCGATGGGGTACCAGTTATAAGTGGTTGAGGAGGTTCTATTGGTTTGTATCGGCTGTGCTCTTCGGGTTGTAGGGTCAGGATAGGTGTGAGAGCTTCCAAATCATTCTGCAGGTTTATTCGGCTCCCCGCTGGTCTGATATCACTTATATCAATCTTGCCCCCATTAATTATAACTGGCGAGAGGGGAAGTTCAGCTTCCGCATCTTCACTGACCATCTCTTCTATTTCCAATGTCTCAGTCTCGTCATAGTTGGAACAGCCAGATGGATGGGTGGGAAGAATCCCCATTTTATCCTTCAAGAAATATAAAGCAATTCATAATTATCTTATAGCCCTCCATTGGTTATTCTTTAGGCTTCCTGAAGTATTTCACCCAGAACACGTCTATGCAGAATTGCATGTAGTATAAGATACTAGTGATTACTTAGTATCCCAGAAAAGGGGTAGTATAAAATAAGTAATTGAAGCAATATAATATACACACCTAGTAAACAACAGTATAACCAAAACCTATGAATTAAATAATATCCAATCACAACAAAATCATTACATTAATAAATTACACTTGTCAATTATAAAGAAACTAACTGATGTGCCCGGTTTCAACCTGGTGGCTGCAAATAACTGTCACAGTTTCCAGACCACCCAACAGATCACATGTTTCAGATCACCTAGCAGGTGCACAAGGAGAGTTCACCAACTGTCACATTTTCCAGAGTACAATGGTGATGAATTGTAAATGGCAGGCAGACGTTTTGCAACATAACTCCGAAACAAAGCAAACTATTAGAACGCCAATATTTTTCTGCAAAACTATGGACCAAGACCTTAATTTGATATATGATATGCCCTGCTCAGACAACAGCTTTATAGAAATATGTCACTCATAAAAGTCATCCTTCTGCTATTAATATATAGGCATATTTTTCTTGTAAATTTATTTTATTATTTAATGGTCCGGGACCTCTTGCAGGATTCTGAACCTTATACTAGATTGTTTGGAGCTGCAGGGTCAGCAGTTAGTCTAGAAGTCAGCAATGTTTCTACTGTTTGGAAGTTTGTGGTTAGCGTTTCCGCTGTCGCTTATAATAGGGGTTGTTTTCCAATGTAACTGGTAGTTAGTAAATGCAGTTACAGCACGCTGTATTATGTTAAATTGATGATCCATTTTATTGCTGTTGTACATTTTACAGTAATAATGATCAGGTATAGGTCCCATGTTGCAATGATCTGTCTTCTACTATCCCATGACTTGATTTCTGATTTGTCACTTGTGTTCCGTACTATACTATAGGTATTTCTACGTATGCTTTACTCGTTAGTGGCGAGGTATTTGCAATCTGTATATGTAGCCTGGGAGAATAAGCAAATGATGTAAAATTCCATATGGCCCTGGGGAATCCGGGGAAGACATTTTTATGGCTTGGTAACGTCTGGAATTCTATAATAGAAGTTACTACATAATATTTTATAATGATGAGGATTTGTAGAATTCCAATATGTAACTGGGAAGAAATAAACGAGCTAATGTGATGTTTATGGTGAAGCGAATATATACTAATGGTGAAACGGATATATACTGACACGCTGTCATGTGGCGGAGACACTCACCTTCGTAGAGATGTACTCCTTGGCCCACTCGCAATTAGCCGGGTCAGGGACAGTTTTGTCACACCATTGGGGTAAGATTCCTGATAGGAAGATTCCCATCCTGGAAAGTAAAATATTAGGGAATGGGTTATTAAAAAAAAAGCCCCTTGTAAATAAAATAACTCCCAATAACGCCACACACTTATAACTTGGGTGTCACAACAAGACCCATTTGGTCCTGTGTGATGTGGGCTTGTGAAAGTGTTACTTTAATACTAAACCACCTGGTCTATCTAAAAATGACTACACCAAACAAAATTACTGTAAATACAAACTCCTACCACCGCAAAGATTTAGTTATAGCTGACTGATACCAGTCTGCAATCACAGCCTAATTTTATCAGAGCTACTGTAAAGCAAACCATTCCCTGCATACTGTAGTGATATAAATAACAAAAAAACCTGACTTGTGAATTATTTAAGAACACAAAGACAGAACGTTTTAAAATTTTGTTTAATATGACAATAGTTGTAATTGTTAAGCGATGGTGATGGCAGATTGCTATACCGAAGTGTAGAACAGGTTCTTTAAACTAAAAACCAAAAGCAGAAAAACAAAAACTGCACTTTGGGAAAGCTAGAAGGATTGGACAATTCTCTGAAATAGACTGATCCGCCCAAAACTGACCATTTCCAAACTATTTTCATCACCTTTAAAACCTTGGTCAGGAATTGGCTGGTATGGTTATCATGCAACACCACAATTTTCTCAAAGAACAGTTTTAGTAATGGATTCTACAAATATATATTAAAACTGGATATTCTGCACATAGGCATTAGAAACATGACTCTCTTATACAAATTTCTTCTAGAGGGGTGTATGTGCCTATAGTTTCTTTGAGGCATTTTGTAAATTATAAAAAGCTGTAATTTTTAACCCCTTCTTTTTCATTTTTGTTATTATATATGTTTTGCTCACCTTTGTTTTATGGATGGTACGCAGCACAAAAAGAGTATTAATATGAAGGGTATTATGATCACGAACTCTGATTGGGTCCCTAGAAAATAAAATGCATCACAAGAGACAGTGAAAAGCCAAGAATTACCTTTAGTAAAATGATCCAGTATTTCTACAGTAGTCACCCTTAGTGCTGTCACTAGATTATATCTAATATTGTAGCATAACACTATGGCCCTCATTCCGAGTTGATCCCTCGCTAGCTACTTTTAGCAGCTGTGCAAACGCATAGTTTCCGCCCACGGGGGAGTGTATTTTAGCATAGCAGGAGTGCGAACGCCTGTGCAGCAGAGCGCCTGCAAACACATTTTGTGCAAAACAAGACCAGCCCTGTAGTTACCTATCCTGTGCGATGATTGCTGCGACGAGTGACACGGTAATGACGTCAGATACCCGCCCAGCAAACGCCTGCGTTTTTCCAAACACTCCCAGAAAACGGTCAGTTGCCACCCAGAAACTCCCACTTCCTGTCAATCTCCTTGCGTCCACCAGTGCGACTGAAACAGTCGCTAGAACCTGTGCAAAACCACGATGCTCGTTGGACCCGTATGCCGCGCGTGCGCATTGCAGGGCATACACATGCGCAGTTTTGCCGTTTTTTTTTAGATAATCGCTACGCAGCGAACAACGGCAGCTAGCGTTCAACTCGGAATGAGGGCCAATATCTGCAATACAAAGTTTGGCCGTGCAGTTCTCCTGAGTGTGTAGTTTCAATAATCAATGGTTTGAAAAAAATAAATAGATAAAATGTTTGCTCCCAGACATTTCACTCATTATATATGCCCCCATGGTTCCCACTGCTTGGGAGACTGGACAGACCTGGCCTAGGTAGGGTCAGGGCTGGAAGAAGACTGAGATAGCCCGTCAGATGTCAGATCCCTTTGCTAGTATATATATCTAAGGAGTGTGCAATAAGTTCCAGATGTGCATAAATAGATTAGACACAATCTGACTGACTGGTTGCAAAGTGTAATCTCTGACTAAAGTTCTTGTGAAATGTGAAGGCACAGAACCAGAGCCGACCCTAGGCATAGGCTAACTAGGCAAATGCCTAGGGCATTTGGGATGCCAATGGGGCACAAGCAGCTTCTGGTGATTAAAATGATATGCAGCATGTCTTTATTCTGTGTGTGACTGCAGCTGTATCTGCATACGAAATGCTACGTTACAGAACATAGGCATGACGCATCTCATTTAAATCAGCAGAAGCTGCTTGTGCATCCTAGTCACATAGCAATGCAAATAAGACACGTTTGGCAAAAATGTGCCCAACATTAGCAGAGCTGGCCTAGACTTGCCAGCTGACTTGCGCCAGGCATCTCCTTCTGCGTGGTATATTGAGGCAAGATATATGAGGAAACATCTGTATCCAAGCAGGGGTCACAATGTTAGCAGCCGTGTGAGTCTTGTGTGCAGGTGGGTTGGTTGTGCAATGGTGATCGGCATATGATTAAGGGGCATTATGTGTGTCATGCGTATAAATGCATGAATAAGTGTGGGACATGTGTAAGGGGCACTGTGTGTCATTATGTGTATAAGGGCATTCATAATGTGCGGCATATGTGTAAGGGACATTATGTGTATAAGGGCATTAATAAAGGTTGGCATAATGTGTAAGGAAGGCACATTATGCTTACAAGGACATGAATAATGTTTAAGGGGCATTACTGTGTGGTATTATGTATATAAAGGCATTACTAATGTGTGGCATTATGTGTATAAGGTTCTCTACTGTGTGGCGTAATGTATGGAAAGGGCACTACTGTGTGGTCTAATGTGAATAAAGAGCAAAACAGTATGGTGGTGTAATGTGAATAAGGAGCAATTCAGTGTGATGTAATGTGAATAAGGGGTATTACTGTGAGGAGTAACATGTATAAGGTAAAGTGGTGTCACTGTATGATGTAATGTGAATAAGGGACACTATCGCATGATAAAGTGTGAATAAAGTTGCAGTACTGTGCGGCATAATTTGAACTGGGGGTACTTTTGTGTGGCCATGCCCCTTCCCAGGTAGAATACGCCCCTTTATGGGCTGAGCGCCGAATGTGCGCACTGTTCCTATTTAGAATATAGGGGGTAGAAACACCAAAATAAGGACTGCTATGGGTGAGGGGTGATGGTGCTGGGAAATCGGTGCAGGGTCCGGAACTAGGCACACTGAAGAAGTCAGCATGTTTCCTTCCTTCAGGAACTTGTTATGGAGCTCAACAGAGGCCAATGGAGAGCCATTATCTTCTATCACTACAAGAGTGGTCTGTGACAGCAGGGGAGTTTTGACCAACTGCAAGCTGCTTGTGGGGAGAAAGCACTATCCAAAACCACTGTGTTTGAGTGCTTTGCGGGATTCTGGCGTGGGAGTTGGTCCCTGAAAGACAAGGAGCACTGTGGCCGATCTGTGTTCACAATCACTGAGGAAAATGATGCTGCCATGCGGGCCATTGTTAAAGTGGACGCCAGGGTGACCATGACATACATAGAAGGAGATAGGCATTTCATCGGCATCCATTGACTTGATACTTCACCAAAACCTTGGTCTGAGTAAGGTTGCTGCATGCTGGGTGCCTCATCAGCTAACTTGAGAGCAAAAGGAGGCTCGGGTGACTTGGCGCCACAACATGCTGGCCAGTTTTGATGGTAGTCCCTCAATCTCTTTCTGGGAGATCATCAGTGGCGATGAATCCTGGATCTACAATTTTAACCCCGAGACCAAACAACAGTTGGCCCAGTGGATCCCAGATGGAGATGAGCCGCCACAGAAGTTCTGACATGAGCGCAATGTGGCCAAGCAGACAGAGTCTGTTTTTGTTACTAAGACTGGTCATGTAGCTAGTGTATCACTCGTACAGCAACGCACCATTACTGGATATGCCAACCAATTCCTGCAACAAATGCTGAAAGCCATTTTCACGCGGTGGGCAAGACCTCGCACTTGTGATGCTCTTCTCCAACACGACAATGCACCTGCCCATAAGTCCAGGAAAGTGGTGGATTTCTGGCCCAAGAACACATCCAGGAGCTTGGTCATCTGCCTTAAACTAGCTGGCCCCCTATGACGACTTCATGTTCTCACAAATCAAACGCAAGATGCGTGGGATTCGTTTTGAGTCAACAGGAGCTGCAGTGGAGACCTACATCCAGCATACACTGCTTTGGACTGGTTCAGCTGCTTCACCAAGTGGTTTGAGGGCATGCATAGACTTCTCTGGTAGAGTCTGGTTCAATATGCCGGCGCTTGGGATGTCGGCGGTCAAAATACCGGCCGTGGTATCCCGATGGTGGGAATCCAGACAGGAGCAAGGTAAGTATACTTACCTTTCCCCAATGCCCCGCTAACCCTTCCTAACTGCAGCCTAACCTTAACACCCCCCTTCCCCATCCCCGCAGCCTAATCCTAACCCTCCTCGGTGGTGTCTAAACCAAACCGCCCCCCATGCACACCATCACGGAGCCTACACCTAAACCACCCTCTTCCCCCCTGCAGCCTAACCATCCCCAGGGGTGTTTAGATTACGTTCAGTGATCCTTTAAGCCAGACATTCTGATTTGTTCTTCTTAGAGTCAGAAACTCTCCCTCCCCTATGAAAACACTGGCAGTGATGTCTCCAAGCTCAGAGGCTTGGTGATATCTGAGCACAGGATGCTCCTAGAGAGGTTAGTAAGCCTACTGAATGTTCCCACAGCCTCTAGCATTCTGGTATTTGGCATCTGCAGATGAGTTTGGGTGGGATGAGATGTTCTTAGGACTTACCTGGGGAACATGGCTCAACATGTCCCTATACTTACTGGACAGTTGGGAGGTCAGCATTACCTGTACATAATATAAGAGAGAGATTTAGGGTAGTAGAAGTAGAAAGAGATTTCTCACCTTCCTGCGGGAGAATAAATCGTCCTACAAGAGTGCTACTAGGGCTTTCCCCAGCATCATTGGCACAGGTCATCCATATAATATACTGGACGTTTTCCTCAATCTTACGAATCTCATATTGATGAAAGGTTGACCGATTGGAGAATACTGGGGAGGGACAAAAAACAGAACACAATGTTGTATATGCCCATTATACTGTGGGTCATATAGGTCCAGGAAATGTACCATCGTACCTCAGTATCGACTAAGATTGTACATACTGTATATACTATATATATATAACTTTTCTTATTTTTAGTAATTCATAGATTAGGGTAATATGCTGCCTAATGAATGAGCCACTATGACTTCCAGAGGTAAAAATATATGTGTTCATAGTGAAGCCTATGGAGGTTATTACTAAGATATACTCCTATATTTTTTAAACCCACATTAGTTAATGTAAAGGAGCCCGGTCTCTCTTACCCTGAGAGTGCATTTGCAAAGATCCACTTAAAACCTAATTATTTTATATTTCAATATATACAGGTTGAGTATCCCATATCCAAATATTCCGAAATTCGGAATATTCCGAAATACGGAATTTTTTGAGTGAGACTGAGATAGTGAAACCTTTGTTTTCTGTAGCTCAATGTACACAAACTTTGTTTAATACACAAAAGAATTAAACATATTGTATTAAATGACCTTCAGGCTGTGTGTATAAGGTGTATATGAAACATAAATAAATTGTGTGAATGTACAGAAACTTTTGTTTACTGCACAAAAATATAAAAAATATTGTATTAAATGACCTTCAGGCTGTGTGTATAAGGTGTATATGTAACATAAATGCATTCTGTGCTTAGACTTAGGTCCCATCCCCATGACATCTCATTACGGTATGCAATTATTCCAAAATACGGAAAAATCCGATATCCAAAATACCTCTGGTCCCAAGCATTTTGGATACTGGATGCTCAACCTGTATTATTTTATATTTCAATTCCAAAAATGTCCATGAGGTCCATGTTACAAGACTGGGTTGGCAATGCGGTTCTCTATATGAACTAATTTTTAACTTGTGCCAACATTGCCTTAGATGGTATATCTCTGTGGTTCTCAACCTCGATCCCCAAGTACCCCCAACAGGTCATGTTTTCCAGGTCACCTAGCAGTTGAACAGGTGTAATCATTACTCACTGACACATTATAAAAGACACACTGGTGGAGCAAATAATTTCACTTGCAATCCTGTGAGGAGACCTGGAAAACATGAACTGTTGGGGGTACTTGAGGACCGAGGTTGAGAACCAGTGGTATAGCTGGATCATCCATTAGGCAATCTAGCCTCTCAAACTAGGGGTCCAGATTACCTTAATCAGATGGTCTTTTGAGGAATGGAGGGAGTATGGGCGGCCAATCCTGTATTTTGCTTAATGGCTCTTAATTCATCTCTGGCTAAATGCAGTGTAGCCCAATATGACACTTCTTATTAATGTTAAAACCAACTGATCCAAATCCCCCCCCCCCCCCCCGCCCCTATCCCATGCTGTCCTAGCTACACCATCTGACTGTATAATATGCTGCATGGTGCATACTACGCTGTATGGTGTATACTATGGTGTATAAGCTCGGTCTGCAGAACTCTCCATTATTAAGGAATGTGCATTACGTACTCTGAAACTCTTGGGTAGCCTGTGAGGACAGGTGGCGCAGGTATATGCTGTATCGGGTGATACATCCCATCTGCTGGTCTGGGGAGATTTCTTTCCAAGTGACCAGTATGGATTTATCTCTCTGAACTTTATAATTGAATACAGGAGCGGTCAGAGGAGCTGGGGACACACAGGAGAGCAACAGAACAAGGTTAGGTGAGTGCTGCCAATTGTGTGCACTGTCATCGTGTCACATAGAGTTAGCGTATTAAATATATGGTAGAAGAGAAGACTGACCACTTGTGAGGCATGACGGTTAGGAGTGGAAACTATTTATGGCTTCATTTAATGATTAGTGCAAAATGAGTTGCATTAATATTAGTACAGGACAAGAGTATAAAATCCAAGAGTAGTGGGACTGGCGTGCTCCGCGTCCGCGCTCTGCCCAACTGCTCTCGTCGGCCGGTGCAAAATGGAGCCCCTCCAAATGCCGCGATTAGTGGGCTTTGTGCTTATCTATCTATCTATCTATCTATATATATATATATATATATATATATATAAATAAATGCGAAAGCCCTCACTCACTCATCACTAATTCTCTTACTTCCCGATATGTTAGGAAGAGGAAATGTAACATAGGTTTTCTTCAGGTGGGAAATAGGAAAACTAAGTAATTAGAATTTTAATAACCCTCCCCTAAGGGGATGAAAAGATGACATAATGACATCATTAATGACACATGGCTTGCATTGCGTGAACGATAACGCCCAAACGGGAAATCGGATCAAAATTTGGATTGCACCTCCAGTGTGTAGAATTGAATAAACTCCAAAAATGCTCCTGTCGCTATTTACCTTATCTGCTACGGGTGCTCATTGGGTAACGCCAAGAACCAGGGATTAATATTTACTTACATTAAGACTTCTCAAATTTACATCTCTATAGATTTACCAAATTTTTACCACTCAGTTATATATTTACAACCGTGAAAAACAGAAACTCCCGTGCGAAGAACAGGTAGAACATCTAGTTATCTATACAGAAGATGGTGCGAAAAAAGTGGGAGTGGGGGATTAGAAAGACTAGGATATTGTCACCACAGCACATAATCTGGGGTGTAAGAGGACGGGTGTAGGGGGGGTTAGATGTGTCACCTTTGTCTTCTGTAAAGTTATTTAAACTTACATGGGATAAATAACTAGATTATATTAAGGGACAAATTCAGGTTACTAGAATTTATTTGCTGTGTACATCTTTTCAAATCCGGATTTAATAACATTTCCGCTGTGTTTTTATGTCATATATAGTTACATTAAGTTATTCTCTATCACCTGATTACCCGTCATGTTAGTTGTGAAAATTGTATCAAAACTATTAACACTTTCAATTGCTGCATAAATTTATTATTGTTCATAATTATCACTATTATAACTTTCACCAACAAAACTGTGGCTGGTGTTAGAGGCAAATTGTTTCAATAAATTAAAAACTAATTCCGGGTTCCGTAGGGCGCGCTCTGGCCAATCAGTGGATCAAGAGGAGGAGAGTGTCCTTTGCTGCTCCATCCACCCCCATTATGTGAATGAATTATGTAGTAGCCACTTGAGAAGTGTGCCTGTGTAATCTCAGTGGCGCACGCAGGGGGGGGGGGGGGGTTCCGAGCACCAAGAAACCCCCCCAGCCACCAAAAAAAAAAATACATATATATATATTTTTTTTCTTTTTTTGCTGCATTTTGCAAGCCGAGTATTATTAATGGCTGTCTAGTGTCTTCTGCAGCCTGCTGTCTTCCTGGTGGCACTTGTAAGTGTTTAATAAAAGTTTACTTTATTTTAATTATAGTACATATATATCCATGTGCATACATATATACACATGTATATACATACATATAAACACACACACACACACACACACACACAATATATATATACAAGAGGCAGGGGTCCGGCACAGCCACTAGGAGTAAAAATACATTGGGTGCCCTCACGAATGGATACACAGACAGCAGAGGTGGTGCGGCACTCCAATGATTAACGCTTGAGACTTAAGTAGAAATACAACGTTTCAATGCCCGTTTTAATACTGCGGCATTTTCGTCAGGTAATACAAACACAATGAACACCCCATACCTTAAATAGGTGATCACCACGTGTGAACCAAGCGCTACGGCGGGACTGCACACCCGGCGGGCGCATAGCGGGTGACGTCATGGCGCACTGTAGAGAATGACAGACGGCACCCGTAACCAGAGCAACATCAAAACAATAACAATCATATACAAACACATACATATTATGATGGCAGACAAAAACATAATCACTAAATGACATACAAATGCCTAGCAAGAATACTACTACATTAATTATGCAACATACTATGAACCATATAGTCCCGATAAAACGAGACAATATGGATATATTAGACAAAAGTGCTGTTATAACAGCTGATCAAGATGCAACGATAAATACTGACATAATCAATCAAAGTGGCAACAGGACTAGTAAATATATTAAGCTGAAAACACATACATATAAAGCAATAACAATATCACTTCAATGAATATTGAGTATTTAGTCACAGATTAATTATCGTTAGCTAGGACACTAATACCTGAATATTCATTAAGTCCCCTAGGCGCTATGGTACCCAATCGGAAAATCCAGCGTGCTTCACATTGTAATAATTTATGACCACGATTACCACCACGTAATGATTGTGGAATGTGGTCAATCATTCTATATTTGAGGGTAGTTAGATTACTATTACAGTAGACAGATTGATTCTTCTACTGATTTTAATTCATCTGCAAGTGATACCGACAGAATCGGCTCTGCTGGCGCTAACCGTGGACAATCAGACCCTTTAGGTGTGACTACCCGGGCCCAACCCATCAGTGATACCGCAAATACACAAGGAGGGGCGGCCAAAGGAATAGGCAGGGGTCGTGGAACAAAGGCCGCAAAGAAAACCTAATAGTTAACTTATCTTCTTATGAACTTACTGACTTGGAAATTAAGGTTCTACCCAGAGGGTTGTCTTTTGTGCCGACATCTAGATTTAATCCACTAGGCTGGAATATAGAACAGTATAAACTGAACCGTCAGCTTAAGTTCAATGAATTCTACGGCAAGCGTCCTCCTTCTAATGTGAGCCAAACCCAGGAACAAACTGTCATGGAAATTCCCCCCCAGCTTGCCAAACTTGTTCCAAAATCGACGTTTGAACCCCAATCTTTTAATCCATCTATTAAAACATTTATGCGGCTCCTGAATGATGAAGTCCAGTCAGCTGTAACTACGGTACCTCCTCAACGCCATAATTTAACTATTGGTGAACAAATGGCCTTGGACAATCTGGCCAGTAATAAAGACCTCATCTTTCGCCCAGCTGACAAGGGGGGTGCCCTGGTGATACAGGACTTGACTAGCTATAAACGACAGGTGGATCTCCACTCTAATGACTCCTCTACTTACCTACTTCTGACCCAGGACCCTTCTGGTTCCTATAAAAATGAACTTTTGTCTATCTTGAAGGAAGCATTGGACAATGGCATCATCACTGACTCTTTGAGTAAAGCACTTTATCCTGCATTTCCTTTGGTTCCTCTTTTCTATACTACACCTAAGATACATAAGTCTGTGACCGACCCCCCTGGTAGGCCTATTATTGCCGCCCGTGGAGGTCTGTCACAACCTGCGTCTGTCTTTATAGATAGTATACTTCAACCGTACATTAGAAAACATCCTAGATATTTGCTAGATACCACCTCACTGTTAACCAAACTTTTGGCCCTTCCTAGGCTAGCCCTGATATCTCCATGTTTACAATAGACGTGACCAGTTTATATACGGTCATACCTCACGACCTAGGGTTGGCTGCTGTGGGTCGATTCTTGAATTGTCAGTCTCATTACAATAGCCCTGAGATCACCTTTGTGCTTGATTTACTCAAATTCATTTTGACTAAAAATGTATTTCTGTATAATGGTTCATTTTACTTACAGCTGGTCGTTTGTGCAATGGGGGCGGTGGTGGCCCCCTCATATGCCAACATATTTATGTTTGACGTTGAAGAGCTTGTATTTTTTTCTGATGAATTAATTTCTAGTAGGATTTTGTTCTTTTGTCGTTACATCGACGATTTATTGATTTTCTGGAAGGGTGATTGCAATGACCTTATAAGCCATATCAATTTGCATAATTCTGGTCCTAGCCCTGTTAAATTTACTTATACATATAGCTCAATCGAGATTCATTACCTAGATGTTGCTATTTCCATTCGTGAGGGTGTAATTTGTACCAATCTTTATTCTAAACTAGAGATGAGCGGGTTCGGTTCCTCTGAATCCGAACCCGCCCGAACTTCAGGTTTTTTACACGGGTCCGAGCAGGCTCGGATCTTCCCGCCTTGCTCGGCTAACCCGAGTGCGCCCGAACGTCATCATCACGCTGTCGGATTCTCGCGAGGCTCGGATTCTATCGCGAGACTCGGAATCTATATAAGGAGCCGCACGTCGCCGCCATTTTCACACGTGCATTGAGAGTCATAGGGAGAGGACGTGGCTGGCGTCCTCTCCGTTTAGAGAAGAGAGAGACACAGTATTTTCGGGGAGCATTATTAGGAGGAGTACTACTGTATACTACTATACTACTTGCTGAAGTGATATATAGATTAGATAGTGTGACTGTAAGTGTATTATTATCTGACTTGTGGGGGAGACACTGACAGTGGGGAGCAGCTAGAGTCTGAGAGCAGGACTCAGGAGTACATATAACGTACAGTGCACACTTTTGCTGCCAGAGTCAGTGCCACACTGCCATTGTTGTGACCACACTGACCACCAGTATAATAATATATTTTGTGATTGTCTGCTTAGGCCTCGGAGTACTAGTTGCAAGTTGCAACGTGACCTGTCCTGAAGTGACCACCAGTTTAATAATCAATCACCACCAGTTTAATATATATATATATATATATATATATATAATTGTATATAATATATATATATATATATATATATATATATAATATTGTATACCACCTACCCGTGGTTTTTTTTTTTTCATTCTTCTTTATACATACTACTATAGTAGCTTACTGTAGCAGTCTGCGGTGCTGTGCTGAGCTGACAGTGTCCAGCAGGTCCGTCATCAGTCATCATTACCTAATAAATATATTATCTACCTGTCCGGCTGCAGTACTAGTGATATTATATATACATACATATATATATTGATTTCATCTCATTATCAATCATCCAGTCTCTATTAGCAGCAGACACAGTACGTTAGTCCACGGCTGTAGCTACCTCTGTGTCGGCACTCAGCAGTCCATCCATAATTGTATACCACCTACCCGTGGTTTTTTTTTTTTTCGTTCTTCTTTGTACATACTACTATAGTATAGTAGCTTACTGTAGCAGTCTGCGGTGCTGCTGAGCTGACAGTGTCCAGCAGGTCCGTCATCAGTCATCATTACCTAATAAATATATTATCTACCTGTCCGGCTGCAGTACTAGTGATATTATATATACATACATATATATATTGATTTCATCTCATTATCAATCATCCAGTCTATATTAGCAGCAGACACAGTACGTTAGTCCACGGCTGTAGCTACCTCTGTGTCGGCACTCGGCAGTCCATCCATAATTGTATACCACCTACCCGTGGTTTTTTTTTTTTCTTTCTTCTTTGTACATACTACTATAGAGTATAGTAGCTTACTGTAGCAGTCTGCGGTGCTGCTGAGCTGACAGTGTCCAGCAGGTCCGTCATCAGTCATCATTACCTAATAAATATATTATCTACCTGTCCGGCTGCAGTACTAGTGATATTATATATACATACATATATATATTGATTTCATCTCATTATCAATCATCCAGTCTATATTAGCAGCAGACACAGTACGTTAGTCCACGGCTGTAGCTACCTCTGTGTCGGCACTCAGCAGTCCATCCATAATTGTATACCACCTACCCGTGGTTTTTTTTTTTTTCGTTCTTCTTTGTACATACTACTATAGAGTATAGTAGCTTACTGTAGCAGTCTGCGGTGCTGCTGAGCTGACAGTGTCCAGCAGGTCCGTCATCAGTCATCATTACCTAATAAATATATTATCTACCTGTCCGGCTGCAGTACTAGTGATATTATATATACATACATATATATATTGATTTCATCTCATTATTAATCATCCAGTCTATATTAGCAGCAGACACAGTACGTTAGTCCACGGCTGTAGCTACCTCTGAGTCGGCACTCAGCAGTCCATCCATAATTGTATACCACCTACCCGTGGTTTTTTTTTTTTCGTTCTTCTTTGTACATACTACTATAGTATAGTAGCTTACTGTAGCAGTCTGCGGTGCTGCTGAGCTGACAGTGTCCAGCAGGTCCGTCATCAGTCATCATTACCTAATAAATATATTATCTACCTGTCCGGCTGCAGTACTAGTGATATTATATATACATACATATATATATTGATTTCATCTCATTATCAATCATCCAGTCTATATTAGCAGCAGACACAGTACGTTAGTCCACGGCTGTAGCTACCTCTGTGTCGGCACTCGGCAGTCCATCCATAATTGTATACCACCTACCCGTGGTTTTTTTTTTCTTTCTTCTTTGTACATACTACTATAGAGTATAGTAGCTTACTGTAGCAGTCTGCGGTGCTGCTGAGCTGACAGTGTCCAGCAGGTCCGTCATCAGTCATCATTACCTAATAAATATATTATCTACCTGTCCGGCTGCAGTACTAGTGATATTATATATACATACATATATATATTGATTTCATCTCATTATCAATCATCCAGTCTATATTAGCAGCAGACACAGTACGTTAGTCCACGGCTGTAGCTACCTCTGTGTCGGCACTCAGCAGTCCATCCATAATTGTATACCACCTACCCGTGGTTTTTTTTTTTTCGTTCTTCTTTGTACATACTACTATAGTATAGTAGCTTACTGTAGCAGTCTGCGGTGCTGCTGAGCTGACAGTGTCCAGCAGGTCCGTCATCAGTCATCATTACCTAATAAATATATTATCTACCTGTCCGGCTGCAGTACTAGTGATATTATATATACATACATATATATATTGATTTCATCTCATTATCAATCATCCAGTCTATATTAGCAGCAGACACAGTACGTTAGTCCACGGCTGTAGCTACCTCTGTGTCGGCACTCGGCAGTCCATCCATAAGTATACTGGTATCCATCCATCTCCATTGTTTACCTGAGGTGCCTTTTAGTTGTGCCTATTAAAATATGGAGAACAAAAATGTTGAGGTTCCAAAATTAGGGAAAGATCAAGATCCACTTCCACCTCGTGCTGAAGCTGCTGCCACTAGTCATGGCCGAGACGATGAAATGCCAGCAACGTCGTCTGCCAAGGCCGATGCCCAATGTCATAGTACAGAGCATGTCAAATCCAAAACACCAAATATCAGTAAAAAAAGGACTCCAAAACCTAAAATAAAATTGTTGGAGGAGAAGCGTAAACTTGCCAATATGCCATTTACCACACGGAGTGGCAAGGAACGGCTGAGGCCCTGGCCTATGTTCATGGCTAGTGGTTCAGCTTCACATGAGGATGGAAGCACTCAGCCTCTCGCTAGAAAACTGAAAAGACTCAAGCTGGCAAAAGCACTGCAAAGAACTGTGCGTTCTTCGAAATCCCAAATCCACAAGGAGAGTCCAATTGTGTCGGTTGCGATGCCTGACCTTCCCAACACTGGACGTGAAGAGCATGCGCCTTCCACCATTTGCACGCCCCCTGCAAGTGCTGGAAGGAGCACCCGCAGTCCAGTTCCTGATAGTCAGATTGAAGATGTCAGTGTTGAAGTACACCAGGATGAGGAGGATATGGGTGTTGCTGGCGCTGGGGAGGAAATTGACCAGGAGGATTCTGATGGTGAGGTGGTTTGTTTAAGTCAGGCACCCGGGGAGACACCTGTTGTCCGTGGGAGGAATATGGCCACTGACATGCCTGGTGAAAATACCAAAAAAATCAGCTCTTCGGTGTGGAAGTATTTCAACAGAAATGCGGACAACAGGTGTCAAGCCGTGTGTTGCCTTTGTCAAGCTGTAATAAGTAGGGGTAAGGACGTTAACCACCTCGGAACATCCTCCCTTATACTATGAAAAATATATAGAGTGATGCAACTTGCGCCTTCCTAGCTGCAGCTCAGTCCTGCTCACAAGAACACCACCTCTTTAATTGACATATATTTTAACACACAGAAGAGCGGTCCTCAGGCGCTGCTAGGTTTTCTCAAAATAATTTCGTGAACACAGGTCTGTAGATATATATGAGAAGAGATCACCACAGCATCATAATAATCAACTCTGATCTTTTCTGGAGTGGTCTCCTTTACTCACCGTTAAACAGTGAGATGCATGCACATAAAGGTATCTTTTTACTTGATATTCCACTTATTCATAATGGACTGTACTCATATGGAACAACACTCACCTGGGTCAAAGGACCCTATATGCACAAAAAGGTTTCTTTTTCCTCAAGGTGTCCTTCACAGCACATCCAAGTCCAAAAAATTCACCAGATAAAATCCAAAAGGGTATAAAAGGATTTTATTTACTTGAAACAGGATCCATAAAATGATTAAAAAAGGTTCTTTTAATTTTTTGTAAAATGCAAAAGAATAACAAAAACACTAATAACAAAAACCTGGAGGGCATATAATTTTTGTATCACTCTATACCCATCGGCGTTAGGAATGCAAAAGATAAGGAGTCAAGCTGATTCACCTCATTGTTCCCGGGAAAAACAAAATGGGGAACCTCCAATTGCTCCTTAAATTTGGATGGTATGCAGACCAAGATGGAATAAAGCCAATAGGTAAAATAAGAGTGAATGCCAGTCTCCAGGAATACCTCAACACCAACGCGTTTCGGAAATCCTTTTCCTTCCTCAGGGTGTCTGAGGAAGGAAAAGGATTTCCGAAACGCGTTGGTGTTGAGGTATTCCCTTATACGTCACCTGCAGCGCATTCATAATAAGTCAGTGACAAGTTCAAAAACTTTGGGTGACAGCGGAAGCAGTCCACTGACCAGTAAATCCCTTCCTCTTGTAACCAAGCTCACGCAAACCACCCCACCAACTCCCTCAGTGTCAATTTCCTCCTTCCCCAGGAATGCCAATAGTCCTGCAGGCCATGTCACTGGCAATTCTGACGATTCCTCTCCTGCCTGGGATTCCTCCGATGCATCCTTGCGTGTAACGCCTACTGCTGCTGGCGCTGCTGTTGTTGCTGCTGGGAGTCGATGGTCATCCCAGAGGGGAAGTCGTAAGACCACTTTTACTACTTCCACCAAGCAATTGACTGTCCAACAGTCCTTTGCGAGGAAGATGAAATATCACAGCAGTCATCCTACTGCAAAGCGGATAACTGAGGCCTTGGCATCCTGGGTGGTGAGAAACGTGGTTCCGGTATCCATCATTACTGCAGAGCCAACTAGAGACTTGTTGGAGGTACTGTGTCCCCGGTACCAAATACCATCTAGGTTCCATTTCTCTAGGCAGGCGATACCGAAAATGTACACAGACCTCAGAAAAAGAGTCACCAGTGTCCTAAAAAATGCAGCTGTACCCAATGTCCACTTAACCACGGACATGTGGACAAGTGGAGCAGGGCAGGGTCAGGACTATATGACTGTGACAGCCCACTGGGTAGATGTATGGACTCCCGCCGCAAGAACAGCAGCGGCGGCACCAGTAGCAGCATCTCGCAAACGCCAACTCTTTCCTAGGCAGGCTACGCTTTGTATCACCGGTTTCCAGAATACGCACACAGCTGAAAACCTCTTACGGCAACTGAGGAAGATCATCGCGGAATGGCTTACCCCAATTGGACTCTCCTGTGGATTTGTGGCATCGGACAACGCCAGCAATATTGTGTGTGCATTAAATATGGGCAAATTCCAGCACGTCCCATGTTTTGCACATACCTTGAATTTGGTGGTGCAGAATTATTTAAAAAACGACAGGGGCGTGCAAGAGATGCTGTCGGTGGCCAGAAGAATTGCGGGACACTTTCGGCGTACAGGCACCACGTACAGAAGACTGGAGCACCACCAAAAACTACTGAACCTGCCCTGCCATCATCTGAAGCAAGAAGTGGTAACGAGGTGGAATTCAACCCTCTATATGCTTCAGAGGTTGGAGGAGCAGCAAAAGGCCATTCAAGCCTATACAATTGAGCACGATATAGGAGGTGGAATGCACCTGTCTCAAGCGCAGTGGAGAATGATTTCAACGTTGTGCAAGGTTCTGATGCCCTTTGAACTTGCCACACGTGAAGTCAGTTCAGACACTGCCAGCCTGAGTCAGGTCATTCCCCTCATCAGGCTTTTGCAGAAGAAGCTGGA
Organism: Pseudophryne corroboree; assembly: GCF_028390025.1. Classification (NCBI taxonomy): domain Eukaryota; kingdom Metazoa; phylum Chordata; class Amphibia; order Anura; family Myobatrachidae; genus Pseudophryne; species Pseudophryne corroboree. Next base: position 33,627,075 of record NC_086452.1, read on the forward strand.
GACATTGAAGGAGGAGCTAACACGGAGCGATTCCGCTAGGCATGTGGGACTTGTGGATGGAGCCCTTAATTCGCTTAACAAGGATTCACGGGTGGTCAATCTGTTGAAATCAGAGCACTACATTTTGGCCACCGTGCTCGATCCTAGATTTAAAGCCTACCTTGGATCTCTCTTTCCGGCAGACACAAGTCTGCTGGGGTTGAAAGACCTGCTGGTGAGAAAATTGTCAAGTCAAGCGGAACGCGACCTGTCAACATCTCCTCCTTCACATTCTCCCGCAACTGGGGGTGCGAGGAAAAGGCTCAGAATTCCGAGCCCACCCGCTGGCGGTGATGCAGGGCAGTCTGGAGCGACTGCTGATGCTGACATCTGGTCCGGACTGAAGGACCTGACAACGATTACGGACATGTCGTCTACTGTCACTGCATATGATTCTCTCAACATTGAAAGAATGGTGGAGGGTTATATGAGTGACCGCATCCAAGTAGGCACGTCACACAGTCCGTACTTATACTGGCAGGAAAAAGAGGCAATTTGGAGGCCCTTGCACAAACTGGCTTTATTCTACCTAAGTTGCCCTCCCACAAGTGTGTACTCCGAAAGAGTGTTTAGTGCCGCCGCTCACCTTGTCAGCAATCGGCGTACGAGGTTACATCCAGAAAATGTGGAGAAGATGATGTTCATTAAAATGAATTATAATCAATTCCTCCGTGGAGACATTGACCAGCAGCAATTGCCTCCACAAAGTACACAGGGAGCTGAGATGGTGGATTCCAGTGGGGACGAATTGATAATCTGTGAGGAGGGGGATGTACACGGTGATATATCGGAGGATGATGATGAGGTGGACATCTTGCCTCTGTAGAGCCAGTTTGTGCAAGGAGAGATTAATTGCTTCTTTTTTGGTGGGGGTCCAAACCAACCCGTCATTTCAGTCACAGTCGTGTGGCAGACCCTGTCACTGAAATGATGGGTTGGTTAAAGTGTGCATGTCCTGTTTATACAACATAAGGGTGGGTGGGAGGGCCCAAGGACAATTCCATCTTGCACCTCTTTTTTCTTTAATTTTTCTTTGCGTCATGTGCTGTTTGGGGAGGGTTTTTTGGAAGGGACATCCTGCGTGACACTGCAGTGCCACTCCTAGATGGGCCCGGTGTTTGTGTCGGCCACTAGGGTCGCTTATCTTACTCACACAGCTACCTCATTGCGCCTCTTTTTTTCTTTGCGTCATGTGCTGTTTGGGGAGGGTTTTTTGGAAGGGACATCCTGCGTGACACTGCAGTGCCACTCCTAGATGGGCCCGGTGTTTGTGTCGGCCACTAGGGTCGCTTATCTTACTCACACAGCTACCTCATTGCGCCTCTTTTTTTCTTTGCGTCATGTGCTGTTTGGGGAGGGTTTTTTGGAAGGGACATCCTGCGTGACACTGCAGTGCCACTCCTAGATGGGCCCGGTGTTTGTGTCGGCCACTAGGGTCGCTTATCTTACTCACACAGCTACCTCATTGCGCCTCTTTTTTTCTTTGCGTCATGTGCTGTTTGGGGAGGGTTTTTTGGAAGGGACATCCTGCGTGACACTGCAGTGCCACTCCTAGATGGGCCCGGTGTTTGTGTCGGCCACTAGGGTCGCTTATCTTACTCACACAGCTACCTCATTGCGCCTCTTTTTTTCTTTGCGTCATGTGCTGTTTGGGGAGGGTTTTTTGGAAGGGACATCCTGCGTGACACTGCAGTGCCACTCCTAGATGGGCCCGGTGTTTGTGTCGGCCACTAGGGTCGCTTATCTTACTCACACAGCTACCTCATTGCGCCTCTTTTTTTCTTTGCGTCATGTGCTGTTTGGGGAGGGTTTTTTGGAAGGGACATCCTGCGTGACACTGCAGTGCCACTCCTAGATGGGCCCGGTGTTTGTGTCGGCCACTAGGGTCGCTTATCTTACTCACACAGCTACCTCATTGCGCCTCTTTTTTTCTTTGCGTCATGTGCTGTTTGGGGAGGGTTTTTTGGAAGGGACATCCTGCGTGACACTGCAGTGCCACTCCTAGATGGGCCCGGTGTTTGTGTCGGCCACTAGGGTCGCTTATCTTACTCACACAGCTACCTCATTGCGCCTCTTTTTTTCTTTGCGTCATGTGCTGTTTGGGGAGGGTTTTTTGGAAGGGACATCCTGCGTGACACTGCAGTGCCACTCCTAGATGGGCCCGGTGTTTGTGTCAGCCACTAGGGTCGCTTATCTTACTCACACAGCTACCTCATTGCGCCTCTTTTTTTCTTTGCGTCATGTGCTGTTTGGGGAGGGTTTTTTGGAAGGGACATCCTGCGTGACACTGCAGTGCCACTCCTAGATGGGCCCGGTGTTTGTGTCGGCCACTAGGGTCGCTTATCTTACTCACACAGCTACCTCATTGCGCCTCTTTTTTTCTTTGCGTCATGTGCTGTTTGGGGAGGGTGTTTTGGAAGGGACATCCTGCGTGACACTGCAGTGCCACTCCTAGATGGGCCCGGTGTTTGTGTCGGCCACTAGGGTCGCTTATCTTACTCACACAGCTACCTCATTGCGCCTCTTTTTTTCTGTGCGTCATGTGCTGTTTGGGGAGGGTTTTTTGGAAGGGACATCCTTCGTGACACTGCAGTGCCACTCCTAGATGGGCCCGGTGTTTGTGTCGGCCACTAGGGTCGCTTATCTTACTCACACAGCTACCTCATTGCGCCTCTTTTTTTCTTTGCGTCATGTGCTGTTTGGGGAGGGTTTTTTGGAAGGGACATCCTGCGTGACACTGCAGTGCCACTCCTAGATGGGCCCGGTGTTTGTGTCGGCCACTAGGGTCGCTTATCTTACTCACACAGCTACCTCATTGCGCCTCTTTTTTTCTTTGCGTCATGTGCTGTTTGGGGAGGGTTTTTTGGAAGGGACATCCTGCGTGACACTGCAGTGCCACTCCTAGATGGGCCCGGTGTTTGTGTCGGCCACTAGGGTCGCTTATCTTACTCACACAGCTACCTCATTGCGCCTCTTTTTTTCTTTGCGTCATGTGCTGTTTGGGGAGGGTTTTTTGGAAGGGACATCCTGCGTGACACTGCAGTGCCACTCCTAGATGGGCCCGGTGTTTGTGTCGGCCACTAGGGTCGCTTATCTTACTCACACAGCTACCTCATTGCGCCTCTTTTTTTCTTTGCGTCATGTGCTGTTTGGGGAGGGTGTTTTGGAAGGGACATCCTGCGTGACACTGCAGTGCCACTCCTAGATGGGCCCGGTGTTTGTGTCGGCCACTAGGGTCGCTTATCTTACTCACACAGCTACCTCATTGCGCCTCTTTTTTTCTGTGCGTCATGTGCTGTTTGGGGAGGGTTTTTTGGAAGGGACATCCTTCGTGACACTGCAGTGCCACTCCTAGATGGGCCCGGTGTTTGTGTCGGCCACTAGGGTCGCTTATCTTACTCACACAGCTACCTCATTGCGCCTCTTTTTTTCTTTGCGTCATGTGCTGTTTGGGGAGGGTTTTTTGGAAGGGACATCCTGCGTGACACTGCAGTGCCACTCCTAGATGGGCCCGGTGTTTGTGTCGGCCACTAGGGTCGCTTATCTTACTCACACAGCTACCTCATTGCGCCTCTTTTTTTCTTTGCGTCATGTGCTGTTTGGGGAGGGTTTTTTGGAAGGGACATCCTGCGTGACACTGCAGTGCCACTCCTAGATGGGCCCGGTGTTTGTGTCGGCCACTAGGGTCGCTTATCTTACTCACACAGCTACCTCATTGCGCCTCTTTTTTTCTTTGCGTCATGTGCTGTTTGGGGAGGGTTTTTTGGAAGGGACATCCTGCGTGACACTGCAGTGCCACTCCTAGATGGGCCCGGTGTTTGTGTCGGCCACTAGGGTCGCTTATCTTACTCACACAGCTACCTCATTGCGCCTCTTTTTTTCTTTGCGTCATGTGCTGTTTGGGGAGGGTTTTTTGGAAGGGACATCCTGCGTGACACTGCAGTGCCACTCCTAGATGGGCCCGGTGTTTGTGTCGGCCACTAGGGTCGCTTAGCTTAGTCATCCAGCGACCTAGGTGCAAATTTTAGGACTAAAAATAATATTGTGAGGTGTGAGGTATTCAGAATAGACTGAAAATGAGTGTAAATTATGGTTTTTGAGGTTAATAATACTTTGGGATCAAAATGACCCCCAAATTCTATGATTTAAGCTGTTTTTTAGTGTTTTTTGAAAAAAACACCCGAATCCAAAACACACCCGAATCCGACAAAAAAAATTCGGTGAGGTTTTGCCAAAACGCGGTCGAACCCAAAACACGGCCGCGGAACCGAACCCAAAACCAAAACACAAAACCCGAAAAATTTCCGGCGCTCATCTCTATTCTAAACCCACGGATCGGAATAACCTATTGGCACCTAACAGTTGTCATCCGAGATCCCTAATCCATGGCCTACCGTACTCTCAATTTATACGTGCCAGACGTATTATTTCTGATACTACACAAGCCGAAATACAAATTGACATTCTGTTACAGAAATTTTTAGATCGTGGCTATGACTTCGATCAACTACAGCTCACTAAAATTAAGGTCCTTAGCATGGATAGAGATTCTTTGCTGCTTCCTAAGATTACTGACACTACTACTAAATCTTTACCTTGGGTAACTCAATTCACGACTGCCAGTAGTTCCATTAATAAAATCTCTAAGAAACTCTGGCCTATTGTTGAAACAGACCCTGATTGCAAGCTTTCTAATACCAAATTGATGCCGTGTTATAAACGTGGCCGTAACATCCGAGATATCCTAGTTAAGGCTGACATATCTGAACCTGCTCCTAGCCTATATCGGGGTAAACTGGGCTGCATACGTTGTACATGTGTGACATGTAAGTTTCTTATCCCTGGTGATGTTTTTAATCACCCACATACTGGCAAGACATTGTATATTAAACATAGATTAACATGTAACACTAAATTTACAGTGTATCAGATAATCTGCCCATGTGGTCTGTCCTACATCGGGAAGACCGAACGTCCCTTTAAAGAACGTATGGCAGCACATGGGTCGGCCATTAAGGCCGCACTGATTTCTGGAACGAGTGACCAGCCAGTTGCGAGACATTTTGCACTGGCACCTCATAATCTAACTACCCTCAAATATAGAATGAGTGACCACATTCCACAATCATTACGTGGTGGTAATCGTGGTCATAAATTATTACAATGTGAAGCACGCTGGATTTTCCGATTGGGCACCATAGCGCCTAGAGGACTTAATGAATATTCAGGTATTAGTGTCCTAGCTAACGATAATTAATCTGTGACTAAATACTCAATATTCATTGAAGTGATATTGTTATTGCTTTATATGTATGTGTTTTCAGCTTAATATATTTACTAGTCCTGTTGCCACTTTGATTGATTATGTCAGTATTTATCGTTGCATCTTGATCAGCTGTTATAACAGCACTTTTGTCTAATATATCCATATTGTCTCGTTTTATTGGGGCTATATGGTTCATAGCATGTTGCATAATTAATGTAGTAGTATTCTTGCTAGGCATTTGTATGTCATTTAGTGATTATGTTTTTGTCTGCCATCATAATATGTATGTGTTTGTATATGATTGTTATTGTTTTGATGTTGCTCTGGTTACGGGTGCCGTCTGTCATTCTCTACAGTGCGCCATGACGTCACCCGCTATGCGCCCGCCGGGTGTGCAGTCCCGCTGTAGCGCTTGGTCCACACGTGGTGATCACCTATTTAAGGTATGTTGTGTTCATTGTGTTTGTATTACCTGACGAAAATGCCACAGTATTAAAACGGGCATTGAAACGTTGTATTTCTACTTAAGTCTCAAGCGTTAATCATTGGAGTGCCGCACCACCTCTGCTGTCTGTATATATATATATATATATATATTTATATATATATATATATAGGTGTATATACGGTATATATATGTGTAGATATGTATATGTGTGTGTGTGTGTGTGTGTGTGTGTATATATATATACACACACTAGTTTTACGGTCCCAGCATATACTGGGTCACCTCAGTCCCCACCCCCGTGCTTGGCTCCACCCAGTTCTGGAACCCCCACCCCCATGCAAATCCTGCGTTTGCCACTGTAATCTAGTAGTCTTGGGAGATCTACCTCTGGAGTGTCCACTAGACACCAGTGTATAAGGTTTATATTGCCTACTAGCCACCATTATTGTGTACTGGTCAGTAGAATATGTCGTGTTTGGCTATTAGCTGATGTGATGGGTGGGGATAAGTCTTCTAATATAATAAGTGTGGTGATAATAATAATAATTACATATCTATAAACAGATCAGTACCTTTCTGTTGCGTTGCGCCCGTTGTGACTGAAGGAACCCCAGCTTTTCCCGCCCGCAGCAAGTAGACACGGAACTGGTAACAGACATAGGGCTGCAAAAGACCTACACACAAAGATCTTGTTATTACATTGTCTGTATTGTTATACTGCTACCTTCGGTTCTAAGGATGAGAATACTCTATATAAACACTCATATAAATTCAGGCTTCTGATTGGCACAAAATACCACTCAGACCAGCTAAAATCTCCTCAGTGGAAAAACGGGCCTGAGCTGTATAACCACAGATAATAAACAGTAAAAACCCTCAAATAGAGAAAAATAAGGCGAACACCTCTATGAATCCTGCCGCAACAAGATAATAGGGTCTCTCTCCTAAATGGTGAAAGCGGATTGGCGCTGGATAAAGGAACAGGACAAAGCTGGAGGTTTGGTGGGTCATTAAAACAAAACAGGCAAACAAGCATAGAATAAAAAACATTTAATAAAAAAATGAATAGTCCTTGATATCTACATAAATATTTCCCACCATATATTTGACAGATGGTTCTAATCCTGATTCCTAATACCATGAGCATCCTGCATTTGCACTAATAATTACTAACATACGGTCAGCTGACTGACGGGAGTATGTATGCAAGGCTCTTAGGGGCCTGTTCATCATCCGTTATGGGCCTGTTACTAGCGTTTCTGCATGTTTTGTAGTAACGGGCCCAGTCATTATTAGGGGCCAGATGGGTCCGCATACTATTCAGCAAACTTGGGAAACATGAAGTTTATGGGAGTTTGCCTGTGGGAGCCAACATTGGCGCTGGTTCCCGGAGCACGGCTCCTGTCTATGGGAAAGAGGTGCAGGGTTGTGAAGAGGGCGCCCTCAACACCATGCGGGTGATTCAGACCTGAGCGTTGAGCTGCGTTTTTTGCTGTCCTGCGTTCAGTTAGTCGCCGCCTACAGGGGGATTGTAAATTCGCTGTGCAAGTGTGCGTTCCTATGTGTACGCTGAGCTGCTAAAAATCAGAGTGTGCAGTCTGTACGCAGCCCAGGACTTACTCCTACAGTGCGATGAGAACAGGCTGATCGGGCTCGGAGCCGACGTCACACACCCGCCCTGAAAACGCTTTGGAACGCCTGCGTTTTTCCGGACACTCCCTGTAAACAGTCACTTGCCACCCACAAACGGCCTCTTCTAGTCAATCACTTTGCGAACGCCCGTGCGTTCGGATTTTTCGTGCCATCCCGTTGCTGACCGGCGATGCCCGTTGTTGTTGTCCAACATGCGTGCGCATGGCGGTGCATACGCATGCGCTGTTAGGACCCGATCGCCCGCTGTGTGAAGACGCACAGCAGCGATCAGATCTGAATGACCCCCTATGTGCCCACCGAGGTAAGTATGACTGCTACTTAGGACCGCAGGGACAGCTACTTTTCAGAGCAACTTACCCCACACTGGTAAGTAGCGTCTTGTTTTCCTTTGTGGAAAGGACCTTTGCTGTGCGGTGCGCGATGACGTCATCGCGCACCGCACATCATTTCAGCGGCGCTACTACAGTACAGGGGGCGTAACTGACCATGCCCCCTGTATGAAGCCACACCCCCTATTGCCGCCCGGGGCGCAAAAAGCCCCTGAACCGGCCCTGGACAGCGGCATCAGAGAGAGGGAATATTTCATGTGATGCTAGTAAATATGTGCACAATTTTATATTATTACCGATTACTGCGTCAGCAGACAGAGAGGGGGAGGGGGGGGGGGATGCTTCTCCCTCGCCCCCCGGTATCCATTCTGCACACTAAAAAATTACCTGTAACCATACCTGAACCTATATGGTAATAGAATTTCAGAGAGTTGATCACACGTTTGCAAAGACATGTTTAGCTGCTGAGCCGCGTCAAGGCCTCTCTGATATCAGCAGTCCTAACACTACATAATAGCAATGCCCACATAGGGCCATCTGATTTGTCTACAGTAAAGCCTCATGACTACGTCATTGTGCCGTTATCCTTACATTACTGGTATTATGGTACAATCTACTTCATGAGACATTAACTGAACTCCTATATATTAATTGACTAGTGGATGCTTTTATTTTGCAATGTATACCATTAGTGGAGCAGCAATAGAGTTTTAGGACAGCAACAAATATATATTTCTATAGACAGCAACAGCATGAAACCTATATCAGTGATCAGTGGCCCCACCTAGTGGTCAAGAAATAGACTGCTAGTGGATAAATGAATTACCTGATATTGTCACTGATCTATTGTGCTTGGGGACTTTAATCCAATTGGTTTGACTGTGATCTGTTCCTGTAGGTTCCTCCCATTCTACTATCTGATCCCCAGCCAACGATTCATTTCCTGTCTGCAGGTCCCAGGTGAGGGTCAGACTGTTCCCTGGGCCACGGGAGGTGGCGATGGCATTCGTGGGTCCCAGTAAACCTTGGTCCATAAAAAATATATATATTTATCACAGTACAGAACTGTACACATTTTTTTTTTAATCTAGGCATGGCGTAATGTGCAGGAGATCACTACTGGGGTATTTGCTAAAAATATTAAATATAATAATAATTAACATCTCAATAAACCCAAGATCTTGTCTCTTCTCCATTGAATGTTTTTATCAGGATCATGTGCTCAACTTCTGGGTCCCGCTATAGAAACTACTTGTAAATAATCTGCATTGTTAATGGTTTTCAAAGGCCTGTGGTTCAATCGATTGGATCAAAACCATGGGGTACACACGGAGAGATCCGAGCTTAAAATCTAAGCAATCTGACTAGAGCAGTCATTCCGACTAGGGGGGTCATTCCGAGTTGATCGCTCGCTAGCAGATTTTAGCAGCCGTGCAAACGCATTGTCGCCGCCAACCGGGGAGTGTATTTTTGCTTTGCAGAAGTGCGAGCGCCTGTGCAGCAGAGCGCCTGCAAAATCTTTTTGTGCAAAACAAGACCAGCCCTGTAGTTACTCTTCGTGTGCGTTGATTCTAACGACGGAGGGACGGCTTGTCGAAGTCGAAAATATTATAGACACACGCATCACGTACAAACCTCACACAGATGGCCTCCGTGCGGGTGCTTGTTCTGCCGTGCGTGCGCATACTCGCAAGCTACGTATAATCACTCCTGCAATCGTGCGTGTTAGCGCGTGGTATAAGTATTTACGGTAGCATATGCATTCGCATGGAAAAGCCTCAAAGACATATCTCATATTTAATTCACATAGCACAGAATTTACACATAGCCCACATGCACCACACCAGCGAGTTTCATTTATTTAAAAGGTACAACAACAGAGGGATTCGACTTTACAGGATATGAGGGGACAGAATTAGGTTAGGAGGTGGTGTTTGGTATCCAGCTGTACAGTATATTAAGAGCAATATTCCGGTAGCAGTTTGCAGAAGGTGGCACGCTCCTGCGCATAGTTATGCACAGGAACAGAATATTAATATCTCACTGTATTTACTGTACTCATGATATTCGGCGGGAACCCAGTGGAGAACATCTGCAAGTGCACCTGGACCAGGCATCGCCCACCTATTCAAACCAACCTATGACCCCTCATGTACTGTAAATGACCAGCCCTTTGACCTATGGGTGAAGAGATAACAGATTCCTTTGTTTCATGATTTGGACAAATGTATAAAAGCCACGCTACCTGGCCGGTCAGACACATTCTCTGAAGGTCATCTTTGCAGATTGACTGAGGACCGGATCCGGGTAGCGCTGGCGAACAAACGTATGTATCCATTGATTGTAGCCTGTTTCTCTTTGTGATTGTATTATTGTTGTTACCCCTTTTAGTAAATAACTGTTGGTGGGTCGGATCCCAACATATTTGAATACAATTGGTGTCGTGTCCCTTTCCTGCTAGGGGTTATACAGTGTATTCCGCCTCACGTGTAGCTACTCCGTGCTTCCCACGTGACGGCGTGCTTACGCAATGTGTACGCATCTGTTAGGGGTTTTACACACACACGCTTAGCGGTCGCAGCGGCCTGAACGAAGGTATATCTCAAGGTATTGCTTTTTCTTCCTGTCAGTTAATCAGTATTAACAGGCTTTTGACGTCACGCCTGCATTTTACCAAACACTCCCTGGTGTCAGTTGACACCCAGAAACGCCCTCTTCCTATCAATCTTCCTGCATTCGGCCGTGCGACTGGAATGTTTGTTACACTCTGTGCAAACCCACGATGCTCATTGTACCTGTACGACGCACCTGCGCATTGCGTTGCATGCGCAGAAATGCAGATTTTTAGTCTGATCGCTGTGTTGCGAACAATGGACGCTAGCGATCAACTCGGAATGACCCCCTAGATTGCCTAGAAATGATGCACAGATCTCTCGTGTGTAAGCCCCCCAGCGATAGCGATGCGCGGCCCTGCGCGTCACTATCGCCGGTGCAGGCACAATCTAGCACATCGCTCATTTCACCTGTGGCTCTCCAACTGTTGTAAAACTACACATCCCAGCATCCCCTTCCACAGTTCTAGCATTCCCTAATAGCAAAGATGTGGCAGGGCATGCTGGGACATGTAGTTTTACAACAGTTTGAGAGCCACAGGTTGGCCAGGCCTGATCTAGGGCATTGGGTCTTTAACCTATGGCCCTCCAGCTGATTTTGGTGTTCTTTAACTTTTATCTGTTGGTCTGTTGGTGAGATCTCGTGGTCATAATTTGCTAGTTAAGGGCCCTACACACTGGCAGATCCGCCGCCGAGCTGCCCGTGGCGGATACGACGACCCGACGGTGGGGGGGAGGTGACGTGGGGAGTGAAGTTTCTTCACTCCCCCCGTTACCCGGCATGCATGCTAATATGGACAATGTCGTCTGTATTGGCCTGCATGCATAAGCGACGGGGCACCAACGATGAAGGAGCGCAGGCCGCGCATCATTAATCGTTGGTGCCTACACACTGCACGATATGAATGAGTTCTTGTTCATTAATGAACGAGAACGTTCACATCGTGCAATGTTATCTGCCAGTGTGTAGAGCCCTTAAGTTAATTAACGGATAAACTGCCCATTTGTTCCCATTGTTCAGGGCTGTCCATTATCGCCCTAAGGACACCCATCAGGATAGTAATAAAACAATATACCTCTCATTAGCTGATGAGTCACTGTAACTTACACCCCTTTTCCACTAGAGTAGCACGGGTCACAGCCGTGTCGCCTGACACGGCTGCGACCCGTGCTACAGCCCCCTGCAGACAGCGCTCACCAACCCGGCAATTGCCGGGTTGGTGACGTGCTAGAGACGCGGCAGGGGCGGCACTGGGAGATCACATGATCTCCCAGCGCCGCCTTCCCTATGCACCGTTATTCTTCTCCAATTAAAGACTCTTCTAAGAACTGTAAATATTTAGGGCTATAATTCTGCTTGAATATGAGAATCATTTAGGATCTCAACTGCGAGGTTGCAATTAGGAAAATAGAGGCTCATTTGCATAATTAAGCCAAGGTTTAGGAGGAAATGAATTCTCATTTTGATATGATAGAGATGTTACTATTGAAAGCAGAAATGTCTTATTGATTCCTTATAATTTATCGGGTTTTATTTTTTGGATGCGGCTGCTTTGATGCATATTGCATTTTATGTTCCATGTTCTGTTGCTGCATTTCCTTGGCTCATATTGTAATGTAATGTAATGTATTTCATGGCATGAGCAATGCTTTATATTTAATAAAATAAATATAAATAAGAGCTTCTACTGAGAGCAGAATACGCATATGCAGAGTGGTAAGTAGCAGCTCCAGGGGTAAGTATGTAATAGTCGCGAGGCTGTGTGCGCTGGTCGCAGTGCTGTCTGCGTCGGCCATAGGTCAACATTTTGGAATCTGCTTCTAGATCAAGGCACAGGAATAGGGTGGAAAAAATAGGATTTTAATTACCTTCCGGTAAATCCTTTTCTCGTAGTCCGTAGAAGATGCTGGGGTCCATTTTAGTACCATGGGGTATAGACGGTTCCGCAGAGCCTTCGGCACTTTAAGACTTTAAGACGCTCTCCCCGTAGAGTACTGTGCAGATGGTGGCGCTCTCCCCGTAGAGTACTGTGCAGATGGTGGCGCTCTCCCCGTAGAGTACTGTGCAGATAGTGGCGCTCTCCCCGTAGAGTACTGTGCAGATGGTGGCGCTCTCCCCGTAGAGTACTGTGCAGATGGTGGCGCTCTCCCCGTAGAGTACTGTGCAGATGGTGGCGCTCTCCCCGTAGAGTACTGTGCAGATGGTGGCGCTCTCCCCGTAGAGTACTGTGCAGATGGTGATACTCTCCCCGTAGAGTACTGTGCAGATGGTGGCGCTCTCCCAGTAGAGTACTGTGCAGATGGTGGCGCTCTCCCCGTAGAGTACTGTGCAGATGGTGACGCTCTCCCCGTAGAGTACTGTGCAGATGGTGACGCTCTCCCCGTAGAGTACTGTGCGGATGGTGGCGCTCTCCCCGTAGAGTACTGTGCGGATGGTGGCGCTCTCCCCGTAGAGTACTGTGCGGATGGTGGCGCTCTCCCCGTAGAGTACTGTGCGGATGGTGGCGCTCTCCCCGTAGAGTACTGTGCAGATGGTGGCGCTCTCCCCGTAGAGTACTGTGCAGATGGTGGTGCTCTCCCCGTAGAGTACTGTGCAGATGGTGGCGCTCTCCCCGTAGAGTACTGTGCAGATGGTGGCGCTCTCCCCGTAGAGTACTGTGCAGATGGTGGAGCTCTCCCCGTAGAGCACTGCACAGGTGGTGGCGCTCTCCCAGTAGAGTACTGCGCAGATGGTGGCGCTCTCCCCGTAGAGTACTGTGCAGATGGTGGCGCTCTCCCCGTAGAGTACTGTGCAGATGGTGGAGGTCTCCCCGTAGAGTACTGTGCAGATGGTGGCGCTCTCCCCGTAGAGTACTGTGCAGATGGTGGCGCTCTCCCCGTAGAGTACTGCGCAGATGGTGGAGCTCTCCCCGTAGAGTACTGTGCAGATGGTGGCGCTCTCCCCGTAGAGTACTGTGCAGATGGTGGCGCTCTCCCCGTAGAGTACTGTGCAGATGGTGGCACTCTCCCCGTAGAGTACTGTGCAGATGATGGAACTCTCCCCGTAGAGTACTGTGCAGATGGTGGCGCTCTCCCCGTAGAGTACTGTGCAGATGGTGGCGCTCTCCCCGTAGAGTACTGTGCAGATGGTGGAGCTCTCCCCGTAGAGTACTGTGCAGATGGTGGCGCTCTCCCCGTAGAGTACTGTGCAGATGGTGGCGCTCTCCCCGTAGAGTACTGTGCAGATGATGGAACTCTCCCCGTAGAGTACTGTGCAGATGGTGGCGCTCTCCCCGTAGAGTACTGTGCAGATGGTGGCGCTCTCCCCGTAGAGTACTGTGCAGATGATGGAACTCTCCCCGTAGAGTACTGTGCAGATGGTGGCGCTCTCCCCGTAGAGTACTGTGCAGATGGTGGCGCTCTCCCCGTAGAGTACTGTGCAGATGATGGAACTCTCCCCGTAGAGTACTGTGCAGATGGTGGTGCTCTCCCCGTAGAGTACTGTGCAGATGGTGGCGCTCTCCCCGTAGAGTACTGTGCAGATGGTGGCGCTCTCCCCGTAGAGCACTGTGCAGATGGTGGCGCTTTCCCCGTAGAGCACTGTGCAGATGGTGGCGCTCTCCCCGTAGAGTACTGTGCAGATGGTGGCGCTCACCCCGTAGAGTACTGTGCAGATGGTGGCGCTCTCCCAGTAGAGTACTGTGCAGATGGTGGCGGATACTGAAAGTTTAGCAAGCGTCTGCGATATCTGTAATACCTCCAGCGTTGCAGCCATAATAAATAGCAGTGCTGCTTAATTATGCCATTATCTGATTCATGGCTTTTTCGCTGTTTAAATAAGATTTTACTTACCGGTAAATCTATTTCTCGTAGTCCGTAGTGGATGCTGGGGACTCCGTAAGGACCATGGGGAATAGACGGGCTCCGCAGGAGACATGGGCACTTTAAGAAAGAATTTAGATTCTGGTGTGCTCTGGCTCCTCCCTCTATGTCCCTCCTCCAGACCTCAGTTAGAGAAACTGTGCCCGGTGGAGCTGACAGTACAAGGAAAGGATTTTGGTAATCCAGGGCAAGACACATACCAGCCACACCAATCACACCGTATAACTTGTGATAAACTTACCCAGTCAACAGTATGAACAACAACAGAGCATCAGGTCAACCCTGATGCAACTATAACATAACCCTTATTGCCGCAATAACTATATACAAGTATTGCAGAGGAAGTCCGCACTTGGGATGGGCGCCCAGCATCCACTACGGACTACGAGAAATAGATTTACCGGTAAGTAAAATCTTATTTTCTCTAACGTCCTAGTGGATGCTAGGGACTCCGTAAGGACCATGGGGATTATACCAAAGCTCCCAAACGGGCGGGAGAGTGCGGATGACTCTGCAGCACCGACTGAGCAAACACAAGGTCCTCCTCAGCCAGGGTATCAAACTTATAGAACTTTGCAAAAGTGTTTGAACCTGACCAAGTAGCCGCTCGGCACAGCTGTAATGCCGAGACCCCTCGGGCAGCCACCTATGAAGAGCCCATCTTCCTAGTTAAATGGGCCTTAACTGATTTTGGCAGCGGCAATCCAGACGCAGAATGAGCCTGCTGAATCGTGTTACAGATCCAGCAAGCAATAGTTTGCTTTGAAGCAGGAGCACCAAGCTTGTTGGAAGCATACAGGATAAACAAAGACTCTGTTTTCCTGACCCTAGCCGTTCTGGCTACATAAACCTTCAAAGCCCTGACCACATCAAGCAACTCGGAATCCTCCAAGTCAGTAGTAGCCACAGGCACCACAATAGGTTGATTTATATGAAAAGATGAAACCACTTTCGTCAGGAATTGTGGACGGGTCCTCAATTCTGCTCTATCCGCATGGAAAACCAGATAGGTCCTTTTATGTGACAAAGCCGCCAATTCTGACACACGCCTAGCCGAAGCCAAGGCTAGTAGCATGACCACCTTCCACATGAGATATTTCAATTCCACCGTTTTGAGTGGTTCAAACCAGTGGGATTTCAGGAAACTCAACACCACGTTAAGATCCCAAGGTGCCACTGGAGGCACAAAAGGGGGCTGAATATGCAGCACTCCCTTTACAAACGTCTGAACTTCAGGTAGAGAAGCCAGCTCCTTTTGAAAGAAAATGGATAGGGACGAAATCTGGACCCTAATGGAACCCAATTTTAAGCCCAAAGTCACTCCTGACTGTAGGAAGTGAAGGAAACGGCCCAGCTGGATTTCCTCCGTAGGGGCATTCCTGGCCTCACACCAAGCAACATATTTTCGCCATATACGGTGATAATGTTGAGCTGTCACGTCCTTCCTAGTCATTATCAGCGTAGGAATAACCTCATCCGGAATGCCTTTCTCTGCTAGGATCCGGCGTTCAACCGCCATGCCGTCAAACGCAGCCGCGGTAAGTCTTGGAACAGACAGGGCCCCTGTTGCAACAAGTCCTGTCTTAGAGGAAGAGGCCACGGGACCTCTGTGAGCATTTCTTGCAGATCTAGATACCAAGTCCTTCTTGGCCAATCCGGACAATGAGTATTGTTCTCACTCCTCTTTTTCTTATGATTCTCAGCACCTTGGGTATGAGAGGAAGAGGAGGAAATACATAGACCGACTGGAACACCCACGGTGTCACCAGTGCGTCCACAGCTATCGCCTGAGGGTCTCTTGACCTGGCGCAATACCTCTGTAGCTTTTTGTTGAGGCGGGATGCCATCATGTCCACCTGTGGCAGTTCCCACCGACTTGCAATCTGTGTGAAGACTTTTTGATGAAGTCACCACTCTCCCGGGTGGAGGTCGTGCCTGCTGAGGAAGTCTGCTTCCCAGTTGTCCACTCCCGGGATGAACACTGCTGACAGTGCGCTTACGTGATTCTCCGCCCAGCGAAGAATTCTGGTGGCTTCCGCCATTGCCACCCTGCTCCTTGTGCCGCCTTGTCGGTTTACATGAGCCACAGCGGTGATGTTGTCTGACTGAATCAGAACCGGTTGGTCGCGAAGCAGGGTCTCCGCTTGACGTAGGGCATTGTATATGGCCCTTAGTTCCAGGATGTCACCAGGACCCAGTCTTGAATGCCGAATCTGCGGTCCTCGAGAAGGTGAGCACTCTCCAGCCACCACAGGAGATAGGGTGATTAACCGATGCATCTGAAGATGTGATCCGGACAATTTGTCCAGTAAGTCCCATTTTGGCTTTAATAGGTTTCTGACCAGTGTCATGAGTTCCTGAGCTTTCTCTATCGGGAGATAAACCCTTTTCTGGTTTGTGTCCAGAATCATGCCCAGGAAAGGCAGACGAGTCGTAGGAATCAACTGCGACTTTGGAATATTTAGAATCCAGCCGTGTTGCCGTAACACTTCCAGAGAACGTGCTACGCTGATCAGCAACTGCTCTCTTGACCTCGCTTTTATGAGGAGATCGTCCAAGTATGGGATAATTGTGACCCCTTGCTTCTGTAAGCGGATCAGTATATGGTACGAAGTCTGCGCCCGTGCAAGTAAATCCCTGCTTACCTCTGTATACGTCTTATGCGCTGCCCTCAACCTGGGCTTCTGGGGTCGCTTCTTCGGAGCCCTCCCCGCCGTGGCCCAGCCGGAACTCGACGGCTAGAAAAGGACAAGAAACAGTCTTACTGCGGGGCCACTGGTTCCCTCCAGGGAATAGGTGGCACACCGGGGCAGCTGCGACGTTCACCGATTAGGTGAATGTCATCATCGGCCCGTGGGCCTCAGCTACCCAATCATCACCTATTGGCACTTGCGCACCGAGGTGTGAGCGGGTCCGCTAGGCCTAGCGGGATCCTGCAACCGGTGCTCGACACGGACAAATACACAACTCACAATTAGTACTTACGCAGGCAATCTTGTCAGCTTGCTTGAAGCGCCCCTCCGCTCCTGGGGAAAAAGGACGACAGCAACCTCCCTACAACTAAACAATGGCTAACAACAAACTGAGCCTAACTGTTAGAAACTACAACTTATTGGGCCGGCTACGTCTCCTAATCACTAACAGGTCAAGCAAGTGCAAGTTCAAATGCGAATACATTTATTATGAGGAGTACCTTGTCATCCGGTCCGTCACAGGTTCTGCTGCCCCTCCTGGTGAGGCCCCACTCCCCACGGTCCTTACCCACCTGGGAGCGTACACCCGACGCGAGGGTCAGCCGACCCTCCGCGCCTCACCTACAGCGCACCCCGCCGAGCGGCCGCACAGCACACTCGTCGAGGTACGCAAGGCACGGGGTTCCACCTATTAGGTCAACAGCCCGATGGTGTTCTCCTCCCCTGGTGGGTCTGTTACCGGGTCACCTTGTAATACCCTAATGCCCCACAGGCCTAGTGCCTGGCTTGCGCCCCGGGCCTAGTGCCCGCCTAACTGGCGCCCGTTGGGTGACCTGGGCCTAATACCCAGGGTCACCTTATTCGTCCCACTTGGCCACAAGGACTCAACAATAAGCCCCACGGGCCAGGAGGACCCGACTCGGTGCCCACGGGCCGGAGGGGCCCGACTAACTACCCACAGGCCGAGAGGGCCTGACCATGCCCACGGGCCTAGTGCCCGAACACCCGGTGGTCTAGTGGTAGGAGGCTCGGCGCGAGGCCGCTTACCGGGCCGTTGGGAGAGGCCGCGGTGGGGAGCTTCGTTAGCTCTTTCGCTTCCCACACACCGCGGCACTCTCCGCCGGGACTTCCGGTGGGCTCCTCTGTCCTGGCCGTTCCGACGTCTTCGTCCTCTTTCCGGGCGTAGACAGGTTCTTCCAGCTGTGACCTCTTCTGTCTTCTTTTGCCGCTTCCGGGCCGCTCTCGTCGTCGTCGTCGTCGCCGCCGCCGCTTCTGCCGCTTCCCGGGCACCGCCGCCGTCTTCTTTCTTCTTTTTCTTCTGGAGCTCTTCTCTGCTCCGTCCCCGGCGCCGACTGGCTGCTCCCGCTCCGCCGCGTCTGTTATAAGACGCTGGGAGGGGGCGGAGCTATGAAGCGACGAGCCTCGATTGGCTCGTCGCGGCATGTCCTGATTGGCTGACCGGGCGCGAGCCCTGATTGGCTCCCGCCCGGCGCCGCTCCGTGCCGCGATTGGAGGGGCTTGAATCCCAACGGATGCAAGCCCCTCCGCACTCGGGACCCGCCGCAATGCCGCCGCCGACCGAGGGAGTGGGGGCAAGCAACTGCCCCCGTCCCCCGCAACCCGCTGCCCTCTCACATTTCCCCCCCCTGTTTCCTTTGTAGTCCCTACAAAAATGCGAGCTGCGGCCCACTCAAAATCTGGGTCCGCAAAACGGGGGGACGGCACCCCAAGGGTAGTTCGCGTCGACCGCCTGGGCAGGGTTGCGGAGGCGGGGACGGGAACTTCTGACACCGAAGTCACCAGTTCTTCACTCCCGGCCGACTCTCCCGATGGTGGAGACCCTGGGACCCCTTCCGGCGGCGGCATCCACCAATCATCCTCCTCCGGGTCCGGAGTGTTCCCTGAGACTGTCTCCAGGGGAAGCAGATCCTCAAATAGGCAGGGACGCAGCATGTTCCTATGTAAGGTGCGGGCACGCCCACTCCCGTCTTCGGCCTTTACTTCGTAGACGGGGTTGTCAGGAGACACTCGCCGCTGCACAACGTAGGGCATCACCTCCCACCGTTCGCTCAACTTGTTCCCAGGACGTTTCTCGCGGACTAGCACTCTTTGCCCCTCCGCGAACGGTCCTCCTAGTGACCTCCCGGGGCTGGGGTGCAGGTTGGACCCGATGTTCCCCGCTGCCACCTCCTGGGCGAACGTCAGGCGGCGTTTCTGTTCCTCAATCCACCCACTGTGTGTCCACTCTTCCTCCTCCGCCGGTAGAGACAGATCGAGGTCCTGCAGGTCCTTCTCAGGTCGGCCGAACAACAGGAAATACGGCGAGAACCCAGTGGTCCGATGCACTCTGTTATTGTAGACCCACACCAATTCTGGAACGAAGTCGGGCCAACGTCGCTTCTTGTCAGCCTCCAGGACCCTCAGCATTTGTAGCAACGTCCGGTTGAATCGTTCGCAGGCCCCATTCCCCTGGGGGTGGTACGGGGTGGTCCTTGATTTATTCATGCCATAGGTGCGACACAACCGCTCCATCACCCGCCCCTGGAAGCACGCACCTTGATCCGAATGGAGGCGCTCCGGGCAGCCGTACCGCCGGATGAAATGCTCCACAATGGCCCTAGCCGCCGTGTCGGCCGTCTGGTCCCTGGTAGGGACAACCACTGTGAATTTGGTGAAGTGGTCGGTCATGACAATGGCATACTGGCACCCACGCACCGACTCTCCGATCAAAACATAGTCCACCATGAGGAGCTCCAGGGGTCTGGTGGTCCGGATGGTCTGCACCGGTGCCCGTTGTTCGCCACCTTTGGTGACTGCACACCTCCTACAGGTCTGACACACGCTTTCTACCAGGGTCTGCAACCCCGGGAAGAAATACTGTCGGCGGACCCATTGCAGGGTCTTCTCTGTACCAAAATGGGCGCCTTCTTCGTGGGCCTCTGTCACCAGGCCACGGGCCGACTCGCGGGGTAGAACCACCTGCCATACTTTCCGGAGCTCATGCTCGAGGTAAGCTTGGCGGCACAACACCCCTCCTCGTACGGCCAGTCGTTCCCACTGACGTACCAGCCTCCTGCCCCACGGGCTAAGCCGCAGCCTCTCCGCGGAGGTCGGCCAGTGGTCCCGCTCCTTCCACCCCCGTACATACCGCACCTCCGGGTCTTGCCCTTGGGCCGTAGCCCAGTCCGGCAAGGTCTGCTGTAGAAGAATCCCGCGTGCTGCCTTGGGCCCGTTCGGGCTGGGGGTCATCCGGGTAAGGTCAGGCATCTCCTGACCCTCTCTCTCTTCATCCGTGGGCCCCATAGGTAGCCCTACCGGATAGCGGGACAGGGCGTCTGCGTTGGCATTCGCCTTACCCGGCCGGTATCGAATCTTAAAGGAGAACTTGGCCAAGCGGGCTACCCAACGCTGCTCCAGGGCGCCCAACTTGGCCGTATGCAGATGTGACAGGGGGCTGTTATCCGTGACCACTTCGAAGTCGGTGGCGGTCAAGTACTCTGCAAACTTCTCGGTGACCGCCCAAACAACTGCCAGCAACTCCAGCTTGAACGAGCTGTAGTTGTCAGGGTTCCGCTCCGACTCCCGGAGACTCCGACTCCCATACGCGATGACTCGCTCCTGGCCCTCCTGTAACTGGGAGAGGACGGCCCCCAGGCCTTGGTGACTTCCGTCGGTGTATAATATGAATGGCTTATCGAAGTCCGCATAAGCCAGCACGGGTGCCTGGGTGAGGGCTTGTTTAAGCCCCGTGAAGGCAACCTCCTGTGCTTGGTCCCACGCCACTGCCCGATTCCGCACATCCGTGGCAACACCTCGCAACAGTCCATGCAGAGGGCCGGCAATTTTGGCAAAATCCCGAATGAACCGCCGATAATAGCCCACCAACCCCAGAAACGCCCTCACCTCCGTCACGTTGCCCGGGGTCTTCCATTCCTGGACTGCGGCAATTTTATCGGGGGTGGGCCGCACCCCTTCCTCTGAGACTACATGGCCCAGGTACTCCAGGCTGGACTTCAGGAGGTGGCACTTCCTTGGCTTCAATTTGAGGCCGTATTGCTCCAATCGCTGGAGCACTTGTTCCAGCCTCTGCAAGTGTTCCTCCAGGGTGGGGGCGAACACTATGATATCATCCAGGTAAATGAGGATTGCCTCGAAGTTCAAGTCCCCGAGACAGCGCTCCATAAGGCGCTGGAACGTGGCCGGTGCATTGGAGAGCCCGAAGGGCATTCGACAAAAATCAAAAAGCCCCATGGGCGTCACGAACGCCGTCTTCGCCTGATCCTTCTCCGCAACGGGCACCTGCCAGTACCCACTGGCCAGATCCAAGGTGGAGAAGAAGCGCGACTTCCCCAGGGCCGCCAACGACTCCTCAATGCGGGGCAAGGGATAAGCGTCCCGGACGGTGCAGCTGTTTAACCTCCGGTAGTCCACGCAGAATCGGATCGTCCCGTCCTTCTTCTTGACCAGCACGATGGGGGCAGCCCATGGGCTCTTACTCTCCCTGATGACGCCGTTGGCCAACATCTGCTGGATCATGGTCTTAACCTCTTGGTACAGCTTCGGGGGAATCTGCCGATAGCGCTCCCGAGCGGGCAGGCTGTCACCGGTGTTTATCTCATGCTCTATCTCGGTCGTGTGCCCAAAATCTTCCTCGCTGCGGGAGAACGACTTCTGTCGTGCCCACAACATGCGCTTTACCCGGTCCACCTCGGCGGTACTAAGGCCCTCCAGTGATACGTCCATCTGGTTCAGTATCACGTCCCCGTTCCACTCCGCGGTGGGTTCCTGTTTTTCCTCGAGGGCGACGGCCAACGTCCAAGGCTCGCATGCGTCTGGCTTTAAAGTAACCCTAGGGCCGGGTTCAATACCACCCTCGGGGATAGCCTCTAGATGGGCCAGCACTGACCTGCCCGGGATCTTAATTGGAGAGTTTCCCAGGTTGCACACCCGTAGGGGTACGGTACCATTCCGTACGACCGCTACGGTTCGGGCCAGCAGCAACCCGGCCTCCACTTGTCGGAACCAACAAGGCTCTATCACAACCTCCTTCCCTTCTAACCGCTGCTGTGCACGGACGGGTACTTCCAGGACCACCTCCTGTCTCGCCGGAACCCTCACCCTTTGATTATATCGCGTCTTGATCAAGCCGAGAGGATGCAGGGTTTCTATAGAGGCGGTCTCCTCCTTCTGCTGGACGACCCTCTGGAAAGCCTGCTGCACCGGCCTCTGTACACCCAGGTACTTCCAGTACTGGGGGCCCTTATCGTGTACAAGTACTCGATCTAGACTCCGTAGGATGTTCATCCCCAGAATCACCGGCCCATGGTGAAACTCTTCGCCACTCACCACTACGAACCCTTTTCTCCCAAGGGACTGCCCATACACCTCCACCTCAATCCACACGACACCTGTCACGGGAATGGGGAGGTTGTTTGCGGCCACTAGGGTTACCCAATTTCCGACGCTGGTGGTCGTGAGATGGGCATAATCTTCCCTAAACCGTTTCTCGGACATGGTGGACACTTGGGATCCGGTATCCAAAAGGCAACGTTGATCCCTCCCTCCTAGCTTTGCCACTACCGTGGGACACTCACCGAACAAGTCCGATG
Organism: Pseudophryne corroboree; assembly: GCF_028390025.1. Lineage (NCBI taxonomy): Eukaryota > Metazoa > Chordata > Amphibia > Anura > Myobatrachidae > Pseudophryne > Pseudophryne corroboree. The sequence continues at coordinate 33,649,585 of NC_086452.1, forward strand.
AGTTGACGACGTCTACTTGCGCGCCGCCTTCCCCCGCGGATTGTCCCGTTACCGCGAGGGACCTTAGTTTAAAGGTCTCCTACGCCCCTCCCGTCCGGAGCGGCGTCCTGGGCAATCCCGAGCGAAGTGTCCAGGCTCCTCACATTCCCAACACACCAGCTCGCGGGGTCCTCTCGAGCGCCCCTCGCCTCCTCGACGTCCGGCGGTCTCCTTTTCCTTTTTTTTCCGAGGGTTCCTTTCCTTGGGCCGGTCCTCGTCATCCCAGCTCCTCCTTTCAGGGTCGGCGTCACGGTTTTCGGCCCGTTCCACCCGCTGCCTCAACTGGGACACTTCGTCCTGGACGAGAAGGAGCGTGGTGGTTAACTCCTTGATACATCCTTCCAGGGGACTAACCTCCGGTGTTCGGACCCTATCTACCGGTTGGGTGGGTGGTGCGGCCACGGCGCTGGAACTAAGCTCCGCATTTTCCTCCTTCTTCAGCGCCATCCCTAATACTTCGAAGAAGGTGAGTTCGCCATCCCCGTCGATCTTATCCTGGAGGTAGTTCCGCAGGGACCTGCTCCTCAGTCCACCAATTAAAATACCTCGCAAGGTGGAATCCGGGTCCCCTGTCATCAAGTCCTCATCTTCTCTCGTCTGGATCTCGCTCATGTACTCCTGGATCGCGTTCGCGAACTGGGAGATCGTCTCATCTTCCCGTTGAACCCGTGCGAACACACGCTTCTTCAGGGTGGTGGTGGTGGCCTTCTCCCCATACACGCCTTTCAGGATGGTGAAGACATCGGCCAGGTTCTTCCGTAGCCGCTCGGGGCGTACTCGCACGGTCTTGCGGGCATCGCCAGTCAGAACCTTCAAAGCCAAATTCACCTGGATCCGCCTCGGAATTTGGTAGAGGTCGATCGTAGTTTCCAACTGCTCGATCCACTCTGTCAAGGGCATATTCCGTCCATCGAACTTATCGAGGTGGTTAAGGGCCGCCCCAATGGGTACCCTGTCTCGAGGCGCGTCCTTCGTCTCCTCGGGGGACTCGTTATCCTCATCCTCCGGACGTTCCACTTCCTGATCCATCTTTTCTCAGGATCCTGCCGACTACGCCAAATGTAAGCGGATCAGTATATGGTACGAAGTCTGCGCCCGTGCAAGTAAATCCCTGCTTACCTCTGTATACGTCTTATGCGCTGCCCTCAACCTGGGCTTCTGGGGTCGCTTCTTCGGAGCCCTCCCCGCCGTGGCCCAGCCGGAACTCGACGGCTAGAAAAGGACAAGAAACAGTCTTACTGCGGGGCCACTGGTTCCCTCCAGGGAATAGGTGGCACACCGGGGCAGCTGCGACGTTCACCGATTAGGTGAATGTCATCATCGGCCCGTGGGCCTCAGCTACCCAATCATCACCTATTGGCACTTGCGCACCGAGGTGTGAGCGGGTCCGCTAGGCCTAGCGGGATCCTGCAACCGGTGCTCGACACGGACAAATACACAACTCACAATTAGTACTTACGCAGGCAATCTTGTCAGCTTGCTTGAAGCGCCCCTCCGCTCCTGGGGAAAAAGGACGACAGCAACCTCCCTACAACTAAACAATGGCTAACAACAAACTGAGCCTAACTGTTAGAAACTACAACTTATTGGGCCGGCTACGTCTCCTAATCACTAACAGGTCAAGCAAGTGCAAGTTCAAATGCGAATACATTTATTATGAGGAGTACCTTGTCATCCGGTCCGTCACAGGTTCTGCTGCCCCTCCTGGTGAGGCCCCACTCCCCACGGTCCTTACCCACCTGGGAGCGTACACCCGACGCGAGGGTCAGCCGACCCTCCGCGCCTCACCTACAGCGCACCCCGCCGAGCGGCCGCACAGCACACTCGTCGAGGTACGCAAGGCACGGGGTTCCACCTATTAGGTCAACAGCCCGATGGTGTTCTCCTCCCCTGGTGGGTCTGTTACCGGGTCACCTTGTAATACCCTAATGCCCCACAGGCCTAGTGCCTGGCTTGCGCCCCGGGCCTAGTGCCCGCCTAACTGGCGCCCGTTGGGTGACCTGGGCCTAATACCCAGGGTCACCTTATTCGTCCCACTTGGCCACAAGGACTCAACAATAAGCCCCACGGGCCAGGAGGACCCGACTCGGTGCCCACGGGCCGGAGGGGCCCGACTAACTACCCACAGGCCGAGAGGGCCTGACCATGCCCACGGGCCTAGTGCCCGAACACCCGGTGGTCTAGTGGTAGGAGGCTCGGCGCGAGGCCGCTTACCGGGCCGTTGGGAGAGGCCGTGGTGGGGAGCTTCGTTAGCTCTTTCGCTTCCCACACACCGCGGCACTCTCCGCCGGGACTTCCGGTGGGCTCCTCTGTCCTGGCCGTTCCGACGTCTTCGTCCTCTTTCCGGGCGTAGACAGGTTCTTCCAGCTGTGACCTCTTCTGTCTTCTTTTGCCGCTTCCGGGCCGCTCTCGTCGTCGTCGTCGTCGCCGCCGCCGCTTCTGCCGCTTCCCGGGCACCGCCGCCGTCTTCTTTCTTCTTTTTCTTCTGGAGCTCTTCTCTGCTCCGTCCCCGGCGCCGACTGGCTGCTCCCGCTCCGCCGCGTCTGTTATAAGACGCTGGGAGGGGGCGGGGCTATGATGCGACGAGCCTCGATTGGCTCGTCGCGGCATGTCCTGATTGGCTCCCGCCCGGCGCCGCTCCGTGCCGCGATTGGAGGGGCTTGAATCCCAACGGATGCAAGCCCCTCCGCACTCGGGACCCGCCGCAATGCCGCCGCCGACCGAGGGAGTGGGGGCAAGCAACTGCCCCCGTCCCCCGCAACCCGCTGCCCTCTCACACTTCCGCAGGAGTACCATCATTTCCGCCATTACCTTGGTAAATATTCTCGGAGCCGTGGAGAGACCAAACGGCAACGTCTGAAATTGGTAATGACAATCCTGTACCACAAATCTGAGGTACGCCTGATGAGGTGGATAAATGGGGACATGAAGGTATGCAACCTTCATATCCAGAGACACCATAAAATCCCCCCCCTTCCAGGCTTGCGATGACCGCTCTCAGCGATTCCATCTTGAACCGGAACCTTTTCAGGTACATGTTCAGGGATTTTAAATTCAATATGGGTCTGACCGAACCGTCCGGTTTCGGTACTACAAACATGGTCGAATAATAACCCCTTCCTTGAAGGAGGGGAACCTTGACCACCACCTGTTGAAGATACAATTTGTGAATTGCAGTTAACACTATTTCCCTCTCGAGGGGGGAAGCTGGCAGGGCCGATTTGAGGTATCGGTGAGGGGGCATCTCTTCGAATTCCAGCTTGTATCCCTGAGACACAATATCTATTGCCCAGGGATCCAACTGGGAGTGAACCCACTTGTGGCTGAAATTTCGGAGACGCGCCCCCGCCGGGCCTAGCTCCGCCTGTGGAGCCCCAGCGTCATGCGGTGGATTTTGTGGAAGCCGGGAAGGACTTCTGTTCCTGGGAACTAGCTGTGTTGTGCAGCTTCTTTCCTCTGCCCCAGGCAAGAAAGGACGCACCTCGGACTTTCTTGCTTTTCTGTGATCGAAAGGACTGCATTTGGTAATACGGTGCTTTCTTAGGTTGTGAGGAAACATATGGCAAAAAATTTGACTTTCCAGCAATAGCTGTGGAGACCAGGTCCGAGAGACCCTCCGCAAATAATTCCTCACCCTTGTAAGGTAAAACCTCCATGTGCCTTTTTGAGTCGGCATCACCTGTCCATTGCCGAGTCCACAGGACCCTTCTGGCAGAAATCGACATAGCATTTATTCTAGAACCCAGTAGACTAATGTCTCTTTGAGCATCTCTCATATATAGGACAGCGTCTTTTATATGCCCCAGGGGCATTAATTTAGTATCCTTGTCTAAGGTATCAAGTTCCTCAGACAGGGTGTCCGTCCATGCTGCTACAGCACTACACACCCAGGCCGACGCGATCGCTGGCCTCAGTAAGGTACCTGAATGTGTATAAATGGACTTCAGGGTACCCTCTTGCTTTCTATCCGTAGCATCCTTGAGGGTAGCCGTATCCTGTGACGGCAGGGCTGCCTTCTTGGATAAGCGTGGTAAAGCTTTGTCCACCCTAGGGGAGGATTCCCAGCGTAACCTGTCCGTTGGCGGGAAAGGATATGCCATAAGAATCCGTTTGGAAATCTGCAGTTTTTTATCTGGAGATTCCCAAGCCTTTTCACATAACTAATTTAGCTCGTGTGAAGGGGGAAAGGTCACCACCTGCCTCTTTTCCCCATACATATGAACCCTCTTGTCAGGGACTGGGGTTTCCTCTGTGATGTGCAACACATCCTTAATTGCTATAATCATATAACGGATGGATTTAGCCAATTTTGGCTGTAACTTTGCATCATCGTAATCGACACTGGAATCAGAATCCATGTCGGTATCTGTGTCAACAGTTTGGGATAGTGGGCGCTTCTGAGACCCTAACGGCCTCTGCGACATAGGATCAGGCACGGGCTGAGACCCTGACTGTCCTGCGGCTTCAGCTTTTTCCAACCTTTTATGCAAGGAATTAACATTATCATTTAAAACCTTCCACATATCCATCCAATCAGGTGTCGGCGCCGTCGGCGGAGACACCACATTCATTTGCTCCCGCTCTGCTTCCACATAGCCTTCCTCGTCAAGCATGTCGACACAAGCGTACCGACACACCACACACACAGGGAATGCCCTTTTTGAAGACAGTTCCCCCACAAGGCCCTTTGGAGAAACAGAGAGAGAGTATGCCAGCACACATCCCAGCGCTATAAACCCAGGAATAACACAGTAACTTAATGTTAACCCAGTAGCTGCTGTTTATATAGATTTTTGCGCCTAATTATGTGCCCCCCCCCTCTCTTTTTACCCTCTTCTACCGTGTATCTGCAGGGGAGAACCTGGGGAGCTTCCTCTCAGCGGAGCTGTGGAGAAAAAATGGCGCTGGTGAGTGCTGAGGAAGAAGCCCCGCCCCCTCGACGGCGGGCTTCTGTCCCGCTTAAATATGTATTTTCTTGGCGGGGGCTCATACATATATACAGTGCCCAACTGTATATATGTTCACTTTTGCCAAAAAGAGGTCCAAATGCTGCCCAGGGCGCCCCCCCCCCTGTGCCCTGCGCCCTTACAGTGACCGGAGTATGTGAGGTGTGTGGGAGCAATGGCGCACAGCTGCAGTGCTGTGCGTTACCTCAGTGAAGACCGGAGTCTTCTGCCGCCGATTTCGAAGTCTTCTTGCTTCTCATGCTCACCCGGCTTCTGTCTTCCGGCTCTGCGAGGGGGACGGCGGCGCGGCTCTGGGATCGGACGACGAGGGTGAGATCCTGTGTACGATCCCTCTGGAGCTAATGGTGTCCAGTAGCCTAAGAAGCAGGACCTATCTTCAGAGAGTAGGGCTGCTTCTCTCCCCTCAGTCCCACGATGCAGGGAGTCTGTTGCCAGCAGAGCTCCCTGAAAAAAAAAAACTAACAAAATACTTTCTCACAGCAAGCTCAGGAGAGCTCACTGAACAGCACCCAGCTCGTCCGGGCACAGATTCAAACTGAGGTCTGGAGGAGGGACATAGAGGGAGGAGCCAGAGCACACCAGAATCTAAATTCTTTCTTAAAGTGCCCATGTCTCCTGCGGAGCCCGTCTATTCCCCATGGTCCTTACGGAGTCCCCAGCATCCACTAGGACGTTAGAGAAATAAATAAGCTCTTTATACCAATTTGCTTGATGTTTTCTTTAACGGTTTCAGCCGATCCCCATACAGGAGGGATAGCCGCTTATTCCAGTCCACGGCTGCCCGTAGGTATGGAACTGCAAGCTAATGTACAATGCTGAGCATAGCATTTACCTGAGATGTCCTGGGCGGTCACTGTGGTGTAGGTGGGCTGGGAGCTTCCTCTAGAGTTGTGTGCCGACACAGATATGACGTAGTCTGTTGTGTCAATATCTCTGGTCAGCTGTGTGGTGGTGGTGGTGTCACTGTGCGCTGCACCAAGCTCATTCCCTCGCTGAAATATTACTCGGTAGACCTGGATGTGACCCCTGACCTCTGATACATTCAGGTACTTAAAAAGAGAATAAGAAAAAAAAATCTGAGTCACTACTGAGATATCAGGCAAAGGATTGTTCTAAAGGAAGAATGGTTACCAAGGGGTTTGTAGCGCAACTGGATTCCATAATAATCCAGATTAAAGCTCTGATTCCTCTGTAACCTTAGAGTTCGAGTTACGGTTAGGGTCCCTTTATCGTTCAGGACACCGCGGTTTCATAATTAATGAGCAGCAGGATTTGGTAATGCGTTCAGCCGGATATTTGGTAGAATATTAGTTATTGTGTTAGGGCAGCTGAATTTTGGTTTAGTGGCATTTACCAAATCGAGGCCCAGAGAGTGATACATTTCACGGTGATAAAGAACCAGCCAATCATCTCCTAACTGCCATGTTACAGGCTGTGTTTGAAAAACTGACAGTTAGGAGCTGATTGGTTGCTACTTTATCTACGTGCAAGTTATCACTCTCCAAGGTTTGATAAATCTGGGATTGAATTTCTTCCTGTAACAAAGTCATCTTGCCTATTCCTATTACTGTGCATGTAGTACGATAGATCTCTGTCAGGGGAGGTGTATCTAGCCTTGGAGAGAGATAAAACTGTGAAGTTGCCCAAAGTAGCCCACTTGCTTCTAACTATCATTTATCTAGCACAAAAGACAGTTAGAAGCTGAACTTTCTTTCCAAGGCTTGATACACCTCCCCCATTAGTCATGTAAGTCTACGTACAGCGTCTCTGAGGTCTGATTGCTGCCTGTATCACTACTCCCCCAGACTGAGGAAACCTTTCTTTGTCCGGGGCATTCTGGAATGACATTATTGTACGAGTCTCTGACGCTAATACAGGGGTATGTAACATGCAGCAGTGCAGCTGCTACGTTGTGGCTGATGTCACATCCTCACTTTTCATGATTTCAGTCTACCTCCTATCTATCTTGATAAAATGCCTCTTATTGGGAATAAACGCGTTGAAAATCGTGCGCCGTCTTACCTTCCAGAAAAGTGTAATTGTCTGTGACTTGTCGCGGATGTTGTGTAGTTTGTACCATAGTTCTATCTTCCCGCGTGGAGCTAGTGTGACAGAAGGGAAACTCTCAGATATTACAACAATGGTCAATATGGATTCTGATCTGTGTTGTGTTGTCTTATGGGCCCTACACACTGGCAGATCCGCCGCCGAGCTGCCCGACGGCGGACACGGCCGACGAGATCGTCCATATTGGCCTGCATGCACAAGCGATGGGGCACCGGCGATGAACGAGCACGGGGCCGGACATCGTTCATCGCTGGTGCCTCCACACTGAAAGATATGAACGGTATCTCGTTCATATTATCGCACAGTGTGTAGGGCCCATGTCATTGAGCTGACCCAGTCTACAAAAACTTGCCCAAGTTTCTGTTTAATACATGGCTGATACACATATGAGGATGGAGAACTCACTGGACTGGACCACTTAGGTTCCAGACCCCAATTTACTCTTTAGCCCCCTTGTTGCCCCTCCCATTAAATGTCTACACCTTAGAAACTGCACTCTCCCACCTGTGCGGAGTAAGTGGGAGGGCAGCAGGTGGAGAAGAGGGATGTGGGTTCATGTAATAGAACCTCAAATCCATTACTATGTAGGTTGGAATCAGGGAGCTGAAATTTGTGCAATGTGGCTGGATAAGCTTTTACTAAAAAAAAATATTAAATACAATTCCTCTAGTGGATGGTGGAGAGAGAGAGAGAGAGAGAGAGAGAGAGAGAGAGCGAGAGAGAGAGAGCAGCTCAGACATCTGGCAGCAGACAAAGCATGCTGGGATTTTCAGTTCAACAAAAGCGTATAAGCCACAATTTGCACAAACCCAGGATACGTCATGCCTTCTGAAGCAGGAGAAACACTGCGTCCCACAGCGCTCTTTTACTCTAGACTGCCCACTCTGTAGGTGGAAATACTAACCACGCCCACATTTTACACCGCCATATCCAAAAATAAGGGTTGCACTGTTATTTGGTGCTGAATATTGGGTGTATTAGGTGACCGGCCCCTGTCACCCACAGTCAGCCGGACAGCCACTGATTGCATTAGCTGCTGTAAATATACAGTTCATACATATTTACCATCCTCTGGGGTTACGGCCATCACAGGCTGGCTCCAGTCACTCCACTTCCCTCTGTCAGTCAGGTATTTGCAGGCTGCCTCGAGCTGGTACTGCGTTGCTGCGTGTAGACTGCGCAGAGTGATGGTTCTGTTATTCTGGAATTCCACCTACAACAAGTGGAGGGAGAACCTTAGTGCGAGTATTTGATATATTGGGGGAGATGGATCAAACCTTTGATAAAGAAAAAAGTGGAGATGTTGAACATCGCAACCAGTGGTGGCGCCAGAGGCGGGGCTGCAGCGCAGTCCAAAATTTACATAGGGCAGCCACACCAGCTGTCAGTGAGTCAGTTTGAGATGGCAGTTGGTGGCAGTTGATGTGGCTCCTCTATTTGAATTTTGCCCCTCCTCTGAAGCCGCCAATGATTGCAACATTCGGCTTCTAACTGCCATTTCATAGGCTGTGCTAGTTAAAAGACAGGAGCTGATTGGTTGGTATGCTCAACTTTTCCACTTTCTCTTTCAACGGTCTGATACATTTCCCCCAGTGGCGGATTACCAAGTGGGCACCTGCCTATGGGCCCGCACCTTTTAGGGGCCCCATGACAATCAAGCAAAATAATATTGATCTGATCTTGAAAGGAAATTACAACCAAGCTTTCTTACATTGTTTCCAAAAGATAGAAAAAATGAACTCAAAGAAAACTTTACATTAAAGACTCTATAGACAAAATACTGTATTAATGTGATGTACCATTAATAACTTAAAGTACATAAACCATAGACATTAGATTCACATTACAGTTCCAGATCGTAGGCTGTTGGTTGGTAAAATTAAAATCATATTAGGAGATGATGTGTGAGTGGGGGGCCCTGAGATTTCGACTACCTTGGGGTCTCCACAGGGTTTAATCCGGCACTGATCTCCCCTGTAAAGCTCCTAACAATACTTTATACATAAAATCATATAATAAAACAAGTATCACAGCTATGAGTATGTTTAGGAGCTTATGTACTGTACAACATGCAGATCAGTAATCCGGAATTACATCTTTTTTAATGTTATCACCGGAGCATAAAGTCAGAGGCAGAACTCCGGGAGGCAACGGAGTCATCTGCCGCCGGGCTCCTGCTCTGAAGGGGGGCTCTTCTCCCCCCATTCTGTGACACCATTGAAGTAAGTTAATTGATGGCTGCCGCTATACTTTCACTATATGAAGTTACTTCTCTGACAATTACACATAACTTCATATAGTTACAATTCTTATGCTTCTTGTACTGGAGCAAATAGCTCCATCAGTAAAGTGAAAAAAAAGAAAAAAAACAGAAGACTGCTTCTACAGCGCCTCAATTGCAGGAGGCTAATAATCAAATTACCCTGATACATGCGCGGCTGAAAAACACTATGTGGGTGTTTGGTTGGAGAATATAGAAACAGACAAAATCAGCTGCGCAAAGTATCAGGGAAAAGACAGTACAATTTTAGGAGAACCGATGTATGTATATAAATTGATTTATTAATGAAAAAGCATAAAATAGCAGTAAAAGATGACATTAAATTGTTGGATATAAAAAGGCACACCTTGACTCAGTTTATCCGTTTAAACAGACACCAAATTGTGTCGGTTCTCTATATGGAAGTCCACAAAAGGAAATAAAGTCCAGCTGTTTGTTGGAAAGCAATAGATGGTAGTAGCCGTAAGGTTAATATTGGAAGTGAATGATCAGTGCAGTAGACATCCCATAATAATAAATTGAGGGAGTGATCCAGTGTTATTTATTGTTCAATTACCTCTCCTTAGGTGGGCTGGTCCAAAGCCGAGCGTCCTCGGCGATGTGTCCTGCAATGCCCACTGTGCAAATGCCGCAGGGGAGAGGGAGCCGTGGATTCACTGTAAAGTATAAGCCGTGTGCTGGTTTATCCGGCTGACGGGGAGCCGTATGTTGATACGGGCGGCTCGAGAATTCAGATCCGCGGCTATTCTGGGATCTCTGTGGAGATGAAGGACGGCTTGCGGGGAGAACAAACCCGCTGATGCTTTCAAATCGGATACCTCGGCAGGTGTGCAGACAGGAGGCGTGGCCTAACTAGTTTCGTCACGTGACCCGTGACTTTCTCATAGGAATATGAGAAAGTCACGGGTCACGTGACGAAACTAGTGCAGGATGGAGGAATGACGCCCGTCAGACGGGGCGGACAGTGTGCGGCGGAACGGGGCCAGGAAGGAATGCTGACCAAGACCCATTGCTGCTGGGTCTGAGTTCCCTCCCTCTGCAGTCACCATCTCACAGCAGCAGCCTGGAGGTTAGTGGCCACCACGACCCGCACATCCTTACCTCACACATACCTCACACATACCTCACATATACCTCACATACCTCACACATACCTCACACATACCTCACACATACCTCACATATACCTCACATACCTCACACATACCTCACATATACCTCACATACCTCACACATGAGAGCAAAGGTACACACACTGTGACATCACACCTGTAGCCCACCCCTATATCTGCTAAGTACTCCCCGTCACTATGCCCTGTCACCCTCATCCTGCTCTCTAACTGCCTGTCTGTGTACTGGCCTTCACCCCTCTCACACCATCACCAACCCTCACTAACTACCACAGAGACTATGTGCACTGATATCTGCCCCTCCACCACCTGCAGCGCCCCTGGACCCCTCCCCATCCCCCGCAAACCCCCGCACCTGCCCCTCCACCACCCGTGGCACCCCCACCCACTGCGCCTTCGGACCCCCTACCCCACCCGCAGTGTCTTCCAAACCCCTCCCCCATCTGCAGCAGCCCCTCCCCCATCCGCTGCACCCCATGACCCATCCCCTGCACCCCCACCCCTCCAGCAACCGCAACACTTTCGGTCCCACTACCCCACCCGCAGCACTCACCCCACCACCAACCACTCCATCTGCGGACCCCCTACACCACCTGCTCCTCCACCACCTACAGCCCCTCCCGATCCACCGCACCCTCACCCCCCTCCCTCCCTCCCCCACCCGCAGCGCCTCCAGGCCCCCTACCTCACCCGCAACACCTGCACCCTTCTCCACCAGCAGCGCCTCCGGGACCCCTCCCCCATCCGCAACAGCCCCTCCCCCGCCTCCCCCACCCACAGCACCCCCAACCCTCCCGCATCCCCTGACCCCCTCCCCATCCGCTGAACCCCCGCACTCACCCCTCCCCCATCCGCTGCACCCACTGACCCATCCCCTACACCCCCACCTCTCCAGCAACCGCAACACCTTCGGACCCACTACCCCACCCTCAGCACCCACCCCTCCACCACCCACTGCACCTCCGGACCTCCTACACCACCCGCTCCTCCACCACCTGCAGCCCCTCCCCATCCACCGCACCCCCACCCGCAGCGCCTCCAGGCCCCCTACCTCACCCGCAACACCTGCACCCTTCCACCCTGCAGCGCCTCCGGAACCCCACCCTCATCCGCAACAGCCCCTCACCCGCCTCTCCCCCACCCACAGCACCAGACCCCCTATGCCACCCGCCCCTCCACCACCTACATCACCTCCGGACCCCCTCCCCCATCCGCCACACCCCGCATCTGGCTCTCCCCCGCCCGCTGCACCTTTGTATCCCCTACCCCACCCACGCAGCAGGCCCTTCCCAATCCGCATCGCCTACACCATTCGCAACAGCACCGCACCCGCCACTTCCCCACCCACGTTACCCCCGCATCCACCCCTCCCCCACCCACCGCGCCCCCTGGACACCTCCCCCATCCACTGCACACCCGCACCCACCCCTTCCCCATCTGCAGCGCCTTCGGAACCCCTCCTCCATCCGCAACAGCCCTGCAGCTGCCATCCCCCACCTGCGACACCCCTGCTCCTACCCCACCCACAGCGCCTTCATACCCCCTCCCCCATCCGCGGTCCCCACTCCCCAAACCCCTTCCTGTTGCAAGGGACTACGCCCCCTTCACCATCGGAAGGCCTTTCATTGTGCAATATTCAAACACTAACAAAACTAGGAATGCAGGGAATACTCCATATATTGAACCCCAGAAAGGCGTGCAGGGGTTAAGGGGGCGTAGCCCCTTCCGACGGTGTGAAGAGCGCCCGTAGGGCGCGATGAAGCACCTAGTATATATATATATACTGCGATACTCAAATGTTCTGGCACGGAGCAGTAAGGGTTCATTTAACAGTTTTAGTATATTAGATATGCAAACGCCTGCTTTGAATTTTAGAGTTTAAAAATAGGGGGGGAAAAACTATATCATAACACTTCATCACTGCACTACATTCCCCTATCCACTGCACTACATCACTATACTACATCCCCTACACGCTGAAATACATCACTGCACTACATTCCCCTATCCACTGCACTACATCACTATACTACATCCCCTACACGCTGAAATACATCACTGCACTACATTCCCCTATCCACTGCACTACATCACTATACTACATCCCCTACACGCTGAAATACATCACTGCACTACATTCCCCTATCCACTGCACTACATCACTATACTACATCCCCTACACGCTGAAATACATCACTGCACTACATTCCCCTATCCACTGCACTACATCACTATACTACATCCCCTACACGCTGAAATACATCACTGCACTACATTCCCCTATCCACTGCACTACATCACTATACTACATCCCCTATATGCTGAACTACACCCCCCCCCCCCCCAGTGTTGCGGCCCTGCTGCTTTCACTGCAGGGTTCCTGTTATCACGGAGGTCACTCTGGTCAATGGCTGCAGAGCCACAAACTCACTGAGGATCATTTACTAAGCCAGATAGATGCAGAGACACAGCACAGTGCGGCTTCTTCCTATATTGCCATGTCATGTGCAACTGTGGTCTGAGGTGGACATGACACCTGATATCTGCTGCAGTGACATCTGCGTCTTTCTGCTACTGCTGCACCTCATTTTCAAACAACTGAGCACTATCAGCGTCTTCAGACGTTTCCGTCACTGTGCGTCTTTAGACGCCACCATCGTTGCACCACTGAGACCCACAGCCCTGTGGCAGGTGCAGTTTCTCTGAGTATGGCAGCCTGTGTAATTGACTGTGCGTCTTTGGACGCAGCTGCTTTGAGTGACACGCCTGCATCGGCTTCACTACCCCTTTATACGTGCCAGGAATTCCCACTAAAATTCTCAGACTGTGCTTCCCATTCCGAGCTGCGTCTCTGTGCGCAGACAATCAGGACACGTGTGAAGTATAAAAAACACAAGTCTGGTGCGCCCATATTGGTACTGCGTCCACCGCTGAAGCATGCTCACTATTTCTATTCTACCTCAAGGCATACGTGCACACAGGAGGGGGGGCGGGGGGTCCAAGTACGCATTAACATCCCCCCCCCCCCACACACACACACACACACACACACACACACACACACACGCCATTCGGTGCAACTGACCAATTTTTTTATTTTTTATTTTAGATGGAGGAGCTCAGGGCACCCAGCTGTACAAAAGTACAGTCAAGCAAGCAGACTCCTCCCCTCACACCCTCACACGCCTTGCATCCGCCGCATCTCCGCCTAACCCCCTCCTCCTCCCGCCTTTCACGTCTCTGCCTATCCTCCTCTTCCTCTCGTCTGGGGGCCTCCTCCCTGCCTCCTGGTTACTGCTCTCCCAGGCACCTCTCCTTGTTGTGCTGCTGCAGATATATCTCTATCTCTCCCCATTCCTCTACCTCTCTCTCTCCCCCATGCCCACCCTCTCTCCATGTCCCCTTCCATCGCTGTCTCCCAATGCACAGTATGGCAGGCAGGTGTCCCCATTTTACACAGTGCACAGGCAGGTGTCCCCATTTTACACAGTGCGGCAGGCAGGTGTCCCCATTTTACACAGTGCGCAGGCAGGTGTCCCCATTTTACACAGTGCGCAGGCAGGTGTCCCCATTTTACACAGTGCGGCAGGCAGGTGTCCCCATTTTACACAGTGCGGCAGGCAGGTGTCCCCATTTTACACAGTGCGCAGGCAGGTGTCCCCATTTTACACAGTGCGGCAGGCAGGTGTCCCCATTTTACACAGTGCGCAGGCAGGTGTCCCCATTTTACACAGTGCGGAAGGCAGGTGTCCCCATTTTAAACAGTACGGCAGGCAGGTGTCCCCATTTTAAACAGTGCGGCAGGCAGGTGTCCCCATTTTACACAGTGCGGCAGGCAGGTGTCCCCATTTTACAGAGTGCGGCAGGCAGGTGTCCCCATTTTAAACAGTGCGGAAGGCAGGTGTCCCCATTTTAAACAGTGCGGCAGGCAGGTGTCCCCATTTTAAACAGTGTGGCAGGCACGTGTCAAGTGGGGGGGAAGGAAGGGAGAGGGAGAGAGAGAGACTACTTACATAGAAGATCTTCCCGCTCTTCGGGCCGCATCACCTCCCTCGCGTCGTCCGCCTCCTCCTTCCAGGCTTGTCTGCTCCTTCTCCCTCTTGAGTACTCCTGCTCTGGGCGCGGTGTTTCGCGGAATGACGCGATTGCGTCGTGACGTCACGACGCAAAGGCGTCATTCCGCGAAACTCCGCCCCCCGAGCAGGAGTGCTCGGGAAAAGGGAGGAGGGGGAGATAAGAACATGCAAAGTGCCGCGGCGGGCGCCCCGTGCGGTTGCACGGCTCGCCCGTCGCTAGAAACGGCACTGCCTCAAGGCACGCTAACGGTCCAGGTTTTAAGGATAACAAAGTTTGGGCAACTATCAATTTAATTAGTACCTCGATCAATTTGACTTAACCATGTGTGCTCAGCCACGGTTATCCTTAAACCTGGACCGTTAGGGTGGCTCAAGGACTGAGTATCTGCTTTGTTAAGTTTGCATGATGCAGGGTAAATACTGTCTGCTTCTGCATGTAGCCCCCAGATGCTGGGCAGCTTTATTGTTACACTGCAATCATGTTACATCTAGAAGAGAAGAGTTACTCAATGTAACTTGTTTTCTCATTGCACAGATTAATACAACAGTGACTCATAGTACTGCATACTGTAGATGAACAAGGTTCTGGACTGAATAGATTTAGGATGGGTTCTTGAATTAACTTATTTCCCTTCCCCGAAATGTTGTTCAAAAACATCACCTTCTTCCAAACAGTCTCCCCAGTGGCGCGGTACCGTAGTTGGAAGTGTTCTACGTCCTGGGCGGTACGGACGGTCACAGTACAGTTATTTGACGTCTGGTGACAGTTTAGTGTCATATTCGTTGGTGGAAAAGGTTTCACTGTGAAGAAAAGGACATTTTAAGCCAAGTGTTCTGTAACCAATGTGTCGTAATCAATATAAACTTTCATTAAGAACCCACCGGTCACCGGCGGTTTTACTATCAAATTGGTAACATTTACTAAGCGCCGGGTTTGTTGTCTAAACTGAAGCTGCCGTTTATCCCCGGCGGTTTCTATTGGCAACGGTTTCTATTGAAGCTATGGCGGAATAGAATCTAAACAATAGATACACACTGACAATTTCAGTATGAACTGTTTAGGCTTCGTTAGGTTTAAAAGAAAAGAAATTGTAAAATAAAATAATAAAAATGCACCCCCTACCCCCTCCCAAATCCAAAACTTACCCAGGACCTCTCAGCCTGGTCTGTTATTGGAACCAGCAGGGCGGATAATGCTATAGTGAGGGGGATACACAGCTTGGGTCCCCCCTGCCATAACGTTAACCAGCCCAGGGCTGGAATCCCGAAAAAAGTTGAAAAATAAATGCCCCCCCCTCCCTCCACCGTGAGAGATAACCTCCGGTTAATGCTAATGAAAATTTTAATAATATTGTTTTTTACGCACGGCCTGCAAGTCCCAGCATGATAAAACAGTCCTGATGTGCCAAGATATAAATGAGTCTGGAATGAGCGCAGGTGGAGCTATAACTCTCACCCTCATCCCAATGTCCCAGGGACAGTGCCCATAATATTGGTTATGCAGTTAGTTACACAGTATACACATAAGAAAGAATGACGACGAGTGTAATCTGGAAATTTACTTTGCAGTCAGAACTCCCAACTTTGTGGCGCACAGAGGGGGTGTCCCAACAAGGCTTGGCCACACCTCCAGCGGCGTGCCAAGAGCTTCTAAAATGCTTAGCAGCTGCTTAACCATTTCCCCGCCACTCCAAAGACCTATTTGCTGCCATGCAACAGTGCCTGCAGTGAACAGGAACATACCTTCACATGGGATCAGTATGATATCCCGGCAGTTGGGAGACCGATGCCAGGATCCCAACAGCCGCGATACCGTCGAGCGCATGTCCCCTCACGGGCTCACTACGCTCACCACGTTTCAGGCCCGGTGGTGACCTTAGGTCGCCACAGGGTTATATTCTCCCTCGGGTTGTGGCGTGGACCACCACCCAAGTGGGGATTCCGACTGCCGGTATTTCACCAGATGTCGGGATTCCAGTGTCGGTATTCTGACAGCCGGTGGGATCAGTATGATATCCGGCAACACTGGCCTGGTCAGGACAGACCCCCCAAGATGACCCCTTCCACCAAACTGCTCTACTCCTGGACTTCCCTAGTAATGTACTGTTGCAGTTTTATCGATTTCAAAGCGTAGAAAATAAATCCAGATCGATGTTGGGTTTCAGGATCTTTAACAGACATTTGCTAACAGACAATTTTATATATTTTTACATTTTAGTAAATAGTAAATACACGTTTTAGTCCCTGAATACCAACATCGATTTCAATCAATTTTCATCAATTTGAGATCGATAGAAATGGATCAAAATCAGATTTTAGTAAATAAACCCCCATGTGTGAAGGATGTTTTGACACAGGTGACTGCATTCCTAAATGACATGGGAAGTCCAGGAGCTTTGCGATTTGTACCTGGTGGAAGGGGTCATGTTGTAGGACAGGTGGGTGGTACATTGGGGGAGATGTATCAAGCCTTGGAGAGATATAACGTAGCGAATTTGCCCAAAGCAGCCAGTCATTTATCTGGCACAGTCTTTGAAATGACAGTTAGTAGCCGATTGTTTGCTATGGGCATCTTCTCCACTTATTTCGCTCCCCACGGCTTGATACATCTCCTCCAGTATGTTTTAGGATTCTTATGAGAACACAAGGTTAGGCAAATGAAAATTGTTCTGAAGATTGGGGCTTCCTCAGTACATGATCGGTGCTCTATAGGGAACAATGCGCCCAGGACACTGGTCGGTTATCGGCCATACGCTCCTGCCTGTGTATACGCTGTATACCATTTCCTCACAGCTATACTGAGGATTAGGCGGCATATCACTATGAGATACAGGTACCGGTCAGCTAGAGAGCAGGAAATCTCACTCAGGTCTCTCACGCGAAGAGCCCCCTTCACTTTCCTGTCTCAAACCACAAAACGTCCAGATACAGAGAAATAAAAGTCACAACTTACGCTACATAACCTAAACTGTCAAAAGTAGAAATGAAAACATATAAATTAAACCTGAAGTGAATATAAAACACTTCCTCACTTTTATATTTTAACTGCGTGTATGCCAATGCCAACGACAGTATTATCTGAGGAAAATCTGGGACTTGGCTGAATTAATATGATTAGCTGCTCGTGACTTAGGGCAGGTGTACTAAGCCTCCTATCGAGGAAGTCAACTTTGTCCTTCCTCACCCTGTTCTCGGTGGCTGAAGCCCGTGACCACTCTCCACTCCACCTGCACCCTTGAATGCATTCCCTCCAACCTATCCCTGCCCCCCTGAAGTTTGCTCCCACATTGCGCACATAGTCAACTTATCTGACTCCTCTGGTGGCTTCCCTTCATTCTTGAATCATGGTGTGGTCTCCATTCTTCTTAAGAATCCTTCTCCTGACCTCTCCTCCCTCGCTAATTATCTTCCCATCTCTATTCTCCCTTTTTTCCCCAAGCTGACTTTTGGTCTATTCTTCCCATTGAAACTGCCCTCACCACAGTCACCAATGACCTCCTCATGGGCAAATCCAAAGGCCAATTATCTATTCTTTAATAACCGTACATGTTGAATACAAAAGTCAAGTATACCTTAACATTCCCACCAGGAGAACAGTAGGTGGGCTAGGTTAACAGAACACCACCAGGAACAATTCTTCTACTCCTTGATGTCATTACTTTTGACCACCCACTTTTCGTCTAAAACCTCTGCTCTATTTGGGATTGTGACTCTCATTCATGCCCTCATCACTTCCTGCCTTGAATACTGTAACCTGCTCCTCTATGGCCTTCCCAGCCCGCTTTCTCCCTCTCCAGTCTATCCTGAACTCTGTCTGCTGCCTTCCTCATTTTCCTGTCCTGTTGCCCTGTAACTGTTGCCCCTCTCTGCCAGACCCTTCTCCGAGTCTCACTGCTATTGCTTTCAAACCCCTCTCACCCATGTACAAAGCTCTCACTCTCACCTCTCCTCCTAAATCTCCAGCCTCATGTACTCACACACTCTACCCCACCCTCTTCACTCTGCTGCTGTAGGCGTCTGTATTCTGACGTTAGCTGTCGACATAATTAACGTCACCAAATTGTATGTGCCACAAGGGTTTTGCCGTGTCACAGCTGTGTAACTTTGCAGTCTATTGCTCACCAACATCGAAGTATGTGAACGTATAGGGCAGAGACAAACTGGTTCCTAGTTCATTAGACGTCTGCATCTGAGCTGTGTATTGAGCCCCACGCACCACAGAGACAGGCAGTGTCAGAGTCGGGGGTCCTGAGGTGCTGCAGTTCCTAGATATGGTCCTGTTATGCTCTGTCTGCCGTAACCTGGAATATGTACACATTTGCATGTAACAAAGAAAGCGGAGAAATATACGTATAAAACAGCTAAATGGATATTGTTGCCGATGATTACAACTAATGCAGCGCATGAAAAATGGAATCTTAATAAATGCTGATGAGAACCACAACATGTATGTTTAATAAATAAACATGGCATATACTGTGTCAGGAATCACATAGATGGAGAACAGCCAAATTCACTTTATTTCCACCTCAGGCAGGTTACACAGTACATGCAGGTTTTGCAGGTCAGGTTTTACAGGTAGTCTTTAAACAGCAGTTACAAGTTCTAATGAGCACCAGTAGTACAGATTCCAAATGGCTCCTAACGTAACCCCAGCCCCCCAACCTACCGTCTAGCCACTTGCTGGCATCAGGAGCAATGACCTACTGAACAAACACATTTTTAAAGGTAGCAGACAAGTTGTAGTGATTAGCCCAGCTGTGGCTTACAACAGACTCAGCTAAAACCCGGACTGGATTCTATCAGACCTATTGCTGCTGCTCCAATCCTGCAAAAGCCTGCTGTTCCACATTAGCCTCATGTGGAATCATGCTGTCCCTGCCACAATAAAGTAAAGGCCGATACTCAACTGTAAGGTGCAGTTTGTGTCAATCGCTGTCTTTCTCCCCCTTTCCCACCGGCAGGAGAGTCTGCCAAATTCTCCTTCCTGCTCACACGTGTCAAACCGTGGCTGATCTGGAGGCACTGAAACACAGGGACATTTACTATTGTGAGACACAAACCTTTCATCTCCACTTTCTCTCTCTTGAAGCTTTGCTATAGCTCCCCCTATAAGAGGTAAGAAGACAGAGATTAACTCACATATTACTTATAGACAGAGTTCAAAAACTGGTAGAACTACAGGCCCAAGCATGCACTGCCAAACTCAGCTTCTGGTGGTAGGGCATTCTGAGACTTATGGTTCTACAGCAGCGGTCACAGGTGCCGCAGATTGTCTATTCCTAATATAGGCTATTATCATGCAACTATTGTCATACATGAAGTATTCCATTTATTTGAGGCTAACTGTTCTTATAAAGAATAAAACTAATCTTTAATTTGATTTTAAGATTATGCTTTTTAAAAACACTGAAGTCTATGGGAGTAATTCAGACCTGCTCGCGGCTGCAAAGCAGGTCGACGGTCAGTGACGGGTTTGTGCGAAGAATCCATTCTCACGAGCGATCGCAAGGAAACTGACAGGAAGAGAGCGTTTGTGGGTGGCAACTGACCATTTTCAGGGAGTGTCTGGAAAAACGCAGGAGGGACCAAACGTTTGCAGGGAGGACGTCTGACGTCAAATCCGGCCCCGGACAGGCTGATGTGATCGCAGCGGCTGAGTAAGTCCTGGGCTGTGCAGACCCTATCTAACCCTAACCCTAACTGTCATTTTTCAAACCCAGCCTGTAACATGGCAGATAGTAGCTGGTTGGTTGGTACTTTATCTCCGTCCACTTTATCTCCCTCCAAGGCTTAGTAAATAGACCCCAAAATGTTTTGCAAGTAAAAAGAACAAATTTACAGCCATATGTGGAGTCAGAAGCATCTTCAGCAGCAAATGTACGAGGTGCAAATCAGTCATACGTCGCATGCACTTCCAGCCCTGCCGGATTATTTATCAACTGCTATCAGTAAATATCTGCAGAGCTGCCAAGACAACTGGTGGGCTGGGGTACTGTGGTGGGCGTGGCCACTGTAGGGGTGTGGCTATACCCCATTCTGATGTACGTTACAGGAGGTGTGGTCACCACACCTGCACTCGAGTGCCTACAGAAGCACGGAAAACTTGTACCCCCCTCCTCCCCACCCTTAGCGCCCCCCCCCCCCCACTCCTCCCCCTATGACCTGCAGGAAATTACAGTGAATATACAGTATAACCATTTACATCAGTGCATGCCCCAGTGGAGATTACAACCTATGGGGGTCATTCTGACTCGTTCGCTCGCTGCTTTTTGTCGCAGCCGAGCGAACGGGTCCCTACTGTGCATGCGCCAGCGCCATAGTGCGCCGGCGTATGCCAGGCGGCCGAAGGCCGTAGCGGGGATGCGATCGCCTCTGCCTGATTGACAATCAGAAGCGACTGGTTCGTGTTGGTGACATCATCATCACCGTCAGAGTGCATCCGCACCAGCCGCCAGGCATCCGCAGTTGCTATGACTACTGACAGGTTGATCTGTGTCACGGTGCCAGTAAGCTGCGGTATGAAATTGCGCAATCACCTACAGTAGATGGACGCAGGTGCCCTGACACACCCAACTATAGCCCCCTTCCATCCCACTGCCCAGGACTGCCTATCAGATTTGCATGGATTTCCAAGCAATTCCGATATGTGTCTGTCAGCGTCTCAGCAAGGGTGGTCTTCAGTATGCCGACTGGCGGGATCCAGGCGCACAGTATAAAATAGCATGACGCACGTAGCGCGCCACGGTGCCCGCAGCAGGCTCATTTGCATTTGCCACACTGTCGGTAAGCTGGCGGTCGGGCTCCCGGTATGCTGCTCGCCGGGAGCACGACCGCCGGCATACCATACTGAACCCTCTCAGCGATAACGCATGTGCAGTTATAAAACACCAGACGCTTCTAAATCTGTCCACCTCTGACTCTGGCTGTATATTATTATCTGCCACTTACGTCCAACACATATGTCCGTCCCGCAGACTAACTTGCAGTTCCAGCAGCGGAATTCTGTCTTTCCCAGAGGAAGACTGAGATTTCTAACGCTGACTGAATCTGCGTTTTCGTTGCGCCATTCTTGTGAAGTGTTCTTCTCGTTACTGATTTTTGCACTCCTACTGGAGCATCCTTTATTGCGGTGGATGGTACATGTGAGGTTGACAGCGGTACCCAGGTGGATGACCGTGCCGGGGCTGACCTCCAGTCTTGCGTTGGTGCATTCCTCTGAAGATAAAAGAACATTCATCACCCACTGTTAGCTTATAATGTCATTGATAAATTATATTACTCTACTTTACCCACAGATATAAGGAGCTATTGCAAATCTGCATGTCTAATTCAGATAAAACACTTATGTAATAACCAGCGAGATTACACAAGCCCCCATATTGCTGTTAATTACATTACTATTATATTAACTGAGAAGGAGAAACATTAAAATCTTCACGGGATCTGCCATGGTATATAACATATATATATATATATATATATATATGTATATGGTAGGGGGCGCTCTTGGCGGCACTTGTGAATTATCTGTTTTAATTACTTTCACTTACAGCTTCCCCCCTTTTGGAAGCCCAGCATCTCCTGACCGCCCTGTCTCCTACCCTGACCCCTTCTGTCGCTAATACCTATAAAAAATTCATAGACTCAACTTGAGATTTCTTTGTTATTCAGTCACACTGTCCTTTATTACATTTCAGGATGCTGACATACCCGGGATTCAAACCCATTGCCTCTGGCATTGCAGTCAATCTACTCATTGAGCTATCTGCCCTTGCATAGAAAATTAGAGAATCCTAAGCTAGAGAGAATTCTAACTATTTGAAGCTTACCTTCTAGTTTGTGAATGGGTGATCAGCATTGCGGCTGAGCAGATCTATGTAGTGTGGGGCTGCAAGAGATTGGATGTGTGGCCGCACACTACACAGATCTGCTCAATTGCAATCCTGAAGTACCAGTAGCTTCATATAGTGTTCATAGTTTTTATGCAGGATCGAGGGCCTAATTCAGACCTGACCGCTGCACTAATAATTTTGCTGTCCTGCGATCAGATAGTTGCCGCCCATGAGCCGTGTAAATTCGCCCCGTACAAGTGTGCGATCGCGTGTGTACGCCATGCTAAAAATATCCCTCAGTCAGCAGACAG
Source organism: Pseudophryne corroboree (assembly GCF_028390025.1). NCBI lineage: Eukaryota > Metazoa > Chordata > Amphibia > Anura > Myobatrachidae > Pseudophryne > Pseudophryne corroboree. The sequence goes on from NC_086452.1 coordinate 33,672,291, forward strand.
CTGCAAATCTGTTCGCACCTCACTCACTATCATATGTTTTTTCCACTGAGTGCAGTCTGTGCGCAGCCCGGGACATACTCCTACAGTGCGATGAGGACAGGCTGATCGGGGGTCGGAGCTGACGTCACACACCCTCCCTGAAAACTCTTGGGCACGCCTGCGTTTTCCCTGACACTCCCAGAAAACGGTCAGTTACCACCCTCCTATTGCCTCTTCATGTCAATCAGCTTGCGAATGCCTGTCGCTGTTTGGCGATGCCTGTTGTTGTTTGCCGATGCGTGTGCGCATTGTAGTGCATGCGCAGACAATCGATAATCGCCCACTGTGCAAAAAACACACAGCAGTGATCAGGTCTGAATCGGGTCCCAAATAGCTCAACGAGTAGGGTGTTTGACAGGAATTGAACATGTTATAGGTTTGAATCCTGGGTATGGCAGTATATTGAAATGTGTCATTTATTAAAGGGTTTTCTAACAAAATAACAACAAGCTCTGAACTTAAGCGCATGAAGGTGGTATAAAGAGGATTTGTGTCTAAATCCATTTTCTTGCAGTGGTCTACAAATGTGTAATATATATGTATATGTATATATATGTATATGTATATATATATATATATATATATATATATATATACCATATATTTATCCAGATCCAAATAGAAATCCAGAATAGAGGGCACTTACCAGTCCAACTTCATTAAAGAATTTATTGATTTATTGAGCCTTTCTCAAGACAGCCCAGGAGACATCTGCTCAGCATGCTTGTTCCTGGCATGCTGAGCAGATGTCTCCTGGGCTGTCTTGAGAAAGGCTTATCTAAGCCGAAACGTCGACATTATATGCTGACTCTGATGTATCAATAAATTCTTTAATGAAGTTGGACTGGTGAGTGCCCTCTATTCTGGATTTCTATTTGGATCTGGATAAATATATGGTATATGTGGATGTCCGAATCTGGACCTTCTTGAGGAGCACCCCGACGGTGACTGTTTATGGCTGTGAGTGCGGACAGTACGATTTGAATATATATATATATATATATATATATATATATATTGGAGAAGAGTTCGGCACTGTAAGTTTGTAATGAATAACAATTTGCTCCGGTGCCCTGCCCTCTGAAGTCAGTATGTAGCGGGGAAAATGAGCTGGCACTCGCTGAGACTTATAATAAAACATGCAAACTACATAGTTTGATGCCAAACTATGTAGTTTGCATGTTTTATTATAAGTCTCAGCGAGTGCCAGCTCATTTTCCCCGCTATATATATATATATATATATATATATATATAAAAAACAAAAGATGAGAATAGGCGCCTCCTAGTGCATTAACTCACATAAACATGTGACCTCCACCTTAAATAACACCCTGGTGAATTCAAGGTGTACCTTGTATGGTGGAATTCCAACCACCTAAAAGAATCGCAAAATACCATGTATTTCAGTGTGTAATAGGGATATTTTTCATCACGATAATCCTGGTGGTGCTTTTCCCAAGTTTGTATCTCACATAAACAGGATAAAAGCAAAAAAGAAGACAAAAGTGCAATATGTTTCATAACAAATAAAAACACATTTATTTCAAAAAATTGGTCATAAATAAAAGTGGTTGCCCGTACAATATGAAAGATAAAAGACAGCTTATCTGTTATTAGTCGTCCATACGATAAAATATCGTATGGACGACTAATAACAGATAAGCTGTCTTTTATCTTTCATATTGTACGGGCAACCACTTTTATTTATGACCAATTTTTTGAAATAAATGTGTTTTTATTTGTTATGAAACATATTGCACTATTGTTCCCTTTTTTGCTTTTATCCTGTTTATGTGAGATACAAACTTGGGAAAAGCACCACCATGATTATCGTGATGAAAAATATCCCTATTACACACTGAAATACATGGTATTTTGCGATTCTTTTAGGTGGTTGGAATTCCACCATACAAGGTACACCTTGAATTCACCAGGGTGTTATTTAAGGTGGAGGTCACATGTTTATGTGAGTTAATGCACTAGGAGGCGCCTATTCTCATCTTTTGTTTTTTAGATTTCGAACGGTTAGCCTGAACAGCAAACCACAGGAGAAAAGGGCTGCCACCCTATACAATACGGGTAGTGCACTTCCAAATAGGAAAGTCCTGTCACCACAGAGGAGGAAAAAGGACATTTCACTGAGCTTTAAGGAGAGGAGTAGCGCCAATACCACCATTCTTCTTTATATATATATATATATATATATATATATATATAAATCACAGGGGCTCTGCACTCGCTATACTAACTAATAATAATAAACAGTGGAGTTTTAGTTCATGTATTGATTAATGCATTTAAGCCTGCAGCCCCCGACAAGGGACCCTACTATACTGCTGGTCCTACTCTATTGCTCAAAATAATTATTGTGAAAATAGCTATCACATTAGTGTTATTTTTATATATATATATAGCGGATTCGGTTTTACTCGGTTCTCAAAACCGAATCTTATTGGCTATCCAAAACACGTGACATCCGTGAGCCAGTAAGATGTCGTTTTGAGAACCGAGTAAAACCGAGTAAAACCGAATCCGCTCATCTCTAATATATATATATATTGTCAAAGTCAGAAAAATATCTCTATGCACACTGCCATATTTGCACCTCACACAGGTCTGCGCTGCGCATGCGTGCGCTCTCCCGTGCGTGCGCATACTCGCTGTGCGGGCACCCGCGGGCGCGCGGTATGTGCCTTTACGGTAGAGTTCATGCGTTCGTAGCGTGCGACTCAATCGTTACATATTTCCACTATATAATGTATTTTGTAGATCATGGTCCCTTTGATAGATTCTGAAAGTTTGGTTAATATAGAATGTTCATGAATAGAGAAATCCCCCTTTGTTTGATACGAAGGGTCAGACAGGAGTAATACAGTGGTGTTTAGTACCCATCGGAAGAGTATTTAATTAGCAATATTCCGGTGTTGGTTTGAAGCGGATTAATCGCTCGTGCGAATAGTTATGGACATAAGAAGTTTATGAACATTTACTGTATTTGCACTTACTTATCCATGCGGCGGGAAACCCAGTTTCCCTCCCACCTGAGCTGTTGGAAATAGTCACAGCCCACCTGTATGAATCAACCTATGACCTTTTGTTATAATGCGAGGAGGAATTCCTGTGTCCAATGAACAATGAGATTGTAGGGACCATTGAATCGCATTGTGTGTGGGGCATAAATAGACAAGCCGATCACATCCAGCTCTCACTCTTCAACGGTTATCATTGCTGAAAATCGGGAGCTGGATGTCCAGAGGCGCATGCGATCGTTTCCTTTGTGCGTAAGTTTTCTCCGCAATCATATTGTCTTTCTTGTTGTTATGGGCCATTTCTCTCTCTCTCTCTCTTCTCTTCTTTCTCTCGTATTCTCCTAAACGTAATAGTATTGTATTGTATTTCCTGTGTAGTTATCTGGTTAGGTAGTCTATGTTATATTGTAGTGTATGACTTGTATTGTATTAATTCTTTTGCAAGTATAACATCCATAATATATATATTAGGCGTTGGACCCTAAGCACGGTATCTGTGTATTTCTTATAGTGTTAAGTATTCACAGAGCGTCGGTGACGCTCAAACAGCTTTTAAGTTAATAAGGTTACACTGTGTTGCATCTACACCCTATCTCTACACTAAGGTTTTACAGCATATTACATTGTTTTTGGTTTAGATTTAAAGGTTTAACATTGTGAGCGTCAGCGCCGCTGGTGATCTCCTCGTGGTCCCGAGCGTCCGCTACGCTATAGCGAATCATTACGTTAGCCGGCAGCCAATAGCGTGCCTGCCTGTGATCTCTCGGCCGTGAGCGAACGTGACGCTTGAGCGTCTCGACCACGGCTAAGAGATCGTTACGCAACGAGCGTACCCTTACGGTACTCCATACGTAAATAGCGTACAGTGTTCTTAGACCTCATAAAGGGTTTTATATAAGATAAATATTTAGCTTTATCAATATATATATATATATATAGATAGAGAGAGAGAGAGAGAGAGAATGTGAGAATCATAGCATGGGCTTTCTCTGGGATCAATCTTGGGGGAGAGAGGGTGCCAATTCTCTCTCTGGCACAGGGAACCAAAAAGTCTAGTTACAGCTCTGGTTCGCAGTACAAATCCTGTCTGGAGCAATCTGTATAGGTGCAATTTGCAATACAGATAGATCTGTTAATTTTTATTTTATTTTATTATTATTATTATTATTATTATTATTATTTTTGGGTGGGTGGGTGGGGGATTACTTTTGCAAGCCACTATGTATGTGTCCCCTTGTCCTCTTTAGAAGGTTTGATATACTATTTGGTGGTCATTTGGTTTATATATGCTGTAATTCAATTGAGGAGATCATGCTAAAACAAAATGATAATTATTTATGTTTCTTTCTTACAAGATAAAAAAGGTTTGAACCAACCTGCACTCAGCTTCATTATAAGGCACAGAAATATGATAATAACAGCCGTCCGGGACATCCAAAGTCCTGTCACCATAAGCAGAACATTAGGGATGCTTTACTGAGTCGGAGAGAAAAGGAAATAAGATCTTCTCGGAACAGATCTGACTGGGAGAGAACACAAGAAACGTATTGGGATGAGGTTTAGATTTGCTCTGATTCTTTCCTGCTGCATTGTGTATAAATGTTACATTGGTTAAATAGGAGGCGTAATATACTATAATCTATCCACAGCGCCAGGGCCGTAATTAGGTGTGTGCGGAAGGGGCACCGCACATAGTGCTGCAGGGTAGGGGGCGCTGTTGGCAGCACTTGTCAGTTATAATCTGTTTTAATTACTTTTACTTGCAGCTTTACGCCTCTTTGAAGCCTAGTATCTCCTGACCACTGCTGTCTCCTACCCTGACCTCTTCTGTCACTAATACACCTATACAACATTCATGAACTCAATTTAAGATTTTGTATTTATTCAGTCACACTGTCCTTTATTACATTTCAAGATGCTGACATACCCGGGATTCAATCCCATTGTCTGTGACATTGCAGTCAGACAATCTATTCATTGAGCTATCTGCCCTTGCATAGAAAGGTAGATAATTCTAAGGTAGACAAATCTATTTGTAGCTTACCTTTTATTTGTGAAAAAACGATCAGCATTGCAGCTGAGCAGATCTACTGTATGTAGTGTATGGCAGTAAGGGATTGGATGTGTGGCTGCACACTACATAGATCTGCTCAATTGCAATGCTACATAGATCTGCTCAAGTACCAGTAGCTTGGGAAGGGGCCTCGTAGCCTGGGCTCTATCTGGGATAAATCTTGTCATCAGGGCCATTACTAGGTGTGTGCCAGTGGTGCCTGGCACACAGCGCATATGCACTACGGGCGCAGAACCACTGGCAACACCCGCAGGGCCACCCGCGCCTCACTAGTATTGTCCACCCACCCGCCATAGATCCATAGATCACACTTACAATTTCGGAAACTCCCCACTGCTGCAGCGCTGCTTAGTCCCCGTCTCAGGCTGTCATTCCTCCAATTGGCCACTTAGAGCTGGCCCAAGATTGGCTGATCTCTCAATACTGCTTTCTCTTTCGGGTGCTCTGCTCACTGCTCCAGCTTAGCTCTCCCCTCACCAGCTACCTCAGCGGCTTCTACTGGTCTCTCTTGCAGATGCCGCCGTGACAGCCGCCCAGGGGACCAGCTTCCCAGCCCTATCACAGGTACCAGCGCCTCCAACCTCTCCCTGAAGGACGTGCTGCTGCCCAGCTCTGTATTCACTATCCCCCACAACTCTCTTGCTAGCAGCGCAGGCAGCTAGAGGGATGTGAGCGCACTCAAGGGGAGCCGCAGTCTGGTCTCTGTAACAGCTGGGGGTACTTATATATTCCACTGCGAGTGGCCGCACGGCACCCCTTTTCCCCACCTCTGTCACGTGGGTCCCCCATACTCTGCGCATGGTCTCTGGAAGCATCCCACAAAGCCTCCTCAGTACCGTAGTATCTCCTACTGGTGCGTTCAGGCTGCCATACAATACATACAATTCTCATAAGTATTTATAATTAAAATATAGAGATGTACAAATTACCGTGTTCTTAGCAGATACTATGTTTATATAGAGCGCTACATCTGTATGTGAACGGTGCAGCACTGGCCACTGTGTAGTTATCAGCAGGCAGCGCTGCGTAGTGGGAGAGGCATCCTTCCTGTGTGCTGCTCTGTGTGTCGTGTAGGCAGAGCAGTGTATTGGCAGACATTGGAGGGGACTCTACCTGGCGTAACGTGTATAAGAGGCTGTACATGTAGTAACGGGTATATGGGCTCTACCTGGCATAATGTGCAAAAAGGCACTCTTCCTGGAGTAATGTGTAAAATGGGGCTCTACCTGGTGTAATGTGTGTAAGTGGTGCTACTGTGCGGCGTAATTTGAATAATGGAGACTTCTGTGCAGAGTAATATGAATTGGCATTATTTTGTGGCTGCGCCCCTTCACCATGAAGCCACGCCCCTATATTTTTGCCATGCGCTGGCCCTGTTTTAAATATGGGAGGGGGGGGGGGGGCGCCGATGCCTGTTTCTTGCACACAGCGCTAAAATGTCTAGTTACGGCACTGCACAGGGCTGTCTCACACTTGCTGTGTCATACTGAACATCATTATTACTGACATAGCTGCCACGTAGACTATGCAGCAGAGCCGATGAGATGTAACACTTAATAACCTCTCAATAGATTATAGAGAACTAGGGGGAAATTTACTGAAGGTCGATTTGGATCAATTTGCTGTTTATTTTTACATAATGCTGCGATTTTGCCACTCACAAATTGACTAAAGCCCAATTTGCATGTAAATCGCAGAAAATAACCATCAGAACAAAAAACTGGCCAAATGACATTGGTATCGATGCAAATCGCAAATTTACTAAGAATCTTTTTGCAAAATCACAATACAATTCACTAAATCAGTGTACTTAAAAAGGTAGCATGATAGCTGTGATGGCTGCACAGATCAGAGAGGTCCATGTAGGCTGTTGTGTTTAAAGTACACAGTCAGGGGAAATCCTTTTCGGGTCCCCTGGCCAAGCATTCACCTCCCTAACTAGTTAGCCCAGTCCAGGGATCCCTGAGGAAGTGGAACCCTCCCCCAATAAAGGTGTTTCCCTCCCCAGGGCACCCAATGCCTGGGCTGAAGCCCTTTGAGCAATGGTTGCTAAGTTGATAGCAGTTTGTGTAAAAATTAGAATTAATATTGTCTTTTACAGGAGGTCTACATGTCCCGGAAAGCCTCCCCCACATTCTGGTACTTGGAGAACCACAAGTTCCAGCACGCGGGGCATTAAGGGCCGGGTGGTGCATATAGGGGTTATTCTGACCCAATCGCATGCTGCAGTTTATTGCAGCTGTGCGATCGAGTCCAAACTGCGCATGCGCGCGGCACCGCAGTGTGCTGGCGCATGCCAGACGGCCAAAGGCCGTCGGGCCGCTACGATCGCTTCTGCCTGATTGACAAGCAGAGGCGGTTGTTGGGAGGGGCGGAACGGCGGCGATTTTTGGGAGCGGTCCGGCTAATGCAGGCGTGGCCGGACCGAACGGGGGGCGGGCCGCAGCAGCTGCGTGACGTCACATGCAGCCGCTGCGGGACAGGGAGCAATGAGTAGCTCCCGGCCAGCACGCTAAAGCTGCGCTGGTCGGGAGCTACTCTTGAAGTGCAAAGGCATCGCCGCTGTGCGATGCCTTTGCACTTCTGCGGAGGTGGGGGGGGGGGGGCACTGACATGGGAGGCGGGATAGCCCTTTGCTGGGCGTCCCCCCACATGTCAGTGTGATCTCGGAATGACCCCCATAGTCTCCCTGTAAAAGAAATATTAAAATAAAGTCAGAACACACACTGTAGATAGTACAACTTTATTACACACATTCACACTCACACACTGTATACTCACCTTGTCCCTGGCTTACATAGTTACATAGTCAGCAGTGGCGGATTTAGGGGGGGGGGCACTCGGGCCCGTGCCCCCCCTGTCATTTGTGACCCCCCCCCGGTGCCGCCGCATAGGGAGATGACGGGCGCCCGCTGAGATTGTGTTACCAGCGGGCGCCCGTCTCCCTGCACAGCGGCAGCCGGAGGCAGGAGCTCAATACTGAGCTCCGGCTTCCGGCGCTGTCACTGTGCGCTATGGGAGAGACGTCAGTCATGACGTCTCTCTCATAGTGCTGAGTGACTGAGGAGCGGATGCCAGGAGGAGGAGGACTGCAGCGGCGCGGGAACGGGGCTCGGTAAGTATGTATTTTTCTTCCTTAATGCATCTACTGGGGGCTAACTATGGGGGACATTACTACTGGGGGGCATCAACAAGGGGCATTACTACTGGGGGGTCAAACTACTGGGGGCATTATAAATGGGGCATCTACTGGGGGCATCACTACTGAGGGGTCATCTATTGGGGGCAGCTACTGGGGGCCATATTTACTGGGGGCCATCTACTGGGAGCATTACTACAGGGGGGTCATCTATTGGGGCAAACTCGTAGGGGGGCATTATTACTGGGGGGTCATCTATTGGGGGCAGCTACTGGGGCATTATTACTGGGGGGCATCTACTGGGGGCATTACTACTGGGGGGGTCATCTATTGGGGGCAGCTACTGGGGCATTATTACTGGGGGGCATCTACTGGGGGCATTACTACTGGGGGGTCATCTATTGGGGGCAGCTACTGGGGGACATTTTTCCTGGGGGGCATCTACTGGGGGCATTATTACTGGGGGGCATCTACTGGGGGCATTACTACTAGCGGGTCATCTATTGGGGGCAAACTCCTAAGGGGCATTACTACTGGGGGCAAACTACTGGAGGACATTATTACTAGGGGGCATCTACTGGGGGCAAACTGCTGGGGGACATTATTACTGGGGGGGCATCTACTGGGGGAAAACTACTGGGGGACTATTACTGGGGGCCAACTACAAAGGTGCTAACTACTGGCGGTGTAACTACAGGGGCATTACTACTGGCGGCTTAACTACAGGGGCATTACTACTTGGGGGCTAAACTAAAGGGGGGAGGGTAAACTACTGGGGTCATGACTGCAGGGGAATTACCACTGCGGGCATTACTACAGGCAACATTACTACTGGGGGCAATACGGGCATTGCATAAGGGGCACCACTACTATGGGGTCTATATAAGGGGCACTACCAGTACAGTGGACATTGCATAATGAGCGCTACAACTGTGGGCATTGTATAAGATGCGCCACCTCACATGCACCGAAGCCGCACGCAAATGTACTTGCCCCTTCCATGGTGCCCCCCCTATCATTTTCTTCTGGATCCGCCCCTGATAGTCAGTGAGGTTGAAAAGAGGCAAAATGCCCATCAGGTTCAACCTGTATTCTGTGTTTATCTGTTCATATTATAATGCGGCTGCTGAAGTAATGTCTTAGTACCAATTGACAGCTATGGTTCTTACCACTCCTAGATAATTTAATGTCAATATGTTAAGTGGTATAACCCTGGATACATTTTCCAGTTAGGAATTTGTCCAATACATTTTTAAATACATTTACAGAGTCTGCCATTATTACCTTCTCCGGCAGGTAGTTCCAAATCTTTATTGCCCTTACCGTGAAGAACCCTTACCGTGAAGAACCCTTTCCTACGTTGTGTACGGAATTTTCTCTCCTCTAGCCTAAGCGAGTGCCCACGTGTCCTATACAGAGTTCTTTTAATAAACAAATCCGCTGCTAGCTCCTTGTTCTGACCCTTTACATATTTAAAGATATTAATAATGTCTCTTCTCAGTGGCCTCTTTTCTAGTGTATACATATTTAACCTAGTAAGCCTTTCCTGGTACTCCAGAGTCTCTAACCCTTTAATCAATTTAGTAGCTCTTCTTTGAACTCTTTCTAGTTCCCCGATATCTTTTTTATAATACGGTGCCCAGAACTGAACACAATATTCCAGATGCGGACGAACCAATGATTTGTACAGTGGCAGGATTACATCCTCATCCCTTGTCTCAATGCCCCGTTTAATGCACACAAGAACCTTACTTGCCTTCTTTGCTGCAATTTAACATTGTGTCCTGTTATTAAGCCTATTGTCTATGAGCACCCCCAAATCTTTCTCCGCCATAGTTACCTCTATATTTTCCCCATCTAGAGTGTAGAATGGAAGTACGTTTTTTGACCCAAAATGCATAACTTTGCATTTTTTCTATATTGAACCTCATTCTCCATTTAGACGCCCAGGTTTCCAGTTTAACTAAGTCATTCTATAGAGACTCCACATCGTCTTCTGAATTAATTACCTTACACAGTTTAGTATCACCTGCAAAGATTTACACTGTGCTTTCCAGGCCTATTCCTAGATCATTGATAAATATATTGAACAGTGGCGGGCCAAGAACAGACCCTTGTGGTATTCCACTGACTACTGGTGGCCAGCTGGAGAACATCCCATTGACCACTACTCGTTGTACTCTGTTATCCAGCCAGTTACTTATCTATGTACAAATGGTATTTCCTAGACCAAGTTCCCTTAATTTGTTGATCAGTCTCCTATGATGCACTGTATCGAAGGCTTTTGCAAAATCTAAATACACCACGTCCACTGCTTTTTCATGGTCAAGATTGTCGCTCACTTCCTCGTAGAAGCTAATTAAGTTGGTTTGGCATGATCTGTCCCTTACAAACCCATGCTAACTTTTGCTAATAAACTTAATAGCCTATAGGTGATCCCCTATGCTATCCCTCAAAATGCCTTCCAATATTTTACTCTCTATACAGGTTAAACTAACTGGTCTACAGTTCCCAGGATTGTTTTTATTTCCCTTTTTAAATAAAGGCACTATGTGCCAATCCCTTGGTACCATACCTGATCTAACTGAACTATGGAAAATCAAGTATAGGGGTCTTGCTAGCTGTAACCTAAGCTCCATAATAACCCTTGGATGAACACCGTCTGGGCCTGGTGATTTATTAATCTTCACGTTACTTAGTCTCTCCAGGACTACTTCCTCACTTAAACAAGCATCAAGCCAAGAGTCATTACCTTCACTGTCGTTATGCACTAATGTCACCGGCTCATCCTCCCTGGTGAATACTTGTTCAAGCAGAATCCGCAACATGGACAGGAGTGGAAAAATCCATATGTGACAATAAATTTGTACTACAAAGGGTATGCATTGCAGGCAACTGTCGTACTGGATAAGATGTGAGTAAGGTCCCCTAATCTCCCCTTGCTGAGCTTTGATTACTACCCATCCTGTTAATCCTGAAAGGGTTAACACTCCCTTCTGCTGTTGCCTGGGAGACTCCAGCAGGACCAGTGAGCATACAGGCACTAGGACCCTTGGACTTACTTATAGTATAGGAGGGAGTGAGAAGGCTGATGGAGTTTTGATTGGCTGTGGCAGAGCGGGAAAAAAGAGGTGGGTTTCGCACCAGTGTGTGTGAGAGGAGACGCACTGTGGAGAGTGGATCTGCCGCTGAGGAGACCGCTGTGGAGAGCGGAGCGGCTGCTGAGGAGACCACTGTGAGGGGACACGATGTGGAGAGCGGAGCCACTGCTGAGGAGACCGCTGTGAGGAGACACGCTATGGAGAGCAGAGCTGCCGCTGAGGAGACCGCTGTGAGGAGACACGCCATGGAGAGTGGAGCTGCCGCTGAGGAGACCGCTGTGAAAGCTGCTAAAGTGAAACCAGCCTGCCCAGTACTGAGAGAAGCTGCCGGGAAAGGTCTCAGGTGATAGAGGGGAGTAGGTGAGGCTGCTGATAGCAGGTACCTACCTCTGACGCACCGACACTCCAGCTAATGCCCTCAGTTAGAAACCCAGAGTCACCCAGCTCCACATACACAGCTGAATAGGGGTCAGATGAGAGAGAGAGAGAGGAAGACACTCTTCCTTTTACTTGACAGACACAGCTATTAAGAGTACTGGACAGTATTAAATATTGTACCTTTCAACAGGGGAGTCCATTTAATGACCAGCACGACCCTTTTTGGATTTAATTTACCTCAGGAAAGGCAAGCGCCAGGTAGCAAAAGAAACTCTAATATAACATTTGCAGAGAGTTAGATTTGGGTGGGTTATTTCGTTTCTGTGCAGGGTAAATACTGGCTGCTTTATTTTTACACTGCAATTTAGATTTCAGTTTGAATACACCCCACCCAAATCTAACTCTCTCTGCACATGTTACATCTGCCCCCCCGCAGTGCACATGGTTTTGCCCAACTGCTAACAAACTTGCTACACTGTGACATTGGGGATCATTCCGAGTTGATTGCTAGCTGCCGTTGTTCGCAGCGCAGCGACCAGTGGAAAAAATGGCTAATCTGCGCATGCATATGCACCGCAATGCGCACGCGCAACGTACGGGTACAAAGTCCTATGTGGTTTTGCACAGGTTCTAGCAATGCTTTCAGTCGGACGGCCGAACGCAGGAAGATTGACATGAAGTGGGCGTTTCTGGGTGTCAACCGACAGTTTTCAGGGAGTACTTAGAAAAACGCAGGCGTGGCTGGGCGAAAGCTGGGCGGGTGTGTGACGTCAAAAGTCGTCCCTCCGTCGTTAGAATCAACGCACACGAAGAGTAACTACAGGGCTGGTCTTGTTTTGCACAAAATGATTTTGCAGGCGCTCTGCTGCACAAGCGTTTGCACTTCTGCAAAGCAAAAATACACTCCCCGGTGGGCGGTGACAATGTGTTTGCATGGCAGCTAAAAGTATCTAGCGAGCGATCAACTCGGAATGACCCCCATTGTCTTATTGTTTGCAATATTTCATTTGCTTTGTCTCTGCCTAATTTTCCTTATTTGTGGAAGTGTATTTGCAAATAACTAATTCAATCCATAGCGGTGACCAGTTGATGCGGAACAATAAATCTTTATGTCACCGTCCTTACGTGTGGTGACTATTGTGATGGGTCCTCCGGGGTTGGGGTTTCTCGTCCCTCTGCCTAGGGTTCCCATGGGCCCTCATTCCGTGTTGTTCGCTCGTCATTTTTCTTTCGCAACGGAGCGATTAGTCGCTAATGCGCATGCGCAATGTCCGCAGTGCGACTGCGCCAAGTAAATTTGCTATGCAGTTAGGTAATTTACTCACGGCATTACGAGGTTTTTTCTTCGTTCTGATGATCGTAATGTGATTGACAGGAAGTGGGTGTTTCTGGGCGGAAACTGGCCGTTTTATGGGTGTGTGTGCGAAAAAACGCTACCGTTTCTGGTAAAAACGCGGGAGTGGCCGGAGAAACGGAGGAGTGTCTGGGCGAACGCTGGATGTGTTTGTGACGTCAAACCAGGAACGACAAGCACTGAACTGATCGCAGATGCCGAGTAAGTCTGGAGCTACTCAGAAACTGCTAAGAAGTGTCTATTCGCAATTTTGCTAATCTTTTGTTCGCAATTTTGATAAGCTAAGATTCACTCCCAGTAGGCGGCAGCTTAGCGAGTGCAAAGCTGCTAAAAGCAGCTTGCGAGCGAACAACTCGGAATGACCACAATAGTGCGATCCGGTCCAAGAGGTGATCCCAGGTGAAGAATCCAGTCCACCAACACCTGCACCTTCAGAGACATTTCTACCTATACCTACCTGTTACACATACACGCCTTCCCCTTGCAGAAGATCGGACCATTTGTCCAGTAGCATCCAGGATTAAAAATAAAAAAAATTGCATTACTCAAACCAGACCGTACCAGAGGAGCTATATGTGTATACACATATAGCTCCTCTCCGCAAATGGCGGAAACCCTTGTGGATTCCGTCATCTGCAGGGCCGCCAGCCAATCAGCAGCTAGCTGTGAGCGGCCTGACGGTCAATCAACCATTGGACAACACGATTCTATCCATTACAATTTTATAGAGCGATTTCTAGCTACAAATGTCAAAACCTGGTGCTGTCCCTGGGAAGTAGGGACGGTTGGCTAGGATGCTGTGTATTTGTCACCACAATGAAAGGTTGCCAGTCACCTTCATACAGTACAGGCAGCCATTTTATGGAATGTAAACTAGCCATGACAATGCAGCCTATCAATGAACTGAGACATGAGTTACGTTGGAGACTAGTGTACAAAACTAAACCCAATATGGTGGCTAATGTACAAAGATAAGCATAATGGGGTGGCCAGTGTACAAAGCTGAGTCCAAAATTGAGGCTAGTGTACAGGGCAGGGCTTAATGTGGTGGTTAGTGTACACAGCCGAGCATAATGCAGTGTCTAGTGTACAAAGCTGAGACCTAATGGGATAGCTCATGTACAAATCTAAGACAAAATGTGATGGCTAGTGTACAAAGCTGAACCCAGTATGGAGATTAGTATATAAATCTGAGACCACTTTGTGGTTAGTGTACAAAACAGCCATTGTGATGACTAGTGTAAAAAGATAGACTGATTGTGGTGGCTAGAGTACAAAACTGAGCCCAACATTTTGGCAACTGTACTTAGCTAAGCCATTTGTGGCTAGTAGACAAAACTGAGTTACCGGTATCAGCTAGTATACAAAGCTAAGCATAAAGGGATGGCTCGTATACAAATCTGAGCCTAATGTAGTGACTACTGTTAATGCTGAACGTAATATGGTGGTTAGTGTTTAAATATGAGACAAATTTGTGGCTAGTTTCCAAAGCTGAGTCATTGTGATGGCTAGTGCACAAATCTAAGCTGTATATGGTGGTTAGTAAACACAACTCAGCTCAGAATTTTGACAGGGGTACTAAGCTAAGCCTAATGTGGCGGCTAGTGTATAAAGCTGAGCCTAAATTTGATGGCTAGTGTAAAAAGCTAGTCAGCTGTGGTGGCTAGTATACAAAGCTAAGCATAACGCAATGGCTCAAATGTTCAAATTTTTAGCTAATGTAAAAAGCTGATCCTAATGTGGTGGCTAGTGTACTAAGCGAAACCAATGTGGTGATTTATTTATAAAACTATGCAAATTTAAGGCTAGTATTAAAAATAATACTATTTTTAATACATTTGGGAGCCAAATGTGATGGTTAGTAAAGCTGAGACTAATACTGTGGCTACTGTACAAAGCTGGGCCAAGTCTTGTGGCTAGTATCTAATATAAGTCCCCAAGTAAATGGCTAGTGAGCAAAGCTAACCAAATGGATGATCAGTGTACAGTAGGGACCTCAGTGAGAGGTTAAGCAGCAGTGTTACCCGGTTGATGCCTCTTGTGAGGTGCGTCACACAACGTGTTACCCGGCTCTGAGGTGCATCACATAACGTGTTACCCGGTTGATGCCTCTGTGTGGTGCGTCACATAACATGTTACCCGGTTGCAGCCTCTGTGAGGTGCGTCACACAACGTGTTACCCGGCTCTGAGGTGCATCACATAACGTGTTACCCGGTTGATGCCTCTGTGAGGTGCGTCACATAACGTGTTACCCAGTTGATGCCTCTGTGAGGTGCGTCACATAACGTGTTACCCGGTTGATGCCTCTGTGAGGTGCGTCAAATTACGTGTTACCTAGTTGGTGCCTCTGTGAGGTGCGTCACATAACGTGTTACCCGGTTGATGCCTCTGTGAGGTGCGTCACATAACGTGTTACCCGGTTGATGCCTCTGTGAGGTGCGTCAAATTACGTGTTACCTAGTTGGTGCCTCTGTGAGGTGCGTCACATAACATGTTACCCAGTTGATGCCTCAGTGAGGTGCGTCACATAACGTGTTACCCAGTTGATGACTCTGAGGTGCGTCACATAACGTGTTACCCGGTTGATGTCTCTGTGAGGTGCGTCACATAACGTGTTACCCGGTTGATGTCTCTGTGAGGTGCGTCACATAACATGTTACCCGGTTGCAGCCTCAGTGAGGTGCGTCACATAACGTGTTACCCGGTTGATGCCTCAATGAGGTGCGTCACATAACGTGTTACCCGGTTGCAGCCTCAGTGAGGTGCGTCACATAACGTGTTACCGGGTTGCAGCCTCTGTGAGGTGCATCACATAACGTGTTACCCGGTTGCAGCCTCAGTGAGGTGCATCACATAACGTGTTACCCGGTTGCAGCCTCAGTGAGGTGCGTCACATAACGTGTTACCAGGTTGATGCCTCAGTGAGGTGCGTCACATAACGTGTTACCAGATTGATGCCTCAGTGAGGTGCATCACATAACGTGTTACCAGGTTGATGCCTCAGTGAGGTGCGTCACATAACGTGTTACCCGGTTGTTGCCTCAGTGAGGTGCATCACATAACGTGTTACCAGGTTGATGCCTCAGTGAGGTGCGTCACATAACGTGTTACCTAGTTGGTGCCTCTGTGAGGTGCGTCACATAACGTGTTACCCGGTTGATGCCTCTGTGAGGTGCGTCACATAACGTGTTACCCGGTTGATGCCTCTGTGAGGTGCGTCAAATTACGTGTTACCTAGTTGGTGCCTCTGTGAGGTGCGTCACATAACATGTTACCCAGTTGATGCCTCAGTGAGGTGCGTCACATAACGTGTTACCCAGTTGATGACTCTGAGGTGCGTCACATAACGTGTTACCCGGTTGATGTCTCTGTGAGGTGCGTCACATAACGTGTTACCCAGTTGATGACTCTGAGGTGCGTCACATAACGTGTTACCCGGTTGATGTCTCTGTGAGGTGCGTCACATAACGCGTTACCCGGTTGATGTCTCTGTGAGGTGCGTCACATAACATGTTACCCGGTTGCAGCCTCAGTGAGGTGCGTCACATAACGTGTTACCCGGTTGATGCCTCAATGAGGTGCGTCACATAACGTGTTACCCGGTTGCAGCCTCAGTGAGGTGCGTCACATAACGTGTTACCGGGTTGCAGCCTCTGTGAGGTGCATCACATAACGTGTTACCCGGTTGCAGCCTCAGTGAGGTGCATCACATAACGTGTTACCCGGTTGCAGCCTCAGTGAGGTGCGTCACATAACGTGTTACCAGGTTGATGCCTCAGTGAGGTGCGTCACATAACGTGTTACCAGATTGATGCCTCAGTGAGGTGCATCACATAACGTGTTACCAGGTTGATGCCTCAGTGAGGTGCGTCACATAACGTGTTACCCGGTTGTTGCCTCAGTGAGGTGCATCACATAACGTGTTACCAGGTTGATGCCTCAGTGAGGTGCGTCACATAACGTGTTACCTAGTTGGTGCCTCTGTGAGGTGCGTCACATAACGTGTTACCCGGTTGATGCCTCTGTGAGGTGCGTCACATAACGTGTTACCCGGTTGATGCCTCTGTGAGGTGCGTCAAATTACGTGTTACCTAGTTGGTGCCTCTGTGAGGTGCGTCACATAACATGTTACCCAGTTGATGCCTCAGTGAGGTGCGTCACATAACGTGTTACCCAGTTGATGACTCTGAGGTGCGTCACATAACGTGTTACCCGGTTGATGTCTCTGTGAGGTGCGTCACATAACGTGTTACCCGGTTGATGTCTCTGTGAGGTGCGTCACATAACATGTTACCCAGTTGATGCCTCAGTGAGGTGCGTCACATAACGTGTTACCCGGTTGATGCCTCAATGAGGTGCGTCACATAACGTGTTACCCGGTTGCAGCCTCAGTGAGGTGCGTCACATAACGTGTTACCGGGTTGATGCCTCTGTGAGGTGCGTCACATAACGTGTTACCCGGTTGCAGCCTCTGTGAGGTGCATCACATAACGTGTTCCCCGGTTGCAGCCTCAGTGAGGTGCATCACATAACGTGTTACCCGGTTGCAGCCTCAGTGAGGTGCGTCACATAACGTGTTACCCGGTTGATGCCTCAGTGAGGTGCGTCACATAACGTGTTACCAGGTTGATGCCTCAGTGAGGTGCGTCACATAACGTGTTACCAGGTTGATGCCTCAGTGAGGTGCGTCACATAACGTGTTACCAGGTTGATGCCTCAGTGAGGTGCGTCACATAACGTGTTACCCGGTTGTTGCCTCAGTGAGGTGCATCACATAACGTGTTACCAGGTTGATGCCTCAGTGAGGTGCGTCACATAACGTGTTACCAGGTTGATGCCTCAGTGAGGTGCGTCACATAACGTGTTACCAGATTGATGCCTCAGTGAGGTGCATCACATAACGTGTTACCAGGTTGATGCCTCAGTGAGGTGCGTCACATAACGTGTTACCCGGTTGTTGCCTCAGTGAGGTGCATCACATAACGTGTTACCAGGTTGATGCCTCAGTGAGGTGCGTCACATAACGTGTTACCAGGTTGATGCCTCAGTGAGGTGCGTCACATAACGTGTTACCAGATTGATGCCTCAGTGAGGTGCATCACATAACGTGTTACCCGGTTGTTGCCTCAGTGAGGTGCATCACATAACGTGTTACCAGGTTGATGCCTCAGTGAGGTGCGTCACATAACGTGTTACCAGGTTGATGCCTCAGTGAGGTGCCTCACATAACATGCTCTGTATAAATTCCAATATGTGGTTGTGTGGTAGTCATTGTATGAGACACATATATTACATTTATACGTCACAGCTTTGCATAGAGAGCTGACCGGCTCTGGATGCTACAGAGATATGTGATTTGGTTTTGAGTTGTGGGACTGACTCCCACATACGTTGATCACAGCTCGGTGACTTTGGAGAGTCACAATGAACGTAGATGGGGTTTTCTGATTACTTTATTCATTGGTTTGACTTTGTACATGATCCCCTACAGTCAGTGGCGGAACTAGCGAGCGGTGGGCCCAGGTGCAACAAAATGTTTTGGGCCCCTCTCATCCCGTCCACCCCCCTCACCTCCAAATTAGGGATTCTTTGCATGCGCCCGTATAGTTATATATATATCTATATATATATATATATATATATATATATATATAAAATTTAAAAAGGGGATTGCTGGCCACACAGGTGTATGTTTGTATGTATGTATGTATGTATGTATGTATGTATGTATGTGTGTGTGTGTGTGTGTGTGTGTGTGTGTGTGTGTATGTATGTATGTATGTATGTGCAAGTAGAAAAAAATTGTTAGTGGTATTGTGTGCGCGTGCACACCAAAAAATGTCCTCATAGTGCCAGATATGCCCCCACAGTGCCAGATATGCCCTCATAGTGCCAGATATGCCCCCACAGTGCCAGATATGCCCTCATAGTGCCAGATATTCCCCCACAGTGCCAGATATGTCCTCATAGTGCCAGATATGCCCCCACAGTGCCAAATATGTCCTCATAGTGCCAGATATGTCCTCATAGTGCCAGATATGCCCCCACAGTGCCAGATATTCCCCCACAGTGCCAGATATTCCCCCACAGTGCCAGATATGTCCTCATAGTGCCAGATATGTCCTCATAGTGCCAGATATGCCCCCACAGTGCCAGATATGCCCTCATAGTGCCAGATATGCCCCCACAGTGCCAGATATTTTCCCACAGTGCCAGATATGTCCTCATAGTGCCAGATATGCCCCCACAGTGCCAGATATTCCTCCAGAGTGCCAGATATGTCCTCATAGTGCCAGATATGTCCTCATAGTGCCAGATATGCCCCCACAGTGCCAGATATGCCCTCATAGTGCCAGATATGCCCTCATAGTGCCAGATATGTCCTCATAGTGCCAGATATGACCCCACAGTGCCAGATATGCCCTCATAGTGCCAGATATGTCCTCATAGTGCCAGATATGCCCCCACAGTGCCAGATATGCCCCGACAGTGCCAGATATGCCCTCATAGTGCCAGATATGTCCTCACAGTGCCAGATATGTCCTTATAGTGTCAGCTATGCCCTCATAGTGCCAGATATGCCAACACAGTGCTAGATATGCCCCCACAGTGCCAGATATGCCCTCATAGTGCCAGATATGTCCTCATAGTGCCAGATATGCCCCCACAGTGCCAGATATGCCCCGACAGTGCCAGATATGCCCTCATAGTGCCAGATATGTCCTCACAGTGCCAGATATGTCCTCATAGTGTCAGCTATGCCCTCATAGTGCCAGATATGCCAACACAGTGCTAGATATGCCCCCACAGTGCCAGATATGCCCTCATAGTGTCAGCTATGCCCTCATAGTGCCAGATATGCCCCCACAGTGCCAGATATTCCCCCAGAGTGCCAGATATGCCCTCATAGTGCCAGATATGCCCTCATAGTGCCAGATATGCCCTCATAGTGCCAGATATGCCCCCACAGTGCCAGATATGTCCTCATAGTGTCAGCTATGCCCTCATAGTGCCAGATATGCCAACACAGTGCTAGATATGCCCCCACAGTGCCAGATATGCCCTCATAGTGTCAGCTATGCCCTCATAGTGCCAGATATGCCCCCACAGTGCCAGATATTCCCCCAGAGTGCCAGATATGCCCTCATAGTGCCAGATATGCCCTCATAGTGCCAGATATGCCCTCATAGTGCCAGATATGCCCCCACAGTGCCAGATATGCCCTCATAGTGCCAGATATGCCCCCACAGTGCCAGATATACCCTCATAGTGTCAGCTATGCCCTCATAGTGCCAGATATGCCCCCACAGTGCCAGATATGTCCTCATAGTGCCAGATATGCCCCCACAGTGCCAGATATGCCCTCATAGTGCCAGATATGCCCTCATAGTGCCAGATATGCCCCCACAGTGCCAGATATGCCCCGACAGTGCCAGATATGCCCTCATAGTGCCAGATATGTCCTCACAGTGCCAGATATGTCCTCATAGTGTCAGCTATGCCCTCATAGTGCCAGATATGCCAACACAGTGCTAGATATGCCCCCACAGTGCCAGATATGCCCTCATAGTGTCAGCTATGCCCTCATAGTGCCAGATATGCCCCCACAGTGCCAGATATTCCCCCAGAGTGCCAGATATGCCCTCATAGTGCCAGATATGCCGTCATAGTGCCAGATATGCCCTCATAGTGCCAGATATGCCCCCACAGTGCCAGATATGCCCTCATAGTGCCAGATATGCCCCCACAGTGCCAGATATGCCCTCATAGTGCCAGATATGCCCTCATAGTGCCAGATATGCCCCCACAGTGCCAGATATGCCCTCATAGTGTCAGCTATGCCCTCATAGTGCCAGATATGCCTCCACAGTGCCAGATATTCCCCCAGAGTGCCAGATATGTCCTCATAGTGCCAGATATGTCCTCATAGTGCCAGATATGCCCCCACAGTGCCAGATATGCCCCCACAGTGCCAGATATGCCAACACAGTGCTAGATATGCCCAGTCCACCCGCCCCCCATGTCCCCCGCAGCCTGTCTCTACTCATCATGATTCGGCAGGTGTCCACGGCAGTGCAGACTGGCAGTAGGTCCCCCTCGCTCCTGCTTCTCCTTCTCACATGCCTGGTGCATGGCCTGTGCAGGATGCAGGGAGGGGGGTGAATGGCGCTATGCGGTGGAACTGAAAGGCAGGGGGCAGCGGAGTGCGGGCAGCAGCAGGCGGTGTGGGCAGCGGTGGCCGGGCTTGGGACAGGGGAGTGTGAATGGCGCTGTGTGGTGGAAATGAATGACAGGGGGCAGCGAAGTGTGGGCAGCAGCAGGCGGTGCGGGCAGCGGTGGCCGGGCTTGGGACAGAAGGGCAAGTCTGCAGTGGCTGAGGAGGCGGGCGGCAGTGCTTCAGCGAGCGTGGAGAGGGATGGCTGCAGCGGCGTCACTGGTTGATGCACCAATTACAGTGCGCTGCTGCGGCTCCCGAGTCCCCCTCCCTCCTCCTCCTTTCCCTCATGGCTGCTCCCTGCGCTCTGCTCCTCTTCGGCGGCAGGCGGCATGTAATGAGTCAGTTTGACTCATTACTTGCCGCTGGCTTTGGGCCCCTTGACAGCGGTGGGCCCCAGTGCAAGGCACTGCCTGCACTGGCGGTAGTTCCGCCACTGCCTACAGTTACACCTGATTAAACCCCACGTAGTGGCTGTTGCACAGTGAGTACTAGGACAGGTTGTGTAAGGTGTATGGGTACAGCCGGGCTATTTGCAGATATACGCTGTGTATATAACGTGCCTCCTAGCCTGGCTCATCATCCTGGGATGAATATACCAGACTTTGCATACCAGTCATAATATCTAACATCATCCACGTACAGCTGGCTAATCTAAGATGGCGCAGACACTGCTTATGTATTTTTGGTGGTTTTTACCACTTTGTCCTTTCCGCTAAAGAAACACATTCATTAACAATTAGCAGACGTATGACTATGGCAATTAAAAGAAATTCAGCCCAAATATTACACAAAATAAAGTTACATTTCCTAAAAGATGATAAGATGATTTGCACAAAGGTTAATCATTTATCTGTTGCCTTCTGGTGGAATAATAAGTGTACAGTACAGGCGCCTCGAACAGGAGCAGTGGACGTATCGGTTCTGCTTGAGACGACAGTGGGGTTTATTCATGAAGCAGTGAAAAGAGTGGAGAAGTGAGCCAGTGGAGAGTTGCCATGGCAACCAATCAGCTGCTACGTATAATTTTATAGAATGCGCTTTATAAATGTTACCTGTGAATCTGCATCTAAAGACACAGGGGGTCATTCCGAGATGATCGCTAGATAAAAATGTTCGCAGCACAGCGATTAAGTGAAAAAGTGGCACTTCTGCGCATGCGGCGCAAAGCGCACGCGTGACGTACTTTCACAACAGCCGATGTAGTTTCACACAAGGTCTAGCGAAGCTTTTCATTCGCAATGTCTGCCGCAGAGTGATTGACATGAAGTGGGCGTTTCTGGGTGTCGACTGACCGTTTTCAGGGAGTGTTCAGAAAAATGCAGGCGTGCCAGGAAAAACGCAGGTGTGGCTGTGAGAACGCAGGGCGTGTTTGCAACGTCAAATCCGGAACTGAACAGTCTGAAGTGATCGCAAGCGTTGAGTAGGTCTGGAGCTACTCTGAAACTGGACAATTTTTTTTGTAGCCGCTCTGCGATCCTTTCGTTCGCACTTCTGCTAAAATACACTCCCAGTGGGCGGCGGCTTAGCGTTTGCACGGCTGCTAAAAACTGCTAGCGAGCGATCAACTCGGAATGACCCCCACAGTCGCTTGCTTCAGCCCCTCCAAAAAAAAAAACAGCGGCATCACACCTCTGTTTTCTACAACATCCTACATCACTGTCCCCAAAAGTCTGCAGCCTGTCAATCAAGCTGGTTATAGAGCTGTACTGCGACCCATGTCGCGAAACCATTGCGGAACATGTCTGGTGTGGCTCCGACGCAAGAGTAGATCACCGAACTGAACCTTCACCCACCTCTGAATCAGGCACAGTGGTCCTGAGTCCTGACATTCCACCCAGTACCTGTTTTCTGCAACTAACCATGCAGGCAGCTGCCGCTAGCGTCTCAGTGGAGTTTAATGTGTGCAAAGAACTGAGTGGGATGAGAGTTTGCCATAGGGAGCAATAATCCCTACGACTGGTGTATTGAGCCAGAGATGATGCATGCCCCTAGGGAGACCGCTGTAACTGACCGCACACATGCATAGGAGAAACCATTCAGAAAGTGTAATATCAGTGTCTGCAAGTTTTATTATCAACTGGGGGATACAGATAAAAAAATCATTGCATTAACTTTACTTCTACAAAAACATATTAAAAAAACAAACATATATATATATATATATATATAAAATAAAACACAATTCCCAAGCGCGCTATATGGAACGTATTTACGGTGATTCTTCCAAGGAAACCCACGTGGATATACAATATATACTGGAGAATGCTATTATCTGGGGACCTGTAACAGACAACCCCTCACCAGATAGTCACCCAAACAAGAGGCCCAAGGCCAATTAGTAAAAAATATTAGTTTAATATCACAAATTTGAACAAATAGATGTTAACGATAGTTCATTACACAATATTTGCATATAAAATTACATAAAATATATGCGTCAGTAAGTTATGTTCAGTATGTTCAATATATGATGTTAACTTTAGATACTCCCTCACCTCTTTCAAGTGTGAGCTCAAAAGGGAGTATCTTCACAAACTGGGTTGATAGCTTTTGACTGACAGACCCAACGCGTTTCGTTTAAACGACTTTATCAGGGGTAGCGATATGAAAATCAAGCCTATTTGATGCTAGTAAGTGTATATATATAAAGGTTCAAACTTTGGCAATAAATAAGTTCATCTCTTATGTGGCTCCTAATGAGAACTTTAATTGCAGCTCTTCTAGAGAATGCTGACAACCATATGCCGGTGTCTTAACAAAACCACCTGAATATATTACTCGACTCATAAGCATAAATGTTCTGATTCAGGCTTTGGCACAAAGATATAGGAGTCAAGATAGTATAGCGGATTTAACAAACATAAGGGTATGTGCACTGAAACTTCCTCAATCAGGTTCACAAATAGATCCTGGTGGGTTCAGCAGCAACCATATGTGTGGAAGTAGCAGGATATATATATAAGTATACACACACACACACACACACACACACACACACACACACACACGTACTCACCTGTACCCTGCTGGTGCCCCTGCGGTAGATATGTATATACATTAGAAGTAGCAGCACTTAGTCAGCGCTGCCAGGCAGGCAAATCTCATGGTTATAGTCCTGCAGGACCTCTCTCTGTAGAGCACAGCACACCTGGACAATGTTCTGCTCACAGCTCCGAGCCTGGTGCAGAGCATCTCACACTTGCTCAGCCCACAAACCACATGTGTTGCATTGAAGCTCCACCTTTCTGATCATACATACAAACCTGTGTGATTATCTCATAGCTGCACCCTTGTGGGCTAGTTATAAACCCGACCAGAGTCACTGTGACTAATTCCTTGTAATACGTGATCTGCACAGGGAGATGTATGCGTC
The DNA here is from genome assembly GCF_028390025.1 of Pseudophryne corroboree. Taxonomy (NCBI): domain Eukaryota; kingdom Metazoa; phylum Chordata; class Amphibia; order Anura; family Myobatrachidae; genus Pseudophryne; species Pseudophryne corroboree. The sequence goes on from NC_086452.1 coordinate 33,696,999, forward strand.
CGCCTAGAGAAGAATTATGGGGGAGATGTATCAAACTGTGGAGAGAGATACTGGGGGTATTGATCAAAGTGTGGAGAGAGACAAAGTACCACCCGTTGTCATTTTTCAACCGCAGCCTGTAACATGGCAGCTAGAAGCTGATTATCCGGTACCTTATCTTTCTCCACTTTATCTTTCTCCAACTTTTAATAAATGTTCCCCTATGGGCTAAAGGCAATATCCTCCTTTCTGCAAATCTGCCCATTTTTTTAAAGCAGCAATCAGGTTGGTTTTGCCTAGTAAATGATTGCTGCTTTAAAACAGGCAGACTCACATAAAGTCCTGTACTTGCAGGCAGCAACTCGGAGGCTACATTTAAAGGGTCATTCCGAGTTGATCGCTCGCTATTTTTTGCAGCGCTGCGATCAGATAGACGCCGCCTATAGGGGAGTGTATTTTTGCTTTGTAAGTGTGTGATCGCATGTGCAGCCGAGCGGTACAAAAAAGTTTTATGCAGATTCTGAGTAGCTCAGAACTTACTCAGCCGCTGTGATCACTTCAGCCTGTTCTTGTCCGGAATTGAAGTCAGACACCGCCCTGCAAACGCTTAGACACGCCTGTATTTTTCCAACCACTCCCAGAAAACAGTCAGTTGACACCCACAAATGCCCTCTTCCTGTCAATTTCCTCGCGAACGGCTGTGCGAATGAATTCCTTCTTAAAGCCATCGCTCAGCAACGATCCGCTTTGTACTCGTATGAAGCACTTGCGCATTGCGGTGCATACGCATGCGCAGTTCTGACGTGATCGCAGCGCTGCAAAAAATCCTAGCGTGCAATCAGGTCGGAATGACCCCCCTTAGTCCACTTTTATTGTAAGGCAAACTTAAACCCAGCACCCAGATATCCGAGTACTAACAGTTGACAGAGTCTGGTCGGTACAGTATATAGGGGTCATTCCGAGTTGTTCGCTCTGTAAATTTCTTCGCATCGCAGCGATTTTCCGCTTAGTGCGCATGCGCAATGTTCGCACTGCGACTGCGCCAAGTAAATTTGCTATGCAGTTAGGTATTTTACTCACGTGTTTTTCTTCGTTCTGGCGATCGTAATGTGATTGACAGGAAGTGGGTGTTTCTGGGCGTAAACAGGCCGTTTTATGGGCGTGTGGGAAAAAACGCTACAGTTTCTGGGAAAAACGCGGGAGTGGCTGGAGAAACGGAGGAGTGTCTGGGCGAACGCTGGGTGTGTTTGTGACGTCAAACCAGGAACGACAAGCACTGAACTGATCGCAGATGCCAAGTAAGTGTGGAGCTACTCTGAAACTGCTAAGAGGTATGTAATCGCAATTTTGAGAATCTTTCGTTCGCAATTTTAAGAAGCTAAGATTCACTCCCAGTAGGCGGCGGCTTAGCGTGTGCAATGCTGCTAAAAGCAGCTTGCGAGCGAACAACTCGGAATGAGGGCCATAGTGTAGTACACCCATCACAGTGTCATTCCTCCTGTACAGTATATAGTGTAGTACACCCATCACAGTGTCATTCCTCCTGTACAGTATATAGTGTAGTACACCCATCACAGTGTCATTCCTCCTGTACAGTATATAGCGTAGTGCACCAGTCAGTGTCCTTCCTCCTGTACAGTATATAGTGTAGTACACCCATCACAGTGTCATTCCTCCTGTACAGTATATAGCGTAGTGCACCAGTCAGTGTCCTTCCTTCTGTACAGTATATAGTGTAGTACACCCATCACAGTGTCATTCCTCCTGTACAGTATATAGCGTAGTGCACCCGTCACAGTGTCCTCCTCCTGTACAGTATATAGTGTAGTACATCCATCACAGTGTCATTCCTCCTGTACAGTATATAGCGTAGTGCACCCGTCACAGTGTCCTCCTCCTGTACAGTATATAGTGTAGTACACCCATCACAGTGTCATTCCTACTGTACAGTATATAGCGTAGTGCACCCGTCACAGTGTCCTCCTCCTGTACAGTATATAGTGTAGTACACCCATCACAGTGTCATGCCTCCTGTACAGTATACAGCGTAGTCCACCTGTCACAGTGTCCTCCCTCCTGTACAGTATATAGTGTAGTGCACCTGTCACAGTGTCCTCCTCCTGTACAGTATATAGCATAGTGCACCTGTCACAGTGTCATGCCTCCTGTACAGTATATAGCGTAGTGCACCTGTCACAGTGTCATTCCTCCTGTACAGTATATAGCGTAGTGCACCCGTCACAGTGTCCTTCCTCCTGTACAGTGTATAGCGTAGTGCACCTATCACAGTGTCCTCCTCCTGTACAGTACATAGCGTAGTGCACCTGTCACAGTGTCCTCCCTCCTGTACAGTATATAGTGTAGTACACCCATCACAGTGTCATTCCTACTGTACAGTATATAGCGTAGTGCACCCGTCACAGTGTCCTCCTCCTGTACAGTATATAGTGTAGTACACCCATCACAGTGTCATGCCTCCTGTACAGTATACAGCGTAGTCCACCTGTCACAGTGTCCTCCCTCCTGTACAGTATATAGTGTAGTGCACCTGTCACAGTGTCCTCCTCCTGTACAGTATATAGCATAGTGCACCTGTCACAGTGTCATGCCTCCTGTACAGTATATAGCGTAGTGCACCTGTCACAGTGTCATTCCTCCTGTACAGTATATAGCGTAGTGCACCCGTCACAGTGTCCTTCCTCCTGTACAGTGTATAGCGTAGTGCACCTATCACAGTGTCCTCCTCCTGTACAGTACATAGCGTAGTGCACCTGTCACAGTGTCCTTCCTCCTGTACAGTATATAGTGTAGTGCACCTGTCACAGTGTCCTCCTCCTGTACAGTGTATAGTGTAGTGCACCTGTCACAGTGTCCTCCTCCTGTACAGTGTATAGCGTAGTGCACCTGTCACAGTGTCCTCCTCCTGTACAGTATATAGCGTAGTGCACCTGTCACAGTGTCCTTCCTCCTGTACAGTATATAGTGTAGTGCACATGTCACAGTGTCCTCCTCCTGTACAGTATATAGCGTAGTGCACCCGTCACAGTGTCCTTCCTCAGGAACAGTATATAGCGTAGTGCACCAGTCACAGTGTCCTCCTCCTGTACAGTATATATTGTAGTGCACCTGTCACAGTGTCCTCCCTCCTGTACAGTATATAGGTGGTCATTCCGAGTTGTTCGCTCGTTATTTTTCTTTCGCAACGGAGCGATTAGTCGCTAATGCGCATGCGCAATGTCCGCAGTGCGACTGCGCCAAGTAAATTTGCTATGCAGTTAGGTATTTTACTCACGGCATTACTAGGTTTTTTCTTCGTTCTGGTGATCGTAGTGAGATTGATAGGAAGTGGGTGTTTCTGGGCGTAAACAGGCCGTTTTATGGGTGTGTGCGAAAAAATGCTACCGTTTCTGGGAAAATCGCGGAAGTGGCTGGAGAAACGGAGGAGTGTCTGGGCGAACGCTGGGTGTGTTTGTGACGTCAAACCAGGAAAGACAAGCACTGAACTGATCGCAGATGCCGAGTAAGTCTGGAGCTACTCAGAAACTGCTAAGAAGTGTCTATTCGCAATATTGCTAATCTTTCGTTCGCAATTTTGATAAGCTAAGATTCACTCCCAGTAGGCGGCGGCTTAGCGTGTGCAATGCTGCTAAAAGCAGCTTGCGAGCGAACAACTCGGAATGAGGGCCATAGTGTAGTGCACCTGTCACAGTGTCCTCCTCCTGTACAGTATATAGTGTAATGCACCTGTCACAGTGTCCTCCCTCCTGTACAGTATATAGTGTAATGCACCTGTCACAGTGTCCTCCCTCCTGTACAGTATATAGTGTAATGCACCTGTCACAGTGTCCTCCCTCCTGTACAGTATATAGTGTAATGCACCTGTCACAGTGTCCTCCTCCTGTACAGCATATAGTGTAGTGCACCTGTCACAGTGTCCTCCTCCTGTACAGTATATAGTGTAGTGCACCTGTCACAGTGTCCTCCTCCTGTACAGTATATAGTGTAATGCACCTGTCACAGTGTCCTCCTCCTGTACAGTATATAGTGTAATGCACCTGTCACAGTGTCCTCCTCCTGTACAGTATATAGTGTAGTGCACCTGTCACAGTGTCCTCCTCCTGTACAGTATATAGTGTAGTGCACCTGTCACAGTGTCCTCTTCCTGTACAGTATATAGTGTAGTGTACCCGTCACAGTGTCCTCCTCCTGTACAGAATATAGCGTAGTGCACCTGTCACAGTGTCCTCCCTCCTGTACATTATATAGCGTAGTGCACCTGTCACAGTGTCCTCCCTCCTGTACAGTATATAGTGTAGTGCACCTGTCACAGTGTCCTCCCTCCTGTACAGTATATAGTGTAGTGTACCCGTCACAGTGTCCTCCTCCTGTACAGAATATAGCGTAGTGCACCTGTCACAGTGTCCTCCCTCCTGTACAGTATATAGCGTAGTGCACCTGTCACAGTGTCCTCCCTCCTGTACAGTATATAGTGTAGTGCACCTGTCACAGTGTCCTCCCTCCTGTACAGTATATAGTGTAGTGCACCTGTCACAGTGTCCTCCTCCTGTACAGTATATAGAGTAGTGCACCTGTCACAGTGTCCTTCCTCCTGTACAGTATATAGCGTAGTGCACCTGTCACAGTGTCCTCCTCCTGTACAGTATATTGCGTAGTGCACCTGTCACAGTGTCCTCCCTCCTGTACAGTATATAGCGTAGTGCACCTGTAACAGTGTACTCCTCCTGTACAGTATATAGTGTAGTGCACCTGTCACAGTGTCCTCCCTCCTGTACAGTATATAGTGTAGTGCACCTGTCACAGTGTCCTCCTCCTGTACAGTATATAGAGTAGTGCACCTGTCACAGTGTCCTCCTCCTGTACAGTATATTGCGTAGTGCACCTGTCACAGTGTCCTCCCTCCTGTACAGTATATAGCATAGTGCACCTGTCACTGTGTCCTCCTCCTGTACAGTATATTGCGTAGTGCACCTGTCACAGTGTCCTCCCTCCTGTACAGTATATAGTGTAGTGCACCTGTCACAGTGTCCTCCTCCTGTACAGTATATAGTGTAGTGCACCTGTCACAGTGTCCTCCTCCTGTACAGAATATAGCATAGTGCACCCGTCACAGTGTCCTCCCTCCTGTACAGTATATAGTGTAGTGCACCTGTCACAGTGTCCTCCTCCTGTACAGTATATAGAGTAGTGCACCTGTCACAGTGTCCTCCTCCTGTACAGTATATTGCGTAGTGCACCTGTCACAGTGTCCTCCCTCCTGTACAGTATATAGCGTAGTGCACCTGTAACAGTGTCCTCCTCCTGTACAGTATATAGCATAGTGCACCTATCACAGTGTCCTCCTCCTGTACAGAATATAGCATAGTGCACCCGTCACAGTGTCCTCCTCCTGTACAGTATATAGTGTAGTGCACCTGTCACAGAGTCCTCCTCCTGTACAGTATATAGTGTAGTGCACCCGTCACAGTGTCCTCCTCCTGTACAGTATATGGTGTAGTGCACCTGTCACAGAGTCCCCCTCCTGTACAGTATATAGTGTAGTGCACCCGTCACAGTGTCCTCCTCCTGTACAGTATATAGTGTAGTGCACCTGACACAGTGTCCTCCTCCTGTACAGTATATAGCATAGTGCACCTGTCACAGTGTCCTCCCTCCTGTACAGTATATAGCGTAGTGCACCTTTCACAGTGTCCTTCCTCCTGAACAGTATATAGTGTAGTGCACCTGTCACAGTGTCCTCCCTCCTGTACAGTATATAGCGTAGTGCACCTGTCACAGTGTCCTCCTCCTGTACAGTATATAGTGTAGTGCACCTGTCACAGTGTCCTTCCTCCTGTACAGTATATAGTATAGTGCACCAGTCACAGTGTCTTTCCTCCTGTACAGTATATAGTGTAGTGCACCCATCACAGTGTCCTTCTCCTGTACAGTATATAGCATAGTGCACCTGTCACAGTGTCCTCCTCCTGTACAGTATATACCGTAGTGCACCTGTCACAGTGTCCTTCTCCTGTACAGTATATAGCGTAGTGCACCCATCACAGTGTCCTCCTCCTGTACAGTATATAGCATAGTGCACCTGTCACAGTGTCATTCCTCCTGTACAGTATATAGTGTAGTGCACCTGTCACAGTGTCATTCCTCCTGTATAGTATATAATGTAGTACACCCGTCACAGTGTCCTTCCTCCTGTACAGTATATAGCGTAGTGCACCTGTCACAGTGTCCTCCCTCCTGTACAGTATATAGCATAGTGCACCTGTCACAGTGTCCTTCCTCCTGTACAGTATATAGCGCAGTGCACCTGTCACAGTGTCCTCCTCCTGTACAGTCTATAGCGTAGTGCACCTGTCACAGTGTCCTCCTCCTGTACAGTATATAGCGTAGTGCACCTGTCACAGTGTCCTCCTCCTGTACAGTATATAGTGTAGTGCACCTGTCACAGTGTCCTTCTCCTGTACAGTATATAGTGTAGTGCACCTGTCACAGTGTCCTCCTCCTGTACAGTACATAGTGTAGTGCACCTGTCACAGTGTCCTCCCTCCTGTACAGTATATAGCATAGTGCACCTGTCACTGTGTCCTCCTCCTGTACAGTATATAGCGTAGTGCACCTGTCACAGTGTCCTCCTCCTGTACAGTATATAGTGTAGTGCACCTGTCACAGTGTCCTTCTCCTGTACAGTATATAGTGTAGTGCACCTGTCACAGTGTCCTCCTCCTGTACAGTATATAGTGTAGTGCACCTGTCACAGTGTCCTTCTCCTGTACAGTATATAGTGTAGTGCACCTGTCACAGTGTCCTTCTCCTGTACAGTATATAGTGTAGTGCACCTGTCACAGTGTCCTTCTCCTGTACAGTATATAGTGTAGTGCACCTGTCACAGTGTCCTCCTCCTGTACAGTACATAGTGTAGTGCACCTGTCACAGTGTCCTCCTCCTGTACAGTATATAGTGTAGTGCACCTGTAACAGTGTCCTCCTCCTGTACAGTATATAGCGTAGTGCACCTATCACAGTGACCTCCTCCTGTACAGTATATAGCGTAGTGCACCTGTCAGTGTCCTTCCCCCTATACAGTATATAGCGTAGTGCACCCACCAGTGTCCTCCCTCCTGTACAGTATATAGTGTAGTGCACCTATCTCAGTGTCCTTCCTCCATTTCAGTATATAGTATAGTGCACCCATCACAGTGTCCTTACTCCTGTACAGTATATAGCGTAGTGCACCCATCACAGTGTCCTCCTCCTGTACAGTATATAGTGTAGTACATCCATCACAGTGTCATTCCTCCTGTACAGTATATAGCGTAGTGCACCCGTCACAGTGTCCTCCTCCTGTACAGTATATAGTGTAGTACACCCATCACAGTGTCATTCCTACTGTACAGTATATAGCGTAGTGCACCCGTCACAGTGTCCTCCTCCTGTACAGTATATAGTGTAGTACACCCATCACAGTGTCATGCCTCCTGTACAGTATACAGCGTAGTCCACCTGTCACAGTGTCCTCCCTCCTGTACAGTATATAGTGTAGTGCACCTGTCACAGTGTCCTCCTCCTGTACAGTATATAGCATAGTGCACCTGTCACAGTGTCATGCCTCCTGTACAGTATATAGCGTAGTGCACCTGTCACAGTGTCATTCCTCCTGTACAGTATATAGCGTAGTGCACCCGTCACAGTGTCCTTCCTCCTGTACAGTGTATAGCGTAGTGCACCTATCACAGTGTCCTCCTCCTGTACAGTACATAGCGTAGTGCACCTGTCACAGTGTCCTCCCTCCTGTACAGTATATAGTGTAGTGCACCTGTCACAGTGTCCTCCTCCTGTACAGTGTATAGTGTAGTGCACCTGTCACAGTGTCCTCCTCCTGTACAGTGTATAGCGTAGTGCACCTGTCACAGTGTCCTCCTCCTGTACAGTATATAGCGTAGTGCACCTGTCACAGTGTCCTTCCTCCTGTACAGTATATAGTGTAGTGCACATGTCACAGTGTCCTCCTCCTGTACAGTATATAGCGTAGTGCACCCGTCACAGTGTCCTTCCTCAGGAACAGTATATAGCGTAGTGCACCAGTCACAGTGTCCTCCTCCTGTACAGTATATATTGTAGTGCACCTGTCACAGTGTCCTCCCTCCTGTACAGTATATAGGTGGTCATTCCGAGTTGTTCGCTCGTTATTTTTCTTTCGCAACGGAGCGATTAGTCGCTAATGCGCATGCGCAATGTCCGCAGTGCGACTGCGCCAAGTAAATTTGCTATGCAGTTAGGTATTTTACTCACGGCATTACTAGGTTTTTTCTTCGTTCTGGTGATCGTAGTGAGATTGATAGGAAGTGGGTGTTTCTGGGCGTAAACAGGCCGTTTTATGGGTGTGTGCGAAAAAATGCTACCGTTTCTGGGAAAATCGCGGAAGTGGCTGGAGAAACGGAGGAGTGTCTGGGCGAACGCTGGGTGTGTTTGTGACGTCAAACCAGGAAAGACAAGCACTGAACTGATCGCAGATGCCGAGTAAGTCTGGAGCTACTCAGAAACTGCTAAGAAGTGTCTATTCGCAATATTGCTAATCTTTCGTTCGCAATTTTGATAAGCTAAGATTCACTCCCAGTAGGCGGCGGCTTAGCGTGTGCAATGCTGCTAAAAGCAGCTTGCGAGCGAACAACTCGGAATGAGGGCCATAGTGTAGTGCACCTGTCACAGTGTCCTCCTCCTGTACAGTATATAGTGTAATGCACCTGTCACAGTGTCCTCCCTCCTGTACAGTATATAGTGTAATGCACCTGTCACAGTGTCCTCCCTCCTGTACAGTATATAGTGTAATGCACCTGTCACAGTGTCCTCCCTCCTGTACAGTATATAGTGTAATGCACCTGTCACAGTGTCCTCCTCCTGTACAGCATATAGTGTAGTGCACCTGTCACAGTGTCCTCCTCCTGTACAGTATATAGTGTAGTGCACCTGTCACAGTGTCCTCCTCCTGTACAGTATATAGTGTAATGCACCTGTCACAGTGTCCTCCTCCTGTACAGTATATAGTGTAATGCACCTGTCACAGTGTCCTCCTCCTGTACAGTATATAGTGTAGTGCACCTGTCACAGTGTCCTCCTCCTGTACAGTATATAGTGTAGTGCACCTGTCACAGTGTCCTCTTCCTGTACAGTATATAGTGTAGTGTACCCGTCACAGTGTCCTCCTCCTGTACAGAATATAGCGTAGTGCACCTGTCACAGTGTCCTCCCTCCTGTACATTATATAGCGTAGTGCACCTGTCACAGTGTCCTCCCTCCTGTACAGTATATAGTGTAGTGCACCTGTCACAGTGTCCTCCCTCCTGTACAGTATATAGTGTAGTGTACCCGTCACAGTGTCCTCCTCCTGTACAGAATATAGCGTAGTGCACCTGTCACAGTGTCCTCCCTCCTGTACAGTATATAGCGTAGTGCACCTGTCACAGTGTCCTCCCTCCTGTACAGTATATAGTGTAGTGCACCTGTCACAGTGTCCTCCCTCCTGTACAGTATATAGTGTAGTGCACCTGTCACAGTGTCCTCCTCCTGTACAGTATATAGAGTAGTGCACCTGTCACAGTGTCCTCCCTCCTGTACAGTATATAGTGTAGTGCACCTGTCACAGTGTCCTCCTCCTGTACAGTATATAGTGTAGTGCACCTGTCGCAGTGTCTTCCCTCCTGTACAGTATATAGCGTAGTGCACCAATGTCAGTGTCCTTCCTCCTGTACAGTATATAGTGTAGTGCACCTGTCGCAGTGTGCTCCCTCCTGTACAGTATATAGCGTAGTGCACCTGTCACAGTGTCCTCCTCCTGTACAGTATATAGCGTAGTGCACCTGTCACAGTGTCCTCCTCCTGTACAGTATATAGCGTAGTGCACCTGTCACAGTGTCCTCCTCCTGTACAGTATATTGCGTAGTGCACCTGTCACAGTGTCCTCCCTCCTGTACAGTATATAGCGTAGTGCACCTGTAACAGTGTACTCCTCCTGTACAGTATATAGTGTAGTGCACCTGTCACAGTGTCCTCCCTCCTGTACAGTATATAGTGTAGTGCACCTGTCACAGTGTCCTCCTCCTGTACAGTATATAGAGTAGTGCACCTGTCACAGTGTCCTCCTCCTGTACAGTATATTGCGTAGTGCACCTGTCACAGTGTCCTCCCTCCTGTACAGTATATAGCATAGTGCACCTGTCACTGTGTCCTCCTCCTGTACAGTATATTGCGTAGTGCACCTGTCACAGTGTCCTCCCTCCTGTACAGTATATAGTGTAGTGCACCTGTCACAGTGTCCTCCTCCTGTACAGTATATAGTGTAGTGCACCTGTCACAGTGTCCTCCTCCTGTACAGAATATAGCATAGTGCACCCGTCACAGTGTCCTCCCTCCTGTACAGTATATAGTGTAGTGCACCTGTCACAGTGTCCTCCTCCTGTACAGTATATAGAGTAGTGCACCTGTCACAGTGTCCTCCTCCTGTACAGTATATTGCGTAGTGCACCTGTCACAGTGTCCTCCCTCCTGTACAGTATATAGCGTAGTGCACCTGTAACAGTGTCCTCCTCCTGTACAGTATATAGCATAGTGCACCTATCACAGTGTCCTCCTCCTGTACAGAATATAGCATAGTGCACCCGTCACAGTGTCCTCCTCCTGTACAGTATATAGTGTAGTGCACCTGTCACAGAGTCCTCCTCCTGTACAGTATATAGTGTAGTGCACCCGTCACAGTGTCCTCCTCCTGTACAGTATATGGTGTAGTGCACCTGTCACAGAGTCCTCCTCCTGTACAGTATATAGTGTAGTGCACCCGTCACAGTGTCCTCCTCCTGTACAGTATATAGTGTAGTGCACCTGACACAGTGTCCTCCTCCTGTACAGTATATAGCATAGTGCACCTGTCACAGTGTCCTCCCTCCTGTACAGTATATAGCGTAGTGCACCTTTCACAGTGTCCTTCCTCCTGAACAGTATATAGTGTAGTGCACCTGTCACAGTGTCCTCCCTCCTGTACAGTATATAGCGTAGTGCACCTGTCACAGTGTCCTCCTCCTGTACAGTATATAGTGTAGTGCACCTGTCACAGTGTCCTTCCTCCTGTACAGTATATAGTATAGTGCACCAGTCACAGTGTCTTTCCTCCTGTACAGTATATAGTGTAGTGCACCCATCACAGTGTCCTTCTCCTGTACAGTATATAGCATAGTGCACCTGTCACAGTGTCCTCCTCCTGTACAGTATATACCGTAGTGCACCTGTCACAGTGTCCTTCTCCTGTACAGTATATAGCGTAGTGCACCCATCACAGTGTCCTCCTCCTGTACAGTATATAGCATAGTGCACCTGTCACAGTGTCATTCCTCCTGTACAGTATATAGTGTAGTGCACCTGTCACAGTGTCATTCCTCCTGTATAGTATATAATGTAGTACACCCGTCACAGTGTCCTTCCTCCTGTACAGTATATAGCGTAGTGCACCTGTCACAGTGTCCTCCCTCCTGTACAGTATATAGCATAGTGCACCTGTCACAGTGTCCTTCCTCCTGTACAGTATATAGCGCAGTGCACCTGTCACAGTGTCCTCCTCCTGTACAGTCTATAGCGTAGTGCACCTGTCACAGTGTCCTCCTCCTGTACAGTATATAGCGTAGTGCACCTGTCACAGTGTCCTCCTCCTGTACAGTATATAGTGTAGTGCACCTGTCACAGTGTCCTTCTCCTGTACAGTATATAGTGTAGTGCACCTGTCACAGTGTCCTCCTCCTGTACAGTACATAGTGTAGTGCACCTGTCACAGTGTCCTCCTCCTGTACAGTATATAGTGTAGTGCACCTGTCACAGTGTCCTTCTCCTGTACAGTATATAGTGTAGTGCACCTGTCACAGTGTCCTCCTCCTGTACAGTATATAGTGTAGTGCACCTGTCACAGTGTCCTTCTCCTGTACAGTATATAGTGTAGTGCACCTGTCACAGTGTCCTTCTCCTGTACAGTATATAGTGTAGTGCACCTGTCACAGTGTCCTTCTCCTGTACAGTATATAGTGTAGTGCACCTGTCACAGTGTCCTCCTCCTGTACAGTACATAGTGTAGTGCACCTGTCACAGTGTCCTCCTCCTGTACAGTATATAGTGTAGTGCACCTGTAACAGTGTCCTCCTCCTGTACAGTATATAGCATAGTACACCTGTAACAGTGTCCTCCTCCTGTACAGTATATAGCGTAGTGCACCTATCACAGTGACCTCCTCCTGTACAGTATATAGCGTAGTGCACCTGTCAGTGTCCTTCCCCCTATACAGTATATAGCGTAGTGCACCCACCAGTGTCCTCCCTCCTGTACAGTATATAGTGTAGTGCACCTATCTCAGTGTCCTTCCTCCATTTCAGTATATAGTATAGTGCACCCATCACAGTGTCCTTACTCCTGTACAGTATATAGCGTAGTGCACCCATCACAGTGTCCTCCTCCTGTACAGTATATAGCGTAGTGCACCTATCACAGTGTCCTCCCTCCTGTACAGTATATAGTATAGTCCACCTGTCACAGTGTCCTCCTTCCTGTACAGTATATAGCGTAGTGCACCTGTCACAGTGTCCTCCCTCCAGTACAGTATATAGGGGGTCATTCCAAGTTGATCGCTCGTTGCCTATTTTCGCAACGGAGCGATTAAGGCTAAAATGCACATGCGCATGGTACGCAGTGCGCATGCGCTAAGTAATTTAATACAAAACTTAGTAGATTTACTCACGTCCGAGCGAAGAATTTTCATCGCTGAAGTGATCGTAGTGTGATTGACAGGAAGTGGGTGTTTCTGGGCAGAAACTGTCCGTTTTCTGGGAGTGTGTGGAAAAACGCAGGCGTGTCAGGGAAAAATGCGGGAGTGTCTGGAGAAACGGGGGAGTGGCTGGCCGAACGCAGGGCGTGTTTGTGACGTCAAACCAGGAACGAAACGGCCTGAGGTGATTGCAGTCTAGGAGTAGGTCTGGAGCTACTCAGAAACTGCTAAGAAATTTCTATTCGCAATTTTGCTAATCTTTCGTTCGCAATTCTGCTAAGCTAAGCTACACTCCCAGAGGGCGGCGGCTTAGCGTGTGCAATTCTGCTAAAATCTGCTAGCGAGCGAACAACTCGGAAGGACCCCCATAGTGTAGTGCACCTGTCACAGTGTCCTCCAACTGTACAGTATATAGTGTAGTGCACCCATCACCAGAGGCGTAGCTAGGGTTTTCGGAGCCCAGGGCAAGATGGAAAATGGCGCCCCCCTAAAAAAAAATACACACAACAAAAGAAGCATGTGCGCAGGCAGAAAAAATGGGGTGGCCACACTCCAGAAGGGGTGTGACCACGCACCAGAAGGTGTGTGGTCACGCACCCGAAGGGGTGTGGTCACTGAAAATGGCTCACAGTGCCAGTTACATTGCCCCACAGTGCCAGATACAATGTTTCACAGTGCCAGATACATGCCCCACAGTGCCAGATACATGCCCCACAGTGCCAGATACATTGCCCCACAGTGCCAATGGGAGATCCAGGGGGTGGCTCCCCGGTAAGTTAGCTCTCTGTCTGGAAGTGTTTTAGTAATAGCCTTTATCATGAGGCCTACTGTGACAAATGACATGGCCCTATGTGGGCACTGCTATTATGTAGGTTAGGACTGCTGTATCGGAGAAGCCGTGAAGTGGCCAGCAGCTAAACATGTGTTTGCAAACATTTGTGACTAATTCTCTGAATTTTATTACCAGATAGGTTCAGGGATGGTTACAGGTAATTTTCAGTGTGCGGAAGGGAATTTGGGGGTGGGGATTTGCACCCCCCTTCCTCTTTGTCTGTACATTGCCCCACAGTGCCAGATACATTGCCCCACACAGGGCCGGTTGGAGCGCTTGCAGCGCCCTGGGCAGGCAATGGGGGTGTGGCTTCATACAGGGGGCGTGGTCAGTTAAGCCCCCTGTACAGTATGAGCGCCGCTGAAATGATGTGTGGTAAGGGAAACTAAACGCTACACGTCTAGTTTACTTCGTGGATAGGACCTTTGCTGTGCGGTGCGCGATGACGTCATCGCGCACCGCACATTAAAGGTTCTCTCCACGAAGGGAAACTAGACGCTACACCCGTGGCAAGATCCGCTACTAGCCCCACAGTGCCAGATACATTGCCCCACAGTGCCAGTTACATTGCCCCACAGTGCCAGATACATTGCCCCACAGTGCCAGTTACATTGCCCCACAATGCCAGATACATTGCCCCACAGTGCCAGTTACATTGCCCCACAGTACCAGATACATTGCCCCACAGTGCCAGTTACATTGCCCCACTGTGCCAGATACATGCCCCACTGTGCCAGATACATGCCCCACAGTGCCAGATACATTGCCCTACAGTGCCAGTAACATTGCCCCACAGTGCCAGATACATGCCCCACAGTGCCAGTTACATGCCCCACAGTGCCAGTTACATGCCCCACAGTGCCAGATACATGCCCCACAGTGCCAGATACATGCCCCACAGTGCCAGTTACATGCCCCACAGTGCCAGTTACATGCCCCACAGTGCCAGTTACATGCCCCACAGTGCCAGATACATGCCCCACAGTGCCAGTTACATGCCCCACAGTGCCAGTTACATGCCCCACAGTGCCAGATACATTGCCCCACAGTGCCAGTTACATGCCCCACAGTGCCAGATACATGCCCCACAGTGCCAGTTACATGCCCCACAGTGCCAGATACATGCCCCACAGTGCCAGATACATGCCCCACAGTGCCAGTTACATGCCCCACAGTGCCAGATACATGCCCCACAGTGCCAGATACATGCCCCACAGTGCCAGATACATGCCCCACAGTGCCAGTTACATGCCCCACAGTGCCAGATACATGCCCCACAGTGCCAGTTACATTGCCCCACAGTGCCAGATACATTGCCCCACAGTGCCAGTTACATTGCCCCACAGTGCCAGATACATTGCCCCACAGTGCCAGATACATTGCCCCACAGTGCCAGTTACATGACCCACAGTGCCATACAGTGCCAGTTACATGCCATACAGTGCCAGATACATTGCCCCACAGTGCCAGATACATGCCCCACAGTGCCAGATACATGCCCCACAGTGCCAGTTACATGCCCCACAGTGCCAGTTACATGCCCCACTGTGCTCCTCCGAGTCCCTCTCCCCTGGTCACTCACCACTTGTGTTGCTATGTGAGGGGAGGAGAGCACAGCGCAGTGCCTCTCCTTCCCCTCACCGCTCCAGGTCTCCGGCGGCTGTGTGGCGCCGGTTCGCTAGCCAATCAGAGCTCGCGGACCGGAAGTCAATCAGGAGCCAGTTCGCAAGCTCTGATTGGCTAACGCCGGAGACCGGACACACGCAGCGCTGCTAGCAGTGCTGCTAGTGCTGGCAGCGGCGGTGAGGGGAGGGAGAGACGCTGCGCTCTCCTCCCCTCACATTTCGGCGTGACGGGGGCGAGTGGGGCATGATGCCCTAGCCGCCGGCGGCGCCCCACTCTCCTGGGCCTGCCAAGACGCTCCCAGGGCACATGCCCCACTCGCCCTACCCTAGTTACGCCTCTGCCCGTCACAGTGTCCTCCTACTTTACAGTATATAGCATAGTGCACCCGTCACAGTGTCCTCCTCCTGTACAGTATATAGTGTAGTGCACCTGTCACAGTATCATTCCTCCTGTATAGTATATAATGTAGTGCACCCGTCACAGTGTCCTTCCTCCTGTACAGTATATAGCGTAGTGCACCTGTCACAGTGTTCTCCCTCCTGTACAGTATATAGCATAGGTCACCTGTCACAGTGTCCTTCCTCCTGTACAGTATAAAGCGCAGTGCACCTGTCACAGTGTCCTCCTCCTGTACAGTCTATAGCGTAGTGCACCTGTCACAGTGTCCTCCCTCCTGTACAGTATATAGCATAGTGCACCTGTCACTGTGTCCTCCTCCTGTACAGTATATAGCGTAGTGCACCTGTCACAGTGTCCTCCCTCCTGTACAGTATATAGTGTAGTGCACCTGTCACAGTGTCCTCCTCCTGTACAGTATATAGTGTAATGCACCTGTCACAGTGTCCTCCTCCTGTACAGAATATAGCGTAGTGCACCTGTCACAGTGTCCTCCCTCCTGTACAGTATATAGCGTAGTGCACCTGTCACAGTGTCCTCCCTCCTGTACAGTATATAGTGTAGTGCACCTGTCACAGTGTCCTCCCTCCTGTACAGTATATAGTGTAGTGCACCTGTCACAGTGTCCTCCTCCTGTACAGTATATAGCATAGTGCAACTGTCACAGTGTCCTCCTCCTGTACAGTATATAGTGTAGTGCACCTGTAACAGTGTCCTCCTCCTGTACAGTATATAGCGTAGTGCACCAGTCACAGTGTCCTCCTCCTGTACAGTATACAGCGTAGTGCACCCACCAGTGTCATCCCTCCTGTACAGTATATAGTGTAGTACACCCGTCACAGTGTCCTTCCTCCTGTACAGTGTATAGCATAGTGCACCTGTCACAGTGTTCTCCCTCCTGTACAGTATATATTGTAGTACACCTGTCAGAGTGTCCTTCCTCCTGTACAGTATATAGCGTAGTGCACCCGTCACAGTGTCCTCCTCCTGTACAGTATACAGCGTAGTGCACCCACCAGTGTCATCCCTCCTGTACAGTATATAGTGTAGTGCACTCGTCACAGTGTCCTCCCTCCTGTACAGTATATAGCGTAGTGCACCCATCACAGTGTCCTCCTCCTGTACAGTATATAGCGTAGTGCACCCGTCACAGTGTCCTCCTCCTGTACAGTATATAGCGTAGTGCACCCATCACAGTGTCCTCCTCCTGTACAGTATATAGCGTAGTGCACCCATCACAGTGTCCTCCTCCTGTACAGTATATAGCGTAGTGCACCCGTCACAGTGTCCTCCTCCTGTACAGTATACAGCGTAGTGCACCCACCAGTGTCATCCCTCCTGTACAGTATATAGTGTAGTGCACCTGTCACAGTGTCCTTCCTCCTGTACAGTATATAGTGTAGTGCACCTGTCACAGTGTCCTCCTCCTGTACAGTATATAGAGTAGTGCACCCATCACAGTGTCCTCCTCCTGTACAGTATATAGCTTATAGCCCCTGCTACAGTGTCCTCCTTCCTGACCAGTGTCGAAGTCCAAAATAATACACACACACTCACCACGTGCAAACACCACACAGAGTGGCCTCTGTGCAGGCGCGTTCTCGCCGTGTGTACGCATACACGCATGCTATGTACATTGGTTCACGAGCCTTGCATATTGGAACATGGTATGAGTATATACGGTAGCATACGCATTCGCACAGAAAAGCTATAAAGACATATTCAATATTAATTTCATATAGTGCACAATTTACACCTATGGGGTCATTCCGAGTTGATCGTAGCTGTGCTAAATTTAGCACAGCTACGATTACCTTCCCTGACATGCGGGGGGACGCCCAGCACAGGGCTAGTCCATCCCACTTGTCAATCCGCCCCCCCTGCACAAATACAAAAGCATTGCACAGTGACGATGCTTTAGTATTTGTGGAGTATCTCGCAACCAGTGCAGCTCCTGCGGCTGGCCGGGAGTTGATTGTCGCTGCCACTGGCCGCAGCGGCTGCATGAGACGTCACGCAGCCGCCGCTGCCCCCCCCCCCCCCAACAGTCCTACCTCGCCTGCGTTGGCTGGACCGCGCCCACTAAACGGCGGCTAAACGCTGTCGTCCAGCTCCCTCCCACCCAGCGACCGCCTCTGTCTCAGAGGTGATCGCTAGGCAATGACGGCTGTCATACACCGGCACACTGCGACGCAAGCGCAGTTCTGACCCAATCGCTGCGATAAACTGCAGCGAGCGAGCGGGTCGGAATGACCCCCATAGTCTCCACACACATTGCCAGCAAGTTACATTTACTCAAAGGGCAGAACAATAGAGATATCCAGGATTACAGGATGTGAGGGGACAGAACAAGGTTAGGACTTAGTGTTTGGTATCCAGATGTGCAGTATTTTGAGATCTATGTTCCGGTTATTATGTGCAGTTAATTGCATGTTTCTGAGCATAGATATGCGCAGAATTGTATTATTCACAAATACTGTAATTACTGTACATCTGATATTCGGCGGGAGACCTGCAAGCACTCCTGGACCAAGCATCGCCCACTTATTCAAACCAACCTATGACCCCCTCATGTACTGTAAATGACCTGCCCTATGGAAGAAGAGCTTACATTTCCTATTGTATTGTATTTGGACCCAATGTATAAAAGAAAGGCATCCTGACCAGACACTAGTCTATTCTCTGGAGGTCATCTTGCTAAAACTGACTGAGACCTAGATCCGGGAGCACTGGCGAACAAACGTATGTACTTATGGTTGTAGCTCTTCTCTGTAATATTGTTGTACTTTTACTTGTATCTTTTGAGTAAATATTGTTGATGCGTAGGACCACAACAGAACATTTTACTGGTGTCGCATTCCATTCTTGTCTGGGGATTAAGGTGTATTCAGCCACACGTGTCGCTGCATTGTGCGCATAGCGTGTTGGTGTGTATACGTGTAATGCCCTGAAGAAATGTAATACCCTATATCTGTAGGGAGTTTTTTTTTTTTTGTTTTTTTTTCTTCCTTTCTTTCTTTTCTTCCCTTCTTAGGTAACAGAGCCTTATCACACATTAGGGAAAACATATGGGCACCTCAAATCTCCCACATACATTCCCTCCCTCAGCAACAGCCAGCCCCGGGAAATGAAGTCAGCAATGATTGGATTCCCTGCAGTTGCAGGGCAGAAGAGCCCGGAGTTTGGCGCCTTCAGCCCTCTGAAGTTTTCCCCCTGGCCTCAGTAACAATGAGCCCGGGAATGAGGGCCCCGCGCCGATTGGACCCCTGGAGTTGCAGGGGAGAAAGGACTCTAGGGCGGAAAACGACCGACGACAGCCTCCAATGAACAGAGAGACCGTGGGTGGAGTAGAAGAGACCTTACCCTTTAAGAGGAGCTGCTGCCCGGGAGAACGGGAAGAAGGAGTGCCACGTCAGGAGCCGTGCAGAAGGACGGGAGTCGTGACAAGCGCCAGGAGGCCGGACGCAGGAGAAGGTGCCGCGGAGTTTAGAAGACGGGAGAAGAGGCAGTGCACCGGACAACTTCAAAGAGAGGACCCCAGCGAGGACCCCGGGAGAGAAGACCAGAGCGGTGCGGAGTAACGGTGACGGGGAGAAGCAGGCATCGCGGAAGACGACCATCGCAGAGGACCCTGGGGACCTGTGACGCCGACCGGACGCCTAAAGAGGAGAGAGGGAGAAGACATCGCGGAGGTTCAGCAGCTCTTCAGGACGCCAGTGACCGAGCCAGGAGACGGAGGACTGGATCCAGGGGCCGACATCTGCTCGAAGGTGCATCCCCGGTGCGGTGCTCTGCATCCCGGTTGGCGCCGAAGACGAAGGCCGGATCGTAGGTGGCAGAAGCGCCGCAGCAGGGGGTGAGATAACTATTAAACCCTTCCGCTGCCCAAACTCTGCCCTGGCAAAAGCCCTTCCGCTGCTAAAACTCTGCCAAAAAGGGGGGTAGACACCCTTTATTTCCCTGTGCCCTATCTTAAACCCTTCCGCTGCCCAAATTCTGCCAAAAAGGGGGGGGGGTAGACACCCTTTATTTCCCTGTGCCCTATCTTGAGCCCTTCCGCTGCTAAAACTCTGCAAAGGGGACACATTGTTAAAAGGGGGTAGGCTTCCCTAAGTACCCCTGTGTCCTTTTAATTTAACCCCTTCCGTTGCTAAACTCTGCAAGCCCCACACCCTAAGTTAAATTCAGGGGGAGGCTCCCCTAAGTACCCCTGTGTCCCTTTATTTAACCCCTTCCGCTGCCAGGACTCTGCAATGTGGGAGCAATTTACTGTATTCCAGGGGGAGAGGCTCCCCACTAGTGCTGTGCCCCGCATATTTGTTTTGTAATGTTAATGCATTTGTCCGCTATTAGGGAATGCTGGTACTGTTAGTTCATTTTATGCAAGCTCCGCCCAGCAGTGTGAAAGCTAATGTTAATGCATTTGTCCGCTATTAAGGAATGCTGGTACCGTTAGTTCATTTTATGCAAGCTCCACCCAGCAGTGTGAAAGCTAATGTTAATGCATTTGTCCGCTATTAGGGAATGCTGGTACTGATAGTTCTTTTTATGCAAGCTCCGCCCAGCAGTGTGAAAGCTAATGTTAATGCATTTGTTCGCTATTAAGGAATGCTGGTACTGTTAGTTCATTTTATGCAAGCTCCGCCCAGCAGTGTGAAAGCTAATGTGAATGCATTTGTCCGCTATTAAGGAATGCTGGTACCGTTAGTTCATTTTATGCAAGCTCCACCCAGCAGTGTGAAAGCTAATGTTAATGCATTTGTCCGCTATTAGGGAATGCTGGTACTGTTAGTTCTTTTTATGCAAGCTCCGCCCAGCAGTGTGAAAGCTAATGTTAATGCATTTGTTCGCTATTAAGGAATGCTGGTACTGTTAGTTCATTTTATGCAAGCTCCGCCCAGCAGTGTGAAAGCTAATGTGAATGCATTTGTCCGCTATTAAGGAATGCTGGTACCGTTAGTTCATTTTATGCAAGCTCCACCCAGCAGTGTGAAAGCTAATGTTAATGCATTTGTCCGCTATTAAGGAATGCTGGTACTGATAGTTCTTTTATTGCAAGCTCCGCCCAGCAGTGTGAAAGCTAATGTTAATGCATTTGTCCGCTATTAAGGAATGCTGGTACTGTTAGTTCATTTTATGCAAGCTCCGCCCAGCAGTGTGAAAGCTAATGTTAATACATTTGTCTGCTATTAAGGAATGCTGGTACTGATAGTTCTTTTTATGCAAGCTCCGCCCAGCAGTGTGAAAACTAATGTTAATGCATTTGTCCGCTATTAAGGAATGCTGGTACTGTTAGTTCATTTTATGCAAGCTCCGCCCAGCAGTGTGAAAGCTAATGTTAATACATTTGTCTGCTATTAAGGAATGCTGGTACTGATAGTTCTTTTTATGCAAGCTCCGCCCAGCAGTGTGAAAGCTAATGTTAATGCATTTGTCCGCTATTAAGGAATGCTGGTACTGTTAGTTCATTTTATGCAAGCTCCGCCCAGCAGTGTGAAAGCTAACGTTAATGCATTTGTCCGCTATTAAGGAATGCTGGTACTGATAGTTCTTTTTGCACAAGTTCCTGCTTACCTGCTACCTGTATTGCTGACGCTGGTTACCTGAGACTGTCGTTTAATAGCCATAACCAGCCTGCTTTAATCGTGCACAAGTTCCTGCTTACCTGCTACCTGTATTGCTGACGCTGGTTACCTGAGACTGTCGTTTAATAGCCATAACCAGCCTGCTTTAATCGTGCACAAGTTCCTGCTTACCTGTTACCTGTATTGCTGACGCTGGTTACCTGAGATTGTCGTTTAATAGCCATAACCAGCCTGCTTTAATCGTGCACAAGTTCCTGCTTACCTGCTACCTGTATTGCTGACGCTGGTTACCTGAGACTGTCGTTTAATAGCCATAACCAGCCTGCTTTAATCGTGCACAAGTTCCTGCTTACCTGCTACCTGTATTGCTGACGCTGGTTACCTGAGACTGTCGTTTAATAGCCATAACCAGCCTGCTTTAATCGTGCACAAGTTCCTGCTTACCTGCTACCTGTATTGCCGACGCTGGTTACCTGAGACCGTCGTTTAATAGCCATAACCAGCCTGCTTGAATCGTGCACAAGTTCCTGCTTACCTGCTACCTGTATTACTGACGCTGGTCACCTGAGACTGTTATCCAGAAGCTATAACCAGTTTGCTTTAATTGTGCACAAGCTCCTACTACCTGTATTGCCGACGCTGGTTACCTGAGACTGTTATCCAGAAGCCGTAACCAGTTTGCTTTATTTGTGCACAAGCTCCTACTACCTGTATTGCCGACGCTGGTTACCTGAGACTGTTATCCAGAAGCCGTAACCAGTTTGCTTTATTTGTGCACAAGCTCCTACTACCTGTATTGCCGACGCTGGTTACCTGAGACTGTTATCCAGAAGCCATCACCAGTTTGCTTTATTTGTGCACAAGTTCCTGCTTACCTGTTACCTGTATTGCCGACGCTGGTGACCTGAGACCGTTATTTAGTAGCCATAACCAGCCTGCTTTATTTGTGCACCAGATTCTACTTCCCCGCTACCTGTATTGCCAACGCTGGTTACCTGAGACTGTTATCCAGAAGCTATAACCAGTTTGCTTTATTTGTGCACAAGCTCCTACTACCTGTATTGCCGACGCTGGTTACCTGAGACTGTTATCCAGAAGCCATCACCAGTTTGCTTTATTTGTGCACAAGTTCTTACTTACCTGCTACCTGCATTGCCGACGCTGGTTATCTGAGTCTGATATATAGAAGAGCCATAACTATCTTGCTCTCATCAATAACTTATTGTTTTTTTTTCTTTTTTTGTTTACCTGGCTCTATTCTATATCCTGTAGTAGTGTTTGTGCTAGGTGTAAACAACTGTTTGGAATGTAATCCTGTTATTCTTTACAGAAGAAATAAAATCGTGTTGTACGCATTACATGTCAGTTGGTGTCTGCATTTTAAAAGGGAACTTAAACGCTTGCCTCTCTGTCATGGGGTGCTGGTACCATAAGATAGTGGAGTGCCCTCAACCAGGGATTCGGATTTTCCAGCATACCTGCGGACTGGGGGGTTACATAACCATTTTCTGGCGTCACGAACAGGATCAGAGACTTCTGGCAAGCCAGTTCCCACAGACACAATGGAAAAAGAATCACTAGCTTCAAGCAGTGGCGGAGCCCCGGAAGGGGCGAGCGTCTTGACCCCAATAACAATGCCTTATTATTTCGGTGCACCTTGGCTTCCTAGTTACTCTGGGGAAGTGGAAAATAGAGGAATTGAAAATTTTAAAGATTTTAAAGCGAAATTGAGTTCGATGTTTAAACTGTACTACCTCACCGAAAGCCAAAAGGTTGAAGTAATAAAAGGACAATTAAAGGGGTCCGCCTTAAGAGAAGTTATCTCATGGCCTGACCGGGAGAAAAAAACGGTGGAACAAGTATTTGAAAGGTTGGCACGAATATTCGAGATTAAAACCCTCTCTGAATTAAAAACACGGTTTTATGCTAGGACGCAACAACATGGGGAATCGGTACGTGATTTTGCACTGAGTCTGCAAGAAGCTTTGAAATCTATCCAACAAATGGATTCCGAGGAAGTTCGAGATGTGGATAAAACTCTGATCGACCAGTTTATTGAGGGAATAAGAGAGGAAAGCGCCAAGTCCCAGCTAAAGTTGTTACAGAATCAAGCACCAGACGAAACTTTTTTAGACTTTAAAGAGACCGCCATAAAGATTTTAGGAACCAGTGCTGATAAACGGGAATGCTCACCTCGCCCACACGTGACCTCTACCGTACAACATGAACATCCAGCCACAAGTAATATTGTTGACGCCCTAAGTAAACAAGTTGCGGAACTAACTCGAGAAGTTAAGGCCTGGAGAGATCAATCACGAGAAAACTCGGGAAATTGGAGAGTAGAACGCCAAAGAAATTGGAGACCAGCGCAAAGGCCCTTCGAAGATAATTGGAGATCTCCCACTAGGTTTGGGAGACGCTCAACAGACCAATTCGATCAACAGGGGCGACCCATTTGTCGCAGGTGTCAGCAAAGCGGACACATAGAACGACAGTGCCGTTCGGAGGCTTTAAACTCGGAAATCCCGCGGCAGCGGACCGACCCTCGGGAGACTTCCAACAACTAGGTCCAAGAAGAAAAATGAATCGAATGAAGTATGTAGGACAATGCCCCAGTCTTGGGATATGTATTAACGGCATAGAGATTTCGGCTTTATTGGATACCGGATCACAAGTAACCACGATACAATGGAATACGTTTAGTGAACATTGGCAAGAAAAGGATCTCATCCCACCCCCTCCGAATTGGTTAAATTTATTGGCCAGTGATGGTCAGCAAATCCCCTGCCGTGGCTACTGGGAGTGTGACATTCAAATAGGTGACACATGTCTACGTCAACAAGGATGTGTCATCACCAACGTAGATGAGAAGGGGGTACCCGCCGTGATATTAGGAATGAACGTATTGCAACACTGCCCCAATGAGTTAGTAAATGCTCTACGAAAAGAAGCGGAGGTCTGCTCAGCGCAGGACAAGAGGAGTTTCGAAAGAGTGATGAAAACATTACGAGCACAACAGAACTTCACCAGTACTAGTGGACATGTGGGGAAAGTAAGAATTGCCGAACACCATGCCGTCGCACTAGAACCCAACACTGAGACCATATTATGGTGTAAAAGCAAAATCGGCCCTCGCGGACGAGATTATGAAGCCTTAGTCGAACCAGATTTCAGGAAAACACCTTCACAGGCCTTGGTCGCTAAGAGCATAGTGTATGTTAAACAAGGGAAGCTGCCCGTTCGGGTCCTCAACCCGTTTGACCATCCGATCTACCTTTACCGAAACCAGGTAGTTGCTACATTAACCAATGTGACTTTTCAGAACATCTATCCCGTACCCGGCTCAGGTACGCAGTTGAGTTCTCAGACAACGGAGGATGTACAAGATATGAATGGCTCGCCATGGTGGGAGAATATAGAAATAGGCACCCCGGATACTCCCGAAGAACACAAAAACAAAATATTGGAGGTAGTTAAAGAGAATCAGGCGACGTTCAGTCAAAACCCTGAGGACTTTGGCTGTGTAAAGACTATCCAGCATCAAATTCCTACCGGAAATAATCTACCAATTAGGGAACGACACCGGCCGTTAGCCCCAGCAATGTATCAGCCCGTCAAGAAAATGTTGGAAGATATGAAAAGGTCAGGAGTCATTAGAGAGAGTTATAGTCCGTGGGCAGCCCCAATGGTACTAGTACGAAAAAAAGATGGTTCCCTACGGTTTTGTGTGGATTATCGCAAGTTAAATAATATCACTCATAAAGATGCATACCCTCTCCCCAGGATTGAGGAAACATTAACTGCACTTAATTCGGCAAAATATTTCTCCACCCTGGATCTTACTAGCGGATATTGGCAGATACCGGTGGCCCCTGAAGATCGCGAAAAAACCGCCTTCATCACCCCTATGGGCCTGTACGAATTTGTAAGAATGCCATTCGGACTGTGTAACGCACCAGGAACTTTTCAACGGGTTATGGAACACTGCTTGGGATATAAGAATTTCGATATGGTCCTACTTTACCTGGACGACATCATTATCTTCTCACGCTCATATGAGGAACATCTAAGACATCTTAATGAAGTCTTCCAACAACTGGCAAAATACGGATTAAAAGTGAAACCATCAAAATGTCATCTTTTAAAGACTTCCGTACAGTACCTCGGGCATATTGTTAGTCCCGAAGGTATCTCCCCTGATCCAGAAAAGATCCGAGCAGTACAGGAGTGGCCAGTTCCCAAGACCCTGAAGGACGTCCGAGCATTCCTAGGTTTTGCAGGATATTATCGTAGGTTCATTCAGGACTTCTCCAAGATCGGCTCCCCTCTTTTTGGCCTACTTCGTGGGGTTTCAAAAACACGTTTAGCCCCGAAGGGACCAATTCCTTGGACAGAAACACAGCAGCAATCGTTCGAAGCATTGAAATCGGCCTTGACAAGTGCTCCACTGCTGGCCTACCCAAATTATGAGCAGCCCTTTCACCTATATACCGATGCCAGCTATCAGGGGTTGGGGGCAGTCCTTTCTCAGGTTCAAGGAAGCCAGGAAAGAGTGATTGCCTATGCTAGTAGGGGACTAACTAAAACTGAACGTAACGATAGTAATTACAGTGCTTTCAAGTTGGAACTTCTTGCCGTTGTATGGGCCGTCACCGTAAAATTCAAGAATTATTTAGCAGCCTCTAAATTTACAGTTTTTTCGGATAACAACCCCCTCGCTCACTTGCAGACAGCACGGTTGGGAGCATTAGAACAGAGGTGGTGTTCCAGATTAGCAAATTTCAACTTTTCTATTAAATATCGCAAAGGGAGGCAACACGACAATGCCGACGCTCTGTCTCGACTACCATTGCAGATGGAACATAAAGAGGAAGATATCTGGGAAGAAGTTGAATTACCCCCTCTCCTCGGGAAGGATAGTCAACAACAACTAATCGTGATGCCTAGGAACTCTACGGATAAATTAAAAAAAGGAAGATCCGAACGGCACCTGGAAGGCCGACATTGGCAAGTGGTTCAAGAAAAGAGTCCAATCATTCAAGAACTAATACAGTTACTTAATTCAGAAGAAGGACTTAGTAGAGACCGGCGACTGCAAGCTGACCCGGAATTGGTGAAACTTTGGAGACAGAGAGAAAAATTGCAAATTCAAGGGGGGCTTCTTCAGCGCCATTCCATCCACCCGAAGAGTCATCGCTCTACCCTGCAATTGATAATCCCAAAAACCCATGCGCCTTGCATCCTAAAGAAATATCATGATGAATCAGGACATTTTGGGATTCAGAAAACGGAAAACACTATAAGGGCCCGTTTTTATTGGGTAGGTCTACGTGAGGATCTGGAAAAATGGTGTCATTCCTGTCAATACTGCAACTTGAAGAAAATTCCCGACAAAAAACAGAGAGCTGCTCTTCATCCTATTGTGAGTTCCCAACCGTTGGAGCTGGTGGCATTAGATCATGTCAAATTGGAAGCTAGTCGCAGTGGGTATCAGTATGCCTTGACGATCATAGACCATTACACAAAATTTGTTGTCGCAGTTCCGGTAAGGGATTTGTCCGCAAAAACGACCGCTATCACCTTCTGGAAGCATTTTGTTCAACCGTATGGTTACCCGGAACAGATTTTAACTGATCAAGGGACAGCATTTGAATCTCAACTGTTTGTAGAATTGTGCGAGCTCTATCAGTGTCATAAAATGAGGACAACGGCATACCATCCCCAGTGCAATGGTCTATGTGAAAAGATAAACCAGACTTTGATAAACATGCTTCGGGCTATTCCGTTGCCACGAAGGCTGGATTGGCCTAGTCTGTTACCAGAACTAACGTTTCTGTACAATAATACTGAACACTGCTCCACTGGGTACACTCCCTACTACTTAATGTTTGGGCGACAAGGAAGGCTTCCGGCCGATTTACAGTTAGATATTCCTACCATGATCAATTACGCCTGCCCATCCAGGGGAGATTGGGTAACAGAACATCAGGAGCGTATCAAAGAAGCCAAAATATTGGTTAAACAGCAGATGGAGGAAGTTCACTATAAACAAGAAAAATTCTACAACAAGCAAGCATTTGCGGAGCCTCTACAAATAGGAGATAGGGTGTGGCTTAGAAAGAATGTCCGACGCAGCAAATTGGACTCATGGTGGGAAGAGGTTCCCTATCTGGTGACCGCCACCCCAAACCCAGAATTCCCAACCTACGTGATTACAGATGGAGTTCAACAGAAAATTGTTCATCGGAATCGCCTGCGGCGCTGTACCACCCCCATGGAGGATGCTCTGGACTCTGGTGCTTCCGTGACAGAGAGGTTAAGTGTCCCTGCAGACCATCAATATTGCAATCCATTGGATATGCTGTGGTTTATTGGGTTCCCTCCGTCGGTTGAGTGTTTCCCACCTGGGAATGAGTCGGAGGGCATTGTAACAACCTTGGAACCAAGAATGGAAGATGGAGAACTTAGACGTTCTTCAAGAAGCACTAAAGGAATTCCTCCTTTACGGTATAGGGAATAAGATTGGCTGCATGGATAAAGGAAAGGAACGGAGTTATAGTAACCAATAGTCATGTTATTCAAATATGTGAATGTATTGATTATCTAAATTTAGAAATTCGTGTTAATATACGTGAGGACACGTATAATTTTAGGGGGGTAGAATGTAATGCCCTGAAGAAATGTAATACCCTATATCTGTAGGGAGTTTTTTTTTTTTTTGTTTTTTTTTCTTCCTTTCTTTCTTTTCTTCCCTTCTTAGGTAACAGAGCCTTATCACACATTAGGGAAAACATATGGGCACCTCAAATCTCCCACATACATTCCCTCCCTCAGCAACAGCCAGCCCCGGGAAATGAAGTCAGCAATGATTGGATTCCCTGCAGTTGCAGGGCAGAAGAGCCCGGAGTTTGGCGCCTTCAGCCCTCTGAAGTTTTCCCCCTGGCCTCAGTAACAATGAGCCCGGGAATGAGGGCCCCGCGCCGATTGGACCCCTGGAGTTGCAGGGGAGAAAGGACTCTAGGGCGGAAAACGACCGACGACAGCCTCCAATGAACAGAGAGACCGTGGGTGGAGTAGAAGAGACCTTACCCTTTAAGAGGAGCTGCTGCCTGGGAGAACGGGAAGAAGGAGTGCCACGTCAGGAGCCGTGCAGAAGGACGGGAGTCGTGACAAGCACCAGGAGGCCGGACGCAGGAGAAGGTGCCGCGGAGTTTAGAAGACGGGAGAAGAGGCAGTGCACCGGACAACTTCAAAGAGAGGACCCCAGCGAGGACCCCGGGAGAGAAGACCAGAGCGGTGCGGAGTAACGGTGACGGGGAGAAGCAGGCATCGCGGAAGACGACCATCGCAGAGGACCCTGGGGACCTGTGACGCCGACCGGACGCCTAAAGAGGAGAGAGGGAGAAGACATCGCGGAGGTTCAGCAGCTCTTCAGGACGCCAGTGACCGAGCCAGGAGACGGAGGACTGGATCCAGGGGCCGACATCTGCTCGAAGGTGCATCCCCGGTGCGGTGCTCTGCATCCCGGGTGGCGCCGAAGACGAAGGCCGGATCGTAGGTGGCAGAAGCGCCGCAGCAGGGGGTGAGATAACTATTAAACCCTTCCGCTGCCCAAACTCTGCCCTGGCAAAAGCCCTTCCGCTGCTAAAACTCTGCCAAAAAGGGGGGTAGACACCCTTTATTTCCCTGTGCCCTATCTTAAACCCTTCCGCTGCCCAAATTCTGCCAAAAAGGGGGGGGGTAGACACCCTTTATTTCCCTGTGCCCTATCTTGAGCCCTTCCGCTGCTAAAACTCTGCAAAGGGGACACATTGTTAAAAGGGGGTAGGCTTCCCTAAGTACCCCTGTGTCCTTTTAATTTAACCCCTTCCGTTGCTAAACTCTGCAAGCCCCACACCCTAAGTTAAATTCAGGGGGAGGCTCCCCTAAGTACCCCTGTGTCCCTTTATTTAACCCCTTCCGCTGCCAGGACTCTGCAATGTGGGAGCAATTTACTGTATTCCAGGGGGAGAGGCTCCCCACTAGTGCTGTGCCCCGCATATTTGTTTTGTAATGTTAATGCATTTGTCCGCTATTAGGGAATGCTGGTACTGTTAGTTCATTTTATGCAAGCTCCGCCCAGCAGTGTGAAAGCTAATGTTAATGCATTTGTCCGCTATTAAGGAATGCTGGTACCGTTAGTTCATTTTATGCAAGCTCCACCCAGCAGTGTGAAAGCTAATGTTAATGCATTTGTCCGCTATTAGGGAATGCTGGTACTGATAGTTCTTTTTATGCAAGCTCCGCCCAGCAGTGTGAAAGCTAATGTTAATGCATTTGTTCGCTATTAAGGAATGCTGGTACTGTTAGTTCATTTTATGCAAGCTCCGCCCAGCAGTGTGAAAGCTAATGTGAATGCATTTGTCCGCTATTAAGGAATGCTGGTACCGTTAGTTCATTTTATGCAAGCTCCACCCAGCAGTGTGAAAGCTAATGTTAATGCATTTGTCCGCTATTAGGGAATGCTGGTACTGATAGTTCTTTTTATGCAAGCTCCGCCCAGCAGTGTGAAAGCTAATGTTAATGCATTTGTTCGCTATTAAGGAATGCTGGTACTGTTAGTTCATTTTATGCAAGCTCCGCCCAGCAGTGTGAAAGCTAATGTGAATGCATTTGTCCGCTATTAAGGAATGCTGGTACCGTTAGTTCATTTTATGCAAGCTCCACCCAGCAGTGTGAAAGCTAATGTTAATGCATTTGTCCGCTATTAAGGAATGCTGGTACTGATAGTTCTTTTATTGCAAGCTCCGCCCAGGAGTGTGAAAGCTAATGTTAATGCATTTGTCCGCTATTAAGGAATGCTGGTACTGTTAGTTCATTTTATGCAAGCTCCGCCCAGCAGTGTGAAAGCTAATGTTAATACATTTGTCTGCTATTAAGGAATGCTGGTACTGATAGTTCTTTTTATGCAAGCTCCGCCCAGCAGTGTGAAAGCTAATGTTAATGCATTTGTCCGCTATTAAGGAATGCTGGTACTGTTAGTTCATTTTATGCAAGCTCCGCCCAGCAGTGTGAAAGCTAATGTTAATGCATTTGTCTGCTATTAAGGAATGCTGGTACTGATAGTTCTTTTTATGCAAGCTCCGCCCAGCAGTGTGAAAGCTAATGTTAATGCATTTGTCCGCTATTAGGGAATGCTGGTACTGATAGTTCTTTTTATGCAAGCTCCGCCCAGCAGTGTGAAAGCTAATGTTAATGCATTTGTCCGCTATTAAGGAATGCTGGTACTGTTAGTTCATTTTATGCAAGCTCCGCCCAGCAGTGTGAAAGCTAATGTTAATACATTTGTCTGCTATTAAGGAATGCTGGTACTGATAGTTCTTTTTATGCAAGCTCCGCCCAGCAGTGTGAAAACTAATGTTAATGCATTTGTCCGCTATTAAGGAATGCTGGTACTGTTAGTTCATTTTATGCAAGCTCCGCCCAGCAGTGTGAAAGCTAATGTTAATACATTTGTCTGCTATTAAGGAATGCTGGTACTGATAGTTCTTTTTATGCAAGCTCCGCCCAGCAGTGTGAAAGCTAATGTTAATGCATTTGTCCGCTATTAAGGAATGCTGGTACTGTTAGTTCATTTTATGCAAGCTCCGCCCAGCAGTGTGAAAGCTAACGTTAATGCATTTGTCCGCTATTAAGGAATGCTGGTACTGATAGTTCTTTTTGCACAAGTTCCTGCTTACCTGCTACCTGTATTGCTGACGCTGGTTACCTGAGACTGTCGTTTAATAGCCATAACCAGCCTGCTTTAATCGTGCACAAGTTCCTGCTTACCTGC
Organism: Pseudophryne corroboree; assembly: GCF_028390025.1. NCBI lineage: Eukaryota > Metazoa > Chordata > Amphibia > Anura > Myobatrachidae > Pseudophryne > Pseudophryne corroboree. The sequence goes on from NC_086452.1 coordinate 33,728,038, forward strand.
TACCTGTATTGCTGACGCTGGTTACCTGAGACTGTCGTTTAATAGCCATAACCAGCCTGCTTTAATCGTGCACAAGTTCCTGCTTACCTGTTACCTGTATTGCTGACGCTGGTTACCTGAGATTGTCGTTTAATAGCCATAACCAGCCTGCTTTAATCGTGCACAAGTTCCTGCTTACCTGCTACCTGTATTGCTGACGCTGGTTACCTGAGACTGTCGTTTAATAGCCATAACCAGCCTGCTTTAATCGTGCACAAGTTCCTGCTTACCTGCTACCTGTATTGCTGACGCTGGTTACCTGAGACTGTCGTTTAATAGCCATAACCAGCCTGCTTTAATCGTGCACAAGTTCCTGCTTACCTGCTACCTGTATTGCCGACGCTGGTTACCTGAGACCGTCGTTTAATAGCCATAACCAGCCTGCTTGAATCGTGCACAAGTTCCTGCTTACCTGCTACCTGTATTACTGACGCTGGTCACCTGAGACTGTTATCCAGAAGCTATAACCAGTTTGCTTTAATTGTGCACAAGCTCCTACTACCTGTATTGCCGACGCTGGTTACCTGAGACTGTTATCCAGAAGCCGTAACCAGTTTGCTTTATTTGTGCACAAGCTCCTACTACCTGTATTGCCGACGCTGGTTACCTGAGACTGTTATCCAGAAGCCGTAACCAGTTTGCTTTATTTGTGCACAAGCTCCTACTACCTGTATTGCCGACGCTGGTTACCTGAGACTGTTATCCAGAAGCCATCACCAGTTTGCTTTATTTGTGCACAAGTTCCTGCTTACCTGTTACCTGTATTGCCGACGCTGGTGACCTGAGACCGTTATTTAGTAGCCATAACCAGCCTGCTTTATTTGTGCACCAGATTCTACTTCCCCGCTACCTGTATTGCCAACGCTGGTTACCTGAGACTGTTATCCAGAAGCTATAACCAGTTTGCTTTATTTGTGCACAAGCTCCTACTACCTGTATTGCCGACGCTGGTTACCTGAGACTGTTATCCAGAAGCCATCACCAGTTTGCTTTATTTGTGCACAAGTTCTTACTTACCTGCTACCTGCATTGCCGACGCTGGTTATCTGAGTCTGATATATAGAAGAGCCATAACTATCTTGCTCTCATCAATAACTTATTGTTTTTTTTTCTTTTTTTGTTTACCTGGCTCTATTCTATATCCTGTAGTAGTGTTTGTGCTAGGTGTAAACAACTGTTTGGAATGTAATCCTGTTATTCTTTACAGAAGAAATAAAATCGTGTTGTACGCATTACATGTCAGTTGGTGTCTGCATTTTAAAAGGGAACTTAAACGCTTGCCTGTCACGGGGTGCTGGTACCATAAGATAGTGGAGTGCCCTCAACCAGGGATTCGGATTTTCCAGCATACCTGCGGACTGGGGGGTTACATACGCAATGTGCATACACATCGTAGGGGTTATTGTTTACATTTAGCGGCCGCAGCGGCCCGAACCACAGTGTGATTTGGTATTGCTTCTCCTTGAAAGTAAATCGACCTTTACAGTTGGGGGCTCTGTCCGTTTCACCTCCTACTTGCAGACTTGCAGGGCCTAACAGACTTTGGTCTCGCAACAAAGGGTGGAGGACGCGTCTAAAGTAATTTTCTTTTGTGTTAAAACTACCTAGTGTTGTTAAACCACGTCTGTCCTGTATAGTCTCAGAGATGCTGGTGTGAACCGCGGGACAGCAAGGAAAAGCTATTTTTTTGTGTATGTTACTTTTGGCGTGAAAACGTGCACAAGCATACTGATATTTTGCATATACTCTAATATTGTTGCCATAGGTTATGATAGTCATTTTAGATCTGCATAGAATCGGATAAGCTATTTGTTACACATTTGGTATATTTGTTTAAGTGGGTACTTGTAAAACACAAACAAGTATCTGTTCCAGCCTAAAAGTTTATGCAGCACCCAACTGAAGTTATCCTCGTGGGTGACTTCCAGCGTGTGTAAGGAACAATGGTGTATTGTGTATTAAGCGAAAGCAGTAGAAACATAAATTTGCTGCATTGCTTACATTGATTGAGATAAGTGTGGGATATTTAGTTGCGATTGCATGGCATACACGGGGCACGGTAGAAGTACGTGAAGCGTGAGTACGGGAACGCGCACGTGTGCGCGATTACGCACACAGTTGCGTACTTACGCAAGGTTGCGTAAAGTAGCGAGCGCAAAGTTTACCACACAATAGAAGTGAATTTTACGGTGGGATAAATGATTTATAGTTATACATTAACAAGTAACTATCCGATTGTAGACAGATTACACAAAAATCTTATTACAAGTGTACTACCTCTCGGGCAAGCTATTAATCAAAGGGAGTGATTTATTTTCTGTACAGAAAAATATTGTGTATCAGTGTGGGTTGAAAGTAGGTGTGATTGTATTGAACCCCGGAAGGGATCCCATAGAGCGAGATACTCAAGCTAGGAGAAGCTTCAGTGGCGGGGCGGCTTGCAACCACACGTTTAAGGCCAGGTGTGGGGTTAGCCAGAACACACCAAGTGACGGAGATAAAAGTAAAATTGTCTTCATTATCGTAAGTCACACAAATAATAATAACAAGTATTTGTGAGTCGTGCGATTGGACCGCACATGTGTGTATGTGATACGTGGTGCAGCATGATACCATTTGCGTGATTTTGCGCAAATTGCGCCATCATAGTGCTGTGATAGCATACGCAGACGGGATTTGTGTAAAGGGAAGAAACTCCGCTGAGATCACAGGAAGTGTTGTTTCTCACTCAACGAAAGTCCAGTGGATAGAAACCCGAAAAGTAGCAGGCCTATAACCTCCACTGAAAAAGGTGGGGTATTAATTTATTGCTGTTAATACTTCATACTTCCAGTGCTGAGGGGTCTGGTAGGATCCTCACTGGGTACGCGGCACTCACTACAGAAGTGGACCGTGGTACTTTCCAGCAGAGAAGGAGTTGGTGAAAGAACTCGGAGGACTTTCATTGTTTGCTTACATTGTCCATTTGGTGAGTGTGTTTAAAAAGTCCGCAATGGGAGCCAAATGCACAAGTGAGAAATGTTTGGCAGTCAGGGTTCAGGCTGAAGGAGCGGGGCCAAAAGGGTCCACTGGTTATATTATGTGTAGGAAATATGGTCCATACACAGAGGCTTTTTGTGATGAATGGGTGCGAATGACTGTGGATGATAAGGCATCATTTCCTAGGGTTGGTAGTTTTGAACCAGAGTTGCTGCAAAATGTTAGAAATAGAATATGTCTGATCAAATCCAAGAAACAAAGGATCAGACATAACGATTGTTTAAACATATGGCAACAAGAGGGAGAAATGCAAAGGGAACTTGCTTGTATAGCAAAGTCCAAACCAAACAGGAATGTGAATGCGAGTGCACCACCACCGCCATATGTCGATGGAGAGAAGGCTGCTACAACCAATAGCATACCAGGAAATGATAGGAATGCACTTAGCAACTGTATTAACCCTAACCCATGCACATTGTACCCTGTCCTAAATTCTCCCAATGATTATGGTTCAGAGGAGGACGACGAGCCAACATGATCTCAGCCCTCTCTCAGGCAACCACCATGCAGGAAACTCAAGTGGGCACGGCCCAACCGGTAAGAGCAGTGGCTATGGCTTCCACTGGAGGGATGGGTGAGATCATAGCCACCGGTAAGTACGGGACTGTTCATTATGCAGAGACAGTAGCTCCCCGCACTGAGACAAACAAGAGTGAAGTGGTTGGGTTACACCCTGTTCGGGTAATAGCAGTTCCCAATGGGAGGACTGATAACCAAGGAGTAACCCCCATCAGGAATATTGCCATGTATTACCCGTGGTCCAGGTCTGAACTACGGTCAATCATGTCAGAATTCCCCGATCACAGGAAAGATTTAGGTCGGATGCCAGAAGTTTATTAAAGACCTGGGCAATGCCCATGAACCCACAAGCAAAGATTGGCGGACGGTGTTAAGAGCGTGCCGACCCCCTAATATTGACACCCATAAATTTATCGCAGATTGTAAGATAGAGGCAGACAGTCCTCTGACTGATGAATACAATCAGGAGAATGTAAGGCAGATTAATATACAACTAGGATTGTATTTTCCCACAGTTGTAAAGTGGAATAAGATTTTCACAATCAAACAGAGAGTGAACTGGCATCTGAATATTTCCATAAAGCGTTACAAGATATGGCTAAATACACTGGGATGGAGGATATAAAGAATGATGCAAACCACAGGGAGGTGGCTGTCTCTGTTTTAATGGACGGGCTCAAAGAGGCATTGAAAGTCAGAGTACAGACTTCTTTGCCTAATTGGAGGGGGATTACGGTAGATGCCCTGAGAGAATCTGCAATTGAACATGACCGAAACATCATCAAAAACAAAGAATTGCAAGGGGAAAGGTTGATGGTGGTAAGTATACAGGCACTTGAAGGGATGACCAACCAACCTAAACCCCAGATCTTTGAAGAGAACTGGAGAAGGTCAATAAAATGTTACATTTGCCATATGGAGGGACATTTTGCCAAGTATTGTAGGAACACAGTGACACATAGCAAGTATAGACCCCCTAGACAAGAACATGAGCCACGTAATCAAACACATAGTCGGGACCAGGGAACACATAGAAGGAATTACGAACCACACAGAGGGGAAACACGGAGGTACCCACCAAGGAAGGACTGGCAGACCTCCGAAACCTCACAGATATCTCCCTCACACATAGTAGCTGCCAATGCTCTGCTGGAGGGCCCAAATCCAAAATAGAGGTCAGGTCACACCTGTATTCTGCAGCCAGTGAAACTGACTGCTGGCCTCGGAGGTAAACCTGAGGTCATGGTCAAAGTAGCTGGCACACCACAACTTTTTCTTGTAGATACAGGGGCGGCCAGATCTGTACTAAACACTCCAACAGGTATAATGACCACGGGCAAAACGATTTCGGCAATGGGAGTAACGGGAAAAGTGCAGCAGTACCCTTTGAGTAGACCTGCAGAGATTACGATAGGGCCCTTGCATACCAAACATTCTTTCTTGTTGGCTGCATCGGCTCCGACTAATCTACTTGGCAGAGATTTGTTATGTAAAATGCGGTGTGTCATATATTGTACCCCTGAGGGTGTGTTTTTAGATATCACTGAGAACCATGCACAGGAAGTACAAGATATGTTAGACACCCCTCAAAGGCTAATGTTGCACTCTACCATTCTAGACACATGTCCATCACAGGTAGAGGAAATTATCTCACAAATCTCGCGTTCCTTATGGACCAAAGATGGACAGGACTCTGGATTGATGGCAAATGTAGCCCCAGTAGTAGTGCAAATAAAAGATGGCAGGATAGCACCAAAAATCCCTCAGTACCCTCTGAAACCAGAGGTGGAATTAGGAGTATACCCTGTCATAGAACGGCTGCTACAGCAGGGCATCCTAGTCAGGACGTCCAGCACAGCCAATAGTCCCATCTTCCCTGTGAAAAAGAGTGGGGGGAGGGGTTACAGGTTAGTGCAGGATTTAAGGGGGATAAACAAAATAGTCAACATCCAATTCCCCGTAGTGCCCTATCCAGCTGTCATGCTCATGCAGATTCCCTCCACCTCTAAGTAGTTCACTGTGATTGACCTCTGCTCTGCTTTCTTTTCGGTCCCTCTCCACCCCGACAGCCAGTACCTTTTTGCTTTCACCTACAGGGGAGTACAGTACACCTGGACCCGTGTCCCCCAAGGTTTCATTGACAGCCCAAGTATTTTCTCCCAAGCCCTACATGACTGTTTGCAATCCTTTCAACCTGAGAATGGGTCGGTGCTGATACAATATGTTGATGACTTATTGTTATTCTCTGATTCATTTGAGTCGTGTCCGGCAGACACTAAACAGCTTTTGTTTCACCTCTCCCAGACAGGACACAAGATTTCTAAGGATAAATTACAGTTGTTCCGGACAAGGGTTAAATACTTGGGACACTGCTTGATGCAAGGACTCAGACACCTGACCACAGACAGGATACAGGCCATCCGTGACATGACTCTGCCACAAACCCAGCAACAAATTCGCACTTTTCTAGGAATGTGTGGGTATTGTCGGAATTGGATTCCGGGGTTCTCTATTCAGGCACTACCACTCCAAGAAATGGTCTCTTCAAACAAACCAGAATGGGTCTCTCATACTGAGGAGTCCGAACTGGCGTTTGAGAGACTAAAAGAGTGCTTGTCACAAGCACCAGCATTGGGGATGCCAGATTATGAAAAACCTTTTGAGTTATATGGTACCGAAAGTGCTGGGTGCGCGGCAGGGGTCCTAACACAGAAACATGGTGATGCCAGCAGACCGGTAGCCTACTACAGGGCACAACTGGACACTGTAGCACGGTCTCTCCCCACTTATCTATGAAGTGTTGCAGCCATAGATTTGTTGGTAAGTAAAAGTGAAGACGTAGTGTTAGGACATGACCAGGGACGTGCAGTCAGGGGAGGCAGGGGAGGCAGTGCCTCCCCTGTGATTAATTAGTAAAAGAATACATAGAAGATACTTATGACACATATTCTATGTCATAAGTATCTTCCTTATGTAATGGCATATTTTTTGGGGGGTGAAATTACTTTGGGAGGCACTGTTAGCAGTGCCTCCCATACAGAATAGGAACGGGGAGAGAGCGGGGGGCGGAGCCTAGCACCGGGCTGTAAAAGCCCATTGAAATACAATGGCAAAGCGGCACTGAAAAAAGTGCCTCGCTGACAGGGACACCACCCCCATGTCAGCGAGGCAGCTGTGATTGGACTGCGGATCCAGCACTGGATCCGCTGTCCAATCACCAAGACGCGACGGGAGGCAGAAGTTGGGAGGGGAGCAGCAGCAGCGGTGGGTCTGCAGTGACTAGTGCTCTCCCCTGTCATGCTCCGCTGGCTCCGTACCCCCCTCCCGCACACAGGCACCTGACAGCTGCCAGAGTCAGCTGGCAGAGTCCGGCGGCTCCGTCCTCCCCTCCCGCTGACTGCTTGTACTCTGTGCAGCTCTCTCTGGGCGGCTGCTCCGTCCGCATACAACAGCACGCATGTATGTGGTTTTTTTCTCTCTCTCTCTCTCTCTGTCTCTCTCTCTCTCTCTCTCTCTCTCTCCTTCCCCCCCCCCCTGTAACTCCTTATTTTCATTCACTTTTACAGGTCCCACTGTTGGACTCTACTGGACAAGTGGACGTGATTCTCGGCGTGGGATGTAGGTAAGTAATCTCTCATTTTTACAGGTCCGCTATAGGATTCTACTGGACAAGTGGACGTGATTCTCGGCGTGGGATGTAGGTAAGTATGTGTGAGTGTGTAAGTGTGTTATAATAAAATTTAACTTTCACGGTGTGTGTGTTGTGTTTTTATTTGGGTATTTTTTTTTTTAGAACTACAAGTACCAGCGAGCCCGTTATTTCCCCGAATGCTGGTACTTGAGGTTCTCCAAGTACCAGCAAGCGTGGGAGGCTTTCTGGGCCTTGTAGTTCCATGACAAAAAACAATATTCTTTTTTTAACACTCATGACTATCAGCCTGGCACCCACCGCCCAGGGGTGCTGGGGACAGCCTCGGGCTTCACCCCTGGCCCTTGGGTGCCTGGAGGGGGGGGACCCCTTGATTTAAGGGGTCCCCACTCCTCCAGGGAACCCCGGCCAGGGGTGACTAGTTGGGGGGGTAATGCCACGGCCACAGGGACCTACGTAAATGTGTCCCCCGGCTGTGGCATTATGTCCCTGGCTAGTGGAGCCCGGTGCTGGTTTTAAAAATACGGGGGACCCCTACATCTTTTGTCACCCGTATTTTTGGAACCAGGACCGGACTAAGAGCCCGGTGCTGGTTGTCTAAATACGGGGAACCCCTGTCCAATTTTTCCCCAGTATTTAAACAACCAGGACCGGCTCAAAGAGCCCGAGGCTGGTTATACTTAGGAGGGGGGAACTCACGCATTTTTTTTTTTTTTACATTTTTTAACCCATTCAGACCCTTCTCCATTAAGTTAAAGGAAGCCCTGGACAACAGAATTGCATTTATGTCCTCCTCCCACTCCCTTCTCAGTACCAAACACTCTTTTTTTTTTCTATAAAAATGTACAATATATCACAAGTATGATGAGCAGGCAGGCAGCGGCCATTGGCGGCATCGGAGTGAGATGCAAATTAGTGGCGGAGGGATGGGTCAGTTTATGGTGGCCGAGTTTGTAAGCCGGTGGCGGTGGCAGCGGGCATCGACTCAGGGGCAGTAGCGGGCATTGGCTCGGTGGCGGTAGGGGTCATCGGCAGATTCGGCGGACATTATGGCTGTAGTGCCTCACCAGCCACTGACCTCACCGCACGCCACTGGACATGACCTGACAATCCACACATCTCATGCAGTATCAGCAGAGGCGGATTGGCCATAGGGTTTACAGGGAAGATTCCCGGTGGGCCGACGCACCAGTGGAGCCTGTTTTGTGTGAGGACATGTGGTCCTTTTTATAGACATAATGAATAAGATGCAAAATAATTTGCATATATGAAAATGACTTTGCCACTTAGCCTGTGATTGCAAATGATCTAGTGTATGCTCTGTCTGCCTGCTTGGCTGACATATAAGATTGAGTGAATGGTGATTGGGATACGGTTGGTGTAATTCTAAAGAATGATATCGTTTCCTAAATTCTGAAGGTGTATCATACAATGTGCTCATAATATTTAATTTAATTTTTTTTTAAATTCCCCCTTGATGCTGGACATGCCCACTATCTGGAAAGTCTTGGGGGGAGGGAGCTGCTGCCATGTCCCATGGCTAGACCTTACACCTCTGGTGCTGCCCATGTGGGGCCACTAGTACAAATTTTTCCAGGGCCGCTTTTTGTTCCCAATCCGCCCCTGAGTATGAGCCTTGCTAAACTCCGCCCAAACCAGACATGTCTCATCCGCTCGGTTTACAAAATGGGAACTGTCACTGATGGCCCCTGAAAACATCACCATAAAGAGGTGTAGCACACTAAATCCTGCAACTTATTTGCCACGTGTGCCTTGTCATGCACAAAGGGTGGAGGATTTAGTACAGACACTGATACGCATGACTGTATGGAATACTTGAACCAGACCTTCACTGCGAGACCTGATATTAGTGACTACCCACTGGAAGACGTAGACTTTACCTTCTACATAAACGGTAGTTGTCACAGACAGACGGACTCAGGAGACCTGTGCACCGGATACACAGTTGTAGATGATGAAGGTGTCATAGAAGCTGAACCCCTTGGTCCACCTCACTCAGCACAAGTCGCTGAGCTGGTATCACTGACCAGAGCATGTGAGTTGGCAAAGGGTAAGTCAGCTAATATATACACGGACTCTAGATATGCTTTCGGGTTAGTGCATGATTTCAGGGCCCTGTGGCACCTCAGAAATTTCATGACGGCAGCTGGCGCATGCGTCACACATCAAAAGACTGCTGATGGCCATACAGGAACCTGACAGAGTGGCTGTTATCAAGTGTAAAGTACACACCTACAACCAAGACCCAATTTCACTTGGTAACAGCCGAGCGGACAAAGCTGCCAAATCAGCAGCAAGCACCATCATACAAAGCCCCACCACACAACTGATGACATTCAATATAGTAAATACACAACAGTTAATTGAAATGCAGAATGTGTGTTCCCTACAGGAGAAGATGGTCTGGAAGGCGAAGGAATATGGTCAGGAGTCCTCAGGACTCTGGAGAGATGGACAAGGTAAGCCAGTAGCCCCCAGGGCATATCTCCCAAACCTAGCTGCAGTAGCACATGGTATGACTCATCTGGGCAAGGAAGGTATGTGCAAATTGGTAAGAGCCTACTGAAGTGCACCAGGATTCTCTTATCAGGCGAGCAAGAAAGCAATGACATGTCTTACTTGCTTGAGGAAGAATATTGGTAAGACAATACTGATGGAGCCATCCCATATCCCTCTTACAGCCGGACCTTTCCAGGTAATACAAATCAACTTCATACAGCTACCAACCTGTAGGAATCTGAAGTATGTTCTGGTATGCCCTGATGTTTTCTCAAACTGGGTAGAGGCATTCCCTGCGCCACAAATACTGCTGTATTCACCGCTAAGAAAATTGTGCAAGAATTTGTCTGTAGATATGGTATCCCTAAGATTATTGAAAGTGATAGGGGTACCCATTTTACAGGTGAAGTCTTTCAAGTCATGTGCAAACTTCTGGGTATTAATAGTAAGCTGCATACTCCGTACCGTCCACAGGCCAGAGCGAAGGTGGAGAGAATGAACAGCACTATTAAGAACAAGCTGAGCAAAGTGATGACTGAAACTAGACTGTTGTGGCCAGAAGCACTGCCACTAGTGTTGTACAGCATCAGAACCACTCCCAGGTCACCGCTTAACCTATCACCCTTTGAAATTCTTTGTGGACGACAGCCCCATGTAATGATAGATCCCCGGGATGATTAGAAATGCAGTAATGAAATGACTGTTCAATATTTGGTTAGGATGAGCCAGCAACTGAGAAACCAGCAAAGGAATCTAAAACTGGTGATTCCTGACCTACCAAACAGTAATTGTCATGAAATTGAACCTGGGGATTATGTGATGATTCTAAATTTTCTACGCTCAGGTTGCCTCATACACAGGTGGGAAGGACCGTATCAAGTTTTGTTGACCAGCACGACAGCACTGAAGGTTGCCGAGAGAGAGATTTGGGTCCACTCGTCCCACTGCAAGAAGGTCGCTGACCCGGAGAAAACTCGTAAGAAAGAGAAAGGTGAAGAAAACCTGATATCACTGGAGAATCTATTCCGGGAAAGCTGAAAGGCAGGACTGTTGAACGGCACCTGAGCGTGGTGAAAAGCAAAATCAAGGACGGTTGGCTTAATAGAAAAAATTCTCTCCAAACACCCCCCCTCTTCATTTTTTTTCCTCCCCTCCTTTTTTCCCTACCAAAATTCATCCAGACCAAGAGACTGTATTCTGGATTTTTCTTGTGATTCTATTTTTGATCAGGAAAATTTGTTTTTGTGAGGGCCCCTGAGAAGTCGATCAAGGATCTGGAATGGGTTCTGATGGAGAGGATGAATTTGTAGGACCCCAGGATCAGTCCATCACTTTGGTCAAAGCCGGTATAAGTAAGAGATCTGGTAGTCACGGAGCTCGGAGGCAATGTGAGGGGTTATTGTCTGATGAATACTGCATATGTAAGTACTGCAATAACATAGTCGAAGATGGGTGCATCCAGAGATGTCAGTCAAACAATAATATCAATATTGACGGACATCCTATGAGTGACTATCACTCATTAGTGGGTACGGTCTTCAACCAAACGGAATGCTGGGTGTGCTCACACGTACCTCAAGGACAGAGTAAATCGGGATTAGTGACATACCCATTAACAGTAAATGAGGTACTCGCTAATAAACTTGCTACTGCGATCAACTCAGAATTACCCCCATTCAGGGTCATTCCGAGTTGTTCGCTCGTTATTTTTTTCCGCTACGGAGCGATTAGTCGCAAACTGCGCATGCGCAATGTACGCAGTGCGCCTGCGCCAAGTAAATTAGCACAAAAGTTTGGTATTTTACTCACGACGTAACAACGTTTTTTTCATCGTTCTGCTGATCGGAGTGTGATTGACAGGAAGTGGGTGTTTCTGGGGGGAAACTGGCCATTTTCTGGGAGTGTGCGGAAAAACGCGGGAGTGACTGGAGGAACGGGGGAGTGGCTGGGCGAATGCTGGGTGTTTGTGACGTCAAACCAGGAACGAAAAGGACTGAGCTGGTCGCAATGGCAGAGTAAGTCTGGAGCTACTCAGAAACTGTGGGGTAATCGTTACGAGAAAATGAGCGAATCTTTAGTTCGCAATTCTGCTAAGCTAAGATATAGTCCCAGAGGGCGGCGGCTTAGCGTGTGCAATGCTGCTAAAAGCAGCAAGCGAGCGAACAACTCGGAATCACCCCCATTGTGCGCACATCATCCAGTCAGATACTTGTGTCAAACAGATGGGAAAACTGAGGACAGGTTTCTTCGTAAGGTTTATCTGTGATATGATATTGATGCATTTTGTCCCCTATGTTCTCCCAGACGATGCTTATTTCATATGTGCAAGGAAGGCGTACAAGTGGCTTACTCCGAGCTCTGAAGGGTTCTGTTACATAGGCAGAGTACTACCAGAAGTCATAACCATTGCACATGACAAAATGAAAGACATTCACCGCAGCGCTCCGCCTCCTTATACTTACACCCACTACAAACACATTTTCAAGAGACACCTCATAGATAGGGCAGAGCACGCAGCCTCTAATTTGATCCATGAATCCACCGGGATTCAGATTCTTCTTGCATTAGATATCACCCGTACTGCCAGAGGAATTATAAATTATAGGTACATCCATGCGCTAGCGTACTTGATAGATAATATCACTGAGATGTATGACGACACCTTCAGGTATACGGGTAGGGAACTACAGGCCTACAAGAAGGAGCTGGTCCAGCACAGGATGGTCGTAAATTACGTCACGGCCGCGACAGGTGGGTATTGTGTTACCTTGGCGACTCAATATGGTGTGAAGTGCTGCACGTATATTACGAACAGTACTGAGGACCCAACGGAGGTCATTGATCAAAAGATGGACGAGATCTTGCAGTTGAAATGGGAGTTTAGAAGGAAACACAATCTCACTTTAGCGACTGTGGGTAATGAATTGACTGGATGGGCCTCACGGTTGAACCCACTCAAATGGTTCTCTGGGTTAGGAGAGTGGGCACAAGGTGTGATTGCAAGTGTGGGAAAGTTTCTCCTCTGTATCCTGGGTGTCGTCATAATTATCGGCCTGATATTTAGATGTGTTCAGATTTTGACGCTGCGAAAAAGGCATAGTACAAATTTGATGATTCTAAGGAGCGGGTGTGTTGTAAGTGCGGCAGATCTGGTATACGATCCGACGATAGAGACAGTGCTGTAATAGGAATGTACATGAATTTCATGGCCTGTTTCTTTCACCATCTCTTTGTGTTCTCTCCCCCTACCCAGCGAAACTTCTACCGAAGCCGGACATCAGTGTGCAAAGACATAGGTAAATGTATGTATGCAAAGTTCGTTTAAATCAGACATCTTAGGCTATAGCACTGCCCCAGCATACTCTATAGGTTGAATGTCATCCCACACCCAACCAGTGGTTCCTTGACCGCCGAGTGCATATAGAGGATGTCTCGTCCTCCTCCCTGTCTTCCCCAACCATAGTCAATGTCTGATTTGCGAAATAAGTACATACGTGTGTCTAGGTCACCCATTGTGTTTTTATTTTATATTTTCATTGTTATTTGTAATTTATGGCAGTTATTGTTTACTGCCAAAGGGTGGACTGTCGAAGTCGGAAATATTACACACACACCACGTGCAAACACCACACAGAGTGGCCTCTGTGCGGGCGCGTTCTCGTTGTGTGTACGCATACACGCACGCTACATACATTGGTTCACGAGCCTTGCGTATTGGCGCGTGGTATGAGTATATACGGTAGCACAGAAAAGCTACAAAGACATATTCAATATTCAATTCATATAGTGCACAATTTACACATAGCCTCCACACACATTGCCAGCAAGTTACATTTACTCAAAGGGCAGAACAATAGAGATATCCAGGATTACAGGATGTGAGGGGACAGAACAAGGTTAGGACTTAGTGTTTGGTATCCAGATGTGCAGTATTTTGAGATCAATGCTCCGGTTGTTATGTGCAGTTAATTGCATGTTTCTGAGCATAGATATGCGCAGAATTGTATTATTCACAAATACTGTACATTTGATATTCGGCGGGAATCCAGTGACGGAGACCTGCAAGCACTCCTGGACCAAGCATCGCCCACTTATTCAAACCAACCTATGACCCCTCATGTACTGTAAATGACCTGCCCCTTGACCTATGGAAGAAGAGCTTACATTTCCTATTGTATTGTATTTGGACCCAATGTATAAAAGAAAGGCTCCCTGACCAGGCTCAGTCTATTACTGGAGGTCATCTTGCTAAGACTGACTGAGGCCTGGATCCGGGAGCGCTGGCGAACAAACGTATGTACTAATGGTTGTAGCTCTTCTCTGTAATATTGTTGTACTTTTACTTGTATCTTTTGAGTAAATATTGTTGATGCGTTGAACCACAACATTACATTTAAACTACTGGTGTCGCATTCCATTCTTGTCTGGGGATTAAGGTGTATTCAGCCACACGTGTCGCTGCATTGTGCGCATAGCGTGTCGGCATGTATACGCAACGTGCATACACATCGTAGGGGTTATTGTTTACATTTAGAGGCCGCAGCGGCCCGAACCACAGTGTGATTTGGTATTGCTTCTCCTTGAAAGTAAATTGACCTTTACAACAGTATATAGTGTAGTGAACCCATCACAGTGTCCTCCCTCATGTACAGTATATAGCGTAGTGCACCCATCACAGTGTCCTCCCTCATGTACAGTATATAGCGTAGTGCACCCATCACAGTGTCCTCCCTCATGTACAGTATATAGCGTAGTGCACCCATCACAGTGTCCTCCTCCTGTACAGTATATAGTGTAGTGCACCCATCACAGTGTCCTCCTTATGTACAGTATATAGTGTAGTGCACCCATCACAGTGTCATGCCTCCTGTACAGTATATAGTGTAGTGCACCCATCACAGTGTCCTCCTCCTATACAGTATATAGTGTAGTGCACCCATCACAGTGTCATTCCTCCTGTACAGTATATAGCATAGTGCACCTGTCACAGTGTCCTCCTCCTGTACAGTATATAGGCCCTCATTCCGAGTTGATCGCTCGGTATTTTTCATCGCATCGCAGTGAAATTCCGCTTAGTACACATGCGCAATATTCGCACTGCGACTGCGCCAAGTTATTTAACAATGAAGATAGTATTTTTACTCACAGCTTTTTCTCTGACGTCCTAGTGGATGCTGGGGACTCCGTAAGGACCATGGGGAATAGCGGCTCCGCAGGAGACTGGGCACATCTAAAGAAAGCTTTAGGATCACCTGGTGTGCACTGGCTCCTCCCCCCATGACCCTCCTCCAAGCCTCAGTTAGATTTCTGTGCCCGACGAGAAGGGTGCACACTAGGGGCTCTCCTGAGCTCTTTGTGAAAGTTTTAGTTTAGGTTTATATTTTCAGTGAGACCTGCTGGCAACAGGCTCACTGCATCGAGGGACTAAGGGGAGAAGAAGCGAACTCACCTGCGTGCAGAGTGGATTGGGCTTCTTAGGCTACTGGACATTAGCTCCAGAGGGACGATCACAGGTTCAGCCTGGATGGGTCACCGGAGCCGCGCCGCCGTCCCCCTTACAGAGCCAGAAGAGCGAAGAGGTCCGGAAAAATCGGCGGCAGAAGACGATCCTGTCTTCAGATAAGGTAGCGCACAGCACCGCAGCTGTGCGCCATTGCTCTCAGCACACTTCACACTCCGGTCACTGAGGGTGCAGGGCGCTGGGGGGGGCAGCGCCCTGAGACGCAATAAATCGATAAAAAACCTTATATGGCTAAAATAAATGCATCACATATAACTCCTGGGCTATATGGATGCATTTAACCCCTGCCAAAACATACAGAAAAAGGATGATAAGGACGCCGAGAAAGGGGCGGAGCCTATCTCCTCAGCACACTGGCGCCATTTTCCCTCACAGCTCAGTTGGAGGGAAGCTCCCTGGCTCTCCCCTGCAGTCACTACACTACAGAAAGGGGTTAAAAAAGAGAGGGGGGCACAAATTAGGCGCAGTATATAACAATACAGCAGCTATAAAGGGAAAAACACTTATATAAGGTTATCCCTCTATATATATATAGCGCTCTGGTGTGTGCTGGCAAACTCTCCCTCTGTCTCCCCAAAGGGCTAGTGGGGTCCTGTCCTCTATCAGAGCATTCCCTGTGTGTGTGCTGTGTGTCGGTACGTTGGTGTCGACATGTATGAGGAGAAAAATGATGAGGAGACGGAGTAGAGTGTCTGAAATAGTGTTGTCACCCCCTAGGGGGTCGACACCTGAGTGGATGTACTGTTGAAATTGCGTGACAGTGTCAGCTTTGTATAAAAGACAGTGGTTGACATGAGACAGCCGGCTACTCAGCTTGTGCATGTCCAGACGTCTCATACAGGGGCCCTAAAGCGCCCGTTACCTCAGATACAGACGCCGACAAGGGTACTGACTCCTGTGTCGACGGTGAAGAGACAACCGTGATTTCCAATAGGGCCACACATTGCATGATTGAGGCAATGGAAAAAGTTTACACTTTTCTGATAATATGAATACCACCAAAAAAAAGGGGTATTATGTTTGGTGAGGAAAAACTTCCTGTAGTTTTCCTGAATCTGAGAAATAAAATGAGGTGTGTGATGATGCGTGGGTTTCCCCCCGATAACAATTGATAATTTCTAAAAAGTTATTGGCAGTTTACCTTTTCCCGCCAGAGGTTAGGGTGCGTTGGGAAACACCCCCTAGGGTGGATAAAGCGCTCACACGCTTGTAAAAACAAGGGCTCTACCCTCTCCTGAGATGGCCGCCCTTAAGGATCCTGCTGATAAAAAGCAGGAGCGTATCCTAAAATGTATTTACACACATACTGGTGTTATACTGCGACCAGCAATCGCCTCAGCCTGGATGTGCAGTGCTGGGTTGGCGTGGTCGGATTCCCTGACTGGAAATATGATATCCTAGATAAGGACAGTATATTATTGCCTATAGAGCAATTAAAAGATGCATTTCTATATATGCATGATGCACAGCGGAATCAAGTATAAGTGCGTTGTCCAATTATTCCAGTAAAGTGGTCAGGTGATGCGGATTCCAAACGGCATTTGGAAGTATTGCCTTAAAAGAGGGGATGTACCCCAGGTCGCCTCTCAAAATAAGACGCCGTATTATCAGGCACAGTCCTGGTTGGCAAGCGGACAAAAGGGTTCCTCTTTTCTGCTCGTGACAGAGGGAGAGGAAAATGGCTGCAGAGATCAGCCAGTTCCAAGGAACAGAAACCCTTTTCCGCCTCTGCCAAGCCCTCAGTATGACGCTAGGGCTTTACAAGTTCAGGCACGGTGGGGTCCCGTTCTCAATGAATTTCAGTGCGCAGTGGGCTCACTCGCAAGTAGACCCCTGGATCCTTCAGATAATATTTCAGGGGTACAAATTGGAATTCGAGACGTATTCCCCTCGCCGTTTCCAAAAGTCTGTTTTACCGACGTCTCCCGCTGACAGGGAGGCAGTTTTGGAAGCCATTCACAAGCTGTATTCCCAGCAGGTGATAATCAAGGTACCCCTCCTGCAACAGGGAACGGGGTATTATTCCACACTATTGTGGTACCGAAGCCAGACGGCTCGGTGAGACCGATTTTAAAATCTAAAATCTTTGAACACTTGCATACAGAGGTTCAAATTCAAAATTGAGTCACTCAGAGCAGTGATTGCAAACCTGGAAGAAGGGGACTACATGATGTCTCGGGACATCAAGGATGCTTACCTTCATGTCAAAATTTACCCTTCTCACCAAGGGTATTTCAGGTTATGGTACAGAACTGTATCAGTTCGGACGCTGCCGTAGGGATGGTCCACGGCACCCCGGGTCTTTACTGAAGTAATGACCGAAATGATGATATTCCTTCGAAGGAAGGGAATTTTAGTTATCCTTTACTTGGACGATTCCCTGATAAGGGTAAGATCCAGGGAACAGTTGGTGATCGGTGTAGCACTATATCAGGTAGTGTTGCGGCAGCACGATTGGATTTTCAATATTCCGAAATCGCAGCTGATTCCGACGACTTGTCTTCTGTTCCTAGGGATGATTCTGGACATAGTCCAGAAAGAAGGTGCTTCTCCCGGAGGAGAAAGCCAGGGAGTTATCCGAGCTAGTCAGGAACCTCCTAAAACCGAACCAAGTCTCAGTGCATCAATGCACAAGGGTTCTGGGTAAAAATGGTGGCTTCCTACGAAGCAATCCCATTCGGCAGATTCCACGCACAGTGGAACCTTCTGGACAAATGGTCCGGGTCGCATCTTCAGATGCTTCAGCGGATAACCCTGTCACCAGGGACAAGGGTATCCCTCCTGTGGTGGTTGCAGAGTGCTCATCTTCTAGAGGGCCGCAGATTCGGCATTCGGGACTGGGTCCTGGTGGCCACGGATGCCAGCCTGCGAGGCTGGGGAGCAGTCACACAGGGAAGGAATTTCCAGGGCTTATGGTCAAGCCTGGAGACATCTCTTCATATAAACATTCTGGAACTAAGGGCCATTTACAATGCCCTAAGTCAAGCGAAACCCCTGCTTCAGGGTCAGGCGGTATTGATCCAATCGGACAACATCACGTCAGTCGCCCACGTAAACAGACAGGGCGGCACGAGAAGCAGGAGGGCAATGGCAGAAGCTGCAAGGATTTTAGCTGGGCGGAAAATCATGTGATAGCACTGTCAGCAGTGTTCATTCCGGGAGTGGACAACTGGGAAGCAGACTTCCTCAGCAGACACGACCTTCACCCGGGAGAGTGGGGACTTCACCCAGAAGTCTTCCACCTGATTGTAAAACCGTTGGGAAAAACAAAAGGTGGACATAATGGCGTCCCGTCTAAACAAAAAACTAGACAGATATTGCGCCAGGTCAAGGGACCCTCAGGCAATAACGGTGGACGCTCTGGTAACACCGTGGGTGTACCAGTCAGTGTATGTGTTCCCTCCTCTGCCCCTCATACCAAAAGTACTGAGAATCATAAGAAGGAGAGGAGTAAGAACTATACTCGTGGTTCCGGATTGGCCAAGAAGGACTTGGTATCCGGAACTTCAAGAGATGCTCACGGACGAACCGTGGCCTCTACCTCTAAGAAAGGACCTGCTCCAGCAAGGGCCTTGTCTGTTCCAAGACTTACCGCGGCTGCGTTTGACGGCATGGCGGTTGAATGCCGGATCCTGAAGATCCCTACCCTGGTCAAGGCCAGGAAAGACGTAACCGCAAAACATTATCACCGCATTTGGCGAAAATATGTTGCGTGGGGTGAGGCCAAGAAGGCCCCTACAGAGGAATTTCAACTGGGTCGTTTCCTCCATTTCCTGCAAACAGGACTGTCTATGGGCCTAAAATTAGGGTCCATTAAGGTTCAAATTTCGGCCCTGTCGATTTTCTTCCAAAAAGAACTGGCTTCAGTGCCTGAAGTTCAGACATTTGTAAAAGGGGTGCTGCATATACAGTCTCCTTTTGTGCCTCCAGTGGCACCTTGGGGATCTCAATGTTGTGTTGAGTTTCCTAAAGTCACATTGGTTTGAACCACTCACCACTGTATACTTAAAATATCTCACATGGAAGTGACGAGTTAGCCCTGGTTTCAGCCAGGCGTGTGTCAGAATTGGCGGCTTTATCATATAAAAGCCCTTACTTAATATTTCATTCTGAAAGGGCAGAATTGAGGACTCGTCCTCAAATTTTCTACCTAAGGTGTTTTCTGCATTTCACATGAACCAACCTATTGTGGTGCCTGCGGCTACTAAGGACTTGGAGGATTCCAAGTTGCTTGACGTGATCAGGACCCTGAAAATACATGTTTCCAGGACGACTGGAGTCAGAAAATCTGACTCGCTGTTTATCCTGTATGCACCCAACAAACTGGGTGCTCCTGCTTCTAAGCAGACGATTGCTCGTTGGATTTGTAGTACAATTCAGCTTGCACATTCTGTGGCAGGCCTGCCACAGCCAAAAATCTTAAAATGCCCACTCCACAAGGAAGGTGGGCTCATCTTGGGCAGCTGCCCGAGGGGTCTCGGCTTTACAACTTTGCCGAGCAGTTACTTGGTCAGGAGCAAATACGTTTGTAAAATTCTACAAATTTGATACCCTGGCTAAAGAGGACCTGGAGTTCTCTCATTCGGTGCTGCAGAGTCATCCGCACTCTCCCGCCCGTTTGGGAGCTTTGGTATAATCCCCATGGTCCTTACGGAGTCCCCAGCATCCACTAGGACGTCAGAGAAAATAAGAATTTACTTACCGATAATTCTATTTCTCGTAGTCCGTAGTGGATGCTGGGCGCCCATCCCAAGTGCGGATTGTCTGCAATACTGGTACATAATTATTGTTACCAAAAAATTCGGGTTATTGTTGTAGTGAGCCATCTTTTCTAGAGGCTCCTCTATTATCATGCTGTTAACTGGGTTCAGATCACAAGTTGTACAGTGTGATTGGTGTGGCTGGTATGAGTCTTACCCGGGATTCAAAATCCTTCCTTATTGTGTACGCTCGTCCGGGCACAGTATCCTAACTGAGGCTTGGAGGAGGGTCATGGGGGGAGGAGCCAGTGCACACCAGGTGATCCTAAAGCTTTCTTTAGATGTGCCCAGTCTCCTGCGGAGCCGCTATTCCCCATGGTCCTTACGGAGTCCCCAGCATCCACTACGGACTACGAGAAATAGAATTATCGGTAAGTAAATTCTTATTTTCTTCGCTCCGGCGATCGTAGTGTGATTGACAGGAAATGGGTGTTACTGGGCGGAAACACGGCGTTTTATGGGCGTGTGGATAAAAACGCTACCGTTTCCGGAAAAAACGCAGGAGTGGCCGGAGAAACGGGTGAGTGTCTGAGCGAACGCTGGGTGTGTTTGTGACGTCAAACCAGGAACGACAAGCACTGAACTGATCGCAGATGCCGAGTAAGTCTGAAGCTACTCTGAAACTGCTAAGTAGTTTGTAATCGCAATATTGCGAATACATCGGTCGCAATTTTAAGAAGCTAAGATTCACTCCCAGTAGGCGGCGGCTTAGCGTGTGTAACTCTGCTAAAATCGCCTTGCGAGCGATCAACTCGGAATGAGGGCCATAGCGTAGTGCACCTGTCACAGTGTCCTCCTCCTGTACAGAATATAGTGTAGTGCATCCACCACAGTGTCCTTCCTCCTGTACAGTATATAGTGTAGTGCACCTGTCACAGTGTCCTCCCTCCTGTACAGTATATAGCGTAGTGCACCATCCAGTGTCCTCCATCCTGTACAGTATATAGTGTAGTGCACCTGTCAGTGTCCTTCCTCCTGTACAGTATATAGTGTAGTGCACCCATCACAGTGTCCTCCTCCTGTACAGTATATAGTGTAGTGCACCTGTCACAGTGTCCTTCCTCCTATACAGTATATAGCATAGTGCACCTGTCACAGTGTCCTCCTCCTGTACAGTATATAGCATAGTGCACCTGTCACAGTGTCCTTCCTCCTGTACAGTATATAGTGTAGTGCACCTGTCACAGTGTCCTCCTCCTGTACAGTATATAGCATAGTGCACCTGTCACAGTGTCCTCCCTCCTGTACAGTATATAGCGTAGTGCACCATCCAGTGTCCTCCATCCTGTACAGTATATAGCGTAGTGCACCTGTCACAGTGTCCTTCCTCCTGTACAGTATATAGCATAGTGCACCTGTCACAGTGTCCTTACTCCTGTACAGTATATAGTGTAGTGCACCTGTCACAGTGTCCTCCTCCTGTACAGTATATAGTGTAGTGCACCTGTCACAGTGTCCTCCCTCCTGTACAGTATATAGCATAGTGCACCTGTCACAGTGTCCTTCCTCCTGTACAGTATATAGCATAGTGCACCTGTCACAGTGTCCTCCCTCCTGTACAGTATATAGTGTAGTGCACCTGTCACAGTGTCCTCCCTCCTGTACAGTATATAGTGTAGTGCACCTGTCACAGTGTCCTCCCTCCTGTACAGTATATAGTGTAGTGCACCTGTTACAGTGTCCTCCTCCTGTACAGTATATAGTGTAGTGCACCTGTCACAGTGTCCTCCTCCTGTAGAGTATATAGCGCAGTGCACCCGTCAGTGTCCTCCCTCCTGTACAGTATATAGTGTAGTGCACCTGTCACAGTGTCCTCCTCCTGTAGAGTATATAGCGCAGTGCACCCGTCAGTGTCCTTCCTCCTGTACAGTATATAGTGTAGTGCACCTGTCGCAGTGTCCTCCTCCTGTACAGTATATGGTGTAGTGCACCTGTCACAGTGTCCTCCTCCTGTACAGTATATAGTGTAGTGCACCTGTCACAGTGTCCTTCCTCCTATACAGTATATAGCATAGTGCACCTGTCACAGTGTCCTCCCTCCTGTACAGTATATAGCATAGTGCACCTGTCACAGTGTCCTTCCTCCTGTACAGTATATAGTGTAGTGCACCAGTCAGTGTCCTCCTCCTGTACAGTATATAGTGTAGTGCACCTGTCACAGTGTCCTTCCTCATGTACAGTATATAGCATAGTGCACCTGTCACAGTGTCCTTCCTCCTGTACAGTATATAGTGTAGTGCACCTGTCACAGTGTCCTCCCTCCTGTACAGTATATAGCGTAGTGCACCCATCACAGTGTCCTCCCTCCTGTACAGTATATAGCGTAGTGCACCATCCAGTGTCCTCCATCCTGTACAGTATATAGCGTAGTGCACCTGTCACAGTGTCCTTCCTCCTGTACAGTATATAGCATAGTGCACCTGTCACAGTGTCCTTACTCCTGTACAGTATATAGTGTAGTGCACCTGTCACAGTGTCCTCCTCCTGTACAGTATATATTGTAGTGCACCTGTCACAGTGTCCTCCCTCCTGTACAGTATATAGCATAGTGCACCTGTCACAGTGTTCTTCCTCCTGTACAGTATATAGCATAGTGCACCTGTCACAGTGTCCTCCCTCCTGTACAGTATATAGTGTAGTGCACCTGTCACAGTGTCCTCCCTCCTGTACAGTATATAGTGTAGTGCACCTGTTACAGTGTCCTCCTCCTGTACAGTATATAGTGTAGTGCACCTGTCACAGTGTCCTCCTCCTGTAGAGTATATAGCGCAGTGCACCCGTCACAGTGTCCTCCCTCCTGTACAGTATATAGTGTAGTGCACCTGTCGCAGTGTCTTCCCTCCTGTACAGTATATAGCGTAGTGCACCAATGTCAGTGTCCTTCCTCCTGTACAGTATATAGTGTAGTGCACCTGTCGCAGTGTCCTCCTCCTGTACAGTATATAGCATAGTGCACCCGTCACAGTGTCCTCTCTCCTGTACAGTATATAGTCTAGTGCACCTGTCACAGTGTCCTCCTCCTGTACAGTATATGGCGTAGTGCACCTGTCACAGTGTGCTTCCTCCTGTACAGTATATAGTGTAGTGCACCTGTTACAGTGTCCTTCCTCATGTACAGTATATAGCATAGTGCACCTGTCACAGTGTCCTTCCTCCTGTACAGTATATAGTGTAGTGCACCTGTCACAGTGTCCTTCCTCCTGTACAGTATATAGCATAGTGCACCTGTCACAGTGTCCTCCCTCCTGTACAGTATATAGCGTAGTGCACCATCCAGTGTCCTCCATCCTGTACAGTATATAGCGTAGTGCACCTGTCACAGTGTCCTTCCTCCTGTACAGTATATAGCATAGTGCACCTGTCACAGTGTCCTTACTCCTGTACAGTATATAGTGTAGTGCACCTGTCACAGTGTCCTCCTCCTGTACAGTATATAGTGTAGTGCACCTGTCACAGTGTCCTCCCTCCTGTACAGTATATAGCATAGTGCACCTGTCACAGTGTCCTTCCTCCTGTACAGTATATAGCATAGTGCACCTGTCACAGTGTCCTCCCTCCTGTACAGTATATAGTGTAGTGCACCTGTCACAGTGTCCTCCCTCCTGTACAGTATATAGTGTAGTGCACCTGTCACAGTGTCCTCCCTCCTGTACAGTATATAGTGTAGTGCACCTGTCACAGTGTCCTCCTCCTGTACAGTATATAGTGTAGTGCACCTATCACAGTGGCCTCCTCCTGTAGAGTATATAGCGCAGTGCACCCGTCACAGTGTCCTCCCTCCTGTACAGTATATAGTGTAGTGCACCTGTCACAGTGTCCTCCTCCTGTACAGTATATAGTGTAGTGCACCTGTCGCAGTGTCTTCCCTCCTGTACAGTATATAGCGTAGTGCACCAATGTCAGTGTCCTTCCTCCTGTACAGTATATAGTGTAGTGCACCTGTCGCAGTGTGCTCCCTCCTGTACAGTATATGGTGTAGTGCACCTGTCACAGTGTCCTCCTCCTGTACAGTATATAGAGTAGTGCACCCGTCACAGTGTCCTCTCTCCTGTACAGTATATAGAGTAGTGCACCCGTCACAGTGTCCTCCTCCTGTACAGTATATAGAGTGGTGCACCCGTCACAGTGTCCTCCTCCTGTACAGTATATAGAGTAGTGCACCCGTCACAGTGTCCTCCTCCTGTACAGTATATAGTGTAGTGCACCTGTCACAGTGTCCTCCTCCTGTACAGTATATAGAGTAGTGCACCCGTCACAGTGTCCTCTCTCCTGTACAGTATATAGTCTAGTGCACCTGTCACTGTGTCCTCCTCCTGTACAGTATATAGTGTAGTGCACCTGTCACAGTGTCCTCCTCCTGTACAGTATATGGCGTAGTGCACCTGTCACAGTGTGCTTCCTCCTGTACAGTATATAGTGTAGTGCACCTGTCACAGTGTCCTCCCTCCTGTACAGTATATAGCGTAGTGCACCCGTCACAGTGTCCCTCCTCCTGTACAGTATATAGTGTAGTACCCCCGTCACAGTGTCCTCCCTCCTGTACAGTATATAGTGTAGTGCAACCGTCGCAGTGTCCTCCCTCCTGTACAGTATATAGCGTAGTGCACCCGTCACAGTGTCCTCCCTCCTGTACATTATATAGTGTAGTGCACCCATCACAGTGTCCTCCCTCCTGTACAGTGTATAGTGTAGTGCACCTGTCACAGTGTCCTCCCTCCTGTACAGTATATAGCGTAGTGCACCCGTCACAGTGTCCTCCCTCCTGTACATTATATAGTGTAGTGCACCCATCACAGTGTCCTCCCTCCTGTACAGTGTATAGTGTAGTGCACCTGTCACAGTGTCCTCCCTCCTGTACAGTATATAGTGTAGTACACCCGTCACAGTGTCCTCCCTCCTGTACAGTATATATTGTAGTGCAACCGTCGCAGTGTCCTCCCTCCTGTACAGTATATAGCGTAGTGCACCCGTCACAGTGTCCTCCCTCCTGTACATTATATAGTGTAGTGCACCCATCACAGTGTCCTCCCTCCTGTACAGTATATAGTGTAGTGCACCTGTCACAGTGTCCTCCTCCTGTACAGTATATAGAGTAGTGCACCTGTCACAGTGTCCTTCCTCCTGTGCAGTATATTGCATAGTGCACCTGTCACAGTGTCCTTCCTCCTGTATAGTATATAGTGTACTGTACCTATCACAGTGTCCTCCCTCCTGTACAGTATCTAGTGTAGTGCACCCGTCACAGTGTCCTTCCTCCTGTACAGTATATAGTGTAGTGCACCCATCACAGTGTCCTTCCTCCTGTACAGTATATAGTGTAGTGCACCCGTCGCAGTGTCCTCCCTCCTGTACAGTATATAGCATAGTGCACCCGTCACAGTGTCCTCCCTCCTGTACAGTATATAGTGTAGTGCACCCGTCGCAGTGTCCTCCCTCCTGTACAGTATATAGCATAGTGCACCCGTCACAGTGTCCTCCCTCCTGTACAGTATATAGCATAGTGCACCCGTCACAGTGTCCTCCCTCCTGTACAGTATATAGTGTAGTGCACCTGTCACAGTGTCCTCCCTCCTGTACAGTATATAGTGTAGTACACCCATCACAGTGTCCTCCCTCCTGTACAGTATATAGTGTAGTGCACCCATCACAGTGTCCTTCCTCCTGTACAGTATATAGTGTAGTGCACCCATCACAGTGTCCTCCCTCCTGTACTGTATATAGAGTAGTGCACCTGTCACAGTGTCCTTCCTCCTGTGCAGTATATTGCATAGTGCACCTGTCACAGTGTCCTCCCTCCTGTACAGTATATTGCGTAGTGCACCTGTCACAGTGTCCTCCCTCCTGTACAGTATATAGAGTAGTGCACCTGTCACAGTGTCCTCCCTCCTGTATAGTATATAGTGTACTGTACCTATCACAGTGTCCTCCCTCCTGTACAGTATATAGCATAGTGCAGCTGTCACAGTGTCCTTCCTCCTGTATAGTATATAGTGTACTGTACCTATCACAGTGTCCTCCCTCCTGTACAGTATATAGTGTAGTGCACCCATCACAGTGTCCTCCTCCTGTACAGTATATAGTGTAGTGCACCCGTCGCAGTGTCCTCCCTCCTGTACAGTATATAGCATAGTGCACCCGTCACAGTGTCCTCCCTCCTGTACAGTATATAGTGTAGTGCACCTGTCACAGTGTCCTCCCTCCTGTACAGTATATAGTGTAGTACACCCATCACAGTGTCCTCCCTCCTGTACAGTATATAGTGTAGTGCACCCATCACAGTGTCCTTCCTCCTGTACAGTATATAGTGTAGTGCACCCGTCACAGCATCGCCGCCATTTTCACTCGTGCATTGGAAATGTTAGGGAGAGGACGTGGCTGGCGTCCTCTCCGTTATTGTTGAACTTGATTGTGCATTATTGCTTAATTGTGGGGAGGGCTGGGGAGCAGCTGTATAATATAGGAGGAGTACAGTGCAGAGTTTTGCTGATCAGTGACCACCAGTTATCCGTTCTCTGCCTGAAAAAAACGCTCCATATCTGTGCTCAGTGTGCTGCATATATCTGTGCTCACACTGCTTAATTGTGGGGACTGGGGAACAGCTGTATTATATAGCAGGAGTACAGTGCAGAGTTTTGCTGACAGTGACCACCAGTATACGTTGTCTGCCTGAAAAACACTCCATATCTGTGCTCAGTGTGCTGCTTTATTGTGGGGACTGGGGATCACCAGTATAATATTATATAGGAGGAGTACAGTGCAGAGTTTTGCTGACCAGTGACCACCAGTATATAATATATAGCATTACGGTACAGTAGGCCACTGCTTTACCTACCTCTGTGTCGTCATTAAGTATACTATCCATCTAGATTCTATACCTGTGGTGCATTTCAGTTGTGCAGTTTGCTGACACAGTGACCACCAGTATATATAGCAGTACGGTACGGAAGGCCACTGCTGTACCTACCTCTGTGTCGTCATTAAGTATACTATCCATCTACATTCTATACCTGTGGTGCATTTTAGTTTTGCAGTTTGCTGACACAGTGACCACCAGTATACTATATATAGCAGTACGGTACGGAAGGCCACTGCTGTACCTACCTCTGTGTCATCATTAAGTATACTATCCATCTACATTCTATACCTGTGGTGCATTTTAGTTTTGCAGTTTGCTGACACAGTGACCACCAGTATACTATATATAGCAGTACGGTACGGAAGGCCACTGCT
Organism: Pseudophryne corroboree; assembly: GCF_028390025.1. Classification (NCBI taxonomy): domain Eukaryota; kingdom Metazoa; phylum Chordata; class Amphibia; order Anura; family Myobatrachidae; genus Pseudophryne; species Pseudophryne corroboree. The sequence continues at coordinate 33,755,315 of NC_086452.1, forward strand.
GTACCTACCTCTGTGTCGTCATTAAGTATACTATCCATCTACATTCTATACCTGTGGTGCATTTTAGTTTTGCAGTTTGCTGACACAGTGACCACCAGTATACTATATATAGAAGTACGGTACGGAAGGCCACTGCTGTACCTACCTCTGTGTCATCATTCAGTATACTATCCATCTACATTCTATACCTGTGATGCATTTTAGTTTTGCAGTTTGCTGACACAGTGACCACCAGTATACTATATATAGCTGTACGGTACGGAAGGCCACTGCTGTACCTACCTCTGTGTCGTCATTAAGTATACTATCCATCTACATTCTATACCTGTGGTGCATTTTAGTTTTGCAGTTTGCTGACACAGTGACCACCAGTATACTATAAATAGCAGTACAGTACGGAAGGCCACTGCTGTACCTACCTCTGTGTCGTCATTAAGTATACTATCCATCTACATTCTATACCTGTGGTGCATTTTAGTTTTGCAGTTTGCTGACACAGTGACCACCAGTATACTATATATAGCAGTACGGTACGGAAGGCCACTGCTGTACCTACCTCTGTGTCGTCATTAAGTATACTATCCATCTACATTCTATACCTGTGGTGCATTTTAGTTTTGCAGTTTGCTGACACAGTGACCACCAGTATACTATATATAGCAGTACGGTACGGAAGGCCACTGCTGTACCTACCTCTGTGTCATCATTAAGTATACTATCCATCTACATTCTATACCTGTGGTGCATTTTAGTTTTGCAGTTTGCTGACACAGTGACCACCAGTATACTATTTATAGCAGTACGGTACGGAAGGCCACTGCTGTACCTTCCTCTGTGTCGTCATTAAGTATACTATCCATCTAGATTCTATACCTGTGGTGCATTTTAGTTTTGCAGTTTGCTGACACAGTGACCACCAGTATATATAGCAGTACGGTACGGAAGGCCACTGCTGTACCTACCTCTGTGTCGTCAAGTATACTATCCATCCATACCTGTGGTGCATTTCAGTTGTGTGCAGTATATATAGTAGTAGGCCATTGCTATTGATACTGGCATATAATTCCACACATTAAAAAATGGAGAACAAAAATGTGGAGGTTAAAATAGGGAAAGATCAAGATCCACTTCCACCTCGTGCTGAAGCTGCTGCCACTAGTCATGGCCGAGACGATGAAATGCCATCAACGTCGTCTGCCAAGGCCGATGCCCAATGTCATAGTAGAGAGCATGTAAAATCCAAAAAACAAAAGTTCAGTAAAATGACCCAAAAATCAAAATTGAAAGCATCTGATGAGAACCGTAAACTTGCCAATATGTCATTTACGACACGGAGTGGCAAGGAACGGCTGAGGCCCTGGCCTATGTTCATGGCTAGTGGTTCAGATTCACATGAGGATGGAAGCACTCATCCTCTCGCTAGAAAAATGAAAAGACTTAAGCTGGCAAAAGCACAGCAAAGAACTGTGCGTTCTTCGAAATCACAAATCCACAAGGAGAGTCCAATTGTGTCGGTTGCGATGCCTGACCTTCCCAACACTGGACGGGAAGAGCTTGCGCCTTCCACCATTTGCACGCCCCCTGCAAGTGCTGGAAGGAGCACCCGCAGTCCAGTTCTTGATAGTCAAATTGAAGATGTCACTGTTGAAGTACACCAGGATGAGGATATGGGTGTTGCTGGCGCTTGGGAGGAAATTGACAAGGAGGATTCTGATGGTGAGGTGGTTTGTTTAAGTCAGGCACCCGGGGAGACCCCTGTTGTCCATGGGACGAATATGGCCATTGACATGCCTGGTCAAAATACAAAAAAACTCAGCTCTTCGGTGTGGAATTATTTCAACACAAATGCGGACAACAGGTGTCAAGCCATGTGTTGCCTTTGTCAAGCTGTAATAAGTAGGGGTAAGGACGTTAACCACCTCGGAACATCCTCCCTTATACGTCACCTGCAGCGCATTCATCATAAGTCAGTGACAAGTTCAAAAACTTTGGGTGACAGCGGAAGCAGTCCACTGACCACTAAATCCCTTCCTCTTGTAACCAAGCTCCTGCAAACCACACCACCAACTCCCTCAGTGTTAATTCCCTCCTTACCCAGGAAAGCCAATAGTCCTGCAGGCCATGTCACTGGCAAGTCTGACGAGTCCTCTCCTGCCTGGGATTCCTCCGATGCATCCTTGAGTGTAACGCCTACTGCTGCTGGCGCTGCTGTTGTAGCTGCTGGGAGTCGATCGTCATCCCAGAGGGGAAGTCGGAAGACCACTTGTACTACTTCCAGTAAGCAATTGACTGTCCAACAGTCCTTTGCGAGGAAGATGAAATATCACAGCAGTCATCCTGCTGCAAAGCAGATAACTCAGGCCTTGGCAGCCTGGGCGGTGAGAAACGTGGTTCCGGTATCCGCCGTTAGTTCACAGGGAACTAGACAATTTATTGAGGCAGTGTGTCCCCGGTACCAAATACCATCTAGGTTCCATTTCTCTAGGCAGGCGATACCGAAAATGTACACAGACCTCAGAAAAAGAGTCACCAGTGTCCTAATAAATGCAGTTGTAACCAATGTCCACTTAACCACGGACATGTGGACAAGTGGAGCAGGGCAGACTCAGGACTATATGACTGTGACAGCCCACTGGGTAGATGTATTGCCTCCCGCAGCAAGAACAGCAGCGGCGGCACCAGTAGCAGCATCTCGCAAACGCCAACTCGTTCCTAGGCAGGCTACGCTTTGTATCACCGCTTTCCAGAAGAGGCACACAGCTGACAACCTCTTACGGAAACTGAGGAAGATCATCGCAGAATGGCTTACCCCAATTGGACTCTCCTGGGGATTTGTGACATCGGACAACGCCAGCAATATTGTGCGTGCATTACATCTGGGCAAATTCCAGCACGTCCCATGTTTTGCACATACATTGAATTTGGTGGTGCAGAATTATTTAAAAAACGACAGGGGCGTGCAAGAGATGCTGTCGGTGGCCCGAAGAATTGCGGGCCACTTTCAGCATTCAGCCACCGCGTACAGAAGACTGGAGCACCACCAAACAGTCCTGAACCTGCCCTGCCATCATCTGAAGCAAGAGGTGGTAACGAGGTGGAATTCAACCCTCTATATGCTTCAGAGGATGGAGGAGCAGCAAAAGGCCATTCAAGCCTATACATCTGGCCACGATATAGGCAAAGGAGGGGGAATGCACCTGACTCAAGCGCAGTGGAGAATGATTTCAACGTTGTGCAAGGTTCTGCAACCCTTTGAACTTGCCACACGTGAAGTCAGTTCAGACACTGCCAGCCTGAGTCAGGTCATTCCCCTCATCAGGCTTTTGCAGAAGAAGCTGGAGATATTGAAGGAGGAGCTAAAACAGAGCGATTCCGCTTGGCATGTGGGACTTGTGGATGGAGCCCTTAATTCGCTTAACCAGGATTCACGGGTGGTCAATCTGTTGAAATCAGAGCACTACTTTTTGGCCACCGTGCTCGATCCTAGATTTAAAACCTACGTTGTATCTCTCTTTCCGGCAGACACAAGTCTGCAGAGGTTCAAAGACCTGCTGGTGAGAAAATTGTCAAGTCAAGCGGAACGTGACCCGTCAACATCTCCTCCTTCACATTCTCCCGCAACTGGGGGTGCGAGGAAAAGGCTAAGAATTCCGAGCCCACCCGCTGGCGGTGATGCAGGGCAGTCTGGAGCGACTGCTGATGCTGACATCTGGTCCGGACTGAAAGGACCTGCCAACGATTACTGACATGTCGTCTACTGTCACTGCATATGATTCTCTCCCCATTGAAAGAATGGTGGAGGATTATATGAGTGACCGCATCCAAGTAGGCACGTCACACAGTCCGTACTTATACTGGCAGGAAAAAGAGGCAATTTGGAGGCTCTTGCACAAACTGGCTTTATTCTACCTAAGTTGCCCTCCCACAAGTGTGTACTCCGAAAGAGTGTTTAGTGCCGCCGCTCACCTTGTCAGCAATCGGCGTACGAGGTTACATCCAGAAAATGTGGAGAAGATGATGTTCATTAAAATGAATTATAATCAATTCCTCCGTGGAGACATTCACCAGCAGCAATTGCCTCCACAAAGTACACAGGGACTTGAGATGGTGGATTCCAGTGGGGACGAATTAATAATCTGTGGACCAAGTCTCAGCACACAAGCTTCACAGAGACAGGAGCTATTACCCTCCTGCACTGGACTAGGCTCACTATAGCTCTACCCTGGCTGTGCCCTGCCTGAGCCACCCCTAACACTGTTGATAACCTCCTGGTGGGCTCTTACCACCTCCTGTGGACGACCGCGGCTGGCTAGCTCCGGCTGTCCGTCGGGAGGCTCCACTGCGGACCCCACCCCGGGGCTGGATACTGGACCCGGTCCTGCCGCCACCTGGCCCCCCCAGGGTCATCGTTGCTGAGACACACGCTGTTCCCCCCGTCGCGGCCTACTCTCAGTCCCGGCGCCGGAGGCCTACCTACACTGACGACCCTGCTTGCGAGCCCTGCACCCGGCACGGTGTCAACAGGACAGCTCGACACAGCTTACACTCTGGTGTGACCGGCTCAGTGTCACCCGACCCCCGACTGGTTGCCGTGGACCGCTCACCCCCCCCCCCCTCCCTGCTCCGCAGCCCTGGGACCGCGGGGTACAAGCAGGGGACCTGAGCTGTGGTCACCTCGGCCCCCACACATGCTCGCTCATCATTTCTCTCCCCTGCATTTGCATTATACCTCTATACCGATGCCCTCTGTGATGCTGCTGGCCAGGGGCATGTTCTGCTGAATGCCTACGGGTGCGACCCTGGGGGTCTTCCTATGTTTTTTCTTTATGCTCAATTCGTGATGGATCACTAACTACTTATGTTACGGCTCAACTCTGACCTATGACCCTCTTTATCTTCGGGACTGTCACACACCATGCCTAAATCTAAATCCAAATCTAAGAAAGCCTCAGCTTCGGCGGAAATATCGTCCTTCATTTCTAAAATGAAGTCTAGTACAGCCAAATTACCAGCCGTCCCCCCCCCCCCCCTGATGTGGTTTCGGAATCTGAGGAAGACTCACCTGCTCCAGATCCCTCCATGAAAGATTGCTTTTCCTCAATTTTAACGGAAATGAAATCGCTGAAGCAGGCCTTCCACTCGGAGATCCACAAAGCCATCTCCGGTCTCAAGGCGGAGATATCTGATCTTGGGGCCCGCACTAATGATGTTGAACAGAAAATCGATGAAGTCATCACTTTCCAGCAGGAGCTGGAACGCTCGGTCCACGTCATGCAGGAGGATATCTACCTACTCCAAGACCAACAGGAGGACGCTGATAACCGCGCACGACGTAATAACTTGCGTATTAAATATATTCCAGAGTCGGTGGAATCAGCACAACTGGAGGATTTCCTCCTCCGGTTCTTTCAGCACCTCCTGCCGGACATTCCGGGCAAACAGTTTCTCCTGGATAGGGCCCACCGCTCTCTACGTCAGAAGCCCTCAACTTCGTCCCCCCCGCGAGACGTAGTTTTACGCTGTCATTATTTCAAAACTAAAGAAAGAATTCTAATGGCTGCCCGGAACAAGGACGTGTGCCTGTTCGAATCACATAAGCTCATGGTGTTTCAGGACTTATCCCCTACTACTCTCAAGAGGCGCTTCGACCTAAGGGAATACACCCAAATCCTCAGGGATAACCAAATCCGTTACAGATGGGGTTTCCCCTTCGCCCTCATTGTACAGCTGGATGGGAAGAGACTGCTGGCACGATCCAAGGAGGAGGCTCACAGGCTTCTGTTGAGACTGAATTTGCCCCCGCCGGAGTCCAATAAATCTCCCTCCCCGCGGGATGCTCCAGATCTCCGACACACACCGAACTCTCCCCCTCCACAACGAGCACCTCGGCGTCTTTGGTCGACAGTCCCGGAGAAAACCTCTACAAGTCATGACCCTCCGTGAAAGTTCCTCCACAGATGCTTTAATGGGTTACTATATGTTAATTGTTACTGTTATGCAAACTGGTTTAGAGGCTTAACAGTTCCTCTCCGAGCTGAGCTTATATAATTGAGCATATGCTCTGTCTGTCTCTTAGTTTCTAACTGTGATTCACTACGGTTGGTCGCTGCTACGACCCCCTCGGTCGCCCCCCCCCCCCCCCCCCCGTGTTTAAGTTGGTGGGCCCCTTGGTGGTCGGAGCCGCGCCCTCCACCGAGCCACTATAGTCAGGTTTGAGCATAGGGGAGTTCTTATCTCCCCTAAATTCCCCATACGGGTGCTCAAACATACGGACCCGTACGCAGCGTACAATGGGTCGCTGGCTCGGTCAAAACTACATGTTCATTTTACAATGTTCTAGATGTTTCTTTTTGCCTCTTTTGCTTCTTTTTCTTCTTTCCCCACTTCCTACTCTCCCTCTCCCCCACCTTCCCCTTGTTTCCCAGGGAGATCGTCCATGGGTCGTTAGGTTCACTCATGCTATGCTTATACTGGTAACATTATGTCTGTCAATGTAATATCCTATAATGTAAAGGGCCTTAATAGTCCTCAAAAGAGGACCAAGTTATTTCTTTTTCTGAAACAGGTGAGGGGAGATCTGGTATTCCTCCAGGAGACGCATTTTAGAGGTACTTCCCACCCTGAACTGCGCTCCAGACGCCACCCTGTTGCTATCCACGCCTGCGATCGCACCCAAAAGAAAAGAGGAGTCGCCATACTGATACCCGCTCATTTACATTTGGAATCTGACCGAATCATTAAAGACAAACGCGGTAGGTTTCTTATTATAGTAGGCAAACTTAATAATGTTCCCATCACTATGGTCAACATCTACGCTCCCAATGCTAATCAGGCCTCGTTCTTTGCTTCCTTAGACTCTAAAATTGCCCAATATAGGAAAGGTGACATCTTAATTGCAGGCGACTTCAACACCATATTACACCATAATCTTGATCGCTCCCATCCCCTCCCATTGTCCCAGTCCCACATAAGCGCCCGCAACTCTAGAGCCTTACAGTCGCTACTTAAAAACCACCTACTATTTGACTCCTGGAGGGTTGTCGACCCCTTAGTCAAAGATTATACGTTTTTTTCCCCAGTCCACAACCTATATACTAGAATTGATATGATTATGGTTGGAAGAGATCTGACCTCTAGAATCCAGAACTGCTGTATTTATCCAATTACGTGGTCCGATCACGCTCCGATATCTCTGACTCTGACTGGGCTGGCTCGCACCCCTTCCCCCCCTTCTTGGTCCCTTAACGATGCCCTTCTCCAACAGCCTGAAGTGTTACAGCAAACTACTCAGGCATTGACTGATTACTTCAATGAGAACCAAACACCTGGTATATCTGATATGACCCTGTGGGAGGCACATAAAGCGGACCTCCGGGGCCACTTCATCCAGACCGCGGCCAGGCTCAATAAACAGCGTTCCCAAAAGATTCTAGAGTTAACCAATCAGCTCTATCAAATGGAGGAAGCTCATAAATCCTCCCTAAACCCTACTGATTTAGAAAAGGTACTTAAAACCAGGGGCGAACTTAATATGCTGTTATCACACAAGACTGAACAGTGCATTAGACGTCTAAACCAGATATATTATGAAAAAGGGGATAAAGCAGATAAACTTCTAGCCAGAAAGCTGAGGGCTCAGATCTCTTCCAAAAATATTCTATCTATTCGCACCAAACAAGGAACTCTAACTCATGATCCTGACCGTATTCTGGGTGAATTCGAGGAATTTTATAAATTATTGTATAACTCGGAAGGGACTCCCTCCTCGTCTCCGAGACTTGATGGGGGGATTGACTCTCTCCTAGACAAATGTAACCTACCATCATTGAGTAGCTCGACAGTAACCCAGTTAGGGTCAGAGATCACTACCGAGGAAATAGAGAATGCACTTGAAACTCAGAAACCAGGTAAGGCCCCTGGACCTGATGGGATGTCAATTATGTACTACAAGAAATTCAAGGGGACCTTATTACCCCACCTATGTAGGCTCTTCAATGGTTTCCTAAAGGGTAACCCTCTATCACCCCGTGCACTGGAGGCACGAATAGTTTTAATCCATAAGCCCGGGAAAGACCCCAACTCCTGTGCTAGCTATCGCCCCATTTCCTTATTAAATAACGATATTAAAATATTTGCCAAAATCCTAGCCCTAAGATTAAACCCAGTTCTCCCGCACTTAATACACGCTGACCAGGTGGGCTTCATCCCAGGCCGACAAGCTAGAGACAATACACGCAGAACTATTAATCTGGTCCATCTTATTAACAAAACTAAATTGCCCTACATCCTTCTCTCGCTCGATGCAGAGAAGGCTTTTGATAAAATACTATGGCCCTTCATGTTCGCCACCCTAAGCAGGTTCGGTCTGGGGGGAAGCCTACTTCAAGGTATTCAGGCACTCTACTCCAACCCCTCTGCTAGAGTTCGGGTTAACGGCAAAGACTCTCACCTCTTCCACATCAGCAACGGTACACGCCAGGGGTGCCCCCTGTCACCACTAATTTTTGCTATGACAATCGAACCTCTGGCGTGTATGATTAGGGCCAACCCCGACATCAAAGGTATCTCTGTTGGTGACGAGGAATTCAAACTGTCATTATTTGCGGATGACGTTCTCTTAACTCTCTCCTCTCCCAATATATCTATCCCTAATCTATTTAAAACTCTATCATTATATTCCCACTACTCGGGTTATCGTATTAATTACTCTAAATCAGAAGCCCTCCCCCTGCACCTTGACGAGAATGCCAGATCTCTCCTTGCTGCTAACTTTAACTTTTCTTGGCGCTCCAAGAAAATCAGGTATCTAGGCGTATATATCACAAACTCCTACGACTCTTTATACTCCGAAAACTTTCCTGCCCTTTTTAAGTGCATAGAGTCTGACCTTCGAGCTTGGGACAAACAGATTATAGCCTGGTTCGGACGGATAGTATCAGTAAAAATGAACATCCTCCCCAGGATTTTGTATCTGATTCAAACAATTCCCGTAAGCATCCCCGCGGTGGCCTTAAGCCGAGTGCAGAAACTCTTTGTAAAATTTATATGGTCTGGTAAACCCCCTAGAATCAGGACCGCCACTCTGGTACGTGACCCGTTAGCAGGAGGCAGAGGATTGCCGGATATCCGCAAATACTATCATGCAACTCACCTGAGTCAGGCTCTTGCATGGTTCTCCCCAGCCCCCCACCTGCCCTGGATTCGAATCGAACTCTTAGCGGCCGGGGTCTCCACTCTGGTTTCCCTCCTTACGCCGACTAAGCCACTGCGGACAATGCATACATGTGTCCCTTCGACAAAATTCACCTGCTCCTTGTGGTTTTTCTGCATTCGGCATTATGGCCTATCCACTTTTCCATCACCCATCACGTCCATTTGGGATAATCGGGATTTCCCCCCAGGCTCCACCTTGCGATCCCACTCGTGGCTCCATTTGAACCCACGCCCGGGTCTGGTATATGATTTTATAGAAGGGTCCTCATGGCGTTCCCTACAATCTCTATGTGACAGATATGATATTTCCCAGTCTGTATCTTATGAATATTTACAGCTCCGTTCCTTTTTAAGCTCCCTTCCTAAACCCCAGGTTATTCGCCAGCTCACCCCCTTGGAACGTCTTTGTATTTACTCTCCTATGCGCCAGGGCATTATTTCTATACTCTACGGGTTATTACGTTCCCTGAAGGCATCAAACATACTTCCCCATGAACGTAAGTGGGAGCAGGATCTAGGCCCCCCCCCTGATGACGATTCTTGGGAAATCATTAGACAAAAAGTAGCCCAGTCCTCAATTTCCTCTCTAGTGAAGGAAAATTCCTATAAAGTCTACACTAGATGGTACCGAATTAATAATCTGTGAGGAGGGGGATGTACACAGTGAAAGGGGTGAGGAATCGGAGGATGATGATGAGGTGGACATCTTGCCTCTGTAGAGCCAGTTTGTGCAAGGAGAGATTGATTGCTTCTTTTTTTGGTGGGGGCCCAAACCAACCAGTCATTTCAGTCACAGTCGTGTGGCAGACCCTGTCGCTGAAATGATGGGTTCGTTAAAGTGTGCATGTCCTGTTTATACAGCATAAGGGTGGGTGGGAGGGCCCAAGGACAATTCCATCTTGCACCTCTTTTTTCTTTAATTTTTCTTTGCATCATGTGCTGTTTGGGGACAATTTTTTTGAAGTGCCATCCTGCCTGACACTGCAGTGCCACTCCTAGATGGGCCAGGTGTTTGTGTCGGCCACTTTTGTCGCTTAGCTTAGTCACACAGCGACCTTGGTGCGCCTCTTTTTTTCTTTGCATCATGTGCTGTTTGGGGACTATTTTTTTGAAGTGCCATCCTGCCTGACACTGCAGTGCCACTCCTAGATGGGCCAGGTGTTTGTGTCGGCCACTTGTGTCGCTTAGTTTAGCCATCCAGCGACCTCGGTGCAAATTTTAGGACTAAAAATAATATTGTGAGGTGTGAGGTGTTCAGAATAGACTGGAAATGAGTGGAAATTATGGTTATTGAGGTTAATAATACTATGAGATCAAAATGACCCCCAAATTCTATGATTTAAGCTGTTTTTTAGGGTTTTTTGTAAAAAAACACCCGAATCCAAAACACACCCGAATCCGACAAAAAATTTTCGGTGAGGTTTTGCCAAAACGCGTCCGAATCCAAAACATGGCCGCGGAACCGAATCCAAAACCAAATCACAAAACCCGAAAAATGTCCGGTGCACATCACTAGTAGATATGCGATCAGCATCGTGACGCTGGGCAGAGATGTATATTAGTACATCCCGCCCAATGTTGAAATAAACAAAAAAGACTTGAAACATCTACTAACTGTCTCTCCTAGGAAAATATAACATTTCCTTTGTATACAAACAAACAAACAGTTATCAGCAAGGGAACAGAAAGGCAGCAAACATCAAGGGGAAGCGGAGAGCTCTCTGGCCGGGGCAGTGGTAAGCTACAGCTGACAGGCAGGTGTGTGTCTGGTGCGTTGGGAGTGGAGGTGATCCTGTTCTAGGGGTGTTGTGTGCTCCGTGCAAATAAGAGGAAATGCGTCAGCGTGAGGAACTGTGCGATGAGTAACTAGGTACTGAAACAAGGGGGTGGATAGAAGTGAAATAAAACAGCTTCAGCAGCAATATAGCAGCAAAGCCACAATTCCCAGAATTGTCAGGGTTAACGAGGACCTGTGGCTGGATGAATGAAGCAGCAGGGAGGATGATGAGGAGTTTATATATGCAACAATTCCTCCAATTTCTGCACATCCACCGGATGAAAACAGCGAATACTTGACAGTTGCACACAAGCCGCCTTGCGCACAGATCTAATGAGCACTAGAATACCGCATCGACCAGCCCACCGACCAATGTGTTTTGATAGGCGTACACACTTACCAATCGGCTGCACATTATCTCTGGCCAGGAGAACTGTTTAACTATGCACGCCTACTTTTGACGTCATATGAAGCGGTTCCCGCGCCCAACTTAAAATGCTGTAATTTTGGTCCTAATTCAGACCTGATCGCTGTTTTGCAAATTCACTCAGCGGGCGATTATCAAATGACTGCGCACGAGTATACACCACAATGTGCAGACGCAACGCCAAACAGCAACAGAATGGTGCAAAAATTTTGATCGCTAGGTGTGCGCATGGTGATTGACAGGAAGCGAACGTTTGTGGGTGGTAACTGGCCATTTTCTGGGAGTATCAGGGAGAACGCAGGCATACCCAAGCGTTTTCAGGGCGGGTGTGTGACGTCAGCTCCGGCCCCAATCAGCCTGTTTGTATCGCACTGTAGGAGTAAGTCCCGGGCTACGCACACACTGGAAAAATAATTCAATGCTGAGTGGGTTGCGAATGGATTTGCAGATGTCCGCTACATGGCAAAGTTTTTGCAGAGCGCACACATGCGATCGCACATTTGCGCGGGGCGGGTTTTCACTCGCTATGGCAGCTATCTGATCGCTGACCTCTGCAAATTTGCAGCACAGCGACCAGGTCTCAATTAGGCCCTTGGTCGTGTGTAAGATGTGACTATATAATAATAATAATAATAATAACAACTTTATATAGCGCGCTTTCTTCCATAAGACTCAAAGCGCTGTACAGAGATTACAGACATGTTACAAGTATTACAGCAAGTAGAGAAAACACACCGAAATAAAAGTAAGAAAAAGAAAACCTAGAGAGCCCTTTGGGTAATAAATTCCACGGGTTGTATATTCCCCCCATGAAAGGTACCAGGTGGGGCAGCCATGTTGGGCGCGATACGCAGGATTACCCTGGGTGGAATAGGTCACGCCTAGAAGAGATTACACAAAATGGGGTGATTGCAGCAGCCTAAAGCTAGGAGTAGGGTCCTAATATTACCAACAGGTTCATGTATTTTCCATCCTATTCCCGATATACAGTATTCACCTGCCGTGCACATCGGCAAACGCAGGGGTAGTTCCATTTGCACAGAAACCCCCCTCCTCATGGCAAGTGGCTCAAATTATGACAACAATAGCAATGTTATATAATACGGTTACTAGAGCTGCTGCCACATCATGCACTTTAAGGGACAGAGCAGAGCTGCTGCACATGCCCAGTGGAGCCTCACCATGAGGTGTGAGAATGTGTGCTTAGAAAGTGCAGTACTGGTTCTTTTATGTTTGTGTATTTATTTATTTATTTATTTATTATGGTATGTTTAACCTTTTCCTGACCACTTACTTAGATTATTTAAATATGTTTGATACAGTCTACACCAGGGGCGGCCAGACTTTTGGAGTTGGCGATCTACTTTGAAAGCTAAAAAGCTTTTGTGATCTACCTAGGAGGAATAATAGGGGCGTGGTATAACAAAAAGTGGGCATGGTATAACAAAAAAAGGGACGTAGCCTTGCTGCACAGAGTGTAATGACTGTCTCGCACAAAATAACACATTGGCCCCCACAGGTAAAAACCTCAAACACATATGCCCCCACAGTGCCAGATATACATATGCCCCACAGTGCCATGCTCCCACAGTGCCAGATATGCCCCCATAGTGCCAGATATGCCCCCACAGTGCCAGATTACAGATATATCCCCACAGTGCCATGTGGCCGCAGTTCCAGATATGCCCACAGTGCCAGATATGCCCCCACAGTGCCAGATATGCCCCCACAGTGCCAGATTACAGATATGCCCCCACAGTGCCATGTGCCCGCAGTGCCAGATATGCCCCCACAGTGCCAGATTACAGATATGCCCCCACAGTGCCATGTGCCCGCAGTGCCAGATATGCCCCCACAGTGCCAGATATGACCCCACAGTGCCACATATGCCCCACATTGCCACATATGCCGCCACTGTGCCATGTGCCCGCAGTGCCAGATATGCCCCCACAGTGCCACATATGCCCCACATTGCCAGATATGCCCCCATAGTGCTCACTGTGATGTGTGGAGAGCGCAGCGCGCGCTTCTCCTGCCTGCCGTCCTGCCCCTCAGTCTGGTCTCCGGCGGTGACGGCAGCGTGTATGGCTCAAATCAGGCGCCGGTTCGTGAGCTCTGATTGGCTAACGAACCGGCGCCTGATTTGGCCAATACACTCCGCCGTCACTGCCAGAGACCAGACTGAGGGGCAGGACGGCAGGCAGGAGAGGCGCGGCTTCGGGTGGATGGGCAGCGTATCGCGATCGACTGGTCGCATGTCCGCGATCGACCAGTCGATCGCGATCGACTGTTTGGCCACCCCTGGCCTATACTATAGACCAGGGGTGGCCAACCAGTCAGAAATAAAGAGCCAAAAAATCTTGTTAGGCACGTCAAAGAGCCGACATCAAGCCACAGGCGCACATGCAAAAATGGGGTGTGGCCTTGTGCCTGCTAGGCCACACCTCTGGTATAAAATACATTTAAAATGCCAGATCCACATAAAATAAATTTTTAAAGCCAGATCCAACATAAAATACATTTAAAAAGCCACTTCCACATACCCTACTGTGTCACTTCAGCCAGCTACTTCATGTGTCACTCCTGCTAGCACACTCCTACAGTATGTCACTACAGCCAGCTCCCCCATGAGTGACTCCTGCAGCACTCTCCTGAGTGACTCCTGCAGCACACTCCTGCATCACTCCTGCCGTGACCCTCATGTGTCACTACAGCCCCCCTTATGTGTCCTCTGTTTGCCAGTGGGTGTCTCACCTCTAGTATCTGGCTCTCTCAGTTCTCAGTCTCCGTAGTGCTGCTGGATCTGTTGTGGTCACGTGACTTCGAGTGTCGGGAGCCACATTTGAATAAGGAAAGAGCCACATGAGGCTCAAGAGCCACAGGTTGGCCACCGCTGCTATAGACCATCTATAGTGTTAAATATTAATGCTGTATTCCATACAGTATACAGTGTATAAAAAGACCAATGTTTACATCAATGTCCAGGGTCATCATTACTAGGTTCTTCTACCGCTCCCCCAGACTTCTGCAGAGTGATAGACTGTGGACTACATTTGAAACCCCCCCTCTAGAAATCCTGCGTTTGCCACTGGTGCAGCACAGCTGGTGCAATATAGCAGAACATTCTTTTTGGACAACATGACTGAGTGGACAGCGTGTTAATGCAGCCGCTGACCTGAAGTTCTTCTGCATAGGATGGAAAGTAAGGTCTGATTGGTAATAATCACATGATAGAGGCTGAAAATATCACGATTATTAATAACTAGACCATAGAGAGTGTTAGAACACCTGAACCTCACCAAATATTAGGGCTTGTTAATATATTTTCTCTTTCCCTAGGGAGGGATTTTGGCAAGTTTTCTGAATTGCATTACTATGTTTATTCATAGACGTTCGTTTTAGTGAACACGCTGACAACACGCTGTAACACTCCCGTGCGCCTGGAACGCCCCATCTGATTAGTTAACAGGGCCAAACATGGTAAATTAGGATAATGAGAATAATTTTAATAATTTGAGAATAATGGACACTGCGGGCCAGGACCGGAACAGAGTTCTATGCTGCCTGTGTCATCATGACATCATTTCTATGGGGAGGGGCCGCCAGCTCTAGCACATTGGGGGTCATTCTGACCCGATCGCACGCTTCAGTTTATCGCAGCAGTGCGATCGGGTCAGAACTGCGCATGTGCGCCGGTGCATGCCAGACGGCCCGCTACGGTCGCCTCTGCCTGATTGACAGGCAGAGGCGGTCGCTAGGCGGTGGTAGGGGGCGGAACGGCGGCGTTTGGCCGCCGTTTCGTGGGCGCGGTCCAGCCAATGCAGGCATGGAACGGGGGGCAGGCCGCAGCGGCTGCGTGACGTCACACGCAGCCGCTGCGGGCCGGGGAGCGATGAGTAGCTCCCGGCCAGCACGCTAAAGCTGCGCTGGTTGGGAGCTACTCTTGAAGTGCAAAGGCATCGCCGCTGTGCGATGCCTTTGCACTTCTGCGTTGGGGGCCGGCACTGACATGCGGGGCGGTGCTAGCCCTGTGCTGGGCGTCCCCCCACATGTCAGTGTGAATGATCGTAGCTGTGCTAAATTTAGCACAGCTACGATCATCTCGGAATGACCCCCATAGTGCAGTGTCCGGGACGTCTCTGGGCAGATCTGTGGTAGTGCTTCTGGCTGCAGGGTGCCGTTCCAGGGCCCTGCGCCCTGCGTGAATGTACCGCTTGGCCTAAATAGTTAGTTTGAGGCCGTGCCTCTGACATCTGCAAAGCTCAAGCTTTGTTAAATTGCAGTGATACTTAGACCAGGGGGTACATTTACTAAGATGGGAGTTCTATTTAAGATGGGATGTTGCCCATAGCAACCAATCAGATTCTACTTCTTATTTATCTAGCACCTTCTAGAAGATAATACCTGGAATTTGATTGGTTGCTATGGGCAACATCCCATCTTAAATAGAACTCCCATCTTAGGGGGTCATTCCGAGTTGTTCGCTCGTTATTTTTTTTCGCAACGGAGCGATTAGTCGCGAATGCACATGCGCAATGTCCGCAGTGCGACTGCGCCAAGTAAATTTGCTATGCAGTTAGGAATTTTACTCACGGCTTTTTCTTCGTTCTGGTGATCGTAATGTGATTGACAGGAAGTGGGTGTTTCTGGGCGGAAACAGGCCGTTTTATGGGTGTGTGCGAAAAAACGCTACCGTTTCTGGGAAAAACGCGGGAGTGGCTGAAGAAACGGAGGAGTGTCTGGGCGAACGCTGGGTGTGTTTGTGACGTCAAACCAGGAACGACAAGCACTGAACTGATCGCAGATGCCCAGTAAGTTTGAAGCTACTCAGAAACTGCTAAGAGGTGTGTAATCGCAATTTTGAGAATCTTTCGTTCGCAATTTTACTATGCTAAGATTCACTCCCAGTAGGCGGCGGCTTAGCGTGTGCAAAGCTGCTAAAAGCAGCTTGCGAGCGAACAACTCGGAATGAGGGCCTTAGTAAATTTACCCCCATGCCGGAACTGGCATTTCTTTATTTGCCCTCAGTAAATAGACCTTGGCCAATATTTACTAAAAAATCAAGTTTGTCCGATTTGTGTTTTTTTTTCTAAGTCCCAACACGGGAATTCACTAAGCACAAATCTCGGCAGTGTCTGGTCTATTTGTAATGGTTTGAATGACAAAGTTCAGAAATACGAATGAATAGACCATCGGTCAAACGCGGCTGTTATTTCATACAACACGGGTATTCACTATTCATTCGTATTTGGGTGTTAGTCTCTGAGTGCTCAAGTGCGGGTGTATTTTTTTGCGATTCGTTAAAAAAAGCAGCAAAAGAATAGACCTACTTTTTCCAGGCGAGTTTGGATAATCATGCACGGATCAGTGAGATCTGTGCATGGTTATCTATGGGAAAGGGTCTGTTTACTGTAAAAACTTGTAAAAAAAATTGCGTGGGGTCCCCCCTCCTAAGCCAAACCAGCCTCGGGGTCTTTGAGCCGGTCCTGGTTGAAAAAATATGGGGGAAAAATTGACAGGGGTTCCCCCATATTTGATCAACCAGCACCGGGCTCTGCGCCTGGTCCTGGTGCCAAAAATCCGGGGGACAAAAAGCGTAGGGGTCCCCCGTATTTTTTGTACCAGCACCGGGCTCCACTAGTCAGAGAGATAATGCCACAGCCGGGGGACACTTTTATATAGGTCCCTGCGGCCCTGGCATTAAATCACTAACTAGTCACCCCTGGCCGGGGTACCCTGGAGGAGTGGGGACCCCTTAAATCAAGGGCCCCCCCCCCCTTCCAGCCACCCAAGGGCCAGGGGTGAAGCCCGAGGCTGTCCACCCCATCCATGGGCTGCGGATGGGGGGCTGATAGCCAAGTGTAAAATAAAAGAATATTGTTTTTTGCACAAGAACTACAAGTCCCTGCAAGCCTCCCCCGCAAGCTGGTACTTGGAGAACCACAAGTACCAGCATGCGGGGGTTAAACGGGCCTGCTGGTACCTATAGTTCTTCTGCAAAAAAAATACCCAAATAAAAACAGGACACACACACCTTGAAAGTACAACTTTATTACATACATTCCGACACACATACTTATCTATGTTCAGATGCCGACTCGGCCCACGTCTCGACGTCGATTCCAGGGTACCTGAAAATAAAATTATACTCACCTAAATCCAGTGTGTCGTGTCCTTTTTTTATAATCCACGTACTTGCCAAAAAAACAAACCGCATACCCGATCCACGCACTGAAAGGGGTCCCATGTTTACACATGGGACCCCTTTCCCCGTCAGCCGGGACCCCCCCTGACTCCTGTCAAAGAGGGTCCCTTCAGCCAATCAGGGAGCGCCACGTCGTGGCACCCTCGTGATTGGCTGTGACCTCCTGTAGTGTCAGTGAGGCTGTGCAGTGAAGATACAATGTAGCGCATAGGCGCACCATTGTATCCAATGATGGGAACTTTGCGGTCAGCAGTTGACCGCGAGTAACCTCAACCGCTGACCGCAAAGTTCCCATCATTGGATATAATGGTGCGCCTATGCGCTACATTGTATCTTCACTGCACAGCCTCACTGACACTACAGGAGGTCACAGCCAATCAGGAGGGTGCCACGACGTGGCGCTCCCTGATTGGCTGAAGGGACCCTCTTTGACAGGAGTCAGGGGGGGTCCCGGCAGACAGGGAAAGGGATGGGACCCCTTTCAGTGCGTGGATCGGGTATGCGGTTTGTTTTTTTGCCAAGTACGTGGATTATAAAAAAAGGACACGACACAATGGATTTAGGTGAGTATAATTTTATTTTCAGGTACCCTGGAATCGACGTCGAGACGTGGGCCGAGTCGGCATCTGAACATAGGTAAGTATAGGGGCAGACTAGATGGGCCAAGTGGTTCTTATCTGCCGTCAAATTCTATGTTTCTATGTTATGTGTGTGTCGGAATATATGTAATAAAGTTGTACTTTTAAGGTGTGTGTGTGTCCTGTTTTTATTTAGGTATTTTTTTTGCAGAAGAACTATAGGTACCAGCGGGCCCGTTTAACCCCCACATGCTGGTACTTGTGGTTCTCCAAGTACCAGCTTGCGGGGAAGGCTTGCAGGGACTTGTAGTTCTTGTGCAAAAAACAATATTCTTTTATTTTACACTTGGCTATCAGCCCCCCATCCGCAGCCCATGGATGGGGGGGACAGCCTCGGGCTACACCCCTGGCCCTTGGGTGGCTGGAGGGAGGGTACCCCTTGATTTAAGGGGTCCCCACTCCTCCAGGGTACCCCGGCCAGGGATGACTAGTTAGTGATTTAATGCCAGGGCCGCAGGGACCTATATAAAAGTGTCCCCCGGCTGTGGCATTATCTCTCTGACTAGTGGAGCCCGGTGCTGGTACAAAAAATACGGGGGACCCCTACGCTTTTTGTCCCCCGTATTTTTGGCACCAGGACCAGGCGCAGAGCCCGGTGCTGGTTGATCAAATATGGGGGAACCCCTGTCAATTTTTCCCCCATATTTTTTCAACCAGGACCGGCTCAAAGAGCCCGAGGCTGGTTTGCCTTAGGAGGGGGGACCCCACGCAATTTTTTTCATAATTTGTAACACTTTAAACACCTTTTAAAGGTACACAATGAAGCCCTGCACGGATCTCACAGATCCGGCCGGGATTCCTTGTGTTTTGTCAGGCAGTGTTTTACTCATCACTCCCGTAAAACACTGCCTGACATTACGAATCACATCGACATCGGAAAAAACGAATGTGGAAAACTCGGCAGCTTAGTAAATGATCGTATCAGGATTCAAAAAGTTGCAGTAAAATGCACCCGATACCATTCGAGCTAAAAACGGCTAAAACACGAATATTAGTAAATTTTGGCCCTTGTGCCTCCACAGAAGAGCTTCCTAGAACTGCACCGTGTGTGTACACCCATCCAGGTCCAGGAAGGAGTCACATTCGTGCAAAACCTCTTGTTAGTTTATGTCTTAATCCACCACTCCTCGCGCCACGCCTCACCCCTCTTTGTCACTCCTGTCTTCCCATTCCATATAGATTGTGAGCTCAAAACGAGCAGGGCCCTCTTCCCTAATGTGCTTTTCCTTCCGTCACATATAACGTCCTTTCCTCCCCATTGTCATCAACGGCACCGAACGTCTGGCTTCATCTGGCACTGTTTTGGTGGGTATTATGATATATAGCTTACATATCATATCATATCATATCCATGTTCTGCAATGTCTACTGCAAGTCTCCATGTTCTGCAATGTCTACTGCAAGTCTCCATGTTCTGCAATGTCTACTGCAAGTCTCCATGTTCTGCAATGTGTACTGCAAGTCTCCTGCACTTTTTTCTTGTCATGTTTGCATAGTTCCTGATTATGGGCCTAATTCAGACCTGATCGAAACAGCAAACTTTTTCTCTAAGGGGCAAAACCATGTGCACTGCAGGTGGGGCAGATGTTTTCAAACGGAAATCTAACTTGCAGTGTTAAAATAAAGCAGCCAGTATTTACCCTGCACAGAAACAATATAACCCACCCAAATCGAACTCTCTCTGCACATCTTACATCTGCCTCACCTGCAGTGCACATGGTTTTGCCCATTAGAGAAAGATTTTGCTTTTTCGATCAGGTCTGAATTAGACCCTATGTACTTTGTAAGACGCTGCAGAACCCTTGTGGCGCCTTACCATATTTATTCCCAATGCAGAGAAAACCAATAACTAACACTGTCCTTCTAAGGCCTCTTTGGCCTACATAGAAAGCATTCAAGTGTTCCAAGATATAAGAAAAGATCTGACATGGCGAGATACTCTTGGTAACCGTCCTAAGTCTGGTTACAGTCAATCAGACATAATACAGACGAGGTCGGCACCAGGGTTATGTTCGGCTCAATCGTTAAATAAAACACGTAACACCTCCCACATCTGGGTAATAGTTGCTGATGATGCATTCAGATTTCGATTACCGTAGATGCTTCACCCAACTCTGTCTCAGATGTAATTGAAACCGCACAAACTGGAGATGTGTAATAAGCTAAACTAGCATCTGAAACCAACCATCTGCCACAGTTTAGTGCAGCACTATAGCTACATAGGGGACTAGTTATCAAAATGTTCCGTCAAAAACATTTGTGCTGTGTTCCCCAGTTTTTGCTCTTGCCCTTATAAGCTTCTATGGGGCTGCTTTTTAGCCAACTTAACTTCATTTCCAGATAGCATTAGACGTCATAGCCTAGGCTTAGGTTGCTAGAAGGGAGAATAGGGGAAGATTGGGGGAGGGTTACCATGCCTACCCAGGATTCTAACCATCAGGATGATTTGCATCATATAGCCCCGCCCCCCATCGCGGTGGGGGGGGGGGGCTATATGGCATGTGGCATGCAAATATTGCACGCCATTTGCCCTTGTGGCGTGCAATATTTGTATTATATGGAGTATTACCTCCAATCATAATTGCGTGAGTGGTTAAATATTGCTCGTACAAAGGACGTTAAGGGGTCGAAGCCCCTTGCTACAGCCTGAACAGCGCACGCAGGGCCTGATCAGTCACCTAGTAGGCGCGGATGGGGGAGGGGGTCCGGAGGTGTAGCAAGTGGGAGAGGGGCGGTTGCGAGGTGCCGCGGGTGGGGGATGGGCTGGTGCGGTGATGTCACTGGTGAGGGAGGGGCAGGTGCGTGGGTGCCGCGGGTGGGGGAGGGGCTGGTGCGGTGGTGTCGCTGGTGAGGGAGGGGTGGGTGCGTGGGGTCCGGAGCCACTGCGGGTGGGGGAGGAGTGGTTGCGGGGGTGCAGTGGGTGGGGGAGGGGCGGTTGCGGTGGGTGGGGGAGGGGCGGGTGTTGCAGGTTGGAGAGGGGGTCTGGAGCCACCGCGGGTGGGGGAGGGGCAGGTACGGTGGTACTGCAGGTGGGGGCAGGTGCGGGGTTGCTGCAGGTGGGAAATTGGGTCCGGAGCCACCGTGGGTGGTGGAGGGGGTGTGTGGGGGTGCCGCGGATGGGGCCCAAAGGTACTGCGAGTTGGGGAGGGGTGGGTGCGGTGGTACCGCAGGTGGGGGTGGGTGCAGGGGTGCTGCAGGTGGTTGAGGGGGTCTGGAGCCACCGTGGGTTGTAGAGGGGGTGTGTGGGGGTGCCGCGGATGGGGCCCGGAGGTACTGCGTGTGGGGGAGGGGCAGGTAATGTTCTCCTCCTGGAAGCAACTAAGCTGCTGTCCTCCCTTTGGCAGTGGCTCTCCCGAAGACTCGCACAGCAGCCAAGCAGCCAGTCACTATTGTTAGCGCCCAGTGGCGGATTCAGGGGGGGGCACACAGGCACGTGCCCCCCCTGTCGTCATGATCAGGCTGCCCTGACTGCAGTGCCGGCCGCAAACTACACGGCCCTGAACTGCTAAAGAGAGCTGGCAGCCTGTCTCACATATTCAATGAGCTGCTGCAGACGCTGCTTTCCCCCTCCGTGTAGTGCCTCATCATGCATATGTAATGAGCGGCGGAGCGGCATGATGTCACGCCGCTCATTACATATGTACAAACTGGGCTGGGGCAGGATGACCGCTACTTTCACGTGGAGCCTCAAGCGGGGGAGAAATGTTTGAGCGGGTGACCCTCAGCCCGCCTTTCCGCTGCCACGCTCAAGCTCCCAGAAGAGTACGTTCTTTTCATTTAGTTATTCATGAGTTTGTTCTTATTTAGGTATTTATTTCTGTTGCTGGGCCTGGCAGACAGTCAGGACTAAGGAGTCACTGTCTGCAGTCATTTCTTGGATTTTTAAGCCAGCCAGCAGGGATACATTTAAAATTAATCTTATTTAATACTGTGCCCACTGTATTATAAGCCAGCCAGTGGAGATAAGTTTAACATTAATATTATACAATATGGTGCCCTCTTTAATAAAGCATGTACCAGTTTAGTTTTATTTATATTTCACTTCATGCTTTTAAGCTTTTTGTGTGGGTATAATATAATTTATTTCACTATACGTGTCACCATGAAGCAGGGCTGGCCGGAGCAGAGTAGCGTGGCAGCGGGCGTGATTTGGGGGCACTGCTTCTACTTCCCCTCAGCCCGGACTACTGTGGCTGGGTCCCGACGCTGCCTGTACCCGCTGTGGTCGCTGTCAGTCAGGGCAGCCTGATCATGGCGATGCCTTTGTGTCTGCGGGCGCTGCGCCTCTCTGGGGCCGCCCGGCTCCTACTCTCTCCCCGTGTACAGAAGCTCCACACCAGCCCCACTCTGGCATCCAAGGCGCCAGTGTCCACTGCAACGGGTCACGACGACCAAGAGGATGATATGACCAACTCCAATGCCAGGGTAAGACCCCCCTTATATACCTATAGTGTCACTGCCCATATGTGCTGTATGTCATACCCCCTATAACCTATAAACTGTGCCATGTGTACTGAGGTCACTCCCCCTGTATACCTGTCCATACTATTCCTATATATCGTGTGCCCTGTATGAGGTGCCCTGTATGAGGTGATGCCCCCTATGTACACACTCACTCCATCCCCTACCAGACATGTCCCCGCACACTCACCCTGTCCCCTACCAGACCTGTCCCCGCACACTCACCCTGTCCCCTACCAGACCTGTCCCCGCACACTCACCCTGTCCCCTACCAGACCTGTCCCCGCACACTCACCCTGTCCCCTACCAGACCTGTCCCCGCACACTCACCCTGTCCCCTACCAGACCTGTCCCTGCACACTCACCCTGTCCCCTACCAGACCTGTCCCTGCACACTCACCCTGTCCCCTACCAGACCTGTCCCTGCACACACACCCTGTCCCCTACCAGACCTGTCCCCGCACACTCACCCTGTCCCCTACCAGACCTGTCCCCGCACACTCACTCCATCCCCTACCAGACATGTCCCCGCACACTCACCCTGTCCCCTACCAGACCTGTCCCCGCACACTCACCCTGTCCCCTACCAGACCTGTCCCCGCACACTCACCCTGTCCCCTACCAGACCTGTCCCCGCACACTCACCGTGTCCCCTACCAGACCTGTCCCCGCACACTCACCCTGTCCCCTACCAGACCTGTCCCCGCACACTCACCCTGTCCCCTACCAGACCTGTCCCCGCACACTCACCCTGTCCCCTACCAGACCTGTCCCTGCACACTCACCCTGTCCCCTACCAGACCTGTCCCTGCACACTCACCCTGTCCCCTACCAGACCTGTCCCTGCACACACACCCTGTCCCCTACCAGACCTGTCCCCGCACACTCACCCTGTCCCCTACCAGACCTATCCCTGCACACTCACCCTGTCCCCTACCAGACCTGTCCCTGCACACTCACCCTGTCCTCTACCAGGCCTGTCCCCGCACACTCACCCTGTCCCCTACCAGACCTGTCCGTGCACACTCACCCTGTCCCCTACCAGACCTGTCCCTGCACACTCACCCTGTCCCCTACCAGACCTGTCCCTGCACACACACCCTGTCCCCTACCAGACCTGTCCCCGCACACTCACCCTGTCCCCTACCAGACCTGTCCCTGTACACACACCCTGTTCCCTACCAGACCTGTCCCCGCACACTCACCCTGTCCCCTACCAGACCTGTCCCTGTACACACACCCTGTCCCCTACCAGACCTGTCCCCACACACTCACTCTGTCCCCTACCAGACCTGTCCCTGCACACTCACCCTGTCCCCTACCAGACCTGTCCCTGCACACTCACCCTGTCCTCTACCAGACCTGTCCCCGCACACTCACCCTGTCCTCTACCAGACCTGTCCCCGCACACTCACCCTGTCCCCTACCAGGCCTGTCCCCGCACACTCACCCTGTCCCCTACCAGACCTGTCCCTGCACACTCACCCTGTCCTCTACCAGACCTGTCCCCGCACACTCACCCTGTCCTCTACCAGACCTGTCCCCGCACACTCACCCTGTCCCCTACCAGGCCTGTCCCCGCACACTCACCCTGTCCCCTACCAGACCTGTCCCTGCACACTCACCCTGTCCCCTACCAGACCTGTCCCCGCACACTCACCCTGTTCCCTACCAGACCTGTCTCTGCACACTCACCCTGTCCCCTACCAGACCTGTCCCCGCACACTCACCCTGTCCCCTACCAGACCTGTCTCTGCACACTCACCCTGTCCCCTACCAGACCTGTCCCCACACACTCACCCTGTCCCCTACCAGACCTGTCCCCGCACACTCACCCTGTCCCCTACCAGACCTGTCCCTGTACACACACCCTGTCCCCTACCAGACCTGTCCCCGCACACTCACCCTGTCTCCTACCAGACCTGTCCCTGCACACACACCCTGTCCCCTACCAGACCTGTCCCTGCACACTCACCCTGTCCCCTACCAGACCTGTCCGTGCACACTCACCCTGTCCCCTTCCAGACCTGTCCCTGCACACTCACCCTGTCCCCTACCAGACCTGTCCCCACACACTCACCCTGTCCCCTACCAGACCTGTCCCTGTACACACACCCTCTCCCCTACCAGACCTGTCCCCGCACACTCACCCTGTCCCCTATCAGACCTGTCCCTGTACACACACCCTGTCCCCTACCAGACCTGTCCCCGCACACTCACCCTGTCCCCTACCAGACCTGTCCCTGCACACTCACCCTGTCCCCTTCCAGACCTGTCCCTGCACACTCACCCTGTCCCCTACCAGACCTGTCCCCGCACACTCACCCTGTCCCCTACCAGACCTGTCCCTGCACACTCACCCTCTCCCCTTCCAGACCTGTCCTGTACACACACCCTGTCCCCTACCAGACCTGTCCCCACACACACACCCTGTCCCCTACCAGACCTGTCCCTGCACACTCACCCTGTCCCCTACCAGACCTGTCCCTGCACACTCACCCTCTCCCCTTCCAGACCTGTCCTGTACACACACCCTGTCCCCTACCAGACCTGTCCCCACACACTCACCCTGTCCCCTACCAGACCTGTCCCTGCACACTCACCCTCTCCCCTTCCAGACCTGTCCTGTACACACACCCTGTCCCCTACCAGACCTGTCCCTGTACACACACCCTGTCCCCTACCAGACCTGTCCCCACACACTCACCCTGTCCCCTATCAGTCCTGTCCTGTACACTCAGCCTGTCCCCTACCAGACCTGTCCTTGTATACTCACCCTGTCACCCACCAGACCTGTACTCCATGCCCACAGCGTGATAAAAATGAGGTTGTGGCTCGTTGGTATGGCACTGTGACACCACAACCCTTGTTATGAGACCACACTCACCTTCCCAGGAGCGTGCGCAAAAGCCAACCCCCCCCCCCACCCGCCTTCCCCTATCATGGTGCCCCCCCTGTCATTTTGTTCTGGATCCGCCCCTGTTAGCGCCAGTGTCCCAAAGCGCCGCATTACAGGGAAGAAGATGCACTCAATAAACTACAGCTCCCAGCAGCCCTTAGCGCCGGAATGCTTTGGCGCTAAGGGCTGCTGGGAGCTGTAGTTTATTTAGTGCGTCTACTTCCCTGTAATGCGGTGCGTTGGGACACTGGCACTAACAATAGTGACTGGCTGGCAGAACTGACTGACTCGCTGAATAAATGTAAAAGATGAGAGTGCTGTGCAGTGTCCGTGACACTGCACACCCACTGCACTGCACAGCACTGTCACCTTTTACATTGATTCAGCGTCCAGACATTACCCTCCAAGATATCTCCCACTCTATCCGTTACATTAGCCATCTCGGGGCTTCCAGGCCGGCAGCACAGGTGCTGTGTTGCGGAGTCAGGGCCTCTGGGGATCTGGGCGCGTCTGTGGCTGGGAGGCACTTCTGTGACATCACGCGCAGAGGAGGCTCCGGGGCTCAGAGAGTATGCGGCGCAGGGAGGGCTAAGAAAGCCTTCCGCTGCGCCGCTTTCATATACATCTATGCCGGTGGCCGCAGCAGCTTTTGTTCCACCTGCACTGCGGCTAGGGAGTGGGGATTGTTGATGCCGGAGGGGGCAGGTGGACTGGCAGCAGGACATAGGATGCTGCAGTAAAAGGGTTTTTCCCCCCCTATCTACAGCGCAGAGACTTGCTGCAGATGCAGTGGCATACCCTCCAGCTGCACCTTTTTGGCAGGTACAGTCCCTTTTTTTATGGTCTGTACTGATTTTTGGCTCTCCAAACTTCCATTGAAAGTATAGGACAAAGGGCGGGACCACGCCACTTTACCCGTGGCCACGCCCCCTTTTCAAATTTGTAGCTATTTTTATGTGTAAAGTGTTGGTGGGTATGGTGCTGCAGATGCAGTGGGTCTATTTTGGGTCGTGGGCCTGGAGCTGCAGCTCCATCAGTCCCATTGTTAATCCTGCTCTGGGAACAGTACACACAGTAACCAAAGGACAGAGCCTCCCATTGGATGTAACCTGTGTGGGAGGGTGTTTCTCGCCCAATCAGCTGTGGATTGGGTGTGATAGACCTGCTGCTAACCCAATGAGAGCTCCTAGCCACGCCCAGCATTATCCACACAGTCACAGAGTGACAGATCTGGGCTATTATATAGGCGATAGGTAGAATCTGATTGGTTATCTCCACTTGTATAAACCCGCACTTTAGTAAACATACCCCTTTACAGTGGAAAGAAACAGGTAGACGTATGAAACGGTGTTATGGGGTGGAGAGGTATCAGTGCACGTTACGTGCTCTGATACCGCCTCCCCTCCGCATATATTACAGCAGCAGTGTTTGCAAGGTGACAGGGGCGCTATCTTTTAGATAGCACGCCGAGATGCAGGATAAAGGGCCTAATTCAGACCTGATCACAGCAGCAAATTTGTTAGCAAATGGGCAAAACCAAGGGGGTAATTCCAAGTTGATCGCAGCAGGAATTTTTTTTAGCAATTGGGCAAAACCATGTGCACTGCAGGGGAGGCAGATTTACCATGTGCAGAGAGAGTTAGATTTGGGTGGGGTGTGTTCAATCTGCAATCTAATTTGCAGTGTAAAAATAAAGCAGCCAGGATTTACCCTGCACAGAAATAAAATAACCCACCCAAATCTAACTCTTTCTGCACATGTTACATCTGCCCCCCCTGCAGTGCACATGGTTTTGCCCAATTGCTAAAAAAATTCCTACTGCGATCAACTTGGAATTACCCCCCATGTGCACTGCAGGTGGGGCAGGTGTAACATGTGCAGAGAGAGTTAGATTTGGGTGGGTTACATTGTTTCTGTGCAGGGTAAATACTGGCTGCTTTATTTTTACACTACAATCTAGATTTCTGTTTGAACACACCACACCCAAATCTAACTCTCTCTCTGCACATGTTATATCTGTCCCCCCTGCAGTGCACATGGTTTTGCCCATCTGCTAACAAATTTGCTGCTACGATCAGGTCTGAATTAGGCCCAATGTTAGGCCCAGTAAAACTGACTGTTCCGACACCTGCAGCTACCGATTGCGACAGCTGCAGGTGTCATTGCCCGTACACCACAGCCAAGGATAGCGCTGTCCCTGGCTGCTGCGGCTGCCGGCTCCGGGATACATGTACGATGTGACGATAGCAGTGAGATCTCTCACATGCACACTGGAGCCGGCCAGGCAGGGAGACACAGCGTATCCGCATTAAGCTGATGCGCTGTACTCTCAGGCGGGGATCGCCAGAGGGGGGAGTTTTCCCTGCTCCGGCAAACAAGATGTTAATACATTTTGTAGATGTTCCCTTCTGCTTCACCTCGGTAATGAGGCGAAGCAGGTAGTGCTATGGCGGCACAATCTGTGTCGCTACAATACATCTCCCTCCATGTGCTGTAAATCCAGACTCCTCAGTGCCCTATTGCTCTGTTGCTCCAAAGTGGTTTCTTTCTAGACACAAACTGCAGAAAACACGTTCATTTTGCTATTGCATTACTTGATTAAGCGTTGCGTTGTGTTGGCTCTTGCATATAATTGTTAGGTGTACCACTTCCTTCCTGTGATGCCTGAAAGTGTCACTGTATCAGGACACTTGTTATAGCCCATAAAGCATCGTGTTCCTATTTTCAGCGACATTGTAGCCGCACAGCATTCGCTTTCACTTGCGTATTTACACTGTAGTTCTCAGTAACGGCTGGAGCTGCTTCCTGTAAATGGCTCATTAACAAATTACTGCAGAATACACAGTATAGTGTCAGAGCGCCAATTTCTACTGACAGATCTTGGCGTAAATTTACTAAGATAGGAGTTCTATTAAAGACGGGATGTGGCCCATAGCAACCAATCAGATTCCAGGTATTATGGCCCTCATTCCGAGTTGTTCGCTCGCTAGCTGCTTTTAGCAGCATTGCACACGCTAAGCCGCCGCCTACTGGGAGTGAATCTTAGCTTAGCAGAATTGCGAACGAAAGATTAGCAGAATTGCGAATAGAAATTTCTTAGCAGTTTCTGAGTAGCTCCACACTTACTCCTACACTGCGATCAGCTCAGTCAGTTTCGTTCCTGGTTTGACGTCACAAACACACCCAGCGTTCGCCCAGTCACTCCCCCGTTTCTCCAGACACTCCCGCTTTTTTCCCAGAAACGCCAGCGTTTTTCCGCACACTCCCATAAAACGGTCAGTTTCCACCCAGGAACACCCACTTCCTGTCAATCACACTACGATCAGCAGAACGATGAAAAAACCTTGTTAGGCCGTGAGTAAAATACCAAACTTTTGTGCAAATTTACTTGGTGCAGGCGCATTGCGAACATTGCGCATGCGCAGTTTGCGATTAATTGCTCCGTAGCGAAAAAAAATGACCCCCTATGGTCGGAATGACCCCCTATGTTCTAGAAGGTGCTAGATAAATGAGAAGTAGGATCTGATTGGTTGCTATCGGCAACATCCCATTTTAAATAGAACTCCCATCTTAGTAAATTTACCTACTTGTGTGTTAAGTTATAGGAAAGCGACACTGTGTACACAGGGAATGTTTTTTTCTGTACATCATTTTGTCCACAAAATTATGTTTTGTGAACACAATAGTGCTGTGACTACTTACACTATAAATTGTGTCTACAAAAAGAATGGGATGGATTCAAAATTAGTTTTGGACACTAAAATGGTTTGAAATGCAAAGTAGAGGAACTTGACAAACAGCATCGGTATGAGGTGGGGCCAATATATTCTAACCACTACCCGCAAAAGTATTATACCAAATATGTGTCTCTGTAAAAGTCCCTGTTGCAAAAAAACAGGATGAATTGTTTAAGGTTTACTTGGGTGGTTTCCACATATACAGATCTGTGTTTTTGAACATTTTGAACAATTATCTATATTTTGGCTCGGGTTCTAGATGTCAATTTTGTATTTGGTGACACCTGTATTTAAGGAATACAGGAGCGGACAGTGCTAGCACTAATCTGTAGTCAATACATTAGTCCGCGATGAGTTCATGCAGATTCGCTTCTATGAATCAAAGTTAGAAATTATACTTTATTGTTGATTGTGATCCGTCTTATTATTTCCTTCTGCAACAGACTTTCTATAAGAAATTTGCAGGAACAACTGGAATTTCACGGGAGCAAATGGGGTTAATAACGCACTTCAATTCTAGACGCAAGTGAGAGTAAACTATGCAGGAGAGGAACTGAAAAGTTGCACAGTGCGCCATTCTTCCCAATGTACCGTCTCTCCACAATCCTAGGAGCACTCTACTCAGCAGAAGTGTTTCCCAAGATTAGAGAATAGTTATGCCCCTTACAGTGCACCGGGCAACAATCCAGACTGTACCAAACCAAGGAGATTCGCCCATGTATCCAACGCATTTCATGACTGAAGACCGTAACCTCATACTAGTGCAGAACGATGATGTTCTGATGAAGAACGATCCATGAGTTCATAACTCAATACATTGAGCAGGTGTCCAACAACACATCTGCTTTTCCATCAGAGACAAACAGATCTTATAAGTCAAAAGCCAGCTCTGATGCAACCACGCAAGTTATTTCCCTTTTGCAAAAATTTGTGGAAAATAGGAATGGACATCAGTGAATTCCTTAAGGCCACCTGGCAAAGTACAGATTAGTTGGTCAGTTGGAACAGTCTGCGTTTCTACTGGGTTTTCCCTATGGATTCTCCTGGAATTGTCGTTGGCTGCTGCCTGCAGGGGACCAGAGTCTTTGTTCTGATCAATACCATCGATTTGAAGAAGTTTAATCGCTTTGAAAACATTTAGATCCATTTCAGCCCCAGAGTCCCATAACACGGTGTTTTCCTTCATGTCCGAGGTAAGTCTAGGACTCTCCAACCTCTGAGTGACTCTCTGAATGTCCAGCATATGAGTGGGGCTGCAATATGAATCGTTTCTCTGGATCTTGGGCTCTGCAAGCTGTGGCCTGTATCCCAGTGTTTGCTCAGGAAGTTCGTCATTGGTCGGGTGGGTAAGAAGCGGCTCGTCCTCTGCAGCTGTCTCCTCGGCGACTTCGAAGGCTTCTGCCATTGGGACCGGGTAACTTATGAGCTCTTGTACCTCAGTGATTTCAGGGTCACTATATGTCGGGCAGGAGGTGGGCTCCGCATCTTCCCTGTTTGCCTAGACAGATATATGAAAACAACGGTTTCCCAATTTATCGATAAATCAAAAACACAAGCACAAAATTGGCCCAAATTGGGATTTTTTTTCTGCTCACTGTGTGCAATAAGAGCGCACACATGCAGCAAGGACTATAGCGTTAGTAGAAAATAACTGATTTTAAAGTTATCAACACCCATCTTGACGAGAGCAGCCCCCGTTCCAAAGGAACTCAATGGCCTCCGAGTTAACGGATGTTGATTGGTAAATTGGATACAAGAAAAGATAACAGAATAACTTGAGATTACCACCTCCAGGCAGCGTCGGACTGGGGTGTGGAGGTCCCACCGGGGAATGTGGTGGGAGGGGTCATGCTTAAGGGGTGTGGCCAGTTACTACAGGGTGAGACCAGCCTGCACAGAGGCTTAGAACGGACAGCCATTAGAGACCATTCATCTGACCCTCTAGCAGAGTAACAATGTATCATTTGAGTGCGCTGTCTGGAACCTGACATTAGAGGAATGGGTGGGGCTGTCAGGTAGTGGTGCCCACTGGGAATTTCCCATGTGTCCTGTGGACCAGCCCAACCCTGCTTCCAGGTACCACGATAGCAGGGATACAGGAATCAGGATGGCATGCAAGTCCATTTTGCAGACTGGCCATGTGATTTTCCGCACTGTGCATCCTCTATAGCTGAGTGTTCGCAACTGCGGGTCCTACACAGCTCAGTGGGGCGTAAACGGGTGACAGTAGTCTGTCTGTAGGTAGTGTGAGTTGTGGGTATGCAAGTGATATTGTGGGCTGTGTGATTTCAGAAGAATCTTCTGCAGCAGGTGAATGGGCTGGTGCAAGTGCGCACAGACAACGCCCACGAGCGGATGACTAGGGGCAGTGCAATTGCATAGTTACCTGAAACTCATAGGGCAAATATCCACATTTAGCGCCACGCACCCAGTACAAGTGAAATTGCTGCTGACTTGTGTGCAGTTCTGAACTGGTCCCCACAGAATCTGGAATCAGCTGGGTGCAGTACCCAAGTTCAACCACTACCCCTTTTGACAGTACAGAGTAGTCAGCGACAAACTATTTGGTCAGCGAAACAGCAAGAACAGAGATAAACAAGTGGTAGTCTGCTGTAGAGGTGAGCGGAATAATGATAAATGCACAATCAGGAGAACGGCCGCAATTGCTGGCTACAGTGTCACTGCCGGGGCCCTCCATAGGGAATACACTATATATGCTTGACAGTCCTGTGATGACACTCTGGGGGCTAACTGCCCATGCAGTCACATGTTCACACCCCTTCCCACTGGCCACGCCTCCAATGATGGTAAACACACCCCTTGCTATTAGGACACGCCCCAGACTACTGCATTATGAGATATTGCACCTCCGGTAGGGGAATAACAGGACAGAAGATGATGTGGATACATGTAATACACATTGTATATTTAACAATTACCTGCAGAGCCTTCAATGCTTTGCTGTTATCTACACGGGGAAATTCCTCATGCAGATATTTCGGGAGAAAGACCATTACAGCTGTTTTCAACCTAATAATCAGAGAAATATGAAATTTTATGTTTATTACAAAGTTTTATGAAGAAATTATAAAGATTATGAGGCATTTATGTACCAGGGTCATAGGCAAACGCAGGGGGGGGTTCCAGTTGCCCGGAAACCCCCCTCCTCTTGGCAAGTGGTTCAAATTATGACAACGATAGCACTGGTATATAATACAATTACTAGAGCTGTCACCACATTATGCAGTGTAAGGGACAGAGCAGAGCTGCTGTAAATGCCCAGTGGTAGCAGCTTCCTATACCAAGTTTGCTGTGTGTAGATCTGAGTCCTTAATCAGTGCAATGGACCAGAGAGTAGCTACCAGGTAGAAGAGACAGGAGCCTTACTATGAGGTGGGAGAATGTGTGCTTAGACAGTGCAGTACTGGTCCTATTATGTTTGTGTATTTATTTATTTATTTATTTATTATGGTTTGTTTAACCTGTTCCTGACCACTTATTTATATTATTTAAATGTTTGATACAGCCTATACTATATATAGACCATCTATAGTGTTACATATTAATACAGTATCAAGTATAGAAAAAGACCAATGTTTACATTAATGTCCAGTGCGTTACTAGGTTCTTCTACCGCCCCCCCAGACTCCCGCACTTGCTCCAATGTTCCGCAGAGTGGGAAATTGTGGACTGCATTTGGAAACCCCCCTCTAAAAATTCTGCGTTTGCCACTGCGGGTGCAGAATTCTCAGTTTTTGGTGGAAGCAGCATTTAAAATATACTTATC
This sequence comes from Pseudophryne corroboree, assembly GCF_028390025.1. NCBI lineage: Eukaryota > Metazoa > Chordata > Amphibia > Anura > Myobatrachidae > Pseudophryne > Pseudophryne corroboree. Next base: position 33,788,459 of record NC_086452.1, read on the forward strand.
CAAACAGAATAATATCAGAAATTCAACTGTGCCCCAAAACCTGCTGCCTCAGAATTCTCTGTTTGCACAATTCAGGTTTTTATGTTTGTTAACAAGGTAACTGGAAGACAGTAGTAAATATATATGCATCACTTTGGGTATTTCCTTCCAGACAGCAATGAAGAGAATGTAAGGCCGTGTGGTTGTAACTACTGGTAATTCCTGCATACATCAGGTCATTCTGTTCAGTTAATCTCCTACCACACAAATTGTACTTTTTGCTGACATTTTGGTAAAATAAACGTCTATTCCCATGTCACTGTAGAATAGATCATAGATGCCGGCAACTGTACTGTGGTGCCCCCTGCTGGCCGCATAATAAATAACACCATTAACTCGTGATCATTTCTGTAAATGATGGATACAAACAAAAAGAAAGCCGAAAGGATACCAAAGGCTGAATCCATGTTGTTTTTTAATAAAAGGAAGTATGCAGGCATGGTCGGGCAAGAAGAGCCCATCTGGGGAATCAGGCTGTAGGGATGTGCCAACCACCACAGAGGCTTGGCCAACCATTAGAGAGGATATAACCTGCAGACCAGGGTCATAAAAAAGGAATTGGATTCGCCAGAACTTTGTGGGACCCATAGCAAACGTTTGAAGAGGCACTTTCCGGGAATGTTGGTAAGTGGGATGGGGAGATAATACTAGAAATCACGTAACCAGGTGGATGGGGCCAATAAAATGCAATTACCATCATAAAGCTCTCAGTCCCACCCCCGAAGTGGTCATCTGCATCTCCTCTTTGAGCTCCTCCAGGAGCTTCTCCAGGAGAGGAGAAATTAAAATTGGGCAACTCTACTACAAACGCATAAATCTGAAAAAATATACTAACTTAAAAAGGCAATATACATAATGTTATACTGCAGTTGTTAAGCCCAATTGCACAATTTTGCTAATAACTGTTCTGGTGCAGTTTACTACCTCTCTTATGGGTTTATTTTATGTTATCCTGTTCTCTGCAAAAAATTTTAGATTTCCCTTGGATAGCAATTACAGATTAAAATTGTGAGGGAGGTTTTGGGCATTATTTTTGCATCAATAAGTTTATTTAACAATTTTGTATTTTATATATACTTATATTATATAAATAAAAGATATCACTACATAATAAAAAGATGACACTGTTCCTAACTTCTATGGGGGGAATTCAAGTGTTTTGCGCATCGGCTGCAACTGAATGGCGCACGACAGAGCAATTCAAGTGTTGCTCTGTTCGGGCGGGCAGAGCCGCTGGCGCTGACATTAATGTGATGTTGTTCCGTCATTTTGACGGGCTGGTAACTATTTTTGTTATAACAAGCTGGGATCCGGCCATTTATACGGATATCAATGTTACCAACAAAGTGGTCACTACAGGGTTTCCAAAATCCCTTTCTTACTACAGTCCAGGTTGTCTAGCTGTAAAATTATATAGGACTGCACTGCAAATGGGGGTTCTGAGGGAGCAGCTCTATAAAAAAGAGTTTTTGATGATATTATTGGTAACGGAGCACTTGAAATAATATTTAAGTGAACGCAAAACCTGTAAAATAAAAATGAGAGACTAACAAACATACAAATGATGATATTCAGTTCCAAGACAGGGCTGACGCCACCTACCTTTCCCCAATCGTGGATACATTCAGGAAGAGAATGGTCAAAGCAATGGCACCAACGCCGATCCCCAGCAGGAGCCCAATATAGCTGTGCAGACTGTTATCTAGTAAAATACAATGTGCAGATGAGAGGTCACTCAGGGTCACTCAGGGCCACAGTCAAATATCGCACACAGCACAATGCTATACATCCATTGCGGGGGGAGGGGGGTGGGGTGCTCCAGGTATGGGTCCCCCGTCACCTCCGAGCCCCGAAGGTAGAATAGAATCATCTCTCAAAACAGATATAAATGTTCGGGGTCACTGATGGGTTCAATCTAGGGAGCTAAATATATTGGGACTTATTCAGGTTTGTTAGCAAACCAAATAAGTTAGTAATTGAGCAAAACCATGTAGCAAGGCAGCCACCGGGGAGGGACTGTAGGGACTGGTGTCCCGGGCCCTATAATTTCTCATGGCAGCCCTGCCATGTAGCACTGCAGGTGGGGCAGATGTAACATGTGCAGAGAGAGTTCGATTTGGGTGAGGTGTGTTCAAATTGAATTCTAAATTGCAGTGTAGAAATAAAGCAGCCAGTATTTACCCTGCACAGAAACAATATAACCCACCCAAATCTAACTCTCTCTGCACATGTTACATCTGCCCCACCTGCAGTGCAGCATGGCTTTGCCCAATTGCTAACTTTTTTGGTCTGCTAACAACTCTGAATAACCCCCATTATTTACAAGTTCACTTTGTTTTTCTCTGTACCTGTCTACTGGAATTAAGATACGACTGTATAATGTGTTTATTGTTATATGGTGTCTGATTGAGTCCTCGCACTTCTGTAGGCTGCTATTTTATCTGTCTCAATCGCTCTTCCCTCACCCCAGAGCCCATTCTCGCATTCTCCCGTGTGTTATTTTCTCACAATCTAATAGGTTAGGATTTATGGCCAATGATTGTATCCAGGGTCCAAAAGCAAAAACAATATGACTTTAATCAAGCAGCCCCACAATACATAGATCTGCTTAGCTACAATGGTTTAAAATGACAAGTATTTCCAGTATTCTCAAACATGGACCAAGCAGCTCCATGTGTTAGGTGTCTGACTGTAGCATGTGAGGTTGAGAGTTGGAGTCCTGGAGGGATGTAACTGGTGATGATCTCCTGCATTTATATTGGCAGAGACAGTCTCAGGAATTTACAAAAAAGATCCAGAGGGGTTACTCAGAAACCCCCCTGAGTGCGCCACTGTGTAATCATGTCAGACTGCATGACTTTACTAGCATATCCAGCCAGCACAGAAAGTTCTCAACACTGTGTAAGTAATATTATGCGGCTGTTTCTGCTTCTGTTTCTGCTTTTGTTGCAGCTATTTTACGCTTTGAAATAGGTCTTTCGTGCTATGGTATCACAGCCAGCATTAGGCAGTGGGACCTGTGTATCTATGCAGTGACAAAACATTTATATCACTTTCAGGCCTGGCAGAAGATGGATAAAGGTGGATATAGCCATCCGCTCTCGGCCTGTGGGACCCCTCACCCTAGGCTAACGCTGCAGAGAATCCATGGATGATCCAGCTGCTGCAGGTATATTTCCCATATAAAACAATGCTACGTGGTCTTACCGGGATGGATAAGAGTGCAGTGGTCCGCAGGGCCATCTCCGGCACTGGTGGAGGCGGAGATACACACAGAGTACAGCTCACTGGGATCCAGTCTGTCCAGCGCAAAGTGTCGTGTGGATTCTGGTAATTCTGAGTACAAAATCAAAAATTTACCATTATTAGACAGAAATAAGAACCGGCGGCATTCCCATCATTAGACTGCGGAACTGTGAGCCTGGTTCAGGGCTGGACGCTAATGCATTCGCATAGGCTACACTAATCCTTTCCATGGGGCACCATTGAAAAGCAAGTCTACCTGCAGGGGCGTACCTCACTCTGCACATGCTCCGGAACTAAGCGGATGATCTAGAGTCGTACACAAACCCGACACATCTTCCTTTGCGACTGTAAGGACTTGGTTATAGCTCCCTGCAGTATGATTCTCCACCACCAGGGGTCGGCAGAGTTCCTGTCCTGATTTACTGCAGTACTAGTACCTGCCAGTGGTGGTGCTGCTGCTCTGAATTTGGTTTGTGTGTTAGGTAATTGACTAATCATCCATTACCAGCGTGAAACACACCTGACACCTGGCTATATAGTATGTCTGATCCCAGCACTCATTGCTGGGTCATTAATGCATCTGTCTGCAAAGCCATAAAACTTATGTTTGGAGTAATGTTTCCGTCTGCAAGAGCTTTGGATTCCCTTGCCTGTTCCTGCGAGCTTCTGTGTGTGCCAGGATAAGGAACTCCAGCAAGTCTTCTAGTTACCTTCCATGTGGATGTTTCTGGAGTTATGTTCCTGTAAACTTCTGTATTTGTCAAGCCAAAAGAACTCTGGGGCCTTTTTATAGAAAAATAAGAATTTACTTACCGATAATTCTATTTCTCGTAGTCCGTAGTGGATGCTGGGAACTCGGTAAGGACCATGGGGAATAGCGGCTCCGCAGGAGACTGGGCACAAAAGAAAAGCTTTAGGACTACCTGGTGTGCACTGGCTCCTCCCCCTATGACCCTCCTCCAAGCCTCAGTTAGGATACTGTGCCCGGACGAGCGTACACAATAAGGAAGGATTTATGAATCCCGGGTAAGACTCATACCAGCCACACCAATCACACCGTACAACTTGTGATCTGAACCCAGTTAACAGCATGATAACAGAGGAGCCTCTGGATAGATGGCTCACAACAACAATAACCCGATTAGTTAACAATAACTATGTACAAGTATTGCAGATAATCCGCACTTGGGATGGGCGCCCAGCATCCACTACGGACTACGAGAAATAGAATTATCGGTAAGTAAATTCTTATTTTCTCTGACGTCCTAGTGGATGCTGGGAACTCCGTAAGGACCATGGGGATTATACCAAAGCTCCCAAACGGGCGGGAGAGTGCGGATGACTCTGCAGCACCGAGTGAGAAAACTCCAGGTCCTCCTCAGCCAGAGTGTCAAATTTGTAAAATTTCACAAAAGTATTTGACCCTGACCAAGTAGCAGCTCGGCAAAGTTGTAAAGCCGAGACCCCTCGGGCAGCCGCCCAAGATGAGCCCACCTTCCTTGTGGAGTGGGCTTTTACAGATTTTGGCTGTGGCAGGCCTGCCACAGAATGTGCAAGCTGAATTGTACTACAAATCCAGCGAGCAATAGTCTGCTTAGAAGCAGGAGCACCCAGCTTGTTGGGTGCGTACAGGATAAATAGCGAGTCAGATTTTCTGACTCCAGCCGTCCTGGAAACATATATTTTCAGGGCCCTGACAACGTCCAGCAACTTGGAGTCCTCCAAGTCCCTAGTAGCCGCAGGTACCACAATAGGCTGGTTCAGGTGAAACGCTGAAACCACCTTAGGGAGAAATTGAGGACGAGTCCTCAATTCTGCCCTGTCCGTATGAAAAATCAGGTAAGGGCTTTTACAGGATAAAGCCGCCAATTCTGACACACGCCTGGCCGAAGCCAGGGCCAACAGCATGACCACTTTCCATGTGAGATATTTTAAGTCCACAGTGTTGAGTGGTTCAAACCAATGTGATTTTAGGAAACCCAAAACAACATTCAGATCCCAGGGTGCCACTGGAGGCACAAAAGGAGGCTGTATATGTAGCACTCCCTTAACAAACGTCTGGACTTCAGGCACTGAAGCCAGTTCTCTTTGAAAGAAAATCGACAGGGCCGAAATCTGGACCTTAATGGATCCTAATTTTAGGCCCATAGACACTCCTGCTTGCAGGAAATGCAGGAATCGACCCAGTTGAAATTCCTCCGTCGGGGCCTTTTTGGCCTCGCACCACGCAACATATTTCCGCCAGATGCGGTGATAATGCTTTGCGGTTACATCCTTTCTGGCTTTTATCAAAGTAGGGATGACTTCGTCTGGAATGCCTTTTTCCTTTAGGATCCGGCGTTCAACCGCCATGCCGTCAAACGCAGCCGCGGTAAGTCTTGGAACAGACAGGGTCCCTGCTGGAGCAGGTCCCTTCTCAGAGGTAGAGGCCACGGGTCCTCTGTGAGCATTTCTTGAAGTTCCGGGTACCAAGTCCTTCTTGGCCAATCCGGAGCCACGAGAATAGTTCTTACTCCTCCCCGCCGTATAATTCTCAGCACCTTGGGTATGAGAGGCAGAGGAGGGAACACATACACTGACTGGTACACCCACGGTGTTACCAGAGCGTCCACAGCTATTGCTTGAGGGTCCCTTGACCTGGCGCAATACCTGTCCAGTTTTTTGTTGAGGCGGGACGCCATCATGTCCACCGTTGGTTTTTCCCAACGGTTTACAATCATGTGGAAGACTTCTGGGTGAAGTCCCCACTCTCCCGGGTGGAGGTCGTGCCTGCTGAGGAAGTCTGCTTCCCAGTTGTCCACTCCCGGAATGAACACTGCTGACAGTGCTATCCCATGATTTTCCGCCCAGCGAAGAATCCTTACAGCTTCTGCCATTGCCCTCCTGCTTCTTGTGCCGCCCTGTCTGTTTACGTGGGCGACTGCCGTGATGTTGTCCGACTGGATCAGCACCGGCTGACCTTGAAGCAGAGGTCTTGCTTGGCTTAGAGCATTGTAAATGGCCCTTAGCTCCAGGATATTTATGTGAAGTGATGTCTCCAGGCTTGACCACAAGCCCTGGAAATTTCTTCCCTGTGTGACTGCTCCCCAGCCTCGCAGGCTGGCATCTGTGGTCACCAGGACCCAGTCCTAAATGCCGAATCTGCGGCCCTCTAGAAGATGAGCACTCTGCAACCACCACAGGAGAGACACCCTTGTCCTTGGGGACAGGGTTATCCGCTGATGCATCTGAAGATGCGATCCGGACCATTTGTCCAGCAGGTCCCACTGGAATGTTCTTGCGTGGAATCTGCCGAATGGGATTGCTTCGTAGGAAGCCACCATTTTTCCCAGGACCCTTGTGCATTGATGCACTGATACTTGGCCTGGTTTTAGGAGGTTCCTGACTAGCTCGGATAACTCCCTGGCTTTCTCTTCCGGGAGAAAACCTTTTTCTGGACTGTGTCCAGGATCATCCCTAGGAATAGAAGACGTGCCGTCGGGATCAGCTGCAATTTTGGGATATTGAGAATCCAACCGTGCTGCCGCAGCACTACTTGAGATAGTGCTACTCCGACTAACAACTGTTCCCTGGATCTTGCCCTTATCAGGAGATCGTCCAAGTAAGGGATAATTAAAACTCCTTTCCTTCGAAGGAGTATCATCATTTCGGCCATTACTTTGGTAAAGACCCGGGGTGCCGTGGACAATCCAAACGGCAGCGTCTGAAACTGATAGTGGCAGTTCTGTACCACAAACCTGAGGTACCCTTGGTGAGAAGGATAAATTGGGACATGGAGGTAAGCATCCTTGATGTCCAGAGACACCATATAATCCCCTTCTTCCAGGTTCGCGATCACCGCTCTGAGTGACTCCATCTTGAATTTGAACCGCTGTATGTAAGTGTTCAAAGATTTTAGATTTAAAATGGGTCTCACCGAGCCGTCCGGCTTCGGTACCACAAACAGCGTGGAATAATACCCCTTTCCCTGTTGCAGGAGGGGTACCTTGATTATCACCTGCTGGGAATACAGCTTGTGAATGGCTTCCAATACCGCCTCCCTGTCGGAGGGAGACGTCGGTAAGGCAGACTTTAGGAAACGGCGAGGGGGAGACGTCTCGAATTCCAGTTTGTACCCCTGAGATACTACCTGAAGGATCCAGGGGTCCACTTGTGAGTGAGCCCACTGTGCGCTGAAATTCTTGAGACGGGCCCCCACCGTGCCTGAGTCCGCTTGTAGAGCCCCAGCGTCATGCTGAGGACTTGGCAGAAAACGGGAGAGGGCTTCTGTTCCTGGGAACTGGCTGTTTGCTGCAGCCTTTTTCCTCTCCCTCTGCCACGGGGCAGAAATGAGGAGCCTTTTGCCCGCTTGCCCTTATGGGGCCGAAAGGACTGCGCCTGATAATACGGCATCTTCTTATGTTGAGAGGCTACCTGGGGTAAAAATGTGGATTTCCCAGCAGTTGCCGTGGACACCAGGTCTGATAGACCTACCCCAAATAACTCCTCCCCTTTATAAGGCAATACTTCCATATGCCTTTTGGAATCAGCATCACCTGACCACTGCCGCGTCCATAACCCTTCTGGCGGATATGGACAGCGCACTTACTCTTGATGCCAGTCGGCAAATATCCCTCTGTGCATCACGCATATATAAAAATGCATCTTTTAAATGCTCTATAGTCAGTAATATACTGTCCCTATCCAGGGTATCAATATTTTCAGTCAGCGAATCCGACCAAGCCACCCCAGCACTGCACATCCAGGCTGAGGCGATTGCTGGTCGCAGTATAACACCCGTGTGAGTGTATATACATTTTAGGATATTCTCCTGCTTTCTGTCAGCAGGTTCCTTAAGGGCGGCCGTATCCGGGGACGGTAGTGCCACCTGTTTAGACAAGCGTGTGAGCGCTTTATCCACCCTAGGGGGTGTTTCCCAACGTGCCCTATCCTCTGGCGGGAAAGGGTATGATGCCAATAACCTTTTAGGAATTATCAGTTTTTTATCGGGAGAAACCCACGCCTCATCACACACTTCATTTAATTCCTCAGATGTAGGAAAAACTACAGGCAGTTTTTTCTCACCAAACATAATACCCTTTTTAACGGTACTTGTACTATCAGAAATGTGTAAAACATTTTTCATTGCCTCAATCATGTAACGTGTGGCCCTACTGGAAGTCACATTCGTCTCTTCATCGTCGACACTGGAATCAGTATCCGTGTCGGCGTCTGTATCTGCCATCTGTGATAGCGGGCGTTTAAGAGCCCCTGATGGTCTTTGAGACGCCTGGACAGGCACAAGCTGAGTAGCCGGCTGTCCCATGTCATCAAACTTCTTTTGTAAATAGCTGACACTTTCACGTAATTCCTTCCATAAGCCCATCCACTCAGGTGTCGACCCCCTAGGGGGTGACATCTCCACTACAGGCAATTGCTCCGCCTCCACATCATTTTCCTCCTCATACATGTCGACACAGCCGTACCGACACACAGCACACACACAGGGAATGCTCTGATAGAGGACAGGACCCCACTAGCCCTTTGGGGAGACAGAGGGAGAGTATGCCAGCACACACCAGAGCGCTATATATATACCGGGATAACACTATACAGAGTGTTTTTCCCCTTATAGCTGCTGTTTATATTATACTGCGCCTAATTAGTGCCCCCCCCCCTCTCTTGTTTTACCCTTTTCTGTAGTGCAGGACCGCAGGGGAGAGTCAGGGAGACGTCCTTCCAGCGGAGCTGTGAGGGAAAATGGCGCCTGTGTGCTGAGGAGATAGGCTCCGCCCCCTTCTCTGCTGACTTTTCTCCCGCTTTTTTCTGGAATCTGGCAGGGGTTAATATACATCCATATAGCCCTGGGGGTTATATGTGATGTATTTTTGCCAGCCAAGGTGTTTATATTGCTGCTCAGGGCGCCCCCCCCCCCCCCCCCCCCCCCCAGCACCCTGCACCCATCAGTGACCGCAGTGTGAGGTGTGCATGAGGAGCAATGGCGCACAGCTGCAGTGCTGTGCGCTACCTTGGTGAAGACTGATGTCTTCTGCCGCCGATTTTCCGGACCTCTTCTTGCTTCTGGCTCTGTAAGGGGGCCGGCGGCGCGGCTCTGGGACCGGACTCCGAGGCTGGGCCTGTGTTCGGTCCCTCTGGAGCTAATGGTGTCCAGTAGCCTAAGAAGCCCAAGCTGGCTGCAAGCAGGCAGGTTCGCTTCTTCTCCCCTTAGTCCCTCGATGCAGTGAGCCTGTTGCCAGCAGGTCTCACTGAAAATAAAAAACCTAAAACTAAACTTTTACTAAGAAACTCAGGAGAGCCTCCTAGAATGCACCCTGCTCGGTCGGGCACAAAAATCTAACTGAGGCTTGGAGGAGGGTCATAGGGGGAGGAGCCAGTGCACACCAGGTAGTCCTAAAGCTTTTCTTTTGTGCCCAGTCTCCTGCGGAGCCGCTATTCCCCATGGTCCTTACGGAGTTCCCAGCATCCACTAGGACGTCAGAGAAAAATATTTGCGTCTGTTTCACGACTTGTGGTTCTGCTGCACTCCAGGGGATTCATAACAGCAACTAACAGAGTGTTCTCATTTCGGCTAAATTCTATGAGGGCGTGTTACCAGAATAGCGGGGTATGGGGATATGGGGAGCTGGGCATCTGTGTGAAACGTCCTGTTATTTTGCACCAGAGCTAGGAGGTGCACGAGAGTGCTATGACAGAGATGAGACGCAGATAGGGACGGATTAAAGGGGGGTACACAAGGAGAGATCTGTGCTTAAATTCTAAGCAATCTGACTAGGCTTAGAAAGTAAGCACGGATCTCTCCGTGTGTATGCCCATAACGATAGCGATGCGTGGCCCCACGCGTCGCTATCACTGACTCTAGATCTGGCATGTATGCATGCCAAATCTAGAAGATTGCTCATTTCACCGCTGGGTGAAATGAGCATCCCCCCCTCGCTCAGCACACCTCTCCCCCGTGTGTACGGGGCTTTACAGAGATGTGTAGAATTGTGTATTCAGCTCCCTGCACACAATTACTATACACAATGGCCCTCATTCCGAGTTGATCGCTCGCTAGCAGTTTTTAGCAGCCGTGCAAACGCATTGTCGCCGCCCACTGGGGAGTGTATTTTCGCTTTGCAGAAGTGCGAGCGCCTGTGCAGCAGAGCGCCTGCAAAATCTTTTTGTGCAAAACAAGACCAGCCCTGTAGTTACTCTTCGTGTGCGTTGATTCTAAAGACGGAGGGACGGCTTTTGACGTCACACACCCGCCCAGCCACGCCTGCATTTTTTCTGCCACGCCTGTGTTTTTCCAAACACTCCCTGAAAATGGTCAGTTGCCACCCAGAAACGCCCACTTCATGTCAATCTTCCTGCGTTCGGCCGCGCGACAGGTATGTTCGTTAGACTCTGTGCAAACCCACGATGCTCATTGTACTCGTACGACGCGCCTGCGCATTGCGGCACAAACGCATGCACAGAAATGCCGATTTTTAGCCTGATCGCTGCGCTGCAAACAACGGCAGCTAGCGATCAACTCGGAATGACCCCCAATATCACTACACACACAGAAAATTACTGTGTGCTACTATGACAACACTAAATAGTTTAATTGTGGTACTAGGGGGTGACACAGTTGGGAACCGGGCCTACTGAAGTGTATTAGATTGAGGGGGGGAGGGGGGGGGAAACACCGCAGTAAGTGCAAATCCTATGAAAGGGAGATCAGGGAATGTAAAAAAAGGGTTTAGGGGGGAATTCAGTGGTTTTTGGGCACCCAACATAATTTGTTCAATTGTTTTGATTCTGGGCACAAGTGCCGCAGGCTCCCATTTTATTTCTGCTCGCTACCTGCAAAAAGTCTGGCTTTTGGGCGCCCAAACTACAATTTCAGCAGCACACCCAATACTTGCCAATGTATAGAAGCTTTACACGTGTAGACCCGGGCATTTGGGCATGACATGTGCAAGAAGTAATCGGAGCCCGTGGCACTCGCAGAACAACTGAATATCGCCGGTCGGGCGGCCATTACTTTGATTCGCCGCAAAAACAATAGAACTTCCCCCTTAATGTTATAAATAATAAATATATAATTTTATCTCACTGCATCACTTCCAATGAATTCTTCAAGAACAAAACACGAAGGACAACTTCCGGAGTACAGAATGGAGACGCACCCCGTCTCTGAATTGGGGTTTTTTGTGCAATTTCTACCTGGTCCCCAAAATAGAGTTACATCGACAAATCTAAACTCCCCTTTTAGCTTTACAGTGAGGACACCTTTTCCCTACCTATACATGAACATTACAGATGATATACAGGATTACTTACATAAAAATCACATTATCAAGCATTATGGTATCCAGTCTTTAGGTCGACCACTATTGGTCGCAATATGTATAGTCTGGAGCAGAGAAGGGAAAGGGGGGACATGATAGAGACTGTCACATATATCAAGGGTTTTAACAAAGTCCAGGAGGGGAACATTCTCCAAATGAAGCGAAGCAATAAGACATGAGGACATGCACTGAGACTGGTGGGGGGGAGGTTCAGGGGAAATATGATGAAAAATTACTTCACAGAAAGGGTAGTGGACAAGTGGAACAGACTCCCCTCAGAGGTGGTAGAGGCTAAGACAGTAGAGCAATTTAAACATGTATGGGATAGACATAAGGATATCCTTACAAAGAAATAAGGACCAAATAAGGGGGCAGATGTATTAACCTGGAGAAGGCATAAGGAAGTGATAAACCAGTGATATGTGCAAGGTGATAAAGGCACCAGCCAATCAGCTCCAATATGTAAATTAACAGTTAGGATCTGATTGGCTGCTGCCTTTATCACCTTGCACATATCACTGGTTTATCACTTCCTTATGCCTTCTCCAGGTTAATACATCTGCCCCAAGGTTTGAGATAAAAATATGGTAAAAAATAAGGGCAGACTAGATGGGCCAAGTGGTTCTTATCTGCTGTCAAATTCTATGTTTCTATGTTTCTATGCTTTTGGCCAACATGTTCTTTAGGTTGACATGATCAGTAGGTCAAGGTGGCAAAGGTCAACATGAGTTTTTCACAATTTTTTTAATTTTTTGAACTTTTCCATACTTTACGATCCACGTGGACTACGATTGGGAATAGTAGCCTTGCTCGAAGCATGCGAGGGGACACGGTGCGCTAATTGGGGTTACCGGTCACTTTACAAAGAAAATTGTACCATTTAAAAAAAAAACACATCATGATGACCTCTTTCCATGCAACCTAATGACCATGTCGACCAATTTCATGTGTCGACCTAGTCGCTGTTGACTAATAGTGGTCGACCTAGTTAGGGTCGACCCGATTAACCACACCAAGAAGTTGTAGCAAAGGGTGCACATCTCCACCTAGTGGTCATATTACAGAATGACATATGATGGTAGATGCTCAATCAGCTTAATGATATCATTCAGGTGCTCGAAAGGGAGGGGTATTTCTAAGCAAGAAAAAAAGAGAGACATTGTTTCCCCCAGCACCCTGAATGATAACAGTAACCAGATATAAATCCCACATAATATTAGAATTCAGAGATCTTGGTTACACATATTTGCGCAAATGTGTGACTAAGCCCCAAAGCCGCATCAAGGTGTTTTGGGGTGCCACACCCTGCACCTAGATATAGCGCTATGGATCCCAAATATACAGAGACGCCTTGATACGGCTTTGGGGCATAGTCACACATTTGCGCAAATATGTGTAACCAAGATCTCTGAATTCTAATATTATGTGGGATTTATATCTGGTTACTGTTATCATTCAGGGTGCTGGGGGAAACAATGTCTCTCTTTTTTTCTATATTACAGAATGAACTTGTATTGAAATCCTGTACCACCCCTTCTGGCCTGTAAACAAGATGCAGAGATACAGGTGTGTTGTTGTGTCATTTGCACACTTTCTTCCTCACTTACTACTTTTGGTTTGCAAGCCGTTTGACTCCAGATGCAGCGTGTATTCCGTGATAAACCCTCGTCTGTCACACAGAGGAATCTCATCCCACCAGATACGTCTTGCATCCTTCTCTAATTTAGGACCTGTCTTGGGTTCTGTGGATGATATAAATATATTAAATAATCTTATTAGGGGGTTATCTATACATGTAATAAAACTGTAATGATTGTGTCAGCACATAGCAATTTTTTCGGAGAAACTATGGTGATAAAAAAATAAATCATATTTTTTTGTCTGTCTATTCGTTCCAGCATCACTCAAAAACTACTGGATAAATCTGGATGACGTTTTCACTATTGTGCAGCTTAGTGACCTAGAAAGAAACTGGGGTATGTATGAACTCGATGTGACATCAGGCAGAGGAGCAATAAAGGAAAAACAGACGCTTGACACTCGGTGCACTGAGAGTTGGTGTTCCGATCATGCTTCTGCAGAACTGGACTCCGCCCAAGTTATGCAACGGAACCCGACTTACAGTGACTGCTCTGCAGAGGAACCTCATTGAGGCTTATATTCTAACGGGATGTGGCGCAGGTGAGACTGTATTTATACCACGTATACACCTTATCCCCAACAATTTTTCTTATCAATTCAAGCGCCTGCAGTTTTCTATAAGCATCTGCTTTACTATGACGATCAACAAGTCGCAGGGCAAACGCTCAGAGCTGCAGGCGTAGATCTCAGGACCAGCTGCTTCTCCCATGGGCAGCTTTACGTGGCTTGCTCATGAGTTAGTGCCCCCCACCCCCTCCCCAAGCATCTTTTTGTGTTAATCCCTGAAGGAAAAACTGCAAATATTGTTTACAAAGACATTTTGTGATCAATGTATACAATATAAAATCACAATATTACATGGCACTACTGTCTTTGTAAAATTAGTTCCGCCGAGCAATAACAAACATCCACGCGAGGGAAGCCGCGGGCAACCACTAGTAGTAAATGTGCGTTGGAATACCATAAGAGGTATACACTTATCATTCTTCTATATGAAGCACATCTACATCATGTATTATTAATTTATTAGTGTTTTGACCTCTTTGTATGACAGGAAGTGTCCTCTATATAATGAGAGTACTTCCGGGTTAAGCCATAACCTTCCTGCCTCCCCAGGTCATGTTTTGAAGTCTCTCCTTACCCCAGAGATTTTCTACCTTTTACACCTCGCGGCACACTGAACAAGATTTAAATATTGCCAAGGCACACTCAGATATTATGGTGATGCATGGTGCAGCTGCGCGTCCTAGGATGTCATGTCGCAGCTTCTCCATAGGTAACGCCTGAGCCACATCTGAGAAAGCCACAAGAGACCAACACTGCCCGGGCCCAAAATTAGAACTGGCTCTGCAACCACTAAACCCACCAGTATTGATCATTCAAGGGCCTCAGTAGCAGGAAAACACTGACCGGCCTGGCTGTGCTTCTATGGCGGCACACCGAAGACTGCTCAGGGCACACTAGTGTGTCACGGCACAGTGGTTGAAAAACACTACCTTACACACTTACAGATTTCTATGTTACAAATGGTAAAGTGTTGCTCTATAAACAAAGGATAGGAAAATAATCATCATTCCAGATCGCTACCAATTCCACAGAGAAGCTGAAACAGGCGGTAACGCAGTAACTCACTCAGTTCTTGGCTGTAACCACGGGCGATGCTCGGACTGCTGACTCCGGAGCTGTACATTGCATACACAGATATAGTGACCGCGGCTCCTGCAGCCACATTATCTACAACACAAGGGACACATCAGGCAATGTCACAAGAAGATCCACCCTCATCAGTGAATATGCAGGGGCTGGCGCGCAGTTAACCATATGATTTTCCATAATGCGTGTACACCAGGACCAAGGATGCGCACCTAGATGTGATGCGGGGGTGTGCACAATTCAATCACTGCCCCACTTGTGACTAAAGTGGCATAGCTGGGCGGTAACGGGGCGGTCGCACGCGGGCTAAGCACTGTGTGGGTGTGATGACGCAATTGCAGAGTTTTGCGCATATGTGTACATTCACCAGTTTTCTGATGTTGGATCCTAGTTTGCGACATCGACCGCAGTGTAAAACTGCATCCGACATTGTGTGTGTCGAGTTTCTAAGCAAACAGCAGACGTTTGTGCCCTAATGGTCATAACATTCCAGGAGCTGAGCACATTTAGTTTATAATGGCGCAGAAATGTTACAATGTTGCTGTGTTATTTTGATGTATTTATTAAGTAAGGTACAATCCAAACTCCGTAGACCCCATCAGAGCAGCGTGAGGCGATGCACAGTCGGTGAATGCAGCTTTCTCTGCACTGTGCTGTGTAATATGGTGGCGCGATATAGAAATGATAATAAACAAATAATAGAAAGACACTTAAATTGTGAACAAAAGAAAACATGTTATCAATTACCGGGGCCTATTCATTATCAATAATTAAGTATCCAACTTGCCCCGAGTTGCAAAAGTGGATACCTAAATACCGGAGCAATACCGAAAAGCAGCCATCCCCACAACACTTACCACATCTTATTCTGACTGCCGCTAATTAACAGCAGCATAACCCGACAAAGGTAGTGAGCACGAGTCCACGAATTAAGGGCAAGGAAGAAGATACAGGCGTGCCAGGATAAAATGCGGGAGTGTCTGGTGAAACGGGGGAGTGGCTGGCCGAACGCAGGGCGTGTTTGTGACGTCAAACCAGGAACGAAACGGCCTGAGCTGATCGCAATCTGTGAGTAGGTCCGGAGCTACTCAGAAACTGCTAAGAATTTTCTATTCGCAATTCTGCGAATCTTTCGTTCGCTATTCTGCTAAGCTGAGATACACTCCCAGAGGGCGGCGGCCTAGCGTATGCAATGCTGCTAAAATCTGTTAGCGAACGAACAACTCGGAATGACCCCCATTGGCGGTAATTCAGATCTAATCGTAGCAGCAAATTTGTTAGCAGTTGGGCAAAATCATGTGCATTGCAGGGGGGGGGGGGGGGGGGGCAGATGTAACATGTGCAGAGAGAGTTAGATTTGGGTGGGGTGTGTTCAAACTGAAATCTAAATTGCAGTGTAAAAATAAAGCAGCCAGTATTTACCCTGCATAGAAACAATATAACCCACCCAAATCTAACTCTCTCTGCAAATGTAATATCTCCCCCCCCCCTGTAGTGCACATGGTTTTGCCCAACTGCTAATAAATTTGCTGCTGCGATCAACTCTGAATTACCCCCCATGTGTGCTGTAGGTGGGGCAGATACAACATTTGCAGTGAGAGTTAGATTTGGGTGGGTTATAAGGGCCCTCATTCCGAGTTGTTCGCTCGCTAGCTGCTTTTAGCAGCATTGCACACGCTAGGCTGCCGCCCTCTGGGAGTGTATCTTAGCTTAGCAGAATAGCGAACGAAAGATTAGCAGAACTGCTAATAAATAATTCTTTGCAGTTTCTGAGTAGCTCCGGACCTACTCACAGATTGCGATCACCTCAGTCCGTTTCGTTTCTGATTTGACGTCACGAACACGTCCTGCGTTCGGCCAGCCACTCCCCCGTTTCTCCAGCCACTCCCGCATTTTTACCTAGCACGCCTGCATTTTTTAGCAAACACCGTGAAAACGCTGAGTTGCCGCCCAGAAACACCCACTTCCTGTCAATCACACTACGATCACTCGAGCATTGAAAAAACTTTGCTTGAGCTTGTGTAAATCTACTAAGTTCTTAGTTAAATTACTAAGCGCATGCGCTCTGCGTACTATGCGCATGCGCAGTTAGCAGAAAATCGCAGCTTAGCGAAAATCGTCAACGAGCGAACAACTCGGAATGACCCACATGGTTTTGCCCAACTGCTAACAAATTTGCTGCTACGATCACGTCTGAATTACCCCCTTTGATTTATTTCCTGCTTCCTTCTGTGCTTTGCAGCCTTGTCTTTGCATTATCAAGCAGAGATTTTCATATTTATTGCTATCTTTGGACACAACATAAAGCTGGTCGCCCATTACAAGTGTATGGAATATCGGGCCCGATTCAGACCTGATCCCTGTTGTGCTAATTCGCACAGCGGGCAATTATTGAATGACTGCGCGTGCGTATGCACCGCAATGCGCAGGCGCTTCGCCAAACAGCGACAGAATTGTACAAATATTTAGATCGCAAGGTGTTCGCAAGGTGATTGACAGGAAGAGGACGTTTGGGGGTGGTAACTGGGGTGTCAGGAAATACGCAGGCGTTCCCAAGTGTTTTCAGGGAGGGTGTGTGACGTCGGCTCTGGCACCGATCAGCCTGTTTGCATGACACTGTAGGAGTAAGTCCTGGGCTGCGCACAGACTGGAAAAATCATTAGATGGTTAGTGAGTTGTGAACGGATTTGCAGATGTCCGCTGTCTGGTGAAGTTTTCGCACGGCGTACGCATGCATTCGCACACTGGCACGGAGCAGGTTTTCACTCTCTATGGGCGGCGACTATCTGATCGCAGACCTCTGCAAATTTGCAGCACAGCGATCAGTTCTGAATTAGGACCATAGAGAGCACGGGGAGCAATGAATACAGACAAATCTGCCTGATGATATAAGTACTTGGGTAAAAGGCACAGAAGATAATCCTAAATAATGTGTTGCAGTGAAACATGTGCAGACTCTGTAGAAACCATATAAAAGACAGGCAATGATTACCGTTTATGGTGAAGTTGGTTTCTTCCTTCTCAACCTTCTGCCATGATATCGTCTTCTGTTTCCCATCACAGGAGTCGGGAGACCACTGCAGAATGAAGCTCCGGAGATTGTCACCAGAGCAGCACGGATGCTGCCACTGGACTGGCATGGAGGTTAGGAGTCCAGATGAGACGGTAAGGTTTTGTGTTCCTGGTACGTGTATAAGGGTGGATATAGCAGAGTAATAATATATTGTTAATCATTAATTAATATCATTTTTCTTTTTTTTCTTTTTTCAGAAAAAGGTTTTATTAAGGCACTGCATGTCATATAATAAAAACATTGTGTGTAAAACACTACCATTGTACAGTCTCGTCATTATAAGCTACGGAATTTACAAATAATTGGTAATATCGAAAACATATTTGTTCATGTACGAAATATATTTAGCAACTGATCATAAAATGACACATCGTAAGTCCAGAACACTGGGGGTAATTCCAAGTTGATCGCAGCAGGATATTTTGTAGCAGTTGGGCAAAACCATGTGCACTGCAGGGGAGGCAGATATAACATGTGCAGAGAGAGTTAGATTTGGGTGGGTTATTTTGTTTCTGCGCAGGGTAAATACTGGCTGCTTTATTTTTACACTGAAAATTAGATTGCAGATTGAACACACCACACCCAAATCTATCTCTCTCTGCACATGTTATATCTGCCTCCCCTGCACTGCACATGGGTGGTCATTCCGAGTTGTTCGCTCGCAAGCCGATTTTAGCAGCATTGCACACGCTAAGCCGCCGCCTACTGGGAGTGAATCTTAGCTTCTTAAAATTGCGAACGAAAGATTCGCAATATTGCGATAAGACATCTCTGTGCAGTTTCTGAGTAGCTCGAGACTTACTCTGCCACTGCGATCAGTTCAGTGCTTGTCGTTCCTGGTTTGACGTCACAAACACACCCAGCGTTTGCCCAGACACTCCTCCGTTTCTCCAGCCACTCCCGCGTTTTTCCCAGAAACGGTAGCGTTTTTTCCCACACGCCCATAATACGGCCTGTTTCCGTCCAGTAACACCCATTTCCTGTCAATCACACTACGATCGCCTGAACGAAGAAAAAGCCGTGAGTAAAATACCTAACTTCATAGCAAATTTACTTGGCGCAGTCACAGTGCGAACATTGCGCATGCGCACTAAGTGGGAAATCGCTGCGATGCGAAGAAATTTTCCGAGCGAACAACTCGGAATGACCACCATGGTTTTGCCCAACTGCTAAAAAATTTCCTGCTGCGATCAACTGGTAATTACAGTGACCAGGACGGGAGGGAGTATGAAGGGAGAGGAGGTTGGAGATGTAAAAATGAAACTTTAGATTCTTTGTCTAAGCTAACTTCAATCCAATCCGTCCTAAAGAGATAGAAAAGTTTACATCTGAACAGTGAGAATGTCGGAGGAGAGAACCTAACTGCTAAGAGAAGGTGCCGACATCCCTTACTGACAATCACTGAGGACGGGACCATGACAAAAATGATATCCGTTTGGATGGTCGACCCTACTTAGGTCGGCAGTCACTAAGTCGACCACAATTTGTCGACATTGACATGGTCAACATGGACAAATGGTTGACACATGAAAATGGTCGACACGTGACAGCTCGAAACATGAAAAGGTCGACATGGGTTTTTGTTTTTTTTAAATTGTTTATTTTAATTTTCAGGTTATAAATATTACAACAACCTCCCACCACACGTGGGGTGAGCCGTTTCGTTTAACAATATACTACCAAAAGCAGAAATATAACCTTAAGACAAAGAACATGCGGTTCCCATAATGCAAAAAAGAAAAAAAAAAGTAAGAATGGTTAAAGAAAATAAGAGCCAATAACCATACATTGTTAAAACGAGAAACAGCGATGAATTATGCATAGGGGTAAACAGAGGCTATTCAATCGGATGGGAACCAAAGATTAAACTCGTGACTATAGCAATAAAAAGAAAAAGACTAAAGAGAGAGAGCATGAAGAGAGAGAAGAAGAGACGGGAAAGACGGGGAGGGAATAGAGTAGGGGGGAGAAGAGACAGGGTTGGAGGGGCCGCCGGTGCGCCCCCGGACTCCGCTAACCTCGCTCAGGGCGCTAGTACAAAATGGAAAGAACTACTTGAGGAACACGAAAAGGACATATTAAGGGTAATACCAAATCTACTCGTCAGGTTAGGAGATTACAGAGATCACAGTAGGAGAGCCATCGAGCCCCCGGGGGATCGTAATCTACGTGCGGGAGCCTGAGAGTCCAACCATAGTTCCCAAATCAGGAGAAACTGGAAAGATCTATTATGAAGGTATGCAGTGATTTTTTCCATGCTTGCGAGGTACCATACTTTTTGATGACCTGTTTAATAGGGGGGGCTCCCTCTGTTTCCATTGGAGGGCAACTGAGCACCGGGCCGCGTTTAAGATCTGTGTCAGTAATTTACCGGAGTTTGGAGGTGCGTTAGCAATGGGGAGGCTAGCAGAAAGGACCAAGGGTCTTTGGACATGGGTTTTTTTTTTACTTAGATTTTTAACTTTTTCATACTTTACGATCCACGTGAACTACGGTTGGGAACGGTAACCTGTGCTGAGTGCAGCAGTAGCGGAGCGAGGCACCTTGCCCACAGCTCGCTCGCCATGCAAGAGGATGCGGTACACTAATTGGGGTTCCTGGTCATGTTACAGAAAAAATGGCAGCAAAAACATTTCAAAAATCCACGTCCACCTTTTCATGTGTCGACATGTCACGTGTTGACTATTTGTCCATGTTGACCGTGTCAATGTCAACCAATAGTGGTCGACCTAATGACGGTCGACCTTCACATGGTTGACCATTCATACCTGAACCGACAAAAATTGTCCATTCTGCTGTGAATGGAAGGTAATTATGGAATAATGGAAGGTGATGATTGAAGACGGAATCTCCGGGCATGACCAGAAGCTTTGATAAAGGTCGGCGTTTGTTCCCCACATCTATAACAGGTGTGAGTGGTAGAACGTCCCTGAAGGAAACTCCAGTGCGGTAATAAACGCGGTAACATTTTGTGTGACTTTAGAAGAGCAGTAGGTAAGTCTTTCATTTCATAGTTTGGAAATTTGGGCAATCGCTGTGCCATCCCGCCAGTCTCGGCTGAATGATCTAAGTCAACCCTGAAATGTTGATAATAATTGGAGATATCTCTTTTCAATAGATAGTCAGATTGCTTAGAATTTAAGCATGGATCTCTCCTGTAGGGTGTCCAGTGTCCCACTCATGGACTTTGCATGATTGTTTAGCCATTGTCCAGCATGATTGCAGGGAGTAAAGACACACTCCTGCAGCTCTCCAGAGTCCTGTGGTGATTTGCACAGCGGCCACTTTACAGCCCCATAACTCTGTTGGCCTTGGCACACCGCAAACCTTAATCCGACCCTAGGACTGAGGTAATCCACTCAGCAATGGTCTGCTGGGCCGCCCTGTCTGTGGAAGTCACGCCGTCTGTCCGGCACACATAGATCCTAAAGCTCCGTACACACGGGGGTGATGTGTGCTGAGCAAGGGGGGTGTCGTTCATTTCACAGAGCAGTGAAGTGAACGCTATACTAGATTTGGCATGCATGCATGCGAGATCTAGAATCAGCAATAGCGACGCGTGGGGCCGCACGTTGCAGTCGCCGGCACCCTACTCACGGAAAGATCCGTGCTTAATTTCTAAGCAATCTAGTCAGATTGCTTAAAGCCAGTACACTCTGCAAGCACCCGTCACTAGTGTCTGTCAGATCGCTTTTTCACGGAGCATGCACCCCTGTCATGTGTGCGCACATGCCAGGGCCGATTTCGGCCCCCAGTCCGTCCCTGGTCAACATCATACGGTCGACATGCATTAGATCGACAGGTATAAAACGTTGACAATGAAACTTTACATTACAGCGGATATATCAGCTTTCTGTGCTGTAGGGGTTATTAGGTCGGAAACTTGCAGTGCACCAACCAATAGCAACTTGCAGGAATTGTCTGTAACCAACGTTGTGCATAGTAAACTAATGACAGTACCGGATAAGTGATTTGGGGTAACTGCTTTGCAATGTTAGTGAACAACCCACATGATGAAACCCATGAAGTACTGTAGTTTCTTGGAAATATGGCATCACACACTGAGCAACTAGTAAACTTCCTGAAAATGAAATGATGAATGGTTAGAGATCAACAATACAAGAGTCACTCAGACCGGATTTGAGAACCTAATTTATATACGACCAGTCACAGACATAAGACTGAGTGTTCTGTTAGTTTGTGACTTTGGGGGTCATTCCGAGTTGATCGCTTGCCAGCAGTTTTTAGCAGTCGTGCAAACGCTATGCTGCCGCCAACTGGGAGTGTATTTTAGCTTAGCAGAAGTGCGAACGAAAGGATCGCAGAGCTGCGGCAACATTTTTTTTGTGCAGCTCAAAACCTACTCAGTGCTTGCGATGACATCAGACTGTTCAGTTCCTGTTTTGACATCACAAACACGCCCTGGGTTCGCCCAGCTACGCCTGCGTTTTTCCTG
The DNA here is from genome assembly GCF_028390025.1 of Pseudophryne corroboree. Classification (NCBI taxonomy): domain Eukaryota; kingdom Metazoa; phylum Chordata; class Amphibia; order Anura; family Myobatrachidae; genus Pseudophryne; species Pseudophryne corroboree. The sequence goes on from NC_086452.1 coordinate 33,810,882, forward strand.
GAACGCCTGCGTTTTTCCGAACACTCCCTGAAAACGGTCAGTTGACACCCAGAAACGCTCTCTTCCTGTCAATCACTCTGCAGCCAGCAGTGCGACTGAAAAGCTTCGCTAGACTTTGTGTGAAACAACATTGTTTGTTGTAATAGTACGCCGCGCGTGTGCATTGCGCCGCATACGCATGCGCAGAAGTGCCTTTTTTTGCCACATCGCTGCACAGCGAACGAATGCAGCTAGCGATCAACTCGGAATGACCACCAGTGTGCAAACACTTACATTAATAGTTAAACAAACAAAATGTGACTATTATCTCAGACAGAAGAAGCGATGAAGCCTCACCAGACTCCGCGTTCTCCCAGACTGGTATTTCGCTTGCCGGTGATGTCCCGTAGCGATTATAGGATGATATAAATACTGTCTTTACGCCTTTGGGTAACACAGCTACACATTGTATGCCGGACGGAGAGCAGTCCCGGAGAACAGACTCTATCCCTCTGTGTAAGTAAAACACTTTATATCCGGTGATTCTTCTCTGCGGCAATTCATCAGGATCCGGCTGTGACACAATACAAACATATTAATGAGAAAAGTCAGATCAGAGACTAACTATTTGCAGAGAGACGTGTAAGTCAATGAGCTATGGGGGTAATTCCAAGTTGATCGCAGCAGGAATTTGGTTAGCAGTTGGGCAAAACCATGTGCACTGCAGGGGAGGCAGATATAACATGTGCAGAGAGAGTTAGATTTGGGTGTGGTGTGTTCAATCTGCAATCTAAATTGCAGTGTAAAAATAAAGCAGCCAGTATTTACCCTGCACAGAAACAAAATTACCCACCCAAATCTAACTCTCTCTGCACATATTATATCTGCCTCCCCTGCAGTGCACATGGTTTTGCCCAACTGCTAAAAAATGTCCTGCTGCGATCAACTTGGAATTACCCCCTATATACGGTTCAGGGGTCCGATTCAGACCTGATGGCTGCTGTGCGTTTTTGCAGCCGTCATCGATCAGATAGCCGCCGCCTATAGGGAGTGAAAACCCGCCCTGTGCAAGTGTGCGAATGCATATGTACGCCGTGTGAAAATTCCGCCAGACAGCTGCAAATCCATTCGCAACCCACTCACCATCAAATGATTTTACCACTGTGCAGTGTGTGCGCAGCCCAGGACTTACTCCTACAATGTGATGAGAACAGGCTGATCGTGCCGGAGCTGACGTCACACACCCTCCCTGAAAATGCTTGGGAACGCCTGTGTTTTTCCTGACACTCCCAGAAAACGGCCAGTTACCACCCCCAAACGTCTGCTTCCTGTCAGTCACCTTGCGAACGCCTTGCGATCTAAATTTCTGCACCATCCTGTCGCTGTTTGGCATGGTGCCTGCGCATTGCGGTACATACGCACGCGCAGTCACTCGATAATCGGCCGCTGTGCGAATTCGAACAGCGGTCAGGTCTGCATCGGGCCCTAAGTTCGTCTACGGAACAATACACAGAGGTGTTTGGGCCGGAGATGTTACATTACATCATAAAGCTTTCTGTTGCTGTTTAAACCCATCAAAAGGGTTTAGTCTGTGAGTATAACCAAGCGGTTACCGAAATAAGGATGGAGATTTCCTGGCTCCCGTCAGGGTAATCTGGACCAAGAACCCGCCAAACATTAGGATTGTCCTCTGGGGCTGAGAGAAAAAAAATCAGAGTTTGAAAAATGTATGAAAAAGTCTTATAAAATGTGTCGCCAATTTGTAAATAAATAACCGACACGCAACAACAGCAAAGCTGGAATTTCTAATACCCCTTTTCCATCTGTAGCACGGATCGCAGCCATGTCGCCAGCACATGATCTCCCAGCACCGCCCTCCCATACACTGTGAACGGGAGCCGTGTCGCCTCGACGCGGCTCCCGTTCACACTGCACAGCTTACCGGGTTGAACGCGCTTGATCCGGGAATTTGCCGGGGGACCCTTTTCCGCTAGGGAAAAACATGGGTAAATGTGCGCCCCCGCGCATTTGACCGTGTTTTAAAAGCTAGTGGGAGAGGGGTATTAGTAAAAGGTGAAAAGGACTGACATTTGGAGCCATATTTGTCACGGTATCCGTTTGGATGGTCGACCATTCATACCGGAACCATTTATCACAAACCACATTTGTAATGTATGTGATATTTGTCGCCCACATTCACCATGTGAAAATTAGTATTTGCACACAATGTATTAAAATTCTCTAGCCCGGAGACGAGACGGTTCCCCAACAGTCAATGCGCATGCCTCCCCCTCCCCCAAAACATTGTGAATTAGTAGCCCATAGGCTAATATAGGGTAACGCCATCTGGAGATGGCTCTGTGATGCTTCTTATTCTAGAGCTTGGTAAATCTGACAGTGTCGCAGGTTCCGCGGATGCTGTTGGAAATGTAGGAACCGGAGCAGATATTTTAAATATCTGCTGCAATCCCTCTATAGTATATCCAGGGAATACTAAATATTTGTGGGTTCCCACCAAAAATCGGAATATCCTGCAGTGCATATATTTAATGATAAATAGGCCCCTTGGACAACTGTGCTTTCCATATAATATTTATTTCAGTTCCCTAGAGTGACCAGCAGGGGGCAGCAGAGCAATACCAAAAGTTGATTTGTGGGGAGGCATTTGATACTCCGGCTGTCGGGATCCCAGCGCACAGCATACCGGCGCCGGAATCCCGACAGCCAGCATATCGACAACTATTTTGCCTCTTGGGGTGTCCACGGCATCCCTGGAGGGAGAATAAATAGCGTGGTGAATGTAGCACGCCACCGTGCGCGCAGCGTGGCAAGTGCAGCGAGCCGGCAAGGGGCTCTTTTGCGCTCGCCTCACTGCCGGCATGCCGGCGGTCGGGATCCCGGCACCGGTATGCTGGGCGCCGGCATACCGTAGTAGACCCGATTTGTGCAATGGCATCTGGTTTTATGTGGAAGCGTGCGGATTAGCATCTGCGTTTATGCATATGTTTGCACAGGCCATTGGGAGGAGCTGGCATTGTACTGGGGGTGGGGGTGAGGGCAAGTGAGGGGTGTGGCCACAAGCCATTGTGAATACCCTCTATATCTGCTGGGTGCAGTGGTGCAGCTGAAGGGGACCCCATCTTTGGTTCATGGTTGTAGGCCAAGGCCTACTAGACAGGCCCAGGCACGTTATACTTGCCTCCTGCTCAAGGTCCCTGAGTGCGACTTACTGTTGTGCCACAAAGATGACAATTGCATGATTTAATAAAGGACTGGCGAGGGTACAGTATCTGCCGTCCCCTCCTCTGCCATTCCTGCCTGCTCTATAACAATTGTATAGAACGCAGGTTGTGATTCTGCACTGGCCTATTTTTAATAGTTTCAAGATATAAATAATGATGAAAAAAGCCAAAAGTGGACGATGAAAGTAAGTATTTAAGTATTTACTGTAAGTCCGTATGGCGGTGCGCCCTGAGTCCAAAAAAATTTCAGAGATGAAATGGGAAAAGAGAAGGTTGACTCTTGTTTGGGCGCACTCTTGGTAATATTGATGGCCCTCATTCCGAGTTGTTCGCTCGCTAGCTGCTTTTAGCAGCTTTGCACACGCTAAGCCGCCGCCTACTGGGAGTGAATCTTAGCATAGTAAAATTGCGAACGAAAGATTCTCAAAATTGCGATTACACACTTCTTAGCAGTTTCTGAGTAGCTCCAGACTTACTCGGCATCTGCGATCAGTTCAGTGCTTGTCGTTCCTGGTTTGACATCACAAACACACCCAGCGTTCGCCCAGACACTCCTCCGTTTCTCCAGCCACTCCCGCGTTTTTCCGAGAAACAGTAGCGTTTTTTCGCACACACCCATAAAACGGCCTGTTTCCGCCCAGAAACACCCACTTCCTGTCAATCACATTACGATCACCAGAACGAAGAAAAAACCTCGTAAAGCCGTGAGTAAAATTCCTAACTGCATAGCAAATTTACTTGGCGCAGTCGCAGTGCGGACATTGCGCATGCGCACTAAGCGGAAAATCGCTGCGATGCGAGGAAATTTACCGAGCGAACAACTCGGAATGACCACCGATATCAGCTAGATAAACAAGATATTTAAAATTTCACTTTTAATTCTACACTTTAAAAGGTTTTTGCAACTGGCAACCTGATCAGTGCAGGTTAACAAGACACACTCAAAGACAGGGGAACTGTGAATACATATAGAAATATGATAAAATGTTCTGATCCGTATGCACTATTATCATAACCCCTCCTCCCTGTGCAAGTGGCAGCATTATCTGGCGGGGGCAGGCCACGATGGCGCTTTTCACAGCGTGACTCCAGTTGCCCCCCGGGACCGCCCTGTGGAGACTCCCACAAACTCAGCTACTACGCTCCCTGCTGTCTGGGAGGCCACACGGCCTTTGTCCCCTGCAAAGTTACTGAAATTAGCACCAATCTCCGGGCCTCTTACAATTTTATCAGGATATATTTTGCACAATCGGTCAATGTAATTAAATCATTAAGCTAAACTTAAGCAGCATTTTAAGAGAAAAGCTGGAACATTATGCAGCACGTACCTGACGGCGGCATCACATACGGGTCACTCCACTTACTCCAGTAACTGCTTCCCGTCTCCTCCCGGCATCGCACGCGCAGGGAATGCGCATTCTGGATTTTCCCAATAGAAAGACAATTGTTTTTGTTGATTTTCTCCCCAACCTGAGACACAAAAACACAGAAAAAAATAAGAATTTACTCACCGGTAATTCTATTTCTCGTAGTCCGTAGTGGATGCTGGGAACTCCGTAAGGACCATGGGGAATAGCGGCTCCGCAGGAGTCTGGGCACAACTAAAAGAAAGCTTTTAGACTACCTGGTGTGCACTGGCTCCTCCCACTATGACCCTCCTCCAAGCCTCAGTTAGGATACTGTGCCCGGAAGAGCTGACACAATAAGGAAGGATGTTGAATCCCGGGTAAGACTCATACCAGCCACACCAATCACACCGTACAACTCGTGATACCATATCCAGTTTACAGTATGAAACATAACTGAGCCTCTCAACAGATGGCTCATAACAATAACCCTTTAGTGAACAATAACTATGTACAAGTATTGCAGACAATCCGCACTTGGGATTGGCGCCCAGCATCCACTACGGACTACGAGAAATAGAATTACCGGTGAGTAAATTCTTATTTTCTCTGACGTCCTAGTGGATGCAGGGAACTCCGTAAGGACCATGGGGATTATACCAAAGCTCCCAAACGGGCGGGAGAGTGCGGATGACTCTGCAGCACCGAATGAGAGAACTCAAGGTCCTCCTCAGCCAGGGTATCAAATTTGTAGAATTTTGCAAACGTGTTTGCCCCTGACCAAGTAGCAGCTCGGCAAAGTTGTAAAGCCGAGACCCCTCGGGCAGCCGCCCAAGATGAGCCCACCTTCCTTGTAGAATGGGCTTTAACTGATTTAGGATGCGGCAGTCCAGCCGCAGAATGCGCCAGCTGAATTGTGCTACAAATCCAGCGAGCAATAGTCTGCTTAGAAGCAGGAGCACCCAGTTTGTTGGGTGCATACAGGATAAATAGCGAGTCAGTTTTCCTGACTCCAGCCGTCCTGGAAAAATAAATTTTCAAGGCCCTGACTACGTCCAGTAACTTGGAATCCTCCAAGTCGCTAGTAGCCGTAGGCACTACAATAGGTTGGTTCAAATGAAAAGCAGATACCACCTTAGGGAGAAACTGGGGACGAGTCCTCAATTCTGCCCTATCCATATGGAAAATCAGATAAGGGCTTTTAAATGACAAAGCCGCCAATTCTGATACACGCCTGGCCGAAGCCAAGGCCAATAACATGACCACTTTCCACGTGAGATATTTTAGATCCACGGTCTTTAGTGGCTCAAACCAATGTGATTTTAGGAAATTCAACACCACTTTGAGATCCCAGGGTGCCACTGGAGGCACAAAAGGGGGCTGAATATGCAGCACCCCTTTTACAAATGTCTGAACTTCAGGTAGTGAAGCTAGTTCTTTTTGGAAGAAAATCGACAAAACCGATATCTGTACCTTAATGGAGCCTAATTTTAGGCCCATAGTCACTCCTGCCTGTAGGAAGTGCAGAAATCGACCCAGCTGAAATTCCTCTGTTGGGGCCTTATTGGCCTCACACCAAGCAACATATTTCCGCCATATGCGGTGATAATGTTTTACAGTTATATCTTTCCTGGCTTTAATCAGCGTAGGAATGACATCCTCCGGAATGCCCTTTTCCTTTAGGATCCGGCGTTCAACCGCCATGCCGTCAAACGCAGCCGCGGTAAGTCTTGGAAGAGACATGGCCCCTGCTGCAGCAGGTCCTGTCTGAGCGGCAGAGGCCATGGGTCCTCTGAGATCATCTCTTGAAGTTCCGGGTACCAAGCTCTTCTTGGCCAATCCGGAACCACGAGTATTGTCCTTACTCCTCGTTTTCTTATTATTCTCAGTACCTTTGGTATGAGAGGCAGAGGAGGGAACACATAAACTGACTGGTACACCCACGGTGTCACTAGAGCGTCCACCGCTATCGCCTGAGGGTCCCTTGACCTGGCGCAATATCTCTCTAGTTTTTTGTTTAGGCGGGACGCCATCATGTCCACCTGTGGCTGTTCCCAACGATTTACAATCAGTGTGAAGACTTCTGGATGAAGTCCCCACTCTCCCGGGTGGAGGTCGTGTCTGCTGAGGAAGTCTGCTTCCCAGTTGTCCACTCCCGGGATGAACACTGCTGACAGTGCTAGCACGTTATTTTCCGCCCATCGGAGAATCCTTGTGGCTTCTGCCATTGCCGTCCTGCTTCTTGTGCCGCCCTGTCGGTTTACATGGGCGACCGCCGTGATGTTGTCTGACTGGATCAGTACCGGCTGGTGTAGAAGCAGGGGTTTTGCCTGACTTAGGGCATTGTAAATGGCCCTTAGTTCCAGAATATTTATGTGTAGGGAAGTCTCCTGACTCGACCATAGTCCTTGGAAGTTTCTTCCCTGTGTGACTGCCCCCGAGCCTCGAAGGCTGGCATCCGTGGTCACCAGGACCCAGTCCTGTATGCCGAATCTGCGGCCCTCTAGGAGATGAGCACTCTGCAGCCACCACAGCAGAGACACCCTGGTTCTTGGAGACAGGGTTATTAGCCGATGCATCTGAAGATGCGATCCGGATCATTGGTCCAACAGGTCCCACTGAAAGATTCTGGCATGGAACCCGCCGAAAGGAATTGCTTCGTAAGAAGACACCATCTTTCCCAGGACTCGCGTGCAGTGATGCACCGACACCTGTTTCGGTTTCAGGAGGTCTCTGACTAGAGATGACAGCTCCTTGGCTTTCTCCTCCGGGAGAAACACTTTTTTCTGGACTGTGTCCAGAATCATTCCCAGGAACAGTAGACGTGTCGTCGGAACCAGCTGTGACTTTGGAATATTCAGAATCCAACCGTGCTGGTGTAGCACCTCCTGAGATAGTGCTACTCCTACCAACAACTGCTCCCTGGATCTCGCCTTTATTAGGAGATCGTCCAAGTACGGGATAATTAAAACTCCCTTTTTTCGAAGGAGTATCATCATTTCTGCCATTACCTTGGTAAACACCCTCGGTGCCGTGGACAGTCCAAACGGCAGCGTCTGGAATTGGTAATGGCAATTTTGTACCGCAAATCTGAGGTACTCCTGGTGAGGATGATAAATGGGGACATGCAGGTAAGCATCCTTGATGTCCAGGGATACCATGTAATCCCCCTCGTCCAGGCTTGCAATAACCGCCCTGAGCGATTCCATCTTGAACTTGAATTTTTTTATGTATGTGTTCAAGGATTTCAAATTTAAAATGGGTCTCACCGAACCGTCCGGTTTTGGTACCACAAACAGTGTGGAATAGTAACCCCGTCCTTGTTGAAGTAGGGGCACCTTGACTATCACCTGCTGGGAATACAGCTTGTGAATTGCCTCTAGCACAGCCTCCCTGCCTGAGGGAGTTGCTGGCAAGGCAGATTTGAGGAAACGGCGGGGGGGAGACGCCTCGAATTACAGCTTGTACCCCTGAGATACTACTTGCAAGATCCAGGGATCCACCTGTGAGCGAGCCCACTGATCGCTGAAATTTTTGAGGCGGCCCCCCACCGTACCTGGCTCCGCCTGTGGAGCCCCACCGTCATGCGGTGGACTTGGAAGAAGCGGGGGAGGACTTTTGCTCCTGGGAACCTGCTGTTTGTTGCAGCCTTTTTCTCCTACCTCTGCCTCTGGACAGAAAGGACCCGCCCTTTCCTCGCCTGTTTTTCTGGGTCCGAAAGGACTGTACCTGATAAAACGGCACTTTTTTAGGCTGTGAGGGAACATGGGGTAAAAATGCTGACTTCCCAGCTGTCGCTGTGGAAACTAGAAAAGGAAAAAAGAACTGTTCACCTATATGGCGCAATGCTGCCCGTCCACTATAAACACCTACGTAAAATCACCGTTTTACATACACAAATTAAACTGACAAAGAAGGCGGTGTTTAAATATGTCCAAAGCGCATAAGAAACAAATAATACACGAAATAAAGCAAAAACTGGTACATTCCTTCCTTTTACTGGAGATAACCGATATTCTTCATAGGAGTTTCACTGATGTAGCTTTCCTCCTCAAGGTGTCATATAGTAGTCATGCAAATGAAAGAAGAAGGATATATGTGTAGACCAATTTTCACACAAATTTCAAGGATAATCTTCTATAGCATTAAGACAAAGGGGCGTACCCAACTCACACAGAGGCAAGTGAGTGGAAACCCATAAAGGTATCTTTAAGAAATTTCTTTCAATATGGACGTGAAAATTTCAGGCGTACCCAAAACTCACACAAATGGTAAGATGGAAAATCATATAAAGGTATCTTTCAGGTCTGTCGAGAGCGTAACCCAACTCTCACGGAATGGAAGTGAAATGCATAAATATACCAATATCTTTCTCAGCAAACAATTAAATGCGTACCACAACTCACTCAGGGTTGGGGTAGATGACTCCTATCAAGGTATCTTTGGCTTTCCAACACTTGATCTTTGCAAGGGGATATTACCCCAGAAAAATTCAGGACAAAACCAGAGAAAAAATTCCTCTTTGATAGTATAAAAGGAGGATTTATTAACAGCAGTCCAGAATATATCAAAGTGCTTCCAAGTAAAAACAAGATGATAAAATCACAAACAGTAGATCCGCAAAAAAATAAAATATAAAATTTAAAATTTAAAAAAAGTTTAAAAAATCCTGGTTAGGTCATCCAGACTACTCACAGTACAGCTGTTCTACGCGTTTCGGTCCTTCCTGGACCTTTGTCAAGAACTTGACAAAGGTCCAGGAAGGACCGAAACGCGTAGAACAGCTGTACTGTGAGTAGTCTGGATGACCTAACCAGGATTTTTTAAACTTTTTTTAAATTTTATATTTTATTTTTTTGCGGATCTACTGTTTGTGATTTTATCATCTTGTTTTTACTTGGAAGCACTTTGATATATTCTGGACTGCTGTTAATAAATCCTCCTTTTATACTATCAAAGAGGAATTTTTTCTCTGGTTTTGTCCTGAATTTTTCTGGGGTAATATCCCCTTGCAAAGATCAAGTGTTGGAAAGCCAAAGATACCTTGATAGGAGTCATCTACCCCAACCCTGAGTGAGTTGTGGTACGCATTTAATTGTTTGCTGAGAAAGATATTGGTATATTTATGCATTTCACTTCCATTCCGTGAGAGTTGGGTTACGCTCTCGACAGACCTGAAAGATACCTTTATATGATTTTCCATCTTACCATTTGTGTGAGTTCTGGGTACGCCTGAAATTTTCACGTCCATATTGAAAGAAATTTCTTAAAGATACCTTTATGGGTTTCCACTCACTTGCCTCTGTGTGAGTTGGGTACGCCCCTTTGTCTTAATGCTATAGAAGATTATCCTTGAAATTTGTGTGAAAATTGGTCTACACATATATCCTTCTTCTTTCATTTGCATGACTACTATATGACACCTTGAGGAGGAAAGCTACATCAGTGAAACTCCTATGAAGAATATCGGTTATCTCCAGTAAAAGGAAGGAATGTACCAGTTTTTGCTTTATTTCGTGTATTATTTGTTTCTTATGCGCTGTGGAAACTAGGTCCGAGAGACCATCCCCGAATAACTCCTCACCCTTATAAGGCAAAACTTCCATGTGCCTTTTGGAATCTGCATCCCCTGTCCACTGCCGAGTCCATAAGCCTCTCCTAGCAGAAATGGACAATGCACTTATTTTAGATGCCAGCCGGCAGATCTCCCTCTGTGCATCTCTCATGTATAAGACTGAGTCTTTTATATGCTCTATGGTTAGCAGAATAGTGTCCCTGTCTAGGGTGTCAATATTTTCTGACAGGGAATCTGACCATGCAGCGGCAGTACTGCACATCCATGCTGACGCAATAGCTGGTCTAAGTATAATGCCTGAGTGTGTATATACAGACTTCAGGATCGCCTCCTGCTTTCTATCCGCAGGCTCCTTCAGGGCGGCCGTATCCGGAGACGGAAGTGCCACCTTTTTAGACAAACGTGTGAGCGCTTTATCCACTCTAGGAGGTGTTTCCCAACGTGCCCTATCCTCTGGCGGGAAAGGGAACGCCATTAGTAACTTTTTAGAGATTACCAATCTTTTATCGGGAAAAGTCCACGCTTCTTCACACACTTCATTTAATTCTTCAGATGGGGGAAAAACTACGGGTAGTTTTTTCTCCCCAAACATAATACCCTTTTTAGTGGTACCTGGGTTTATATCCGAAATGTGTAACACCTCTTTCATTGCCTCAATCATGCAACGAATGGCCCTAGTGGACATTAGATTAGACTCATCGTCGTCGACACTGGTATCAGTATCCGTGTCGACATCTGCGTCTGCCATCTGAGGTAGCGGGTGTTTTAGAGCCCCTGATGGCCTTTGAGACACCTGGGCAGGCACGAGCTGAGAAGCCGGCTGTCCCGCATTTGGCATGTCGTCAAATTTTTTGTGTAAGGAGTCGACACTTGCACGTAATTCCTTCCATAAAACCATCCACTCAGGTGTCTGCCCCGCAGGGGGTGACATCACTTCTATAGGCATCTGCTCCGCCTCCGGGAATGCTCTAACAGAGGACAGGACCCCACAGAAGCCCTTTTGGGGAGAGAGAGAGAGAGTATGCCAGCACACACCAGAGCGCTGTATACTGCAGGGACTAACTGAATTATGTCCCCTATAGCTGCTATAATATTTACTGCGCCTAAACTTAGTGCCCCCCCCCTCTCTTTTTTACCCTTTTCTGTAGTGTAGACTGCAGGGGAGAGCCAGGGAGCTTCCTTCCAGCGGAGCTGTGAGGGAGAAATGGCGCCAGTGTGCTGAGGGAGATAGCTCCGCCCCTTTTCCCGCTGACTTTTCTCCCGCTTTTTTCAGGATTTTTCAGGATTCTGGCAGGGGTAATTATCACATATATAGCCTCTGGGGCTCTATATTGTGATTGTTTTGCCAGCCAAGGTGTTTTTATTGCTGCTCAGGGCGCCCCCCCCAGCGCCCTGCACCCTCAGTGACCGGAGTGTGAAGTGTGTATGAGGAGCAATGGCGCACAGCTGCAGTGCTGTGCGCTACCTTGGTGAAGACAGAAGTCTTCATGCCGACGATTTTCCGGACTTCTTCTTGCTTCTGGCTCTGTAAGGGGGACGGCGGCGCGGCTCCGGGACCAAACACCAAGGCCAGTTCCATGCGGTCGATCCCTCTGGAGCTAATGGTGTCCAGTAGCCTAAGAAGCCCAAGCTAGCTGCAAGCAGGTAGGTTCGCTTCTTCTCCCCTTAGTCCCTCGTTGCAGTGAGCCTGTTGTTAGCAGGTCTCACTGTAAAATAAAAAACCTAAAATATACTTTCTTTCTAAGAGCTCAGGAGAGCCCCTAGTGTGCATCCAGCTCGGCCGGGCACAAAAATCTAACTGAGGCTTGGAGGAGGGTCATAGTGGGAGGAGCCAGTGCACACCAGGTAGTCTAAAAGCTTTCTTTTAGTTGTGCCCAGACTCCTGCGGAGCCGCTATTCCCCATGGTCCTTACGGAGTTCCCAGCATCCACTAGGACGTCAGAGAAATATCCATTAAGTGTAACGTGCTGCGAGATTCACACACATGCTTTTGTTGAGACGCTGCCTGGATGCGACTGTAAGCTGCAATACTCAACTGTGTCTGAGTTACCAGAAGGGAGACTCCGGGAAGCAGAGATAGGGAAGGCAGGGGTGCTACAGAGAGCTGGGACTCCCACCAGGGCAGGCGGGCCGGATAATCATTCCTGACTGTGAGTGTGCTCACTCTGGGAGATGGACAATGGGGGTCATTCATGTCTGATCGTGTATCAGACATGCAGGGAGATGCCCAGCACAGGGCTAATCTGCCCCGCATGTCAGCCTTGCCCTCCCCCTGCACGGGTGCGAAAGCATCACATGATGGTGATGCTTTTGCACCTGCCGAGTAGCTCCCTGCCTGCGTCCCGGGTCGCAGCGGCTGCATGTAAAGTCACGCAGCTGCCGCCCCTGCAACGGTCCGGACACGGCTGCGCTGTCCGGACCGCACCCCACCAATGGCGTTCTAACACCGTTGGCACGCCCCCTCCCGCACCGCGACCGCGAGGCAGTCGCAGTCCTGAGATAGTTTTAGCATCTCACTGGGCCTCCCAGGGCGCGCACGCACGACCACACTCCCCAAAGGCCTTCAGACTGCGATGAAGCAGTCTGAAGTGATCCAGTCTGAATGAGGCCCAAAGTCTGCACTGGAAGAGGGCGAGCCGCTGCTGAGTGAGTGAGCCGTTCTGACAAGAACTGCGTAGGGGCAGGGAAGCAACAATCCATGTGACAGTCCTGCTACTCAAGAATGCTAGCTCTTGTGCCAAGTAGCTGCACTCTCCAAAGTGACTAAGGGGTTGATATTGAGTCTCGTGCTACTGCGACCGCTTTAGCGTCTTTTGCCTTAGTTGCGCCTGTGATTTTATGCTAATGCTGGTATCAGCCCTTGCCCTGAAGTGTTTGGAAACACCGGGGGATTTGCACTGTCCGCGGGCATTGAAAGTGTCCGTCTCGGAGCTTGCACTGTCTGGCGTACATCAGTACACAAGGGGGAGGCTGAGACTAGCATCTGCTTATTACCACTGCTGCAACTCTACGAAGATATGCAACCGCGCATGCATTGGCGTCCACCGCTGAATCAGACACGTATGTATTTGACTACATGTGCAAGCTGTACAGAAGGTTTGCGTTACATACAGGAATTTGCTAACATCTTCCACCTGTACACGCACTGCTGGAGAGAAAGACACAAGTCACGCTGGATACATGTTGCTGCAGTTGTGACTGATAGTGAGATCTCTCTACATACGTGGTTTGTGGTCTGCGATGACTGTTGGGGTACGGCAGAAGCCTCCTTCCTGGGAAACTCAACTGTAACCTTTAAAGGGAATTCATAAGTAGCGTGCAATCTCTCTGCAGTGGAAGTGTCGTTACTGGAGAGATACGCTTTTGTTGCGCCATTCTGCAGAATAGTATTCCATTCTGAAGAGATCCCACATTTTGCAGAATTTATAGCCTGTCAAGAGAGCTGGGGCTGTAGAGGTTAAAGACTTTAAGGGGAATTTCACACTTCGGTTCTGACTCTGATTTTTTTCTACTGCACATGTGTCTAAGTTGCACTGCGCATGCTTCCATAGTGTGTGCGCATGGATTTGCAGTACCAATTTCAGACGTACTGTCTCAGAAATGTCTTTGAAAATGTATTGGGTGTAGCGCACAAGGGTCGGAAGTCACACCTCCGGCAGTCCAGGGGCCCTAGTGCCCGGTCGGAAAGACAGCACAGGGCACTTTCTCCTAACCGGACGCTCTTATAGTTATGTGAGTATTGCGAACTCATACGCTTCACCGCTCACATTGCAGACTGTACTCCTAGTGAAGGGGGCAGGAATGGAAGGACAATACCGGGAGCCGCAGTCTGTGGGGGAGGAGCCAAAATTACTTGATTTTATGATAACTGCATTATTTTGGCTACGCCCTCTCTTAATAGAACCGGTATTATCTGCATTTTGCCGTGATTGGTGTGGCCTAATGATGCAATTGGTCTGGCCCCGCCCCCACAGCTGTCACTTGGCTCTTCCCTGCACGGTATTCCCGGAGCAGTCAAGCATGACCTAACATAGGGCAGGTGCAAGTTTAGATGGTGCGACCAATAGTTGCATCTCAAGCTATATCAAGCGGTATTTCAGCTTTGAAAGACAGTGAAAGTGGGCGTGTCATTCCTTGCACGCGCAGACACACGGATGTACATCAGGGAAGGGCTGGTAGCAGTCCTTGCATAAAGTCACAGGTGCAAGACCGGTAAAAGGCGCACACAGACGGTGCAGCGTCCGACTCAGAACCCAACCCTTAAGGTCAATTCCACTGGAGGAACGTGTAAAATTCCACAGTCACAGGCAGAATGAGACAAATATTCCACAGTGCAGTTGTGAAAATGTTACTTCTACCCTTTGACACCAAAAAACCACGGGTCCGACCTGGGTTATGTGACACGGTTACTAGCTCTCTGCATACATTTAGCGTGACCTGGGTCGGAGGAGTCCAATGGTCGGATGACCTGGGTCACACCGTTCACACCGTAGGCTACCCGGGTCAGATTCCCAGATAACCAGTGCTGCAAGTATGGCGGTACGGGACGAATCTCAATTAAGCACCGGTTTGCTAGCCAATCAGAGCTCGCGGACCGGCAGCTGCGGCTCTTGATTTACTGCCGGTCCTCGAGCTCTGATTGGCTAATGAACTGGTGCCTCATTTGAGATACCCGCCACCGCAGTCCGAACTTCACGAGCATGGAGGGGCAAGAGAGGCACGCGCTGCGCTCTCCTCCATTCACGCAGCAGCATAAGAGGCAGCGGTGAGCAGGGGGGGGGGGGGGGGGGGGGCACTGTGGGGCATTGTAAATCTGGCACTGCGGGGGCATTTGTGTATCTGGCACTGTGGGGCAATGTATATCTGGCGCTGTGTATCTGGTACTCTGGGGGCATTTGTGTATCTGGCACTGTGGGGCAATGTATATCTGGCGCTGTGTATCTGGTACTCTGGGGGCAATGTGTATCTGGTACTCTGGGGGCAATGTGTATCTGGCACTGTGTATCTGGTACTCTGGGGGCATTTGTGTATCTGGCACTATGGGGCAATGTGTATCTGGCACTGTGTATCTGGCACTGTGTATCTGGCACTGTGTATCTGGTACTCTGGGGGCATTTGTGTATCTGGCACTATGGGGCAATGTGTATCTGGCACTGTGTATCTGGCACACGGGGCCGGTTCTACACCTTGTGGCGCCCAATGCGAAAGTTTCCACTAGATCCCCCCCCCCCCCAGTGGTAAAACAGTAAGTGCGCTCGTCAAAAATCAGGAGCGTGGCTTCATAGGGCAGGGGCATGGCCACAGTTATGCCCCCAGTAGTTGCGCCACAGTAGCTGTGCCCCCTGTAGATTTGCCCCCAGTAGCTGTGCCCCCAGTAGATTTGCCTCCCTGTAGCTATGCCCCAAGTAGATTTGCCCCAGTAGCTGTGCCCCCAGTAGATTTGCCTCCCTGTAGCTATGCCCCAAGTAGATTTGCCCCAGTAGTTGTGCCCCCTATAGCTTTGCCCCCAGTAGTTGTGCCCCCCGTCGCTGTGCCCCCAGTAGTTGTGCCCCCCGTCGCTGTGCCCCCTGTAGCTGTGCCCCCTGTCGCTGTGCCCCCAGTAGTTGTGCCCCCTGTCACTGTGCCCCCAGTAGTTGTGCCCTCTGTTGCTGTGCCCCCAGTAGTTCTTCCCGCTGTCGCTGTGCCCCCAGTAGTTCTGCCCCCTGTCACTGTGCCCCCAGTAGCTGTGCCCCCTGTCACTGTGCCCCCAGTAGTGTGCCCCCTGTCACTGTGCCCGCAGTAGCTGTGCCCTCTGTTGCTGTGCCCCCAGTAGTTGTGCCCGCTGTGGCTGTGCCCCCAGTAGTTGTGCCCCCTGTTGCTGTGCCCCTTAGTTGCCACTTACAAACACACACACGCACACACACACAAAAACAACAATACCTACCACTGCCCCGCTCCTGCTTCCCGACCGCTGCTGCTGCTCCGTCTGGCCACCCGCGGCTCCTCTCTATGGGAGAGATGTCATGACGTCTCTCCCATAGTAGCGCCGCACAGACACTAGAGGTCAATAATGACCTCTAGCGTATGACAGGTGCGCCGGCTGCAGCGGACGCCCACACAGCCCACAGCGTCTGCTGCAGCCGGGGAGCAGGGTGCGGGTCGGTGGCGGGCGTCTGCGGGGTGACTGCGGCCACGTCCCCAGGCCGCAGCGCTCCGGGCGCAGGCACTGCTTTCCCACACCAAGAACCGCTCCTGCTGGCACTGTGGGGCAATGTATATCTGGCACAACGGGGAAATGTGTATCTGGAACTGTGGGGCAATGTGTATCTGGCACTGTGAGGCAATGTATATCTGGAATTGTGGGGCAATGTATATCTGGCACAGCGGGGAAATGTGTATCTGGCACTGTGGGGCAATATGTATCTGGCACTGTGGGGCAATGCGTATCTGGCACTGTGGGGCAATGTATATCTGGCACTGTGAGGCCATGTGTGTCTGGCACTGTGGCGCAATGTATATCTGACACTGTGGCAATGTGTATCTGACACTGGGGCAATGTGTATCTGGCACTGTGGGGCAATGTGTATCTGGCACAGTGAGGCAATGTATATCTGACACTGTGCGGCAATGTGTGTCTGGCACTGTGGGGCAATGTATATCTGACACTGGGGCAATGTGTTTCTGACACTGTGGGGCAATGTGTGTCTGGCACTGTGGGGCAATGTATATCTGGCACTGGGGCATTTGTGTATCTTGCACTGTGGGGCAATGTGTATCTGGCACTGTGGGGCAATGTGTATCTGGCACTGTGGGGCAATGTGTATCTGGCACTGTAGGGCAGTGTGTATCTGGCACTGTGGGGCAATGTGTATCTGGCACTGTCGGGCAATGTGTATCTGGCACTCTGGGGCAATGTATATCTGACACTGGGGCAATGTATATCTGGCACTGTGGGGCAATGTATATCTGACACTGGGGCAATGTATATCTGACACTGTGGGGCAATGTATATCTGGCACTGTGGGGAAATGTATATCTGGCACTGTGGGGAAATGTGTATCTGACACTGGGGCAATGTGTATCTGACACTGGGGCAATGTATATCTGACACTGGGGCAATGTATATCTGGCACTGTGGGGCAATGTATATCTGACACTGGGGCAATGTATATCTGACACTGGGGCAATGTATATCTGGCACTGTGGGGAAATGTGTATCTGACACTGGGGCAATGTGTATCTGACACTGGGGCAATGTATATCTGACACTGGGGCAATGTATATCTGACACTAGGGAAATGTATATCTGACACTGTGGGGCAATGTATATCTGACACTGGGGCAATGTATATCTGGCACTGTGGGGCAATGTGTATCTGGCACTGTGGGGCAATGTATATCTGGCACTGTGGGGCAATGTATATCTGGCACTGTAGGGCAATGTATATCTGGCACTGGGGCAATGTATATCTGACACTGGGGCAATGTATATCTGACACTGGGGCAATGTATATCTGGCACTGTGGGGCAATGTATATCTGACACTGGGGCAATGTATATCTGACACTGGGGCAATGTGTATCTGGCACTGTGGGGCAATGTGTATCTGGCACTGTGGGGCAATGTGTATCTGACACTGGGGCAATGTATATCTGGCACTGTGGGGCAATGTATATCTGACACTGGGGCAATGTATATCTGGCACTGTGGGGCAATGTATATCTGACACTGGGGCAATGTGTATCTGGCACTGTGAGGCAATGTGTATCTGGCACTGTGGGGCAATGTGTATCTGGCACTGTGGGGCAATGTATATCTGACACTGGGGCAATGTATATCTGGCACTGTGGGGCAATGTGTATCTGGCACTGTGGGGCAATGTGTATCTGGCACTGTGGGGCAATGTGTATCTGGCACTGTGGGGCAATGTGTATCTGACACTGGGGCAATGTATATCTGGCACTGTGGGGCAATGTATATCTGACACTGGGGCAATGTATATCTGGCACTGTGGGGCAATGTATATCTGACACTGGGGCAATGTGTATCTGGCACTGTGAGGCAATGTGTATCTGGCACTGTGGGGCAATGTGTATCTGGCACTGTGGGGCAATGTATATCTGACACTGGGGCAATGTATATCTGGCACTGTGGGGCAATGTGTATCTGGCACTGTGGGGCAATGTATATCTGACACTGGGGCAATGTGTATCTGGCACTGTGGGGCAATGTATATCTGACACTGGGGCAATGTGTATCTGGCACTGTGGGGCAATGTGTATCTGGCACTGGGGCAATGTATATCTGGCACTGTGGGGCAATGTGTATCTGGCATTCTAGGGCAATGTATATCTGGCACTGTGGGGCAATGTATATCTGGCACTGTGGGGCAATGTGTATCTGGCATTCTAGGGCAATGTATATCTGGCACTGTGGGGCAATGTATATCTGGCACTGTGGAGCAACGTGTGTCTGGCACTATTAGGGTCATATGTGTATCTGGTCCCCCCCATATGTGAATCACACCCCCATTTTCATTGGTCACACACCATGTTTCATTTGGCCACACCCATGTTTTGGGCGGTGCGCGCACACAGTACCTATAAGACATTTTTTCTACTTGCACCACTGCAGATAACACAACCCAGGTAGACACTTTCACACCAAGCATGAACTTGGGTTTCCCGGCAGAAACCCGGGTTATACGTTTGGTGTGAAAGGGGTATGATTTAACAGTTATCTCATAGCTGATGTGCCTTACTCTGTCGGCGATCAGCGTACAATATCGTTCACTTTTCGTACTGCTCTGATTGTAAAACTGTCAAGTTCCATTCATTTACATTTTACATACTGCCGACACGGTAACAGAACTCTACCCACCAACGTCCACGTCGGCTCTCTCAGCTTGCTATACTCCAGTTCGCAGTAACGCAGGTTCTCTGAAGTCTGGTTCCGCCAATTGATGGAAATTACAAAGTTTGACACCAGGACATCAATCTTAGTGATCACAGGTGTCACGGGAACCACTGTAATGATAAACACAATCTTTGTACACACGTAAGGTGGAATGACGTAACCTACGCACAAAGAAGCTTTTGCATTTGTTATTAAAACAGGACCTGTTGCTTGCTAATATCACTCGTAGAGGTCTATTCATGAAGCAGTGATAAGAGTGGAGAAGTGAGCCAGTGGAGAAGTTGCCCATGGCAACCAATCAGCATTGAAGTAACATTTATAATTTACATGCTATGCAATTGTACGGAGCAGCTGATTGGTTGCCATGGGCAGCTTCTCCACAGGCTCACTTCTCCACTCTTATCACTGCTTCATGAATATACCCCACGGGCTTCTGGTGGCTTTGCAGGATGGCTAATGTTTGCCAGCAGCCTGGGGAGGTGCACGCAGGAATCAGCTACAGTAATGGGCTGATATGCACATAGTACAAACTGCCCATGTAAGCTCAAGGCTAATTGAATCTGCCCCATAGACTTCAAAGAAAGATAAGCACCTGTTTAGTAATACAGTGTATATATTATTTAAGGATATCAATTGACATAAAAATAGTGGATATGATATTAATATTACTATGGGAATCTGTCGACCAGGGCCGCTTCAAGCCCGCTCTGCGCCCCGGGCAGGTAACGGGGGCGTGGCTTAATACAGGGGGCGTGGTCAGTTACGCCCCCTGTACATTAGTAGCGCCGCTTGTATGCTGAGCGGTGCGCGATGACGTCATCGCGCACCGCACAGCAAAAGGTCCTCTCCACGAAGGGAAACTAGACGCGTAGCGTCTAGTTCCTTTCGTGGAGAGGACCTTGCTGTGCGGTGCGCGATGACGTCATCGCGCTCCGCTCAGCAAATGTACTCTCCACGAAGGGAAACTAGACACTACGCGTCTAGTTCCCTTCACAGGGACACAGCGGGCAGCGGAGGCGGACGGGGGACACAGCGGAAGGGGGACACAGCGGGCAGCAGTGGCGGATCTTGCCATGGTGTGGCGCCCTCCGGATGGCGCCAGCGCCCTCCGGAAGGCGGCGCCCCGGGCAAAAGTCCTGCTTGCCCGTGGCAAGATCCAATACTGCTGTCGACCAGCCTTGTGTTCTGCAAAACTTGGGGCATCTACCCTCCAAAGCTTCAGCTCTGTTCCCGTGAGCGTATTCTGTAAAGCCTCTTTTAATAATAATAAGAATAATAATTTTATTTATATAGCGCTCTTACTCCAATAGGACTCAAGGCGCTTAACAGATACATAGCATAATATAGTACAGAAAATAATGAAGTACATTTTCATAAAATACAGAAGCATGGAGATACTAAAGTGACTTTATGGAAATGCTGAGTAAACAGGAAAGTCTTGAGTCTACTTTTGAAGGATTCTATAGTTGGGGCCTCTCGCACTGTGCGGGGAAGTGAGTTCCATAGAGTCAGAGCCGCATGACTAAAAGCTCGACCCCCAGATGAATTACGGTAGATTTTAGGTACTGCTAAAAGTCCTTCATCTACAGATCGCAGTAATCGAGTGGGGCAGTATGGGGTCAGAAGCTGTTTCAGGTACCTTGGGCCTTGGTCATGTAATGCTTTGAAACTCAGTAAGCCAATCTTGAAGATGATTCGCCATCGTACAGGCAGCCAGTGCAGGGAGTAGAGGATGGGTGTTATGTGGCTAGAACGGGGCTGGTTGGTTAATAGCCTGGCAGCTGTGTTTTGCACCAGCTGTAAGCGCTGCAATTCTTTTGCTGGTAGACGAAGGTAGAGGGCATTACAGTAGTCTAAACGAGAGGATACAAATGCATGTATGACTTTTGGCATATCATCTGAGGGAATTAAGTGCTTGATTCTGGCTATGTTCCTCAGGTGAAAGAATGAGGATTTGATTGTGGCTGATATCTGATGTTTAAGTGTCAAGCCACCATCCAGGACAACGCCAAGATTCTGCACACGATCACTGGTCTGTAATTCTGAATCCCCGAGTGTAAGTCCAGTTGGTTGGCTATGCTGCAGTCTTGTCCTTTGATGTTGCGGTCGTATCATAAGGACCTCTGTTTTATCCGGGTTCAGTCGCAGCCAACTGGCGCTCATCCACTCCTGTAGTTCAGCTAGACAGCCATTTAGGGTTGCTATTGGGTTATCAGTGCCCGGAGCAAAGGACAAGTACAGTTGTGTATCATCTGCATAGCAGTGGTAGACCAGGCCATGGCGCCTGATTATTTCGCCCAATGGGAGCATGTATACTGCAAAAAGCATGGGGGATAGTATAGAACCTTGTGGGACACCACATGGCAATGGCACTGGTGGTGATGAGTATAATCCAGATGATACTCTCTGTGACCTGCCTGTGAGAAATGATTTGAACCAGTTTAGGACTGTGCCATCCAGACCACAGAAATGTATCAGTCGCTCAATCAGAAGCCCATGGTCCACGGTATCAAATGCTGCCGAGAGATCCAGAAGGATTAAACTTGAACAGTCACCTCTGTCTTTTGCCATCAGAAGATCATTTAACACACACACCAGGGCTGTTTCAGTGCTATGTCTTCTCCTGAATCCTGATTGAAATGGATCATAAATATCATGGGTTGTCAGGCGGGTTTCCAGTTGATTTGCAATGACTTTCTCAATAACCTTTCCTAGGAAAGGAAGGTTTGATACCGGTCTGTAGTTGGTCATGCAGTCGGGATCTAAATTAGGTTTTTTAAGAAGCGGTCTAACAATTGCTTCCTTTAGGGGTCCAGGAAAAATGCCTGTCTGCAAAGAGCATTGAACAATTTTTGTAAAGACAGGACCAATTATATCCATACAACCTATTAGAAGCTTGGTTGAGGCTGGTCCAGATCACAGGTGGTGGGACGCAAAATCCGAGCAATTTCAGCAGTGTCCTTTACACCCACTGGGTCAAAGCTGGTCCATGAAGGCAGGTAGCTTATATTGGCAGGCTTTGTAGTTTGACACTCCTTTGATGGCACTGTGGAGATTCCAGCCCGGATGGTGGATATTTTATCTGCAAAGAAGTTTGCAAACTCGTTGCATCTTGCCTGGGAGAGGGTCTTTTGGGGCTATTAATGTAATGTGGGGCGTTATCTAATAGGAGATAGTGATTATTTAATACGGAGTGTATTAATGGAATGTATGGGTGGTATTAATGTAATGTGAGGGTTGGCGGTGGCTCTTAATTTAATGTGGAGGTTATTAATGTAATGTGAGGGATATTTGTGTCATATTTGTGTAATATAATTCCTATATCCAGAAAGAAGCTACATATTTTGTTATGTCTATAAAATCCTCTAAGGGGTACATTTACTAAGCAGTGATAAGAGCGGAGAAGTGAGCCAGTGGAGAAGTTGCCCATGGCAACCAATCAGCACTGAAGTAACATTTATAATTTGCATACTATAAAATGATTCAGAGCTGCTGATTGGTTGATGGGGAAATGTCTCCACTGGCTCACTTCTCCGCTCTTTTCACTGCTTAGTCAATGTTTCCCTAAATGTAAATTTTTAAAATGTATATAACACTGTTACTGGATTTGCTGAAGAGAAAACAAAAACATAATTTGGGAACAAAATAAACATCACGGACAGGAGTTAAATGATACAGACGTTACCTATATCTGCCAGCTGGACCAGTACAACGGCCGATTCAGAATGACTGAGTTGGTTTGCAGCAGTAATTTGAATTGTATACGTTCCATTCTCAGTCCTGTTCACTGGGATAGTTACAGCAGCCGCCTCCCCCCTCACTGTGGCCTCTTGTCCTGTCTGTAGACTAAATAACACTCTGGGTTACACAATGTGTCTGCACTTAGAAAGGGGTACCACTAGCAGTAATATATGCAGCCAGGGGACATGACTTTGATGTGGTAAAATGAGGCAGCACTACCAGACAGCCAGTCACGGGGCCAAGAAAACAAAGGAATTTAATGGAGAAAAAAAATTGAAGAATGCACACACAGCTCGCTATCTCTGTACATAGGAGTCATTCCGACCTGATCGCACGCTAGGTTTTTTCGCTGCAGTGTGATCAGGTCATAACTGCGCATGCATATGCACCACAATGCGCAGGTGCATCGTACGTGTACAAAGTGGATCGTTGCTGAGCGATGAGAGGCATTTGTGGGTGGCAACTGACCATTTTCTGGGAGTAGTTGGAAAAACGCAGGCGTGTCCAAGCGTTTGCAGGGCGGGTGTCTGACGTCAGTTCCGGGCCCGGACAGGCTGAAGTGATCGCAGCGGCTGAGTAAGTTCTGAGCTACTCAGAAACTGCACAAAACTTTTTTATACCGCTCGGCTGCACATGCGATCGCACACTTGCAAAGCGAAAATACACTCCCCTATAGGCACGAATATCTGATCGCAGCGCTGCAAAAAATAGCTAGCGAACGATCAGGTCTGAATGACCCCCATTGTTCCTACATAGACTCGTTAACTACCCACCCACACATCACACGTTCCCTTATAAGCCACACCCACTGGAGTCCTTTTTAGTAGTTTAAATAACATAAAATGCTACAGTGGCATATCTATAATTAATGCAGGGAATGCAGTGCATACTTGCCTACCCACCCGGTACCAGGGCCGGCTCTAGGCATGTTCGAATAGAGCGGCCGCACAGGGCGCCACCCTTAATGGGCGCCGCCATATTCGAACATGGAGACGGCCCTGCTCTGCAGCATCGTGTGACTTGAGTGCGCTATACGCGCTGAGTGGCGCCGGTGTCTAACGACAGACGCCGGCGCCGCGCAGCGCGCACAGCGCACTCAAGCACCTTGGACTTGGAGGATTCCTGGCCGCCCGCCCGCCCGCCAGCACCCCCGCACCCGGACCTGCACTGCCGCACCCGGACAGCAGTACTCCTCCCCCTCCAACGCCGCAGGTATTTGGGGGGGGGGGGGGCTGAGTGAATCATTTATGGATGGCACTGTGGGGGCATTTATCTGGCACTGTGGGGACATTTATCTGGCACTGTGGGGGCATTTATCTGGCACTGTGGGGGCATTTATCTGGCACTGTGGGGGCATTTACCTGGCACTGTGGGGGCATTTACATGGCACTGTGGGGGCATTTATCTGGCACTCAGGGCATTTATCTGGCACTGTGGGGACATTTATCTGGCACTGTGGGGACATTTATCTGGCACTCGGGGCATTTATCTGGCACTGTGGGGACATTTATCTGGCACTGTGGGGGCATTTATCTGGCACTGTGGGGACATTTATCTGGCACTGTGGGGGCATTTATCTGGCACTGTGGGCATTTATCTGGCACTGTGGGGACATTTATCTGGCACTGTGGGGGCATTTATCTGGCACTGGGGGCATTTATCTGGCACTGTGGGCATTTATCTGGCACTGTGGGGGCATTTATCTGGCACTGTGGGGGCATTTATCTGGCACTGTGGGGGCATTTATCTGGCACTGTGGGGGCATTTATCTGGCACTGCGGGGACATTTATCTGGCACTGTGGGGACATTTATCTGGCACTGTGGGGACATTTATCTGGCACTGTGGGGGCATTTATCTAGCACTGTGGGGGCTTTTCTGTATATACATATCTGGCACTGTGTGGCCATTTATGTATCTGGCATTGCTGGGGGGCATGTCATGTGTAGCTGGCACTGCTGGGGGGCATGTCATGTGTTGCTGGCACGGCTGGGGAGCATATCATGTAGTGTTCCCGCTAGGCGTCTGTGGCTAGGCAATGTGTCCAACGTGCTCTGCCTGGCGCAAAGTGTCTAACGTGCTCTGCCTGGCGCAAAGTGTCTAACGTGCTCTGCCTGGTGCAAAGTGTCTAACGTGCTCTGCCTGGCGCAGTGTGTATTAACTGCACTACTGTGTGGTGTAATGCGAATTGCCACTATTATGTGGCCACGCACCTTCCCCACGAAGCAACGCCCCTACATTTTTGGTGCAATCATACATTACCAGGAAAGTAGGAACAGAGCATTTTCTCCCTCATGGCGAGGGTCAGGTAGGCAAGTATGAGGTGTAGTCATCATTACTAATTAAGATGTGCTGCATTCATTCCTAACTGATAATTCTACAGATCTCCAGGAGGCCTGGAAAACATGAACTGTTGGTAGATCTCGAGGACCGGTTTGGCCAGCCCTGCTCTATGCGAATGTCTAAGAAATGAAATGTGATTACGGTAGATTAGAGATCATGGCTGCTGCCTGTGTGACCACAGTTTGGAGCTCAAACAGTGCAGACAAGTCTAAACCATTATAACCAAATGAGACAATTACACCTCTACCACAATTTGGTATTATAGTGACAACGCGACTTTTATGCTCCGACAGCTGAGATCACAAGAGACGTGAATGACAGAGATCTTTTTAAATGACAAGGCCCCTCCCCAACAAGCCGAATCCCTGATGGAATTTGTAGTTCCACGATGACTGGAGAACCTCTGGTGTCATTTTGCTTTCATCACCACTGACCACAGACACTGACAGTTTGATAACAGTTATTGTAACCACGGATCTTCACGCACAATGTGAATCATTTCTGCTTTGTAGTGCAAGTTCTTTCCGATCAGCAACCTCAATGACATATTTATAATATGTACCGGCAGAACTCGCATGTGACGCCCAAAGGGTTTATGACCCCGTTCAGTATATAGCAGACAGCAGTAAGCTTACCTTACCACTCTTTATGACTGTGCCTTTAACACCTAGTAAAGATGGCAAGTGGTACGGTCACATTTTCAGCAATAGGGATAGGCAAACATTTTCTGGATTCAGCAAAGCCTTCTGGACTTTACAGAGGCCCTGATTAAGAGATGGACAATAATGCAAAGCCGCTTGCAAGCAGCTTTGCATTTCCGTCCGATTCTATGGAGGAGCATGCAGGAGACGTCTCAGTAGAAGAGACGCCACCTGCATGTAATTGCGATCCCAGCACTGAGACCGACGTCATAAACTGGGATCCAGCATTGCAGAGGGCCAGCTGAGTAAGCGCCACTTTACTGAGCTGACCGACAGAAACAGGGCTAAGAGGCCAGGAAGTCTGCATGGTAACATGCAGACATATATAATGGTAGATGCTCAATCAGCTTAATGATATAATTCAAGTGCTCAAAAGGGAGGGGTATTTCTAAGCAAGAAAAAAGAGAGACATTGTTTCCCCCAGCACCCTGAATGATAGCAGTAACCAGATATAAATCCCACAGAATATTAGAATTCAGAGATCTTGATTACACATATTTGCGCAAATGTGTGACTAAGCCCCAAAGCCGCATCAAGGCGTCTCTGTATATTTGGGGTCCCTAGTGCTATATCTAGGTGCAGGGTGTGGCACATGGTAACATGCAGACCCTGGACTCTCCCCTCCCAGAAAAATGGGGGCGTCATGACCCCCGTTTCTGCCCCCTCGCCACCCACTCAACATCATTGTCTGTCAATCAGGCAGTCGCCTGGGAGAACTACACGTGATACCATAAGGCCCATTCTGCACATGCACAGAACGAACCTTGTGTAGCAAGTAACATTCTTTATTGCTGTATTATTCTATTGCTCTTTAATCATGTTTGCCTACTCCCCCAAACCACGGGTGGCTCTCCGATACGCCTGGAAGAGTAGTCAAGTCTCCCGGAAGTTGCCCGCGGCCACCCACTTCATTCAGGCAGCCGCTGGCGCAATTTGTGTAATTGCAGCATTTTATAGCATGGGTGGGGGCCACAATTGCGCAATCTCGCCATCACACCCCTGCATCGGCCACTTTTTCAGTGGCAGGGGGCCTCACTAACCTGGCTTCCCCCATACTGCGGGCCTGATTCAGAGCTGGAAGTAAATGGTATGCAATGCCGTTGCTGCTGCAGTTGAGTGATTATTTGCTGCTGCGCATGGACATATTTTCATGGCGTCCCTTACGGCGCATGCTTTACCCTGACTGTACACACAATGGTGCTGTTGCGCACGGAATCGCTGGTATCAGAAACTGAGTCATCAAATCATGGGCCATCCTGCTCACGCTAGAGCACAAGGGGAAGGCTTAAACTAGTATTTGCGTATTAACGCAACAGCAACTCCAACGGGCGCAAATATGGCTGCAGCAGCGCCCATATGTGAATCCCTGTATACGGGAGATCACTACGCATAACGTGAAAATGAAAAGAGGAGAATCAACCCCAGTCATAGAGGGCTTGCATATACATTAACCATCTGATTGCCAGAACATATCAGTCCAGGAGACACCCACCATAAAGCCGGAACCACCCAACTGTATAGATAGAACTTTATTTATTTATTTTCAATTTCAGTAACTTTGCAAAAGTCTCCGCAAAGTAGAGAGTTTAGTTATAGCAGGCACTGATGTCACAGTGTGACCTATATACGGTATTTCCTGTCAGGCCTCAATATCATGTTCCCGTATCAGATTAGATTACTAGAACGTCTGCTCTCAATTTCATCATCTGTTCAGATTGACCTCGATAATTTGCAGGTAATGCGTCAGACAGAAACTTGCATTTGCAGTTATTTACTGACAACCTGTATTTGCTACTGGCACTGTATGCAAATGAGGGGGAGGCGCCCATTCGTGCAGACTCTGAGGTTATAGAAGGGAAAGTCGTGTTTCAGGGAGTAATGATAAGACAACGTAGTGATCCACCTTTATCTCCTGCTCGTCCGTTATATCCTCACTTTTAAAGCGGAACAAAAGAAAAAAAATATATTAAAATCTCGCATAAAGGATACTACACAATTTTTAAATTTAATAAAAACAGTAAGGTGGAAGTCCAGTTACTGTTTTATCACGTGTGATGTTGTTTCACTATATTCGAATATTGAACATCAATTGGGGATTGATGCAGTAGAAGTCTATCTTTAAGAAGATCCCAGTGTCACAGAGGAATTAAAGTGGTTTATAATTGAAGGGATTAGGTTTATACTTAAGCACAATTATTTTCTTTTTGATCGTCAGTTTTATCTGCAGGTCAAGGGAACGGCCATGGGGACCAGGTTCGCCCCTAGCTTTGCTAACCTATTTATGGGTTGCTTCGAGGAGTGGCACATTTGGGGGGAGGCTTGGGTGCGGGTCTGGTCCTGTATGGCCGTTTCATTGACTACCTATTTTTTGTTTGGGAGGGGAGCACTGAATCAGCAGAATGTTTCATTAATAACCTGAACTGTAATCAGTCCGGTTTAAAATTTACAGGGCACTGCCATCGCACAGAGATGACTTTTTTAGATATTGCACTTAGGGTGAAGAGAAATTGTTCTACCGAAGGAACAGCCCGGAAACAGATGAATTCTCTATATGGGTCTTTTATTTCACAGGAATATCCTAAAAGTGTACTAGAAAGGGCTATGAGGGACGTGGAAAACATTGAACGGAATACGCTATTAGATGATACTCGGACTAGGGCCAAAAAGAATGAGGATAGAGGAAGAGACAGGACAACTATGTTTGTGACTAAATACAATACTAGTGCATATGAAATAAAGAAAATTATCAAACAAAATTTTGCCATTCTGAGGCTGGATGAAACTTTGAACTCCAGTGTAAAATTGAATGAACAAGTTATTTTTAGAAAATCTGATAATTTGAGAACAACATTAGCACCCAGTTTTTTTGATGGGACACGTAATAATAAAAATCTGGTTCAAGAAGGTAGTGAAATGGTTCCTACATCGTTACCAACAATACCCCCAGGTTTTCATAGATGTGGGCGGACGGGTTGTATCACGTGTACCCATACTACTAAGAAGACCACACAGATTACCTTGGTAGTCTCTGGAGAGGTGATTAAGATTAAAAATTTCCTTAACTGCAAATCCACATTCATAATCTATGTACTGGAGTGTGGATGTGGACTGCAGTATGTGGGGCGTACCATTAAGACGCTCCACATAAGATTTATGGAACACAAAAGGCAAATAGGAAAGGAGTTGGGAAATACCTACCTATACAGACATATTCTAAATTGTGAGAAAGGAAAAGGTGGAACATCAGTATTACTGCAATTGAACAAGTGGCAGAGACAAAGAGGGGGGGGGGACAGATTTAGACATCTATGCAAGAGGGAGGCATTTTGGATATTTAGATTGAAGACCCTGATGCCCTATGGACTGAATGATTCTGTGCAGCTAAATAATATTTAGAAAGGCATCTTATAAAGAATAAAAGAAAATAATTAAGAATTAGTAACCTTTTTATAATAATGGAGTAAATAATCCCTGTGGTACCAAGAATCGAGATATGGATTATTATTATTATTAATATTATGGGAATTATTAATATTGAATATATTTAAGGAAGAGTTAGGGTATGTAAGTTATTCAATGTTATGAATTAGGATATATTATATATTGCTTTTTACGTTTTATTGTAGCGCAACATATCTACACATGCACAAGTAAGGATTATTAATTATAGGGAACATATCTAAAATAAAAAAAAATTAAAATAATGAATGAAATTAGATAATAAAATAAAATAGGTGGGGATATCCCATGTATATATTTATATATGGAAACTAGGTGCATGTCTATATAGGTTACGCTACATTGGTTTGAGATATATATGTATATCAATAGATAAGAATGAGGCTTGAATATGTATGGCAAGATGGCCGTCTGGATTTATAATGGGGCTTGATTATGTGATGATATAGAAATGAGGCTTGAATATGAACGGCAATATGGCCTCTAATATCCAGAACGAGGCTTACATATATAAAAATTCAGGAATGAGGCTTGAATAGAAGTGGCAAGATGGCCGCTAAAGGAGATATAAGGAAGTGATCCGGATTGAGGCTTGGAACGCACGATCTAGTGCGCATGCATGTGCGGCACGGGAGATCTGAATTATGGATGGTATATAAGGGGATCAAGCAAGACATGGTCATTTGAGCTGAGGAAGCCGCCGAAGGAGGATTGAGGCGGAGAAACGCGTTTTCAAGTGACTACGTCAGGAGTGAATCACCTCCAGCATACTGCATTACGGGGCTACGGAATTTCGGCATACAGTGTAAATTGCAATACGGGCAATCACCAGCAGAGGGAGCCTGAACACTGTGAGTGGAAGTGGAAGTACTGAATTCATCCATGCCTACACCTGTTAAATAGGTAACGTTACAGCAGAGAGCATTCAACTACTGAAGGTGATATTATAAAAATTCTACATGGTAATTACCAGTGAAGCCAATTAAAATCTGTGCACGCATATAAATTAAAAGGAGCTCAAGTGAACTTGGGACAGTTCTGGAGACCATTTAAAATATAGGCCAACTTAGATTGGGATCACAGAATGAACACTCTATGGGGTATTTGCAATTGCGGTCGAATTGCCGCAAATGTCGAAAAACGGGGCATTTTTGACACAAAAAAAAATATTCGACAATGCAATAGAGTACTTTTCGATTAAAAAAACGGACTTTTCAAATTCGACTTTGTCAAATTCAACATGTCTGCAATGGTAAAAATGCGGCTTTTCGACAAAAGTATATTCAATTGAAGAATGTCGATTCGACAACAGTGCTTTTCGACAGTAATTTCGTCAATTTCATTCCGCCTCACTTTGCTGGCGGAATCTAATAAAAAAAATTAAAAACATTTTTTTTCGTGTTTTTTTGTTATTGCTAATAGCATATCTATTTATATTAGAAGGGATTATGTACTTGGTTTGTCTATTAGGATTTACAACTATTATTTATATATTTTTTTAAATAATATTTTTTTTTTAACTGACTAAAATTGAGAGAGCATGGTTTTCAGTGGGAAGGGGTGGGAATGGGTTAAAATTTACAAAAAAAAAATGCGTGGAGTCCCCCCTACTAAGCATAACCAGCCTCGGGCTCTTTGAGCCGGTCCTGGTTGTAAAAATACGGGGGGAAAATGGACAGGGGATCCCCCGTATTTTTAGAACCAGCACCGGGCTTTGCGTCCGGTCCTGGTGCAAAAAATACGGGGGACAAAAAGTGTAGGGGTCCCCCGTATTTTTTGAACCAGCACCGGGCTCCACTAGCTGGAGAGATAATGCCACAGACGGGGGACACTTTTATACCGGTCCCTGCGGCCGTGGCATTAAATCCCCAACTAGTCACCCCTGGCCGGGGTACCCTGGAGGAGTGGTGACCCCTTAAATCAAGGGGTCCCCCCCTCCAGCCACCCAATTTTTATTGGTTTATGTGAATATATCTTTTTCATTAATAAAAAGTTCTGTTATACGATTAACTGTGAAAATAAGAATTTACTTACCGATAATTCTATTTCTCGGAGTCCGTAGTGGATGCTGGGGTTCCTGAAAGGACCATGGGGAATAGCGGCTCCGCAGGAGACAGGGCACAAAAGTAAAGCTTTTACAGGTCAGGTGGTGTGTACTGGCTCCTCCCCCTATGACCCTCCTCCAGACTCCAGTTAGGTACTGTGCCCGGACGAGCGTACACAATAAGGGAGGATTTTGAATCCCGGGTAAGACTCATACCAGCCACACCAATCACACCGTACAACTTGTGATCTAAACCCAGTTAACAGTATGATAACAGAGGAGCCTCTGAAAGATGGCTTCCTAAACAATAACCCGAATTAGTTAACAATAACTATGTACAAGTATTGCAGATAATCCGCACTTGGGATGGGCGCCCAGCATCCACTACGGACTCCGAGAAATAGAATTATCGGTAAGTAAATTCTTATTTTCTCTATCGTCCTAAGTGGATGCTGGGGTTCCTGAAAGGACCATGGGGATTATACCAAAGCTCCCAAACGGGCGGGAGAGTGCGGATGACTCTGCAGCACCGAATGAGAGAACTCCAGGTCCTCCTTTGCCAGGGTATCAAATTTGTAAAAATTTACAAACGTGTTCTCCCCTGACCACGTAGCTGCTCGGCAGAGTTGTAATGCCGAGACCCCTCGGGCAGCCGCCCAAGATGAGCCCACCTTCCTTGCGGAATGGGCCTTAACAGATTTAGGCTGTGGCAGGCCTGCCACAGAATGTACAAGTTGAATTTTGTTACAAAACCAACGAGCAATCGACTGCTTAGAAGCAGGTGCACCCAACTTGTTGGGTGCATACAGTATAAACAGCGAGTCAGATTTTCTGACTCCAGCCGTCCTTTAAATGTATATTTTTAAGGCTCTGACAACGTCCAACAACTTGGAGTCCTTCAAGTCGTCTGTAGCCGCAGGCACTACAATAGGCTGGTTCAGGTGAAACGCTGATACCACCTTAGGGAGAAAATGCGGACGCGTCCGCAGCTCTGCCCCATGTCGAATGGAAAATTAAATAAGGGCTTTTATAAGACAAAGCCGCCAGTTCAGATACTCTCCCGGCCGAAGCCAGGGCCAGTAACATAGTCACTTTCCATGTGAGATATTTCAAATCCACATTCTTTAGTGGTTCAAACCAATTGGATTTGAGGAAATCTAAAACTACATTTAGATCCCACGGTGCCACCTTAGGCACCACAGGAGGCTGTATATGCAGTACTCCTTTGATAAAAATCTGGACCTCAGGGACTGAGGCCAATTCTTTTTGGAAGAATATTGATAGGGCCGAAATTTGAACCTTAATAGATCCCAATTTGAGACCCATAGACAATCCTGATTGCAGGAAATGTAGGAAAACGACCCAGTTGAAATTCCTCCATCGGAGCACTCCGCTGCTCGCACCACGCAACATATTTTCGCCAAATACGGCGATAATGCTTCGCGGTGACTTCCTTCCTTGCCTTTATCAAGGTAGGAATGACTTCTTCTGGAATGCCTTTTCCTTTTAGGATCTGGCATTCAACGCCATGCCGTCAAACGCAGCCGCGGTAAGTCTTGAAAAAGACAAGGACCCTGCTGAAGCAGGTCCCTTCTCAGAAGTAGAGGCCACGGATCGTCCGTGACCATCTCTTGAAGTTCCGGGTACCAAGTCCTTCTTGGCCAATCCGGAGCCACTAGTCTTACTCCTCTTTGCCGTATAATCCTCAATACCTTTGGTATGAGAGGCAGAGGAGGAAACACATATACCGACTGGTACACCCAAGGTGTTACCAGCGCGTCCACAGCTATTGCCTGCGGATCTCTTGACCTGGCGCAATACCTGTCCAGTGTTTTGTTGAGGCGAGACGCCATCATGTCCACCATTGGTTTTACCCAACGGTTTAATAGCATGTGGAAAACTTCTGGATGAAGTCCCCACTCTCCCGGGTGAAGGTCGTGTCTGCTGAGGAAGTCTGCTTCCCAGTTGTCCACGCCCGGGATGAATACTGCTGACAGTGCTATCACGTGATTCTCCGCCCAGCGAAGGATCCTGGCAGCTTCTGCCATTGCCCTCCTGCTTCTTGTGCCGCCCTGTCTGTTTACATGGGCGACTGCCGTGATGTTGTCCGACTGGATCAACACCGGTCTTCCTTGAAGCAGAGGTTCCGCCTGGCTTAGAGCATTGTAGATTGCTCTTAGTTCCAGAATGCTTATGTGAAGAGACTTTTTCAGGCTCGACCACACTCCCTGGAAATTTCTTCCCTGTGTGACTGCTCCCCAGCCTCTCAGGCTGGCATCCGTGGTCACCAGGATCCAATCCTGTATGCCGAATCTGCGGCCCTCCAATAGATGAGCCTCCTGCAACCACCACAGAAGGGATACCCTTGTCCTCGGCGACAGGGTTATCCGCAGGTGCATCTGAAGATGCGACCCTGACCATTTGTCCAACAGATCCCTTTGCATGGAATCTGCCGAAAGGGATTGCTTCGTAAGAAGCTACCATTTTTTTTCCCAGGACTCTTGTGCATTGATGTACAGACACCTTTCCTGGTTTTAGGAGGTTCCTGACCAGGTCAGATAACTCCTTGGCTTTTTCTTCGGGAAGAAAAACCTTTTTCTGAACTGTGTCCAGAATCATCCCCAGGAACAGCAGACGAGTTGTCGGCATTAATTGGGATTTTGGAATATTCAGAATCCATCCGTGCTGCTTTAGCACCTCTTGAGATAGTGCTAAACCCATCTCTAGCTGTTCTCTGGACCTTGCCCTTATTAGGAGATCGTCCAAGTATGGGATAATTAATACGCCTTTTCTTCGAAGAAGAAATATTATCTCGGCCATTACCTTTGTAAAGACCCGAGGTGCCGTGGACAAACCAAACGGCAGCGTCTGAAACTGATAGTGACAGTTTTGTACAACGAACCTGAGGTACCCCTGGTGTGAGGGGTAATTGGAACGTGGAGATACGCATCCTTGATGTCCAAGGATACCATAAAGTCCCCTTCTTCCAGGTTCGCTATCACTGCTCTGAGTGACTCCATCTTGAACTTGAACTTCTTTATGTATAGGTTCAAGGACTTCAGATTTAGAATAGGCCTTACCGAGCCATCCGGCTTCGGTACCACAAATAGAGTGGAATAATACCCCTTCCCTTGTCGTAGAAGAGGTACCTTGACTATCACCTGCTGAGAATACAGCTTGTGAATGGCTTCCAAAACCGTCTCCCTTTCTGAGGGGGACGTTGGTAAAGCAGACTTCAGGAAACGGCGAGGTGGCTCTGTCTCTAATTTCAACCTGTACCCCTGAGATATTATCTGCAGGATCCAGGGATTTACCTGCGAGTGAGCCCACTGCGCGCTGTAATTTTTGAGACGACCGCCTACCGCCCCCGAGTCCGCTTGCGAAGCCCCAGCGTCATGCTGAGGCTTTTGTAGAAGCCGGGGAGGGCTTCTGTTCCTGGGAAGGAGCTGCCTGTTGCTGTCTCTTCCCTCGTCCTCTGCCTCGTGGCAGATATGAATAGCCCTTTGCTCTCTTATTTTTAAAGGAACGAAAGGGCTGCGGTTGAAAGGTCGGTGCCTTTTTCTGTTGGGGAGTGACTTGAGGTAGAAAGGTGGATTTCCCGGCCGTAGCCGTGGCCACCAAATCCGATAGACCGACCTCAAATAACTCCTCTACGCATCGCCTGTCCACTGTCGTGTCCATAAAGCTCTTCTGGCCGAAATGGACATAGCACTTACCCGTGATGCCAGTGTGCAGATATCTCTCTGTGCATCACGCATATAAAGAAATGCATCCTTTATTTGTTCTAACGACAGTAAAATATTGTCCCTGTCCAGGGTATCAATATTTTCGATCAGGGACTCTGACCAAACTACCCCAGCACTGCACATCCAGGCAGTCGCAATAGCTGGTCGTAGTATAACACCTGCATGTGTGTATATACCTTTTTGGATATTTTCCATCCTCCTATCTGATGGATCTTTAAGTGCGTCCGTCTCAGGAGAGGGTAACGCCACTTGTTTTGATAAGCGTGTTAGCGCTTTGTCCACCCTAGGAGGTGTTTCCCAGCGCTCCCTAACCTCTGGCGGGAAAGGGTATAAAGCCAATAACTTCTTTGAAATTAGCAGTTTTTTATCGGGGCACCCCACGCTTCATCACACACGTCATTTAATTCTTCTGATTCGGTAAAAACTACTGGTAGTTTTTTCACACCCCACATAATACCCTGTTTAGTGGTACCTGTAGTATCAGCTAAATGTAACATCTCCTTTATTGCCAAAATCATATAACGTGTGGCCCTACTGGAAAATACGGTTGATTCGTCACCTTCACCACCGGAATCAGTGCCTGTGTCTGGGTCTGTGTCGACCGACTGAGGCAAGGGACGTTTTACAGCCCCTGACGGTGTTTGAGGCGCCTGGACAGACACTAATTGAGTGTCCGGCCGCCTCATGTCGGCAAACGACTGCTTAAGCGAGTTGACGCTATCCCGTAATTCCACAAATAAAGGCATCCATTCTGGTGTCGACCCCCTAGGAGGTGACATCCTCATATTTGGCAATTGCTCCGCCTCCACACCAATAACGTCCTCATACATGTCGACACACACGTACCGACACACAGCAGACACACAGGGAATGCTCTATACGAAGACAGGACCCACTAGCCCTTTGGGGAGACAGAGGGAGAGTCTGCCAGCACACACCAAAAAGCGCTATATATGACAGGGATAGCCTTATGATTAAGTGCTCCCTTATAGCTGCTTTTATATTAATATATTGCCATTTATTCTGCCCCCCCTCTCTGTTATACCCTGTTTCTGTAGTGCAGTGCAGGGGAGAGACCTGGGAGCCTTCCTGACCAGCGGAGCTGTGACAGAAAATGGCGCCGTGTGCTGAGGAGATAGGCCCCGCCCCTTTTTCGGCGGGCTCGTCTCCCGCTATTTAGTACATTTAGGCAGGGGTAAATATCTCCATATAGCCTCTGGGGCTATATGTGAGGTATTTTTAGCCTTTTTAAAGGTTTTCATTTGCCTCCCAGGGCGCCCCCCCCCAGCGCCCTGCACCCTCAGTGACTGCCGTGTGAAGTGTGCTGAGAGGAAAATGGCGCACAGCTGCAGTGCTGTGCGCTACCTTAAGAAGACTGCAGGAGTCTTCAGCCGCCGATTCTGGACCTCTTCTTGCTTCAGCATCTGTGAGGGGGCCGGCGGCGTGGCTCCGGTGACCATCCAGGCTGTACCTGTGATCGTCCCTCTGGAGCTTCATGTCCAGTAGCCAAGAAGCCAATCCATCCTGCACGCAGGT
The DNA here is from genome assembly GCF_028390025.1 of Pseudophryne corroboree. Classification (NCBI taxonomy): domain Eukaryota; kingdom Metazoa; phylum Chordata; class Amphibia; order Anura; family Myobatrachidae; genus Pseudophryne; species Pseudophryne corroboree. Next base: position 33,847,488 of record NC_086452.1, read on the forward strand.
GAGTTCACTTCTTCTCCCCTCTGTCCCTCGTTGCAGTGATCCTGTTGCCAGCAGGAATCACTGTAAAATAAAAAACCTAAGCTAAACTCTCTAAGCAGCTCTTTATGAGAGCCACCTAGAATTGCACCCTTCTCGGCCGGGCACAAAAATCTAACTGGAGTCTGGAGGAGGGTCATAGGGGGAGGAGCCAGTACACACCACCTGACCTGTAAAAGCTTTACTTTTGTGCCCTGTCTCCTGCGGAGCCGCTATTCCCCATGGTCCTTTCAGGAACCCCAGCATCCACTTAGGACGATAGAGAAATTGAATATATAGATATTTAATAATAATAGCTACAAAAATTGGGGGTGGAGGCATGCGCTTTTGGTTTACTTCTGGGATTTTTATCCTTCTGGGTATATATGGTCTGGTATTTTTTTTATAAGGAATGCAATTATCCTGATTGGCTAGGAGCAGCAGCATCTACCCATTGTAAACATCTCCTTTCTTGGTCAGAGCCAGCGCCCTTTATTGCACACACTGGGGACCCTGGTAGTACAAGCAGGGGGACCAGTAGGTGCAATTGTATGTGTTTAAAGCGGAACAGCCTGTAGCCAATCAGATCTCCTGAGTGCTCACAGTAGCACAGATTGTTTAAGGAGATTCATGTTCTGATACTGTGGGAGACATAGGGAGGGACATCGGAAGCCCGCCATTGAATGGTTGATACACAATCGGTTTTCATAGGGGGGGGGGGAGCCGTCGCTGGTGCATAGTCTTACCGGTTGCGCTGTCCCAGCATGACATCAGTGATACATACAGTAGCCACCTTAATTCATCTTTGCTTTCTGCGATGTCAGCGATTATTACAGGTGTTATTGAACGAGGCAAAAAATTTGGACGTTAATAAAGCAGGAATATTCGTTAAGCTGGTCAGTACGGACATGGGATGCAGGGGTGTATCTACCTATTGGCCAGGATGGCACTCGCCAGGGGCGCCAAGCAAAGAGGGGGCGCCGCCTGGCTGTGCCACCCGTGGCCAAAGTATATAGAAAAGTCGTATTATCAGAGTGTACCTGGTGAGAGTCTGTCACTGCTAGAGCGGCGCTGGTGTCCGGCAGCACCGCACTTGTAATCAGACTCAAAATAAACTACATCTTTCATCAGCCCTTGTTGCTGGGAGCTCCCGGCAGCAAGGGCTGCTGGGAACTGTAGTTTATTGTGAGTTTGATTACAAGTGTGGTGCTGCCGGACACAAGTCTGATCACTAGTGCAGTGCGGTGCTGCCGGACACTAGTCTGATCACCAGTGCAGTGCGGTGCTGACGGACACTAGTCTGATCACCAGTGCAGTGCGGTGCTGACGGACACCGGCGCTGCGCCGGTAGTAACAGACTGTCACCAGGTACACAGCAATTGTTATATAGCACAATGCTATAGATCTATTTGTTGTTGGAGATAATAAAAAAGTGTCAGTGTTTGGGAGAAGGGACTGTAGTACCTGGAAAACTACACGATTTTCATGCATGTTAGATGTAAGTAAGTAGTAAGAGAAAACTTTAACTTGTTGAGTGTAATAAAGAAAGTACATATCTTACCTATTTCAAGGCCATGTTCAAGGAAATGTGTGTCAGTTAATTGTATAATTGATCATTTTATCTTGGAAGTGATGGCACCCTGATATCTTTTCTAACAGGAAGCACTTCTACCATCCAACTAATGGTGTTTGGTTAATGGCTGGGTCCATTTGAGGCTCATCTCACAGCAGCTCATTAGCATTTCATTCAGGATGCAGTCAAGATGCCGGCGTTTGGCATCCCGGCCTTTGGAAAGCTGACACCAGCATCCCGACACTGCTCGGAATGCTGGTGCTGGCATCCCAACATAGATAATGATGCAGAATGCCAAAATCCAGATCAAGTTGGTGCCAAAGTCTCCACTGTCAAGCCACGTGGGAGGGTTAGGCTGCGAGGGTGGGAGGGTTAGGCTGCAGGGAGGGAGATTAGGAAGGGTGGGTTAAGGTTAGGCACCACTGAAGAGGCTTTTGGGGGGCAGGTTAAGGTCAGGCTGTGGGAAAGGTGGGATAGGGTGGAGGGATGGTGTAACGTGAATACGAGACACTACTGTGCAGTGTAATGTGAATAAGGGACACTACTGTGTGGCATAATTTGAATTGGAATTATAATTGTGTCCACGCCCTTCCCCCACAAGACCATGCCCCATTTCCAATACTCACACTGTATTCCAAATGTGTGTGTGTGTGTGGGGGGGGGGGGGGGGGGGGGCAGTCCCTTACTTTGCCAGGGGCGCAAGGACCCCTGATGGGATGTAAAGTAGAAGCTCACCTTTAAAAACAGGTTTTATTATGAAACATAAAGGAAGATTCTGCAGGACTTACTTTCTTGCAAGTACACTGTAGTTTGTGGGTAACCTTGTCTCCCGGCCTGGGTCCCATTCACAACGCATCTCAGTGGAACTTTCATCCAATGAACACTTTACATGTCTGGGTGGATCAGGAGGATCTAGGATGGAAAAGGGAAGTTATACCGAGCCGCAAGTGCTGTTATTGGTGAAACGTAGAGTGTAAAGGATTACACGTCCTCAGGTTACTTACATCCGACTCGCAACCAGACCACGTCAACAAGATGCTTCCACCTGTCGCATTCCAGGTGACAAATAACGTGATGGCTTTCCGTCACACTGAAGAGCTGAAGCATGGACGACGTATGATTCCCCCGGTCCGGCTGTCTCGTGGTTCTATTCAACCGAAACAAGAATTCCCCTCTCCCATTACAGGGGTCTCTGGTAGCGACGCAGATGATGGAAACGTTAGACCCCAAATAGACGGCTGAGGCCGGCTTTAATAGAACGATGCCTGATTTTGGTACAAGACCTGCAGGAGGTGATTACACAGATGCAGCAATTGATTAGGTACAGCCGAAGTACGTACATCAGGGGTATTCAAAATGCGTCCCTCCAGCTGTTGGGCAACTACACATCCCAGCATGCCCTGCCACAGTTTACTATTAAAGCATCTGACATATATTGCCCACATAATTGCATGGTCTACAGTGCGTGTCCCCTGAGCTTGGAGCACTGAAAATAAAAGTTTAGTCCCTTATTACCAGGATAAGGGCAGGGGTGCAATACTATAATCAGGGCCGGTTCTTGCCATTGCAGCGCCCCGGGCAAAAGTTAGGGGTGTGGCTTAATATGGGGGCATGGTCAGTCACGCCCCCATTTGTAGCGCCGCTGAAAGGGGGGAAAAAAAAGTATACTTACTATACCCCGCTCCTGTTTCCAGACCCTGCAGACCGGCGCCACTCTTCTCCTCGGATCTATGGGAGAGACGTCAGTCATGACGTCTCTCCCATAGCACAGCATAGGCGCTAGAGGTCAATTATGACCCCTAGCATCTATGCCACAATGCTGTGCGGTGCGCGATGACGTCATCGCGCACCGCACACCAAAGGTCCTCTCCATGAAGGGAAACTAGACGCTTAGCGTCTGATTCCCTTCAGAGCGGGGGAGGACCAGCGCCACGAAGGGAAACCAGACGAGTAGCGTCTGGTTCCCTTCTCACAGCGGGAGGGGTGGCACAGCGGGGGGACACTGCTGGGGCGCACACTGACAGTGGCGGATCTTGCCATGGTGCGGCGCCCTCCGGATGGCGCCGGCGCCCTCCGGAAGGCGGCGCCCCGGGCAAAAAGTCCTGCTTGCCCGTGGCAAGATCCGCCACTGACTATAATGTGCTGGCATGCAGCTGGTTTGTAATTGGCACGTCATTTTGTGGGTACTTAGGGGGACATGTACTAAGCAGTGATAAAAGTGGAGGTGAGCCAGTGGGGAAGTTGCCCATGGCAACCAATCAGCTGCTCTGTAAATGTTTATAGTATGCAAATTATAAATGTTACGTCAATGCTGATTGGTTGCCATGGGCAACTTCTCCACTAGCTCACTTCTCCACTTTTATCACTGCTTAGTACATGTCCCCCTTAGGGCAGTATAATCAGGTCACAGGCTGTCGTACTCATTTTGTGCGGACAAGGGGCAATGTAATAGTTTATTATGGGCACCAGTTGTGTTGTATAATGTGTTGGACAATGGCCCTCATTCCGAGTTGATCGGTCGGTATTTTTCATCGCATCGCAATGAAAATCCGCTTAGTACGCATGCGCAATATTCGCACTGCGACTGCGCCAAGTAATTTAACAATGAAGATAGTTTTTTTACTCACGGCTTTTTCATCGCTCCGGCGATCGTAATGTGATTGACAGGAAATGGGTGTTACTGGGCGGAAACACTGCGTTTTATGGGCGTGTGGATGAAAACGCTACCGTTTCCGGAAAAAACGCAGGAGTGGCTGGAGAAACGGGGGAGTGTCTGAGCGAACGCTGGGTGTGTTTGTGACGTCAAACCAGGAACGACAAGCACTGAACTGATCGCACAGGCAGAGTAAGGTTGAAGTTACTCAGAAACTGCAAAGTAGTTTGTAATCGCAATATTGCGAATACATCGGTCGCAATTTTAAGAAGCTAAGATACACTCCCAGTAGGCGTAGGCTTAGCGTGTGTAACTCTGCTAAATTCGCCTTGCGACCGATCAACTCGGAATGAGGGCCAATATTCTGGTATAATACAAATTTACAGCAACCGTTTGCCCATCTATGGGGTAAATTTTCTAAGGTGGGAGGTTTTTTTAGAACTGGTGATGTTGCTCTTAGCAACCAATCAGATTATATCTATTATCTTCTCAAAGCAGCTAGATAAATGTTAAGTAGAATCTAATTGGTTGCTATGGCCAAAATCACCAGTTCTAAAAAAACTCCCACCTTAGTAAAGTTACCCCAATGTGAGCTACGGTTATGACACCCTGCACATTATACAGGTCAGATACCAATCAAAGATGTTAATTGCAATGTTTCCAGCTTGCATTTACAGATACAATAAACCCTGCATCCCTTCTACTCACCCCATAATAAATCACATATCAGTCATAATATACCTGCATGTAATCTGCTGATGTCATCACTTACTATATGTCATTCTTGCATTTAACATATATGGAGCATTATGTGGACCAATGAGGGGATTAATGGACATAAATCATGCTACTGGATACAGTGTGAGCACCTGTGTATAAGAATTTGCTCCAGTTTTAATAGTCTGAGACAATATTATCTGAATAAATATTGTGGTGAAAGCCCCGGCAAGGTTGTACATGGGAGATATATGTGTCCCAGGTTTCTGAGCTATAGGATTTAAAACCACAGGAAAATGTATGCAACTGCAAAACAGAATAGATGGATGTTTTGAGCTTTAGTAAAAAACGGTTAAGGATTCCTGGGGTTGTGGATGGAAAGAGAGGGCGGGCTCCATCCATTAGGCCCATTTCTGGTCTTCAGGTCATCAGCCTGAGATCAGGTTAATTAGTGCCTGCACCTGTAGATGCTAATAAATGTGTTTCAGTGCTTCATTCAGTCTCTCACTGCCTGGGAAGAACAGGCAGGAGGCCTGTTAAGAAACACTGTGATTTTCTGACCGTGAGTACTGTGCATATGCTTATGATAGGGGCATCAGGTCCTACCACTCTGAGAGAGGGAATCTGTTTGTTTAGTTAGTCCCCAGTGGGGCTAGGATTTATTTTTATGCTTTCTGTACTGCACAATAAAATTAGCTACGGCTAGATTGCACGAAAATACTGGACTAGTGTGTGGTTTCCTGGCTGCTGTGTGTTTGGAAGTGCCTATCTACCCCAGGAGAGGATACCCCTACCTTCATCTTTTCACAATATATTAAGAAAACCAACCCCAGAAATTGGAGATAAAATAATAAGAATTTACTTACCGATAATTCTATTTCTCGGAGTCCGTAGTGGATGCTGGGGTTCCTGAAAGGACCATGGGGAATAGCGGCTCCGCAGGAGACAGGGCACAAAAAAGTAAAGCTTTACTAGGTCAGGTGGTGTGCACTGGCTCCTCCCCCTATGACCCTCCTCCAGACTCCAGTTAGGTACTGTGCCCGGACGAGCATACACAATAAGGGAGGCATTTTGAATCCCGGGTAAGACTCATACCAGCCACACCAATCACACCGTACAACTTGTGATCTAAACCCAGTTAACAGTATGACAACAGAAAGGGCCTCTTAAAGATGGCTCCTTAACAATAACCCGAATTAGTTAACAATAACTATGTACAAGTATTGCAGATAATCCGCACTTGGGATGGGCGCCCAGCATCCACTACGGACTCCGAGAAATAGAATTATCGGTAAGTAAATTCTTATTTTCTCTATCGTCCTAAGTGGATGCTGGGGTTCCTGAAAGGACCATGGGGATTATACCAAAGCTCCCAAACGGGCGGGAGAGTGCGGATGACTCTGCAGCACCGAATGAGAGAACTCCAGGTCCTCCTTTGCCAGGGTATCAAATTTGTAAAATTTTACAAACGTGTTCTCCCCCGACCACGTAGCTGCTCGGCAGAGTTGTAATGCCGAGACCCCTCGGGCAGCCGCCCAAGATGAGCCCACCTTCCTTGTGGAGTGGGCTTTTACAGTTTTAGGCTGTGGCAGGCCTGCCACAGAATGTGCAAGTTGAATTGTGTTACAAATCCAACGAGCAATCGACTGCTTAGAAGCAGGTGCGCCCAACTTGTTGGGTGCATACAATATAAACAGCGAGTCAGATTTCCTGACTCCAGCCGTCCTTGCAATGTATATTTTTAAGGCTCTGACAACGTCCAACAACTTGGAGTCCTCCAAGTCGCTAGTGGCCGCAGGCACCACAATAGGTTGGTTCAGATGAAATGCTGATACCACTTTAGGGAGAAAATGCGGACGAGTCCGCAGTTCTGCCCTATCCGAATGGAAGATTAGATAAGGACTTTTATAAGATAAAGCCGCCAATTCAGATACTCTCCTGGCAGAGGCCAGGGCTAGTAACATAGTCACTTTCAATGTGAGATATTTGAAATCCACCTTTTTCAATGGTTCAAACCAATGGGATTTGAGGAAATCTAAAACTACATTTAGATCCCACGGTGCCACCGGAGGCACCACAGGAGGCTGTATATGCAGTACTCCCTTGACAAAAGTCTGGACCTCAGGGACAGAGGCCAATTCTTTTTGGAAGAATATTGACAGGGCCGAAATTTGAACCTTAATGGATCCCAATTTGAGACCCATAGATAATCCTGATTGCAGGAAATGTAGGAAACGACCCAGTTGGAATTCCTCCGTCGGAACCCTCCGATCCTCGCACCACGCTACATATTTTCGCCAAATGCGGTGATAATGTTTCACGGTGACTTCCTTCCGTGCCTTAATCAAGGTAGGAATGACTTCTTCTGGAATGCCTTTCCCTTTTAGGATCTGGCGTTCAACCGCCATGCCGTCAAACGCAGCCGCGGTAAGTCTTGAAAAAGACAGGGACCCTGCTGTAGCAGGTCCCTTCTCAGAGGTAGAGGCCACGGTTCGTCCGTGAGCATCTCTTGAAGTTCCGGATACCAAGTCCTTCTCGGCCAATCCGGAACCACTAGTATTGTTCTTACTCTTCTTTGCCGTATGATCTTCAATACCTTTGGTATGAGCGGCAGAGGAGGAAACACATACACTGACTGGTACACCCAAGGAGTTACCAGTGCGTCCACAGCTATTGCCTGTGGATCTCTTGACCTGGCGCAATATTTGTCCAGTTTCTTGTTGAGTCGAGACGCCATCATGTCTACAATTGGTCTTTCCCAACGGTCTATTAACATGTTGAAGACTTCTGGATGTAGACCCCACTCTCCCGGATGAAGATCGTGTCTGCTGAGGAAGTCTGCTTCCCAGTTGTCCACGCCCGGGATGAACACTGCTGACAGTGCTATCACGTGATTCTCCGCCCAGCGAAGAATCTTGGCAGCTTCTGCCATTGCACTCCTGCTTCTTGTGCCGCCCTGCCTGTTTACATGGGCGACCGCCGTGATGTTGTCCGACTGAATCAACACCGGCTTTCCTTGCAGGAGAAGTTCCGCCTGGCTTAGAGCATTGTAGATTGCTCTTAGTTCCAGAATGTTTATGTGAAGAGACTTTTCCAGACTCGTCCATACTCCCTGGAAGTTTCTTCCTTGTGTGACTGCTCCCCAGCCTCTCAGGCTGGCGTCCGTGGTCACCAGGATCCAATCCTGAATGCCGAATCTGCGGCCTTCTAATAGGTGAGCCTTCTGCAACCACCACAGAAGTGACACCCTTGTCTTTGGTGACAGGGTTATTCGCAGGTGCATCTGCAGATGCGGCCCTGACCATTTGTCCAACAGATCCCTTTGGAATATTCTTGCATGGAATCTGCCGAATGGAATTGCTTCGTAAGAAGCCACCATTTTTCCCAGGACTCTTGTGCATTGATGTACTGACACTTTTCCTGGTTTTAGGAGGTTCCTGACCAGATCGGATAACTCCTTGGCTTTTTCCTCTGGAAGGAAAACCTTTTTCTGAACCGTGTCCAGAATCATTCCTAGGAACAGCAGACGAGTTGTCGGGATTAAATGGGATTTTGGAATATTCAGAATCCACCCGTGTTGTCTTAGCACCTCTTGAGATAGTGCTAAAGCTGTCTCCAGCTGTTCTCTGGACCTTGCCCTTATTAGGAGATCGTCCAAGTATGGGATAACTAATACGCCTTTTCTTCGAAGAAGAATCATCATCTCGGCCATTACCTTGGTAAAGACCCGAGGCGCCGTGGACAATCCGAACGGCAGCGTCTGAAACTGATAGTGACAGTTTTGAACAATGAACCTGAGGTACCCCTGGTGTGCGGGGTAAATCGGAACGTGTAGATACGCATCCTTGATGTCCAAGGATACCATAAAGTCCCCTTCTTCCAGGTTCGCTATCACTGCTCTGAGTGACTCCATCTTGAACTTGAACTTTTTTATGTAGAGGTTCAAGGACTTCAGATTTAGAATAGGCCTTACCGAGCCATCCGGCTTCGGTACCACAAATAGAGTGGAATAATACCCCTTTCCTTGTTGTAATAGGGGTACTTTGACTATCACCTGCTGAGCGTACAGCTTGTGAATGGCTTCCAACACCCTCTCCCTTTCGGAAGAGACGGTTGGTAAGGCAGACTTCAGGAAACGATGAGGAGGATCCGTCTCTAATTCCAACCTGTACCCCTGAGATATTATCTGCAGGATCCAGGGGTCTACCTGCGAGTGAGCCCACTGCGCGCTGTAATTTTTGAGACGGCCCCCCACTGTCCCCGAGTCCGCTTGAGAGGCCCCAGCGTCATGCTGAGGTTTTTGCAGGAGCCGGGGAGGGCTTCTGTTCCTGGGAAGGAGCTGCCTGTTGGTGTCTCTTCCCTCTTCCTCTGCCTCGTGGCAGGTACGACAAGCCCTTTGCTCTCTTATTTTTGTAGGAGCGAAAAGGCTGCGGTTGAAAGGTCGGTGCCTTTCTCTGTTGGGGAGTGACTTGAGGTAAAAAAGTGGATTTCCCGGCAGTAGCCGTGGCCACCAAGTCTGATAGACCAACTCCAAATAACTCCTCCCCTTTATACGGCAAAACCTCCATGTGACGTTTTGAATCCGCATCGCCTGTCCACTGTCGTGTCCATAAGGCTCTTCTGGCTGAAATGGACATAGCACTCATCCGAGATGCCAGTGTGCAAATATCCCTCTGTGCATCACGCATATAGATAAATGCATCCTTTATTTGTTCTAACGACAGTAAAACATTGTCCCTATCTAGGGTATCAATATTTTCAATCAGGGATTCTGACCAAACTACTCCAGCACTGCACATCCAGGCAGTTGCTATAGCTGGTCGTAGTATAACACCTGCATGTGTGTATATATTCTTTTGAATAACTTCCATCTTTCTATCTGATGGATCCTTAAGTGCGGCCGTCTCAGGAGAGGGTAACGCCACTTGTTTGGATAAGCGTGTGAGCGCCTTGTCCACCTTAGGGGGTGTTTCCCAGCGCGCCCTAACCTCTGGCGGGAAAGGGTATAATGCCAATAACTTTTTTGAAATTATCAACTTTTTATCAGGAGCAACCCACGCTTCATCACACACGTCATTTAATTCTTCTGATTCAGGAAAAACTGTTTGTAGTTTTTTCACACCATACATAATACCCTGTTTTACGGTATCTGTAGTATCAGCTAAATGTAACGTCTCCTTCATTGCCAAAATCATATAACGTGTGGCCCTACTGGAAAATACGTTTGAATTTCTACCGTCGTCACTGGAATCAGTGCCCGTGTCTGGGTCTGTGTCGACCGACTGAGGCAAAGGGCGTTTTACAGCCCCTGACGGTGTTTGAGGCGCCTGGACAGGCATTAATTGATTGTCCGGCCGCCTCATGTCCTCAACTGACTGTTTAAGGGAAGATAAACCATCACGTAATTCCACAAATAAAGGCATCCATTCTGGTGTCGACCCCCTGGGGGGTGACATCTGCATATTTGGCAATTGCTCCGCCTCCACACCAATATCGTCCTCATACATGTCGACACCACGTACCGACACACACCGCAAACTCACAGGGAATGCTCTAATGAAGACAGGACCCACTAGCCCTTTTGGGGAGACAGAGGGAGAGTCTGCCAGCACACACCACAAAGCGCTATATATACAAGGGATATCCTTATATTAAGTGCTCCCTTATAGCTGCTTTAATATATATATATATATAGCCATTAATGTGCCCCCCCTCTCTGTTTTACCCTGTTTCTGTAGTGCAGTGCAGGGGAGAGACCTGGGAGCCGTTCTGACCAGCGGAGCTGTGACAGAAAATGGCGCCGTGTGCTGAGGAGATAGGCCCCGCCCCTTTTTCGGCGGGTTCTTCTCCCGCTATTTTTCCAGTCAGGCAGGGGTTAAATATCTCCATATAGCCCCTATGGGCTATATGTGAGGTATTTTTAGCCTTGTATAAGGTTTATATTTGCCTCTCAGAGCGCCCCCCCCCAGCGCTCTGCACCCTCAGTGACTGCCCAGTGAAGTGTGCTGAGAGGAAAATGGCGCACAGCTGCAGTGCTGTGCGCTACCTTATGAAGACTGAGGAGTCTTCAGCCGCCGGTTTCCGGACCTCTTCACGCTTCAGCATCTGCAAGGGGGTCGGCGGCGCGGCTCCGGGACCGGACTCCACGGCTGGGCCTGTGTTCGATCCCTCTGGAGCTAATGGTGTCCAGTAGCCAAGCAGCAAATCCACTCTGCATGCAGGTGAGTTTACTACTTTCCCCCTAAGTCCCACGTTGCAGTGATCCTGTTGCCAGCAGGACTCACTGTAAAGAAAAAAACCTAAACTAAACTTTCTCTAAGCAGCTCTTTAGGAGAGCCACCTAGATTGCACCCTTCTCGTTCGGGCACAAAATCTAACTGGAGTCTGGAGGAGGGTCATAGGGGGAGGAGCCAGTGCACACCACCTGACCTAGTAAAGCTTTACTTTTTTGTGCCCTGTCTCCTGCGGAGCCGCTATTCCCCATGGTCCTTTCAGGAACCCCAGCATCCACTTAGGACGATAGAGAAATATATATTTTTTTAAACATGTTAAGGGTGGATTCAATTAGATGCATTACTTACAGCATGCTTAACTTCCCAGGTTAAGTGCCCGGAGCTAGTCAAATACATCCTGCGGTAAACCCGTGGTATAGCATAGATTCTGGGTTACGTGCCCGGAACTATGCAATTACTGCACTCAGTAAGCCCCAAGGAGTGCTGCACTTAACATGTAGTTCTGTTTGCACCCTCCTGAGGTACGAAGAGAAATCTGAATGAAGCGCACCCTCCGAGCTTACCGCGGGTAGTAATTAAATAGCTCTGGGCTCCTAAACCAGGAGCTGAAAATTGAATATCTCCCTAAGGGGGACATTTACTAAGCAGTGATAAGAGCGGAGAAGTGAGCCAGTGAAGAAGTTGCCCCATCAACCAATCAGCAGCTCTGTATCATTTTATAGTATGCAAATTATAGATGTTACTTCAGTGCTGATTGGTTACCATGGGCAACTTCTCCACTGGCTCACTTCTCCGCTCTCATCACTGCTTAGTAAATGTACCCCTAAGTCTATGAATGAAAATATTTGAACCCCATTATGCCTGTCTGGTATACATGAATACTGTTAAAGTAACAAGATACTGATTAAAAATACTTAAAAAAACAAACAAACAAAAAAAACATTTATGACCTCTTAAAGCTTCCATTGTAGTAAATATATGAATTATCCAAATAATATTCCACTCTGAGAATTTGGTTCCCATATCAGATTGCCGCAAATTAGGGAACGGGAGTCCTGTTTTCAGTCCTGTAAAATAAAACAAGATTTTACTCACCGATAAATCTATTTCTCGTAGTCCGTAGTGGATGCTGGGAACTCCGAAAGGACCATGGGGAATAGCGGCTCCGCAGGAGACTGGGCACAACTAAAGAAAGCTTTTAGGTCACCTGGTGTGCACTGGCTCCTCCCACTATGACCCTCCTCCAAGCCTCAGTTAGGACACTGTGCCCGGACGAGCTGACATAATAAGGAAGGATTTTGAATCCCGGGTAAGACTCATACCAGCCACACCAATCACACCGTATAACTCGTGATACTATACCCAGTTTAGGAGAGAGCATTGACTGCATAGGAGAGAAAAGAGTTAAACATCTGGGGAGGGGTGGACCTAGCTGTGAGGAAAGTACAGCCTTCTTTAGGGGGAGGGTTTGATATATATATGGAAGGTGAGGCCATTTTAAGTCTCTTGGGATTTGCTTTAGGTGAGTGCTGCAGTGCCAGCAAATTTTGCTTTTATTGGGGATTCTTGCTGTGCAATTAATACATAGACTGATCCTCACTTTAGTGATTCCCCACTCCAGAGTAACTCCTTACTATTGTGATTATCCTCCTTCCCTCCTGGTATTGTTTGGTCTGCTGATATGTCTCGCCCCCAGCGCGTGCTAAGGGCCCCGGCTCGGTACCGTGGTTCGGACGGCCGAGCGGGCCCTGAGGCGGCAGTGGGCGGCATGAGGGACGGGGCTCCGTCCCCTAGGGCCTCACCGAACGCGGCCGCGGGCAGCGCGGACGGGTCCCGGGCCGGCTCGCCGCCGGGTGCTGGGCCGGGCACTCCGGCCGGTCGGGGGCGGCGTGGGGGACCAGGGGTCCCCTCGGGCCGCTCGAGGATCGGCGGGCGGCGGCCGTCCCCTCCGGGGGCCGCCGAGCCCGGGATCATGTCGGGCGCCCGCGGGCGCGCCGCGGGGGGCGCCCAGGAGCGGCGGGCACTGGCTCTCCTTCCTCGCCACGGCCGAATGTTCGAACCGGGCGGGGGGAGAGGACGAGTGAGGGAGCTGGCGGTCGCCGCGCGGGGACTATGCAGGAACCTCGCGCGGCGGCCGAAGAGGAGGATCAGTGCGGGAGGCCGATGGCGGGAGGGCGTGGGACGCGCGCTCGACGTGCGCGCGCGCCCACGCTCGCTCCGGATGCCGCTGGCCGCACACGTGCGCGCGCAGCGGCGCCAACATCACAGGGGCCACCCGCTTCTTCTCCCCAGATGCCGGAATTCGGCAGGGAGAGGGAGCCCATTAGGGGGGTGCAGCGTATGCCTCGGTTAGGCAGCGCTGGGCGCAGGGGAGGTCGTTAGGAGAAGGGGGCACAGCAGGAGATACAAGGGGTGGCCGAGAGCAGCATGCGGGTGCGCTCTCCGCGGGTCCGGTGACACGCGGGGGAGCGCACTCGGGGGGGCAGCAGGTCCCTGTGACTACCGCAGGACGCAGCGGCATGAGGGGAGACAGGGAATGGGTCAGCGGCCGCAGGGCCGCAGCACGGGCAGCTGCGCACGACAGCGGGTCCTCCCCAGGTCCAGGGGATTCTTCTGCTTCCCTGGATAGGGAAGGGGAAGGATCGGAGACGGAGAGCGGCTGGGCCGGCCGGGGGGCACTTGCCTTCGGATTAGAGCATGAGGGGCAGGGTCCCCGGGGCGCATCGGGCGGTCGGTGGGCGCGGGCTCGCGCCCAACCAAGGACCGGTCGTCCTTCGGGCGGCATTTCCGGGGGTCGCGCCGCACGGGATCCTCCTGGGGCCATAGCGTCGGCGCTGGCCACGGTGGTGGAGGCTCTGGGGCCATTAGCTGCAGTGGCCTCCCCTAGGGCGATGGCAGATTTCGGCCAGGCTGCGGGACGCAGGGGGTCAGGCAATCGAAAGGCATCAGCGGTGCAGCGAGTGGCACGAGCCTGCCGAGAGCTGGGGGCCGCCGCAGCGGAGCTGGAGCTAGGATCAGACCGGGAGCGGCAGGGGCGCACGGTCACTGCGCATTCCACACGGGGTGCCCGGCGTGCGCCGCAAGCGCGGGCCGGGCCCTCTTCTGTTTTGTCTTCCACAGAGGACCGAGGTGAAAGGGATTCGGCAGACTTTGTGGTTGACGATGATTGGAATGAAGACAACGAAGAATCCGGGTCGGAGAGGTCGATGGCATCCGGTGAGTTGGTACAGTCTATATCAATTTCCACCGCGAGCTCGAGTTCGCGTAGCTCTTCCTCCTCCTCCTCCTCTTCTTTGGCGTCGCAAGCGTCTGACGCTGATAGTACTGCTAGGGCAAGGAAGGAGGCCGAGAAACTTGCCAAAAGGGCAGCAAAACAGCAGAAGAGGCGTAAGCGGCGCAGGCGAATTAGTGAAGAGGAGCGTAGGGCAAAGAAGAGGCGAGATCTGCCGGGGGTAGTGCGCTGCGAGTACACCGCAGTTATGCGGGGGCTGCGAGACAGCTGCCGCAAAAAGATACGTAGGGGTGACTTTGTGGACTTATTCGGTTTGACTAAGGCCATGAAGAAGGATTACAAAGCGGCGGCCGCTACGAAGGGCATGGGGGCAGAAGCTTTCAGGTCTTTTGATAACTGGCTGGCCGGATTTTGGGTGTTTGCGGCTTGCTATTTGGAGGACAGGCCGGAAGAGCACATGAATATCATCCGGTACCTTCATCTCGTGCACGACATGCAGCGCACATCCTCGGGCTCGGAATGGCGGCGATATGACCAAGAGTTTCGGGAGAAGCAGGACGGGTTACGGGTCATGGACTTTGGGTTCAAAGACGTGGAGGTCTGGCTCAAAGTGACCCGGGCATCCCAGCGGGAGGAGGAGACCCAGAAACAGGGAACGGGTGGGCGTCGCGGGGGGTCGTCAGCGCAGGGAACGGGCGCGGACGGGGGATTTGCCAAGACAGGCGGATTGGCCGTTCGCATGGGCGGGCGGTCTGCCCCTCGGGGGAAATGCTTCGCTTTTAACAGCGGAACATGTTCATATGGCAAACAGTGTCGTTTTCGCCACTCTTGCCAGCAGTGCGGTGGAACCCACCCAGCCTCCTCTTGTTTCAAAGGGGGACGACAAGGCAATCGGGGGAAACAACCATACCCTAAGCAGGCCGCGAGCGGGATCGCTCAGCAGAGCACCAACGCCAGTTAAGTTGGAAACGATGGGTAAATGGTTGGGTCTGTATCCTTATAAAAGGGATGCAAAGTTTTTGTTAGACGGTTTTAAGTTCGGTTTTCGCTTGCCTGTTGCAAGCGAAGTGTCCGTGCGCGCGCACAGGAACCTTCAGTCTGCCCAAGCCTTGCCGACTGTGTTACGGGAGAAAGTGGAGAAGGAGGTCAGGTTGGGCAGGATGGAGGGGCCGTTTAAGTCACCCCCGGTGGATGACTTGGTCATCTCCCCGGTCGGGGTGGTACCAAAGAAGACTCCGGGCGCTTTTCGGCTCATTCAGCATCTTTCTTACCCGCCAGGGGCATCGGTCAACGACGCAATACCACCGGCTCATTGCTCGGTGGTGTATCAGTCATTTGACGAGGCGCTGGAGATGGTCCGCGGCTACGGGAACGGGGCCCTCATGGCTAAGATTGATGTTGAGTCAGCTTTTAGATTACTGCCATTGCATCCGGACTCATTTCGCTTTATGGGTTTCCGGATTGGGGCGGAGTATTTCATCGACAAATGTCTGCCGATGGGATGTTCCGTTTCATGCTCGTTTTTCGAGCGCTTTAGCACTTTTCTTCATTGGTGCGTGGAGTCGGCGTCAGGCGGTCACGGGGTTGCACATTACCTCGATGATTTCCTGTGCGCGGGGCCAGCTAATGACACAAGGTGCAGCGACTTGCTGTTTAGCACACGGGCCCTTTTTTACCACTTCGGTGTCCCGGTAGCCAGGGATAAAACGGAGGGTCCGGCCTCCTGCCTATCATTTTTGGGGATTGAAATTGACACAGTGGCGGGAGAGTGTCGCCTGCCCCAGGACAAAGTGTCAAAGCTCCGCGAAACTATTTGCCGTTTCAACGGCTCGCGTAAAGTCACGCTGCGGCAGGCGCAGTCCTTGCTGGGTATGCTGAACTTTGCTTGTCGGGTAATACCGATGGGCAGGGTTTTCTGCAGGAAGCTCGAAAGGGCAACAGCGGGGTGTGCCAGGCCGCATCATTTCGTTCGATTGTCCTCTGAATTAAAAAGGGATTTGGCCGTCTGGGCTTCGTTCCTGGAGGATTTCAACGGGGTGAGCATATGGCAAGCGCCAGCCGTTGACAGCGAGAGTTTGCAGCTTTTTACCGATGCTGCAGGTGCCTCGGGATTCGGTTGTTTTTTGGAGGGATCGTGGTGTGCGGCATCTTGGCCGGGAAACTGGCATAGCGAGGGTCTTACAAGAGATCTGGTGCTGCTGGAGCTTTTTCCCATTATGGTAGCGTTGGAAGTTTGGGGCGATCGGTTGGCTAACCGCAGCATAGTGTTCAGGTGCGATAATCTGGGCGTGGTGCATGCGATTAATAACCAGAGGGCGAAATCGCTAGTGGTGCTGCGGGTACTCGGACAATTGCTTTTGACATGCTTGCGTAGGAACCTATGGTTCCGGGCGCAGCACGTGCCCGGTTTGGAAAACGGAATCGCAGACGCGTTGTCGCGTGGACAGTGGGAGAGATTTTGGGATTTGGCACCTGAGGCCGAAGAGCTAGGTTTTCACTGTCCTGGTTATGTTTGGCAGGTGATCGGGCCGGACTGGAGGGTCTAGCGTTGCGGTCAATCGCGCCGGCCACGCTAAAGGCTTACGGACAAGCTTGGAGTGAATGGGAGGAGTTTGTCCAAGGGCGTCAGCATCAAGGTAAGAGCAGGCATCGGCTGATGCTTTCTTTTATGTGGCAGCTTTACGTCTCCGGTAGGTCACGGGCAGTGGTATCGCGGTATTTGGCAGGCATCTCATTTTTCTGCAAGCTGCGAGGCGTCCCTGACGTAACAAAAAGCGAGGTTCTGCGGAAGGCAATGAAAGGGTGGGCGCGAGTTGCGCCGTCGCCACCGGATAGGAGGCGGCCCATCGATGCGGCGTTGTTGCCGGCCGTCATCAAGGCGGTAGGGCGAGTCGCGTCGTCCAGGTTTGAGACGCTTTTGTTCAGTTTGGCGTTCTCAGTGGCGTACCACGGGGCCTTTCGAGTTTCTGAGTTGGTAGCGCCTTCCAAGAAAGCAGATTCGCGCATGCTGGTCGGGGACGTGGTAGTGGGTGAGAGGTCCTTGCTATGCAGATTGCGGCGCTCCAAGACGGATCAAGTGGGGAGAGGGCGCTGGGTTACAATGGTTCCAGCGCTGGAGGAGAGCGTTTGCCCGGTGGGGCTGGCCATGCAATATGTGGTGGTGCGACCCGTTAAGGAGGGGTCTTGGCTGTTGCATTATGATGGGCTGCCAGTCACGAAATACCAGTTTCGTTGGATGCTGAGTCGTTGTTTGGCGGGTTTGGGCCTCCCACCCACTGCTTTCGGTACTCACTCCTTTCGCATAGGCGCAGCGACGTCGGCGGCTGCGGCGGGTTGCTCCAGAACTGAAATCCAGGCGGTGGGGCGATGGAAGTCGTCAAGTTACAGACGATATATTCGCCCCGTCACATGAGAAGTCGGTTTGCGCTTGGTGCTTTGTTTAAATTGCAATATATTATGTTGTTCCAGTTCTGTGATTTTATGGTGTTGTGCGTATGTTGGTGTTCCCCCCTTTTTTATCCTACTCAGGGATTAGCTACTCGCCGTTGCTGGCATGAGTCGGCAGCGGGGGTCTGGAGTTATTAGCGATTTTTTGCCTGACTTGACGGACTGAATTCTAATCTACAATTCGGCTAATCTGGTCTAATCAGAGTCCCTCAGCAGGTCTTTACGTTTCACCTCCAGCTGAGTTATTACATGTGTTTCCCATTTTATACCCCCCCCCCTCCCTGTTTTTTATTTTGTTTGTTTTATTTGATCTTCCCCCTTTGTGTCTTTAATTGAGCTTTAAATTGGAAACGGAACAGGGTGCAGTCGGCTAGGCCATGACTGCTGCAATAGCGAGATATAAAGTTTTTCTTTTTGGCAGATCCTTCAGTACAAACAATTAATAAGCCTCTTAGTAATCAATTCTACCCCTCTTTTTCCCTTCAGGATGGTTCGAAGACTATTTGCCCATTTGGGTGGTTGGCCACTCTTACATTTACTGGGCGGCCAGGTTGGTGGCCTCGGAAGGGTCTCAGGCATTGCTAGGAACACAGGGTGTCAGATGGCTTGGCTGGCGAGGAATGATGTGGGGTGAGCTGAGGAGTAGGTTAGTGAGTCAGGCCAGCAAGCATGGAGTCCCTAGGGTTTTGGTTGTCCATCTAGGTGGCAACGACCTGGGGAAGAGGACATCCTTGGATCTGCGGTGGGCCATGATACAGGATCTGGCAAGTGTGACCGCGGCATGGACCAATTGTGTGTTGGTTTTTTCCATGATGGTGCCAAGATTGTGTTGGAGGGGTGTGGCGGATGGGCGCCAGATTGATGAGGCCCGGAAAAAGGTGAACGGAGCGGTGGCAAAGTGGGTGCTGTCCCACGGTGGGAGGGTGGTTCGCCACCCGAGGATACGGTTCAGAGACAGCCACCTTTTCCGGCGCGATGGAGTACATCTATCCAATGAGGGGATGATGTTTTTTCTGGAGGATCTAGGTTTCGCTTTGCAGGAGTTAGGGTAGGTTTATGGTGGCGGTGCGAAAGACTGTGGGGATGAGTCTTTCGCTGTTGGCGGAAAAGAACGGCAGTTTTGTATTGTAGGGAAAACTGTAGTGTTTTTACAGTTTGATGTGGTTTAGGTGCACTCACCTCCATCGACTTATGGCCGCTTGACCACCCGTCCGGGAAGGCAGCGGCAGGGCACCCAGGAGCGGTGGGTAGTCACTGTGGGGGTTGAGTTGTCACCTATTACCGGTTTATGGTAAGTTTTAGTAAATTTATAGGGTTAGTTATTTAAGGTTAATTTAGATTAATTGAGCCGTTCTTTTGGGCCGCCACCATATGCCAGCTGGAGCGGCATATTAAATTAATTTCTTTATTACAGGTTTCCTAATGGATAGGGACAAATAAATAGCTAGCAATTTTCTGCCAAAATTCAAGTCTCAGTGTCGTTATTTCTGGTTCTTGGTTATGAATGCTTTACTTTCAAAGAAAGGGGTCCACCAAATATCACTAAGATGTTTAACCGTATGAAAACAACTGAGCCTCTCAACAGATGGCTCAACAATAACCCTTTAGTTAACAATAACTATGTACAAGTATTGCAGACAATCCGCACTTGGGATGGGCGCCCAGCATCCACTACGGACTACGAGAAATAGATTTACCGGTGAGTAAAATCTTATTTTCTCTGACGTCCTAGTGGATGCTGGGAACTCCGAAAGGACCATGGGGATTATACCAAAGCTCCCAAACGGGCGGGAGAGTGCGGATGACTCTGCAGCACCGAATGAGAGAACTCAAGGTCCTCCTCAGCCAGGGTATCAAATTTGTAGAATTTTGCAAACGTGTTTGCCCCTGACCAAGTAGCAGCTCGGCAAAGTTGTAAAGCCGAGACCCCTCGGGCAGCCGCCCAAGATGAGCCCACCTTCCTTGTGGAATGGGCTTTTACTGATTTAGGATGCGGCAGTCCAGCCGCAGAATGCGCCAGCTGAATTGTGCTACAAATCCAGCGAGCAATAGTCTGCTTAGAAGCAGGAGCACCCAGTTTGTTGGGTGCATACAGGATAAATAGCGAGTCAGTTTTCCTGACTCTAGCCGTCCTGGAAACATAAATTTTCAAGGCCCTGACTACGTCCAGTAACTTGGAATCCTCCAAGTCCCTAGTAGCCGCAGGCACCACAATAGGTTGGTTCAAGTGAAAAGCTGATACCACCTTAGGGAGAAACTGAGGACGAGTCCTCAATTCCGCCCTATCCATATGGAAAATCAGATAAGGGCTTTTACATGACAAAGCTGCCAATTCTGACACACGCCTGGCTGAAGCCAAGTCCAATAACATGACCACTTTCCACGTGAGATATTTTAGATCCACGGTTTTAAGTGGCTCAAACCAATGTGATTTTAAGAAACTCAACACCACGTTGAGATCCCAAGGTGCCACTGGAGGCACAAACGGGGGCTGAATATGCAGCACTCCTTTCACAAACGTCTGAACTTCAGGTAGTGAAGCTAGTTCTTTCTGGAAGAAAATCGACAGAGCCGAGATCTGTACCTTAATGGAGCCTAATTTCAGGCCCATAGTCACTCCTGCTTGTAGGAAATGCAGAAATCGACCTAGTTGAAATTCCTCTGTTGGGGCCTTTTTGGCCTCACACCAAGCAACATATTTCCGCCATATGCGGTGATAATGCTTTGCAGTTACATTTTTCCTGGCTTTAATCAGCGTAGGAATGACTTCCTCCGGAATGCCCTTTTCCTTCAGGATCCGGCGTTCAACCGCCATGCCGTCAAACGCAGCCGCGGTAAGTCTTGGAACAGACAGGGCCCCTGCTGCAGCAGGTCCTGTCTGAGCGGCAGAGGCCATGGGTCCTCTGAGATCATCTCTTGAAGTTCCGGGTACCACGCTCGTCTTGGCCAATCCGGAACCACGAGTATTGTTCTTACTCCTCGTTTTCTTATTATTCTCAGTACCTTTGGTATGAGAGGCAGAGGAGGGAACACATAAACTGACTGGTACACCCACGGTGTCACTAGAGCGTCCACAGCTATCGCCTGAGGGTCCCTTGACCTGGCGCAATATCTCTCTAGTTTTTTGTTTAGGCGGGACGCCATCATGTCCACCTGTGGCCTTTCCCATCTATTTACAATCAGCGTGAAGACTTCTGGATGAAGTCCCCACTCTCCCGGGTGGAGGTCGTGCCTGCTGAGAGTCTGCTTCCCAGTTGTCCACTCCCGGAATGAACACTGCTGACAGTGCTAGTACGTGATTTTCCGCCCATCGGAGAATCCTTGTGGCTTCTGCCATTGCCATCCTGCTTCTTGTGCCGCCCTGTCGATTTACATGGGCGACTGCCGTGATGTTGTCTGACTGGATCAGTACCGGCTGGTGTAGAAGCAGGGATTTTGCCTGATTTAGGGCATTGTAAATGGCCCTTAGTTCCAGAATATTTATGTGTAGGGAAGTCTCCTGACTCGACCATAGTCCTTGGAAGTTTCTTCCCTGTGTGACTGCCCCCCAGCCTCGAAGGCTGGCATCCGTGGTCACCAGGACCCAGTCCTGTATGCCGAATCTGCGGCCCTCTAGAAGATGAGCACTCTGCAGCCACCACAGCAGAGACACCCTGGTTCTTGGAGACAGGGTTATTAGGCGATGCATCTGAAGATGCGATCCGGACCATTGGTCCAACAGGTCCCACTGAAAGATTCTGGCATGGAACCTGCCGAAAGGAATTGCTTCGTAAGAAGCCACCATCTTTCCCAGGACCCGCGTGCAGTGATGCACCGATACCTGTTTTGGTTTCAGGAGGTCTCTGACTAGAGATGACAGCTCCTTGGCTTTCTCCCCCGGGAGAAACACTTTTTTTCTGGACTGTATCCAGAATCATACCCAGGAACAGTAGACGTGTCGTCGGAACCAGCTGTGATTATGGAATATTCAGAATCCAACCGTGTTGGTGTAGCACCTCCTGAGAGAGTGCTACTCCCACCAATAACTGCTCCTTGGACCTCGCCTTTATTAGGAGATCGTCCAAGTACGGGATAATTAAAACTCCCTTTCTTCGAAGGAGTATCATCATTTCCGCCATTACCTTGGTAAACACCCTCGGTGCCGTGGAGAGTCCAAACGGCAGCGTCTGGAATTGGTAATGGCAATCCTGTACCACAAATCTGAGGTACTCCTGGTGAGGATAGTAAATGGGGACATGCAGGTAAGCATCCTTGATGTCCAGGGATACCATGTAATCCCCCTCGTCCAGGCTTGCAATAACCGCCCTGAGCGATTCCATCTTGAACTTGAATTTTTTTATGTATGTGTTCAAGGATTTCAAATTTAAAATGGGTCTCACCGAACCGTCCGGTTTCGGTACCACAAACAGTGTGGAATAGTAACCCCATCCTTGTTGAAGTAGGGGCACCTTGATTATCACCCGCTGGGAATACAGCTTGTGAATTGCCGCTAGCACAGCCTCCCTGTCTGAAGGAGTAATCGGCAAGGCAGATTTTAGGAACCGGTGGGGTGGAGACGCCTCGAATTCCAGTTTGTACCCTTGAGATACTATTTGCAGGATCCAGGGATCCACCTGTGAGCGAGCCCACTGATCGCTGAAATTTTTGAGGCGGCCCCCCACCGTACCTGGCTCCGCCTGTGGAGCCCCACCGTCATGCGGCGGACTTGGAAGAAGCGGGGGAGGACTTTTGCTCCCGGGAACCTGCTGTTTGTTGCAGCCTTTTTCCCCTACCTCTGCCTCTGGACAGAAAGGACCCGCCTTTTCCACGCCTGTTTTTCTGAGTCCGAAAGGACTGTACCTGATAAAACGGCGCCTTTTTAGGCTGTGAGGGAACATGGGGTAAAAATGCTGACTTCCCAGCAGTTGCTGTGGAAACTAGGTCCGAGAGACCATCCCCAAATAACTCCTCACCCTTATAAGGCAAAACTTCCATGTGCCTTTTTGAATCTGCATCCCCTGTCCACTGGCGAGTCCATAAGCCTCTCCTAGCAGAAATGGACAATGCACTTATTTTAGATGCCAGCCGGCAGATCTCCCTCTGTGCATCGCTCATGTATAAGACTGAGTCTTTTATATGCTCTATGGTTAGCAGAATAGTGTCCCTGTCTAGGGTGTCAATATTTTCTGACCGGGAATCTGACCACGAAGCGGCAGCACTGCACATCCATGCTGACGCAATAGCTGGTCTAAGTATAATGCCTGAGTGTGTATATACAGACTTCAGGATCGCCTCCTGCTTTCTATCAGCAGGTTCCTTGAGGGCAGCCGTATCCGGAGACGGTAGTGCCACCTTTTTAGACAAACGTGTGAGCGCTTTATCCACCCTAGGGGGTGTCTCCCAACATGCCCTATCCTCTGGCGGGAAAGGGAACGCCATTAGTAACTTCTTAGAGATTACCAATCTTTTATCAGGGAAAGCCCACGCTTCTTCACACACCATTTAATTCTTCTGATGGGGGGGAAAAACTACGGGTAGTTTTTTCTCCCCAAACATAATACCCTTTTTAGTGGTACCTGGGTTTATATCAGAAATTTGTAACACCTCTTTCATTGCTTCAATCATGCAACGAATGGCCTTAGTGGGCATTAGACTAGACTCATCGTCGTCGACACTGGTGTCAGTATCCGTGTCGACATCCGCGTCTGCCATCTGAGGTAGCGGGCGTTTTAGAGCCCCCGATGGCCTTTGAGACGCCTGGACAGGCACGAGCTGAGAAGCCGGCTGTCCCGCATTTGGCATGTCGTCAAATTTTTTGTGTAAGGAGTCGACACGTGCACGCAATTCCTTCCATAAGCCCATCCACTCAGGTGTCTGCCCCGCAGGGGGTGACATCCCTTCTATAGGCATCTGCTCCGCCTCCACATCATTATCCTCATCAAACATGTCGACACAGCCGTACCGACACACCGCACACACACAGGGAATGCTCTTACAGAGGACAGGACCCACAAAAGCCCTTTGGGGAGACAGAGTGAGAGTATGCCAGCACACACCAGAGTGCTATATAATGCAGGGACTAACTGAATTATGTCCCCTATAGCTGCTGTTATATGTAATGCGCCTAAATTTAGTGCCCCCCCTCTCTTTTTTTACCCTTTTCTGTAGTGTAGACTGCAGGGGAGAGCCAGGGAGCTCCCTTCCAGCGGAGCTGTGAGGGAGAAATGGCGCCAGTGTGCTGAAGGAGATAGCTCCGCCCCTTTTTCGCTGACTATTCTCCCGCTTTTTTATGGATTCTGGCAGGGGTAATTTTCACATATATAGCCTCTGGGGCTATATATTGTGGTATTTTTGCCAGCCAAGGTGTTTTTATTGCTGCTCAGGGTGCCCCCCCTAGCGCCCTGCACCCTCAGTGACCGGAGTGTGAAGTGTGTATGAGGAGCAATGGCGCACAGCTGCAGTGCTGTGCGCTACCTTGGTGAAGACTGATGTCTTCTGCCGCCGATTTTCCGGACCTCTTCTGGCTCTGTAAGGGGGACGGCGGCGCGGCTCCGGGACCAAACACCAAGGCCAGTTCCATGCGGTCGATCCCTCTGGAGCTAATGGTGTCCAGTAGCCTAAGAAGCCCAAGCTAGCTGCAAGCAGGTAGGTTCGCTTCTTCTCCCCTTAGTCCCTCGCTGCAGTGAGCCTGTTGCCAGCAGGTCTCACTGTAAAATAAAAAACCTAATTATATACTTTCTTTTTAGAAGCTCAGGAGAGCCCCTAGTGTACATCCAACCTCTACCGGGCACAAAATCTAACTGAGGCTTGGAGGAGGGTCATAGTGGGAGGAGCCAGTGCACACCAGGTGACCTAAAAGCTTTCTTTAGTTGTGCCCAGTCTCCTGCGGAGCCGCTATTCCCTATGGTCCTTTCGGAGTTCCCAGCATCCACTAGGACGTCAGAGAAAATAGAATGCATTAATTGCAAAACAACTTCTTAGCCGAAAATATAATCTGCTTGCTACATACTGTACATTACAGTGTAGCCACTGGTTAGCCAAAGGGAAGAGGAAGACGAGTAGCGCCAAAGGTAAAGAAAATGGTAGAGGTGACCGAGTCCTGCTAAATACTGCGAATCAACGTTCACACATTGGATGGCACAACTGTTAAAATGTAAAAATAAAACAAAAAAGCGACGATCTTGGGACCGATAATCATTCATGACGCACTCCAAAGTTTCTAGTAACCTTATCTCTGAAATGTATAGAAAAAAGAAAGTTCCATACAGCAGCAGATGCCGGTTACATCTTTCGAGCTGAAATTAAACATGATCATTATCAGACAGGGAAATTTAACAAGATGTGATCACAGGAAATGCAGACCTCAAAAAAGAACAAAAATTTTAAAAAATAAAAATATTTGATATTTTTTTTATCAATGCCGAAATAGACTTTATTCTGCCTGGCATATTTCTCTGCAGTATCACTTATTGCCTAATGATTGCCTTAGTACTGAGCAGATTGCATTATCTTCTCTATGATAGCATGCAGTTGTAGCCATTTTTTGCCTGCTCGGTCTGATATTAATCTGAGTGTGTGCGCTGCACCCGTCTTGGCGCCGGTGATAGGATCTGACCTGCCGCTGCACGCCGTGGGGTATATTTACTAAGATGGGAGTTCTATTTAAGATGGTATGTTGCCCACATCAACCAATCAGATTCTGCTTCTCATTTATCTAGCACCTTCTAGAAGATAATACCTGGAATCTAATTGCTATGAGCAAATATCCCATCTTAGATAGAACTCCCATCTTAGTAAATTTACCCCCATTTGTCCAAAACAATGAGCCCATATTGTGCAGGTTTTGTAGTATCTATGAATTTCCAATAATCTCTCTGCCGATAGGTCAATTAGAAATGTCACCTCTGTGGCGATCTTGGGACACATAAATGTTCAGATTGGAATAAATCTGCAGTATGTACAGTGAAAATTGAATGTTCTCAAGGTCATTTCATCGCTCAGTTGGCCTCTTTCAGACCTGATCGTAGCTGTTCAAGGCTACGATCAGCCACCCTGACATGCGGGGGGACGTCCAGCACAGGGTTAGTCCGCCCCACATGTCTAGCCCTCCCCACACGCACAGTTACAAAAGCATTGCACAGCGGCGATGCTTTTGTACCTGAAGAGTAGCTCCCTACCAGCGCAGCTCCTGCATGCTGGCAGGGAGCTACCCGTCGCTCTCCGGGGGCCCAGGGGCTGCGTATGACATCATACATCCGCTGCGGATCACCCCCCGCACGGTCCAGGCACGCCTGCGTTGCCCGGACCGTGCCCCCAAAACGGCGGACCAACACCGCAGGCCCGCCCCCTCCCTCCCAGCAACCGCCTCTACCTGTCAATCAGGCAGAGGCGATCGCTGGGCTGAGATGCTGATAGCATCTCTGGCATGCGCCGGCGTACTGCAGCGCCTGCGCAGTACAAACCTGATTGCCCGCTGTGCGAAAACACACTGTAGCGATCAGGTAGCCACAATAAATTATAAAGTTAGATGGATAGTGAGTGACATCGGTCTCCCCCCTGTCACACAGCTATTATGCCCTGTCAGTCACTGAGTATGGTAGTTCTGGAAATAACACCTAACACATACTTGCCTACTCTCCCGGAAGCTGCGGGAGGCTCCCGTTTTTTGGGGTAGAGTGGGCAGGTCTCCCGCATCCTGCTCGCACCCTAGTGATGCGAGCAGGATGAGAGATAACCTCCCGCATTCGCAGGTTCCGTCGGGTGGAGAAGGGGTTAAAATGATGCAAATCGCGTCATTTTAGCCCTGCCCCCTTCCCGCGGACCCGCAAATTGCGGCATTTCCCGATGTGGGGGCGGGGCTTAGTGATGTCAGTCCGGCCCCACCCCCCGAAGACACCTGCTGCGTCTCCTCTCCGGGCTTCTCCCGGAAAGGAGAATTAAAATGTAGGTAAGTATGACCTAACAGTATGAAAGGGACTGACACAGAGGTTGACTTGGGAACGCCTAGAAAATGGTCCTGACCCGCCTGCGTTTTTCACGCTCCCGTTACCTCCCCCAAATTGTGACTACCTGTCACACATTTTTGGTATAAATCATCTGTGTGTGCTATCACTATTCAATCGCTGCACGTGTGCCGTGGCAAAAAAAAAAAAAAATTGCGGCCCTGCATTCAACATTGGCACTGCCTGCACCTGGGAATAGGCCCAAAAGTACAGTATGCCTGTCCATAGGTGTACATTGGATTGCTAAACCTTGCTAATTCACCATCAATATTATTAGAAAATGTAAAATGTACAAATAGAAAAAAAAAATCCTATATTTTTAGCATCCGTAACATTTAAAATGTCTGAGTGAAAATATAAAAAGTTATTAATAATGTTTTTTCTCTCTTTTTTTGCCATCAGTTCTAATGATAAACAAGACGTCTGATCCTGGTGGTTTTGGATTTAGTTTCCTAGAACATAGGCAACGTGTGGCACTACATCTGCTGTTGAACCACACATCCCAGCATGCTCTTTTACAGTTCTCCTGTTAGTGCATGCTAAAAGTGTGGCAAGACTTGCTGGGAGGTGTAGTTCCAAAGCAGTCGGAGTATCACACGTTGCCTGCCCCTGATGGTGCAGGCCCCGGGATTTGGATGCGACAATTAACACCAGCTTTTGCTGCCATTAGCCCTGAGAGGGATCCAATCTGATCCCTCCTAGCACCCCCGCTTCACACTGCACATGCTCAGAAGGACTACCGGGTCCAAAACCTGAAAATCCAGTGATCGCAAAGGACAGGTCTTATCGGGTGAGCTGTCCTTTGTGGTCATAACCGCATTTCCATGTACATACCCGAAAGGTATGTATGCAATAAGAGGTGGGATGTACTGCATTGTAGATGCATTGCTTAGTACATCCCGCCCTATAAGCCCTAAGGTTGACAGACCCAGCTCTAGTGCAATCGGGTCCTAGGTAGTGTAGAGCATTATATTTCTGGGCCACTGACCAGTAATGGCGGGGAGAGGGAAGGGGGGTAGAGATAAAAAAATGATTAAGTATTTCAGACACTATAATTATAAATAACTATGAGTCGCTTCATCGTAACCACACCTCACAGATGGGTGTCTCGCACAAACCACACTGCATTCCTGTGACCACTGCACAAAGGTGTGATTGCCATTTGCAGGATGATGTACTGTACAGTAGGCAGTGTTCATTTTGACAAGGATTTTCAATTTAGTTTTAATCTTAGTCGCTTCCTTAGAATTGTAGCTGGTTTATGCTAGTCACATTTTAGTCTTTTTCTTTTTTTTTTTTTTGCTTCATTTTAGTCAAGATTTAGTCAGTGGATCTCAGTTTTCATTTTAGTCAATGTTTTAGTCATAACATTTTAATGATCTAGTAATGGATTTTGCTGAAAAACATTTCTCTAAAACTCCCTTGAGAGGTTTGCATACCTTTTAACTGTGGGGGTCATTCCGAGTTGATCGCTCGCTAGCAGTTTTTAGCAGCCGTGCAAATGCATAGTCGCCGTCCACCGGGGCGACTATGCAGGAATGCGAACGCCTGTGCAGCAGAGCGCCTGCAAACACATTTTGTGCAGAACAAGACCAGCCCTGTAGTTACTTATCCTGTGCGATGATTGATGCGACGAGTGACACGGTAATGACGTCAGATACCCGCCCAGCAAGCGCCCGGCCACGCCTGAGTTTTTCCAAACCCTCCCAGAAAACAGTCAGTTGCCACCCAGAAACGCCCTCTTCCTGTCAGTCTCCTTGCGATCGGCTGTGCGATTGGAATAGTCGCTAGAACCAGTGCAAAACCACATAGAACTTCGTACCCATACGACGCACGTGCGCAGTGCATATTCATGCGCAGATTAGCCATTTTTTTCACTCATCGCTACGCAGCAAACAACGGCAGCTAGCGATCAACTCGGAATGTGTTTAGTAATCTAGGCTCAGTAGGCTGAGAATGTGTTACATACAGAGTCTGACTTACCGCAGTGCTCCTATATATCATCTGTGCTCAGTAGGCTGAGAATGTGTTACATACAGAGTCTGACTTACCGCAGTGCTCCTATATATCATCTGTGCTCAGTAGGCTGAGAATGTGTTACATACATAGTCTGACTTACCGCAGTGCTCCTATATATCATCTGTGCTCAGTAGGCTGAGAATGTGTTACATACAGAGTCTGACTTACCGCAGTGCTCCTATATATCTGTGCTCAGTAGGCTGAGAATGTGTTACATACAGAGTCTGACTTACCGCAGTGCTCCTATATATCTGTGCTCAGTAGGCTGAGAATGTGTTACATACAGAGTCTGACTTACCGCAGTGCTCCTATATATCATCTGTGCTCAGTAGGCTGAGAATGTGTTACATACAGAGTCTGACTTACCGCAGTGCTCCTATATATCATCTGTGCTCAGTAGGCTGAGAATGTGTTACATACAGAGTATGACTTACCGCAGTGCTCCTATATATCATCTGTGCTCAGTAGGCTGAGAATGTGTTACATACAGAGTCTGACTTACCGCAGTGCTCCTATATATCATCTGTGCTCAGTAGGCTGAGAATGTGTTACATACAGAGTCTGACTTACCGCAGTGCTCCTATATATCATCTGTGCTCAGTAGGCTGAGAATGTGTTACATACAGAGTCTGACTTACCGTAGTGCTACCATATATCATATACAAATTAATGCCTTAAGCTTGTTGGAACAAACAAGTGCAATGTACAATCCTATTTCCCTCAAAGCAGGTCATATTTATTTTCTGCACATTATTTAGAACACATCATTTAATTTAACACCCTACTTCCAGTGTTAATTCCAGTGTCCTCTGACAAGGATTTTACATTTAGATTTAGTCACTTTTTTGCTTTGTTTTATTTAAGATTTATGGGGACATTTATTAAGCAGTGATAAGAGCGGAGAAGTGAGCCAGTGGAGAAGTTACCCATGGCAACCAATCAGCACTGAAGTAACATCCATAATTTGCATACTATATAATGATACAGAGCTGCTGATTGGTTGATGGGGCAACTTCTCCACTGGCTCACTTCTCCACTCTTATCACTGCTTAGTAAATGTCCCCCTTAGTCAGTGGATTATCCTGAGTGCAAATAGCGCTGCTGTCGCCCAGTTACTCCCACTCAGTAGCGCATAAAGGCTGAGAATAGCAAGATCCAGCCACAGAGCACGCAACTCCTCACAAGCAGACACACAGAGTGCTCCCGCAGTGGAATAACCTTTACACGTGTATTTGTGAATGCTACAAGTTTTTTGTTATCGGATCGCTGGATTTATATTTTATGTTAAATATACATCTTCTGTAATCCGAGGCTGAACTTGTGAGTGGTAGGCCTAGGTGCAAAAATACGCCCTGGGCTCCACATCTTCAGCCCCACAGGAAGTAGAGGGTGACAGCAGGGGGCAGTGGAGGCAGAGTGTGACTGGGAAGGCTGAGAATGGCAGTGGGAGCCAGAGGTTGGCAGTGGGTGTCAGGGGGAGGCAGTGGGTGACAGGGGGAGGCTGAGAATGTCATGGGGGTGACAGCAGGAGCCAGAGGGTGGTAGGGAGGAGCAGACAGTGACAGTGGTTGACAGCAGGAAGTAGTGGGTGACGGGTAGGCTGAGTGTGACTGGGAAGGCTGAAATTGTCAGTGGGTGCAGCAGGAGCCACGGGGTGGCAGGGAGGAGCAAAGGGTGACAAGGAGAGGCATTGCATGAGTGGGAGCGGTAGTGGGTGGCAGTGAGTGACAGCAGGAAGCAGTGGGTGACTGGTAGAGGCAAAGGGTGGCAGAGAGGCAATGATTGGCAGTGGGAGGCAGAGAGTGACTAGAGCTCAAGCTCATTACCACGCCCCTCCCCTACCCTCCCCCTCTGCCCATGGCATGACAGGAAAGTGCCCTGAAAGCCTGAGTCCTTCTATGACACTTATCAGGCCCTCTCCCCCGCAGCCTCACACTTCACCCTGGTTGCATCTACTCCTGTCACTTACCTCAAGCTCAGCCACCAGCAGCATGAATCCCCTCCTGAATGCAGTGCTGCCCCCTCCCCGATCAGCACCCAGGGCAACAACGTCATTCGGCTACAGAGCACTAGATGCTATTGCTGTGGCAATGAGGGAGGCAGGGAGAGACAGGGGCCCAGCACACACTTCCTCTCGCGCAGCCCGGCTGGGGAATCGGTGGTTGGTAATCACCACTAACACATTCTCCCTATATTGAGTTGGACAATGTGATCCGGGGAGAAGTGAGAGAGAGATCGCAGCCACGGACCCCTTGGTGCACCAGCTGCACCACTGGTAGTTCCACCACTGCCTGTAACGTATACCCTGTGTTAGGTGAACAAGTGACATCATTGGCTCCTAGTGAATTGATAGGCCAGGCTGCATTCCAATAAACACTGGTTCATTCTCCCCTAGTGATCTGCTGCACTGGGGAAAAAATCAATTGTGTGGAAAGTGCCGCTGGGCATTGACCAGATGTCCGCCTGCGCACACAGCGGGCCCTTGTGGTGTGTGAGGAAAAACTTGCGATGCCGGCAGGACGCCATGTACTCTTACGTAACCGCACACGACTTCGATGTTGGGAATTGAATCCCCCCCCCCCCTCCATTATCCTTCCGTTTGTTTCCCAAACGATCCCCCGACGCACCCTTATATATATATATATTTTCTTCAGTATTATTTATTACATTTCTTATATAGCGCAGAAAATTCCGTTGTGCTTTACAACTGTAATATTAGAATTGAGATACATGTTATATAACGCTGTTATAGTTTCCTGGTTGTATTAGTACCTTCACGTTGAAATATATCCCTTTGTGTCTGTGAAGACTGTTATTGATTGCAGATATGGAGGGAAAAGAAGGCTTTACAAATAAATATATATATATATATATATATATATATATATATATAATTTGGTCAGCCCGCAAAGTACAAATCTCTCTGAGTAGGTTACAGTGGTTTCTGGTTAAAAGCAGAAAATAGTACACAAATAATCTGCTACAGGTCACATTCCTGTATAATATCTGTATTTCCACAGTGCATACTTTGCTTTTATGTAAAGCCACACATAGAACTGATCTGGGGGGTGTTATTTACTAATAGATAATACAGGTGGCGGGAACTGGCTGCGCAATTCTGCAGATTTACAGCAGCAATCATTTAAAAGACAAAAACAGGACGGTTACATTATTGCCACTACGGGCTAAATCGCCGCAATCACACCGGTTCCTGCAACTCGCAGGCTATAACATATGGGCCTATATAAGAACCAATCAAACGCTTTCTTTCATAGCCTAATTCCCTGCATTTTCCCAACCACTGCGTGTTAACACTTCCAAACGGTCACTTCCTGTCCATCACTTTCCCATGAAATCCTCACTGCAAGCGGGATTGCAGCAGCACCTTACCACATGCGCAATCTGCCGATAAACGGTCCGTCGCGTGAACATCACCCATAGCGTACAAACATGAATGAGGCCCTATAACTGCTGATGTTTTATTATTATTGCTTACCCAAAGAGATATTGGTTAAATCCATCTGCTTATTATTAAGCTTGTGCTCATTACATACTTACTACCTCCTCTGTAAGAATAATCACTTTGATACTAATACCCCTTTCACATCGCACTAAAAACCCGGTATCGACACGGCATATTGCCGTGTCGAAACGGGTCCGTGTGCGATGGGAAAGGTCCAATTCTGAATTAGCGGGTCACCTGACCCGGTAATTCAACCCGGTAAAAAAGAAGCGTTCTTACCGGGTTGATTACCGGGTCAGGCGCAGTGTGAATGGGAGCCGTTCCGATGCGACACGGCTCCCATTCACAGCATAGGCAGAGGCGGCGCAGGAGATGAGCTCATCTCCCGTCGCCGCCTCCACCCCCGCCCCTGCTGCTGCTGCGCCCTCCGCCTGCTATGGCAACCGACCCGGTATATTGCCGGGTCGGAAAGCCAGCAACGGAGCGCAAATGCCGGATCCCACCCGGTAAGTACACGTTTCTCTTACCGGGTAGGATCCGGCATTTGCGATCTGAAAGCGGCATAAGTGTAATTTCATTTTTTGTTACATGTGGTATGTTTATAAATAGTTTGGATAAAGCAACTTTGTTTTTCCACGCTGAGTCCCACTGAGTCAATCATTCTCTATGACAGACCACACATTCAATTTATACAGTATTTATAGCGCAGAGTAATCTACCCTTTTTTGTTCTAAGAAATTTGCAAGCTGTTTTTACTCAGCTGCTTTAATTAAAATAAAAAAATAGAGACGCATTCATCTATTCAGCGCCGAATTTACAGTTTGAGATTATTGTTTCCAACTGTTCTTTTTTTCCTATAACTGCACCCCTGCATATCACAGACCATGTGACACAAGCTCACAGCCATATTTCCCATTTAGCAACAGATTTATTTGCTGTGGTTTTGGTCAGTGAATGCGCCTTGTGTCTTGTTCTATTCCACAAGCGCTCAACAAGGGGACTTCCTGTGGCTGTGGAACCATAAGCTCCAGCATGCCACTGCAGGTCTTGTCAGACATTGCATGCTGGGACTTACAGTTCTACAACCACTAAACAGCTAAAAGTTTCCTAGAATTTTTTGAGATTTTGGGGGTCATTCTGAATTGATCGCTTGCTAGCTGTTTTTAGCAGCCATGCAAACGCTATGCCGCCGTCCTCTGGGAGCGTATCTTAGCTTAGCAGAAGTGCGAACGAAAGGATCGCAGAGCGGCTACATTAAAATATTGTGCAGTTTCTGAGTAGCTCCAGACCTACTCAGCGCTTGCGATCACCTTAAACACAAACACGTCACAAACACGCCGTCCGTCCGGCCAGCCACGCCTGTATTTTTCCTGGCACGCCTGCGTTTTTTCGATCACTCCCTGAAAACGGTCAGTTGACACCCAGAAACGCCCTCTTCCAGTCAATCACTCTGCGGCTGCCATTGCGATTGAAAAGCGTTGCTAGACCTTGTGTAAAAATACATTGCCCGTTGTGAAAGTACGTTGCGCGTGCGCACTGCACTGCATACGCAGAAGTGACGCGTTTTCAATTAATCGCTGCGCTGTGAATATTTTTCACTAGCATTCAACTCGGAATGACCCCCTTTATGTTATGGAGATGATGTAGAACTGACAAATAATAACATTGACAAATATCTATTGGCAGATAACTACTGATAATATTAATTAAAGGAGAACTATGAACAGATTTTATATTGGCTAAAATTAAATATAACTAAGTTTGCAAACACATCGCTTATTATCTTTATATAGCTGCTGGGGGAAGATGCTCCAACTGACAGAAGATATTACTGTACAACACAATAGGAGAAAACTAGTTTTAAAAAGTTAAATTCTAAGGACTCGAGCGTAATGAAAACTTTTATTTTGTGACAGGAGCTGGCTGATACGTTATCTCTTTCCAACGCATAGTACACAGACCCCCTTAGTGTTTTGTGGGGACTATCGCTAAGTATAAGCATTTATAGATTGATGACCGTTAGAAACTGATTGTTTGATACTTTATCTCTCTCCAAGCTCCACGTTATCTCTCTCCAAGCTTTGATAAATCTCCCCCTATATTATTAATCGGCATTTCCATACTATATCAAGCATGAACGCTGCAGGTATCGCCACAATGGCACAAAATAAAAAGAACTTGTGGGCAATATATACACAGATATAAATACAAGTGGTTGCTCAGCAACAGATTACTTTTATATACTGTATAATGTAATCAGGTAATCCCTCTTGGTTTTGTAGAGCTGCGGTCTGTATGTTTGCACTTTGGTCACATCATTGGAAAAGGCAGAAAAATATATATATGTATTTTGCAGAGATAGGGACTTGCACTTTTCTGTACTTCGTGCTTTAAAGCCAAGTCACAGGTAACTTATTGGGTCTGATTTATCCAAGAGTTTTATCATATGCAATGAGTTTTAAAACTATGATGAATGGTGCTCTAGCCAATCAACTCCTGTCATAAGTTTTAAAAAATGACAGTTGGGAGCTGATTGGCTGGCGCACCATTTATTACATACGAGTTTTAAAACTCGTTGTGTGTGATAAAACTCGTTGATAAATCAGACTTTGTTTTTTTAGTTTTTATACTGATATTTGCATGAAAATAACCAGAAAATACACTGACATCTTAGTAGGAAGTTTCCGGACTCTATTTATGGACCATACAATGCTCGCTCTGTACTTGCGTCTATTATATAATAATATTGGAACACAAGGTTCTGTGAATGCAGAGACTTACCTGATCTTCAGTCAGCAGGCAGAGTTGTATCTTGCACTGATGAAGTAAAGGTTCCTTTTATCTAGTCATCTCTATAACCCGCCTACCCCCTGTCTCGTATCTACAATCTGGGACACGGATGCAATGCAAAAGGTGACCTCAATACTCCAAATGTAACCTTTAGATGAGTCTCTGCACCAGATACACAAGACCTGACCTGAATTGTGAGGACCTTCTATCCTGTGCAGCGGCACGCAGAGCGGACCAACAGCTAGTCGCCACACAGACTATCGGCCTGATTCTGAGCTGCACGAAAGAGTGAAGGCAGCCACGTCTCACGGTTTTTAGCAAACTGCGCATGAGGCATAAATGCAAGGGGCTTCGTTGCGCTCACCCCCCTGTCGTCATTCCACCGCTCAGGATGCCGATGTTGGGACACAGACATTTGGCATCCTGTGCGCAGGTATATCATACTGAATATATATATATATATATATATATATATATATATATATATATATATATAATGTGATGTGCACCGGACATTTTTCGGGTTTTGTGTTTGGATTCGGTTCCGTGGCCATGTTTTGGATTCGGACGTGTTTTGGCAAAACCTCCCTGAAATTTTTTTTTGTCAGATTCGGGTGTGTTTTGGATACGGGTGTTTTTTTACAAAAAAACCCTCAAAAACAGCTTAAATCATAGAATTTGGGGGTAATTTTGATCCCATAGTATTAACCTCAATAACCATCATTTCCACTCATTTCCAGTCTATTCTGAACACCTCACAATATT
This sequence comes from Pseudophryne corroboree, assembly GCF_028390025.1. Lineage (NCBI taxonomy): Eukaryota > Metazoa > Chordata > Amphibia > Anura > Myobatrachidae > Pseudophryne > Pseudophryne corroboree. The sequence continues at coordinate 33,883,376 of NC_086452.1, forward strand.
ATTTTTAGTCCTAAAATTTGCACCGAGGTCGCTGGATGACTAAGCTAAGCGACCCAAGTGGCCGACACAAACACCTGGCCCATCTAGGAGTGGCACTGCAGTGTCAGACAGGATGGCACTTCAAAAAAATAGTCCCTAAACAGCACCTGATGTAAAGAAAAAAAGAGGTGCACCAAGGTCGCTGTGTGACTAAGCTAAGCGACCCAAGTGGCCGACACAAACACCTGGCCCATCTAGGAGTGGCACTGCAGCGTCAGACAGGATGGCAGATTTAAAAAATAGTCCCCAAACAGCACATGATGCAAAGAAAAAAAGAGGCGCAATGAGGTAGCTGTGTGACTAAGCTAAGCAACCCAAGTGGCCGACACAAATACCTGGCCCATCTAGGAGTGGCACTGCAGTTTTCTAGCGAGAGGATGAGTGCTTCCATCCTCATTTGAAGCTGAACCAGTAGCCATGAACATAGGCCAGGCCCTCAGCCGTTCCTTGCCACTCCGTGTCGTAAATGGCACATTGGCAAGTTTACGCTTCTCCTCAGACGATTTTGATTTAGATTTTTGGGTCATTTTACTGAACTTTATTTTTTTTGGATTTTACATGCTCTCTACTATGACATTGGTCATCGGCCTTGGCAGACGACGTTGATGGCATTTCATCGTCTCGGCCATGACTAGTGGCAGCAGCTTCAGCACAAGGTGGAAGTGGATCTTGATCTTTCCCTATTTTACCCTCCACATTTTTGTTCTCCATTTTTTAATGTGTGGAATTATATGCCAGTAA